>NC_067246.2:103647600-104897600 GCF_019359855.2 Lolium perenne | reverse complement strand
AGCGCCTCTTCCATGCTGCTGCCGCCGGCTCGCTGTCTACATATCCGGTCGTGGTGTACACGCCGAAATTTCGTCACGGCGATGACGGCGTCGAGCCTGTCGTAGAGGGGGCTCCGGGGTCGTCCTCGTAGTTTCCTGAGTACCTGTGTAAGAAGTAGCTAGATTTCCCGCGAGCGGGTGTTAGTTGTAAATAGAATGATGACTTTTGCTTAAATGTGATTCGGTGGTTGCTTTTGCATTATTTGAGACGGCGATGCATTGGAGTTGGTTCCGACTATCCATGGCCTTCAGGTCAGTCGCCTTGCGACCCCAATGAAGGCTATCGACTTGACTGTTTTCCTTTTCGAGCTGGGCGTCCCCAGTCGCAGTACGTAGTCATTATAGTACGAATAGCAGCCTCATGGGTGGAGTAGTGGTGTGGTGTAGTTTGCGCTGTTCGGATGTAGCGCGCCACTCGTCGTGGCTCGGTGAGCCAGTCGCTAGGCGACTCCAAAGGGGATCATTGCGGGCGTATTTTCCTTGGCGAGCCGCGGGTCCGTTTTGCGGGGTCCCTAGTCGAAGTACTTAGCCGCGCAATTCGCCAACCTAAGGTAGAGGAGGGCATTGGTGTGCTTTATAACGTAGCACAAGGCGGTCGCCGAGGCCCGTGGGGCTGGCCGAGCGTGCGGCCCTGCTGTGGGTTCCAGTCGCCGTTTTCACCCGATGGCGTGAGAGATGGTGGGTGACCGGGCCTGGTGTTGCGCCTCGGTCACGCCGCCATCCCGTGTTAGCCCGGCTACTTGGCCGATCGTGGACTTCTCTCTTCCAGCAGCGGCGACCGGAGGTCTCTCAGTTCCTAGTCGCTTGTCGCGGCGACTAAGCCGGTATGTCCCGGGATGAGAGATGACGATATTTGGCGGGTGAAGGGGAGGTAGTCGGAGCTTGAGATCAAAAAATGGTCGGCGATTTTTATTACCCTCTGAATTTTCGGATTACATTTTTCCCTTAGGTATAGAACCGCCGGAGGAGGTTGATGTTCCAGGGGCGCTCCACCTCTTTAGTGAGCGGCTCGCCTTTGTCGTCCTTGCGGACGTCGATGAGGTAGTAGGAGTCGTTGCCGAGTACGCGGCTGACGGCGAATGGTCCTTCCCAGGGCGGGGACAGCTTGTGCATCCCTTTCTTGTCCTGGATTAGCCGGAGTACCAGATCGCCGACTTGGAAGGAGCGACTCCGAACGCGGCGACTGTGGTAGCGACGGAGGTCCTGCTGGTAAATGGCGGTTACGGAGAGTGCGAGGTCTGGCCTCGTCGAGGAGATCGATGTCATCTTGGCGAGCTCGCTCGTTGTCTTCTTCGGCGTAATTGGCGACCCGAGGTGAGTCGTAGGCGATGTCCGTGGGCATGACGGCTTCGGTGCCATATACCAGGAAGAAAGGCGTGAAGCCGGTTGACCTGTTAGGCGTTGTGCGGATGCCCCATAGTACTGAAGAGAGCTCCTCTGCCCAGCAGCCGGCTGCGCGCTCTAGGGGCACGACCAGGCGTGGTTTGAGTCCGTGCAGGATGCTCTGGTTTGCCCTTTCTGCTTGGCCGTTCGACTCGGGGTGGGCGACTGAGGCGAGATCGAGTCGGATGCCCTTTTCTTCGCAAAAGTCAGCCATCTCCCCTTTGGCGAAGTTGGTGCCGTTGTCGGTTATGATACTGTGAGGGTAGCCGTACCGATAGATGAGCTCGCGTAGGAACTTTGTGGCCGTCTTCCCGTCGCACTTCTTTATGGGCTTTGCTTCTACCCATTTGGTGAACTTGTCCACCGCTACCAGGAGGTGAGTATATCCGCCGGGGGCCGTTTTGAATTTTCCCACCATGTCCATGCCCCATACGGCGAAGGGCCAGGTGAGGGGGATGGTCTTCAATGCCGATCCTGGCATGTGCGACTGGCTTGCATGCTTTTGGCACCCGGCGCATGAACGGACAAGGGCGATTGCGTCTTCGTGGGCTGTTGGCCAGTAGAAGCCGTGACGAAAGGCCTTGGCGACGATTGACCGCGCGCCTGCGTGGTGGCCGCAGTCCCCTGCGTGGATGTCGCGCAGAATGTTGCGCCCTTCCGCCGTGGTGACGCATCGTTGGAACACTCCCGAGACACTGCGCTTGTATAGCTCATTGTTGATGATGGTGAAGGACTTGCATCTGCGCACGATGGCGCGTGCTTTGGTTTCATCCATCGGCAGTGCACAGCTCTCGAGGTAGCTTATGTATGGCTCGGTCCAATCGGTGCTGTCGACGGCGAGTGCGACTAAGGCGGAGTCGGGAGCAGGTGGCTCGGCAATGTCCAGCTCGCGCGGTGCGCGCACCGAGGGGTGGCTGAGGATGTCCAGGACGACGCCCGGAGGAGGTTGAAGTCGCTTGGACCCGATTCTGGCTAGCGCGTCGGCTTCTTCGTTCTTGCGCCTGTCAACCCACTCGACGACGTGACCGGCGAAGCTAGCGCCGGCTTGGTCGACGGCGCGTTTGTATGCGATCATGTTGGCGTCTGTGGCGTCGCAGGTGCCGGAAGTTTGGCTGGCGACTAGGTCGGAATCGCCGAGGCAGCGCAGCCGTGTTGCGCCCATCTCTTTTGCGACTCGCATGCCGTGCAGGAGCGCCTCGTACTCGGCCATGTTATTGGTGCATGGCTCGAATCTGAGTTGCAGGACGTACTTCACCGTGTCGCCCTTTGGTGATGTGAGGACGACTCCCGCGCCTGCTCCTTCGAGGTTTTTAGAACCGTCGAAGTGCAACGTCCAATGTTTGAGGTCCGCGGGGAGCTTGGCTGCGGGCCTCTTCCCGATCGGCGAGGAAGTCGGCGAGTGCTTGAGATTTGATGGCGTGGCGTGACTCGTAGGTGATGTTGTGGACGCCGAGCTCGACTGCCCACTTGGCGATCCGGCCAGTTGCGTCGCGGTTGCGGATGATGTCGGCGAGTGGTGTTGAGGCGACTACCTTGATGGGGTGCTCGTGGAAGTAAGGGGCCGATCGCCGGGGCCCCGAGGACGGCGTACACCAGCTTCCGGTAGTGTGGATACCGTTGCTTGGATTCGATTAAGGCTTCGCTGATGTAGTAGACCGGGCGTTGTACCAGTTGCTCCCTTCCTTCCTCCTTCCGTTCGACGACCATGACCGCACTTATAGCGCGGTTCGACGCGGCGACGTATAGGAGCATGGTTTCTTTTGGCAGCGGGGCCGCGAGGATAGGGGGCATTCGAGAGGGCGTGCTGGAGTTCCTCTAGGGCCCGCTGCGCCTCGTCTGTCCACCGGAATGATTCCGACTTCTTGAGCAAGCGGTATAGTGGCATGGCCTTGTCTCCGAGCCGGGGTATGAAGCGGCGAGGGCGGCGACTCGACCGGCGAAGTTTTTGCGCGTCGACTAGGCATGCTGGCTGCTTGGTGCGCATGACCGCCGTTGTCTTCTCCGGGTTAGGTTCGATGCCTCGCTTGGAGACGACGTAGCCTAGCAGCTGTCCCGATGGAACCCCGAAGGTGCACTTCAAAGGGTTGAGCTTGATCTTGTACCGCCGTAAGTTGGCGAATGTTTCGGCGAGGTCGCTGACGAGGTCGGTCTGTCGAGTCGATTTGACCACCACATCGTCGATGTAGACATGCACGTTGCGGCCGATCTGGCTTTCTAAGCAGCTGTTCATGCACCGCTGGTACGTTGCTCCGGCGTTCTTGAGGCCGAAGGTCATGGACGTGGAGCAGGAGGCGCCTAGGGGTGTGATGAATGCAGTCTTCTCTTGGTCTTCCTTGGCCATCTTTATTTGATTGTACCCGGAGTATGCATCAAGGAAGCATAGCGACTCGGACCCGGCGACCGCGTCGATAATCTGGTCGATTCGCGGTAGGACGAATGGGTCCTTGGGGCACGCGCTGTTGAGGCTTGTGTAATCGATACACATTCGCCACGTCTTGTTCTTCTTTAGCACTAGGACTGGGTTTGCCAGCCATTTCGGGTGCTTGATTTCTATGATGAAGCCGGCAGCGAGCAGCCGGTTTACTTCTTCGGCGATTGCGCGTCGCCGTTCTTCTCCCACAGGGCGCATTGCCTGCCTAACGGGTCGCGCGGTGGGATCGACATGTAATTTGTGCTCAGCAAGTTCTCTCGGGACACCTGGCATGTCGGATGGTTTCCATGCAAAGATATCTCGATTCTCACGGAGGAACTTGATGAGCGCGCTTTCCTATTGGGCGGACAGGCCCGTCCCAATGGTAACTTGCCTACTTGGATCGTTTTCTACAAGATCTACTTGGCGGGTGCCTGCTGCGGCCTTGAAGGTTGCTGCGGACGAGTCGAGCTCGGTTGGCTTCTCCAGGATGGCGGGGTCGTTGCGGTCGACTGGGTACTTGGCGAGCTCGGCGGAGTTGTCTTGTTCGTCGGCGATGACGGCGTCGGCGAAGCTTGGCGCTGTCGTCCTCACATTCCAATGCCATCTCCGGGTCGCCATGGACGGTGATGACGCCTCGAGGCCCTGGCATCTTCATCATGTTGTACGCGTAGTGTGGGGTCGCCATGAAGCGGGCGAACGCTTGTCGGCCGAGTACGCAATGGTAAGAGCTTTTGAAGTTCACCACCTCGAACGTTATCCGCTCGGTACGGTAGTTCACGGGCGTGCCGAAGGTGACTGGCAGCGTCACCTTGCCGATCGGGAAGGCCTTCCGCCCGGGGACGATGCCGTGGAACGTGACCTTGGTGTTCTCAAGGCGTGAGTCCGGCAGGCCAAGCCGCTGGAAGGTGTCGTAGTACATGATGTTGATGGAGCTTCCCCCGTCCATCAGGGTTTTTGGTAGCCAGTAGTCGGCGACCTTGGGCCTGACGACTAGCGCCACTCGCCCGGGGTACTCGATGCGGGGGGCGTGATCTTCGCGGCTCCAGGTAATGCTTTGCTCGGACCAGTTGAGCCACCGGGGTACGTCGGAAAGTATGACTGCGTGTACCGCCACTGCCCTTGCGAGGACCTTCCTGTCCCGCCTGTCGCCGACCCCGGTGAAGGTGTGGAGCGAGCCGGCGCTGCGACCGAAGCCCTCTCCCTTGTGCTGGTCTTGGTCCTTGGCGCGCTCCTTGTGCTGGTTGCCGCCGTCGTTTTCCTTGGCGCGGCGAGCTCTTTCTATCTGCTTCAGGGAGTAGCAATTTCCCGTCGTGTGGTTGGCGGGCTTGCCCTCCTTGCTGTGATAGATGCATGGTGCGTCTAGGAGGCTGCGGGCGTCGAAGCGCTTGGGCTGAGGCCGATCCTCCCGAGGTGGACGAGTGTCGCGCCGAAACGATTTTGGCTCGCGCTGCTCGTAATCGGTGGTAGCAACTAGCTCGTTGTGTCCTCCCTCTCGCGGCGCTTGCCGTTGTTGGACCGGCCGGCGAAACGGTAGTCGCCACGCCGAGGCTCCGTGTGCGCAGGGCGGCGATTGCGTCGTTGACCGTACTCGTCGTCCGAGTCGACCGTAGGGTCTTCATCGGCGTAGCGGGTGGCGATGTCGAAGAGCTCGGAGATTGAGATATTGTCCCTGCCTGACGCGACGGAGCTTGGCGCTTAGTGGTTCGTACCGGCAGCAGCGTCGGAAGCGATGATTGCCGTGTCCGTGCTGATGCCGCCGGAGGTCGTCCACATGTCCTGCCGCCGCTGCACCCACCGGCGGGTCGACTCGCGCGGGCCTTGGACGCAGCGATCTAGGTCTTCTATGGTTGTGGCACGGGTGTATGCGCTGGCGAAGTGCTGGATGAACGCGGCGCGGGCTTCTTCCCAGGAGTCGATGCTGTTGACGGTGAGGGTGTTGAACCAATGGCGATTGACGCCGTCCATCATGAGGGGCAGGTATCGCGCTGCGAGTAACTCGGAGTGGCCCTGGATCCCCATTGCCATGGCGTACGAGTCGATCCAGACAGTGGGGTCAATGCTTGTATCGTACTTCTCGATGTCGCGGGGTCCTTTGAACCCCACAGTGGTACGGCTCGCCTCTAATCATCGGCCCGAAGCAAGCGGGGCCGATTCGGGTGAACGCGCTGCGGCGCGGGGCTTCATCGGCGTGGCGGTCGTTCAATCGATTGCGCGCCCGCCATTCTTGGTCGTTGACGATGTGGGTTCGGCGTCGACTGGCTGCCCGTTAGCGGCGACCATCACCCGCGCGGGGCGCGGCTCGACTCGGTTGTTAGACGAGTGGGCCGCGCGCGGTGCTGGCGGCGGGCCGTTGTTGGCGTTGACGATTGCGCGGTTTGCCGCGTCTGACGACGCCGCGCGACTGGCGGATGTGCGCGAATAGAGTCGCCCCTGCGAGTCGGCTGCGGCGTGCTGCTGCTCCAATGCCTTGGCTACCAAAGCCTTGGCGTGCTGGACGAGGATCGCGCCGTCTCCCGTTTCGGGGATTCTTGCGAGGACGGCCGGCGCAGCTGCCAGGTTGTCGGCTGGAGACGTGTGCTGTGGTTGGCGGTGGGGGTCGACCTCGGCCCGCGGAACTGGGGGGGGTGGGGGGGGGGGGGGGGGTGGTGCTCCGCGCGCTGTTCTATCTGCAGCAGCCCGACTTCCTTCCGGGATGTCAGGGTTTTGGACTCGGGCGACCCGGATTTCTCCGTCTGGGTCGTCGAAGTTAAGGCGTGCGCTGGGAAAGTCGCTCGCGCGGCGCGCTCCATGCGCCGGCGGTTTCGCTGCTGACGATAGTGGGACACGGCCCTTACTTCATCTTGCTCGAGGCGGAATTTCTGCCTTTCGGCGAGCTCCTTTTTCCTCTGCTCCTCGAGGGCCGCCCGGTGCGCCTCGATCTCGGTCGCGGTGGCGGTTGCGGGGAGGGGAGTGGTGAAGGCGTCGATCTCTCCTTCACCCCCTGCCATGAAGACTGCGGTCGGGTAGCGGTAACGCGGGGCCTCGACCGCGTCCGAGTCGTAATCGCTGCCGAAGAGGGAGAGGATGGAGTCGTCCTCGAAGCCACCTTCGAAGTCGCTCGGGTGGGAGACCAGGGAGATAGAGTCCTTGGTCGATGCTGTGGCGATGGAGCGGGCAGTCGGGGACGCAGCGGTGGATCCCGCAACCGACGTTGTAGCGATGATGTCGGTGAAGTCGGCGTCGATCGCAGCGATGATGGATTTGATGGCCGGGATGGTGTCGGCGGAATCGGCGGCGGAGCGGTGTCGGCGGAGTCGGTGGCTGCCGAGGCAACGGTGGAGTTAGCGGTCGGTGCCACGACCGCCGACTCGGCATCGTCTCCCGTGGCCGCCTCAGCCTCCGCGTATACCTCGCCGGTGACCGGGCGAGTAGCGGTGAGGAGCTGCCCGGGCGCGAAGGGGTCGTGTGAGCGACGGGGCGAGGCTCGAGAGGGATCGCTGACGCCGGCGAGCCCAACGAAGAGGTTGATGGAGCCGATCGGCACCATCCAGGCGTGTGTGAGAGGTGACGAGGCGGGCCGGTAGGTGCTTGGCTGGATGTGGAAGAAATTGCCGGTGGCGATCATCCTGCCGGAAGCAACCGGCCGCCGAACTGGCGAGTAGGGCCTCGCCGTAGCTCGAAGGCTTGATGTCCCATGCCCCACGGTGGGCGCCACTGTCGTGGATGTAGCCACGGCAGATGCTACAGGGGGTAGCACTTCATTGATGCGAGGGGAAGGGAACATTGCCATCTACGGGTCGAGGTGCAAGAGACGCAAGGGTTTTACCCAGGTTCAGCCCCTCCGGAGAGTAAAAGGCCTACGTCCTGCTAGATCTCTATTGCTCAGTGGAGAATTACAATGGGGGGGCTCAGTCGGCGGCTACGCCGAGAGCTTACAGGGGGAGATTGGATCTCGAGTAAGGTGTCCTCTAGGGCCTAAGCTCGGGGGTTTATATAAGCACCCCCGGCCTAGGGTTACATGGAGATAACTCCGAATCATATCAGTTGCTACTAACCCGGGATCCGCTATCCCTCTCGCAAGTAATCTTCTTGTCCAGCCGTGTGGACCTCCTCCTTGGGATCACGGCCCAGTCGCCTTAGGGCCCAGTCGCTTAGGCGACTGGCGATCCACCCAAGCCTCTATCTTCATGGCGACTGGGACTGGCGACCCACCCCCTATGGGCATATCCCCATCAAGCCTGGAGCCAGGGTAATTAGTATAGGGAGGAGAATCACAGGAGATGGCTCGATCAATCCATTATGGCAAGCAATCGCGAGGAGGCGGAGCAATCAACGAAGAGGCACAGTCAATGCGGCCGGCGGTTCCATGATTATTTACAGTATAAAATAATTAAGGCTTAAATTAAGGGTTTTGTGATTTGGGCCTAAAAAGGCAGCCAATCCTAGATAAAATCGCATGTGTCACTGACACGTGGGTCCCACATGTTAGTTGGATATCCATCGAATATCCACGGAGCAAAAGCGTTGTCCGTGCCCGCTCCATGAATTATCGGATATCCGCCCCATGAAATCCGTGGACACAATCAACCCTCCATACCCGTGCCCGGCGGGTCGAATATCCATGGATACCCGGATCCGTGGATAAAATTGCCATCGTGATCCCCTATCCGAAAAAACCCCAAATCCCAAGCTCAAACAACAACAACAAAAAACCAAATCCCCTTGCCGCCATGCATGTCCTCGTTAACCCGCTGGAGATCGTTCCCGGACGAGGCGGACCCCCCGCCCTGAGATCCCGAGTTCGTCCGTTCCGTCCACCTCGAGGCACTGCGTGCTGTCTCGCAGCGGCGGCTTGAGGGCGCTGCAGAGGAAGTTCCGCCGGAAAGTGCTCATGGCAACCGTGCAAGCTCACCGGCGTGCTGTATCCCGAGAGGAACTGGTCAAAGCTTTGCTATTCGCAAAAAAAAGCGGGCCAAGATCTGGTCAAAGCTTCGTCGATGACTTGCCGCGAGAGGCTTGGAGTCCAGAGTCAATAAACTAGCTGCTGGAGGACTTGGGCGGTTTACACCGATTCATATTAACTGACTCAAGTTTGTTAGTCTAGTTAACAAATGCATCTAGATACATCCATATCTAGACAAAATTGAGTCAATTAATATGAATCAGAGGGAGTGCCTGAAAGTGTTTCATGCTACCAATTAATGCGCTGGCAGGACTAGCTGTAGAAGTAATTGTGCTACTACTCATACGATGAACTGATTGTGTGGGTGTCAAATTTTGCAACGCGATCATCCACTGAATGCTGAATTATAGTTCTAGCGCCAAAGGCGTACAAATCATAACAAAGATAGTACATACTACAGCACCAGAACAAAAGAGTACGAATCATAAAGTAGCTCAACATTTTGCATTAGGGCTAGGTGGTCCTGAGACTACCGGGACGCCCCTGATGATCTCCGGGCGTGCATCCGCTTCAACGCAAAGATGTGTACTCGGTCCACGGCCTCCTTCTGTAGGCTGGATAATCTCAGGTGCAGGACCTTCGTCTATGAAAGGCTCGTCATCAGTACCATCCACAGGTGCATCAGGGCTGGGTGGTCTTGAGACTACCCGGACGCCACTGATGATCTTTGGGCGTGCATCCACTTCAACGCAAAGCTATGTACTCGGTCCACGGCCTCCTTCTGTAGGCTGGATAATCTCAGGTGCAGGACCTTCGTCTATGAAAGGCCCGTCATCAGTACCATCCACAGGTGCATCAAACTGAGATTCATCTTCAAATCTCCCATCAAACTGAGAGACCTCTTCAACTCTATGCTTCTTCAATTAGTACATCAACAGATTAGACAAACATCTAAGGGATGCAACCTGAACAAATGCCGTTTTACATATTTACCTTCTCATCTGGCACAGCACATGTCCCAGAGCTGAAACCCGGTTCCTGAAGCAAGCGCTTTTTCTCTCCTTCCCATCCATCCATCTGCAACAAGTTAAATTTGAGTACAGAACTTGCACAGCAATGCAAACTATTGATCGAAACAGCGGTAGCATCAATATAATAATTAACTACATATGCCAGCACACATACAGTGTGAGCAAGATCTGCTTCTCCCGCTGAAGGATCATTATGTGGTTCACCATGATAAACCCACCTAACATATGTGCGGTCCATCCCAAAAATGTGTAAATGATCTTCCACTACATGGTGAGGCATCTTCTCACCATTCATACATGTGCAGCGCGGGCAATACACGTCCAGGTCGTGACCTTCATGAGCTCTAATAAACCCCATAAAGGGTTGAACACCATTTATATATGAAGGGGAACATCAGTGTCCATGTAGTATCCAAGTTCTATCCATCTGTTTAATTATGAGATACAATGGTTGGTGATTAATTTAAGGCGAAGTAGGAAATGTATATCCATCGAGTACAAAACTATACTAGTACATGATTATGCATTTCAGCAATCATGTCGAGTACAAAACAAAAAATGCCCATCGACATTTTAGCAAACAGATCGTGTACAAATCTCTGCCATGGCATTTCAGCAAATTAACGGATCGAGTGCAGAACTGACTCTATATGCCCACGCAAATGAACAAATTGATCGAGGACAAATCGAGCGGAAAACTATAAAGTGCCAATTAGTTCAAGCATACTGACGATTTTTTTTAGCAGCATCAAGAAAATATAAATCGTTAGGCCGTCTTGCCCAATGCATGATTGAGCTAGAGATAGCAACCCTACCGTGGATCAACTTGACCGCCGGTGCGTCTCGAGAAGAACGACGGGGAGGGGAAGCTTCTTCTTCGCACGGACGGGACGGGGAGGGGAAGCTCTTCGCACTGACGGGGATAAGTTGTGTAGCGGTGGGTGGGGGGTCATGCGGCCGAGCCGCCCGGTAGGTGGTGTTTAATGGAGTTGCGTGTGTAATTTGCCGTGCACAAGGTTGAGGAATAGGCGGTTCCCTTTGCCGCGCGCACAATTCAAACTATCCCGCCCATGTAGTTTAAATTCGCTATATTTTCGTTAAATCGACATAAAGTCATGTGAGTGGTGGAAATTAGCAAAGTTGCTTGAAAAATAGTAAAACTCTGGAATTATCCTTTAAATATGCTCTACTTCCTGTGAAAATCGGGGTGTGGACTGTGGAGGCATGTTGAGCTGTTTTATTTGTACCTTCTTCATTAAAACTCCCATTTTATGCACTTTGGATGGAAAGAAATCATTTGTACATAAATTTTGACAATGCCATTTGCAAACATTAATTGTTTTACATGCCAAGATGCACCCATCCACCAAATATGGGGCAAAAGTTTATCACAATCTAGATATATATGTATAATTAGTGAGGGACCCCTTTTGATTTTGTGCAATTTCCACTAATTAGCTAGAGAGAAGGGGTCAGTTAATTAGGCCATGTTAGGGGCTATGTGTTTTAGATTAGGGTTGTGTGGATTCAAATACAACTTCTATATTTGTGTGCTATGATTAATCAAAACTAGACCGATCGACTGCGTACACATTATTAGAGGCACATGCCTTTGCGCACAAAGTGCATGTGTGTGTTGTTGGCCACCAACGAGAGAGCGGCGAGAGAGCGATTGAAATCTCCAAATTAAACACATATATAAGCATACATGGTTAGGCCATGCATGCATATTTATTATATATATTGTGAGGCAAATAAATTAAAGTACATGTGTATATATATAAGTGTGTTTCTTGGCCACCAACGATATATAGATCGAGAGAGAGAGATTGAAATATATATATCCCCAAGAATATCTTAAAACATGTATTGAAATATATGCACGAATGATATGCAAGGTATGCCATGCGCACATGCACACTAATTATATATATTATGAGACAACTTAATCAAATGTGTTTTCATTGGAGATCGAGAACTTGTCAAAAATCAAGTTAATTAATTTATCAGCGCTAATTAGTTAATTGGTCGCCTACTTGATGAGCAATTAAGTATCGTTGGCCTATATATATATATGTAGGGTTTAATTAGGGTTTAGGGTTTAGGGTTAGCTAGCTAGGGTTTTAGGGTTAGGGTTTACAGTCTAGGGTTTAGGGTCTAGGGTTTAGGGTTTAGGGTTTAGTGTTTAGGGTGTTTAGGGTGTACATTTAGGGTTTATGGTCTAGGGTTTAGGGTCTAGTGTTTAGGGTGTTTAGGGTGTACGTTTAGGGTATAATTAGGGATTAGGGATTAGGGTTTTAGGGTTTAAGGTTTAGGGATCAACGATCGAGTGCACACACACATTATTAGAGGCACCCGCGCCTTTGCGCATAAAGTGCATGCTTATATATATAAGTGTGTTTCTTGGCCACCAACGATATATAGATCGAGATAACAGAGAGATTTAAATATATATATATACATATCCCCAAGAATATGTTCAAAAATATATTGAAATATATGCACGAATCAAGTTAATTAATTTATCAGCGCTAATTAGTTGGTCGCCTGCTTGATGCGCAATTAAGTGTCGTTGGCCTATATATGTAGGGTTTAGGGTTTAGGGTTAGCTAGGGGTTAGGGTTAGGGTTAGGGTTTAGGGCTTTAGGGTTTAGGGTTTAGTGTTTAGGGTGTTTAGGGGGTGTATGCTTAGGGTATAATTAGAGATTAGGGATTAGAGTTTTAGGGTTTAAGATTTAGGGATCATCGATCGAGTGCACACACACATTATTAGAGAGGCACCCGCGCCTTTGCGCATAAAGTGCATGCGTATATATAAGTGTGTTTTTTGGCCACCAACGATATATATATATAGATCGAGAGAGAAAGAGATTGAACTATATATATTTATCCCCAAGAATATGTTTAGATATATATTGAAATATATGCACGAATGATATGTGCAAGGTATGCCATGCGCTCATGCACACTAATTATATATATATTATGAGGCAACTTAATCAAATGTGTTTTCATTCGAGAGAACTTATCAAGATTCAAGTTAATTAATTTATCAGCGCTAATTAGTTGGTCGCTTGCTTGATGCGCAATTAAGTGTCGTTGGCCTATATATATATATGTAGGGTTTAATTAGGGTTTAGGGTTTAGTGTTTAGGGTGTTAATTTAGGGTGTACGTTTAGGGTATAATTAGGGATTAGGGTTTTAGGGTTTAAGGTTTAGGGATCATCGATCGAGTGCACACACACATTATTAGAGGCATGCATATATATAAGTGTGTTTTTTGGCCACCAATGATATATATATATAGATCGAGAGAGAAAGATTGAAATATATATATTTATCCCAAAGAAATATGTTCAGATATATATTGAAATATATGCACAAATGATATGTGCAAGGTACGTATGCCATGCGCGCATGCACACTAATTGTATATATATTATGAGGCAACTTAATCAAATGTGTTTTCATTCGAGAGAACTTGTCAAGATTCAAGTTAATTAATTTATCAGCGCGCTAGCTAATTAGTTAGTCGCCTGCTTGAGGCGCAATTAATTAAGTGTCGTTGGCCTATATATATATATATGTAGGGTTTAATTAGGGTTTAGGGTTTAGGGTTAGCTAGCTAGGGTTTTAGGGTTAGGGTTAAGGTTAATTAATTAGGGTTTAGGGCCTAGGGTTTAGGGTTTAGCAGGGTTTGGGGTTGGGGTTTAGGGTTAGGGTTTAGGGTTTAGGGTTTAGGGTGTAGTTATTAGGGTTTAGGGTCTAGGGGTTTAGGGTTTAGTGTTTAGGGTGTTAATTTAGGGTGTACGTTTAGGGTATAATTAGGGATTAGGGATTAGGGTTTTAGGGCTTAAGGTTTAGGGATCATCGATCGAGTGCACACACACATTATTAGAGGCACCCGCGCCTTTGCGCATAAAGTGCATGCGTATATATAAGTGTGTTTTTTGGCCACCAACAATATATATATAGATCGAGAGAGAAAGATTGAAATATATATATTTATCCCCAAGAATATGTTCAGATATATATTGAAATATATGCACAAATGATATGTGCAAGGTATGCCATGCGCGCATGCACACTAATTGTATATATATTATGAGGCAACTTAATCAAATGTGTTTTAATTCGAGAGAACTTGTCAAGATTCAAGTTAATTAATTTAGCAGCGCTAATTAGTTGGTCGCCTGCTTGATGCGCAATTTAGTGTCGTTGGCCTATATATATGTAGGGTTTAATTAGGGTTTAGGATTTAGGATTAGCTAGCTAGGGTTTTAGGGGTAGGGTTAGGGTTAAGGTTAATTAATTAGGGTTTAGGGTTTGGGGTTTGGGGTTTGGGGTTTAGGGTTTAGGGTCTAGGGTTTAGGGTTTAGTGTTTAGGGTGTACGTTTAAGGTATAATTAGGGATCATGGATTAGGGTTTTAGGGTTTAAGGTTTAGGGATCATCGATCGAGCTAGTGCACAGACACATTATTAGAGGCACCCGCGCCTTTGCGCATAAAGTGCATGCGTATATATATAATAAGTGTGTTTCTTGGCCACCAACGATATATATAGATCGAGAGAGAGATTGAAATATATATATATCCCCAAGAATATGTTCAGATATATACTGAGATATATATATGCACGAATGATATGTCCATGGTATGCCATGCGCGCATGCACACTAATTGTATATATATTATGAGGCAACTTAATCAAATGTGTTTTCATTCGAGAGAACTTGTCAAGATTCAAGTTAATTAATTTAGCAGCGCTAATTAGTTGGTCGCCTGCTTGATGCGCAATTAAGTGTCGTTGGCCTATATATATGTAGGGTTTAATTAGGGTTTAGGGTTTAGGATTAGCTAGCTAGGGTTTTAGGGTTAGGGTTAGGGTTAAGGTTAATTAATTAGGGTTTAGGGTCTAGGGTTTAGGGTTTAGGGTTTGGGGTTTGGGGTTTAGTGTTTAATTAGGGTTTAGGGTCTAGGGTTAGGGTTTAGGGTTTATGGTGTAGTGTTTAGGGTTTAGGGTTTAGGGTTTAGTGTTTAGGGTGTTTAGGGTGTACGTTTAGGGTATAATTAGGGATTAGGGTTTTAGGGTTTAAGGTTTAGGGATCATCGATCGAGTGCACACACACATTATTAGAGGCACCCGCGCCTTTGCGCATAAAGTGCATGCGTATATATAAGTGTGTTTTTTGGCCACCAACAATATATATATAGATCGAGAGAGAAAGATTGAAATAGATATATTTATCCCCAAGAATATGTTCAGATATATATTGAAATATATGCACAAATGATATGTGTAAGGTATGCCATGCGCGCATGCACACTAATTGTACATATATTATGAGGCAACTTAATCAAATGTGTTTTCATTCGAGAGAACTTGTCAAGATTCAAGTTAATTAATTTAGCAGCGCTAATTAGTTGGTCGCCTGCTTGATGCGCAATTTAGTGTCGTTGGCCTATATATATGTAGGGTTTAATTAGGGTTTAGGATTTAGGATTAGCTAGCTAGGGTTTTAAGGGTAGGGTTAGGGTTAAGGTTAATTAATTAGGGTTTAGGGTTTAGGGTTTAGGGTTTGGGGTTTGGGGTTTGGGGTTTAGGGTTTAGGGTCTAGGGTTTAGTGTTTAGGGTGTTTAGGGTGTATGTTTAAGGTATAATTAGGGATCATGGATTAGGGTTTTAGGGTTTAAGGTTTAGGGATCATCGATCGAGCTAGTGCACAGACACATTATTAGAGGCACCCGCGCCTTTGCGTATAAAGTGCATGCGTATATATATAATAAGTGTGTTTCTTGGCCACCAACGATATATATAGATCGAGAGAGAGATTGAAATATATATATATATATCCCCAAGAATATGTTCAGATATATATTGAGATATATATATGCACGAATGATATGTCCATGGTATGCCATGCGCGCATGCACACTAATTGTATATATATTATGAGGCAACTTAATCAAATGTGTTTTCATTCGAGAGAACTTGTCAAGATTCAAGTTAATTAATTTAGCAGCGCTAATTAGTTGGTCGCCTGCTTGATGCGCAATTAAGTGTCGTTGGCCTATATATATGTAGGGTTTAATTAGGGTTTAGGGTTTAGGATTAGCTAGCTAGGGTTTTAGGGTTAGGGTTAGGGTTAAGGTTAATTAATTAGGGTTTAGGGTCTAGGGTTTAGGGTTTAGGGTTTGGGATTTGGGGTTTAGTGTTTAATTAGGGTTTAGGGTCTAGGCTTAGGGTTTAGGGTTTAGGGTGTAGTGTTTAGGGTTTAGGGTTTATGGTTTAGTGTTTAGGGTGTTTAGGGTGTACGTTTAGGGTATAATTAGGGATTGGGGTTTTAGGGTTTAAGGTTTAGGGATCATCGATCGAGTGCACACACACATTATTAGAGGGACCCGCGCCTTTGCGCATAAAGTGCATGCGTATATATAAGTGTGTTTTTTGGCCACCAACGATATATATATAGATTGAGAGAGAAAGATTGAAATATATATATTTATCCCCAAGAATATGTTCAGATATATATTGAAATATATGCACAAATGATATGTGCAAGGTATGCCATGCGCGCATGCACACTAATTGTATATATATTATGAGGCAACTTAATCAAATGTGTTTTCATTCGAGAGAACTTGTCAAGATTCAAGTTAATTAATTTAGCAGCGCTAATTAGTTGGTCGCCTGCTTGATGCGCAATTTAGTGTCGTTGGCCTATATATATGTAGGGTTTAATTAGGGTTTAGGATTTAGGATTAGCTAGCTAGGGTTTGAGGGGTAGGGTTAGGGTTAAGGTTAATTAATTAGGGTTTAGGGTTTAGGGTTTAGGGTTTGGGGTTTAGGGTTTAGGGTCTAGGGTTTAGTGTCGTTGGCCTATATATATATATAGTGTTTAATTAGGGTTTAGGTTTTAGGGTTAGCTAGCTAGGGTTTTAGGGTTAGGGTTAGGGTTAATTAGGGTTTAGGGTCTAGGGTTTAGGGTTTAGGGTTTAGTACGTGTTTAGGGTTTAGGGTATAGGGTTAGGGTTTAGGGTTTAGTGTTTAGGGTTTAGGGTTTAAGGTCTAGGGTTTAGGGTTTAGTGTTTAGGGTGTTTAGGGTGTACGGTTAGGGTATAATTAGGGATTAGGGTTTTAGGGTTTAAGGTTTAGGGATCATCGATCGAGTGCACACACACATTAATTATTAGAGGCACCCACGCCTTTGCGCATAAAGTGCATGCGTATATATATATAAGTAAGTTTCTTGGCCACCAAAGATATATAGATCTAGAGAGAGATTGAAATATATTTAGGGTTTATGGTTTAGGGTTTAGGGTTCAGGGTCAAGGGTTGGGGTTTAGGGTTTAGGGTCTAGTGTTTAGGGTTTAGGGTATATGGAGTTTAGGGTTTAGGGTTTAGGGTCTAGGGTTTAGTGTTTAGGGTGTACGTTTAAGGTATAACTAGTAAGAATGCCCGTGCGGTTGCACCTGGATAGATAAGACGCATATGCTCCAACTTTCCTTTGTGGCACAATCGACCAAGGTAGTCACGCTTGATCTTTCATGTTAAACAACATTAATTCTTAGATAACTGGGTGAGTTCTTCTCTTCACCGACATGTAATACCGCAAACTTGGAATGATTGTGTACGCCACCGCTATTTATTTTTATTTTGGTGCATGCTCCTTTCGAAGAACGATACATGTGTAATGTTGTTGATTAAAATCTATTAATCGCTATTTAAAATATTATTCCATAATTGGAAAACATCTTTACTATTTTAATTTTGTCTTAAAATCATTTGACCTGCCTTACCTTATACTTAGTGCATTAACGAAATCGACTCAACCCTTAAACCGTGCTTAATTTAATTTATGTAATCAGCTCTCTATACTTCGTTCTTATTTTTATACTATGTTTTTGATCCTAAGTATGAGATGTAACGGAAATTCAATTCGGCTTGTATACTTCGTTCCTAAAATATTTTATTAGTATAATAAATATAATAGGCCTATTTTCTCTCTCCTCCCTCTTATCATCATCTTTTCTTTTCAACTAGATTTTGATGTGCGCCTTGGCGCACGACCCCGTGAAGTTTGTGCTAAAATTTATTTGTTTATAATGGCAATAACAAAATAGACTGCCAATATGATTGTGTGTTTCTTAGGTTTTACTGGAACCAAATAAGGTAACAAAAAGTTCGGGTAATAACGAACGAAGCAGGCCATCTCCAAAGTAAAAAAAAATCGGGTTACAATTATGTGACATGTAGATACAATTTGCTCCACGTCAAGCAGAAAAAGGAAGAAACACCAGATTGAGGGCAACAATCACTCCGGCAATTCGCTGTTTAGATTTTCGGGAGTTCTCACAGTTGATGGTGATGTTGGTGAGCAGGCAGCAGGCGTAGATGATCCTTGGCAGCCGGTGTTTTTCAGGCCTCCACGGTTCTCTCTTGATTAACTGCCACCTTTCTTCAGCCTAGCTATATCACCCTGCACCGCCATATTGCAGCAATTCATCGCCTGCTGAACTCCACTTTCGCCGGAGATAGGTCGTGCCCTTGGTATAGAGTTATCAGTCAGGGACTCTTCGAAGTAGTGTCCTGTGCAAACAACAGACTGCAGTGTTATAATCTGAATTTATCACAACTTACTGCAACATAGAACGTGAGGAAACCATGAATGGGAATTTAAGACCTATTTAAATCCAAAAGATTCAGTTAATTATTTCCATGATTTTGAGTAGGAAATATTATCCCTATCATTTTTACATACTCTTGGGCAACAAAGAATAAAATTTAGCCTTACAGCAAGTAAAAAATTATAGGCACGTGTAATAAAAATCTTATAGAGTATGGCACGAAAGTGTATAGAGCAAAGCAACAAATTAGAAATACTGCGACTTTGAAAATCCCCACCAAATAATAGACAAAGCTAGTGTATTATCATACCTGGTGCAAACTAAAAATATATGAATGTTCTTTGAAACTGGTATAAGAAATGTTCACGCTACGAAAAACAAAGTGTATGAATAACTGAAAGTTCTGGCCACCCTAGTGTACCAGTTATTTGGTCTTCTTTGTCAGCCTTTGATTATTTTTGTGTCCAGCCAACGTTGGAGACCTCTATTCACATTCTTCTATCTTTCTAGCGCAGTGTAGTTGAAATCTTTGAGAACTTCTTCGCTCCCGTCTCTATGTACATGATTGTTTTTGCCACAGCTTGATTTGTTGTTTTTTCCAAGGCATCTTCTAGGTGGAGGGAAGTCCGAAGAAAGTGTGCAGAAGGGTAAAACATTATTTTGGTGGAAAAGTAGCATCCTCCAACAATCTGGCTTTCGTACTTAGGACACGGAAGGCGCAGTTTTTTCATCATAGCTTCCAGGCTAATTCTGATTGGTACCTCGACGTGCTGCATGAAGCTGCTGCCATGGAATTGAAAAAAATATTAGGCCACCTAATCTAAGTAGACAAAAGCATAATAAATTACGTTCTATCATTATCCAGGCATGAATAATTGATGGAAAATGTGCCAAGCACACAAAAATAATGCAGTACAAGAAGCCAAAGGACAAGAAACCTCTGCTAGGTCTGTGAATACAGGCATAACATGTTTGTCCAAAAAAGAAGAAGTTAATTGCACGTGTAGAGGAGCTGTCTTTGCATAATATGGAATTGAGAAAACATCGGATCAACTCAGTAACTACGTAAGCCTGAAAAGAGAATACGAAACCACCTACATAATGAACCATGACCTGTACATAAAAGTGGGCATTGCCAAGATAAAAAAAAATAGTTGGTAGAACTGGTCTATAAGACTATAACTATAATTTGTTCAATAGGCAGCAAAGCATGATTAGAGAATTAGCTGGCCTTGAAAGTATGTCCAACTTTTGAATTCAAACTTTGCAAATAAATACATCTTGGTGTGTGCTCCACTCTCGGCAGACACATCTCTAGTGGGAAGAAACTTATAGGGAGCACCATTAAGAAAGCTTTTTATAGGGATCCGATTGTAGGAGCATTTGGAATATTCAGGAAATCATCAGACTAAGATATAAAAAAAAGGAAGCAAAAGACACAGGAAAATATGAATCAAAATCTTCAGACATAAACATTAAACTTGGTCATTTACTAATTACTAAAAATAAACTTCTGGGGATTCAACTACGAAACTGCTTACAGATGGGTTTCAGGAAGAAACTAATTAAGGGCCTCTAAATACAAAAACACTAAATCGGCAACAATTAAATGGAAAAGAAAAGTGGCAGTATTGTGTAATGCAACAGCAACCATCTAAATAAATGTGTGAAGTGACATTGTAATTGACCTATTCAAGCACAATTTGCCAAGAAAGGGTAAAAACGTAACAATATTATTATGTCAATATCATCAAAGTTGCACCGACAAATAGATTGGAGTAAGCCAACATGCTAACAATTTTCTTGTGACTAACATAGCAACTTATATGAAACTAAGCCTGTTTGATAGTGCAATGAATCTCTATTGTAAATATACAATGCAACTTTAGGATGGAGTTCACTCTTCTCTGAAAAATTGAGGACCAATATCATGTAGAAATCAAGGTACAACTCACAGCAGCATCCATACACACAATAAATCCAGAATATTTTTAATAACCTGTAACGCATCAAAATATAGAGAAGATGCAAACCTGGAATATGAAAGCCAAGTTGATCTTGAGGAACACCAATCCAAGGTTCATCATGGAGAAATCTAAAGTCTTACACATATCAAAGCTTTCACTTAAAAATTGAGATGTATGTTAAAACTCACCCCATCGATCTGAATCCTCACTGGTCTGCCCTTCTCATAGCGATCTGAGATGGTTATCCTACAATGGTAAATACCGCTTCATGTACTATTATTTATATAGGACAAAAAAACAAAAGAATATACAGATCAGGCAGCGACAACGTATATTTTGAGTTCAGATTTACCTTGAACCACTTCTTCTATTTGTATCTAATCTAGCAAAATCATCTCAAATCAGAACTTGTGTAATCGCCTCTATAAATTGAATCATTCAACCAAGACCTGGAGGAGTAAAATATATAATCATATGGCAGACCACAACGAGCAAAATCAGATCAACATTTTTAAGAAGCTATACTGAGATAATATAGTGCTCAAACTTGTAGACATAATTTGATATAGAGCCATTCATCTGAAAAAGCATATGACTGGGCATAAATAAAAAAAAGTGCCTAAGCTGAATATCATAGATGTTCCACACATGTAGATAGCCATAACAGCTTTTCAATAGATCCATGCTAGCATAGGAGCCTGACTTGATAACTTGACAAACCAATGTTTCTAAACATGACAGAGATCCTTACTGAATTCCTTTTAGGAGCTCCAGCTCACTATCTACTAAAGTTACGTTGTCACGAATTTCCCGAGTCAAGGAAGTTACAGGTATTGCCCGTTTAACAATTCGTTAGAACAGGTTTTTTGAACCTCATGAGCTTGGATTTCTTCCACAAACGGAATAATCGAGCAAAGTACTACCTGAAAGTCCTTAACCCATGTTGTTGCTTGCACAGTAGAGAAGTTATAGTGACTTCATTGGTTCTTGCAATTGAAGTATTAAAGGTCTGCTAATTGATTTTATTTTCTCTAAATGATCTTTAAATGGCCATTTCTGATTCTGTATACATGCATATAGGTTATATGTGTGGTCATTTTATTACAGGTAGAGGGCATTCTGAAGAAGCAATTCAGTAAATGGAGTCTTGTTGGATCGATGACTGCATCACGACTTCTCACTGCTATCTATGCACTTCAGAATAGCCTGTTGCAGATTGTCTTAAGAGCATAGCTAAATGAAGAAGTAGCGCTCCAAATTTAACACGCTAATTCACTATAGAACTAAGACTGTAGTTGTTTTTGAAAGATTTCATGTGGCTGCGGCCAAGGCTTAAGCATATAATATATACCCAGAACATTGATTGTTGATATGGACACCTGCACGAATATTGGCTATAATTTCCAATTTTTGAATAAACCATGACACTGATGTTTATATATTAGCTTAGTTTTGATGTCCTTACCTGGCTTGTACATGTGTGTTTTAGTTCAAGTGATTACACATAGAAAGGCCGAATAGAAACACAAAACACCTTTAGATCATGTCTCGAGAAACATTTGCCATTAACTTTAAGTTATCTCAAGGATTTGAAAAAACACTGGAATTGGTGGTCGGGTTATAAAATGAAATTGTCAGGGAAGTTTAATAAAGCGCCACTGTTGGTCACTCTGTCCTAGAATGACAACGCCCTTCGAAAGGAGGGTGGAATGATAATCTGAATCCAGAAATGAAAATGAACAAATAAAGGAGGGCATAAATTTACGTAGGTCAAGTGGTGAATGGAGGAACAAATAATCTGCTGGTTTGCCTCAAACAGTGCTGCACCACCTCATCCGCATCTCCATAGCTGAGCGCGACCACAGGAGAGAGGACCTACCAGCGGCAGAAATCTGGGATCTTTTAGTTGACAGAGACGGAAGATGAACAAATAAAAGGAGAGGAGAAATTTACCTAGGTCAAGTCGTGAATGGAGAAATAATCCGCTGCTTTGCCTCAAATAGCGCTGGACCTCCTTGTCCGCACCTCCACGGATGAGAGTGACCACGGGAGGGAGGACCTAGCGGCAGCAGAAACCTGGGATTTGTAGTCGACAGATATGGCGACGTACGCGAAGAAAGGATGACGGCGATGGCTCCCAGCTCCACCCTGCTGAGGACAACGGCATCGATCCAACGCCCTTGAGCCATCTCTCGGTACCATGACACGGATGAAGAAATGGCGACGACATCGGCGCCACGCTCCACCGCGTCGGCTCCTCCTTGTCCCGTGCGGAAAACGAGCCGGAGGCGGAGCTGCAGCGCCCGTTGCAGGCGAAGAAGAGGGCGGGTGGGAGGAGGCGAAACGGCCGTGTTGGAATTGGGGAGCTTGGGCGGCGGCGCGGTAGGGTTTCACCAGGCGGCGAGGGAAGGGGCGGCGCGACGGGAGGAGAAGGGGCGGCGCGATGGGTGGAGAAGGGGAGAGGCGACGCGGGGTGGCGGCGGGAGCCAGGTGCGCGAGGGAGAGGAAGAGGAGGAGGAGGGTTGCGTGCTGGGTCGGGCGGGCTTTCACACGACCCGTGGATAAAAAACGGGTTCCGCGAGGGCCTCGTTTCCTGACTACTCCACCATGAAAAATGGACGGCTAAGATTCACCTGCTGATAAGATCCGATGGCCCACAGGCTCAAAACGCTGTGAGGCCCCCTATGGGGGGCATCATATACAACGTTAGATGCCCACACGACCGTGTCCCCAACTCCCTCAGTCTCTCATGTCCGAACAAATCTCACCGCCTCCTTGCTCTCCCCATCTACCATAGCCTTGATCTCCTAATTGTTGGTTGCCCCCTCTACACGTTCCCCCTTCGCTGGTTTGAGCTGTGGTTATGCGCTCCCGAATCGCACCCGTAAGAATTGTTGGCAGCGGGGGCGGCATGGCACGGACGGCAGTAGTGGAGGTGGTTGGACAGCAGGACATCGCAGATTTGACGAAAACTTTGGTACACCATCCTCGCGCGTCTAGGATCGAAGCTCTAAGATTGGTCGGCTGCTGGCAGCGAAGCGACTTTCGGTCTCGGCCTGGCCTGCTCCACGGCGGTTTGAGGTTGTGCCCCACGGAGGAGACTGTAGGAGGTAGTGTGGCAAGGTTAGGTGAGACGCCGCGGGGTGTAGGTCGCCTTCCGGGACTGAAGTTTGGCTCGAGCGTCGGGAGCTTGATCAACGCGGTCGGCTGCTGTCCCTGTTGAACCTGGTTGTTGGTGCCTGCCCCCGGCTTTTTATGGTCCGGGTTAGCTGCTGAATCACTTGCACTTTTTAATCTTCAGAAATTGCAATTTTAAAATCAATTGTTGAGCTAGTGTGGGTAATGAATTTAGGAATTCCTATAGCAAGTATATTTTTGTCTGTTGTTGTCGTGTGTCCTGTAGTTCCTCGGAATTCCAACGACTGCGTTGTTGCCTTGGTCAGCGGCTTGGGTATTATGTGCAGGTTAGTTCCCTGGGAGGATCAAGTATTTGTCAATTGTTTATCGTTTGGGTTATTCACTAATCTAGCTGAATTTATACATTGCAATTCGCATCCTGAAAGGCGTATTGTGTCTGCCATTATCTGATTACCCTTTAGATGATTCTGAAACAGTATTACAAAAATATTATTGACAAGCGCAACTCTGAAACTTGTGACTGACGGCTTCACTGCATGCAACTCTTTATCAATCAGGCAAAGCGGAGTTCATGTCGGAAATTCCACGGGAGCGGTGTGTCCGAGAAGAGTTTGTGCCGGAGTTCCTCTTCAGCACCATCCCGTTGGAGCTCGAGTAGAGTTCGTCTCGAAGTTTCTCTGCGATTCAGCCAGAAGGAGAAGAAGAGGAAGAGCTCTCTGCCTATGCGTGGAGGTGCAGCTGCAGGCCCAGATCTTGGGCCGTAAGAATTGGCTGGGCCAGGACCACGATGGGAAGCTGCGTGGTTTCTATCAGTATAGTTAATTAATTAGCGATGCATCGAATCGATGCGATTCAGGTTCCGTGAGGTTTTGTCCAACATCGCGAATCGTAAATTCTGTATCACGTGCGGGCGGTCGTGCGTGCGAGCGAAGAGACGGACGGACACGATTTTAAGAGCTGACGGCTGCAATTTTGCAACGACCAAACCAAACCAAACTACGGAAACACTTTTTTCTTTATTATTAGGTATATAGATTAGGGATCATGGATTAGGGTTTTAGGGTTTAAGGTTTAGGGATCATCGATCGAGCTAGTGCACAGACACATTATTAGAGGCACCCACACCTTTGCGCATAAAGTGCATGCGTATATATATAATAAGTGTGTTTCTTGGCCACCAACGATATATATAGATCGAGAGAGAGATTGAAATATATATATATATCCCCAAGAATATGTTCAGATATATATTGAGATATATATATGCACGAATGATATGTCCATGGTATGCCATGCGCGCATGCACACTAATTGTATATATATTATGAGGCAACTTAATCAAATGTGTTTTCATTCGAGAGAACTTGTCAAGATTCAAGTTAATTAATTTAGCAGCGCTAATTATTTGGTCGCCTGCTTGATGCGCAATTTAGTGTCGTTGGCCTATATATATATGTAGGGTTTAATTAGGGTTTAGGTTTTAGGGTTAGCTAGCTAGGGTTTTAGGGTTAGGGTTAGGGTTAATTAGGATTTAGGGTCTAGGGTTTAGGGTTTAGGGTTTAGTACGTGTTTAGGGTTTAGGGTCTAGGGTTAGGGTTTAGGGTTTAGTGTTTAGGGTTTAGGGTTTAAGGTCTAGGGTTTAGGGTTTAGTGTTTAGGGTGTTTAGGGTGTACGGTTAGGGTATAATTAGGGATTAGGGTTTTAGGGTTTAAGGTTTAGGGATCATCGATCGAGTGCACACACACATTAATTATTAGAGGCACCCACGCCTTTGTGCATAAAGTGCATGCGTATATATATATAAGTTTCTTGGCCACCAAAGATATATAGATCTAGAGAGAGATTGAAATATATTTAGGGTTTATGGTTTAGGGTTTAGGGTTCAGGGTCAAGGGTTGGGGTTTAGGGTTTAGGGTCTAGTGTTTAGGGTTTAGGGTATATGGAGTAGTGTTTAGGGTTTAGGGTCTAGGGTTTACTGTTTAGGGTGTTTAGGGTGTATGTTTAGGTTATAATTAGGGACTAGGGTTTTAGGGTTTAAGGTTTAGGGATCATCGATCGAGTGCACACACACATTATTAGAGGCACCCGCGCCTTTGCGCATAAAGTGCATGCGTATATATATAAGTGTGTTTCTTGTCCACCAACGATATATAGATCGAGAGATAGAGATTGAAATCCCCAAGAATATGTTCAAATATACGCACACACATGAATTATTAGAGACACCCGCGCCTTTGCGCATAAAGTGCATGCATATGTGTGTTGTTCTGGCCACCAACGATAGATCGAGAGAGATAGATAGATTGAAATCCCCAAGAATTAGAGGACCCCTTGCACAAGTGTTGGCCATCTATATATAATATGAATCCCAATAATGTTCATACATGATAGGGCATATGTGTGAAGCAATTTTTTTTCGAGAACTTGTAAAGATTCAAATTTATCAGTGCTAATGGAAACTAGTGCACATTAGAGGACCCCCTCTTACACGTGTTGGCCATCTATGTATAGTTTGAATCCAAATAATGTTCATACATGATAGGCTATATGTGAATCAATTTTTTCTTCCAAGAACTTGTCAAGATTCAAATTTATCGGTCCTAATGGAAACTAGTGCGCACTAGACGAGCCCCTTGCGCAAGTGCTGGCCATTACATATAGTTTAAAACTTAAGAATGTTCATACATGATAGGCCATATGTGCAAAGGAATTTTTTTTCCCGTGAACTTGTCAAAATTCAAGTTTATCGGTGCAAATGGAAACTAGTCCAAAAAATTACATAGAGGTCCAAGAGAACTAGACAATAACTAATAGGACCTGCAACTTTACAAAAAGCACCCCAAAACATATAGAAGAAAATCAATCGAGTCCTTCTGGACCGCACATCAGATCTCTGCTCCGCATCCTTTCCAGCAACTCCGTCGCCGGGGACACACCACTTGGGACGGTGTCGCCGGTAGTCGCCAGGACGAAGGAGAAGAAGGGCCTTGATGTCTACGGGAGCTTCTATTCTTGTAGACAGTGTTGGGCCTCAAAGAGCAGAGGTTTGTAGAACAGCAGCAAGTTTCCCTTAAGTGGATCACCCAAGGTTTATCAATCTCAGGGAGGAAGAGGTCAAAGATATCCCTCTCATGCAAACCTGCAACCACAAAGCAAGAAGTCTCTTGTGTCCCCAACACACCTAATAGGTGCACTAGTTCGACGAAGAGATAGTGAAATACAGGTGGTATGAATAAATATGAGCAGTAGCAACAGCACCAGAAAAGTGCTTTGCTGTCCAAGACTGGTGTGTAGTTGATGGTGGTAATATTACGGACAGTTACAGATGCAGCAGAACAGTAAACAAGCAGCGATAGCAGTATTTAGGAACAAGGCCTAGGGATTATACTTTCACTAGTGGACACTCTCAACATTGATCACATAAATAAATAGATAGATGCTAGACTCTACACCCTCTTGTTGGATGATGAACACCACTGTGTAGGATTACACGAACCCTCAATGCCGGAGTTAACAAGCTCCACAATATTCAATGTTCATATTTAAATAACCTTAGAGTGCAAGATAGATCAACATAACCAAATAGATCACATCAATACCATCATAGTAATAGTTAACTTCATAATCTACAAGAGATCACAATCATAAACTACGCCAAGTACTACATGATGCACACACTGTCCACTTTACATCATGCAGGAGGAATAGAGTACTTTAATAACATCACTAGAGTAGCACATAGATGAATAGTGATACAAAACTCATATGAATCTCAATCATGTAAAGCAGCTCATGAGATCATTGTATTGAAGTACATAGGAGAGAGATTAACCACATAGCTACCGGTACAGCCCCGAGCCTCGATGGAGAACTACTCCCTCCTCATGGGAGACAGCAGCGTTGATGAAGATGGCGGTGGTGTCGATGGAGGAGCCTTCCGGGGGCACTTCCCCGTCCCGGCGGCGTGCCGGAACAGAGACTCCTGTCCCCCAGATCTTGGCTTCGCGATGGCGGCGGCTCTGGAAGGTTTCTCGTACCGTGGCTTTTCCGTCTCGAGGTTTTAGGTCGAGGGGGCTTAAATAGGCGAAGAGGCGGCGTCAGAGGGTCGAAGAGGCGGTGAGATGATAGGGCGGCGCGGCCAGGGCCTGGGCCGCGCCGGCCTACCTCCTGGGCCCACCAGGGCTCCCCTCTGGCGACTCTCGGGTGTTCTGGAAGCTTCGTGGAAAAATAGGATGCTGGGCGTTGATTTCGTCCGATTCCGAGAATATTTCCTTACTAGGATTTCTGAAACCAAAAACAGCAGAAAAACAAAGAATCGCCCTTCGGCAACTCGTCAATAGGTTAGTTCCGGAAAACGCATAATTATGACATAAAGTGTGCATAAAACATGTAGATATCATCAATAATGTGGCATGGAACATAAGAAATTATCGATACGTCGGAGACGTATCAGGCCTCAGCAACGGCACATTGGCTCTGAGAAGGGCCGCTGAAAGGCCAAGATGTTCACGGGCAAGACGGATGACGCCGTCGTATGCCCCGAGCTTGTGAACGTTAGCAGCCTGACTTCCCCATTGACCAGATCTGAAGCACTGACCAAAGCAAGCCTCACCGTTAGCGCCATCACCTTGATGGCACCAGATCGGGGTTTGGCCGGCAAGATCTGCCAGATTCACCGTAGGCCAGATCTGAAGCCGATGACGAGATCCCCGACTCCATTGCGCCATTCTGCTCATGGGAAACACTGGATCTAAGCTTACAACAACATGAACTCCCTCGGATCCAAATTAACTAAATCAACTTTGCTTATCTAAATATGGATGTATCCACACATGTTTTTTACTCGAGATACATACACGTCTAAGGAAAGTTGAATCAATTAATTTAGTTTGGAGGGTGTACGATATACAGAGAGAAGTCGGCCTCGTCTCCGGCCGGCGAGGCTGCCGGAGAGAAGGGGGAGAGGAGCCAGGGTAGTGGGAGAGACTCGAGAGAGAAAGAGAAGAGGAAGAAATGAGAGCTCCCTGGGGAAGAACATTATTTTTGTCGTTCTGCTCGTAGCTTGAAACTGAAAATTTCGGCCGCGCGCCAAATCATCCCGCCGCATCCATTCGAAAATCCCGTGACCAGTTTTACCCTTTTAACCCTGGTCCGGAAGCTACAACCCACCGACCATGGAGGGCTCATTCGGTAACAATGAAATATCTTGCCTAGATCCCGAACCCTCCCCACAGGCCCACACCCACCCACCAACCATTCGCCCCATTAGCTCAAAAATACTCTCACACGCCAAAGCTCTGACTCTCTACAGTACTAGATCTGCTTCGCCGCCGGCATACTCCTCCACAGCGTAGCCTTGATCGTGTTGGCTGTCCACCCACCTGATCCGCTCCCCCGCCGCCCTCGCCACCGATGAATCTGCTTCACCGCCGACCTCGCCACCGATGGATCTGCTTCACCGCCGACCTCGCCACCGACGGATCTGCTTCACCGCCGACCTCGCCACCGACGGATCTGCTTCACCGCCGACCTCGCCACCGACGGATCTGCTTCACCGCCGATGTTGTGGGTATACTTCATGGGTGTACCATCGACAGTGCCTAGATCCGGCAAGCCCGGGTGGCCCACAGACGGTGATGAGGCATGTGGCCCATCGGGCGGCCCAGTTGCTGTTGATCATGAAGGAAGAAGTCCAGCCCAGGATCAGCAGGCCGGATCCGTACCGACGTAGGAGTGACCCGGATCCATGGAGGCCCATGAGGGACCCGGATCCAGGACGACGAGTATGGAAGGCGGATCCGTGGCGTGCACGGCAAGATATTGTACCGTAGCTAGGCTATCTGTAATCCGGCTAGGACTCTCCATGTAAACCCTAGATCCGTGCGCCTTTATAAGCCGGATCCTGGGAGCCCTAGAGACACGTTCAGAACAACCACAACTCATTGTAACAACGCGAAAGCGCCCAGATAATTCCAGACAAGCAGCAGTAGGCCCTGTCATCGTGCAGGTGTTCCGAAGCTGGGTAACTCGCGTACCACCGTCCCGAGAGCACTCCGCCCTATGGCCCCTACTTCTTCTCCCCCTCGTGAGGATCCCTCCTCCGGGGTCCCGTCGATTAGGCAACGACAGTTGGCGCCCACCGTGGGGCCTGTGGCGTCTGGAGGCCGGAACCGGGAGGGTTCCGCCATGGGAAGCTACGACGACACCATCGCTGTGGGGCGCGTCCTTTACGCCGGAAATCTGCCGATCGTCCCTCCGGATGAGTGCTGGATTCCGGCTAGAACAAACCCCGTCAAGCTCTCCATCGTCCCAATTGGCGGCATTCACATCTTCATCGGGGAAACCGTCGATTCCGACGGAAACCCACTGGTAAGTAACGCAGACGCGACCGCCGCTGAGCTGGACGCTGTCGCGAAGATCCGATCTGAGATGCAGGAGCTTCCCAAGGAAGATTCCGCCTTGGATCTGGAAATTTCAAAGCCCACCCAATCCGCCCCTGAGCAGGAAACAAAGGTGGAAGACCAATGCAGATCCGCCTGGGTCTCCCAGGTGTTAGAAAAGCAGAGGTGCCACTTCGTACACTTCTTGGCCCATACCGCCGGAACCGCCCCTCAAGAAGACGGAGCTGGTCCTGAGCAGGAAGAGGCACCGGAACACAACGCGGATCCGGATCAGGCTGAGCTTGTCGGAGAGAGCGAGACTCCGGTTGAAGAGTCGATTTTGGGCAACCTGAGCCCAATTTCCGGAGATACTTCCTCTACGGAATCTGATGACTTCGTTCGCAAGATAAGGGAATACGGATACAGTGATCAGCCCGAGGTCGACGCCGCCCAGCCTAAGCAGGTTCTCGCAACGGTAGCAGCGCTGGGACAAACTGGATCTGGAGACCAAGTCGGCCAATCTGACCCCCAACCATCCCATCAAGGATCTCCAATGTCTCGGGTGCGACCCCAAAGGGATTCTCCCTCGGAGGAAATCTTGTCAGCAGAGGAGGTGGCCGCGCGAGCAGTTCTTAACACACCTATAACCCCGGGCGACGCAGCAGATCCTGGAGGCCCTAGAGACCGCCGAGAAGGAAATGCTGGCCACAGCCAAGAGGCTCGCCGATACCGAAGCTGCGTTAAGGATAGGAAGGGCAGATCATGCAGCCTGGACGGAAAACTTCGAGAGACAGGACCGCGAGATTACTGCCACACTTGAGCTGGTCAAGAACATGAGGGCTGAGTGGGAGGTAAAGATGACCTATGCGCAGACGGAGGCCGATCGAATTGTTAGAGAAGCAATTCCGCCTCGCAGAATACCCTTCAACACGCCCGCAGATCACCAGCCACTGGAAACTCCAAAGGACAACATGCAGAAAGCAGCGGAATTGCTGAAGAAGAAGGACGAAGAAGTTGACATCAACTATCTCCGCACACTTGTCGCTTCAGCAATGCAGCAGCAGAGCAAGGCAGATACTTCGCGCAGGTTGGAATCCAATCCGGATAACTGTGTATCTACCGCGCAGAAGGACGACGAATCGCACACCGGATCCTCGGAGCGCAGAAGAAGGGCCAGGGAGCACCCAAATCCGATCCCCGTTCCGTCACAGACGCCTCCGTCGGATCCAAGGAAGGGAAAGGACGCGATGTACTCCGGAAGAGACAAATACCGCAACCCCTCACCTCCACCCAACGGTTACCCGCGACCCCCTCGCCGCCGTAGTCCAGCCGGAAACACCAGGCCCATAGGGCATGGTGCGCTTGTTATCCGCGACAACGTGCTGCCAAGAAACAGAAACAGGGAGCGCTCGCCGGAACCTCGCCGGAATCAGAACAATGTTCATGAGCCCGAGCCCAGGAGGAGTCGGAATGAAGACCGCGGTCCAGAGCCTCGCCGGAACCGCGATCCAGAACCTCGCAGGAGCCGCGACCCAGAACCTCGCAGGAGCCGCGACCCAGAACCTCGCAGGAGCCGGGACCCAGAGCCTCGTCGGAGCCGTGACCCGGAGCCTCGCCGGAACGACCAGGGCAGCCAGCGCCAAGGCGAAGGCAGCCACAGGAGCCAGAGTCAGCACCAGGAAGGCCGAGGAGATTCAGATGGCGGAAGCAAGAAGTCAGACCGCCCACCTCGCAGGTCTCCCTCACCACCACCTAGCGGTGGCGGCGGAGGTGGAGGCGGAGGCAATGGCCGGAGATCTCGCTCTCGCTCAAAGTCTCCTCGCCACGGCTCGCGCGACGCACGGGACCGCCTTAACGAGTACAGAACCGACTACATTGGCCCGAAGTGCTTTGGCAGGATGATTCGAGAGGAACCAAAGCCAAGGATGAACCTCAAGCTACCCGGAAATCTGAAGCATTATGATGGCACCGAAAGGCCGGATACCTGGATCGAGGATTACTACAATGCGGTAACCTTCGCCGGAGGAACCCCTAACATCGCCTGCCGCATGCTCCAGTTGTACCTTGTAGGTCCAGCCCGGATCTGGCTCAGCGACCTCGAGAAGAACTCCATCTTTTGCTGGTTCGACCTGAAGAACGCTTTTGAGAAACACTTCAGGGGCACCTACAAGAGACCTGCCACAACAAGCGACCTACAGGCTTGCATCCAGAAGAAGGGCGAAACATCGAGGAATTTCCTCACCCGATGGTTGGCATGCAGAAACGAGTGCGAGAACGTTGACAACCGCACAGCAATGCACGCCTTCATTGGGGGCTTGCAGCGAGGAGGATTGCTGCGACACAAGCTAACTTGCTTGGTCAATGCAAATAAATTGATGTTGGATGACATGATCACCATCGCTAGCGATCACACTGCCGCCGATGACGATGCAGGCGGTGATCTCGCAGCTACAGCAATCCCCCTGCACCAACAAAAGAAGAACCGTGACAACGGCGGCAGCAGCAGCCATAAGCGCAAGAACCCTGATGACCAGAAGAGTGGCGGATCCGAGATGGTCGCCATGGCGTTTCAACGCGGAGGTCCAGGAGGCGGAAGAGGACGCGGACGCGGAAGCGGAGCTGGCAGGGGTCAGCAGCATACCTCCGAGGTCACTCCTGCCGGATCCCGCGCACCGCAAACCTATGAGGAGTACAGAGACATGCCCTGCCTGGCCCATCTGGATCCGGTTACAGGGAAGTCCACTCATACTAACCGCAACTGCAAGTGGGTCAATGATCTAAAGAACGACCCGGAGGCCGGATACAAGCGCGCCCGGAAGCACCGCCCTCGCGGAAAAGGTGGCAAGGGCAAGAACAAAGACAAGGAGGACGATAGTTCCGAGGCGATGGATGAGGATGATAACTCGCCGGATCCCAAGGCAGGAGCCGCAGGTAAATCCAATCCATTCGACAAAAAGAGCGTGGGGGCTTACCACACTTTCCTCGGAACCCCAACAGTACGCGCCTCCAAGTCAGCTACCCGGATCCTGAACGCCATAGTTCCGGCTGTGCCGCAGTACGTCAGGTGGTCGGAAATTCCGTGCACATTTGATCGGAAGGATCATCCCGCAATTGTGCCAAAGGAATGCTACGCCTTGGTTGTAAGTCCCCGCATAGACGGGTATGACTTCTCCAAGTGCCTCATGGATGGCGGAGCCAGCTTGAACATCATGTACCTGGAGACTCTAGAGCGGATGAACCTCACCAAGGAACAACTCAAACATAGCACCACCGAGTTTCATGGTGTGGTTCCGGGTAAGAAGGCAAACTCCCTCGGCAGCATCACACTTCCCGTGGCTTTTGGCGATGTTCATAATTTCCGCGAAGAGAAGATCACGTTTGAAGTTGTGCCCTTCAAGAGCTCCTACCACGTCATCTTCGGCAGGCCCACCTACCACAAGTTCCACGCAAGAGCGTGCTACATCTACAACAAGCTCAAGATTCCGGGTCCTAAAGGTATGATTACCGTATCCGGAGACTACAAAAAGGCTCATGAGTGCGAGTTAGGCGAAGCCGCCTTCGCAGAGTCTGTGATATCCGGAGAAGAGCTGAAAGGCTACAGAGCCGCGGTGGATCCGACTGAGATGCAGACCACCAAGAAGCAGATCTCCGAGCAGAAAACCTCCTTCAAGCCCGCGATAGAAACCAAGAAGCATGACCTCATTCCAGGTGACTCTTCCAAGCAGGTTTCAGTCGGAGCCAACATGTACCCCAAATAGGAAAGCGCGCTCGTCGAGTTCCTCCGCGCTAACATGGATATCTTCGCATGGCAACCTTCTGACATGTCCGGAGTACCTAGGGAACTCGCCGAGCACTACCTCAACATAAATCCGGGGGCCAAACCAGTGAAGCAAGCTATGCGACGCTTTGGAGATAAGAAGCGCCGCGCCATAGGAATGGAACTAGCAAAGTTACTAGAAGCAGGTTTTGTAATAGAAGTTATCCACACCGATTGGGTCGCGAATCCCGTCCTTGTACCCAAAAAGAACACTGAAATACTAAGAATGTGCATCGATTACTCTGGCTTGAACAAGCATTGCCCGAAGGATCCGTTCCCCTTGCCGCGCATTGACCAAGTCATTGATTCGACGGCGGGGGCGGAACTTCTGTGTTTTCTTGATGCGTATTCCGGGTATCATCAGATCCGGATGAAGGAATCCGACCAAAAGGCGACTTCATTCATTACCCCGTTCGGTACTTACTGCTATGTTACTATGCCCTTTGGTTTGAAAAATGCAGGTGCTACCTACCAACGTACGATGCAGCGGTGCCTAAAGGACCAAATCGGCCGGAACGTGCACGCTTACGTCGACGACATCGCGGTCATGACCCGGAAAGGATCCGACTTGATCAGCGACCTCACAGAAACCTTCGACAACCTCCGCAGGTACAAGATGATGTTAAATCCGCTGAAGTGCGTTTTTTGGCGTGCCAGCCGGAAAACTCCTTGGCTTCATAGTCTCTCACAGAGGCATTGAGGTTAACCCGGAAAAGATCAAGGAAATCCTGTGTATCAAAAGGCCAACTTGTCTCAAAGATGTGCAACGACTAACTGGTTGTGTCGCAGCAATCGATGAGGTTTGTTAGCCGTCTTGGCGAGAAGGCACTACCTCTGTACAAGCTGCTGAAGAAAACAGACAAATTTGTCTGGGACGACGCAGCTGATGCAGCTCTTCGAGGGTTGAAGGAAATACTCACCTCCCCGCCTATCTTGGCAGCTCCAGTAGAGTCAGAGCCAATGCTCCTTTATCTGGCAGCTACCAACAAGGTCGTCAGCCTCGTCATTGTGGTGGAGCGAAAGGAAGAAGGTCATGAGTATGACGTCCAGAGACCTGTCTACTACATTAGCGAGGTGCTGACGGAATCAAAACAGAGATATCCTCACTTTCAGAAGCTAGCTTATGGCGTGTTCCTAGGCAGCCGGAAGCTGAGGCATTATTTCCAAGAGCATCCAGTAACAGTCGTGAGCAAGGCTCCGCTGTCAACAATTCTCAACAACGCTGACGCAACAGGACGTACGGCTAAATGGGGCATCGAATTATCTGCCTTCGACATCGCTTACAAGCCAAGGACTGCGGTAAAATCCCAGGTTCTGGCAGATTTTGTTGCAGATTGGACAGAAGCTCCGGATACAAGTCTGGAGCCGGAACCAGAGACATGGGTTATGCACTTCGATGGATCCAAGCAGCATCAAGGCTCAGGAGCCGGAGTCACCCTGAAATCCCCTACCGGAGAAGAACTGCAGTATGTTCTGCAGATCCACTTCGAAGCTACTAACAACATGGCGGAATATGAGGCTCTACTACACGGTCTGCGCATCGCTAAGGAAATGGGGATCAAGCACATCATATGCTGTGGAGATTCCGACCTGGTGGCACAGCAAGTAGCCGGAACCTGGAACGCCGCGAAATTCCGTCATGGCGGCCTACAGACGAAGTTGACGAGATCGCCAAGAGCTTCCTCGGATACGAAGTCAAATACGTCAGGAGAGACGATAACACAGCGGCAGACATGCTATCCAAGCTCGGATCCGGCAGGAAACCAATTCCGCCTGGCATTTTCCTGGAGCATCTCCGGATACCCTCAGTTAAGGGCGCTAACCCAGAAAACCCAGAGTTGGCGGTGTCTCCGGCTAGGGAAGTGATGGCTATCATTCCGGCTTGGACCCAGCCTTTCCTGGACTACCTCATCGATCAGAAGTTGCCAGAGGACGAGGTCCTCGCACGACAGATCGTCAGACGAGCAAGAACCTACACAATAGTTGATGGACAGCTCTACAAACGAAGTGCAGCAGGGGTATTTCTTAAATGCGTCTCCAATCAAGATGGCATTGAAATCCTCAGAGAGATCCACGCAGGGGATTGCGGGCATCATGCCGCTCCCAGATCACTCGTTGCAAAAGCTTTTCGGTTAGGTTTCTATTGGCTTACAGCTAAAGAAGACGCTGATAAAATAGTCAAGACCTGCCGAGGTTGTCAGTACTACGCTACTCAACCAAACGCTCTAGCCCAAGAGCTGAAGACCATACCTATCACCTGGCCGTTTGCGGTCTGGGGGCTCGATATGGTTGGTAAGTTAAAAAGATCATCTCCTGGCGGTTTTGAGTACCTCCTGGTCGCTGTTGACAAGTTCAGCAAATGGATCGAGGCCAAGCCAGTGAGAAAAGCCGACGGTATTACGGCACTAAAATTCGTCTGCAGCCTCGTGATGAGATTTGGCATCCCACACAGCATAATCACAGATAATGGCACGAACTTCGCTCAAGGAGAATTGAGGGATTATTGTGAAACAATGGGGATACGACTGGACCTCGCATCTGTGGCTCATCCACAGTCCAATGGTCAGGTTGAAAGGGCTAACGGCCTAATATTATCAGGAATTAAACCACGCCTTGAAGGACCGCTGCGACGAGCAGCTGGAGCTTGGGCTGATGAGTTGGAAGCTGTTCTGTGGAGTTTACGAACTACCCCTAACAGATCAACAGGGTTTACCCCTTTCTTCCTGGTATACGGATCCGAAGCCGTGCTTCCCTCCGACATCATCCACGATTCACCGCGAGTTTCCGCCTACAATGAAGAAACAGCTGACGAGGCCAGACAGCTATCTGTGGACCTGATCGAGGAAGCTCGGAACTTAGCAGACCAGAGATCCGCCATCTACCAGCAAAAGCTCCGACGTTATCACAGTCGTCGAGTTCGGAAACGCTCCTTCATGGCAGGAGACCTGGTCCTCCGCCTTCGACAGGTGAAAGACCATAAGCTGCAATCTCCATGGGAAGGACCCTTAAATGCGTTAGCAAAGTGCTTCATAACGGGTCGTACTACCTTGTTGATTTCCGCGAGCTAAGGGATAGACCTGCTAACTGGCACCGGAAACGCAAGCGTGAGGATCCGGATGACATCTACGATGAAACAGATCGCCCTTGGAATATCGCACAGCTACATCCTTTCTACACTTAGCATATTTTTTCCGAGTTATAAACTCTGTAATAGTTATACATGATCAATGAAATAAAGCTTCTGGTTCACTCTTTGAGTCTTTTACCTCCTTTACTTGTTCATTTTAGATCGTGTATGTTTTTTCCGACTAAAACCGCAGAGCTGGATATTTCCGCCTAGGCGTGTATGAAAGTTGTGATTTTCAAAATCGTCCTTTAGGACGTAAGCTTAAGTTTTCTGATTAAGTTGTTATCTGTTGCGAACTCGTGGATTCCTAGTAGCGATTTCCGGCACCTATGCCTGGGGGCTTGTTTCCGCGGTTATGGACGGACTGCCATTGGGCTTCGTCGCCGCTGGCGAGCGTTTCCGGCTAAGGTTTTCCGGCTCGTGGAAGGTCAAGCGGGCAAGCCGGAAAATAACGAAGTCAGCACTTGCTTTCCGACATAAAACGAAACATGCACATAATACTTAACGGATAGCAGGATAAGTGTTTCCGCCCCATGCATAATCGTTTCGTTCCTAGCTACTTAAGAATTTAAAGTCTTATTACAAACCCTCGCTGGGGCCAAAATGATGCAACTTGTTTCATTGTTTCAAACAGGAACTCTACTCGGAGTCCTCCTCTTCAGATTGCTGGTAGCTGGAGCCATCGTCGCTGCCGCCAGATCCGGCTTCAGAGTCGTCTCCAGAGTTTTCTCCGGAGTGCTCGCTGCTGGACCCGGATCCTTCCCCATAATACTCTGGCTCGCCTGCTTCCTCCTCTGCATCGGAAAAACCTTCGGGCAGATTGTGCTTGTTGTACCAGAACGAGTGATCCACTCGCCTGACAAACAGCTCTTCATAGCCTTCAGTTTCCGTGAGGAGGGCGCTCATGTCGGAACTCTCGGGGGCTCCGCGTGCAACTTGCGCCAGGTTGAGTGAGGGGAAGAAAGCCTTGCAGGTGGCCAAGACTAAGGAGGCGGCTCCGCGTGCTGAAGACTTCTGCCAGTCCTTGATGAACTCCGGCACCTGTCGCATGAGTTTGGTCATCGTGTCGATGACTGTGGTTTTGGCCTTCTTCAGCGACAGAGCCGTGGCGATTCCGCGACAGGCTCCAAACAGCGCATCAATTGAGATCCGCGCTTCATCGTACGCCTCCGTCCTCGTCAGGTTTGAGTCCTTTGTCCACTCAAAGCCGAGGCTTGCTGTGAAAGAGAGAGGTTCAGTTCCGTCAGAGAAAACATGCAAGGTGGTCGGAGCAACGACGCGGAAAAATGCTTACGAAAGATAAGCTTGTCAATGGCTTCCGCCTCCGCTTCTAGGGCTTTGTTCTTGGCAATTATGGAGATCACGCGGCCTTGGCTTTTCTCCAGCTTGTCGATCAGTTCCGCCTTCTCACGGGCATGCTTCTCGGAGAGCTCCTTCCTCGCCTCAGTCTCTTTGCTTGAAGATTCTTTCATGAAGTTTTGGAGGGACTCGTTCTCCGCCTCAAGCACCTTGACCTTGGCGGAAAGTTCATCAAGCGAGGAATGCTTGGCAGTTTCTTCTGAAAGCAGAATTGAACATGTTATGCACCCTGAACAACTGTCAGCACAAAAAAAAGTAAAGATCCGGATCTCGTACCTTGAAGTCGGGTCTCAAGCAGCTGGATAGCCTTTCGGCTATTTTCCGCGTGTTCGCGCAGTCCCTCGATCTCCTTGATTTGCTCCAGCACGTGAATGCGCAAATCTTCGTGCAGTTTCCGCGTGGGGGGCTGGCGAAGATTTCAAAGGCTTGGATAAACATTTCAAATTTCCGCCTAACAGTACATTTGGAGAAAGCATCGGCTAATACATGTTACACGGAACTATATCACCCAATGCTTGGGGGCTAGTATTACCTGCCGCACTTGTGCTTGGCGAAAAATTCCTTCAGGCTGTCCTCCAGTTCCGCGAGATAACCCACCTCCTCTTCCGGCTTCCCCCATACCTTATTCAGCATGGCAGAAACTTCCGCGTGACGCTCGGCGAGGGAAAGTTTTTGGAGGGATGGAGTTGGCTCGAGGCTGACTCGGGTCGCATTGGTAACTTGGAGGAGCTTGACCTTTTGCTCTTGCTCTTCCTCAGTAGGTCCCGCGAAAGCGGGCTCCAGTTGATCCTGGTGGAGGAGTGGGTGAGGAGGTCCCCTGGGCGGAGTCGCCATGGTGGGCAGGGTCTTCCGGAAGGTCATCAAGGTCAATGATGTTCTTCGGATCCGGCTTGCTGGCAGATGAAGCTTTAGGCGGAACTTCCACCTCAGGAGTGATAGGGAAGGAAGCCGGAGATGGTTTGGCCTTCTTCTTAAGGACCCTTGGGGCCTTGGGAGGCTGGCTTCCGGAACTTCAGGAAAACATACAAATATAAGAGCGAGTGTTAAACCAGAACTTGGGTCTCGGAAGAAGACGCTTACCCGGAAGGCTTGAAAAAGTGCTGGATGGCAGGCTGCCCCTTGTTGCTGGTATTAATCAGCGCGAGGCGCTTCTTTTCCGCCTCAGCTTTCCGGGTAGCCGCGATGCTGAGCGTTTCGCGGGGACGTTTCGCGTGAGGGCTGGAAGGGGCTGGCTTCTTCCTCTTCGCGGGACGTGGAGGTTCAGGAGCTTCCGCCTCTGACGTGGCTTCCGGATCCGCGTGGCCGGTGGATGGGACTCGGAGGAGAGTTCCGAGTTGATTTTCCTCAAGCGCCTCAAGCTAGTTCAAAGTTACACTTAGCCAAAAGTTTGAAGAAAAGCGATAAACCAAAGTCAAGACGACGTACCGCAGTTCCGGATCCCTCCGTGTGGATGTCTTTGTTGCATACGTGAACGTGGAGTTCACGTGGGATTTTGATGAGGACCCGGATCCTCTTGTCGATGGCGTCGGCGGAGAGATTATCCTTGGTGGCGCGCATCGGATCGTCGCGCCCTGTGTATTCAAACATCAGGCGGTCCCGATGTTGCAGCGGCTGGATCCGCTTCGTGAACCAGGAGAGGGTTAGGTCTTTTCCCGTCAGCCCTTCCTCTGTAAGCTTGCAGATCCGCCTGACAGCGCGGGTCAGCTGAGGCGAGTCGGAGAAGTGGGGGCAGTGCGTCGATGACGGAAGCTCGGTGGCGGGGCAGTTCTTGAAAGGTGGTAGCTTCTTGTCGCTCGCGGGGTCGGAGGCGTCCTTCAGATAGAAGAAACCCCCAGACCAGTACCTCGCGGATTCGTGGCGGTCGGTCGGGGGGTAGACGCGGCCTGGGCGGATGATGAAGGTGACAGATCCGCAAGTCGCCAACTCGGAAGTTTGGCGGATCTTCTCCTTCTTCACAGAAAAGTAGTATTGGAAGAGAGAAAGCTCTGGGGTTACCCGGAGGTGGCCTTCGCAGAGAGCGACGTGGTTGCTGATGGCGAGCACGCTGTTCGGAGATATGTTGTGGGGTTGGAGTCCGTATGTCTTCAAAATCTCCCGGAAGAAATCCAAAGGCGGAAACGAAAATCCGCGCTCCACTAGTGCCTTCGTCAGCACCATCTCGTCGTCCCTTGGAGCCGGAGCTGGTTCATTCGGAACTGACCTCCAGCTTCCGGGTTGCAGGAAGCCTTCCGACTCGAGATTCTTTAATTCCATCTCGGTGGTGGTGCAGGGCCACCACTTCCCCTTAGCTTCGGAGTCGCGCTTCCGAGCTTTTGACTTCTTGGCAGCTTCTTCTGTTTGCTGCTCCGACTGGCCCGCCCCGGAGGTTTTTTCCGGGTGCGCGGAGGTCCCCTCAGTCTCCTTGCCGGAATCCTTTGAAGGATCCAACCTGATGGGAACAAAGGGAGGAGGGGCGGAGGAGATTGGCGTCACCATGATCGGTTCCGAGCTCGGAGGCGGAGTCGTTGAAGACATCTGAAGAAAAAGGTTGGCGGAAACTTTCCTTAGTCGGATCCCACTTCGTCTTCCCCAGGTTCATCCCTACCAACTACGACGCGAAGTTTGAGCTCGAGGGTTTACCGTAATGGCGCGTGCGGTGGTCGGAGTTGCCGGCGGCGAGTTTTTCGCGCAGTAGGTTCGCCGGAGTTAAGAACACGAAGAACACTGCGGCGGAGGGCTCGCTCCGGCGATGCTCCGGCAGCTTTCCGGCGGGTTCCGGCGCGGCGGAGAAGAGGTTCACGGGCGGCGCTCGGAAGAGAGGTGAGAAGGGGGTGAATGAGGGGTAAAGGGGTCGACGGCTGATATTTATAGGCTGAGGGGATAAGATTCGTGTTCCGCATCCTGTGGTCGGAACGCAAGCGTCGCGCCGTTGGATGCGTGACACGTGTCCCAAACCCTAGCGGTAAAAATGGCTAGAGATAAGTTACCGCGCGAATCGCGCGAAAATGGCGCCAGAATTGGCGGAACCGTTTGAGTCTTTTAAGATTCCGGGTAATTGCGTGAAGATAAGTTGGCTCTCGTTCGCGAGCAGGGAGTAACCCGGAGATGTTCTTTGGAACGTCGATGGATGAAGTCCCGCAGGATAAGAGCATTTTCCGGCTGTAAGTTGGAAAAAGAAGAAAATGCAAAGTTGGAGCTCTTCAAGTTTCTCCGCGTTGCCGACGATGCCGGAAACCTAAGGAGCAAGCATGGCGGAAACTGCAGGCGAAACTCGGAGAACTCTGGGGGCTACTGTTGTGGGTATACTTCATGGGTGTACCATCGACAGTGCCTAGATCCGGCAAGCCCGGGTGGCCCACAGACGGTGATGAGGCATGTGGCCCATCGGGCGGCCCAGTTGCTGTTGATCATGAAGGAAGAAGTCCAGCCCAGGATCAGCAGGCCGGATCCGTACCGACGTAGGAGTGACCCGGATCCATGGAGGCCCATGAGGGACCCGGATCCAGGACGACGAGTATGGAAGGCGGATCCGTGGCGTGCACGGCAAGATATTGTACCGTAGCTAGGCTATCTGTAATCCGGCTAGGACTCTCCATGTAAACCCTAGATCCGTGCGCCTTTATAAGCCGGATCCTGGGAGCCCTAGAGACACGTTCAGAACAACCACAACTCATTGTAACAACGCGAAAGCGCCCAGATAATTCCAGACAAGCAGCAGTAGGCCCTGTCATCGTGCAGGTGTTCCGAAGCTGGGTAACTCGCGTACCACCGTCCCGAGAGCACTCCGCCCTATGGCCCCTACTTCTTCTCCCCCTCGTGAGGATCCCTCCTCCGAGGTACCGTCGATTAGGCAACGACAGCCGACCTCATCCACAGCGTAGCAATCAACGCCTTTCCTGTCGACGCACCGGATCCTCTCCAACGGAACCGTGTCTACTTCACCGCGCCCCCCTCCACAGAAGCCGATCTATTCCACCGACTACCTCGGCGCAGCGGCTGTATCAACTTCACCGAATCCCTTGCCAGCCAACCAGATCTGCTTCACTAACGCCCGCTTCTACTGAAACAGGGTCGACTCATCGTCTCCCGCGTTCGCCGCCGCTGGAATGCAAGTTGCCGCCCCCGTCCACCCCGCCGCAGCTTGGTTAGTACGCTGGCCCGTTAGATTGCGGTGTTTCTTTAGCCATGTTTTGTGTAGTTATTTGCAGATCTCATATGCCATTAAATTTCTTGATGTGTTACTTCGCATGAAGTTCGTTTAAATATTGTACAGTACCAAAGCATTATCCGGTCGCTACCATCCTGTTCATTCTACTGACACCTGTGTGCATCCACATATTTATAGGGGACCCATTCATTTGCTGCCAACTGTTTTTGTACTGCATGCTATTCCTTTTATAGTCATGCTATGGGCATTTCCAATCTGGTTGTTCTTATACAACGTCATTAGCTCACCGCTAGCCGCTAGCTGTTTTCTCGTGTCTGCTATTCTTTTACTGCTTTTATAATCATGCTATGTGCATTTCCAATCTGCTTGCTCTTATACCTCGTCTTTAGCTTATAGCTATTTTTTCCATTAATGCTCCTGTCGCACAGCTTGTATAGTTATTGCTGCGTGCATGTCTGGTCTTTGTATTATCGTAGACTAACTTGTCAATATTATTTTTCCTAGGGATTGATCATGCGAACCACTTATTAGAATATCCAACATTAACAGCGGGGACGCTAGGGAAGGTTGGAATCTGAGTTCTTGGTTGGTAACTTTGGCAGTTTACTTCCGTTATTATCTATAACCTATATGCATTGTTCCTTATGCAAGAGATAAACACTTGGAACCCTGCCATAGCAATGCCATCCATGCTTTACTATGTTTCTGCCTATTTGATATGCTTGTCTTGGAGCAACTACGAAGGTGATTTGAACCTGACATTTGGTCATTCTTAATGCAGATTACTTTATGTGGAAAACCTTGGCATTACCCTACTCTAAATCTGAATGTCTGAAATTCGTATCTCATGCAAAGCAACATCTAGTTGGTTTTTATCTGATATCTGGTAAATATTGGCTTATTCATTTGGCAGCTCAAGTTTTTTGTTATTTGAAACCAGCTGACTTGGTCTTAAATGTGATATCTAAACACAGATTAAGGACAATGGAGCAGGAGGATTAGCATTTTACTTGATGGCTGAACCTAAAATGACAGGCATGTCGACCACGACTAGTGCACGCAAGAGAAGGACCTGCAGCGAGCCAAAGATGTTACTGCTACATGTCGTTATCTGATCTCTACATTGCGTAATACATGTTTGAATAGTTAATTGTTGTAACTATTTTTGCAATATTACCAATGCAGTTTTAGTGAAGCAATCATCATTAGAAGATAGTCGCCAAAGCGACCAGTGCAACATTATGATGTAAGTCTCGCTTAGTACAAGTTCCATACATTGTCTTATTTATGCAACTTGTTATTATCTTATATCTACATTGCATAATAAATGTTTGAATAGTTCACTGTTGTAACTATGTTTGCAATATTACTAGAATGCAGTTGTAATGAAGAAGTCCTTAGTAGAAGTTAGAGCGCAAAAAAGGTTCCGGCGTGAGCCTATGCAACGATATAATGTAAGTCTGCGCTTAGTACTTGTGACTATCTCATATCGACAATGCTTAATACATGTTTGCATAGTTCATCATTTAACTCTTTTTGCATTATTATCAGAATGCAGTTTTGATGAAGCAATCTTCATTAGAAGAGAGGCCCACAAAAAGTTCTGATCTTTGTTCTGATGCATCCTCTCATAGCCGTCAACCTAGACCATTCTTTTCATCAAACAGTGAACATCTCAAGGCTGTACTTTATAAAAGACATGGTATTGCTGCTTTAAGGTCTGTAGCTGATATGTTGACCAAGAGTACACAAGATTCAATCAAGGCGATTGCCAAATGTCAACATGTTATTGATGATGCTAATAGAAGTCCTCAATGATTCTATGTAATTTTTTTATTTGGGCACATTAATTGCCTTGTAATTTTCCTAGTTATTTTATTTGTGTATGTAATTGTGTGTATCATTGATATCAGATTTTAGGCTCATGTAATTTAATGCAAGTTGACTAGTCAAACAACCAGGGCCCTATAACAGATTGGGCCGGCCCATTAACAGTAGTGTGGGATCCACTTTCATTTTGGGCCGGCTCACTTACTTACTGGGCCGGCCCGTTAACAGGAAAGTGGGACCCACCTGTGCTTTTGGCCCGGACCACTGTCTTGTTGGGCCGGCCCACTTGCTACATGACGGACCCCACATACTAAATGGGCCGGCCCTTTAAGAGGAAAGTGGGACCCACCTGCGTTTTTGGCCCGGCCCACCAGCGTGTTGGGCCGGCCCACTTGCTATATGGTGGACCCCACATACTAAATGGGCCGGCCCTTTAACTGGAAAGTGGGACCCACCTGTGTTTTTGGCCCGGCCCACTAGCGTGTTGGGCCGGCCCACTTGCTATATGGTGGACCCCACATACTAAATGGGCCGGCCTTTTAACTGGAAAGTGGGACCCACCTGTGTTTTTGGCCCGACCCACTATCTTGTTGGGCTGGCCCACTTGCTATATGGTGGACCCCACATACTAAATGGGCTGGCCCAATAACAGGAAAGTGGGACCCACCTGTGCTTTTGGCCCGGCCCATTGGCTTGGTGGGCCAGCCCACTTGATCTAATGTGGACCCCATGCACTAAATGGGCCGGCCCGATTAGCAGGAAAGTGGGACCCACGTGCTAATTGGGCCGGCCCAATAACTTCTTAGGCCGGCCCACTTGCTTTAAGGTGGACCCCGCTTGGTAAATGGGCCGGCCCGATAACATGAAAGTGGGTCCCACATGTTTTGTGGGCCGGCCCTTTTGCCTGTTGACCGGTCAAACGAGTGCATTCGGCCCGGCCCACGTGCTTAGTGGGCCGGCCCATTAATGTTTTGACCAGTCAACCTTAGAGGTTAGGCCCGGCCCACGTAACTAATGGACCAGCCTAGCTATATAGTTGACCGGTCAAACTAAGTCGGTGCCCGACCCGCAAACTTAATGGGCCGGCCCACTTAAGACGTGGCAGCCTCGTGTGGGCCTACCATCTACCACGGTGTTTCAGCGGTTAACGCCGTTAATCGCGCGCTAATCTGCCTACGCCACGTGTCAGTTTGCATGACGTCAGCAGTCAACGGGCTCCCGGAAACACTTCTGCAACGGTCCGATTTTCCGTGGCGGAAGGGCACCCAAGCGCGACGGACCGAAAAATATGTGGTAGGACTTTGCCTGACGCAGTTTCGACAACAGAACCCATATCGTCGGGTTAGGCCCATAGGCGACGAAAAATACCCCTTAGCGGACGATTTTGAGACGTTGTTGATGACCCACAAGTATAGGGGATCGCAACAGTCTTCGAGGGAAGTAAAACCCAATTTATTGATTCGACACAAGGGGAGACAAAGAACACTTGGAAGCCTTAACAACGGAGTTGTCAATTCAGTTGCACCTGGAAACAGACTTGCTCGCAAGGGTTTATCAAGAGTAATGTGTTTATAGCAAGAGTGATAGTGAAATAACAGACGAGTAACAGAGACAGCAGTAGTGATTTTAGTAAACAGCAGGATTAAAATACTGTAGGCACGGGGACGGATGACGGGCGTTGCATGGATGAGAGAAACTCATGTAACAATCATAGCAGGGCATTTGCAGATAATAATAAAACGGTGTCCAAGTACAAAGCAATCAATAGGCATGTGTTCCATATATAGTCGTGCGTGCTCGCAATGAGAAACTTGCACAACATCTTTTGTCCTACCAGCCGGTGGCAGCCGGGCCTCAAGGGAAACTACTGGATATTAAGGTACTCCTTTTAATAGAGTACCGGAGCAAAGCATTAACACTCCGTGAACACATGTGATCCTCACATCGCTACCATTCCCTCCGGTTGTCCCGATTTCTGTCACTTCGGGGCCATCGGTTCCGGACAGCGACATGTGTATACAACTTATAGGTAAGACCATAAACATTGATTATCTTGATGAAACAATAACATGTTCAGATCTGAGATCATGGCACTCGGGCCCTAGTGACAAGCATTAAGCATAACAAGTTGCAACAATATCATCAAAGTACCAACTACGGACACTAGGCACTATGCCCTAACAATCTTATGCTATTACATGACCAATCTCATCCAATCCCTACCATCCCCTTCGGCCTACAGCGGGGGAATTACTCACACATGGATGGGGGAAACATGGCTGGTTGATGTAGAGGCGTTGGCGGTGATGGCGGCGATGATCTCCTCCAATTCCCCGTCCCGGCGGAGTGCCAGAACGGAGACTTCTGGCTCCCGCGACGGAGTTTCGCGATGTGGCGGCGTCTGGAGGGTTTTTGGCGACTTCGACTTCTCCCCGTGCGTTTTTAGGTCGAGGCCGATAAATAGTCCGAAGGAGGGCGTCGGAGGCCGGCGGCCGAGGGGCCACACCACAGGCCGCGCGGGCCCCCCGGGCCGCACCGCCCTATGGTGTGGGGCCCTCGGGCCTCCACTTCAATTGCCCTTCTGGCTCCGTTAGTTTCTGGGAAAATAGGGCCTTCGCATAAATTCCGAGGTTTTTCCCGAAAGTTGGATTTCTGCACAATACGGAGTCACATGAGCAGTTCTGCTGAAAACAGCGTTAGTCCGTGTTAGTTGCATCCAAAACACACAAATTAGAGGCAAAACAATAGCAAAAGTGTTCGGGAAAGTAGATACGTTTTGGACGTATCAACTCCCCCCAAGCTTAGCTTATTGCTTGTCCTCAAGCAATTCAGTTAACAACTGAGCGATAAAAGAACTTTCACGAACACATTTGCTCATATGATGTATATATTCTCATGCTATGGCTAATACTCGAGCAGTTCATAATGAGATACATGCAAATAAGATCATCTAACAGCTATGTCAATCATGGAGAGGTACCAACAATTAATAAGAAGCATCATGAATCATGTGTATAAGCAAGATTGCAATGTTCATAAGAGAGTATGATAAAGTGGTATCTCGCTGGCCTGTATTTGGTTGGCAAAACATAAATGCCCGGGCACCTCTGGAGTTCATAGAAAGACTAGAAGTAGTGATTGTCAAAAGATAAATGCATCAAAGTTATACCACAATCAATCATATTTTGAGACAAGCATATTGTACTAAGAATGACAGTTGTGCTCTCAAGATAGTGCTCAAAGAAATAATGGAGACACAACATAAAAGTAAAAGATTGACCCTTCGCAGAGGGAAGCAGGGATTAACATGCGCTAGAGCTTTTCATTTTTATAAAGACAGGAGTAAAATTATTTTGAGAGGTGTTTGTTGTTGTCAACGAATGGTAATGGGTACACTAACTACCTCGCCAACCGGACTTTCAAGAGCGGCTCCCATGAATTATTGCATATTTATTTGGCACTCCTTCCAACCTTTCTTTCACAAACCATGGCTAACCGAATCCTCGGGTGCCTGCCAACAATCTCATACCATGAAGGAGTGCCTTTTTTATTTTGGTTTTATTATGATGATGACACTCCCCCCAACCTTTGCTTACACAAGCCATGGCTAACCGAATCCTTCGGGTGCCGTCCAACAATCACAAACCATGGAGGAGTGTCTATTTAAGTTAATTAATTCGGGACTGGGAATCCCATTGCCAGCTCTTTTTGCAAAATTATTGGATAAGCGGATGTGCCACTAGTCCATATGAGAGTCCGTCAAAAGTAAATGACAAGGTTGAAAGCTAAACACCACATACTTCCTCATGAGCTATGAAACATAAACACAAATTAAGAAGCATTTTGAAGGTTTTAAAGGTAGCGCATGAGAATTTACTTGGAATGGTTTGAAATGCCATGCATAGGTATTTATGGTGGACACTTTGGAATAACTTGGTTTTCAGGTGTTTGGAAGCACGAGCAGCGTTCCCACTCAGTACAAGTGAAGGCTAGCAAAAGACTAGGGAGCGACAAATCAAGAGAGCAGTAACTGTCATAATCATGCTTGCGGCAAAATAAATTAACGGAGGCATAAAAGTGATACAAGAACTCTGAAGCAATATAGATCATCGAGGCTTAATTGACTTTTTGTTCAGTCATATGCATGCGTGAGCATGTGCCAAGTCGATATAAATGAATTATTCAGAGGAGGATACCACAATGCCATACTTACTTATGAATAAAACAATGCAAGCAAACATCCACGACATGCTACTCATATTAATAGATTGGAGCTAAACATGAGAGATCATAAACTACTAGACTTTCTCAAATAACATATACCTCACATGAACCAACTAAGCATGCTCACATGGATGAGTATATGTACAAAAATGAAAACAAATAGAGTTCATACCAGCCTCTCACCACAATCAGATTGTCGTAGATCGTCATTATTGCCTTTTCACTTGTGTAGCTTGGATAATATGAAATGAAAACCACGCTCCAGCCACCGAAGACCATTGAACTCATAAAGAACTTTACAAACCAGAGAAGAACAGCAAATATTTTTGGTGTTTTCAAATTGCAAATAAGAACAAGAGGAAACAAACAAACAAAGCAAAATCTTTTTGGGTTTTCTTATAGCAAACTAGCAATAGCAAATAAAGTGAAACAAATGCAAGAAACTAAAGCAAACAAATGGTGAAGAGAAATAACAGAAATATTTTTGGTCTTTTTGTGTTTTGGGAAGGAAACAAAGCGAAATCAAGAAATAGCAAACTAAAAGAAACACAGAAAAGCGAGATGGCAGAAATCTGCCAAAACCTGACAGCAGTACAGAAATCGATTTAAAAAAAAATCTTACGTTGCTCAGATCGAAAAGTGTTCAACTAATGAAAGTTAGATAACAACCTGGGGAACCTGCACAAAAATTTGCAGCTCAAAATGACGTTCTGGCTATTTTTGACAATTTTTACGGTAACGTTCCAGAATCTGTTTTCAGGCAGCACTTCCCCAAATATCATCTTCCTCTCATTAGAAAACCACTCAATCGAACAAAACAAGTATGTACAAGTATCCAGCAACCATAATATGCAAAGAATGAGTGATGCTGGTATACCTCCCCCCAAGCTTAGGCTTTTGGCCTAAGTGGAGTTCAATCCCATCGATCCCATGAAGTAGTGTCTCCGTAATATGAAGATGGGTCGTATTCCGGGTATGTGCTAGAAGAAGCACCCGGATATGTGACGGTGTGGTCGTAGGAGGTCCCGACGTCCTCGGAGTCATGTTGCTGGTGGAAGTCTCTTATCTTCAAATGTTCATCCACCTCCTCCTTAGTGCACGACCATGACTGCCTGTCAATACTCAACAAACTAGGTTGGGGAAGAGGGATTTCCTTCTCCTCCCCGTCAGAAAACAACATTCTATACACCATACTATCTAAAGTAGAGTCAGTAGTAACAAAATGATGACTCTTCATAGCAGTAATATCAAGTCTCCTAGGGGCCAATGGCACATCATTAGGATCAATAGGAAGATTAAGATATGTTAAAACGCGCAGTGCAATGGTTCCTCCAAAAATAGGCCCCCTGGTAGTCAGGCGGCGAGCAATAAGAGCACCAAGGTGATAGGAGGTTTGACCAGTAAGTGCAATATTCAGGAAAGCAAGATGGTAGCTAGAGATATTACTAGTGTTCTCCCTACCAAGAATGCTAGTAGCAATGTAGTATGCAAAATATTTAATGGCGGGGAGTTGAATGTTCCTTATCTTGCCCCGCTGAATGGTGCGACAATCATCGTCGGTGATCCCACGGTAGAGCTCCAGCAAGTCCCGGGGGTTGTCATCAATCCTACTTGCTGTACCTACAGGGGCAATATCCAAGGCACAACAAAAATCCTTCAATGGCATAGTCACAGTATTACCATAAATCCTGAACGCAACTGTTGGCTCATAGTGTTTGTTGTTGAACTGGAAACTCTCGACGAAGATTTTGGTGAGCAAGTAGTATTGCTCCCTTTCATCGCCCATATAAGTGGTTAACCCTGCCCTGTTGACAAGGGTTAAGAAATCCTCCAGTATCCCTGCATTCCTTAGAAAATCATAACATGGAAAAGTAGAAGCATTAGGAGGACCGTTGTCCTCTTCAGGCGCGAAGCTAGGCGCGAGGATGTCTTCATTATATGATTGCCTAATCCGGGTGGCGGCCCTAGAAGGCCTCCCGGTGCTGGTTGTCCCCTTCTTGAACAACTCTCCAAAGCTAAACTTCTTCATAGCTTCTCTGAAATTTTCAACAAATGACATAAGAATTTTGATTTGGTGACATATAATTGAGGGAAACTACCATAGGAACTTGCTAGAGTACTAATCATGCATCAAAACTAGTTTCTACCACTTAGAACAAGCATGCAAGCTCACTAAACATGTTACCTACAGCAGCAAAATATTCAAGATATACTCAACCAAACGAAGTTCTACTTGGATGGGTGGAGGAGTCACATACCGAAGAGCAAATGTGCCAAATTTCAGACAGAAATCTGGGCTGAGCAAAGAGATCGAAAAATCTAGAGCTCTGGAGCAAAAACGCGAGTGAGAGGAACTTGGTACGAGTTTTTTCGGGAGAGAGACTGTTCTGGGCGAAAGAGATGACAAAGTGGGGCAGAGGGGGACCCACACCACATGGTGGCGCGGCCACCTCCTTGGCCGCGCCGGCCTGTGGTCTGGCGCCCTCTGGTGCCCCACAGGTCATCCTCTGGTGTTCCCAGGTGCCTCGTCGAAAAATAGGACCAACGGTATAATTTTTGTGAATTTTTGAAAACTTTGAAAAACGCACATTTCTGGGTATTTAGTTTATTATTACTGGCCAGAAAAATTTCGAAATCTTCAAATAACTAAAGAACTTTGCAAATTAAAAGTGCTACAGCAACTAGAGCAAGTGGAGGAAGAAAGATATGTTGTTTACCTCCTCTATGCATATAAAAAGTATCCGTTAACAAGGTTGATCAAGTCTTGTCACCAAATAAATTTTACATAGCATAAGAAGAAATAAACCTCAAATCAATCATGTTACCTTGAATTGTATTGATATGGATCCAATCACGAGAATTTGATATTCTTCCTTAGGCTCATATATAGGACAATCAATAGTTCCCACTTTGATAGTTCTCACATTAGAAATAGTATTAACTCCACACGCTTTCTCAATCTTCTTAGGAAAATAAACGGTATGCTCCCTATCATCAACATTGAAAGTAACCTTTCCTTTATTGCAATCAATAACAGCCCCTGCGGTGTTAAGAAAAGGTCTCCCAAGAATAATAGACATATTATCATCTTCAGGCATTTCCAACACAACAAAATCAGTTAATATTAAGCAGTTAGTAGTAACTTGAACAGGAACATTCTCACATATACCAACAGGAATAGCAGTAGATTTATCAGCCATTTGCAAAGATATATCAGTAGGTATCAACTTATCTAAGTAAAGTCTCTTATAAAGAGAAAAAGGCATAACACTAACACCGGCTCCCAAGTCACATAGAGCAGTTTTAACATAATTATTCTTGATAGAACAAGGAATAGTAGGTATACCTGGGTCGCCCAACTTCTTCGGAACTTTGCCATTGAAAGAGTAATTAGCAAGCATAGTGGAAATTTCCTCATTGGGGATTTTCCTTTTGTTAGTAACAATATCTTTCATATACTTTGAATAAGGAGGCAATTTAATAGCATCAGTCAAAGGGATTTGCAAGAATAAAGGTTTCATCCAATCGCAAAATTTATTATAGTGTTCTTCTTCCTTTGATTTTAATTTCTTAGCAGGAAAAGGCATTTGCTTTTGCACCCAAGGTTCTCTTTCATTACCATGTTTCTCAGCAATAAAATCTTCTTTAGTGTACTTTTTATTTTTAACATGCTTTTCAGGTTCTTCCTCTACCTCTTCTTTATCAGGAGTATCATTCTTATCATTATCTTTATCATGTTCATTACCACTTTCAGTTTCAGCATCAGAAATAGAAATACTATTAGGATCATTAACAGGTTCAGAGGATTCTACAACATTTTTATGTTTCTTCTTCTTTTTCTTCTTAGAATGAGCACTAGGTTCAATGCGTTGAGAATCTTGTTCAATTCTTTTGGGGTGCCCTTCAGGATATAGAGGATCCTGGGTAGAGACACCACCTCTAGTTGTTACTTCATAAGCATGTTTCTCTTTAGAATTATTCCCTAACAAGTCATTTTGCACTTTAGTGAGTTGATCAATTTGAGTTTGAATCATTTGAAAATGTTTAACAAGCATCTTAACATCATTGGAGGTTCTCTCCACAATATCATGCAATTCACTAATAGCTTGAGAATTTTCCATTAAATGATTCTCTACTCTCATATTAAAATTTTCTTGCTTAACAATATAATTATCAAACTCATCTAAGCATTGTGCAGGAGGTTTCGAATACGGAATATCTTCCCTAGTAAAGCGTTGAAGGGAGTTTACCTCAATCATGGATGAAGGGGGAATTATCTCACATATATCTTCAATAGGAGGTAGATTCTTCACATCTTCAGATTTAATACCTTTCTCCTTGAGAGACTTCTTGGCTTCCCTCATATCTTCATCATTCAATTTAATTAAACCCCGCTTCTTCAATATTGGAGTTGGAGTCGGTTCAGGCGTAGTCCAATCATCATGATTCCGGCTTATTTTAGCCAATAATTCTTCAGCGTCGTCTGGAGTTCTTTTCCTGAAAACACAACCAGCACAACTATCCAGGTATGCCCTAGACTCAATGGTTAGTCCACTATAAAATATATCAAGTAAATCATGCTTTTCCAAATCATGCTCAGGTCGAGCTCTAATAAGAGAGCAGAATCTCGACCAAGCCTCAGGCAATTTCTCTTCATCTCCCTGATTAAAATTATAAATTCTCTGCAAAGCAATATGTTGAGCACTAGCAGGAAAGTATTTGCGGAAGAAAACATCAAGCAATTCTTTCGGACTTTTAATAGAATTAGGTGGCAAATTATTATACCAAGTTTTAGCGTCATCCTTTAATGAGAATGGAAATATTTTAGCAACAAAGTAAGTACGCATCTTAACATCATCAGAAAACAAGCTACTAAGAGTAGATAGCTCAGTCATGTGTTCAACAGCACTTTCTTTTTCAGTACCACAAAAGGGTGTTTTCTCAACAATAGCTATATGAGATAGATCAAGAGAAAAATCATAATCTTTATCCCTAATGTTTATAGGAGATGTGGCAAACTTAGGATCAGGAGACAGTTTATATCTAACTCCATGTTCTGAAATCAACTTTTTAATTTTTCTTGCATCAGTAGTAGCATTGCATTTTTCAATAAAATCATCATTAAGCTCCACATAATCTTCCTCAGGATCATCACTAAAATAACCAAGTTCAGGTGAACTAACAGGTGTAGTAGCATTAGGAGTTTCAGTATTTTCAATTTGTCTAGACCTAGCAATTGTAGCATCTAGAAAAGATCCCAATGAACCACTATCATCAAGCACAGCAGAAACATTATCAATATTATGAGAGTGTTCAGATTCAGCAGATGTACCCGCATGCGAAGCATGTGGCGGTGAAACAAGTTTATCAATCACAGATGGTGAATCAAGAGCAGCAGAGGTATTCAGAATTGTACCTTTTCTTGTAGTGGATGGTAATATGGCGATCTTAGTATCGCGAGGTTTACCCATGATGGAGAATTTGCAGCGAACAATATTAATCCAAGTGAACTTCCAAATAAAGCTATGCTCCCCGGCAACGGCGCCAGAAAATAGTCTTGATGACCCACAAGTATAGGGGATCGCAACAGTCTTCGAGGGAAGTAAAACCCAATTTGTTGATTCGACACAAGGGGAGACAAAGAACACTTGGAAGCCTTAACAATGGAGTTGTCAATTCAGTTGCACCTGGAAACAGACTTGCTCGCAAGGGTTTATCAGTAGTAACAGGTTTATAGCAGTAGCAGTAGTGAAATAACAGCAGCAGAGTAACAGAGATGTAGTAGTGATTTTAGTAAACAGCAGGATTAAAATACTGTAGGCACGGGGACGGATGACGGGCGTTGCATGGATGAGAGAAACTCATGTAACAATCATAGCAGGGCATTTGCAGATAATAATAAAACGGTGTCCAAGTACAAAGCAATCAATAGGCATGTGTTCCATATATAGTCGTGCGTGCTCGCAATGAGAAACTTGCACAACATCTTTTGTCCTACCAGCCGGTGGCAGCCGGGCCTCAAGGGAAACTACTGGATATTAAGGTACTCCTTTTAATAGAGTACCGGAGCAAAGCATTAACACTCCGTGAACACATGTGATCCTCACATCGCTACCATTCCCTCCGGTTGTCCCGATTTCTGTCACTTCGGGGCCATCGGTTCCGGACAGCGACATGTGTATACAACTTATAGGTAAGACCATAAACAATGATTATCTTGATGAAACAATAACATGTTCAGATCTGAGATCATGGCACTCGGGCCCTAGTGACAAGCATTAAGCATAACAAGTTGCAACAATATCATCAAAGTACCAACTACGGACACTAGGCACTATGCCCTAACAATCTTATGCTATTACATGACCAATCTCATCCAATCCCTACCATCCCCTTCGGCCTACAGCGGGGGAATTACTCACACATGGATGGGGGAAACATGGCTGGTTGATGTAGAGGCGTTGGCGGTGATGGCGGCGATGATCTCCTCCAATTCCCCGTCCCGGCGGAGTGCCAGAACGGAGACTTCTGGCTCCCGCGACGGAGTTTCGCGATGTGGCGGCGTTCTGGAGGGTTTCTGGCGACTTCGACTTCTCCCCGTGCGTTTTTAGGTCGAGGCCGATAAATAGTCCGAAGGAGGGCGTCGGAGGCCGGCCGAGGGGGCCACACCACAGGGCCGCGCGGGCCCCCCCTGGGCCGCGCCGCCCTATGGTGTGGGGCCCTCGGGCCTCCACTTCAATTGCCCTTCTGGCTCCGTTAGTTTCCTGGGAAAATAGGGCCTTCTGCATAAATTCCGAGGTTTTTCCCGAAAGTTGGATTTCTGCACAAAAACGAGACACCAGAGCAGTTCTGCTGAAAACAGCGTTAGTCCGTGTTAGTTGCATCCAAAACACACAAATTAGAGGCAAAACAATAGCAAAAGTGTTCGGGAAAGTAGATACGTTTTGGACGTATCAGTTGTCTATCAGAACTTTTCTTGTAGTGATAGCAACTCACATGATATTCAACAAAGGGTAGTTGATGGCGTCCCCAGGAACATGGTTATCGCTCAACAAGCAACTTAATAAGAAATAAAGTGCATAAGTACATATTCAATACCACAATAGTTTTTAGGCTATTTGTCCCATGAGCTATATATTGTAAAGATGAAGAATAGAAATTTAAAGGTAGCACTCAAGCAATTTACTTTGGAATGGCGGAGAAATACCATGTAGTAGGTAGGTATGGTGGACATAAATGGCATAGTGGTTGGCTCAAGGATTTTGGATGCATGAGAAGTATTCCCTCTCGATACAAGGCTTAGGCTAGCAAGGTTATTTGAAGCAAACACAAGTATGAACCGGTGCAGCAAAACTCACATAAGAACATATTGTAAGCATTATAAGACTCTACATTGTCTTCCTTGTTGTTCAAACCCTTACTAGAAAATATCTAGACCTTAGAGAGACCAATCATGCAAACCAAATTTTAGCAAGCTCTATGTAGTTATTCATTAATAGGTGCAAAGTATATGATGCAAGAGCTTAATCATAATCTATATGAGCACAACAATTGCCAAGTATCAAGTTATTCAAGACATCATACCAATTACCACATGTAGCATTTCCCGTTTCCAACCATACAACAATTAACGAAGCAGTTTCAACCTTCGCCATGAATATTAAAAGCTAAGAACACATGTGTTCATATGAACCAGCGGTGCGTGCCTCTCTCCCACACAAGCATTTATTCAAAGAATGAAGATAACAAAAACGAAAATAAAAGCACACAGACGCTCCAAGCAAAGTACATAAGATGTGATGGAATAAAAATATAGTTTCACTAGAGGAACCTGATAATGTTGTCGATGAAGAAGGGGATGCCTTGGGCATCCCCAAGCTTAGACGCTTGAGTCTTCTTGAAATATGCAGGGGTGAACCACCGGGGCATCCCCAAGCTTAGAGCTTTCACTCTCCTTGATCATATTGTATCATCCTCCTCTCTTGATCCTTGAAAACTTCCTCCACACCAAACTCAAAACAACTCATTAGAGGGTTAGTGCACAATTAAAATTTACATGTTCAGATGTGACCTAATCATTCTTAACACTTCTGGACATTTCACAAAGCTACTGAAAGTTAATGGAATCGAAAAATCCATCAAGCATATCAAAACAGGCAATGCGAAATAAAAGGCAGAATCTGTCAAAACAGAACAGTTCGTAAAGACGAATTTCTAAGAGGCACCAGACTTGCTCAAATGAAAATGCTCAAATTGAATGAAAGTTGCGTCAATATCTGAGGATCACTCACGTAAATTTTCATAATTTTCTGAGTTACCCACAGAGAATTAGGCCCAAATTCGTGACAGCAAAGAAATCTGTTTCTGCGCAGTAATCCAAATCTAGTATGAACCTTACTATCAACGACTTTACTTGGCACAACAATGCACAAAACTAAGATAAGGAGAGGTTGCTACAGTAGTAACAACTTCCAAAACTCAAATATAAAATAAAAGTACTGTAGTAAAAACATGGGTTGTCTCCCATAAGCGCTTTTCTTTAACGCCTTTCAGCTAGGCGCAGAAAGTGTGTATCAAGTATTATCAAGAGACGAAGTATCAACATCATAATTTGTTCTAATAATAGAATCAAAAGGTAACTTCATTCTCTTTCTAGGGAAGTGTTCCATACCTTTTTTAAGAGGAAATTGATATTTAATATTACCTTCCTTCATATCAATGATAGCACCAACAGTTCGAAGAAAAGGTCTTCCCAATATAATGGGACAAGATGCATTGCATTCAATATCCAAGACAACAAAATCAACGGGGACAAGGTTATTGTTAACAGTAATGCGAACATTATCAACTCTCCCCAAAGGTTTCTTTGTAGAATTATCAGCAAGATTAACATCCAAATAACAATTTTTCAATGGTGGCAAGTCAAGCATATTATAAATTTTCTTAGGCATAACGGAAATACTTGCACCAAGATCACATAAAGCATTACAATCAAAGTCATTGACCTTCATCTTAATAATGGGCTCCCAACCATCCTCTAGCTTCCTAGGAATAGAAGCTTTGCGTTCTAATTTCTCTTCTCTAGCTTTTATGAGAGCATTTGTAATATGTTTTGTGAAAGCCAAGTTTATAGCACTAGCATTAGGACTCTTAGAAAGTTTTTGTAAGAACTTTATAACTTCAGAGATGTGGAAATCATCAAAATCCAAACCATTATGATCTAAAGCAATGGGATCATTATCCCCAATGTTGGAAAAAAATTCAGCAGTTTTATCACAGGCAGTTTCAGCAGTTTTAGCAGTTTCAGGCAGTTTTTCGCGCTTTGCATTAGAAGTGGAAACATTGCCAACACCAATTCTTTTACCATTATTAGTAGGAGGTGCAGCAACATATGGAGCATTAGCATTACTAGTGGTGGTAATAGTCCAAACTTTAGCTATATTATCTTCTTTAGCATTTTCTTCTTTTTCCCACCTAGCACGCAATTCGGCCATCAATCTTATATTCTCATTAATTCTAACTTGGATGAAATTTACTGTAGTAACAATTTTATTATTATGATTTTCATTAGGCATAACTTTCGATTTCAAAAGATCAACATCAGCAGCAAGACTATCGACTTTAGAAGCAAGTATATCAATTTCCCAAGCTTTTCTTCAACAGATTTGTTAAAAGCAGTTTGTGTACTAATAAATTCTTTAAGCATGGCTTCAAGTCCAGGGGGTGTGTTCCTATTATTGTTGTAAGAATTCCCATAAGAATTACCATAGCCGTTGCCATTATTATAAGGATATGGCCTATAGTTGTTACTAGAATTGTTCCGGTAAGCGTTGTTGTTGAAATTATTATTTTTAATGAAGTTTACATCAACATGTTCTTCTTGAGCAACCAATGAAGCTAACGGAAGATTATTAGGATCAATATTAGTCCTGCCATTCACAAGCATAGACATAATAGCATCAATCTTATCACTCAAGGAAGAGGTTTCTTCGACAGAATTTACCTTCTTACCTTGTGGAGCTCTTTCCGTGTGCCATTCAGAGTAATTAATCATCATATTATCAAGAAGCTTTGTTGCCTCTCCTAGAGTGATGGACATAAAGGTACCTCCAGCAGCTGAATCCAATAGGTTCCGCGAAGAAAAATTCAGTCCTGCATAAAAGGTTTGGATGATCATCCAAGTAGTCAGTCCATGGGTTGGGCAATTTTTAACCAAAGATTTCATTCTTTCCCAAGCTTGTGCAACATGCTCATTATCCGATTGTTTAAAATTCATTATGCTACTCCTCAAAGATGTAATTTTAGCAGGGGGATAATATCTACCAATAAAAGCATCCTTGCATTTAGTCCATGAATCAATACTATTCTTAGGCAGAGATAGCAACCAATCTTTAGCTCTTCCTCTTAATGAGAAAGGAAACAATTTTAATTTTATAATGTCACCATCTACATCTTTATACTTTTGCATTTCACACAATTCAACAAAATTATTGAGATGGGCAGCAGCATCATCAGAACTAACACCAGAAAATTGCTCTCGCATAACAAGATTCAGTAAAGCAGGTTTAATTTCAAAGAATTATGCTATAGTAGCAGGTGGAGCAATAGGTGTGCATAAGAAATCATTATTATTTGTGGTTGTGAAGTCACACAACTTAGTATTTTCAGGAGTACCCATTTTAGCAACAGTAAATAAAGCAAACTAGATAAAGTAAATGCAAGTAACTAATTTTTTGTGTGTTTTTGATATATAGTGCAAAACAGTAAATAAAGTAAAGCTAGCAACTAATTTTTTTGTGTTTTGATTTAGTGCAGCAAACAAAATAGTAAATAAAGTAAAGCAAGACAAAAACAAAGTAAAGAGATTGGATGTGGAGACTCCCCTTGTAGCGTGTCTTGATCTCCCCGGCAACAGCGCCAGAAAAGTGCTTGATGTCTACGGTGCTTCTATTCTTGTAGACAGTGTTGGGCCTCCAAGAGCAGAGGTTTGTAGAACAGCAGCAAGTTTCCCTTAAGTGAATCACCCAAGGTTTATCGAACTCAGGGAGGAAGAGGTCAAAGATATCCCTCTCATGCAACCCTGCAACCACAAAGCAAGAAGTCTCTTGTGTCCCCAACACACCTAATAGGTGCACTAGTTCGGCGAAGAGATAGTGAAATACAGGTGGTATGAATAAGTATGAGCAGTAGCAACGGCACCAGAAAAGTGCTTTGCTGTCCAGGACTGGCGTGTGGTTGATGGTGGTGATATTGCAGGAAGTACAGATGCAGTAAAACAGTAAACAAGCAGCGTGTAATAACCCAGAACATAGGAACAACGAAGGGTAGATTTAGAAATGGGATGTGCATTTCATCGCAAAACGGGGGAAATTTTCGCGCCTTATTGCAACTAAACCTAAGAGGGATCGAGGTTCTCTCTCATTTTGCACTTAGGGTTAGGCAATGTGAGTTAGGGCAATTTCGACATGATCTCTTTTGTATCTTATTACTTTGGGGAATGATTGCATTTGATAAGTGTCAAAACATTTAACAATAAACATCACACAACATAAGTAATGAATTCATAATTCAAACACAAGTTATAAATTCAAATCACTTTGAATTTCAAAGTGAATATCAAATACAATATTTAATCAAGAATATAAACATTACATAATACAAAAGCTCATAAACAAAACTTGAGCTTTATTGATATAAACACAAATTACAAAGTCTTTACAATATTCTTGATACAAGAATTGAGAAATAATGAACAGAAATAAAAAGAGGAAAATTACTAGTTTGTTCTAAACTAAAACCTAGACTAAGTGGCTTGAGGATGATCTTCTGGCCATAATTCAAAACAAAGAACAAGTACTAGACCAGAATGTAAGTGTTAGCAAAGTTCAGTTTGGACAGTTAGCACAAATCACAGAAAATTCAGTTTGGAGAGTGAAACTGTCACTGCACACTTGTGCTTGTCCAAATTCCTGGACAGCACAAGATAAGACCAAGGCAGACCAAAACTGAGCAACCACAGTGGGCTCAAGTTTCAGCATATGAAGGCTGTTGCTAACCAAGCAACAGCAAGGCAATGCAAGGGATGAGTCACAAAGTAACCAGGCCTTGTGTGTCATGGCCAGGGTAGAAGTTGGGAGCATATAAATAGAACACAAACCCTAGAACCTTGACAGTCGACAGATAAGATAATTCACCAGGTAAGGGTGAAGCTAGAGCCAACACAAGTTCATCCAGTTCATACTCAAGAACAGCACCAACACACAACCACTTAGCCACCAGGAATCATGGTGACCTGAGAAGATCAACCAGAACCTGGAGGTGAAGGGCTGTGCACAAAACCCAAGTCTACAACAACAAAACATCTCGTACTTGGAGCTGGAACAAGGTATACCAAGTTCATGGACAGATCCAATGGATCTGATCCATAATATATGCATGACATAATCATGGGATTGAGCAGATGCTCAAGTGGGTAGATCATCACTTGGTTTTCACCAAGTACTGCCAGTCTACAAGCCACTAAAAATGGAAATCATCTAGATACAGATCTTGTACACTGAAGCTACTAATCATGCACAGATGCACACACTAGCAAGATCATATGCACAGACAGCACCAGTAGATGTGTTGCAATGAATAGCAGCTAATACAGACTACACAGTAAACCCTAAGCTAGTAACCATCAGTAAACCCTAGATTTCATCAGGCAAGCATATTGGCATTCATATCTAGTATGATCCCCAAATATGCAAGCAAAGGTTGAGTAGCCACAAGATCCAATTAAATAGGTGAGCAACCAATCAGTAGCAAGGCTACTGAGGTCACATCACACTTAGCACCAAATAAAAGAAAGCCAACTATAGCACATCATTATCCAGGAATGGATTCAGATTCATTTGCTTGCTAAACAATCATGAATAGCAGATTCATTTGCAAGCAAGTCATTTAAATCATTACTGCATAAGCAGTTCATCATAACTTAATTAATACAAGTATGAATTTATCACATATCCATACTAATTATTGACAGTAGCACACTGTAGAGCAACATGGCACCAATCAATGCATCACAGCTACTGGATCTAGTCTAGTAAGCTTGAATGAGCAACAACACAAGTAAGCAGCAGCATAGTGATGCTTGAGCATCAGCATCAACAAGGAAAATGAATCACTTAGCCACAGAATTAATCAGTAAGCCATCACTGACATTTAATTGATCAAATGGATCAATTGAATCAAGTCAAGCTATACAGATAGGTAAGCCAACAAGCAATGGATGATCCCATGGATCATTAGCTTACACAGGAAGCACAGAAGGATTTCACAAGCACCACTGGCAAACACAAGTGTCACTGATGCACCACAGTACACCTAGACAAGCAAGTATCACATGCCAGTAAGCACCAGCAAGCCATAAACAAGGATAGCATGGCATAGCAAGCTCTTAAGCAACCACAGCAGAGCATAGCAAGATTAGAGCAGGCTAGGAGCAACAAATAAGCAAGCAAAGCATGTACATCAAGCAAGGCAACACTGGCCAGTACCAGAAATGGGTGCTTTGGCCATGGGCTTGCAGCAAATGAAAGTATAGGCAGATTAAGCAGCCATGGCAGAGCTCTGGGTGATCACAAGATCACCAGAGAGCCACAGAACGTGAGGAGGAAGAAGTACAGTAGCAAGGGAGGCACACAGACATGAAGGAGAGAAGGAGGAGGTGAAGAACTTACACGCGCCTGGTGGCAGAAGCTAGGGCATGGCGAGGCAGTGCTCGCGCGGCCATAGCAGCTGCAAAGCCAGGGTAGGCGCCAACGTTACGCCGGCGAACACGAACACACCACCGCAGCAGAGCACCAGAGACGACGGCACAAGTACTGCGAGCAGCACCTACGCCAGGTCAGTCTCGGAGGCGCACACGTTGTCGGCGAGGACGAGAGCTCGCCGGAGATCATCAATCGCCAGAGGCGATTCTCCACGAGATCCAGAGAGGGGCGATCCACTAGGAGAGGAAGAGATGGGGGAAACCACGCGGACAGATCGGTAGATCTTCATGCGGCGGTCCCGATTTGGTAAGTGGCTAGAGCAGGGGAGCATGGAGATGGCCGGAGAGTGGCGGCGGCCATGGCGGCGACGCCATCGTCACGGGAGACGCGAGAGAGTTAGGGTTAGGAACGAGCGAGTGTGAGAGACGAGTGAGGAGCGAGGTGGGCCGCTTCGGCGCCACCGACCCATTAGGGGACATGCCTTAGTGGGCTGTCCCTGGGCCTTAGTTAAGTGGGCTGGCCCAATAGGGGCCAGGGGTATTTCTGTCTTTTTACTTTTTAGAAAAAAGACCAGAATTTCACCAATTTTTAGTAAATAAAATACAACTCTAAAAATCCATTAAAAATTGGATTAATGGATGATAAATAAATCTTAACCAGAATAAAATATGAAATAGAATTTAAGAAACAAATTCAAAATTATGAATTTTAAGAATTTAAATAATAACTTGGAATTTTAAACCATTATTTCCTTGTATTTAAAATTCAAGGAAAAATCTCAAATAAGTTTAAATACTTATTTTCAAACATTTCAAAATGAAATTCTACTATTCCAAGTCATTTCTATTGAGAAAGGTATTTCTCAAAGAAAAATACTCTATTCCCTATTTATTCCAAAAATATATAGAGACAACTCTATTATTTTAATTCAGTTTTGGAATAAATGATAAACCACCAAGTCAAATAGTTTTACTTTGAATTATTGTAATTTATGAGAATTAAAATGATTTACACTTTTAAATCTATTGCAAGTTACTGTCAAAGACATAAATCGTAACTCAACCCTAAATTGCTATAACTCAGCGGGGTAAAGGGATTCAACATAAAATAATACATCCATGATTGCATTATTTGGATTTTATAACATTGTCCTTACCGGACAATGATGCTTCTTACAGAACCCGAGGTCCAGGTTCCATCAACTGCATTGAACTGCACTATCTCGCAGTCCACAGGCAAGTTCACCCTTGCTCATGTCAACTTGATTATTTTATACTACTTTAATGCAAAGCTATATACTTATCATTCCTGCATCGCAAATGAAATGTTACTTTCCAACTATGAATATGACTATGTGGCTGGCAATGGAACCATGGTATGTGTTGATATGGTGGAGGTTCCATTGCATGGGTTATATCACCCTAGGATTAATTACCAATGCCGTCCAGTGATTCTAGCGCCGTACAAACCGCGTTGACCATGAGATCTATAATGGCTCTGGGGAAGCCAGCCGTATCTTTTCCCTTCTGCACGCCAACGGATCTGTAGAGCCGGTGGGTGATACGTCTCCGACGTATCGATAATTTCTTATGTTCCATGCCACATTATTGATGATATCTACATGTTTTATGCATACTTTATGTCATATTTATGCATTTTCTGGAACTAACCTACTAACAAGATGCCGAAGTGCCAGTTCCTGTTTTCTGCTGTTTTTGGTTTCAGAAATCCTAGTAACGAAATATTCTCGGAATTGGACGAAATCAATGCCCAGGTTCCTATTTTGCCCGGAAGCATCCAGAACACCCGAGAGCCGCCAGAGGGAAGCCCTGGGGGCCCCACACTACACCCTGGCGCGGCCAGAGGGGGGGCCGCGCCACCCTATGGTGTGGTGGCCCCAGGCCCCCTCCGAGGCTGCCCTTCCGCCTATTTAAAGCCTCCGTCGCAAAAACCCTATCACGATTGACGAAACCCACAGAAACCTTCCAGAGCCGCCGCCATTGCGAAGCCAAGATCTGGGGGACAGGAGTCTCTATTCCGGCACGCCGCCGGGACGGGGAAGTGCCCCCGGAAGGCTTCTCCATCGACACCGCTGCCATCTCCACCGCCATCTTCATCACCGCTGCTGCTCCCATGAGGAGGGAGTAGTTCTCCATCGAGGCTCGGGGCTGTACCGGTAGCTATGTGGTTAATCTCTCTCCTATGTACTTCAATACAATGATCTCATGAGCTGCTTTACATGATTGAGATCCATATGATGAGCTTTGTATCGCTACTAGTTGTGTGCTACTCATGTGATGTTATTAAAGTAATCTATTCCTCCTGCATGGTGTAAAGGTGACTAGTGTGTGCACCATGTGGTTCTTGTCGTAGGCTATGATCATGATCTCTTGTAGATTGTGGAGTTAATTATCATTATGATAGTATTGATGTGATCTATTCCTCCTTCATAGTGTAATGTGGGCAGTGTGTGCACTATGTTAGTTCTTGGTTTATTTTGCAATGATCTATTATGCTCTAAGGTTATTTAAATATGAACATTATTGTGGAGCTTGTTAACTCCGGCATTGAGGGTTCGTGTAATCCTACGCAATGTGTTCATCATCCAACAAAAGAGTGTATGTAGCACATATGAGAAAGAGTTATTTATTATGCGATCAATGTTGAGAGTGTCCACTAGTGAAAGTATGATCCCTAGGCCTTGTTCCTAAATACTGCTATCGCTGCTTGTTTACTGTTTTACTGTGTTACTACTGCTGCAATACTACCACCATCAACTACACGCCAACAAGCTATTTTCTGGCACCGTTGCTACTGCTCATATATATTCATACCACCTGTATTTCACTATCTCTTCGCCGAACTAGTGCACCTATTAGGTGTGTTGGGGACACAAGAGACTTCTTGCTTTGTGGTTGCAGGGTTGCATGAGAGGGATATCTTTGACCTCTTCCTCCCTGAGTTCGATAAACCTTGGGTGATCCACTTAAGGGAAAACTTGCTGCTGTTCTACAAACCTCTGCTCTTGGAGGCCCAACACTGTCTACAGGAAAAGGAGGGGGCGTAGACATTAAGCTATTTTCTGGCGCCGTTGCCAGGGAGGAAAGGTAAAAGGTACTCACACTCCGGATCTCGGCTACTAAGCTATTTTCCGGTGCCGTAAGTACTCGAAGCTATTTCCTTTAGATCCTGCAATTGCAACTTTTTGTTTCTTGTTTACACTAGTTTGGCATAATGGACAAGAATGAACTTCTTATGCTATTTCCTGATTTAAAACATGGATTGTTTGATGCGAAAATTAAAAAACCTATGGAATCTTATTTGCATGCTGGTAGTAATATTAGTATGAACGCTTTGAACACCATTGTTGATAATAATATAGAAAGTTCTAAGCTTGGGGAAGCTGGTTTTCATGATCTTTTTAGTCCCCCAAGCATTGAGGAGAAAATTTTCTTTGATGATACTTTGCCTCCCATATATGATGATTATAATGATAGTAGTCTTTTGTTACCGCCTGTTATGGAGGATAAATTTGATTACAATATGCCTCCTATATTTGATGATGAGAATAATAATGATAGCTACTTTGTTGAATTTGCTCCTACTACAATTAATAAGAATAACTATGCTTATGTTGGGAGTAGTAATAATTTTATGCATGAGACTCATGATAAGAATGCTTTATGTGATGGTTATATTGTTGAGTTTTCTCATGACACTACTGAAAGTTATTATGAGAGAGGAAAATATGGTTGTAGAAATTTTCATGTTACTAAAACACCTCTCTATGTGCTGAAATTTTTGAAGCTATACTTGTTTTATCTTTCTATGCTTGTTGCATTATGCTTCTTGAACTTGTTTATTTACAAGATTCCTCTTCATAGGAAGCATGTTAGACTTAAATGTGTTTTGTATTTGCCTCTTGATGCTCTCTTTTGCTTCAAATACTATTTCTTGCGAGTGCATCATTAAAACTGCTGAGCCCATCTTAATGGCTATAAAGAAAAGAACTTCTTGGGAGATAACCCATGTGTTATTTTGCTACAGTATTTTGTTTTATATTTGTGTCTTGGAAGTTGTTTACTACTGTAGAAACCTCTCCTTATCTTAGTTTTGTGTTTTGTTGTGCCAAGTGAAGCCTCTAATCGAAGGTTGATACTAGATTTGGATTTCTGCGCAGAAACAGATTTCTATCTGTCACGAATCTGGGCTGTTTTCTCTGTAGGTAACTCAGAAAAATATGCCAATTTACGTGCGTGTTCCTCAGATATTTACGCAATTTTCATTAGTTTTGAGTTTTCTAATCTGAGCAACGGAAGTATTTATTAAAAATTCGTCTTTACGGACTGTTCTGTTTTGATAGATTCTGCCTTTTATTTCGCATTGCTTCTTTCGCTGTATTGGGTGGATTTCTTTGTTCCATTACCTTCCAGTAGCTTTGAGCAATGTCCAGAAGTGTTAAGAATGATTGTGTCACCTCTGAACATGTGAGTTTTTGATTATGTACTAACCCCTCTAATGAAGTTTATGAGAAGTTTGGTGTGAAGGAAGTTTTCAAGGGTCAAGAGAGGAGGATGATATATGATCAAGAAGAGTGAAAAGTCTAAGCTTGGGGATGCCCCGATGGTTCACCCCTGCATATATCAAGATGACTCAAGCGTCTAAGCTTGGGGATGCCCAAGGCATCCCCTTCTTCATCGACAACATTATCAGGTTCCTCCCCTGAAACTATATTTTTATTCAGTCACATCTTATGTGCTTTGCTTGGAGCGTCGGTTTGTTTTTGTTTTTTGTTTTGTTTGAATAAAATGGATCCTAGCATTCACTTTGTGGGAGAGAGACACGCTCCGCTGTAGCATATGCACAAGTATGTCCTTAGGCTCTACTCATAGTATTCATGGCGAAGTTTCTTCTTCGTTAAATTGTTATATGGTTGGAATTGGAAAATGATACATGTAGTAATTGCTATAATGTCTTGGATAATGTGATACTTGGCAATTGTTGTGCTCATGTTTAAGCTCTTGCATCATATGCTTTGCACCCATTAATGAAGAAATACATAGATCATGCTAAAATTTGGTTTGCATATTTGGTCTCTCTAAAGTCTAGATAATATCTAGTATTGAGTTTTGAACAACAAGGAAGACGGTGTAGAGTCTTATAATGTTTACAATATGTCTTTTATGTGAGTTTTGCTGCACCGGTTCATCCTTGTGTTTGTTTCAAAATAACCTTGCTAGCCTAAACCTTGTATCGAGAGGGAACACTTCTCATGCATCCAAAATCCTTGAGCCAACCACTATGCCATTTGTGTCCACCATACCTACCTACTACATGGTATTTCTCCGCCATTCCAAAGTAAATTGCTTGAGTGCTACCTTTAAATTTCCATTCCTCTACCTTTGTAATATATAGCTCATGGGACAAATAGCTTAAAAACTATTGTGGTATTGAATATGTACTTATGCACTTTATCTCTTATTAAGTTGCTTGTTGTGCGATAACCATGTTCACTGGGGACGCCATCAACTACTCTTTGTTGAATTTCGTGTGAGTTGATATGCATGTTCGTCTTGTCTGAAGTAAGAGAGATCTACCACCTTATGGTTAAGCATGCATATTGTTAGAGAAGAACATTGGGCCGCTAACTAAAGCCATGATCCATGGTGGAAGTTTCAGTTTTGGACATATATCCTCAATCTCATATGAGAAAATTATTAATTGTTGTTACATGCTTATGCATAAAAGAGGAGTCCATTATCTGTTGTCTATGTTGTCCCGGTATGGATGTCTAAGTTGAGAATAATCAATAGCGAGAAATCCAATGCGAGCTTTCTCCTTAGACCTTTGTACATGCGGCATAGAGGTACCCCATTGTGACACTTGGTTAAAACATGTGTATTGCGATGACCCGGTAGTCCAAGCTAATTAGGACAAGGTGCGGGCACTATTAGTATACTATGCATGAGGCTTGCAACTTGTAAGATATAATTTACATGATACATATGCTTTATTACTACCGTTGACAAAATTGTTTCATGTTTTCAAAATCAAAGCTCTAGCACAAATATAGCAATCGATGCTTTTCCTCTATGGAGGACCATTCTTTTACTTTTATGTTGAGTCAGTTCACCTATTTCTCTCCACCTCAAGAAGCAAACACTTGTGTGAACTGTGCATTGATTCCTACATACTTGCATATTGCACTTATTATATTACTCTATGTTGACAATATCCATGAGATATACATGTTACAAGTTGAAAGCAACCGCTGAAACTTAATCTTCCTTTGTGTTGCTTCAATGCCTTTACTTTGAATTATTGCTTTATGAGTTAACTTTTATGCAAGACTTATTGATGCTTGTCTCGAAGTACTATTCATGAAAAGTCTTTGCTTTATGATTCACTTGTTTACTCATGTCATTTACATTGTTTTGATCGCTGCATTCACTACATATGCTTTACAAATAGTATGATCAAGGTTATGATGGCATGTCACTCCAGAAATTATCTTTGTTATCGTTTTACCTGCTCGGGACGAGCAGAACTAAGCTTGGGGATGCTGATACGTCTCCGACGTATCGATAATTTCTTATGTTCCATGCCACATTATTGATGATATCTACATGTTTTATGCATACTTTATGTCATATTTATGCATTTTCTGGAACTAACCTACTAACAAGATGCCGAAGTGCCAGTTCCTGTTTTCTGCTATTTTTGGTTTCAGAAATCCTAGTAACGAAATATTCTCGGAATTGGACGAAATCAACGCCCAGGTTCCTATTTTGCCCGGAAGCATCCAGAACACCCGAGAGCCGCCAGAGGGAAGCCCTGGGGGCCCCACACTACACCCTGGTGCGGCCAGAGGGGGGGCCGCGCCGCCCTATGGTGTGGTGGCCCCAGGCCCCCTCCGAGGCTGCCCTTCCGCCTATTTAAAGCCTCCGTCGCGAAAACCCTATCACGATTGACGAAACCCACAGAAACTTTCCAGAGCCGCCGCCATCGCGAAGCCAAGATCTGGGGGACAGGAGTCTCTGTTCCGGCACGCCGCCGGGACGGGGAAGTGCCCCCGGAAGGCTTCTCCATCGACACCGCTGCCATCTCCACCGCCATCTTCATCACCGCTGCTGCTCCCATGAGGAGGGAGTAGTTCTCCATCGAGGCTCGGGGCTGTACCGGTAGCTATGTGGTTAATCTCTCTCCTATGTACTTCAATACAATGATCTCATGAGCTGCTTTACATGATTGAGATCCATATGATGAGCTTTGTATCGCTACTAGTTGTGTGCTACTCATGTGATGTTATTAAAGTAATCTATTCCTCCTGCATGGTGTAAAGGTGACTAGTGTGTGCACCATGTGGTTCTTGTCGTAGGCTATGATCATGATCTCTTGTAGATTGTGGAGTTAATTATCATTATGATAGTATTGATGTGATCTATTCCTCCTTCATAGTGTAATGTGGGCAGTGTGTGCACTATGTTAGTTCTTGGTTTATTTTGCAATGATCTATTATGCTCTAAGGTTATTTAAATATGAACATTATTGTGGAGCTTGTTAACTCCGGCATTGAGGGTTCGTGTAATCCTACGCAATGTGTTCATCATCCAACAAAAGAGTGTATGTAGCACATATGAGAAAGAGTTATTTATTATGCGATCAATGTTGAGAGTGTCCACTAGTGAAAGTATGATCCCTAGGCCTTGTTCCTAAATACTGCTATCGCTGCTTGTTTACTGTTTTACTGTGTTACTACTGCTGCAATACTACCACCATCAACTACACGCCAGCAAGCTATTTTCTGGCACCGTTGCTACTGCTCATATATATTCATACCACCTGTATTTCACTATCTCTTCACCGAACTAGTGCACCTATTAGGTGTGTTGGGGACACAAGAGACTTCTTGCTTTGTGGTTGCAGGGTTGCATGAGAGGGATATCTTTGACCTCTTCCTCCCTGAGTTCGATAAACCTTGGGTGATCCACTTAAGGGAAAACTTGCTGCTGTTCTACAAACCTCTGCTCTTGGAGGCCCAACACTGTCTACAGGAAAAGGAGGGGGCGTAGACATCAGTGGGGTGTTGGAGGCACCGCCGCAATAGGTTGGGATATCCTTTTAAATCCCCATCCATTAGTGATGATAAGCTCTACGATCTATGAAGGATTGTCCGGAGTACACCGTGAGTAAAGCCGTAATATCGGGAGAAGTCTACTGGGGGTGTACGGTTGGACAAAAGGGTGGGTTTGCAATCGCGGAGAAGGCGGTGTGGGCTTGGATTTTCATACCTGGCCTCACACCAAAGGAACTGTGAACGGGGGCAAGTCCCTGCGGATGGCAAAATGGGTGGAATCTCTTATGGGAGAAGTAACGCACCTCTGCAGAGTGTATCAAATTGTGGCTGTCACTCCCTGTTCCGGGAAGGGAACTGCGAACGTGGCAGGAAAGGAACTCCACGAAGTTCTGGTCAACCTGTGAAGACTGACGGGCATAGTTTTCATAATAAAAGCAACCTTTTGAAGAAATGATTTCAAAACATGCATTGACCTGCGATTTCCTGATCAATGGTCGTAGCTAGTGCATCAAACACCTTTTTACTCTTTTAGAACTTGCTGAGTACCCCTGTACTCACTTTCTTTCGACACCCTTGCTAGACTGTGATCCGGAAGTGGAGGCCGTCAACGATGGAGCACCAGAAGGAAGTTACGAGCTGGTTTACGAGGAACCTGATCTTACCGGTGGAGTGGAAGGAGTAGACTATGGGATAGTCTACGGACCAGATGACACGGAGGTGGAGGAGTAGTGACATACCCTAGCATCATAGAGCCGAGCAGCGTAGAACTTACTTAAATAAGTTGTTGAGCTCTCTTTATAGTTGTTATAAGTTGTAATCGTACTTAAGTAGTATCTTAGGTTGTTCTCATAGGACCTGTGAGAATACCAACTTGTTAAGACAATGTTTGTAATAAAGTATGGAGTGTTATGACCTGCAATGTTTCTGTTGTACCACTCTGAGGGATATGGCAATTTGTGAAGAAGTCCCTTCACAAAGATCATATCAACGACTTGTATACTACAACATGCAGTGGTATGCTGGGTCACCGCAGCTGGTATCAGAGCAAATGTTGCGACCTTAGGTTGGAAAAACCTAGTATAGGGAAGAAACCTGTAGGAGTCTAGTAGAAATAGTAAAGGATTCTCTAGAAATATGGAGATTATTCACATGAGAATAGCAAAACCATATATTTTAGTGCGATAATTCTTTATTATAGCTATTATGATGCATTATCACTACTAATATTCTGCTTTTGTATACAGCCATAATGGCGAACACTTTTCCTAAGAGGACTTTGAGGAAGGTTGAGGGTTGGCTTGGTGATTATGATGGGCCAATCATAGCTCTCCTGTGTGGGATGCTGAAGGAACTTCATTGTGACCCACGGATACCTGTTATCAAGTATACCTACTACGATGGGGAAATCCTAGCCAAGTGCAGAGTATCGGTCCAACTACCGACAAAACTGCTGATGAGTCGTGTAATGCCATACGGAGAAGCCAAAACTATCACCACAGCCTACCACATGGGCCTATTCAAGGCAATCCTTGAGATAAGGCAGCACAAGTCAGTAGAACTGCTATGTTCAGAGTTTTCTCATATACCTCATGCCGAGGAAGATGAGGATCCCACTCTGAATCATCTGGTGTTAGCACACAGAAGTCCTGAAGCTGCAGCACAGCACATGGATAGCTGTAAGTCTTTGCTGACCACGATGTACCTTTTACACATGAAGATGAGGGGTGAGATTGACCACATGCTAGCTGAGTTCACGGACCCTGATAAAGTCCAAACTCGGATGCGTGATCTGAGGGCACAACCACAACATACTACACCTTTCTTTAGCCTAGACAGCTATGTAGATTTGAGTGACCGGTTGACCCATAAAGATCCACTCACACCCAACTTTGTCCCACACTATCCACATGTGTCAGCATCATATGAGTCTGGATATGGGGGAGATGATTCCAGGAACCTAGACTGCTCGGAGTCACCAATCGACAATTCGACTGGTTGGCGCTTTGGGGAACCAATTGGAGATGAAGGAGAACCCATCACGTGTGATTCAGAGGATGAAGGAGGCGCGGTTAACCAGAACGTTAACCAAAGCTTTGGGCAGGAAGAGAAAGACACCAATTCCATTTCTTTAGATTTGGAGATGGGATTACCCAAAACATCCCAGTACGTCGTAGGTGAGAGTTCGGGAACCAAGAAAAAGAAGAAGAAGAAGATGAGAGGTCAAGTGAGTAGGAATCCTCCATGGATGGCAGAAGAAGGTGAGCTGTATCCCACTGGGGATACATATGAGTCTTTATCCAGCTACTTTGGCATGACAGATCTCTGTCTCGGCACTTCGTCCGATTCAGACTACATACCTACTGGAAGGACCTTCATTCCGGACGGTGTTCGGAAGACAAACCGCTGTACCGGATGGACCCCAGGGATGTACGCGGAGGCGAGTTATGATGACGAGGAGTAGAGCTCCAAGGAAGAATAAAGTAATCTAGGTGGTATTGTAATAGAACGTATTTTAAATTCCCGTTGGCTTGGGCTTTGAGCCAAATAAGTGGTTTATATATACCACATGTAATATAAGTTTGTGTGTGTCTTATGTATTATACAAAGTATATGCATAATAAATGTTTGTTTTGGATTAGCTTCTTGATTTCATTGTGTGACTAATTCTGGGCATTGAGTTGAGCTCAGAAAGCATTTGCATGGTGTAATTATGAGTAATCGCTCTTTGTTACAGGACTAGGGGGAAATGGCGTTAGTAGAAACCGAAGAGGCTCGCAGAGAGCGGGAGGAAAGAGAAAAAGAGGAGGCAGATGCAGCAGTTAGAGCAGAGAATGCACCACCACCACCACACCCAATGATGCACCCAGACTTACAACAATATATGAGAACAATGGAGGAAGATAGGAGGCGTTACCAGGAAAGCCAAAGCAAGAACATGCAAGATTTCTTTACCCACGTCATTAATGATAGGGGTAATGAAGGCAAGGGAGTAACCTTATCAGACTTCCAAAATGCAAGACCACTACCTTTTACATCAGCTCCAGAACCAATGGACGCTGAAGATTGGCTTATGGATACGGAAGCTGAAGACCGTTGGTTGCAACGATGAGGAGAAGATTAGATACACTACTTATCTGTTGTCAGGACCAGCAGCGTCGTGGTGGGAGAACCTTGTAGCAGTACACCCTCCAGATAAGGTGTTCACCTGGGAGGAGTTCAAGAAGAAGTTCCGGGATGCCCATGTTCCGGACAGCATGGTGGAGCTGAAGAAGAGGGAGTTTGACGAACTACGACAGAATACTGCACCCATCATGCAGTATGTTCGGGATTTCAACAGGTTATCCAGGTATGCACCTGAGGATGTTGATACGGAGGAGAAAAGGAAGAAGCGGTTCATGAAAGGCATGAATCCATACATGAAGATGCAACTGAGGTTGGCACGGACTGCTGAATTCCAGGAACTGATTGACTCGGCAATCACTTTCGAGGATGATTACCGGCAAGTCCAAGAGGACAGGAGGAAGAGGGCTCGTATTGAGCCAAGGAAGTACCCAATTAGTAAACCAATACCTGATCGGAGTTTCAAACCCCGATACCGACCTACTACTGGTAATCAATACAACCGGGGAGGTCAAAGTCAGAATCCAATCAACCAGATCGTCTGCAATAATTGTGGCTTAAGGGGTCATCTGCAAAAGGATTGTCAGAAACCCAGGATCATTTGTTATGGTTGTGGGAAGGATGGACACATCAAGACGGATTGTCCAGACAAGGCGTCTTGGAGCGGACAGAGCTCCGGGGGACGAGGTGGAAACAACAACAACAACAACAACAACGACAACCGCAACAACAACAACAACAACCACAACTACAACAACAACAACAAGAGGGGAAAGCCTTATGGAAAGCTGAATTGCACATCTTTGGAACAACCGGAAGAGTTGGATCAAACAGCCTTAGGTACGCTAAGCATACTTACTCATCCTGGCAAAGTATTATTTGATACTGGAGCAACCACATCATTTCTTGCATTGGAGTTTGTGGAAAAATTCAGGCTTAGATGTTCTGAGTTAGAAACCCCTATAACTGTTCTATCCGCGGGGGGAACGATCTTAGTAACCCACGTGAAAGGAGCACAAGTCCTAACCATATGTGACTGTGTGTATTTCGCGGACCTATTCATCATACCCATGAAGGACATATCTGTCATCCTAGGGATGGATTGGTTGACAGAGCATGGAGCGGTGATTAACTGTGGAGACAAAACAGTATCACTTCGCAACTCCATTGGAGGTCGAATAGTGTTCCAAGGAGACAAGTATAGTGAATTGGAGATAGGATTGGAACTCAACAGCCTGAAGGAGGTGAGGATTGAAGATATTCCTGTAGTGAATGAGTTTCAAGATGTATTTCCTAAGGAACTACCGGGGATGCCACCCGATAGGGAGATAGAATTCACAATCGATCTGATTCCAGGCACAACACCAATAGCTCAACCACCATATAAGATGGGGCCAAAGGAATTAGTGGAACTAAAATCTCAGATTGATGAGTTAGAACAGAAGGGATTCATTCAAGAAAGTGTGTCACCATGGGGTACACCAGTTATTTTTCTGGATAAAAGAGATGGAGGAAAGAGAATGTGTGGAGATTACAGAAATTTGAACAATGTAACTATCAAGAACAAGTATCGTTTACCTAGAATCCAAGACCTTTTTGATCAAGTTCAAGGAGCTGGAGTCTTCTCGAAGATAGATTTAAGGTCAGGATACCATCAAATCAAGATCAAGAAGGAGGATGTACCAAAAACAGCGTTTGTATCAAGGTATGGACACCATGAATACTTGGTTGTACCATTTGGACTAACAAATGCACCAGCAATTTTCATGAATTTGATGAACAAGATATTCATGAAGTACTTGGACAAGTTTGTGATAGTGTTCATAGATGATATTCTAATCTATTCCAAAGATAAAGAAGAACATGCCAAGCATTTGAAGATAGTTCTGCAAATTTTGAGAGAACATCAGCTATATGCAAAGTTCAGCAAGTGCAAATTTTGGCTAGATAGTGTTGAATTTCTTGGACGTGTTATAACCAAAGAAGGCATAGCGGTGAATCCAAGCAAGGTTCAGTCCGTATTGGAATGGAAATCACCTAAAAATGCTAAGGAAATACGAGGATTTCTTGGTATGGCAGGCTATTATCGAAGATTCATAGAAGGATTCTCGAAGATTGCAGGACCCATGACCAAGTTACTCAAGAAAAATACTCCATTTGAGTGGACAGATGAGTGTGAAGCCAGCTTCCAAACACTCAAAGATAAGGTAACCACAGCACCGGTGTTAGCAGTTCCTGAACCAGGAAAGGATTACACGGTGTATTGTGATGCTTCCAAGAATGGACTTGGATGTGTTCTTATGCAAGATCGGAAGGTAATAGCTTATGGATCAAGGCAGTTGAAACCACATGAACACAACTACCCAGTACATGATCTAGAGTTAGCGGCAGTTGTGTATGCTTTGAAGAGTTGGAGACAATTTTTATATGGATCCAAGTGTGAGTTATACACCGATCACAAGAGTTTGAAATATTTCTTCACTCAGAAGGAATTAAATATGAGACAAAAGAGATGGTTAGAGTTGATTAAGGATTATGACCTTACAATCAACTATACGCCAGGAAAGGCTAATGTAGTAGCAGATGCTTTAAGCAGGAAGAGTACGGAGAATCAACCTACGGAATGGGAGATTCCAAAGGAACTTCGGAAAGAGCTAGAGGATGCTCAGATTTTGTTTATTCAAGGTGATGTTAAGGGAAGTATAGCAACCATGAGGATTATGGATGAGATGTACTCAGACTTGAAGTATGAGATTATCCGAAAACAAGCGGATGATTTGTTCATCCAAGAAGAAATCAAAAGGATTGGAGAGGGAAGACCATCGGAATTCCATCTAGGGGATTTTGATTCATTATACTTTCAAAAAAGGATATGCGTACCGGATGATCCAGAAGTGAAGTCAATCATATTAAAGGAAGCACATGAAACCCCTTATTCAATACATCCGGGAAGTACTAAGATGTATATGGATTTGAAGGAGATGTTCTGGTGGAACAACATGAAAAGAGAAATAGCACAATATGTCTCGGAATGTCATACATGTCAACGAGTGAAGGCAGAACATCAGAGTCGTGCGGGATTACTCAAACCACTAGAGATACCGGAGTGGAAATGGGATGAAATCGGAATGGATTTTGTTACTGGTCTACCAATGACTAGTAAGAGGAAGGATATGATATGGGTAATAGTGGACAGGCTTACCAAGAGTGCTCATTTCATAGCCGTAAATACAAAGGATACTGCAGAAAAGCTTGTGGATATATATGTGAAGGAGATTGTGAGTAAGCATGGAGTACCCAAGAAAATAGTTTCAGATAGAGGTTCAATTTTCACATCAGCGTTTTGGAAACAACTACAAGAAGCTTTGTTTCAGTACGGCATATCATCCACAAACCGGAGGACAAACCGAAAGAACTAATCAGATACTTGAGGACATGCTTAGAGCCTGTGCTCTGAACTTTGGAGGTTCATGGGAGGACCATTTACCTTTAGCGGAGTTCTCATATAACAATAGTTATCAGAGTAGCATCCAGATGGCACCGTACGAAGCATTGTATGGAAGGAAGTGTTGATCACCAATTTGTTGGTTTGAAACCGGAGAAAACAAGGAATTTACACCGGACTACATCAAGGAGAGACAAGAAGTCATCGAGGTGATCCGGGATAGACTCAAAATAGCTCAGAGTCGTCAGAAGAGTTACGCCGACTTAAAAAGAAGAGATTGGGAACCGAAAGTGGGAGACATGGTATATTTAAAGGTTAGCCCAATGAAAGGACTTAAGAGGTTTGGAGTGAAAGGAAAGTTAAGTCCTCGATATATAGGACCATTTAAGATACTCAGTCAGAATCGAGGAACAACTTTTGAGTTGGAATTACCAGCGCAACTAAGTCAAGTTCATAATGTGTTTCATGTATCACAACTCAGAAAGTGTTTGAAGGCACCGGATGATCCTATCACCTATGAAGAAATAGAATTGCAATCTGACCTAACTTATGTGGAAAGACCGGAAAAGATCTTAGAAGTACAATGGAAGAAGTTAAGAAACAGAGCAATCAAATACTGCAAAGTTCAATGGCAACATCATCCTGAGCGAGAAGCAACTTGGGAGACAGAAGAAGAACTCAGGAAGTCCTACCCCGAGATGTTCAGGTACCAATCTTAACTTCGGGACGAAGTTTCTGTTAAGGGGGAGAGGCTGTAATAACCCAGAACATAGGAACAACGAAGGGTAGATTTAGAAATGGGATGTGCATTTCATCGCAAAACGGGGGAAATTTTCGCGCCTTATTGCAACTAAACCTAAGAGGGATCGAGGTTCTCTCTCATTTTGCACTTAGGGTTAGGCAATGTGAGTTAGGGCAATTTCGACATGATCTCTTTTGTATCTTATTACTTTGGGGAATGATTGCATTTGATAAGTGTCAAAACATTTAACAATAAACATCACACAACATAAGTAATGAATTCATAATTCAAACACAAGTTATAAATTCAAATCACTTTGAATTTCAAAGTGAATATCAAATACAATATTTAATCAAGAATATAAACATTACATAATACAAAAGCTCATAAACAAAACTTGAGCTTTATTGATATAAACACAAATTACAAAGTCTTTACAATATTCTTGATACAAGAATTGAGAAATAATGAACATAAATAAAAAGAGGAAAATTACAAGTTTGTTCTAAACTAAAACCTAGACTAAGTGGCTTGAGGATGATCTTCTGGCCATAATTCAAACCTGCAAAACAAAGAACAAGTACTAGACCAGAATGTAAGTGTTAGCAAAGTTCAGTTTGGACAGTTAGCACAAATCACAGAAAATTCAGTTTGGACAGTGAAACTGTCACTTCACACTTGTGCTTGTCCAAATTCCTGGACAGCACAAGATAAGACCAAGGCAGACCAAAACTGAGCAACCACAGTGGGCTCAAGTTTCAGCATATGAAGGTTGTTGCTAACCAAGCAACAACAAGGCAATGCAAGGGATGAGTCACAAAGTAACCAGGCCTTGTGTGTCATGGCCAGGGTAGAAGTAGGGAGCATATAAATAGAACACAAACCCTAGAACCTTGACAGTCGACAGATAAGATAATTCACCAGGTAAGGGTGAAGCTAGACCCAACACAAGTTCATCCAGTTCATACTCAAGAACAACACCAACACACAACCACTTAGCCACCAGGAATCATGGTGACCTGAGAAGATCAACCAGAACCTGGAGGTGAAGGGCTGTGCACAAAACCCAAGTCTGCAACAACAAAACATCTCATACTTGGAGCTGGAACAAGGTATACCAAGTTCCTGGACAGATCCAATGGATCTGATCCATAATATATGCATGACATAATCATGGGATTGAGCAGATGCTCAAGTGGGTAGATCATCACTTGGTTTTCACCAAGGATTACTGCCAGTCTAAAAGCCACTAAAAATGGAAATCATCTAGATACAGATCTTGTACACTGAAGCTAGTAATCATGCACAGATGCACATACTAGCAAGATCATATGCACAGACATCACCAGTAGATGTGTTGCAATGAATAGCAGCTAATACAGACTACACAGTAAACCCTAAGCTAGTAACCATCAGTAAACCCTAGATTTCATCAGGCAAGCATATTGGCATTCATATCTAGTATGATCCCCAAATATGCAAGCAAAGGTTGAGTAGCCACAAGATCCAATTAAATAGGTGAGCAACCAATCAGTAGCAAGGCTACTGAGGTCACATCACACTTAGCACCAAATAAAAGAAAGCCAACTATAGCACATCATTATCCAGGAATGGATTCAGATTCATTTGCTTGCTAAACAATCATGAATAGCAGATTCATTTGCAAGCAAGTCATTTAAATCATTACTGCATAAGCAGTTCATCATAACTTAATTAATACAAGTATGAATTTATCACAGATCCATACTAATTATTGATAGTAGCACACTGTAGAGCAACATGGCACCAATCACTACATCACAGCTACTGGATCTAGTCCAGTAAGCTTGAATGAGCAACAACACAAGTAAGCAGCAGCATAGTGATGCTTGAGCATCAGCATCAACAAGGAAAATGAATCACTTAGCCACAGAATTAATCAGTAAGCCATCACTGACATTTAATTGATCAAATGGATCAATTGAATCAAGTCAAGCTATACAGATAGGTAAGCCAACAAGCAATGGATGATCCCATGGATCATTAGCTTACACAGGAAGCACAGAAGCATTTCACAAGCACCACTAGCAAACACAAGTGTCACTGATGCACCACAGTACACCTAGACAAGCAAGTATCACATGCCAGTAAGCACCAGCAAGCCATAAACAAGGATAGCATGGCATAGCAAGCTCTTAAGCAAGCACAGCAGAGCATAGCAAGATTAGAGCAGGCTAGGAGCAACAAATAAGCAAGCAAAGCATGTACAGCAAGCAAGGCAACACTGGCCAGTACCAGAAATGGGTGCTTTGGCCATGGGCTTGCAGCAAATGAAAGTATAGGCAGATTAAGCAGCCATGGCAGAGCTCTGGGTGATCACAAGATCACCAGAGAGCCACTAAACATGAGGAGGAAGAAGTACAGTAGCAAGGGAGGCGCACAGACATGAAGGAGAGAAGGAGGAGGTGAAGAACTTACACGCGCCTGGTGGCAGTAGCTAGGGCATGGCGAGGCAGTGCTCGCGCGGCCATAGCAGCTGCAAAGCCAGGGTAGGCGCCGACGTTACGCCGGCGAACACGAACACACCACCGCAGCAGAGCACCAGAGACGACGGCACAAGTACTGCGAGCAGCACCTACGCCAGGTCAGTCTCGGAGGCGCACACGTCGTCGGCGAGGACGAGAGCTCGCCGGAGATCGTCAATCGCCAGAGGCGATTCTCCACGAGATCTAGAGAGGGACGATCCACTAGGAGAGGAAGAGATGGGGGAAACCACATGGACAGATCGGTAGATCTTCACGCGGCGGTCCCGATTTGGTAAGTGGCTAGAGCAGGGGAGCATGGAGATGGCCGGAGAGTGGCGGCAGCCATGGTGGCGACGCCATCGCCACGGGAGACGCGAGAGAGTTAGGGTTAGGAATGAGCGAGTGTGAGAGACGAGTGAGGAGCGAGGTGGGCTGCTTCGGCGCCACCGACCCATTAGGGGACATGCCTTAGTGGGCTGTCCCTGGGCCTTAGTTAAGTGGGCTGACCCAATAGGGGCCAGGGGTATTTCTGTCTTTTTACTTTTTAGAAAAAAGACCAGAATTTCACCAATTTTTAGTAAATAAAATACAACTCTAAAAATCCATTAAAAATTGGATTAATTTATGATAAATAAATCTTAACCAGAATAAAATATGAAATAGAATTTAAGAAACAAATTCAAAATTATGAATTTTAAGAATTTAAATAATAACTTGGAATTTTAAACCATTATTTCCTTGTATTTAAAATTCAAGGAAAAATCTCAAATAAGTTTAAATACTTATTTTCAAACATTTCAAAATGAAATTCTACTATTCCAAGTCATTTCTATTGAGAAAGGTATTTCTCAAAGAAAAATACTTTATTCCCTATTTATTCCAAAAATATATAGAGACAACTCTATTATTTTAATTCAGTTTTGGAATAAATGATAAATCACGAAGTCAAATAGTTTTACTTTGAATTATTGTACTTTATGAGAATTAAAATGATTTACACTTTTAAATCTATTGCAAGTTACTATCAAAGACATAAATCGTAACTCAACCCTAAATTGCTATAACTCAGCGGGGTAAAGGGATTCAACATAAAATAATACATCCATGATTGCATTATTTGGATTTTATAACATTGTCCTTACCGGACAATGATGCTTCTTACAGAACCCGAGGTCCAGGTTCCATCAACTGCATTGAACTGCACTATCTCGCAGTCCACAGGCAAGTTCACCCTTGCTCATGTCAACTTGATTATTTTCTACTACTTTAATGCAAAGCTATATACTTATCATTCCTGCATCGCAAATGAAATGTTACTTTCCAACTATGAATATGACTATGTGGCTGGCAATGGAACCATGGTATGTGTTGATATGGTGGAGGTTCCATTGCATGGGTTATATCACCCTAGGATTAATTACCAATGCCGTCCAGTGATTCTAGCGCCGTACAAACCGCGTTGACCATGAGATCTATAATGGCTCTGGGGAAGCCAGCCGTATCTTTTCCCTTCTGCATGCCAACGGATCTGTAGAGCCGGTGGGGTGTTGGAGGCACCGCCGCAATAGGTTGGGATATCCTTTTAAATCCCCATCCATTAGTGATGATAAGCTCTACGATCTATGAAGGATTGTCCGGAGTACACCGTGAGTAAAGCCGTATTATCGGGAGAAGTCTACTGGGGGTGTACGGTTGGACAAAAGGGTGGGTTTGCAGTCGCGGAGAAGGCGGTGTGGGCTTGGATTTTCATACCTGGCCTCACACCAAAGGAACTGTGAACGGGGGCAAGTCCCTGCGGATGGCAAAAGGGGTGGAATCTCTTATGGGAAAAGTAACGCACCTCTGCAGAGTGTATCAAATTGTGGCTGTCACTCCCTGTTCCGGGAAGGGAACTGCGAACGCGGCAGGAAAGGAACTCCACGAAGTTCTGGTCAACCTGTGAAGACTGACGGGCATAGTTTTCATAATAAAAGCAACCTTTTGAAGAAATGATTTCAAAATATGCATTGACCTGCGATTTCCTGATCAATGGTCGTAGCTAGTGCATCAAATACCTTTTTACTCTTTTAGAACTTGCTGAGTACCCCTGTACTCACTTTCTTTCGACGCCCTTATTAGACTGTGATCCGGAAGTGGAGGCCGTCAACGATGGAGCACCAGAAGGAAGTTACGAGATGGTTTACGAGGAACCTGATCTTACCGGCGGAGTGGAAGGAGTAGACTATGGGATAGTCTACGGACCAGATGACACGGAGGTGGAGGAGTAGTGACATACCCTAGCATCATAGAGCCGAGCAGCGTAGAACTTACTTAAATAAGTTGTTGAGCTCTCTTTATAGTTGTTATAAGTTGTAATCGTACTTAAGTAGTATCTTAGGGTGTTCTCATCGGACCTGTGAGAATACCAACTTGTTAAGACAATGTTTGTAATAAAGTATGGAGTGTTATGACCTGCAATGTTTCTGTTGTACCACTCTGAGGGATATGACAATTTGTGAAGAAGTCCCTTCACAAAGATCATATCAACGACTTGTATACTACAACATGCAGTGGTATGCTGGGTCACCGCACAGCGATAGCACTATTTGGGAACAAGGCCTAGGGATCATACTTTCACTAGTGGACACTCTCAACATTGATCACATAACAGAATAAATAGATAGATGCTAGACTCTACACTCTCTTGTTGGATGATGAACACCACTAACTGTGTAGGATTGCACGAACCCTCAATGCCGAGTTAACAAGCTCCACAATATTCGATATTCATGTTTAAATAACCTTAGAGTGCATGACAGATCAACATAACCAAACCAAGTACTAACATAGCATGCACACTGTCACCTTCACGCTACGAAAGGAGGAATAGATCACATCAATACTATCATAGCAATAGTTAACTTCATAATCTACAAGAGATCACAATCATAACCTACGCCAAGTACTACACGATGCACACACTATCACCATTACACCGTGCAGGAGGAATAGACTACTTTAATAACATCACTAGAGTAACATAGATGAATAGTGATACAAAACTCATATGAATATCAATCATGTAAGGCAGCTCATGAGATCATTGTATTGAAGTACATAGGAGAGAGATTAACCACATAGCTACCGGTACAGCCCTTAGCCTCGATGGAGAACTACTCCCTCCTCATGGGAGACAGCAACGTTGATGGAGATGGCGGTGGTGTCGATGGAGGAGCCTTCCGGGGGCACTTCCCCGTCCCGGCGGCGTGCCGGAACAGAGACTCTTGTCCCCCAGATCTTGGCTTCGCGATGGCGGCGGCTCTGGAAGGTTTCTCGTACCGTGGCTTTTTCGTATCGAAGATTTAGGTCAGGGACCTTTATATAGGCGAAGAGGCGGAGTCGGAGGGCTGATGAGGCGACGACACAACAGGGGGCGCGGCCCCCCTCTGGCCGCGTCGGGCTATCGTCTGGTGGGCCTGTGGCCCCTCTCTGGCGGCTCTCGGGTGTTCTGGAAGCTTCATGCAATCCTAAGATGCTGGGCGTTGATTTCGTCCGATTCCGAGAATATTTCCTTACACTACAAGAAAAGTTGCCATGGCCGACGAAGTTGAAGTCGCGCCGTGGTTGCTGGTGTACCATGGCCGACGATTTTGGGTCTGTCCGTTGTGCATGTCAAAACGTTTTTTTCTCGTTTTTGAGGCCACCTAGCCCGACGAAAACGGCCAAAACGTTGTGTATGGTGGCCCGGGACGTGGTGCATCTCGAATTCTCGGGTTCGCCGGCCGAGTCAACGCAAATCCGCACCACCGAGGGATGTAGGGCCCAGATGGCAGCCTCTCTGGCATTGTTTTTTTTCTCGATCGCGCCATCTCGTTCAACGTTCTCCGATCGAGCCGTTTACGATGTAGGATCATGGGTCCCGCATGTCATCCTCTATGAACCAAAATTCTTTCTATTCTTGGATTTTTTTTGACCCCCTGATTTCTGGCTACTTCCTTTTTCTTTTGATCCCTTGCCGCCTTGGAAACGTTGAGACCGCTGCTGCTAAATGGGACCCGCATGTCATCCTCTATGAGCAATCAACTTTCTTTTCTTGGAGTTTTTTTTGGCACCTCAAATTTGGTCACTTGCCTTTTTCTTTCGATCCCCTTCCGCCTCTCAAACGGTGATACCGCTGCTGCTAAATGGGACCCGCATGTCATCCTCTATGTACTATAAAACTTTCTTTTCTTGGATTTTTTGGCACCTCATATTTGGTCACTTACCCTTTTCTTTCGATCCCCTGCCGCCTCTCAAACGGTGAGACCGCTGCTGCTAAATGGGACCCGCATGTCATCCTCTATGTACTATAAAACTTTCTTTTCTTGGATTTTTTTTGGAACCTCATATTTGGTCACTTGCCTTTTTCTTTCGATCCCGTGCAGCCTCTCAAACGGTGATACCGCTGCTGCTAAATGGGACCCGCATGTCATCCTCTATGTACAATCAAGTTTCTTTTCTTGAATTATTTTTGGCTCCTGATATTTGGTCACTTGCATTTTTCTTTCGATCTCATGCCATGTTGAGGACCCTGCAGGCTCATGGGACCCGCATGTCATCCTCTATGTACAATAAAATTTCTTTTCTTGGATTATTTTTGGCTCCTGATATTTGGTCACTTGCCTTTTTCTTTCGATCCCGTGCAGCCTCTCAAACGGTGATACCGCTGCTGCTAAATGGGACCCGCATGTCATCCTCTATGTACACTCAAGTTTCTTTTCTTGAATTATTTTTGGCTCCTGATATTTGGTCACTTGCCTTTTTCTTTCGATCTCATGCCACGTTTGAAACATTGAAGAACCTGCTGGCTCATGGGACCCGCATGTCATCCTCTATGTGCTATAAAAGTTTATTTTCTTGGGTTTTTTTCACCCTCTGATTTTTGGCTATTTCCTTTTTCTTTTGATCCCCTGCCACCTTGCAAACGTTGAGTAAGCTGCTGCCTCATGGGCCCGCATGTCATCCTCTATGTACAATCAACTTTCTTTTTCTTTTGATCTCAAGCCGCATTTGAAACGTTGAGACCGCTGCTGCTAATTGGGACCCGCATGTCATCCTCTATGTACAATAAAGTTTTTTCTTGGATTATCTTTGGCTCCTGATATTTTGTCACTTGCCTTTTTCTTTCGATCTCATGCCGCCTTTGAAACGTTGAGTAAGCTGCTGGCTCATGGGTCCCGCATGTCATCCTCTACGAACAATAAAAGTTTCCTTTCTTGGAGTTATTTTTGACCCCTAATTTCTGGCTATTTGCCTTTTTCTTTTGATCTCCTGCCCCCTTTGAAATGATGACGACGCAGCTGGCAGGTCGGTCCCACATGTCATCCTCTGTGAACAATAAAAGTTTCATTTGATGGATTTATTTTGAACCCCTAATTAATTTCGGGATATTTCCTTTTTTTCCTTTGATCCCCTGCCGCCTTGGAATCGTTGAGGATGCTGCTGCCTCATGGGTCCCGCATGTCATCCTCTCAGAACGGTAAATGTTTCTTTTCTTGGATTTTGTTGACCAAACGATTTTTGGCTTATTTTTTCTTTCGATCTCCTGCAGCCTTTAAAACGTTCAGGGCGCTGCTGGCTCACGGGTCCCACATGTCAACCTCTATGAACAATAAACGCTGAGGATGCTGCTGCCTCATGGGTCCCGCATGTCATCCTCTCAGAACGAAAATGTTTCTTTTCTTGTATTTTTTACCAACAGATTTTTGGTTTATTTTTTTTTCCATCCCCTGCCGCCTTTAAAACGTTGACGACGCTGCTGGCTCATGGGTCCCCGATGTCAGCCTCCCCGTACAAGAAACATGTGATATCTTGATTATTTTGCAGACAATAAACATTGTATTTCGCTCTGAGCTATTGCAAACGGATAAATTAAATCTTTATTTTTACATAAACAAACTTATATGTTGAATCTCCTTGTTTTGTGTTTTTGCGAAGCATAGGACTTTCCTGTTTTTTTTAGAAAAATCCGAACTTTCCTGTTTTGGAGTGGGCTGAAATTGTACGAGTCAAAAGGCCCAGCAGGATAGTTCGAAGGCCCAGATGTCCAGATGCAGCCCAATTGAAATCTTTCTTTTCTTGGATTTTTTTCACCCCCTGATTTCTGGCTACTTCATTTTTCTTTTGGTCCTGTGCCGCCTTGGAAATGTTGAGACCGCTGCTGCAAAATGGGACCCGCATGTCATCCTCTATGTACAATAAAATTTCTTTTTTTGGATTATTTTTGGCTCCTGATATTTGGTCACTTGCCTTTTTCTTTCAATCTCATGCCGACTTTGAAACATTGAGGAAGCTGCTGGCTCATGGGTCCCGCATGTCATCCTCTATGAACAATAAAAGTTTCCTTTGTTGGATTTATTTTTTACCCCTAATTTCTGGTTATTTGCTTTTTTCTTTTGATCCCCTGCCCCCTTTGAAACCATGACGACGCAGCTGGCAGGTCGGTCCCACATGTCATCCTCTATGAACAATAAAGGTTTCCTTTGATAGATTTATTTTTTACCCTAATTAATTTCTGGCTATTTCCTATTTTTATTTTGATCCCCTGCCGCCTTGGAATAGTTGAGGATGCTGCTGCCTCATGGGTGCCGCATGTCATCCTCTTAGAAAGGTAAAAGTTTCATTTATTGGATTTTGTTTACCAACTGATTTTTGGCTTTTTTTTTGTTTCGATCTCCTGCCGCCTTTAAAACGTTGACGACGCTGCTGGCTCATGGGTCCCCAATGTCAGCCTCCCCGTCTTTCGCAAATCCTCTTTCGCAAAGGTTGTATTTCTAGCTAGATAGCTAAGGTGGATTCGAATCTGCCGTGGTTCAGGCAGCTCAGGTAAGCCTTCTTGCACTGATTAATGGAACTAGTGTATAGCAAGGTCAAGACATGTGGCTTGGTGTAATGAATCTATTTGAATCATGTTGTGGATTCAATCTGATAGTTCTCTAACAGGTCAGCCAAAATAGAAATTAAGTTTTTTCTAAAACGGAAATGCAAATTAAGATGAACACAAACATTGGTTATCATAATAGCTGATCATACATACATACTTGCTAAGAGCAAAAGCTTGCCAGAGTTTTACCACCCATACAATTAATTAGCAGTTCAGATAAGATAACCTTATATAAGTATAACTACAAATGCATTTGCTAAGGGCTCATGGGACAATAGAACTAGACAACCGCAAACTTTATGACCAGCATGTCACAGCGGCATCGAAAGATCTTGACCTTCAACTTTGATCCAATGCGAAGTTTGGCACCGTCAATGAACTTTTTCCACCTGGAAGTAACAGCCAAGCGGCCATCTGTGGGACTGACGGAGTACCGTCCCTCCACGGTGAGACCTTCACTCTCCATGACGAGGGAAATCTTGCCCCTACGGCCAGCATTGAGATCCTTGGCGATACTTTTAGGCAATTTCTGATTCAAAGCAAGAGATACCAACAAAAATTAGTCAATGGCACCAATGCACTGAAGACTGAACCATGTGAGACTTTGAGCAGAGAAGACATCAAGATAAGAGCAGTTATGCTGTCATATACTCACGAACATAGCCTTCAGATGCGTCCTGGTCACCACACGGGTGGCCACAGCAATGAGCTGAGACCTCGGTGATCTGGCTGGGGCAGGTGCAGGAGCCTGGGCTGGTACACGAGCTGGTGCTGATGTAGGAGACTGCTGGGCAGGTGCAATAAACGGTGCCTCCAGAGGAACCGGTGCTGATGCAGGAGACTGTTGGGCAGGTGCAGTAAACGGTGCAGCTAGAGAAACCAGTGCTGATGCAGGAGCCTGCTGGGCAGGTGTAGTATATGGGGCCTCTACAGGAACCAATGCTGATGTAGGGGCCTGCTGGGTAGATGCAATAAACGGTGCTGGTACAGGAACCGGTGCTGATGCAGGAGAGTGGGAAGCCGGTGCCGGTGCTGGTGTGGGTGCCCTTTGTGACATCCGCTCCTGTTCCATCAGGGGATCTGCAGCTTTGATCATGTTAAACCCAGCAAGCTAGAACAGAGGGAATGGTTTAGAACAACTGCTCAGAATGCAGTAATCAAAGGATATGAGTACAAAAAAGTTACATATTATATATTTGGAAGTGTCTCCAACTCTGTAAGTAGTTACGTATATCTGCCCGTTTGAGTTTCTGATGCTCAGCTCGTCGCCCTTCTTTAGACCGTAGTCAAAAGCAAACTTTCTCCAATCATGTCCATACAAATATGTGATGGCCTGCGTCTTGTAGACATACACCTCATAGACCGTGTAGGTGTTCATCAATTTGCCATTGCCATGCATAGTGAAAGACCCTTCATGCGGACACATCTGGTTAATCATTGGACGAAGTTCACAAGGTACAGTCTGCAGGTGAAAATTGATACTAATGTAAGAAGCAGGAAGACTAAAAACAAGACTTTACTATATGCCAATTCAAGCTAAACCACTGAGAATACATACCTGTAACTCTGTGAAGGAGTTATTAGAAAGGTAGATAGAGCCATAGAAGGTGTTATATGCGGGGTATGTACATGGGCCCGCCATATTCCCGCAAGCTCGGCATCGGGATGGTGAAGGAAACATGGGAGGTACTACTGGTGCGTAGCGCTGAATGTAAGTGGAAGAATTAGGTTGTGTAAAGTGCATAGTTCAGAGCAATGCAAATGTTGACAAGCGAGTGCATAACACTATGTTACAAACTGAACAGTCAAAATTTAGTGTATGATGAATATAAGCATGCTAATTTGGCGTTTCCGAATTCCAAGAAGCATTAGACAGAGCCGGTGATAATATCAGAAATAAATCATGGCATGTATATGTGGCTTAAGAAAATATACCCGAACCCTTGGATGGTTACGGCCCGGCTGGTCCTTGGACTTGAGCTTATATAAGCATCCAGAAGGTGGGGCTGACAGTAACTTGGTGGCAGCCTCTGCAGATGCCTCATCAGCAGCAGTTGCAATCCTTTTGACCAATGAAGGCTTAGCAGTTTCAGTCTGCATATGAAAATTGATGAGCAACAGACATCAGCAGTGATATATAAAATGAATCTATGAGACACTGATGCATATAGTGCTGGATGTAAGTGGAAGAATAGGATTGTGTGTGTTTCTTAACTATTGGTAAGCATAATTAGACAAAGCCGACAATAAACAGACAAATCAAATCATGTATGAGGATTAAGAAAATATACCTGCTTAAAAAGGATACCACCCAGCTGGCCCGTGGCCTTGTGCTTGAGGAGGTTTTCAGAAGATGGTGGCGGCACCATCATCTTCACAGCAGCCTCATCAGGATCATTTTTTATCCATTTGAGTAGAGGCACAGAAGCTTCATCCTGTATATGAATAGCAACAGAACTCATCATTGATATTTAATAAATCTATGAGATGGACTGATGCAAAAAGTGCGGGATGTAAGTGGAAGAATAGGGTTGTGCATAGACAACAGTTGACAACAATGTAAATGATTACAAAAGAAGCCAACGGAACTCAACAGTTTATATACTGGATGAGACAGACTGAAAAGTGAAAAATTAGTGTATGATGATTGTAAGCAAACGCAGTGTTTCTGAACTTTTGGTAAGCATTAGGCAAAGCCAACAGTAATTAAACAGATAATAATAAAATCATGTATGTGGATTAAGAAAATATACCAGATTCATTAAAAGGTCACCACCCAGCTGGCCCATGGCCTCGTGCTTGTAGAGGTTTTCGGATGATGGTGCCGGCACCATCGTCCTCACAGCAGCCTCATCAGCCTCATTTTGCATCCACTTGAGTAAAGGCGCAGCAGTTTCAGCCTGCATAAGAATGGGAACAGATCTCAGCAGTGATATTGAATGACTCTGAGACAGACTGATGCATATAGTGCTAGATGTAAGTGGAAGGGTATGGCTGTGTATGGACAACAGTTCACAACAATGCAAGGGTGTGTTCGGTTCTGAAACAGCGTGGAATGGAATGGAATGGTTCCATTTCAGAGGAATGGAATGGTTACATTTTTTTCGGTTGGGAAAAATGGAGAGCGGAACAGATCAAGGTTAAACTAATCATTTGCCTCAAAATTGTAATTAGCAATTGCAAATGACATTTAATCTCAAAATCGTAATTAACAGCGCCTAATGGTGCTCTTTTAATCTAAAAATCGTAATTAACATCATTTTTTGTTGGGTTAGGGGAACTGGAGAGTAGATGAACATTACTGTATGATGATTGTAAGCAAACGAATTTGGTGTTTCTAAACTTTTGGCTTCGAGATCTTATGGGCTTCAACTATAGCCTACCCCAACTTGTTTGGGACTGAAAGGCTTGGTTGTTGTTGTTGTTGTTGTAAACTTTTGGCAAGCATTAGAAAAAGGGATTTCTATTTCCGTGCCCTCAGTTCCTTAGTTGTGCTCAGTTTTCCCCAGCTCCTTAGTTTTTCCTCAGTTTTCCCCAAGTGCTTGTTTGAAACCCGCAGAAGGCAGCTCAGACGACAGGATTCCCGTTAAGTTGGCCGCTCCGTGCTGACGTGTGGGGCCGCGTCGTGTGGGCCCGCGTCGCGTGGGGCTGGTAGAAAGGGACCGCGTGGGACAGGACGAGATAGCGTTTGGTTGCACGTGAGCAGGAGCTGGGTTTTGTCTCTCTCGGCCATTGGCATTTCCCTTTTAACAGTACCTTTTCTGCCTCCTTCTCTCTGCCTTTTTTCACCTAATTAGTATCAAATCTAGAGAAGCTTGCATTTCTGTCTTTCTTCAATTATTATTTGTGCCTTTTGGCCCTCGTTGTTTGCCCAATATGGCAGCAAATCTAGTAGGGAGCCCAATCTAGTACTCCATCTAGTCCATATGTATGTAGTTAAATCTAGAAGCAAATCTACAGGGAATGTACGATAAATTCACAAGGTCATATAGTAGAATAGGGATAGATAATAGGGATTTCTATTTTCGTGCCCTCGGGTCCTTAGTTGTACTCAGTTTTCCCCAGCCCCTTAGTTTTTCCTCAGTTTTACCCTAGCCTTTGTCTGAAGACCCGCAGAAGGAGCTTAGACGGAAGGAATCCGTTTATTTGGACGTTCTGTGCTGACGTGTTGCGCCGCGTCGTCTGTGGGGCCGCGTCGTGTGGGGCTGGTAGAAAGGGACCGCGTGGGACAGGACGAGAAGCGTTTGGTTGCACGTGAGCAGGAGCTGGGTTTTGGACGTTCTGTGCTGACGTGTTGCGCCGCGTCGTCTGTGGGGCCGCGTCGTGTGGGGCTGGTAGAAAGGGACCGCGTGGGACAGGACGAGAAGCGTTTGGTTGCACGTGAGCAGGAGCTGGGTTTTGTCTCTCTCCGCCCAAATTGGCATTTTTAAGAGCACCTTTTCCCCTCTTTCTCTCTCTGTCTTTTTCACCAAATTAGTATCAAATCTAGAGAAGCTTCTATTTCTGTCTTTCTTCAATATGGCAGCAAATATAGTAGCAAATCTCTGGGGTTATTTATGCCTTTTGGCCCTCGTTTTTTGCCCAATATGGCAGCAAATCTAGAAGCTAGTATATGATAAATTCACAACAGCATAATCAGAAAACTAAGTATAATACATAAACTGCATACAGCAGCCAAAAGCAGCCAATAACGTTGTTAATGTTCACGACAAACTAAGCTGAAAAATATACAAGACGCACGCAATGTATGGACAACAAGAAGATTAGGATAGGGACCCCAGGATGAATGAATTTGTTCTTCATTCCTCCCCATATATTTCTTCCTCCCTCCATTCGTGCATTACCACAAGGAAATATGCATTGAACTCCTTCCGTCTGCAGTGTGAGGCCAATACATCCTCCAAACGGTATGGCCTGTGTTCATTTCTCAAACCGTAGAGTCCTATTCTATCCACACGTAGTGGCCACTCATCCCAGGCCTTTGTATCATGAGAGTACTCTCTGATATAACCCAAATCCGTGTAGTAGATGCTGCCAGGTTGAAGTGTCGGGTACACTCTGGTGTCGACGGAGATACACCAGATATAATTCACGAAGAAGGCATTACTGACAATGTTACTGACCGGATGGAGAGAGCGGCTCTGAGTGTCCACACGGTACACCAATGGTTTGCCCGCCAAAGCCTCGCTGACCAACAACACAAGCAGCAGATCACCATCCGACTTCACAAGGTAGAACTTCTGACGTCCAAGTTCTGGAAATGAAATTAGTGTCTCCATCTTGACAGTGCTCGCGCGCTGCTGTAACTGTACATTGGTGCACACTATTCTTCCGATCTCAAAATTGTCCGCAGCTACTGCATACAGTTCACCATTGAACGGGGTAATGCAATGCAGACAATGGTTCTTGATCGAACATCTTCCTTCTCCCCAATCTTCATTTATATCCTTAGTTGGAGTGCTCTCATCGACCCAACCAATTTCCGGCGGGTAATGTGCGGCAACGAAGACCATAGTCGGGGATTTGATAACAGCGACTGATTTCAGAAAAACAGATGGCATCTGCGCCTCAAACATAGTGTTCGATTTCTTTGTGAGTGGGTTCAGCAGCCGTATCTTGTGCGGCGGATTCTTCTGGGCAAGCACGATGACGCCACGGCAAAAGCCGACGAAGTAGTATCTAAAATATATTGATGAAGATAACATTCAGCACTAAGATGTTTAAGATTGAAAATAAAAAGGTAGATATGGAGGAATTTGAACCTTGTATGAACTTCCGATAGATCTATGGTGACGTAGCGTGATGTGCCGAGTTGGAGGAAGGTGAACTCAGCGACGCGTGGAAGGGCGTGGTCTAGCATGATCCATTCGTCCAGGTGCACATCGGGCTCAGGCAAACCTGAGCGCCAATTTCTACAGACTTGCCTCATAGCAGAGTAGGTGTCGGCGTACTCCTCGTTCGCCAGTAAGCATTCGCCGATCTTGTGAAGTGGTCCATCAGCCGAGAGAGAGGCCCAGTTCATGGAGGCGCCGCGCTTGGATGCGCCGCCCTCGGCGGCGACGCGCTCGGCGGCGACGGGCTCGGCGGCGATGGGCTCGGAGGCGACGGGCTCGGCGGCGACGGGCTCGGAGGTGACGGGCGCGGAGGCGACGGGCTTGGAGGCGACGACCGCCGGCGCATTCTTCTTCTCCATCGCCGGCAGGGTAGCGTGCGTACGGCGGTTGGGGTTTTTTCGATTTGGAGAAGTTGATGGGACGTGAGGGGTGGTTTCGTGCGTGAGCGAGAATGAGACGACTGTGTGCAGAGGGAGGGAGGGAGGGGCTTACGCGTCCTAAATGCGACCCGCGTCCTACGCGTCCACTATTTGCACGTCTGCACCGCGACACGCGTCAACAATGGCACGTCTTCCACTTCTGCATCGCAACACGCGTCCTCGGGTCTAACCCTGTAAATTTAGATATACTCAGGTATACCCTCGAGCCATATACTAGCATTTTTTGTGTGCTCAGTTTTCCCCTTGAGTGCTAATACTGGCTAGTGCAATATACTCAGTTTTACCCTCAAGTGGCTGGTCAACAGAGAGTCAACAAATGGGATTAACTAGTTAAATGAGTTATTTAATGTGCAAAAAATTCCGAAAAAGAGTGGCACTTACTCATTGAGTCTTTACCACAAATTGCCACTTCTCAAATCATAGATAAATCATAGATAAATCAAGTTTCACCACAAATTGCCACTTCTCAAATCACCTAGTAGCTATGAAGGTGCATGGTTTTCCATAATAAGCCCTACCCAAAACAGCTTTCCCCAAAACATACTTTGTCTGAATGAGGCCATAATTTTCACACTCATGTAGATTTGTATTGCAAATAGTTTGAGGTAGGCCAAGATGGGTTTCATTGTACAAAACACGCATTTTCCATTTTTTAAATCTCATATTTGAATCCCTTAGTCTGTTTACTACTCACTTGCCCTTGGTTTCTTGATACTACTCAGTTTTGCCCTCTCCCTTCACAAACTCTCACAGACGCCCAACATTGCCCTGATTGGTCTAGCCCATGTCACGCGGATCGTGCCCGCCGACCGTTGATCGTATGATCTAACGGGCAGGATAACCCCTATCTCTCTCTGGTCGGGGCCACCACCCTCTCTCTCTGTCGTCGGTTAGCTTCACGCAAAGTTTGGTTTTCTGCATTATTTTTCACGAGCTAAATTATAAACTCTTTTTAGGCATTACGTTTCACGCAAAAAATGATAAACCATCACCGATTTGTTGTAGCCATTACTTTTCACGCAAAAAAATGATACACCATCACCGATTTGTTGTAGCCATTACTTTTCACGCAAAAACGATAAATCATCACCGATTTTGTTGTAGCCATTACTTTTCACGCTAAAAATGATACACCATCACCCATTTCTTGTAGCCATTACTTTTCACGCAAAAAACGATAAACCATCACCGATTTTGTTGTAGCCATTACTTTTCACGCAAAATGATACACCATCACCCATTTCTTGTAGCCATTACTTTTCACGCAAAAAAACTATAAACCATCACCGATTTTGTTGTAGACATTACTTTTCACGCAAAAAATGATACACCATCACACATTTCTTGTAGCCATTACTTTTCACGCAAAAAACGATAAACCATCACCGATTTTGTTGTAGCCATTACTTGTCACGCAAAAAATGATACACCATCACCCATTTCTTATAGCCATTACTTTTCACGCAAAAAATGATAAACCATCAACGATTTGTTGTAGCCATTACGGTAAATGATAAACTATCACAAATTACCATTTCTTTTAGGCATTATTTTTCACGGTAAAATGATAAACTATATCACGAAGTTCCATTTCCATCAAGATAGTCCGCATTACTTTTTAATTTTGTTGAGATATATACCCCCACAACGGTCGTCTCCTCCTTAATTTATTGTGTAAACCCCCACAACGGTCATCTCCTCCTTAATTTATTGTGTAAACCCCCACCAACGTTCACCTCCTCCTTATTTTATTGTGTAAACCCCTACAACGGTCATCTCTCCCTTATAAACACCCACACGGCCATCCCTTGTGTCAATAGGTTCTGCCTCTCTCTTCTTCGTTCACATACACTTGATCCATTGCCATGGCTTCCACGTCTCGGAAGCGGACCGGAAGGGGAAGGGGAAGGGGAAGGGGAAGGGGAAGGGGAAGTGGATCATCATCATTGCCACCACCACCGTCAACACTGCCATTGATCATAGAGGAGTTCTTCATCGTCGTCTATGAAGACCCTTTGGTCAAGAAGGTACGTACGCGTTCCCACATATATGATGCATGTGATTAATTATGGGCATGTTCTAAAAAACCTTTAATTTCAAACGATCGGCGCTCGATCTCTTTGCAGGCTCTCCCAAAAAAGTTTGCGGGCTATCTTGACGGCCAGGAGCCAGCTAAGGTGTATCTGCGAGCAGCTGACTGTGGTCCTCGTCTCTGGACCGTGGAGGTCCTATTTGACGGTCAAGGCCGGATGTACCTCGACAAGGGCTGGGAGAAATTCGCCATCGCGCACGGTGTGGATTTCGGCTGCTTCGTACACTTCAAATATGAAGGCGATGATGTGCTCACAGTGAAGGTGTTCGACGGAACAATGTGCAGGAAGTACTACTACTCGGACGACGAAGATACTGACGATGAAAGCGACGACGACGTGAAGCCATGCATCCATCCCCTTTAGATAAGGGGATTATGACCAAGAATATATATGTAGCTTCATATGCATCGATTTAGAGATCTAACTATTTTCTATATATTATGCACATGTAAAAGATAATGTCGCATTCCCACTATTATTCGAGCACCACATCCTCCAAACGATGCCGATGCCGATATCGGCATGGTCAGAACGGCTATGCTCGCCGCCACTGCTAGGTCAACGTCGGGATGCACAATGTTTAGCATAAGAGTCACTTTAGATTAAGCTGCGAAAATAGTCACCTGCCACAGCGGTCATTGGCTGCGGAGGCCCCACAGAGCGGCAATATAATTTTCTATAAATAAATAGACGACCCACTGGTCATTGGCTGCGGCAGCCCCATAGAGCGGCCCCATTTGTCATTGGCAGCACCGTGTATACAATCAGGAAATAAAACGATCCACGCGTCAACGGTAGATGGATGGCTACCCGTCAGCACGAGACGGTCAGAGAGGAACTGCCCTCTATGCAGCCCCACCTCTGTGCAGCCCCACCCGTCAGATTAACGGTAACGGTAAGGCCTCTGACCTGACGGCAACCCGCGTCTTCGAGGGGTTTCAAACTAGAGGGAGGGAAAAGCTGAGGAAAAACTAACGAGCTGGGGAAAACTGAGTACAACTAACGAAGCAGGGGCACGAAAATAGAAATCCCTAGATAATATAGATAATAAGCTGCATTCAGCAGCCAAACATAGTAGGGTTCGAGGTTCTTCACAGCAGTACAGTACCATCATACTAACAACATAACAACGAGGGATCCCTAGCTAACAACAAAGGGATCCCAACAACAAAATGGAGGAGGCAGCAGCAGCACACGTCCAGGACTCCGCCTACCCCATCTGCCTCTGCCTCCACTTGTTGCTCCCCTTGGGAGCCTTGGGCTTGAGCGGAGGCATGCGCCCGCCGGAGATCTCCACCCGCTGGATGCTGCGGAGGTGCATGCCGAGCGCCAAGTGCTTGGCGCGGAAGGAGTTGGGGTTCACCGACGCGCCGACCTTGGGGTTGGTGTGGCCGATGTTCTCGGCATGCGTGAGGACGCAGTTGAAGTCAGTGCCGCCGAGCCTCCTAGTGCAGAAGGGGCACCTGTAGACACCCTTGGCGACGTCGAGGTAGGAGACGTACTGGCCGACCTGCAGCCTCCGCAGCACCTGGCGAGTCTTGACGTCATGGTCCTCGTCGTCGCTGCCGACGTCGCTGCCAGACAGCTGATCCATATCAAACGGGAATTTATTAGTGAATGAGTTGCAAACGTGCATGATAACAAAGTTAGGACACGATTATATGTCTACAGGGATGGTGTAAGCGAACCAAAGCTCATGCACAATAGATTTGTACACAGAAATGGTTCGCTGAACCCTCCCTGTAAAAATCTGTGCCCACCGATTCATCATAGGCAAAGAAACAGATTTCAGATCTGAACTTGAACACATTCCAGATTATTTGCAAATTAAACGGTTGATATCTTTTGATTCGTGCATAAAATAACTGATTGAGATCCTATGATTACTTGCATAAATTAACCGATTGAGATCCCATTATTACTTGCATAAATTAACCGAACGGCCGAACCCCAAATCTTAAACGAAATCAAGGAGGGATCAAAGCAAAATGGAATAAAATCGGCACAAATATTAGCCCAATACTCATCCATCCACAGATCCATCTACACCAGCACAAATAGGGTTCAAAAAGGAATGGGGAACAAAAAAAGGAAGCAAACCGTAGTTACCTCGTTCCATGGGTCCTCTATGGAGGTGTCGTAGTGGTTCGGGGGCGGGACGTACGGCACCGGCTCGTAGGGGTCCCATCCCGGCGGGATCTGGCCGCGACCGGCGGCAGCAGCCTCCGATGCACCGGCGGAGGCGGCGGCGATGTCCGTTGAGGGGACGGCGGCGACGTCCGTTGAGGGGACGGCGTCGAAGAGGGAGGCGTCGCGCTTGGAGCCGACGGCGCCGTGGACGATGGGATTGGCATTCTCCTTGTCCATCTCACCGGCAGAGGAGAGGGAGAGGGAGAGGGTTTTTTTGCTTTGGAGAAGATGATGGGACGTGAGAGAGGCGGCGTTGCGTAGGCGAGTGAGAGTGATAGAGATAGTGGGAGGAGGCGTCTATAAAGGCAAGGGGTGGTTAATGCGACCCGCGTCCTACGCGTCCACCGCTGCACGTCTGCACGTCTTGGACTTCTGCAATGCGCCACGCGTCCACGATTGCACGTCTTCGACTTCTGCACCGCGACCGGCGTCTACGCGTCAACAATTGCACGTCTTTCATTTCTGCACCGCAACACGCGTCCTCGAGTCTAACCCTGGAAATTTAGATATACTCAGGTATAACCTCGAGCATTATACTAGCATTTTTTGTGTGCTCAGTTTTCCCCTTGAGTGCTAATACTGGCTAGTGCAATATGCTCAGTTTTACCCTCAAGTAGTTGGTCAACAGACAGTCAACAAATGGGATTAACTAGTTAAATGAGTCATTTAATGTGCAAAAAATTCCGAAAAATAGTGGCACATACTCATGGAGTCTTTACCACAAATTGTCAGTTCTCAAAACATAGATAAGTCATAGATAAATCAAGTTTTACCACAAATTGCCACTTCTCAAAGGCCTTCTCAAATCACCTAGTAGCTATGAAGGTGCATGGTTTTCCACAATAAGCCCTTCCCAAAACTGCTTTCCCCAAAACATACTTTGTCTAAATGAGGCCACAATTCTCACACTCATGTATATTTGTATTGCAAATAGTTTGAGATAGGCCAAGATGGGTTTTATTGTACAAAACACGCATTTTCCATTTTTTAAATCTCATATTTGAATCCCTTAGTCTGTTTTTTACATAGGTGCCCTTGGTTTCTTGATACTACTCAGTTTTGCCCTCTCCCTCCACAAATTCTCTCACACGTGCAACATTGCCCTGATTGGTCTAGCCCATGTCACGCGGATCGTGCCCGCCGACCGTTGATCGTATGATCTAACGGGCAGGATAACCCCTCTCTCTCTCTGTCGGCGGTTACCTTCCACTCTCTAAGTATGCTAAAGGGCGGTTTTCTGTATTTATTTTCACGCGCTAAAAATTATAAACTCTTTTAGGCATTACTTTTCACGCAAAAAATGATAAACCATCACCGATTTGTTGTAGCCATAAATTTTCACGCAAAAAATGATAAACCGTCACCGATTTGTTGTAGCCATTAATTTTCACGAAAATCCCAAATGATAAACCATCACTGATTTGTTGTAGCCATTAATTTTCACGCAAAAAATGATAAACCATCACCGATTTGTTGTATCCATTACTTTTCACGCAAAAATTGATAGACCATTACCGATTTCTTGTGGCCATTACTATTCACGGTAAAAATGATAAACGAACCAATCTATCTATCTCTGTATTTGAGGTTTTGACCTGAAAACAAATGGGTATTATAAAGGGAAATAAAAGTTCAAAAAAATGTAAAAACGAAACAATCTACCTATCTTTGTACAGAAGATCGTCTGTATGATTTTTGAGGTCATTTAGAGAAGGTAGAAAAAAATCCCTTTTGAGAAGGTCGAAAAAACCTAACTTGTTAGAAAAGCTGGTTTCAGTGAGACCTAACCAAATTTGGCATACATTATGCCATATCTATAACAACAAGGAATATCTAAAAGGGAAAGTTTCACAAAATTTGAAATTTATGACGAAAATGATGCCATACATGATGCTGTTTTTCGAGGTTTTGACCTGAAAATCAATTGGATATTATAAAGGGAAATAAAAAGTTCGAAAAATATAAAAACGAAACAATCTATCTATCTATGTATAGAAGATCAGCTGTATGAAATTTGAGGTCATTTAGAGGAGGTAGAATAAATCACCTTGTTAGAAAAGCTGGTTTCAGTGAGACGAAACGGCATGCGTTTAAGCAAAGTGATTTTTTCGAACATCTCCAAATGATCCCAAATTTGCCATACATGATGCCATACGTGTAACAACAAGGAACCCTATCTAAAAAGTGTCAAAAAAGTTTGCCCAACCGTATAGCTCTATCAAAAAGAACCTCACCATGGCGCTAGTATAATTTTGGGCTTAGTTACAAACTTTCGTTACCTAACCTTCAACACGAAACTTGTTTCAAATCACTTTTGGCGTACAAGAAACAAATCCCTCTTTGATTCGAGCACCACAGCCTCCAAACTTTGCCGATGCCGATATCGGCATGGTCAGAACGGCTATGCTCGACGCCACTGCTAGGTCACCGTCGGGATGCACCCTCAATCCCGTCCCCTCATTCGATCACTGACACACCAGAGATACCGCCGAGGTCAATGCCGAACGTACATGCTGATGCCAATGCCGAACATGCATCCACGCCGATGTGGGCACGGTCACGTCGACCCGCTATGCTGGACGCCACAGACCACCGCGAGGTCTTTCCCTTCACCACCACACTCTTCTAGCACCCATCTATACACGCCAGAAAGGAGAGACACTAGTTTTCTCTACATTGCTCGCGTTCGTGTCGGACACGGTCAGTCAAAGTTTTGAGGTAGTCGTCGATGTCGTCGACCATTTCTTCTCTTCTTTGAATGGTTAAACGCGTCTAGTTCATATCTATCTAATGCGTCTGGTCTCGCCTCATGCAGTTCTTTGTGGATGTCGATCTCATCTCGGCACCCCGTAGGCCACCTCCTCCGTGCCATCGCTATAGAGCTCCGTTTAAAAATCTATTCCTACCCGTGTATTGCCCCTTGTATCAGCGCCATGGCCCACTTGTCATTCGATATACCGAAGCCCCACTCGTGCGTGTATTGGTCAGGGATACAGCGATGCTTACGGTCAAACAAAGATGGATGGTCTGACGTGTCTTTGCGGGCTCTACGTGGCCCCACTAGTCAGAAGATAACGGTCAACCGTCGGGCAACCGGCCGTTATAGCATCTGTGATGGTTTCAGACAAGGTCTTGGGGAAAACTGAGGCAAAACTAAGGAGCTGGGGAAAACTGAGCACAACTAAGGAACCGAGGGCACGAAAATAGAAATCCCTTAGAAAAAACCGACAATAAACAGACAAATATCAAGGCATGTTTTGTGGATTAAGAAAATATACCATATTCATTAAAAGATCACCACCCAGCGGGCACGTGGCCTTGTGCTTGTAGAGGCATTTAGAAGAAGGGGGCGGCATCAACATACTGGCAGCCTGATCAGCCGCAGTTTTGATCTTCCTTTTGAGTAAAGGCCCTAAAGTTTCAGTCTGCATATGAATAGCAAAACAAAATGCAGACCTCAGAGTGATATTGAATTACTGTATGAGATAGACTGATGCATATAGTGGATGCTCTTAGCCTTTTGCACCATGAACACTAGCTATGGACAGACAAAAAAAACTACTCCAGTTGACTCAGCTTTGTCTAGATACCTCCATCCCAAAGCTTAAGGCTTATTTATTTTTGAGAAATCAAAACAAGTAAAGTTTGACCAAAATTTTAGAACATTCTATCAACAAATATAATATTGTGTAGATACCGTAGGAAAATATATTTCACAACCTATTTAATGATATTAATTTTGTATTTTGCATGTTAATGATTTTTGGTAAAAGCTTAGTCAAACATGGTATAGTTTGACTTTCTAAAAATAATATAATCCCTAAGCTTTGGGCTGGAGGTAGTAGTATCTAGAGCTAAAAACACATCTAGATACATCCATATCTACAGATAGTTGAGTCAATTAATTTGGATCTGAGGGAGTATCAGATTCAGACTACATCATGGTAAGTTGGTTAAAAAAAATTACCCCTCGGCGGTCCCTCCCAGCTCGGCAGTGGCATTTCGCTTCTTGTGCTGCAGATCGGGCCATGCTCCTGCAGCAGGTGGGGCGCTATTCTCGTTCCCCATAGCCTCAGCACGGAACCTGGAGGTACCAACCTGATACAGAGAGTATAGAGCATGGTGTCACAGAGGCTTTATGCACAAACAGCTGAAGACATGTGCTACTTTAAGCATCTTCCAGAACAGGAACAGATTGAGGATGCAGACAGACAGAGTGGATATGCAAACGGAGTACCTGCTTTGCGGGGCTGGGGACGCAGCTCAGGCTCAGCCAACTGCCCACATGCGTGGTGGCCTTATGCTCCATTGCCCCCCACCACCACCGAGGTATTTCCTTTCCTGTACAAGCTGACAAAAGATACATTGAGGATTTGCAGAAACTACAAAGGTTGCAAATGTCGACAAATAAAGGAAGAACACCCCAATCCAAGCAAAGGTAGCCCCCGCCCCCACCCCCATCAATCACTCCCAGCGCGAGGGTGACCAGAAAGACACCCCTTCGCCCAGAATAGAAAATAGTAGATGCGCAAGATATCGAGGTGAGGAAAAAAGAACCGATCTCGAGAAAGGAAAGAGCATTACTAGTACTACCTAATCCGCTTGGTCTAGATGCAGCTTGCCCCTCCAAGCTGGATCCGTCGGCTGTCGGCACTCGATCGGGAGAGACAAAGGGGGGCTACATAAAGGGGAGGGGTAACATATTTTATTACACAGTGAACTTACTGATGTGACTAGTCATTACATGTCTCACTGAAACTGGGGCCCATAGTGTGGCACCCCAAATTCACTTGAACCTGCACGGCGGGACGCATTGGCGCGTCAAGAAAACCCCCGAATTGTAGCGGGGAAATGAAACATTTCACAAAAATTCGAAATTCAAGCACACTGCCACGCGCCAAGCACGCGGGCTGTTCCTTCCTCTTCCTCGGTTCCTCCTCCCCTATCCGAAAAAACCCCAAATCCCAAGCTCAAACAACAACAAAAAAAAACCAAATCCCCTGGCCGCCATGCATGTCCTCGTTAACCCGCTGGAGATCGTTCCCGGACGAGGCGGACCCCCCGCCCTGAGATCCCGAGTTCGTCCGTTCCGTCCACCTCGAGGCACTGCGTGCTGTCTCGCAGCGGCGGCTTGAGGGCGCTGCAGAGGAAGTTCCGCCGGAAAGTGCTCATGGCAACCGTGCAAGCTCACCGGCGTGCTGTATCCCGAGAGGAACTGGTCAAAGCTTTGCTATTCGCAAAAAAAAGCGGGCCAAGATCTGGTCAAAGCTTCGTCGATGGCTTGCCGCGAGAGGCTTGGAGTCCAGAGTCAATAAACTAGCTGCTGGAGGACTTGGGCGGTTTACACCGATTCATATTAACTGACTCAAGTTTGTTAGTCTAGTTAACAAATGCATCTAGATACATCCATATCTAGACAAAATTGAGTCAATTAATATGAATCAGAGGGGAGTGCCTGAAAGTGTTTCATGCTACCAATTAATGCTGGCAGACTGGCTGTAGAAGTAATTGTGCTACTACTCATACGATGAACTGATTGTGTGGGTGTCAAATTTTGCAACGCGATCATCCACTGAATGCTTAATTATAGTTCTAGCGCCAAAGGCGTACAAATCATAACAAAGATAGTACATACTACAGCACCAGAACATAAGAGTACGAATCATAAAGTAGCTCAACATTTTGCATCAGGGCTAGGTGGTCCTGAGACTACCGGGACGCCCCTGATGATCTCCGGGCGTGCATCCGCTTCAACGCAAAGCTGTGTAGTTGGTCCACGGCCTCCTTCTATAGGCTGGATAATCTCAGGTGCAGGACCTTCGTCTATGAAAGGCTCGTCATCAGTACCATCCACAGGTGCATCAGGGCTGGGTGGTCTTGAGACTACCCGGACGCCACTGATGATCTCTGGGCATGCATCCACTTCAACGCAAAGCTGTGTACTCGGTCCACGGCCTCCTTCTGTAGGCTGGATAATCTCAGGTGCAGGACCTTCGTCTATGAAAGGCCCGTCATCAGTACCATCCACAGGTGCATCAAACTGAGATTCATCTTCAAATCTCCCATCAAACTGAGAGACCTCTTCAACTCTATGCTTCTGCAATTAGTACATCAACAGATTAGACAAACATCTAAGGGATGCAACCTGAACAAATGTCGTTTTACATATTTACCTTCTCATCTGGCACAGCACATGTCCCAGAGCTGAAACCCGGTTCCTGAAGCAAGCGCTTTTTCTCTCCTTCCCGTCCATCCATCTGCAACAAGTTAAATTTGAGTACAGAACTTGCACAGCAATGCAAACTATTGATCGAAACAGCGGCAGCATCAATATAAATAATTAACTACATATGCCAGCACACATACAGTGTGAGCAAGATCTGCTTCTCCCGCTGAAGGATCATTATGTGGTTCACCATGATAAACCCACCTAACATATGTGCGGTCCATCCCAAAAATGTGTAAATGATCTTCCACTACATGGTGAGGCCTCTTCTCACCATTCATACATGTGCAGCGCGGGCAATACACGTCCAGGTCGTGACCTTCATGAGCTCTAATAAACCCCATAAAGGGTTGAACACCATTTATATATGAAGGGGAACATAAGTGTCCATGCAGTATCCAAGTTCTGTCCATCTGTTTAATTATGAGATACAATGGTTGGTGATTAATTTAAGGCGAAGTAGGAAATGTATATCCATCGAGTACAAAACTATACTAGTACATGATTATGCATTTCAGCAATCATGTCGAGTACAAAACAAAAAATGCCCATCGACATTTTAGCAAACAGATCGTGTACAAATCTCTGCCATGGCATTTCAGCAAATTAACGGATCGAGTGCAGAACTGACTCTATATGCCCACGCAAATGAACAAATTGATCGAGGACAAATCGAGCGGAAAACTATAAAGTGCCAATTAGTTTGAGCATACTGATGATTTTTTTTAGCAGCATCAAGAAAATATAAATCGTTAGGCCTTCTTGCCCGATGCATGATTGAGCTAGAGATAGCAACCCTACCGTCGATCAACTTGACCGCAGGTGCGTCTCGAGAAGAACGACGGGGAGGGGAAGCTTCTTCTTCGCACGGACGGGACGGGGAGGGGAAGCTCTTCGCACGGACGGGGATAAGTTGTGTAGCGGTGGGTGGGGGGTCATGCGGCCGGGCCGCCTGGTAGGTGGTGTTTAATGGAGTTGCGTGTGTAATTTGCCGTGCACAAGGTTGAGGAATAGGCGGTTCCCTTTGCCGCGCGCAAAATTCAAACTATCCCGCCCATGTTGTTTAAATTCGCCCTATTTTCGTTAAATCGACATAAAGTCATGTGAGTGGGTGGAAATTAGCAAAGTTGCTTGAAAAATAGTAAAACTCTGGAATTATCCTTTAAATATGCTCTACTTCCTGTGAAAATCGGGGTGTGGAGGAATGTTGAGCTGTTTTATTTGTACCTTCTTCATTAAAACTCCCATTTTATGCACTTTGGATGGAAAGAAATCATTTGTACATAAATTTTGACAACGCCATTTGCAAACATTAATTGTTTTACATGCCAAGATGCACTGATCCACCAAATATGGGGCAAAAGTTTATCACAATCTAGATATATATGTATAATTAGTGAGGGACCCCTTTTGATTTTGTGCAATTTCCACTAATTAGCTAGAGAGAAGGGGTCAGTTAATTAGGCCATGTTAGGGGCTATGTGTTTTAGATTAGGGTTGTGTGGATTCAAATACAACTTCTATATTTGTGTGCTATGATTAATCAAAACTAGACCGATCGACTGCGCACACATTATTAGAGGCACATGCGCGCCTTTGCGCACAAAGTGCATGTGTGTGTTGTTGGCCACCAACGAGAGAGCGGCGAGAGAGCGATTGAAATCTCCAAATTAAACACATATATAAGCATACATGGTTAGGCCATGCATGCATATTTATTATATATATTGTGAGGCAAATAAATTAAAGTACATGTGTATATATATATAAGTGTGTTTCTTGGCCACCAACGATATATAGATCGAGAGAGAGAGATTGAAATATATATATCCCCAAGAATATCTTCAAACATGTATTGAAATATATGCATGAATGATATGCAAGGTATGCCATGCGCACATGCACACTAATTATATATATATATTATGAGGCAACTTAATCAAATGTGTTTTCATTCGAGAGAACTTGTCAAGATTCAAGTTAATTAATTTATCAGCGCTAATTAGTTGGTCGCTTGCTTGATGCGCAATTAAGTGTCGTTGGCCTATATATATATATATATATGTAGGGTTTAATTAGGGTTTAGGGTTTAGGATTAGCTAGCTAGGGTTTTAGGGTTAGGGTTAGGGTTAAGGTTAATTAATTAGGGTTTAGGGTCTAGGGTTTAGGGTTTAGGGTTTAGGGTTTGGGGTTTAGTGTTTAGGGTTTAGGGTCTAGGGTTAGGGTTTAGGGTTTAGGGTTTAGGGTGTAGTTTTTAGGGTTTAGGGTTTAGGGTTTAGTGTTTAGGGTGTTAATTTAGGGTGTACGTTTAGGGTATAATTAGGGATTAGGGATTAGGGTTTTAGGGTTTAAGGTTTAGGGATCATCGATCGAGTGCACACACACATTATTAGAGGCACCCGCGCCTTTGCGCATAAAGTGCATGCGTATATATATATATGTGTGTTTTTTGGCCTCCAACGATATATATATAGATCGAGAGAGAAAGATTGAAATATATATATTTATCCCAAAGAAATATGTTCAGATATATATTGAAATATATGCACAAATGATATGTGCAAGGTACGTATGCCATGCGCGCATGCACACTAATTGTATATATATTATGAGGCAACTTAATCAAATATGTTTTCATTCGAGAGAACTTGTCAAGATTCAAGTTAATTAATTTATCAGCGCGCTAGCTAATTAGTTGATCGCCTGCTTGAGGCGCAATTAATTAAGTGTCGTTGGCCTATATATATATGTAGGGTTTAATTAGGGTTTAGGGTTTAGGGTTAGCTAGCTAGGGTTTTAGGGTTAGGGTTAAGGTTAATTAATTAGGGTTTAGGGCCTAGGGTTTAGGGTTTAGCAGGGTTTGGGGTTGGGGTTTAGGGTTAGGGTTTAGGGTGTAGTGTTTAGGGTTTAGGGTCTAGGGGTTTAGGGTTTAGTGTTTAGGGTGTTAATTTAGGGTGTACGTTTAGGGTATAATTAGGGATTAGGGATTAGGGTTTTAGGGTTTAAGGTTTAGGGATCATCGATCGAGTGCACACACACATTATTAGAGGCACCCGCGCCTTTGAGCATAAAGTGCATGCGTATATATAAGTGTGTTTTTTGGCCACCTACGATATATATATAGATCGAGAGAGAAAGATTGAAATATATATATTTATCCCCAAGAATATGTTCAGATATATATTGAAATATGTAGGATAACGTTGCATAGAAAACAAAAAATTTCCTACGGCGAACACGCAATCCAAGCCAAGATGCAATCTAGAAGACGGTAGCAACGAGGGGGTATCGAGTCTCACCCTTGAAGAGATTCCAAAGCCTACAAGATGAGGCTCTTGTTGCTGCGGTAGACGATCACTTGCCGCTTGCAAAAGCGCGTAGAAGATCTTGATCACGATCGGTTCCGGCGCCACGAACGGGCAGCACCTCCGTACTCGGTCACACGTTCGGTTGTTGATGAAGACGACGTCCACCTCCCCGTTCCAGCGGGCAGCGGAAGTAGTAGCTGCTCTTGAATCCGACAGCACGACGGCGTGGTGTCGGTGGCGGTGAAGAAGTCCGGCGGAGCTTCGCTAAGCTACGCGGGCTATATGGAGGAGAGGGGGGCGGCTAGGGTTTGGGAGGGGGTGGCCGGCCACTCAAGGGGGGCGGCCAGCTTGTGGTCTTGGGGTGGCCGGCCCCCTCCCTTGGCCCCTCATTATATAGGTGGATCCCCAAGTGTTGGTGTCCAAGTCTTCGAATAAGACCCGGAAAAAAAAACCTTCCATAAGAGGGGGAAACCTAGCCCAACTAGGACTCCCACCCAAAGGTGGGATTTCCACCTCCCATGTGGGGGGTGGCCGGCCCCCTATGGGGGAGTCCACTTGGGACTCCTCCCCACCTAGGGCTGGCCGGCCATGGAGGTGGAGTCCCATGTGGACTCCACATTCCTTGGTGGTTTCTTCCGGACTTTTCTAGAACCTTCTAGAACCTTCCATAGAACCTTCCGCGACATTTTAATTCACATAAAATGACATCCTATATATGAATCTTATTCTCCGGACCATTCCGGAACTCCTCGTGATGTCCGGGATCTCATCCGGGACTCCGAACAAATATTCGAACTCCATTCCATATTCAAGTACTACCATTTCAACATCCAACTTTAAGTGTGTCACCCTACGGTTCGAGAACTATGCGGACATGGTTGAGTACTCACTCCGACCAATAACCAATAGCGGGATCTAGAGATCCATAATGGCTCCCACATATTCAACGATGACTTTAGTGATCGAATGAACCATTCACATACATTACCAATTCCCTTTGTCTCGCGATATTTTACTTGTCCGAGGTTTGATCTACGGTATCACTCTATACCTTGTTCAACCTCGTCTCGACAAGTACTCTTTACTAAATACCGTGGTATGTGGTCTCTTATGAACTCATTCATATGCTTGCAAGACATCAGATGACATTCCACCGAGAGGGCCCAGAGTATATCTATCCGTCATCGGGATGGACAAATCCCACTGTTGATCCATATGCCTCAACTCATACTTTCCGGATACTTAATCCCACCTTTATAGCCACCCATTTACGCAGTGGTGTTTGGTGTAATCAAAGTACCTTTCCGGTATAAGTGATTTACATGATCTCATGGTCATAAGGACTAGGTAACTATGTATCGAAAGCTTATAGCAAATAACTTAATGACGAGATCTTATGCTACGCTTAATTGGGTGTGTCCATTACATCATTCACACAATGACATAACCTTGTTATTAATAACATCCAATGTTCATGATTATGAAACTAATCATCCATTAATCAACAAGCTAGTTTAAGAGGCATACTAGGGACTTCTTGTTTGTCTACATATCACACATGTACTAATGTTTCGGTTAATACAATTATAGCATGATATATAAACATTTATCATAAACATAAAGATATAAATAATAACCACTTTATTATTGCCTCTAGGGCATATCTCCTTGATCTCCCACTTGCACTAGAGTCAATAATCTAGATTACATTGTAATGTACCTAACACCCATGGCATTACGGTGTTGGTCATACTTTGCCCTAGGGAGAGCTTTAGTCAATGGTTCTGACACACTCAGAAACGTATGTATTTTGCAATTCATTTGCGTCTTCACGCATCACTCATTTTCCAAATGAGTCGGCATTAAATATGTTTGGTCTTCTGGTGGAACCTTAATTCCGCGGTCTGAAATATGTCACTAATATTGTCATACACAATATAGCTTCAAAGTTCTGACACTATCGGAACTACACCAAGTTCTCAAAGAACCTCTTGACTTTAACATCCTCAGTCATTGTCAAAACAATGACATATTCTGCCTTCGTTTGTAGAATCCGTCACAATATTTAGAACTCTTCTAAATCTAGTATTGTGCTACCTTTTAATCAACACTTAGCCTAATTTTGAGATTGAAATTTTATTTTTATATGTGACAAAACCAATATCGGTGCAACACCTTACAGCGATTTGTTTGTCATTTCTTCATACAAAACTATTTATATATCCTTGGTTCTTCTAAAGTACACAGGGATATTCTTCTTGTTTGTCCAATGATCATCACATGAATCATTCTGGTATATGCTCATAACATTTTAGAGCACAAGATATCTGATTTTGTACATATTATTCGTGATCTAAAATCACTCATGTGTTTTTACTCATCGAGTGTCAGATACACTCAAGTCTTGTTAAACCTTCACATGACAAGAACATTTTCTTAATATTTCTATATTGAACTATTTCAATATCCATTCTATGTACTTTGACTTAAACTTATTTTGTGTTTCAATCTATCTTCATAGATCTTGACACTAGATATGTTTCAGTCCATATCCTTTCATTGAAATTAATTTCTCAATGAAACCTTTTAATCAAGTATATAATTACATCATTTATAACCAACTATATGTCACCTACATAAAGTGTAATAAATGTGTCTTAGCGCTCCCACTTAATTTCTTGCAAATGCAAGCCTCTTCATTGTCTCTGATGAAATCAAAAAACTCTTTGACTATTTCATCCAGTGAAGATTCAAACTCCGCTATACTTACTTCATCAAATTGAAGTTTGTATACCTATCTAGTATTCCACGGACCAGCAAAACTCTTGGTTGTATCTTGTATACACCTTTTAATACACACTTCTGATAAGTAATGTATTTTGCCATCCTACTAGCATATCTCATAAAAGAAATATGTAGTGATTACTAGAATAATCCACATAGACTATAAGCATTGCTACGGAAGATCTAATCTTATCGTAGTCAACTCTTTGAACTTTGTCGTAAACAATTTTTCGACAAGTCGAGCTTCTTTAAGGATATTTTATCCAAGTCCATAAATTGTATAGATCCATTTACTTTCAAAAAGTATTTATCTATCTTGGATTTCATGGCATATAGCCATTTTAACGGAGTCAGGGCCCATCATAACTTCTTTGTTTGTAGTTGGTTTATTATTGTTCAAAATCAATCCTTTGTTCACAAATCATTTATTTGATCACAAAGTAAACCATACCTACAAGGTTCAATATGTACTTCGATCTCCATGGCTAAAACACTTTTGTAGTCATGGGAGCCATGATCGTCGTGGCCGCTTCCGAAACCAATTCCGATGCTGCGCTACTCTGATCATTATGCTCAGGTTCATAAACCTTATCAAAATATATTGTCCTCCCACTCAAATACTTCACTAGAAACAATTTCTCGGAAATAAGAAACATTGACAAACACTTTTGTCTTTGTCTTGTGGGAAGAATTCCCAATTAAATCTCTGGGATAACCAACAAAGACATTCATCCGATTTTGGTTTGTAAACTCTTAGACCAAAATTTAAAGAAAGGACTATTAGGGTTTATACCCATGCCATAACTCGTATGGTGTCATTTCAACGGATCATGATGATGCTCTATTTAGTGTAAAAGCGGTAGTCACTAAAGCATAATCCACAAAAATATAATGGCATCATAATATTTTATCTCATCATTAATCCAACAAGGTTTGGATACATCTCTCGGATACTATATCATCATTATGATACTCCAAGAAATGTGAGTTGTAGAACAATTTCATGACTCTCTTAGATGTTCGCTTAAACTTGTAATTCAAATATTTTCACCATGATCCAATCATAGATATTTGACTTTTCTATTACGATGATTTCCACTTCATGCTGAAATTTATTTGAATCCATTCAAATGTTTCAAACTTCTTCCTTATTGAATATATCCACATATATACTCAATTCATTGTTGAAAGTTTTCATGAAGTAGAAGAATCTCCGCACACAACTATGCCCAGTGAACCATATACATCATCATGTATTTTTCCACTAAGTTAGTTGCCCGTTCAACTTCTTGGCCTATGAACGGTATTTTAATCATTATCTTTTAGAAAAAAATTGCAAGCGCCAAATGATTCAAAAATCAAATGACTCCAAAAATCCATTTACATGGAGTTCCTTCATGCTTTTCTTTCTAACATGACCTAAATGGCGGTTCCACAAATAAGTGGAATTCAAATCATTTGCCTTATGGCATTTTAGCGTCAGTGTTATGTATGTGTGTTTCACCATTAAGATTTATAATAACTTATCCATCGTACATGGAGTAATGTCATAATTTGAACAACTCATTGTTTTCATTTGACCAGAGCAAAATAACAATTATTAAGTTCTTTATTATAAATTCTAAGGGCTAGATAGAATGCCAACGACGAACATAATAACACTTTATTTTGTTCCAGACGTGCATTCCTATCATATTCCTTGTCAGTCACTTAGGCCATTGTATTCTTGTATTGCGTTGTTTTGTATGACACTTCATACCAACCAATATAGTACTAATACCCAAGAATTTCATAGTGTGACTTAACTAGGAATACAACCATAACATGTATATCATTTATATACACCTGAGCTAGACTTTCTAGTCTTTTCTTTTCTTTTTGCCAAAATATCTTTTGCAGTTTCTCTTTTAGCTTTCCTCATTATTCAGAAAAACACTTCAACATCATTAACTTCTAGGTTTGTTGGTCAAATACCAATAACCTTGAGGTTCTTACTTTGAAGTTGATCATCATATGACAAGTGTTCCAGATTTCACTATTAGTAACTTTGTAATATGATGAACAATTTCACTCATAATTTTATCCATTATATTATGACGACTTTCCGAGACCATGTCTGTACATGCTAGGCTCGTAAAGTTTTAACCTTGGTATTCGCATGTGCAAATCTGGCTTGCACCCGTTGTATGCACACGTAGAATCTATCACACCCGATCATCACGTGATGCTTCGAAACGACGAGTCTTAGCAACGGTGCATACTAAGGATGATAACTTCATGGATATGCGAATATTATTAGTGCCCCAATAGTTGGAGGATTGTGACGCCTGGCGTCTTCAACCTTCATACATTCCCATAAAACTTATGAGTTTATGTAGTCTCACCAAATTATATTCTATCATCTTGCAATAAGGTCTTAGATATCACATATATCTCATACCTTGATTATTTCTGAAAACTAAATTTTCAGCTCCTTACTTTTCAAACAGATTTGAACTTCAAGTTTCAAGGAGACAAGATAACTTTAGGTACTAATTGAAACCATAGCTCTTTGGATCAACAATGTGAGGTTTACTAAAAGTTTGCAATAGGACTTAATCAATTCTTGATTCATTAACAATACGGTACCAATCCGTAAAGTTTCTTATCAGATTTTAATAGTATTTCTATCTCAATTACAAGACTAACGCATGGTAGAAAAACGGATGCCAATACTACAAAATTAATTCAAAATACTACTCAGACTATGTTTAAGATAATTAGTTCATGTTTTAATCTAATTACTAATGAACTCCCACTTAATACAACATCCCTCATAGTTGTTAAGTGGTACACGATCCAAATCCACTACACCAAAACCGATCATCACGTGAGATGATGTAGCTTCAATGGTGAACATCAACATGTTGATCATATCATCCATATGACTCGTGTTCAACCTTTCGGTTTCCGTTGTCCCGAGGCCATGTCTGTACATGCTAGGCTCGTCAAGCAAACCCAAGTATTCCGCGTGTGCAACATGGCTTACACCCGTTGTATGTGAATGTTGAGTCTATCACATCCGATCATCACGAGATGCTTAGAAACGACGAACTGTGCAACGGTGCATACGAGGGGAGAACACTTTATTATCTTGATATTAATGTGAGGGATCATCTTATAATGCTACCGTCGCGATCTAAGCAAAATAAGATGCATAAAGGATTAACATCACATGCAGTTCATATGTGATATGATATGGCCCTTTTGTCTTTGCGCCTTTGATCTTTATCTCCAAAGCACGGACATGATCTCCATCATCAACGAGCATGATCTCTATCATCGTCGGCGTAGCGTCAAGGTTCATGGCGTCGTCTTCATGGTTGTTCACCTCATGTAGCAACTATTACAACTACTTTGAAATACTACTCAACATGAAATTTAAAGACAACCATAAGGCTCCTGCCGGTTGCCACAATACAATAATGATCATCTCATACATATTCATCATCACATTATGGCCATATCACATCACCAAACCCTGCAAAAACAAGTTAGACGTCTCTAATTTGGTTTGCATATTTTACGTGGTTTAGGGTTTTCGAGAGAGATCTAATCTACCTACGAACATGAACCACAACGGTGATACTAATGTTGTCAATAGAAGAGTAAATTGAATCTTCACTATAGTAGGAGAGACAGACACCCGCAAAGCCTCTTATGCAATACAAGTTGCATGTCGAACGAGGAACAAGTCTCATGAACGCGGTCATGTAAAGTTAGTCCGAGCCGCTTCATCCCACTATGCCACAAAGATGCAAAGTACTCAAACTAAAGATAACAAGAGCATCAACGCCCACAAAACCATTGTGTTCTACTCGTGCAACCATCTATGCATAGACACGGCTCTGATACCACTGTAGGATAACGTTGCATAGAAAACAAAAATTTTCCTACGGCGAACACACAATCCAAGCCAAGATGCAATCTAGAAGACGGTAGCAACGAGGGGGTATCGAGTCTCACCCTTGAAGAGATTCCAAAGCCTACAAGATGAGGCTCTTGTTGCTGCGGTAGACGATCACTTGCCGCTTGCAAAAGCGCGTAGAAGATCTTGATCACGATCGGTTCCGGCGCCACGAACGGGCAGCACCTCCGTACTCGGTCACACGTTCGGTTGTTGATGAAGACGACGTCCACCTCCCCGTTCCAGCGGGCAGCGGAAGTAGTAGCTGCTCTTGAATCCGACAGCACGACGGCGTGGTGTCGGTGGCGGTGAAGAAGTCCGGCGGAGCATCGCTAAGCTACGCGGGCTATATGGAGGAGAGGGGGGCGGCTAGGGTTTGGGAGGGGGTGGCCGGCCACTCAAGGGGGGCGGCCAGCTTGTGGTCTTGGGGTGGCCGGCCCCCTCCCTTGGCCCCTCATTATATAGGTGGATCCCCAAGTGTTGGTGTCCAAGTCTTCGAATAAGACCCGAAAAAAAAAACCTTCCATAAGAGGGGGAAACCTAGCCCAACTAGGACTCCCACCCAAAGGTGGGATTTCCACCTCCCATGTGGGGGGTGGCCGGCCCCCTATGGGGGAGTCCACTTGGGACTCCTCCCCACCTAGGGCTGGCCGGCCATGGAGGTGGAGTCCCATGTGGACTCCACATTCCTTGGTGGTTTCTTCCGGACTTTTCTAGAACCTTCTAGAACCTTCCATAGAACCTTCCGCGACATTTTAATTCACATATAATGACATCCTATATATGAATCTTATTCTTCGGACCATTCCGGAACTCCTCGTGATGTCCGGGATCTCATCCGGGACTCCGAACAAATATTCGAACTCCATTCCATATTCAAGTACTACCATTTCAACATCCAACTTTAAGTGTGTCACCCTACGGTTCGAGAACTATGCGGACATGGTTGAGTACTCACTCCGACCAATAACCAATAGCGGGATCTGGAGATCCATAATGGCTCCCACATATTCAACGATGACTTTAGTGATCGAATGAACCATTCACATACATTACCAATTCCCTTTGTCTCGCGATATTTTACTTGTCCGAGGTTTGATCTACGGTATCACTCTATACCTTGTTCAACCTCGTCTCCTGACAAGTACTCTTTACTAAATGCCGTGGTATGTGGTCTCTTATGAACTCATTCATATGCTTGCAAGACATCAGACGACATTCCACCGAGAGGGCCCAGAGTATATCTATCCGTCATCGGGATGGACAAATCCCACTGTTGATCCATATGCCTCAACTCATACTTTCCGGATACTTAATCCCACCTTTATAGCCACCCATTTACGCAGTGGTGTTTGGTGTAATCAAAGTACCTTTCCGGTATAAGTGATTTACATGATCTCATGGTCATAAGGACTAGGTAACTATGTATCGAAAGCTTATAGCAAATAACTTAATGACGAGATCTTATGCTACGCTTAATTGGGTGTGTCCATTACATCATTCACACAATGACATAACCTTGTTATTAATAACATCCAATGTTCATGATTATGAAACTAATCATCCATTAATCAACAAGCTAGTTTAAGAGGCATACTAGGGACTTCTTGTTTGTCTACATATCACACATGTACTAATGTTTCGGTTAATACAATTATAGCATGATATATAAACATTTATCATAAACATAAAGATATAAATAATAACCACTTTATTATTGCCTCTAGGGCATATCTCCTTCAAAATATATGCACGAATGATCATATGTGCAAGGTATGCCATGCGCGCATGCACACTAATTGTATATATATTATGAGGCAACTTAATAAAATGTGTTTTCATTCGAGAGAACTTGTCAAGATTCAACAAGTTAATTAATTTATTAGCGCTAATTAGTTGGTCGCCTGCTTGATGCGCAATTTAATGTCGTTGGCCTATATATATGTAGGGTTTAATTAGGGTTTAGGGTTTAGGATTAGCTAGCTAGGGTTTTAGGATTAGGGTTAGGGTTAAGGTTAATTAATTAGGGTCTAGGGTTTAGGGTTTAGGGTTTGGGGTTTGGGGTTTAGTGTTTAATTAGGGTTTAGGGTCTAGGGTTAGGGTTTAGGGTTTATGGTTTAGGGTGTAGTGTTTAGGGTTTAGGGTCTAGGGTTTAGGGTTTAGTGTTTAGGGTGTTTAGGGTGTACGTTTATGGTATAATTAGGGATTAGGGTTTTAGGGTTTAAGGTTTAGGGATCATCGATCGAGTGCACGCACACATTATTAGAGGCACCCGCGCCTTTGCGCATAAAGTGCATGCGTATATATAAGTGTGTTTTTTGGCCACCAACGATATATATATAGATCGAGAGAGAAAGTTTGAAATATATATTTATCCCCAAGAATATGTTCAGATATATATTGAAATATATGCACGAATGATATTGATACGTCTCCGACGTATCGATAATTTCTTATGTTCCATGCCACATTATTGATGATATCTACATGTTTTATGCACACTTTATGTCATATTCGTGCATTTTCTGGAACTAACCTATTAACAAGATGCCGAAGTGCTAGTTGCTGTTTTCTGCTGTTTTTGGTTTCAGAAATCCTAGTAACGAAATATTCTCGGAATTGGACGAAATCAACGCCCAGGGTCCTATTTTGCCACGAAGCTTCCAGAAGACCGAAGAGAAGATGAAGTGGGGCCACGAGATGGCGACACCATAGGGCGGCGCGGCCCAAGCCCTGGCCGCGCCGACCTAGGGTGTGGGCCCCTCGTGCCGCCTCCTGACCTGCCCTTCCGCCTACTTAAAGCCTCCGTCGCGAAACCCCCAGTACCGAGAGCCACGATACGGAAAACCTTACTGAGACGCCGCCGCCGCCAATCCCATCTCGGGGGATTCAGGAGATCGCCTCCGGCACCCTGCCGGAGAGGGGAATCATCTCCCGGAGGACTCTACGCCGCCATGGTCGCCTCCGGAGTGATGAGTGAGTAGTCTACCCCTGGACTATGGGTCCATAGCAGTAGCTAGATGGTTGTCTTCTCCCCATTGTGCTTAATTGTTGGATCTTGTGAGCTGCCTAACATGATCAAGATCATCTATCTGTAATTCTATATGTTGCGTTTGTTGGGATCCGATGAATAGAGAATACTTGTTATGTTGATTATCAAAGTTATGTCTATGTGTTGTTTATGATCTTGCATGCTCTCCGTTACTAGTAGATGCTCTGGCCAAGTAGATGCTTGTAACTCCAAGAGGGAGTATTTATGCTCGATAGTGGGTTCATGTCTCCGTGAATCTGGGGAAGTGACAGAAATCTCTAAGATTATGGATGTGCTGTTGCCACTAGGGATAAAACATTGGTGCTATGTTCGAGGATGTAGTTACTGATTACATTACGCGCAATACTTAATGCAATTGTCTGTTGTTAGCAACTTAATACTGGAGGGGGTTCGGATGATAACCTGAAGGTGGACTTTTTAGGCATAGATGCATGCTGGATAGCGGTCTATGTACTTTGTCGTAATGCCCAATTAAATCTCACAATACTCATCATAATATGTATGTGCATGGTCATGCCCTCTTTATTTGTCAATTGCCCAACTGTAATTTGTTCACCCAACATGCTGTTTATCTTATGGGAGAGACACCTCTAGTGAATTGTGGACCCCGGTCCAATTCTCTATACTGAAATACAATCTACTGCAATACTGTTCTACTGTTTTCTGCAAACAATCATCATCCACACTATACATCTAATCCTTTGTTACAGCAAGCCGGTGAGATTGACAACCTCGCTGTTTCGTTGGGGCAAAGTACTTTGGTTGTGTTGTGCAGGTTCCACGTTGGCGCCGGAATCTCTGGTGTTGCGCCGCACTACATCCCGCCGCCATCAACCTTCAACGTGCTTCTTGGCTCCTACTGGTTCGATAAACCTTGGTTTCATACTGAGGGAAAACTTGCCGCTGTACGCATCACACCTTCCTCTTGGGGTTCCCAACGGACGCGTGTTGTACGCGTATCAAGCTCTTTTTCTGGCGCCGTTGCCGGGGAGATCAAGACACGCTGCAAGGGGAGTCTCCACTTCCCAATCTCTTTACTTTGTTTTTGTCTTGCTTAGTTTTATTTACTACTCTGTTTGCTGCACTAAATCAAAATACAAAAAAAATTAGTTGCTAGTTTTACTTTATTTGCTATCTTGTTTGCTATATCAAAAACACAAAAAAAAATAGTTACTTGCATTTACTTTATCTAGTTTGCTTTATTTACTGTTGCTAAAATGGCTACCCCTGAAAATACTAAGTTGTGTGACTTCACAACCACAAATAATAATGATTTCTTATGCACACCTATTGCTCCACCTGCTACTACAGCAGAATTCTTTGAAATTAAACCTGCTTTACTAAATCTTGTTATGCGAGAGCAATTTTCTGGTGTTAGTTCTGATGATGCTGCTGCCCATCTTAATAATTTTGTTGAACTATGTGAAATGCAAAAGTATAAGGATGTAGATGGTGACATTATAAAATTAAAATTGTTCCCTTTCTCATTAAGAGGAAGAGCTAAAGATTGGTTGCTATCTCTGCCTAAGAATAGTATTGATTCATGGACTAAATGCAAGGATGCTTTTATTGGTAGATATTATTCCCCTGCTAAAATTATATCTTTGAGGAGTAGCATAATGAATTTTAAACAATTAGATACTGAACATGTTGCACAAGCATGGGAAAGAATGAAATCTTTGGTTAAAAATTGCCCAACACATGGACTGACTACTTGGATGATCATCCAAACCTTCTATGCAGGACTAAATTTTTCTTCGCGGAATTTATTGGATTCAGCTGCTGGAGGTACCTTTATGTCCATCACTCTTGGTGAAGCAACAAAGCTTCTTGATAATATGATGATCAATTACTCTGAATGGCACACGGAAAGAGCTCCACAAGGTAAGAAGGTAAATTCTGTCGAAGAAACATCTTCCTTGAGTGATAAGATTGATGCTATTATGTCTATGCTTGTGAATGATAGGATTAATGTTGATCCTAATAATGTTCCGTTAGCCTCATTGGTTGCTCAAAATTCTAGGCCATATCCTGCTAATGGTAACTCTTATGGTACATATGTTTCACCTAATGAGGAAAAGATGTTAGAAATTGAAAGATCCACCAAGAGCTTTATGCAATCACAATATGAGCAAAATAAATTGTTTACTAAAACTATGAATGAACAATCTACCTTGTTGAAGAATATAGGAAATCAACTTGAAAATCTGAATATGGAGATTTCTGGGTTGCAAACTAAACTTGCAAATGCTGAAAACCGAATCTCATACATGTCTGGGTCACAATCTTCTTTAATTAATAAAATGGCTGCTAAACCTGAGGATATTGAAAATAAAATTGTTACTACAGCAAATGCCATCCAAGTTAGAATTAATTAGAATATAAGATTAATGGCCGAATTGCGTGCTAGGTGGGATAGAGAAGAAAATGAAAAACTAGCTAAAGAGAAGAATGTAGCTAAAGTTTGGACTATTACCATGACTAGTAATGCTAATGCTACACATGTTGCTGCACCTCCTACTATTAATAATAAAAGAATTGGTGTTAGCAATGTTTCCACTTCTAATTCAAAGCGCGAGAAACTGCCTGAAACTGCTAAAACTGCTGAAACTGCCTGTGATAAAGCTGCTGAAATTTTTTCCAACATTGGGGATGATGATCCCATTGCTTTAGATTATAATGGTTTGAATTTTGATGATTTCCACATCTCTGAAGTTATAAAGTTCTTGCAAAAACTTGCTAAAAGTCCTAATGCTAGTGCTATAAATTTGGCTTTCACGCAACATATTACAAATGCTCTCATAAAAGCTAGAGAAGAGAAACTAGAGCGCGAAGCCTCTATTCCTAGAAAGCTAGAGGATGGTTGGGAGCCCATCATTAAGATGAAGGTTAAAGATTTTGATTGTAATGCTTTATGTGATCTTGGTGCAAGTATTTCTGTTATGCCTAAGAAAATTTATAATATGCTTGACTTGCCACCGCTGAAAAATTGTTATTTGGATGTTAATCTTGCTGATCATTCTACAAAGAAACCTTTGGGGAAAGTTGATAATGTTCGCATTACCGTTAACAATAACCTTGTCCCCGTTGATTTTGTTGTCTTGGATATTGAATGCAATGCATCTTGTCCCATTATATTGAGAAGACATTTTCTTCGAACTGTTGGTGCTATCATTGATATGAAGGAAGGTAATATAAAATATCAATTTCCTCTCAAGAAAGGTATGGAACACTTCCCTAGAAAGAGAATGAAGTTACCTTTTGATTCTATTATTAGAACAAATTATGATGTTGACACTTCGTCTCTTGATAATACTTGATACACACTTTCTGCGCCTAGCTGAAAGGCGTTAAAGAAAACCGCTTATGGGAGACAACCCATGTTTTTACTACAGTACTTTGTTTTTATTTTGAGTCTTGGAAGTTGTTTACTACTGTATCAACCTCTTCTTATCTTAGTTTAGTGTTTTGTTGTGCCAAGTAAAGTCGTTGATAGAAAAGTTAGTACTAGATTTGGATTACTGCGCAGAAACAGATTTCTTTGCTGTCACGAATCTGGGATTTTTTCTCTGTAGGTAACTCAGAAAATTATGCCAATTTACGTGAGTGATCCACAGATATGTACGCAACTTTCATTCAATTTGAGCATTTTCATTTGAGCAAGTCTGGTGCCTCGATAAAATTCGTCAATATGAACTGTTCTGTTTTGACAGATTCTGCCTTTTATTTCGCATTGCCTCTTTTGCTATGTTGGATGAATTTCTTTGATCCATTAATGTCCAGTAGCTTTATGCAATGTCCAGAAGTGTTAAGAATGATTATGTCACCTCTGAACATGTTAATTTTTATTGTCCACTAACCCTCTAATGAGTTGTTCTAAGTTTGGTGTGGAGGAAGTTTTCAAGGATCAAGAGAGGAGTATGATGCAATATGATCAAGGAGAGTGAAAGCTCTAAGCTTGGGGATGCCCCGGTGGTTCACCCCTGCATATTCTAAGAAGACTCAAGCGTCTAAGCTTGGGGATGCCCAAGGCATCCCCTTCTTCATCGACAACATTATCAGGTTCCTCCCCTGAAACTATATTTTTATTCCATCACATCTTATGTGCTTTGCTTGGAGCGTCGGTTTGTTTTTGTTTTTGTTTTTTTGAATAAAATGGATCCTAGCATTCATTGTATGGGAGAGAGACACGCTCCGCTGTAGCATATGGACAAGTATGGCCTTAGGCTTTACTCATAGTATTCATGGCGAAGTTTCTTCTTCGCTAAATTGTTATATGGTTGGAATTGGAAAATGATACATGTAGTAAATTGCTATAATGTCTTGGATAATGTGATACTTGGCAATTGTTGTGCTCATGTTTAAGCTCTTGCATCATATACTTTGCACCCATTAATGAAGAAATACATAGAGCATGCTTAAATTTGGTTTGCATATTTGGTCTCTCTAAGGTCTAGATAATTTCTAGTATTGAGTTTGAACAACAAGGAAGACGGTGTAGAGTCTTATAATGTTTACAATATGTCTTTTATGTGAGTTTTGCTGCGCCGGTTCATCCTTGTGTTTGTTTCAAATAGCCTTGCTAGCCTAAACCTTGTATCGAGAGGGATTACTTCTCATGCATCCAAAATCCTTGAGCCAACCACTATGCCATTTGTGTCCACCATACCTACCTACTACATGGTATTTCTCCGCCATTCCAAAGTAAATTGCTTGAGTGCTACCTTTAAAATTCCATCATTCACCTTTGCAATATATAGCTCATGGGACAAATAGCTTAAAAACTATTGTGGTATTGAATATGTACTTATGCACTTTATCTCTTATTAAGTTGCTTGTTGTGCGATAACCATGTTCACTGGGGACGCCATCACCTACTCTTTGTTGAATTTCATGTGAGTTGCTATGCATGTTCGTCTTGTCTGAAGTAAGAGAGATCTACCACCTTATGGTTAAGCATGCATATTGTTAGAGAAGAACATTGGGCCGCTAACTAAAGCCATGATCCATGGTGGAAGTTTCAGTTTTGGACAATATCCTCAATCTCATATGAGAAAATTAATTGTTGCCACATGCTTATGCATAAAAGAGGAGTCCATTATCTGCTGTCTATGTTGTCCCGGTATGGATGTCTAAGTTGAGAATAATCAATAGCGAGAAATCCAATGCGAGCTTTCTCCTTAGACCTTTGTACAGGCGGCATAGAGGTACCCCTTTGTGACACTTGGTCAAAACATGTGCATTGCGATGATCCGGTAGTCCAAGCTAATTAGGACAAGGTGCGGGCACTATTAGTATACTATGCATGAGGCTTGCAACTTGTAAGATATAATTTACATGATACATATGCTTTATTACTACCGTTGACAAAATTGTTTCATGTTTTCAAAATCAAAGCTCTAGCACAAATATAGCAATCGATGCTTTTCCTCTATGGAGGACCATTCTTTTACTTTCATTGTTGAGTCAGTTCACCTATTTCTCTCCACCTCAAGAAGCAAACACTTGTGTGAACTGTGCATTGATTCCTACATACTTGCATATTGCACTTTTTATATTACTCTATGATGACAATATCCATGAGATATACATGTTACAAGTTGAAAGCAACCGCTGAAACTTAATCTTCCTTTGTGTTGCTTCAATGCTTTTACTATGAATTATTGCTTTATGAGTTAACTCTTATGCAAGACTTATTGATGCTTGTCTTGAAGTACTATTCATGAAAAGTCTTTGCTATATGATTCACTTGTTTACTCATGTCATATACATTGTTTTGATCGCTGCATTCACTACATATGCTTTACAAATAGTATGATCAAGGTTATGATGGCATGTCACTCCAGAAATTATCTTTGTTATCGTTTTACCTGCTCGGGACGAGCAGAACTAAGCTTGGGGATGCTGATACGTCTCCGACATATCGATAATTTCTTATGTTCCATGCCACATTATTGATGATATCTACATGTTTTATGCACACTTTATGTCATATTCGTGCATTTTCTGGAACTAACCTATTAACAAGATGCCGAAGTGCCGATTCTTTGTTTTACGCTGTTTTTGGTTTCAGAAATCCTAGTAACGAAATATTCTCGGAATTGGACGAAATCAACGCCCAGGGTCCTATTTTGCCACGAAGCTTCCAGAAGACCGAAGAGAAGACGAAGTGGGGCCGCGAGGTGGCGACACCATAGGGCGGCGCGGCCCAAGCCCTGGCCGCACCGACCTAGGGTGTGGGCCCCTCGTGCTGCCTCCTGACCTGCCCTTCCGCCTACTTAAAGCCTCCGTCGCGAAACCCCCAGTACCGAGAGCCACGATACGGAAAACCTTACTGAGACGCCGCCGCCGCCAATCCCATCTCGGGGGATTCAGGAGATCGCCTCCGGCACCCTCCCAGAGAGGGGAATCATCTCCCGGAGGACTCTACGCCGCCATGGTCGCCTCCAGAGTGATGAGTGAGTAGTCTACCCCTGGACTATGGGTCCATAGCAGTAGCTAGATGGTTGTCTTCTCCCCATTGTGCTTAATTGTTGGATCTTGTGAGCTGCCTAACATGATCAAGATCATCTATCTGTAATTCTATATGTTGCGTTTGTTGGGATCCGATGAATAGAGAATACTTGTTATGTGGATTATCAAAGTTATGTCTATGTGTTGTTTATGATCTTGCATGCTCTCTGTTACTAGTAGATGCTCTGGCCAAGTAGATGCTTGTAACTCCAAGAGGGAGTATTTATGCTCGATAGTGGGTTCATGTCTCCGTGAATCTAGGGAAGTGACAGAAATCTCTAAGATTATGGATGTGCTGTTGCCACTAGGGATAAAACATTGGTGCTATGTTCGAGGATGTAGTTACTGATTACATTACGCGCAATACTTAATGCAATTGTCTGTTGTTAGCAACTTAATACTGGAGGGGGTTCGGATGATAACCTGAAGGTGGACTTTTTAGGCATAGATGCATGCTGGATAGCGGTCTATGTACTTTGTCGTAATGCCCAATTAAATCTCACAATACTCATCATAATATGTATGTGCATGGTCATGCCCTCTTTATTTGTCAATTGCCCAACTGTAATTTGTTCACCCAACATGCTGTTTATCTTATGGGAGAGACACCTCTAGTGAACTGTGGACCCCGGTCCAATTCTCTATACTGAAATACAATCTACTGCAATACTTGTTCTCTTGTTTTACGCAAACAATCATCATCCACACTATACATCTAATCCTTTGTTACAGCAAGCCGGTGAGATTGACAACCTCGCTGTTTCGTTGGGGCAAAGTACTTTGGTTGTGTTGTGCAGGTTCCACGTTGGCGCCGGAATCTCTGGTGTTGCGCCGCACTACATCCCGCCGCCATCAACCTTCAACGTGCTTCTTGGCTCCTACTGGTTCGATAAACCTTGGTTTCATACTGAGGGAAAACTTGCCGCTGTACGCATCACACCTTCCTCTTGGGGTTCCCAACGGACGCGTGCTGTACGCGTATCAGATATGTGCAAGGTATGCCATGCGCGCATGCACACTAATTGTATATATATTATGAGGCAACTTAATCAAATGTGTTTTCATTCGAGAGAACTTGTCAAGATTCAACAAGTTAATTAATTTATTAGCGCTAATTAGTTGGTCGCCTGCTTGATGCGCAATTTAGTGTCGTTGGCCTATATATATATATATATATATAGGGTTTAATTAGGGTTTAGGGTTTAGGATTAGCTAGCTAGGGTTTTAGGGTTAGGGTTAGGGTTAAGGTTAATTAATTAGGGTTTAGGGTTTAGGGTTTGGGGTTTGGGGTTTAGTGTTTAATTAGGGTTTAGGGTCTAGGGTTAGGGTTTAGGGTTTAGGGTTTAGGGTGTAGTGTTTAGGGTTTAGGGTCTAGGGTTTAGGGTTTAGTGTGTTTAGGGTGTACGTTTAGGGTATAATTAGGGATTAGGGTTTTAGGGTTTAAGGTTTAGGGATCATCGATCGAGTGCACACACACATTATTAGAGGCACCCGCGCCTTTGCGCATAAAGTGCATGCGTATATATAAGTGTGTTTTTTGGCCACCAACGATATATATATAGATCGAGAGAGAAAGATTGAAATATATATATTTATCCCCAAGAATATATTCAGATATATATTGAAATATATGCACGAATGATATGTGCAAGGTATGCCATGCGCGCATGCACACTAATTGTATATATATTATGAGACAACTTAATCAAATGTGTTTTCATTCGAGAGAACTTGTCAAGATTCAACAAAGTTAATTAATTTATTAGCGCTAATTAGTTGGTCGCCTGCTTGATGCGCAATTTAGTGTCGTTGGCCTATATACATGTAGGGTTTAATTAGGGTTTAGGGTTTAGGATTAGCTAGCTAGGGTTTTAGGGTTAGGGTTAGGGTTAAGGTTAATTAATTAGGGTTTCGGGTCTAGGGTTTAGGGTTTAGGGTTTAGGGTTTGGGGTTTGGGGTTTAGTGTTTAATTAGGGTTTAGGGTCTAGGGTTAGGGTTTAGGGTTTAGGGTGTAGTGTTTAGGGCTTAGGGTCTAGTGTTTAGGGTTTAGTGTTTAGGGTGTTTAGGGTGTACGTTTAGGGTATAATTAGGGATTAGGGTTTTAGGGTTTAAGGTTTAGGGATCATCTATCGAGTGCACACACACATTATTAGAGGCACCCGCGCCTTTGCGCATAAAGTGCATGCGTATATATAAGTGTGTTTTTTGGCCACCAACGATATATATATAGATCGAGAGAGAAAGATTGAAATATATATATTTATCCCCAAGAATATGTTCAGATATATATTGAAATATATGCACAAATGATATGTGCAAGGTATATGCCATGCGCGCATGCACACTAATTGTATATATATTATGAGGCAACTTAATCAAATGTGTTTTCATTCGAGAGAACTTGTCAAGATTCAAGTTAATTAATTTAGCAGCGCTAATTAGTTGGTCGCCTGCTTGATGCGCAATTTAATGTCGTTGGCCTATATATGTATGTAGGGTTTAATTAGGGTTTAGGATTTAGGATTAGCTAGCTAGGGTTTTAGGGGTAGGGTTAGGGTTAAGGTTAATTAATGTTTAGGGTTTAGGGTTTAGGGTTTGGGGTTTGGGGTTTGGGGTTTGGGGTCTAGGGTTTAGGGTTTAGTGTTTAGGGTGTTTAGGGTGTACGTTTAAGGTATAATTAGGGATCATGGATTAGGGTTTTAGGGTTTAAGGTTTAGGGATCATCGATCGAGCTAGTGCACAGACACATTATTAGAGGCACCCGCGCCTTTGCGCATAAAGTGCATGCGTATATATATAATAAGTGTGTTTCTTGGCCACCAACGATATATAGATCGAGAGAGAGATTGAAATATATATATATATATCCCCAAGAATATGTTCAGATATATATTGAGATATATATATGCACGAATGATATGTCCATGGTATGCCATGCGCGCATGCACACTAATTGTATATATATTATGAGGCAACTTAATCAAATGTGTTTTCATTCGAGAGAACTTGTCAAGATTCAAGTTAATTAATTTATCAGCGCTAATTATTTGGTCGCCTGCTTGATGCACAATTAAGTGTCGTTGGCCTATATATATATGTAGTGTTTAATTAGGGTTTAGGTTTTAGGGTTAGCTAGCTAGGGTTTTAGGGTTAGGGTTAGGGTTAATTAGGGTTTAGGGTCTAGGGTTTAGGGTTTAGGGTTTAGTACGTGTTTAGGGTTTAGGGTCCAGGGTTATGGTTTAGGGTTTAGTGTTTAGGGTTTAGGGTTTAGGGTCTAGGGTTTAGTGTTTAGGGTGTTTAGGGTGTACGGTTAGGGTATAATTAGGGATTAGGGTTTTAGGGTTTAAGGTTTAGGGATCATCGATCGAGTGCACACACACATTAATAATTATTAGAGGCACCCACGCCTTTGCGCATAAAGTGCATGCATATATATATATATATATATATATATATATATAAGTAAGTTTCTTGGCCACCAACGATATATAGATCTAGAGAGAGATTGAAATATATTTAGGGTTTATGGTTTAGGGTTTAGGGTTCAGGGTCAAGGGTTGGGGTTTAGGGTTTAGGGTCTAGTGTTTAGGGTTTAGGGTATATGGAGTAGTGTTTAGGGTTTAGGGTCTAGGGTTTAGTGTTTAGGGTGTTTAGGGTGTATGTTTAGGGTATAATTAGGGATTAGGGTTTTAGGGTTTAAGGTTTAGGGATCATCGATCGAGTGCACACACACATTATTAGAGGCACCCGCGCCTTTGCGCATAAAGTGCATGCGTATATATATAAGTGTGTTTCTTGTCCACCAACGATATATAGATCAAGAGATAGAGATTGAAATCCCCAAGAATATGTTCAAATATACGCACACACATGAATTATTAGAGGCACCCGCGCCTTTGCACATAAAGTGCATGCATATGTGTGTTGTTCTGGCCACCAACGATAGATCGAGAGAGATAGATAGATTGAAATCCCCAAGAATTAGAGGACCCCTTGCACAAGTGTTGGTCATCTATATATAATATGAATCCCAATAATGTCCATACATGATAGGGCATATGTGTGAAGCAATTTTTTTTCGAGAACTTGTAAAGATTCAAATTTATCAGTGCTAATGGAAACTAGTGCACATTAGAGGACCCCCTCTTACACGTGTTGGCCATCTATGTATAGTTTGAATCCAAATAATGTTCATACATGATAGGCTATATGTGAATCAATTTTTTCTTCCAAGAACTTGTCAAGATTCAAATTTATCGGTGCTAATGGAAACTAGTGCGCACTAGACGAGCCCCTTGCGCAAGTGCTGGCCATTACATATAGTTTAAAACTCGAGAATGTTCATACATGATAGGCCATATGTGCAAAGGAATTTTTTTCCCGTGAACTTGTCAAAATTCAAGTTTATCGGTGCAAATGGAAACTAGTCCAAAAAATTACATAGAGGTCCAAGAGAACTAAACAATAACTAATAGGACCTGCAACTTTACAAAAAGGACCCCAAAACATATAGAAGACAATCAATCGAGTCCTTCTGGACCGCACATCAGATCTCTGCTCCGCATCCTTTCCAGCAACTCCATCGCCGGGGACGCACCACTTGGGACGGTGTCGCCAGTAGTCGCCAGGACGAAGGAGAAGAAGGGCCTCACCAACGGCACATTGGCTCTGAGAAGGGCCGTTGAAAGTCCAAGATGTTCACGGGCAAGATGGATGACGCCGTCGTATGCCCCGAGCTTGTGAACGTTAGCAGCTTGACTTCCCCATTGACCAGATCTGAAGCACTGACCAAAGCAAGCCTCACCGTTAGCGCCATCACCTTGATGGCACCAGATCGGGGTTTGGCCAGCAAGATCCGCCAGATTCACCGTAGGCCAGATCTGAAGCCGATGACGAGATCCCCGACTCCATTGCGCCATTCTGCTCATGGGAAACACTGGATCTAAGCTTACAACAACATGAACTCCCTCGGATCCAAATTAACTGACTCAACTTTGCTTATCTAAATATGGATGTATCCACACATGTTTTTACTCGAGATACATACACGTCTAAGGAAAGTTGAATCAATTAATTTAGTTCGGAGGGTGTACGATATACAGAGAGAAGTCGGCCTCGTCTCCGACCGGCAAGGCTGCCGGAGAGAAGGGGGAGAGGAGCCAGGGGAGTGGGAGAGACTCGAGAGAGAAAGAGAAGAGGAAGAAATGAGAGCTCCCTGGGGAAGAACATTATTTTTGTCGTTCTGCTCGTAGCTTGAAACTGAAAATTTCGGCCGCGCACCAAATCACCCCGCCGCATCCATTCGAAAATCCCGTGACCAGTTTTACCCTTTTAACCCTGGTCCGGAAGCAACAACCCACCGACCATGGATTCGGTAACAATGAAATATCTTGCCTAGATCCCGAACCCGCCCCACAGGCCCACACCCACCCACCAACCATTCGCCCCATTACCTCAAAAATACTCTCACACGCCAAAGCTCTGACTCTCTACAATACTAGATCTGCTTCACCGCCGGCATACTCCTCCACAGCGTAGCCTTGATCGTGTTGGCTGTCCACCCACCTGATCCGCTCCCCCGCCGCCGTCGCCACCGATGGATCTGCTTCACCGCCGACCTTGCCACCGATGGATCTGCTTCACCGCCGACCTCGCCACCGACGGATCTGCTTCACCGCTGACCTCATCCACAGCGTAGCAATCAACGCCTTTCCTGTCGACGCACCGGATCCTCTCCAACGGAACCGTGTCTACTTCACCGCGCCCCCCCTCCACAGAAGCCGATCTATTCCACCGACTACCTCGGCGCAGCGGCTGTATCAACTTCACCGAATCCCTTGCAGAGTTTGAAGAAGAAAGGTTATTGGAAATATTGAAGAAACACCGAGGTGCTATTGGCTACACTCTTGATGATTTGAAGGGGATTTCTCCCTCTATTTGCCAACACGCCATTAATATGGAAGATGATGCGAAGCCTGTTGTTGAACCTCAGCGTCGTCTAATTCCTAAAATGAAGGATGTGGTAAGAAATGAGGTATTAAGACTTCTTGAAGCTGGTATTATATATCCTATTGCTGATAGTAGATGGGTTAGTCCTGTGCATTGTGTTCCTAAGAAAGGAGGAATGACTGTTGTGCCTAATGATAATGATGAGCTCATACCTCAAAGAGTAGTTGCAGGGTATAGAATGTGCATTGATTATCGAAAAGTTAATAAGGTTACTAAAAAAGATCATTACCCTTTGCCTTTTATTGATCAAATGTTAGAAAGGTTATCTAAAAATACTCATTTTTGCTTTCTTGATGGTTATTCTGGGTTTTCACAAATTGCTGTTAAAACTAAGGATCAAGAGAAAACCACTTTTACTTGTCCCTATGGAACTTATGCTTATAGACGTATGCCTTTTGGTTTATGTAATGCTCCTGCTACTTTTCAAAGATGCATGTCTGCTATTTTTCATGGCTTTTGCGAGAGTATTGTAGAGGTATTCATGGATGATTTTTCTGTCTATGGGAATTCTTTTGATAATTGCTTGCGGAACCTTGATAAAGTTTTGCAACGATGTGAAGAAACTAACCTTGTTCTTAATTGGCAGAAATGCCACTTTATGGTTAATGAAGGAATTGTATTGGGACATAAAATTTCCGAGAGAGGTATTGAAGTTGATAGAGCTAAAGTTGAAGCAATTGAGAAGATGCCCTATCCTAGGGATGTTAAAGGTATTCGTAGTGTTCTTGGTCACGCTGGGTTTTATAGGAGGTTTATTAAAGACTTCTCCAAGATTTCAAAGCCTCTTACTAATCTTCTTCAAAAAGATGTACCTTTTGTTTTTGATGATGATTGTAAGGAAGCTTTTGAAACTCTCAAGAAAGCCTTAACAACTGCTCCTTGATACGTCTCCGACGTATCGATAATTTCTTATGTTCCATGCCACATTATTGATGATATCTACATGTTTTATGCACACTTTATGTCATATTCGTGCATTTTCTGGAACTAACCTATTAACAAGATGCCGAAGTGCCAGTTGCTGTTTTCTGCTGTTTTTGGTTTCAGAAATCCTAGTAAAGAAATATTCTCGGAATCGGACGAAATCAACGCCCAGGTTCCTATTTTGCCCGGAAGCATCCAGAACACACGAGAACCGCCAGAGAGGGGGCACAGGGCCACCAGACCCTAGGCCAGCGCGGCCAAGGGGGGGGGGGCGCGCCCCCCTATAGTGTGGCCCCCCAGAAGTCCACCGACCTTGCCCTTCCGCCTATTTAAAGCCTCCGTCGCGAAAACCCTGAGACGTTTGACGAAACCCACAGAAACCTTCCAGAGCCGCCGCCATCGCGAAGCCAAGATCTGGGGGACAGGAGTCTCTGTTCCGGCACGCCGCCGGGACGGGGAAGTGCCCCCGGAAGGCTTCTCCATCGACACCGCTGCCATCTCCATCGCCATCTTCATCACCGCTGCTGCTCCCATGAGGAGGGAGTAGTTCTCCATCGAGGCTCGGGGCTGTACCGGTAGCTATGTGGTTAATCTCTCTCCTATGTACTTCAATACAATGATCTCATGAGCTGCTTTACATGATTGAGATCCATATGATGAGCTTTGTATCGCTACTAGTTGTGTGCTACTCATGTGATGTTATTAAAGTAGTCTATTCCTCCTGCATGGTGTAAAGGTGACTACTGTGTGCACCATGTGGTTCTTGTCGTAGGCTATGATCATGATCTCTTGTAGATTGTGGAGTTAATTATCATTATGATAGTATTGATGTGATCTATTCCTCCTTCATAGTGTAATGTGGACAGTGTGTGCACTATGTTAGTTCTTGGTTTATTTTGCAATGATCTATTATGCTCTAAGGTTATTTAAATATGAACATTGAATTGTGGAGCTTGTTAACTCCGGCATCGAGGGTTCGTGTAATCCTACGCAATGTGTTCATCATCCAACAAAAGAGTGTATGTAGCACATATGAGAAAGAGTTATTTATTATGCGATCAATGTTGAGAGTGTCCACTAGTGAAAGTGTAATCCCTAGGCCTTGTTCCTAAATACTGCTATCGCTGCTTGTTTACTGTTTTACTGTGTTACTACTGCTGCGTTACTCTCGCTTGTTTCTTTGTCCTGGGCAAAGCACTTTTCTGGTGCCGTTGCTACTACTTATTTATACCACCTGTATTTCACTATCTCTTCGCCGAACTAGTGCACCTATTAGGTGTGTTGGGGACACAAGAGACTTCTTGCTTTGTGGTTGCAGGGTTGCATGAGAGGGATATATTTGACCTCTTCCTCCCTGAGTTCGATAAACCTTGGGTGATCCACTTAAGAGAAACTTGCTGCTGTTCTACAAACCTCTGCTCTTGGAGGCCCAACACTGTCTACAGGAAAAGGAGGGGGCGTAGACATCACTCCTATAGTTGAACCTCCTGATTGGAATTTACCATTTGAAATTATGTGTGATGCTAGTGATTTTGCTGTAGGCGCTGTTCTTGGACAGCGAGTAAATAAAAAATTGAATGTTATTCATTATGCTAGTAAAACTCTTGATGTTGCTCAAAGAAATTATGCTACTACTGAAAAAGAATTGTTAGCTGTAGTCCTTGCTTGTGATAAGTTTAGATCTTATATTGTTGATCCAAAAGTTACTATACATACTGATCATGCTGCAATCAAATACCTTATGCAAAAGAAAGATGCTAAGCCAAGGCTTATTAGATGGGTACTTCTGTTGCAAGAATTTGATTTACATATTGTAGATAGGAAAGGTGATGATAATCCTGTTGCTGATAATTTGTCTAGATTGGAAAATATTGCTTATGATCCTGTTCCTATTAATGATAGTTTTCCAAATGAACAATTGGCTGTAATAAAGGTGAGCTCGCGAGATAGCCCTTGGTATGCTGATTATTCTAACTTTATTGTTTCCAAGTACTTGCCTCCAACCTTTTCAGCTCAGCAAAGGAGGAAATTCTTTTATGACTTGAGGCATTATTTCTGGGATGACCCACACTTATATAAAGAAGGAGTGGATGGTATTCTGCGAAGATGTGTTCCCGAATATGAACAACAAGAGATATTGAGTAAATGTCATGGTAGTGCTTATGGAGGACATCACGCCGGAGATAGAACCGCGCAAAAGGTTCTACAATCAGGTTTTTATTGGCCAACTCTCTTCAAAGATGCAAGGAAGTTTATCTTATCTTGTGATGAATGTCAAAGGGTTGGTAATATCTCCAGACGCAATGAAATGGCTATGAATTATACTCTTGTTATTGAACCGTTTGATTGTTGGGGATTTGACTTCATGGGACCTTTTCCCTCTTCAGAAGGTAACACTCATATACTTGTTGCTGTTGATTATGTTACTAAATGGGTGGAAGCCATACCTACAAAAAGTGCTGATGGTGAGACCTCTTTAAGAATGCTTTTAGATATTATTTTTCCTAGATTTGGAGTTCCTAGATATATTATGACTGATGGAGGTTCTCATTTTATTCATGGTGGTTTTAGAAAAACTCTTGCTAAATATGGTATTAATCATAGAATTGCTTCCGCTTATCATCCTCAAACTAGTGGGCAAGTAGAATTATCAAATAGAGAGATTAAATCTATCTTGGAAAAGACTGTTAATAAAACTAGAAAGAATTGGGCTAGTAAATTGAAGGATGCACTATGGGATTATAGAACTGCTTATAAAAATCCCATATGGAATGTCACCTTATAAAATGGTTTATGGGAAAGCTTGTCATTTACCTTTAGAACTAGAGCACAAAGCTTATTGGGCAGTTAGAGAATTAAATAAAGATCCTAAACTTGCCGGTAATAAAAGGTTGTTGCAATTGAGTTCTCTAGATGAATGGAGAAGTGAAGCTTATGAAAATGCTAAACTCTTTAAAGAGAAAGTTAAAAAATGGCATGATAGAAGGATTATTAAAAGAGAATTTAATATTGGGGATAAAGTCCTATTGTATCGGTCTCGTCTCAGATTCTTTGCAGGGAAATTACTCTCGAAATGGGAAGGACCATATGTTGTTGATGAAGGAGATATGCCCTAGAGGCAATAATAAAGTGGTTATTATTTATATCTTTATGTTTATGATAAATGTTTATATATCATGCTATAATTGTATTAACCGAAACATTAGTACATGTGTGATATGTAGACAAACAAGAAGTCCCTAGTATGCCTCTTAAACTAGCTTGTTGATTAATGGATGATTAGTTTCATAATCATGAACATTGGATGTTATTAATAACAAGGTTATGTCATTGTGTGAATGATGTAATGGACACACCCAATTAAGCGTAGCATAAGATCTCGTCATTAAGTTATTTGCTATAAGCTTTCGATACATAGTTACCTAGTCCTTATGACCATGAGATCATGTAAATCACTTATACCGGAAAGGTACTTTGATTACACCAAACACCACTGCGTAAATGGGTGGCTATAAAGGTGGGATTAAGTATCCGGAAAGTATGAGTTGAGGCATATGGATCAACAGTGGGATTTGTCCATCCCGATGACAGATAGATATACTCTGGGCCCTCTCGGTGGAATGTCGTCTGATGTCTTGCAAGCATATGAATGAGTTCATAAGAGACCACATACCACGGTACGAGTAAAGAGTACTTGTCAGGAGACGAGGTTGAACAAGGTATAGAGTGATACCGTAGATCAAACCTCGGACAAGTAAAATATCGCGAGACAAAGGGAATTGGTAATGTATGTGAATGGTTCATTCGATCACTAAAGTCATCGTTGAATATGTGGGAGCCATTATGGATCTCCAGATCCCGCTATTGGTTATTGGTCGGAGTGAGTACTCAACCATGTCCGCATAGTTCTCGAACCGTAGGGTGACACACTTAAAGTTGGATGTTGAAATGGTAGTACTTGAATATGGAATGGAGTTCGAATATTTGTTCGGAGTCCCGGATGAGATCCCGGACATCACGAGGAGTTCCGGAATGGTCCGGAGAATAAGATTCATATATAGGATGTCATTTTATGTGAATTAAAATGTCGCGGAAGGTTCTATGGAAGGTTCTAGAAGGTTCTAGAAAAGTCCGGAAGAAACCACCAAGGAATGTGGAGTCCACATGGGACTCCACCTCCATGGCCGGCCAGCCCTAGGTGGGGAGGAGTCCCAAGTGGACTCCCCCATAGGGGGCCGGCCACCCCCCACATGGGAGGTGGAAATCCCACCTTTGGGTGGGAGTCCTAGTTGGGCTAGGTTTCCCCCTCTTATGGAAGGTTTTTTGTTCGGGTCTTATTCGAAGACTTGGACACCAACACTTGGGGATCCACCTATATAATGAGGGGCCAAGGGAGGGGGCCGGCCACCCCAAGACCACAAGCTGGCCGCCCCCCTTGAGTGGCCGGCCACCCCCTCCCAAACCCTAGCCGCCCCCCTCTCCTCCATATAGCCCGCGTAGCTTAGCGAAGCTCCGCCGGACTTCTTCACCGCCACCGACACCACGCCGTCGTGCTGTCGGATTCAAGAGGAGCTACTACTTCCGCTGCCCGCTGGAACGGGAGGTGGACGTCGTCTTCATCAACAACCGAACGTGTGACCGAGTACGGAGGTGCTGCCCGTTCGTGGCGCCGGAACCGATCGTGATCAAGATCTTCTACGCGCTTTTGCAAGCGGCAAGTGATCGTCTACCGCAGCAACAAGAGCCTCATCTTGTAGGCTTTGGAATCTCTTCAAGGGTGAGACTCGATACCCCCTCGTTGCTACCGTCTTCTAGATTGCATCTTGGCTTGGATTGCGTGTTCGCCGTAGGAAAATTTTTGTTTTCTATGCATCGTTATCCTACAGTGGTATCAGAGCCGTGTCTATGCATAGATGGTTACACGAGTAGAACACAATGGTTTTGTGGGCGTTGATGCTCTTGTTATCTTTAGTTTGAGTACTTTGCATCTTTGTGGCATAGTGGGATGAAGCGGCTCGGACTAACTTTACATGACCGCGTTCATGAGACTTGTTCCTCGTTCGACATGCAACTTGTATTGCATAAGAGGCTTTGCGGGTGTCTGTCTCTCCTACTATAGTGAAGATTCAATTTACTCTTCTATTGACAACATTAGTATCACCGTTGTGGTTCATGTTCGTAGGTAGATTAGATCTCTCTCGAAAACCCTAAACCACGTAAATATGCAAACCAAATTAGAGACGTCTAACTTGTTTTTGCAGGGTTTGGTGATGTGATATGGCCATAATGTGATGATGAATATGTATGAGATGATCATTATTGTATTGTGGCAACCGGCAGGAGCCTTATGGTTGTCTTTAAATTTCATGTTGAGTAGTATTTCAAAGTAGTTGTAATAGTTGCTACATGAGGTGAACAACCATGAAGACGGCGCCATAAACCTTGACGCTACGCCGACGATGATGGAGATCATGCCCGTTGATGATGAAGATCATGTCCGTGCTTTGGAGATGAAGATCAAAGGTGCAAAGACAAAAGGGCCATATCATATCACATATGAATTGCATGTGATGTTAATCCTTTATGCATCTTATTTTGCTTAGATCGCGACGGTAGCATTATAAGATGATCCCTCACATTAATATCAAGATAATAAAGTGTTCTCCCCTCGTATGCACCGTTGCCAAGGTTCGTCGTTTCGAAGCATCTCGTGATGATCGGATGTGATAGACTCAACGTTCATATACAACGGGTGTAAGCCATGTTACACACGCGGAATACTTGGGTTTGCTTGACGAGCCTAGCATGTACAGACATGGCCTCGGGACAACGGAAACCGAAAGGTTGAACACGAGTCATATGGATGATATGATCAACATATTGATGTTCACCATTGAAGCTACATCATCTCACGTGATGATCGGTTTTGGTGTAGTGGATTTGGATCGTGTACCACTTAACAACTATGAGGGATGTTGTATTAAGTGGGAGTTCATTAGTAATTAGATTAAAACATGAACTAATTATCATAAACATAGTCTGAGAAGTATTTTGTATTAATTTTGTAGTATTGGCATCCGTTTACTACTATGCGCTAGTTTTGTTATTGAGATAGAAATACTGTTAAAATCTGGCAAGAAACTTTACGGATTGGTACCGTATTGTTAAAGAATCAAGAATTGATTAAGTCCTATTGCAAACTTTTAGTAAACCTCACATTGTTGATTCAAAGAGCTATGGTTTCAATTAGTACCTAAAGTTATCTTGTCTCCTTGAAACTTGAAGTTCAAATCTGTTTGAAAAGTAAGGAGCTGAAAATTTAGTTTTCAGAAATAATCAAGGTATGAGATATATGTGATATCTAAGACCTTATTGCAAGATGATAGAATATAATTTGGTGAGACTACATAAACTCATAAATTTATGGGAATGTATGAAGGTTGAAGACGCCAGGCGTCACAATCCTCCAACTATTGGGGCACTAATAATATTCGCATATCCATGAAGTTATCATCCTTAGTATGCACCGTTGCTAAGACTCGTCGTTTCGAAGCATCACGTGATGATCGGGTGTGATAGATTCTACGTGTGCATACAACGGGTGCAAGCCAGATTTGCACATGCGAATACCAAGGTTAAAACTTTACGAGCCTAGCATGTACAGACATGGTCTCGGAAAGTCGTCATAATATAATGGATAAAATTATGAGTGAAATTGTTCATCATATTACAAAGTTACTAATAGTGAAATCTGGAACACTTGTCATATGATGATCAACTTCAAAGTAAGAACCTCAAGGTTATTGGTATTTGACCAACAAACCTAGAAGTTAATGATGTTGAAGTGTTTTTCTGAATAATGAGGAAAGCTAAAAGAGAAACTGCAAAAGATATTTTGGCAAAAAGAAAAGAAAAGACTAGAAAGTCTAGCTCAGGTATATATAAATGATATACATGTTATGGTTGTATTCCTAGTTAAGTCACACTATGAAATTCTTGGGTATTAGTACTATATTGGTTGGTATGAAGTGTCATACAAAACAACGCAATACAAGAATACAATGGCCTAAGTGACTGACAAGGAATATGATAGGAATGCACGTCTGGAACAAAATAAAGTGTTATTATGTTCGTCGTTGGCATTCTATCTAGCCCTTAGAATTTATAATAAAGAACTTAATAATTGTTATTTTGCTCTGGTCAAATGAAAACAATGAGTTGTTCAAATTATGACATTACTCCATGTACGATGGATAAGTTATTATAAATCTTAATGGTGAAACACACATACATAACACTGACGCTAAAATGCCATAAGGCAAATGATTTGAATTCTACTTATTTGTGGAACCGCCATTTAGGTCATGTTAGAAAGAAAAACATGAAGGAACTCCATGTAAATGGATTTTTGGAGTCATTTGATTTTTGAATCATTTGGCGCTTGCAAATTTTTTCTAAAAGAGAATGATTAAAATACCGTTCATAGGCCAAGAAGTTGAACGGGCAACTAACTTAGTGGAAAAATACATGATGATGTATATGGTTCACTGGGCATAGTTGTGTGCGGAGATTCTTCTACTTCATGAAAACTTTCAACAATGAATTGAGTATATATGTGGATATATTCAATAAGGAAGAAGTTTGAAACATTTGAATGGATTCAAATAAATTTCAGCATGAAGTGGAAATCATCGTAATAGAAAAGTCAAATATCTATGATTGGATCATGGTGAAAATATTTGAATTACAAGTTTTAGCGAACATCTAAGAGAGTCATGAAATTGTTCTACAACTCACATTTCTTGGAGTATCATAATGATGATATAGTATCCGAGAGATGTATCCAAACCTTGTTGGATTAATGATGAGATAAAATATTATGATGCCATTATATTTTTGTGGATTATGCTTTAGTGACTACCGCTTTTACACTAAATAGAGCATCATCATGATCCGTTGAAATGACACCATACGAGTTATGGCATGGGTATAAACCCTAATAGTCCTTTCTTTAAATTTTGGTCTAAGAGTTTACAAACCAAAATCGGATGAATGTCTTTGTTGGTTATCCCAGAGATTTAATTGGGAATTCTTCCCACAAGACAAAGACAAAAGTGTTTGTCAATGTTTCTTATTTCCGAGAAATTGTTTCTAGTGAAGTATTTGAGTGGGAGGACAATATATTTTGATAAGGTTTATGAACCTGAGCATAATGATCAGAGTAGCGCATCATCGGAATTGGTTTCGGAAGCGGCCACGACGATCATGGCTCCCATGAATACAAAAGTGTTTTAGCCATGGAGATCGAAGTACATATTGAACCTTGTAGGTATGGTTTACTTTGTGATCAAATAAATGATTTGTGAACAAAGGATTGATTTTGAACAATAATAAACCAACTACAAACAAAGAAGTTATGATGGGCCCTGACTCCGTTAAAATGGCTATATGCCATGAAATCCAAGATAGATAAATACTTTTTGAAAGTAAATGGATCTATACAATTTATGGACTTGGATAAAATATCCTTAAAGAAGCTCGACTTGTCGAAAAATTGTTTACGACAAAGTTCAAAGAGTTGACTACGATAAGATTAGATCTTCCGTAGCAATGCTTATAGTCTATGTGGATTATTCTAGTAATCACTACATATTTCTTTTATGAGATATGCTAGTAGGATGGCAAAATACATTACTTATCAGAAGTGTGTATTAAAAGGTGTATACAAGATACAACCAAGAGTTTTGCTGGTCCGTGGAATACTAGATAGGTATACAAACTTCAATTTGATGAAGTAAGTATAGCGGAGTTTGAATCTTCACTGGATGAAATAGTCAAAGAGTTTTTTGATTTCATCAGAGACGATGAAGAGGCTTGCATTTGCAAGAAATTAAGTGGGAGCGCTAAGACACATTTATTACACTTTATGTAGGTGACATATAGTTGGTTATAAATGATGTAATTATATACTTGATTAAAAGGTTTCATTGAGAAATTAATTTCAATGAAAGGATATGGACTGAAACATATCTAGTGTCAAGATCTATGAAGATAGATTGAAACACAAAATAAGTTTAAGTCAAAGTACATAGAATGGATATTGAAATAGTTCAATATAGAAATATTAAGAAAATGTTCTTGTCATGTGAAGGTTTAACAAGACTTGAGTGTATCTGACACTCGATGAGTAAAAACACATGAGTGATTTTAGATCACGAATAATATGTACAAAATCAGATATCTTGTGCTCTAAAATGTTATGAGCATATACCAGAATGATTCATGTGATGATCATTGGACAAACAGTAAGAATATCCCTGTGTACTTTAGAAGAACCAAGGATATATAAATAGTTTTGTATGAAGAAATGACAAACAAATCGCTGTAAGGTGTTGCACCGATATTGGTTTTGTCACATATAAAAATAAAATTTCAATCTCAAAATTAGGCTAAGTGTTGATTAAAAGGTAGCACAATACTAGATTTAGAAGAGTTCTAAATATTGTGACGGATTCTACAAACGAAGGCAGAATATGTCATTGTTTTGACAATGACTGAGGATGTTAAAGTCAAGAGGTTCTTTGAGAACTTGGTGTAGTTCCGATAGTGTCAGAACTTTGAAGCTATATTGTGTATGACAATATTAGTGACATATTTCAGACCGCGGAATTAAGGTTCCACCAGAAGACCAAACATATTTAATGCCGACTCATTTGGAAAATGAGTGATGCGTGAAGACGCAAATGAATTGCAAAATACATACGTTTCTGAGTGTGTCAGAACCATTGACTAAAGCTCTCCCTAGGGCAAAGTATGACCAACACCAGAATGCCATGGGTGTTAGGTACATTACAATGTAATCTAGATTATTGACTCTAGTGCAAGTGGGAGACTGAAGGAGATATGCCCTAGAGGCAATAATAAAGTGGTTATTATTTATATCTTTATGTTTATGATAAATGTTTATATATCATGCTATAATTGTATTAACCGAAACATTAGTACATGTGTGATATGTAGACAAACAAGAAGTCCCTAGTATGCCTCTTAAACTAGCTTGTTGATTAATGGATGATTAGTTTCATAATCATGAACATTGGATGTTATTAATAACAAGGTTATGTCATTGTGTGAATGATGTAATGGACACACCCAATTAAGCGTAGCATAAGATCTCGTCATTAAGTTATTTGCTATAAGCTTTCGATACATAGTTACCTAGTCCTTATGACCATGAGATCATGTAAATCACTTATACCGGAAAGGTACTTTGATTACACCAAACACCACTGCGTAAATGGGTGGCTATAAAGGTGGGATTAAGTATCCGGAAAGTATGAGTTGAGGCATATGGATCAACAGTGGGATTTGTCCATCCCGATGACGGATAGATATACTCTGGGCCCTCTTGGTGGAATGTCGTCTGATGTCTTGCAAGCATATGAATGAGTTCATAAGAGACCACATACCACGGTACGAGTAAAGAGTACTTGTCAGGAGACGAGGTTGAACAAGGTATAGAGTGATACCGTAGATCAAACCTCGGACAAGTAAAATATCGCGAGACAAAGGGAATTGGTAATGTATGTGAATGGTTCATTCGATCACTAAAGTCATTGTTGAATATGTGGGAGCCATTATGGATCTCCAGATCCCGCTATTGGTTATTGGTCGGAGTGAGTACTCAACCATGTCCGCATAGTTCTCGAACCGTAGGGTGACACACTTAAAGTTGGATGTTGAAATGGTAGTACTTGAATATGGAATGGAGTTCGAATATTTGTTCGGAGTCCCGGATGAGATCCCGGACATCACGAGGAGTTCCGAAATGGTCCGGAGAATAAGATTCATATATAGGATGTCATTTTATGTGAATTAAAATGTCGCGGAAGGTTCTATGGAAGGTTCTAGAAGGTTCTAGAAAAGTCTGGAAGAAACCACCAAGGAATGTGGAGTCCACATGGGACTCCACCTCCATGGCCGGCCAGCCCTAGGTGGGGAGGAGTCCCAAGTGGACTCCCCCATAGGGGGCCGGCCACCCCCCACATGGGAGGTGGAAATCCCACCTTTGGGTGGGAGTCCTAGTTGGGCTAGGTTTCCCCCTCTTATGGAAGGTTTTTTGTTCGGGTCTTATTCGAAGACTTGGACACCAACACTTGGAGATCCACCTATATAATGAGGGGCCAAGGGAGGGGGCCGGCCACCCCAAGACCACAAGCTGGCCGCCCCCCTTGAGTGGCCGGCCACCCCCTCCCAAACCCTAGCCGCCCCCCTCTCCTCCATATAGCCCGCGTAGCTTAGCGAAGCTCCGTCGGACTTCTTCACCGCCACCGACACCACGCCGTCGTGCTGTCGGATTCAAGAGGAGCTACTACTTCCGCTGCCCGCTGGAACGGGGAGGTGGACGTCGTCTTCATCAACAACCGAACGTGTGACCGAGTACGGAGGTGCTGCCCGTTCGTGGCGCCGGAACCGATCGTGATCAAGATCTTCTACGCGCTTTTGCAAGCGGCAAGTAATCGTCTACCGCAGCAACAAGAGCCTCATCTTGTAGGCTTTGGAATCTCTTCAAGGGTGAGACTCGATACCCCCTCGTTGCTACCGTCTTCTAGATTGCATCTTGGCTTGGATTGCGTGTTCGCCGTAGGAAATTTTTTGTTTTCTATGCATCGTTATCCTACAGTTGAGGAGGTGTATCGTTCACGAGCAATTAAAATTAGCTCTCTCCAAGGCAATGCTACACAAGTGGTGAATGGACAAAGACTCAAGCATTATATCTCAGGTGATTCTTATAATGTAGATGTTGATATTATTCGAGTGGAAACACCGGAAGCTTTCATCAAAGGTCAAATTGACAGTCCGCCAGAACTCGACTTTGAATAGGTAACAGTACTGGTAATGAAAAGTTCGCGATTTACTTTCCGAACAATGTTTTTGCTGTTTTTGGAAAATATGAAAAATTACGAGATCGAAACGGAGTGGAGGAGACGCACGAGGGCGTGCCCTCATAGGCCGGCGCGGGCCCCAGCCAGGCCGCGCCGCCCTATGAGCTGGCCGCCTCGTCGCCTCTTTCCAACTCTGGTACGACCTGGTACTTTCCTTTTGTCGTGAAAATTCCTGCTATATAATCCCCCGGACCCCTGGAGGTCCGTATATCGTTTTCTCGACGTGTTTTGTTTCGAGCTGTTTCTGCCAGGATCCGTTTTCAGTCTAGAAGCACCATGGTCTCCAAGAACAAGGGCAAGGAGCTTTCGGATGAAGATATTCAAGATCTCGAGTGGAAATAGGTGGACAAGAGCGTCAAGGAAGAGGATGAAGAAGAGGTGGAGGAAGACTCGCGCGCATACCCGCGTGCTACCATCGCAAGCATCGAGGTGGTGGATAACCCTTTTAGTGCAAACAAGAGCGCAAGAATTCGCACCGGAGGAAGGGTTCCACGTCATTACCTAGCTCCGAAGACGTTTTCTTCAGGCATTCACTATCCCTTCCGCAATCTAATTTTCAATAGCCAAATTGAAAGGACTCCCAAGGCAGCATTGCCTAGCAATTGGGATATAGATCGTTCTAACACTGCAGGAAGGATGAAGCCTGAGGGTGAAGAGTGGGGAAATAACTCCAAGAGTTGGGACTCACCGTCGGACATACTTCTTAACCGCGTCGAGCACAATTCGGAGATGATTCGCAACCTCACGTACAAGATTGATGAGCTTCAGGAGCTTGTTGAGAAGCTTGTCAGGAATTCATCACCACCATCGCCGAAGGAGTAATTCATCATCGGTATTGGCATCCCCTTGGTTTGTTCCAAGCTTGGGGGAGTGCCGCGGTATCACATCATCACTACCTTTTACTTTTTACTGTCAAGTAGTGTCATATCATGAGTAGGGAAGTTATCATATAAGATGGGTTGCAATTTGGAAGTATCTCTCCTTTAGTTGGTTGTCTATGTATCCCTTGGTGTGAGTTATCGTTATGGAATATTAATGAGAAGTCTTATCATTTACATATTGCACATCTTATTTTAGTTTGCAATCTCTATTATATGATTGATCTTGTTATTAGTATTGGTATCACTTTGGGAGCATTGAATAAATCTATTTGGTTTTGGCAAACTTAGCATTGGTCAATAGCAACAATACTTTGAGGTTTAAGTAGAAAAGAGAAATACATGTAGTTGTTTCATTATCTTTCTTTCTTGTTAGCTCATAGCTTATTATTCTGAAGTTAAAACTGTTTGTGCTTGCAAGGAAGATGCATGATTGTTTCTATCACATGTATATCTGTTTGTTTCCCTCGACTCTTATGCTTGCTAATTAACCTTGCTAGCTAAAGACCTGTACTGAGAGGGAATACTTCTCGTGCATCCAAACCTTAACCCAAACCTATGTCATTTGTGTCCACCATAACTGCCTACTACATGGTATTTCCTGCCATTCCAAGTAAATACTTCATGTGCTACCTTTAAACAATTCAAAATTTACTATCTCTTATTTGTGTCAATGTTTTATAGCTCATGAGGAAGTATGTGGTGTTTTATCTTTCAATCTTGTTGGGCAACTTTCACCAATGGACTAGTGGCTTCATCCACTTATCCAATAACTTTGCAAAAAGAGCTGGCAATGGGATTGTAACACCCCAAATTTTAAAACAAAGAGAAAATGAATTTCATTTTTTCCAAAAATGAGAACCAACAAAAACTTTTCTTAAATAGAGTGCTATGCTTAGTGCTCATACCTATTACTTGTATTTTTGCCATGATGAGTGTTATTATGCCTATGTGATAAACCCTAAAACCCTAAAGTGATCAAGTGAAGATCACAAACCAAATAAAATTAAAAGAGAAAGAAATTAAATAAGAAAAACCCTAAACCCTAACCTCCTCAAAAATCCTTTGGATCTATTTGGAGAAACCAAAATAGAAGAAAAATACATATGTGGGCCTATAGCCCTAATATGGAGGTTTTGAACTCTACTTTTCTTACTTTGCTAAAATGGTGGTGAACCCTTGCAAAACTTACTAAACCCTAAACCTCATCCCTCTTGTCATCAATCTTTGAAAAATAATATAAAAAAGAAAAGATCTTATTTAAGAAAAAGGCATCTGCAAGCCTATGGATACTTGTTGAAAATGATGAGCTTTGCCTTGTCTACCTTGAGTAGATGAATTGAAATACCTCAACACACTCAACAAAGCACTTACCAACCAATTCAAGTGTGAAACAAAATAAAATCAAACATATGCATAGAGGCATATGTGCCTATGGCTATTTCGGTAAAACTTTACCCTAGGCCTTTCTACTTTATTTAGAGGATTGGAAAACCTTCATAAACCTTATCTAGTACTTCTCCAACCCAATCCAAAATGAAACAAAAGATTTTAAAATGAAAGTAATAATGCCATAGAGGCATATGAGAGCAAAATATCAAATTTGTGAAATTGAGGATCTTGACCCTAAGACTTGTAGTGAATGGTTGGATCACTCCTATATACCATTTCAACACTCAACAACATCAATTGGGTCAAGCCTAGTCAAATTAAAAATAAAATGCCACATATGCATAGAGGCATATGTGACACATAGCCATTTTCACCAATTCTTGTCCTATGCACTTCTACTTTGACCCAATGGTGTGAAACCATCTCTAAACCTAATCTAACCTTAAAGTGACCCTCAACCTTGCCCAAGTGAGGCAAGGGGAGCACTTTACAAGAATAAGGAAAATTGACATGTCATCTCTCATGTGTTATGGCCAATTTTACAAATCTTTGAGCAAGACCATTTGAAATGGTTTCAATGGTTTGAGAATGTTTCTAAACTAATAAGAATCACATTAGAGTCAAGAAAAGTCAAATCAAATGGAGAGAAATCAAATAGTGAGATAATTCCATTTTCACTCACATACACATAGGGCCAAATTATCAAATCTTGACCTAGCCACCTCCATTACCTCAAAATGGTTTGAACCTTTCACCTAACTCAATATAACACCAACTAAACCTCACTTTTGTCAAAAGGAAGCAAAGAAAAATAAAAGAATAAAAGTTAGAAATTCACAAAACCCTCACATATGGCTTATGGCATTTTTATAAATTTTGACCCTAGACCAATTGGGTCTTCACCATTAGTTGAATAATGTTACTAAACACTTATTAAAACTTTTGGAATCAAATAAACACAATTCAAATCAAATTCAAACTCAAAATTGGCTCACATACAATAATGGTCAAAACTGCCATTTATATTCTGGTCACTACTTTGAGCCTCTCTATTTCAAGTTTTTCAAACTAAACTTTCCCAATTCTTTGCATGTCATCCAAGAGCACATCAAGGTGAACAACTTTGGTAAAGACCACCATGCCAAATTCATCGTGGATCAAAAACTATGCTCCTCCAAAGTTGGAACATTTTATCATATTCAACAATCTCACACTTAGCAAATTTGCAATTCTTTGAATTTTTAAATTCCACCAACACCTCTCACTCTCTCTGGTCATTTACAACTCAACTCAATTCATCACTTTCAAATTTTATAACCATAGAAACTCAACCAAATTTGGGCCAAAATTGTAATTTACAATATGTAACTATGTGCCACTATTGGAAATAGTGACTCTACCCCCAACCCTAATGCCCCTAACTCCTCTACCCTGTCCCCTTGTCCCCTCTCTTCCTCACAGCAGCACAGAGACCCTAAGGGAAACCCTAGAGGAGCAAGGACATGGCCATGCCGGCCCATGCCACCATGTCAAGCTCCCCCTCTCTCCTTTCACCTCCAGCCATGGCCCTGCTACCATTTAGCTCCACCTCACCTCCCTACTGCAGCCTATACAAACCTTGGTCGGAGAGGACGCCGAGGCTGGCCGGAAATCGCGCGCCCAGGGCGGCCCAGGCAATGCCGATCACGGCATGGGCACGCCCCAGAGCACGCCACGGGCAGCTCAGAGCGCCACCTGCCGCCGTCAACCCAGGCCCCCTTCTCGCTCTCTCCCTTCACCAACTCGCTCCACTGGACGACCAGCGCCCGGCAGACATGCTCCCTGCCTCGCGCGAGGACCGCCGCCGTCGACCACCTCGCCGTTCATCCGCAACCCTGTCGCCAGACATGGACGTCGCTCGCGCTCAACTGGCCGTCCCCCACCTCGCCATCACGCGCGTTAGCTTCGTCTAGACGTCGCCTACACGACGCGCCCCCTAGATTGCCCCTTAGAGCACCGGAGACTCCACGCCGTCGACGACCTCCCACGGGCACCCGCACCACCTCGAGCGCCTATAAAAGGAGGACACCCACGGCCAATTCATTCACACCAGTCGCCTCCCCTCCTCCTCCTTGATCTCCTCGACCACCTCCCCCTTCCCAATTCCGCCGGAGTAGCCCCAATTTCACCGCCGACCACCGCCACAGTAGCTCCTCACCGCCATCAAATTAGACCACCTCTGACTCCGCCACCGGTACCAGTCGACGTCCCGTCCTCGACAACGTCGCCTCGCACCCAGCAGAGCCCCGCGGGAACCTCCGTCGCGCCGCCGACCCCCTACCTCGCCGGAGCAGCAGCCCCTTCTCCCCCGACGGTGATGACGAAGCCCCACCGTCCGATCTCCATCTGATCCAGCGGCTCGCGTTCACAGGTACCGTTTCGGGTTAAAAAGAGACTGACGCGCGGGCCCCCTTCTGTCAGCTGGCCGAAACGTTATTGGGCTGCCCCCCTGGCATTTTAAATCTTTCGGCCCACTTCTTTTCCCGCCTAGCCCATTTAGCTAAATTCAATTAATTTGATTCAGCAAATTTCAAATACTGATTCCCACTTCAAAATTTATTAACTTTCAAACTACTGCACCAAATTTAGCAAACTACATATCTCTGGAAAGCCTATGAAATTATCTACATTTTGCCACTGGTTTCAACCACATATCTTGTGTAGAATTTGAATAACAAAAAGAACAAAACAGAGACTTTTCAGTATTCAAATAAATCTTAAAAATCAACCACTTTGAATTTTGAAGTGAATCCAATTGCAATAATTCACATTTAACAAACTCTAATTTACTATGTAAAAATATGATATGGGTTCTATACATGATCATGGCCTAGATTAATTAAAGGACTATATGGCTATTCTAGTTAGTTGATATTGTCCAAAACTATTATGTAAATTCTATGAAGTGTTCACTTCATTTAAATCTTGTCCCAAATACTTTCATATGAAGTACCCTGGTCCAATACTCTCAAATGAAATTCTTGGTGAATTTAAATCATAATAGGCATTATTAAATGGTATGAGGTATTCTACCTCATTTAAATCAATTCCTCAAATGATGATGATGAATGGTTGACTTAGGTCAACATGATTTCATGTAGAATTGTTTGAGGAAATTAAATCTTAAGAAGATTCAATGAGAGGAAATTATTTCTCAAAAACTATATGGAAACTATCATTTACATATATAAGGAGAGAAGTTATCCTCTAACACTAAGTAAGAAACCTTAGATTGATTCTAAGTAGCAATGTTAAGTAATGATACCAGGTCATTTGGAGTGGGCCATTAAGGCAAATTTAGGTTACTTAAGTGTTGTTTGGTGATTGTATCCTCGTATTCGTTTATAGACGCTAGTACCGGAGAATACCAGGAAGAAGAGGTCTTCTACCAAGAGGAAGAGCAAGAAAACTTTGATCACATCACCAACCAAGGCAAGCTATTACCAATGCAAGCTAGACTATTGCAAGTTATAATGTTGCAAGCAAACACCAATGCAAGATAATACTCTTGCAAAGTGCAAAGCTCACTATGAGCAAGGCATTACCCTATCTACTTTATGCTTATGATCCTATTTCCCAGTTTTACTTTACAAGCTTTATTTACTTTTGTTTTATCAAAGTACTTTTTGATTCATGATTCACTTGGTTAGTATTGGAGTAGTACAAGAGTATTGAAGTTAGCCTAGAAGCAAAGCAAAATACTTAGCACCCCTCATACATAGATGCTAGTGCTAAATTAAAAGTGACTACTCTAGTCGGGAACTTGTGAAAAGAAATGACTTTGAAAACCTTGGAATGATGAGTCATTCTATTGAAAGATTTTGAAGGTGAATATGATCTGTGAATGACTTGGTGAATTTTACCAAAACTGATGGTTGGGTTCGGATGCGATACCATTCCAATTTTACAAGTACCCCCACAATACCTGAATCTGGGTAAGGCTTAGCTGGAAATTTATATATTTTAGTATGGGTTCCCTCTGAACAAGCGTCATAGGGGTTATGCCGAGGCTGCCTCCGTACTGGTGAAGTGATATGAAATGACGTGAAATGAGGTGAATGTCCGGCCCAAGCCCTGTGCAGTTCCCAGGCTGACGGTGTGTCTTCACTGGGAGGCCAAGCTCATGGGGAGAGGTGCCTATACTAAAATATGTAAATGAAAGGTTAGGATTGGTAGTTCGTGTACTGCGTACGATAAATCAGGGCCAGTTACCCCTGACGAGCTATTGCAATTGTTGTGGCACAAGTGTACAACCTCTGCAGAGTTAAACCTATTCGAATAGCCGCGTCCGCGATCATGGACAGTTGGAAAGGCCATACTATTCCGTCATCAGAATTTTTCTAAAACTATGAATGGGGAATGGTGACTTATGAATTTGAACTTGAAAGGTGACATTGACTTTGAATCACAACAGAGTTGTGGGAATGACACCAATGTTGCCACTTGAGTTAGTTAGCACATGAAGAGTTGTTTACTAAAATGTTTGTGAACTAAAATTGGCTTTATGCAAAATAAACTAGAGCTTAGCACCCCCTTACTAGAACTGTTAGCACTTACATTAGTATTAGTTTGCGAGTACTTTAAAGTACTCACGGCTGTGTCCCTGGCTATTCAAATGGCCAGACTATGAAGAGGAGCAGAACTATCAAGATGACGGCAACCAAGATGTCTACGACAACTAGGGAATCTTCTGACGTCAGACGTTGGCCTGTGGACTAGAGAGTCCCTTCTACTTACGCTTCCGCTATGAAACTATGAACCTTGTGTCTGTTGGTCAATAGATCAACTATTTGTGTAATATTGGATCATGTGATCTCTATTTGTAAGACGACTATGGTATGTAATGAATGATGACTTATGATATTCAACTATTATGTCTCGCAACAACAATATTCCTGGGATTGCGATGTATGGCATAACATGCATCTGGACTTAAAAATCCGGGTGTTGACAAGTTGGTATCAGAGCCATTGTTTGACCTTAGAAGACCCTAGTTAGAATGGACGTCTGAAAAACTTAGTTTCAAAACCAAAGAAGTGAATACTTGGAAAAAACTTATTCTCCCTCTCATCCTTGAGATCTTTTTCAAAAATGAGAAATTCATGCCCTAATTTTTCCTTGTAGAACTACCTAAAACTTTGCACACTTGACTACTTCTTTAACTTACTTATCCTAATTGCTCACAGATGGAGTACCAATGGGAGTTCTATCAGCTTGGTCCCGGAGGCGACCTAAAAGGATTTGAAGCAACTAGTGGAATATCTAGGACACCCGTATCCCGAGTTCTTCGGAATACCCCTCAACAACCACTCTGGAGAAACACCTCGGTGGGAAGTTTCTACTGATCTACGAAGAAAGCTTGGAGCCCCGGTATGGGAAACCATCTGGATATCTGTAACGGGAAACACTTGGAAGGAAGGACTAGTCAGAGCTATGCAAGAAGCAATTTCCCGTCTGTGTGGACAAAATGAGAACAAGATAAAAAAACACTTGCTTCATCTACTACCCAAGACATGACTCCATGGGACGGTCGATGACCATGCCCCCACACACGGAGATGAACCCCTACGTAGCACACCAGGACTTCAGGCTGTACAAAACCCGCAGGGATTTGGACAACGCCCTCGCCTCTCGCCAAGCACATCACCCGTGAAGACGAAGAATCCACCCGGAAGAGTAGTATCACCCCAGCACTTAAGTAGGTGTGAGTTGCATCAGGATCCCCTTGTATCGTAGAGCGAATGAATGGTTCTTCAAACCAACGGTGTGGTAGATTTGTAATGTGTGATGTTTGGTATGAATGATAAAGTGTTGTTGGTTATACCCCCTCAACACTACTCAAATTTTCAAGTTTTGAACTTCGTGAACTTTAATTCAAACAAACCATAGAAATTTCCCTCTTATCTCATGATCTTCTATATCTTCAGATGGCCCCTCCCAATCGCACCAACGACGCAATGATGCAACTGCTGCAAACCCTGCTTGCCGACAGGGAAACAGAAAGAGCTGAACGCCAAGCCAACATCACCGCCTTGCAGAACATTGCCAACCAAGGCCATGGAAACCACGACCACCCTGGGTCAAAACTGAAGAACTTTCAGAACACCAACCCACCTATCTTCAACAAGACCGAAGAGCCCCTCGATGCCGATGACTGGCTCCAGACGATGGAGAATAACTTGGAAGTAGCTGGAGTGGAAGCCAATGAGAAGGTCTTGTTTGCAACCCACTATCTTGCCGGACCAGCCCGCGCTTGGTGGACAAGCACCCATGCCATGAACGGAGGTCAGTTCATGACTTGGGAGGATTTCAAGCTCAACTTTAGCAAGTACCATGTGCCCCAAGGACTGATCAAGATGATGAGAGACGAGTTCCGCGAACTCAAGCAAGGCAGGATGTCCGTGGTAGAATACCGCGACAGGTTTCTTACTCTGTCAAGGTACGCCCCGGACGAGACCGATACCAATGAGAAGAGGAAAGAAAGATTTCTGAACGGACTCCACGATGAGATGCAGACTGTACTGGTCAACATTCCCTTTGCTGACCTAGAAGCTCTGGTGGACTCTGCCATCCAGATGGAAGGGAAGCTTCATCAAGCCAATGAGAACCGCAAGCGCCGGATGATGAATCAGCATGGGTCCAGCAATACCCAGAAGTACCGCAACAACTCATCTGGAGGATATACTCCAAAGTACAACAAGCCCCCTGCCCAGAACTACCGCCCAAACTACACCAACAACCACGGAGGACCCCCGAAGCCCGGAGGCAACCACCACAACAACCACAATCACACCAGCAACAACAACCCCAACAACAACAACAACGGAAACAACAACACTGGCCCTAGAATCGGAAGCAACGCCGTCCCCGTTGCGAACAAGCAGGACAAGACCACCATCACGTGCTATGAGTGTGGTGTAGTGGGGCACTACTCCAACGAGTGTCCCAAGAGGCTCGCCAAGCTCGCCGGCAACACCGCTGCACCGGTTCAGAACCAACGCCGCTTTGCCGCAAGAAAGAACATGAACAACAACGGCCGCTACTACAACATGACGGCCACCGAAGCTCAAGAAGCACCTCAGAACATGCCAAGTATGTCCCCTGTTAAATCATATCGCCCAATCTCTCCTAGGAACCTAACTTTTCTTAAAATCTCGGGATGAGATTTGTTTAAGGGGGAAGGGTTTGTAACACCCCAAATTTTAAAACAAAGAGAAAATGAATTTCATTTTTTCCAAAAATGAGAACCAACAAAAACTTTTCTTAAATAGAGTGCTATGCTTAGTGCTCATACCTATTACTTGTGTTTTTGCCATGATGAGTGTTATTATGCCTATGTGATAAACCCTAAAACCCTAAAGTGATCAAGTGAAGATCACAAACCAAATAAAATTAAAAGAGAAAGAAATCAAATAAGAAAAACCCTAAACCCTAACCTCCTCAAAAATCCTTTCGATCTATTTGGAGAAACCAAAATAGAAGAAAAATACATATGTGGGCCTATAGCCCTAATATGGAGGTTTTGAACTCTACTTTTCTTACTTTGCTAAAATGGTGGTGAACCCTTGCAAAACTTACTAAACCCTAAACCTCATCCCTCTTGTCATCAATCTTTGAAAAATAATATATAAAAAAAGAAAAGATCTTATTTAAGAAAAAGGCATCTGCAAGCCTATGGATACTTGTTGAAAATGATGAGCTTTGCCTTGTCTACCTTGAGTAGATGAATTGAAATACCTCAACACACTCAACAAAGCACTTACCAACCAATTCAAGTGTGAAACAAAATAAAATCAAACATATGCATAGAGGCATATGTGCCTATGGCTATTTTGGTAAAACTTTACCCTAGGCCTTTCTACTTTATTTAGAGGATTGGAAAACCTTCATAAACCTTATCTAGTACTTCTCCAACCCAATCCAAAATGAAACAAAAGATTTTAAAAAGAAAGTAATAATGCCATAGAGGCATATGAGAGCAAAATATCAAATTTGTGAAATTGAGGATCTTGACCCTAAGACTTGTAGTGAATGGTTGGATCACTCCTATATACCATTTCAACACTCAACAACATCAATTGGGTCAAGCCTAGTCAAATTAAAAATCAAATGCCACATATGCATAGAGGCATATGTGACACATAGCCATTTTCACCAATTCTTGTCCTATGCACTTCTACTTTGACCCAATGGTGTGAAACCATCTCTAAACCTAATCTAACCTTAAAGTGACCCTCAACCTTGCCCAAGTGAGGCAAGGGGAGCACTTTACAAGAATAAGGAAAATTGACATGTCATCTCTCATGTGTTATGGCCAATTTTACAAATCTTTGAGCAAGACCATTTGAAATGGTTTCAATGGTTTGAGAATGTTTCTAAACTAATAATAATCACATTAGAGTCAAGAAAAGTCAAATCAAATGGAGAGAAATCAAATAGTGAGATAATTCCATTTTCACTCACATACACATAGGGCCAAATTATCAAATCTTGACCTAGCCACCTCCATTACCTCAAAATGGTTTGAACCTTTCACCTAACTCAATCTAACACCAACTAAACCTCACTTTTGTCAAAAGGAAGCAAAGAAAAATAAAAGAATAAAAGTTAGAAATTCACAAAACCCTCACATATGGCTTATGGCATTTTTATAAATTTTGACCCTAGACCAATTGGGTCTTCACCATTAGTTGAATAATGTTACTAAACACTTATTAAAACTTTTGGAATCAAAGAAACACAATTCAAATCAAATTCAAACTCAAAATTGGCTCACATACAATAATGGTCAAAACTGCCATTTATATTCTGGTCACTACTTTGAGCCTCTCTATTTCAAGTTTTTCAAACTAAACTTTCCCAATTCTTTGCATGTCATCCAAGAGCACATCAAGGTGAACAACTTTGGTAAAGACCACCATGCCAAATTCATCGTGGATCAAAAACTATGCTCCTCCAAAGTTGGAACATTTTATCATATTCAACAATCTCACACTTAGCAAATTTGCAATTCTTTGAATTTTTAAATTCCACCAACACCTCTCACTCTCTCTGGTCATTTACAACTCAACTCAATTCATCACTTTCAAATTTTATAACCATAGAAACTCAACCAAATTTGGGCCAAAATTGTAATTTACAATATGTAACTATGTGCCACTATTGGAAATAGTGACTCTACCCCCAACCCTAATGCCCCTAACTCCTCTACCCTGTCCCCTTGTCCCCTCTCTTCCCCACAGCAGCACAGAGACCCTAAGGGAAACCCTAGAGGAGCAAGGACATGGCCATGCCGGCCCATGCCACCATGTCAAGCTCCCCCTCTCTCCTTTCACCTCCAGCCATGGCCCTGCTGCCATTTAGCTCCACCTCACCTCCCTACTGCAGCCTATAGAAACCTTGGTCGGAGAGGACGCCGAGGCTGGCCGGAAATCGCGCGCCCAGGGCAGCCCAGGCAATGCCGATCACGGCATGGGCACGCCCCAGAGCATGCCACGGGCAGCTCAGAGCGCCACCTGCCGCCGTCAACCCAGGCCCCCTTCTCGCGCTCTCCCTTCACCAACTCGCTCCACTGGACGTCCAGCGCCCGCCAGACATGCTCCCTGCCTCGCGCGAGGACCGCCGCCGTCGACCACCTCGCCGTTCATCCGCAACCCTGTCGCCAGACATGGACGTCGCCCGCGCTCAACTGGCCTTCCCCCACCTCGCCATCACGCGCGTTAGCTTCGTCTAGACGTCGCCTACACGACGCGCCCCCTAGATTGCCCCTTCGAGCACCGGAGACGCCACGCCGTCGACGACCTCCCACGGGCACCCGCACCACCTCGAGCGCCTATAAAAGGAGGACACCCGCGGCCAATTCATTCACACCAGTCGCCTCCCCTCCTCCTCCTTGATCTCCTCGACCACCTCCCCCTTCCCAATTCCGCCGGAGTAGCCCCAATTTCACCGCCGACCACCGCCACAGTAGCTCCTCACCGCCATCAAATTAGACCACCTCTGACTCCGCCACCGGTACCAGTCGACGTCCCGTCCTCGACAACGTCGCCTCGCGCCCAGCAGAGCCCCGCGGGAACCTCCGTCGCGCCGCCGACCCCCTACCTCGCCGGAGCAGCAGCCCCTTCTCCCCCGACGGTGACGACGAAGCCCCACCGTCCGATCTCCATCTGATCCAGCGGCTCGCGTTCACAGGTACCGTTTCGGGTTAAAAAGAGACTGACGCGCGGCCCCCTTCTGTCAGCTGGCCGAGACGTTATTGGGCTGGCCCCCTGGCATTTTAAATCTTTCGGCCCACTTCTTTTCCCGCCTAGCCCATTTAGCTAAATTCAATTAATTTGATTCAGCAAATTTCAAATACTGATGCCCACTTCAAAATTTAATAACTTTCAAACTACTGCACCAAATTTAGCAAACTACATATCTCTGGAAAGCCTATGAAATTATCTACATTTTGCCACTGGTTTCAACAACATATCTTGTGTAGAATTTGAATAACAAAAAGAACAAAATAGAGAATTTTCAGTATTCAAATAAATCTTAAAAATCAACCGCTTTGAATTTTGAAGTGAATCCAATTGCAATAATTCACATTTAACAAACTCTAATTTACTATGTAAAAATATGATATGGGTTCTGAACATGATCATGGCCAAGATTAATTAAAGGACTATATGGCTATTCTAGTTAGTTGATATTGTCCAAAACTATTATGTAAATTCTATGAAGTGTTCACTTCATTTAAATCTTGTCCCAAATACTTTCATATGAAGTATTGACCCCTGGTCAAATACTCTCAAATGAAATGCTTGGTGAATTTAAATCATAATAGGCATTATTAAATGGTATGAGGTATTCTACCTCATTTAAATCAATTCCTCAAATGATGATGATGAATGGTTGACTTAGGTCAACATGATTTCATGTAGAATTGTTTGAGGAAATTAAATCTTAAGAAGATTCAATGAGAGGAAATTATTTCTCAAAAACTATATGGAAACTATCATTTACATATATAAGGAGAGAAGTTATCCTCTAACACTAATTAAGAAACCTTAGATTGATTCTAAGTAGCAATGTTAAGTAATGATACCAGGTCATTTGGAGTGGGCCATTAAGGCAAATTTAGGTTACTTAAGTGTTGTTTGGTGATTGTATCCTCGTATTCGTTTATAGACGCTAGTACCGGAGAATACCAGGAAGAAGAGGTCTTCTACCAAGAGGACGAGCAAGAAAACTTTGATCACATCACCAACCAAGGCAAGATATTACCAATGCAAGCTAGACTATTGCAAGTTATAATGTTGCAAGCAAACACCAATGCAAGATAATACTCTTGCAAAGTGCAAAGCTCACTATGAGCAAGGCATTACCCTATCTACTTTATGCTTATGATCCTATTTCCCAGTTTTACTTTACAAGCTTTATTTACTTTTGTTTTATCAAAGTACTTTTTGATTCATGATTCACTTGGTTAGTATTGGAGTAGTACAAGAGTATTGAAGTTAGCCTAGAAGCAAAGCAAAATACTTAGCACCCCTCATACATAGATGCTAGTGCTAAATTAAAAGTGACTACTCTAGTCGGGAACTTGTGAAAAGAAATGACTTTGAAAACCTTGGAATGATGAGTCATTCTATTGAAAGATTTTGAAGGTGAATATGATCTGTGAATGACTTGGTGAATTTTGCCAAAACTGATGGTTGGGTTCGGATGCGATACCATTCCAATTTTACAAGTACCCCCATAATACCTGAATCTGGGTAAGGCTTAGCTGGAAATTTATATATTTTAGTATGGGTTCCCTCTAAACAAGCGTCATAGGGGTTATGCCGAGGCTGCCTCCGTACTGGTGAAGTGATATGAAATGACGTGAAATGAGGTGAATGTCCGGCCCAAGCCCTGTGCAGTTCCCAGGCTGACGGTGTGTCTTCACTGGGAGGCCAAGCTCATGGGGAGAGGTGCCTATACTAAAATATGAAAATGAAAGGTTAGGATTGGTAGTTCGCGTACTGCGTACGATAAATCAGGGCCAGTTACCCCTGACGAGCTATTGCAATTGTTGTGGCACAAGTGTACAACCTCTGCAGAGTTAAACCTATTCGAATAGCCGCATCCGCGATCATGGACAGTTGGAAAGGCCATACTGTTCCGTCATCAGAATTTTTCTAAAACTATGAATGGGGAATGGTGACTTATGAATTTGAACTTGAAAGGTGACATTGACTTTGAATCACAACAGAGTTGTGGGAATGACACCAATGTTCCCACTTGAGTTAGTTAACACATGAAGAGTTGTTTACTAAAATGTTTGTGAACTAAAATTGGCTTTATGCAAAATAAACTAGAGCTTAGCACCCCCTTACTAGAACTGTTAGCACTTACATTAGTATTAGTTTGCGAGTACTTTAAAGTACTCACGGCTGTGTCACTGGCTATTCAAATGGCCAGACTATGAAGAGGAGCAGAACTATCAAGATGACGGCAACCAAGATGTCTACGACAACTAGGGAATCTTCTGACGTCAGACGTTGGCCTGTGGACTAGAGAGTCCCTTCTACTTACGCTTCCGCTATGAAACTATGAACCTTGTGTCTGTTGGTCAATAGATCAACTATTTGTGTAATATTGGATCATGTGATCTCTATTTGTAAGACGACTATGGTATGTAATGAATGATGACTTATGATATTCAACTGTTATGTCTCGCAACAACAATATTCCTGGGATTGCGATGTATGGCATAACAGGCATCTGGACTTAAAAATCCGGGTGTTGACAGGGATTCCCAGTCCCAAATTAATTAACCTAAATAGACACTCCTCCATGGTATGTGATTGATGGACGGCACCCTAAGGATTCGGTTAGCCATGGCTTGTGTAAGCAAAGGTTGGGGGGAGTGTCATCATAATAAAACTAGAATAAAAAGGCACTCCTTCATGGTATGAGATTGTTGGCAGGCACCCGAGGATTCGGTTACCATGGTTTGTGAAAGAAAGGTTGGAAGGAGTGCCACACAAAATAAAAATAAAATGGGAGCCGCTCTTTGAAGGTTTGTCTGGCAAGGGGGTTAGAGTACCCGCTACCAGTCGTTGACAACAACAAACACCTCTCAAAAATGTTACTTTCATTCTCTTTATATGATTTCAAAACTAAAAAAGCTATAGCACATGATTTAATCCCTGTTTCCCTCTGCGAAGGGCCTGTCTTTTACTTTATGTTGAGTCAGTAAACCTATTTCCCTCCATCTCAAGCAAGCATTTGAGTAGTTGTGATCAAACCATTATATTGTGATTTGCTTCATCATGTCTTTTACTTTTCCTTGTTTAGTACAAGTTTTATCTAAATGAATATAGCTTTGCAAGTTATCAATGACCATGAGGAGACTATTATGATTGAGTATGCAAGTTGTGCCATATAAACTTTAACATGAGAGCGCTGCTCAATAAGATAAGTATAATCTGTTAATTGTTCTCTGACCAAGAACGAAGTTTGCCATCACCAACTAAGATTTCTTATGCACCTTTATTCGTGATTACCTTATACTTGTTTCAAGTTGAATTATATGAGGGAGTTGTTTACTAGAACGTCTTGTGTGAATGAATATGATGCTTCTTGTCCGTATTTTATTTATCGACTCTTCACTCCATAAACATGTGGTCCTGTTTACCGAGTTCAGTTTCGCTTGGGGACAAGCGAAGTCTAAGCTTGGGGGGAGTTGATACGTCCAATTTGCATCACTATTTTATATCATAATTTGCTGTTATTCATTGATATATTTCATATTTGGACATAATACTTATGTTATTTCATCTATTTTGCATGTTTCATGACTATTGGAGGATCGAGCACCGGAGCCAGGATTCTGCTGGAAAAAGCGCCGTCAGAATGCAATATTTCGGAAGATCAACAGTTGACGGAAATTATACGAAAAACCTTATTTTTCCAGAAGATGAACTGAGCCAGAAGGGGGAGCTGAGGGGACCCGAGGTGGGCCCACCCCATGGGCCGGCGCGGCCCAAGGCCTGGCCGCGCCGCCCTGTGAGGAGGGGGCCCACAGCCCCCTCTCGCCTCCTTTTCTTCGCGTACGCCTTCGTCCCAAAAACCTAAGCTCCAGAGGGTACCTCGCGAAGAGTTACAGCCGCCTCTGCGAGGCGGAGAACACCAGAGAGAAAAGAGCTCTCCGGCGGGCTGAGATCCGCCGGGGAAATTCCCTCCCGGAGGGGGAAATCGACGCCATCGTCACCGCCATCAAGTTGGACATCATCTCGCTCCATCACCATCATCATCATCTTCATCATCATCACCGCCGTCTCCACCGCTGCACATCGTCACCGCTGTAGCAATTTGGGTTTGATCTTGATTGTTTGATAGGGGAAACTCTCCCGGTATTGATTTCTACTTGTTATTGATGCTATTGAGTGAAACCGTTGGACCAAGGTTTATGTTCAGATTGTTATTCATCATCATATCACCTCTGATCATGTTCCATATGATGTCTCGTGAGTAGTTCGTTTAGTTCTTGAGGACATGGGTGAAGTCTAAATGTTAGTAGTGAAGTATGGTTGAGTAATATTCAATGTTATGATATTTAAGTTGTGGTGTTATTCTTCTAGTGGTGTCGTGTGAACGTCGACTACACGACACTTCACCTTTATGGGCCTAGGGGAATGCATCTTGTACTCGTTTGCCGATTGCGGGGTTGCCGGAGTGACATAAACCTAAGCCCCCGTTGGTATATCGATGCAGGAGGGATAGCAGGATCTCAGAGTTTAAGGCTGTGGTTAGATTTATCTTAATTACTTTCTTGTAGTTGCGGATGCTTGCAAGGGGTATAATCACAAGTATGTATTAGTCCTAGGAGAGGCGGTACATTAGCACAGGTTCACCCACACAACACTTATCAAAACAATGAAGATTAATTAGCCGTATGTAGCGAAAGCACTAGACTAAAATCCCGTGTGTCCTCGAGAACGTTTGGTCATTATAAGTAAACAAACCGGCTTGTCCTTTGTGCTAAAAGGGATTGGGCCACTCGCTGCAATTGTTACTCTCGCACTTTACTTACTCGTACTTTATTCATCTGCTACATCAAAACCCCCTGAATACTTGTCTGTGAGCATTTACAGTGAATCCTTCATCGAAACTGCTTGTCAACACCTTCTGCTCCTTGTTGGGATCGACATTCTTACTTATCGAAGATACTACGATACACCCCCTATACTTGTGGGTCATCAATCAACTTCACCGAATCCCTTGCCAGCCAACCAGATCTGCTTCACTAACGCCCGCTTCTACTGAAACAGGGTCGACTCATCGTCTCCCGCGTTCGCCGCCGCTGGAATGTAAGTTGCCGCCCCCGTCCACCCCACCGCAGCTTGGTTAGTACGCTGGCCCGTTAGATCGCGGTGTTTCTTTAGCCATGTTTTGTGTAGTTATTTGCAGATCTCATATGCCATTAAATTTCTTGATGTGTTACTTCGCATGAAGTTCGTTTAAATATTGTACGATCAAAGCATTATCCGGTCGCTACCATCCTGTTCATTCTACTGACACCTGTGTGCATCCACATATTTATAGGGGACCCATTCATTTGCTGCCAACTGTTTTTGTACTGCATGCTATTCCTTTTATAGTCATGCTATGGGCATTTCCAATCTGGTTGTTCTTATACCACGTCATTAGCTCACCGCTAGCCGCTAGCTGTTTTCTTGTGTCTGCTATTCTTTTACTGCTTTTATAATCATGCTATGTGCATTTCCAATCTGCTTGCTCTTATACCTCGTCTTTAGCTTATAGCTATTTTTTTCCATGAATGCTCCTGTCGCACAGCTTGTATAGTTATTGCTGCGTGCATGTCTGGTCTTTGTATTATCGTAGACTAACTTGTCAATGTTATTTTTCCTAGGGATTGATCATGCGAACCACTTATTAGAATATCCAACATTAACAGCGGGAACGCTAGGGAAGGTTGGAATCTGAGTTCTTGGTTGGTAACTTTGGCAGTTTACTTCCGTTATTATCTATAACCTTTATGCATTGTTCCTTATGCAAGAGATAAACACTTGGAACCCTGCCATAGCAATGCCATCCATGTTTTACTATGTTTCTGCCTATTTGATATGCTTGTCTTGGAGCAACTGCGAAGGTGATTTGAACCTGACATTTGGTCATTCTTAATGCCAGTTTACTTTATGTGGAAAACCTTGGCATTACCCTACTCTAAATCTGAATGTCTGAAATTCGTATCTCATGCAAAGCAACATCTAGTTGGTTTTAATCTGATATCTGGTAAATATTGGCTTATTCATTTGGCAGCTCAAGTTTTTTGTTATTTGAAACCAGCTGACTTGGTCTTAAATGTGATATCTAAACACAGATTAAGGACAATGGAGCAGGAGGATTAGCATTTCACTTGATGGCTGAACCTAAAATGACAGGCATGTCGACCACGACTAGTGCACGCAAGAGAAGGACCTGCAGCGAGCCAGTATGTTCTGCTACATGCTGTTATCTGATCTCTACATTTGCCTAATACATGTTTGAATAGTTAATTGTTGTAACTATTTTTGCAATATTACCAGGATGCAGTTTTAGTGAAGCAGTCATCATTAGAAGATAGTCGCCAAAGCGACCCTGTGCAACATTATGATGTAAGTCTGCTTAGTACAAGTTCCATACATTGTCTTATTTATGCAAATTGTTATTATCTTATATCTACATTGCATAATAAATGTTTGAATAGTTCACTGTTGTAACTATGTTTGCAATATTACTAGAATGCAGTTGTAATGAAGAAGTCCTTAGTAGAAGATAGAGCGCAAAAAAGGTTCCGGCGTGAGCCTATGCAACGATATAATGTAAGTCTGCGCTTAGTACTTGTGACTATCTCATATTGACAATGCTTAATACATGTTTGCATAGTTCATCGTTTAACTCTTTTTGCATTATTATCGTAATGCGATTACGATGAAGCAATCTTCATTAGAAGAGAGGCCCACAAAAAGTTCTGATCTTTGTTACGATGCATCCTCTCATAGCCGTCAACCTAGACCATTCTTTTCATCAAACAGTGAACATCTCAAGGTCAACTTTATAAAAGACATGGTATTGCTGCTTTAAGGTCTGTAGCTGATATGTTGACCAAGAGTACACAAGATTCAATCAAGGCGATTGCCGAATGTCAACGTGTTATTGATGATGCTAATAGAAGTCCTCAATGATTCTATGTAATTTTTTTATTTGGGCACATTAATTGCCTTGTAATTTTCCTAGTTATTTTATTTGTGTATGTAATTGTGTGTATCATTGATATCAGATTTTAGGCTCATGAAATTTAATGCAAGTTGACTAGTCAAACAACCAGGGCCCTATAACAGATTGGGCCGGCCCATTAACAATAGTGTGGGACCCACTTTCATTTTGGGCCGGCTCACTTACTTATCGGGCCGGCCCGTTAACGAGAAAGTGGGACCCACTCGTGCTTTTGGCCCGCCCACTGTCTTGTTGGGCCGGCCCACTTGCTAAATGATGGACCCCACATACTAAATGGGCCGCCCTTTAAGAGGAAAGTGGGACCCACTGCGTTTTTGGCCCAGCCCACTAGCGTGTTGGGCCGGCCCACTTGCTATATGGTGGACCCCACATACTAAATGGGCCGGCCCGTTAACAGGAAAGTGGGTCCCACTCGTGCTTTTGGCCCTAAGACACTAGCTTGTTGGGCCGGCCCACTTGCTATATGGTGGACCCCACATACTAAATGGGCCGGCCCTTTAACTGGAAAGTGGGACCCACCTGTGTTTTTGGCCCGGCCCACTATCTTGTTGGGCCGGCCCACATGCTATATGGTGGACCCCACATACTAAATGGGCTGGCCCATTAACAGGAAAGTGGGATCCACCTGTGCTTTTGGCCCGGCCCACTGGCTTGGTGGGCCGGCCCATTTGATCTAATGTGGACCCCACGCACTAAATGGGCCGGCCCGATAGCAGGAAAGTGGGACCCACATGCTAATTGGGCCGGCCCAATAACTTCTTGGGCCGGCCCACTTGCTTTAAGGTGGACACCACTTGGTAAATGGGCCGGCCCGATAACATGAAAGTGGGTCCCACATATTTTGTGGGCCGGCCCTTTTGCCTGTTGACCGGTCAAACGAGTGCATTCGGCCCGGCCCACATGCTTAGTGGGCCGGCCCATTAATGTTTTGACCAGTCAACCTTAGAGGTTAGGCCCGGCCCACGTAACTAATGGACCAGCCCAGCTATATAGTTGACCGGTCAAACTAAGTCAGCTGGCCCGGCCCGCAAGCTTAATGGGCCGGCCCGCTTAAGACGTGGCAGGCCTCGTGTGGGCCTACCATCTACAACGGGGTTTCAGCGGTTAACGCCGTTAAGTGCCAGTTAACGGCGTCTGCCACGTGTCAGTTTGCATGACATAAGCAGTCAACGGCCTCCCGGAAACACTTCTCCAACGGTCCGATTTTCCGTGGCGGAAGGGCGCCCAAGCGCGACGGACCGAAAAAATCGTCGTAGGACTTTGCCTGACGCAGTTTCGACAACAGAACCCATATCGTCGGGTTAGGCCCATAGGCGATGAAAAATACCCCTTAGCGGACGATTTTGAGACGTTGTCTATCAGAACTTTTCTTGTAGTGTTACCAATGTTGAGGAAATCGCTTATCGGGGTTAACTCGGTCGGCTGACGATTAGCGATTAATAGGCAAATCGGCCGATTAATCGGGCGATAAATGAGTTAATCGGGCGATAAATGAGTTAGGGCGATAAATGAGTTTATCAGCTAATCGGTGACCACAAAATAGGGATTAATCGGGCGATTAATCGTTGAATCGGACGATTTTTTGAACAGTGAGTGTTACTAGGATTTCTGAAACCAAAAACAGCAGAAAACAGCAACTGGCCCTTCGGCACCTCGTCAATAGGTTAGTTCCGGAAAACGCATAAAACGATATAAAGTGTGAACAAAACATGTAGGTATTGTCATAAAACAAGCATGGAACATCAGAAATTATAGATACGTTGGAGACGTATCAGGTGGGCCCCTCGAGCGTCCCCCGACTCCGCCCCTTCGCCTATATATTCTCTCCGTCGCGAAAACCCTAGTACCGAGAGCCACGATATGAGAAAAGTTCCAGAGACGTCGCCGCCGCCAATCCCATCTCGGGGGATTCAGGAGATCACCTCCGGCACCCTGCCGGAGAGGGGAATCATCACCGGAGGGCTCTACATCACCATGCCCGCCTCCGGACTGTTGCGTGAGTAGTTCATCCTTGGACTATGGATCCGTAGCAGTAGCTAGATGGTTGTCTTCTCCTCTTGTGCTATCATGTTTAGATCTTGTGAGCTGCTATCATGATCAAGATTATCTATTTGTAATGCTACATGTTGTGTTTGTTGGAATCCGATGAATATGGAATACTATGTCAAGTTGATTATTGATCTATCATATATGTGTTCTTTATGATCTTGCATGCTCTCCGTTGCTAGTAGAGGCTCTGGCCAAGTTGATACTTGTCACTCCAAGAGGGGGTATTTATGCTCGATAGTGGGTTCATGCCTCCATTGAATCTGGGACAGTGACAGAAAGTTCTAAGGTTATGGATGTGATGTTGCCACTAGGGATAAAACAATGATGCTTTGTCTAAGGATATTTGTATTTTTTACATTACGCACAGTACTTAATGCAATTGTTTGTTGTTTGCAACTTAATACTGGAAGGGGTGCGGATGCTAACCCGAAGGTGGACTTTTTAGGCATAGATGCATGTTGGATAGCGGTCTATGTTCTTTGTCGTAATGCCCTAAGTAAATCTCATATTAGTCATCATGATATGTATGTGCATTGCTATGCTCTCTCTATTTGTCAATTGCCCAACTGTCACCCAACATGCTATTTATCTTATTGGAGAGACACCACTAGTGAACTATGGACCCCGGTCCATTCTTTTACATCTGAAATATAATCTACTGCAATCATTGTTCTCTGCTGTTCTTTGCAAACAAACATCATTCTCCACACCATACGTTTAATCCTTTGTTTACAGCAAGCCAGTGAGATTGACAACCTCACTGTTAAGTTGGGGAAAAGTATTTTGATTGTGTTGTGCAGGTTCCACGTTGGCGCCGGAATCCCTGGTGTTGCGTCGCACTACACTCCTTCACCAACAACCTTCACGTGGCCTTCATCTCCTACTGGTTCGATAACCTTGGTTTCTTTCTGAGGGAAAACTTGCTGCTGTGCGCATCACACCTTTCTCTTGGGGTTCCCAACGGACGTGTGCATCACGCGCCATCAAGTGTGCTTTTGGGAGTGCTTCAGCAGCGTTTCGCCATTGTCAGGTACTCTCTGGTCTCACTTGATCCGAGTCTCAGATGTGGGAGGTGATGAACGCATGTGTGATCAATATGATCATTGAGAGCGAGCGCAACGCACCTGTGTATGATGATCAACCATTTGATTATCAAGGGCCACTCGCTGAGGTAGAGCATGTACCCCAAGAATTTGCCGCTTTTATTCATATGCACAATGAAATTCGAGATGCAGATGTCCATGCACAACTGAAGGCGGATCTAGCTGCACATTTGTGGGCGAGGAGAGGAGCCACCAACAATGCATGATTTTATTTCTATTTGTTTGGTTGTATGAATAATTTAAGTACTATTTGTTTGATTGATTGTATGAATAATTTAAGTACTATTTATTTGATTGCATGAATAATTTAATTCTATTTGTGTGTTTATATGAATTATTAAATATAGTATGAATAAAAATGTGATTGATATGTTGTTTCAAAAGATTGTAAAAAAGAAAAGAAAAAGTTTTGGGGCCGCCGTATGGGAGGCGCCGGTGTGGAAACAGCCTCCCCAAATAAAGGATGCACTGCCGATGCCCCATACAGCAGTGCCGGCAACCCTGCTGGTGACTATTTGGGAGACGCCGGTGAAGATGCTTTTAGGGCTAGAGTCGCTGGTCTGCGCAAAAATAAACTTAAGTCACTGGTTTGCGGAAAGGCAGCCCCGAGAGTTGCGGGTATGCGCATTTTTCTCCTTTGAGAATGGGAGTGTGGAAAATGACTATGATGATGTCATTGATAGAGATGACGATCTGCTGGAGGCCAAAATTGAAGAGCCAGAGCACGTGACGATGAAAAGGAGTGGCAGAGCTTGCAGATGATTCAAGAGGAAGAGTTAGAGATGTTCTGCACAATAGCGAAATGGGGAGAACATTGAAGCGCGCTCAACAATTCCGATTCCAGTGCAATCCCTCCCTTCCGATTCCAGTGCAATCCCAAAGAAAAAAAATTACTCCGTACATAGGGGGATGGGGTTACGTTACACTCCCTTCCGATTCCAGTGCAATCCCAAAGAAAAAAAAAATACATAGGGGGGATGGGGTTACGTTACACGACTTGATGTGTACAAGATAACAACATACTGGTTGCCGTGCAACTGTGCAAGAAGTGTAACCAACTTGGCATATATCTAGCTACTCCGAAGTTGTATATATAAGAGCATCTCCAGCCGTGTCCCTCAAAGCGTCCTCCAAAGGGATTTGGGGCGCGCCGGACAAAAAACGCGTTCCAGTCGCGTCCTTCAAAGCCTATTTTTGTCCGGCGCGCCCCCATACGGTGTCCGGCGCCCGTCCCCGTCCCACATGGGACGCTCTGGGCACGCCAGACACAACGAAAAGCGAAGCGAACCAACGCGGGCCCAACGCGTCAGCGGCTCGGAAGCCTAAAACCCCGTCGACGTTAATGGCGTCCCTGTTTTCCCTGGCGACGCAGGGACGCGTCTCGTCGTGCATGGCCGTGTGGCCGTCCGCGCCGGCGTTATTGCATGCAACCACCCGCTGCCGCCGCTGTTTAAAGACGCCCTGCAGTTCTCACCGCTCACAAACCATCTCGTCGCCGCCGCCTCCCCCCTCCCAGATCTTCTCCTCGCTGCTCCAAAAATGTCGAGCTCGTCCTCCCGCAAGATCGCCGCGGCGAACGGCTTCGGCCGCGGTAGCCTCACCGTGGCGGAGGCGTGGGCGCTGTACAACGCCCGCTATCCAGTCCCGCCGGACATGCGGCTGCCAAGCAGCGGCGGCTGGAGGATGGCCGTGAACGGCGTTGGCGTTCCGCCGCCGCCGAAGCCGCGCACGGACCAATGGAGGGACGGCATCAAGGCCCGTCGGGCTCAACTCACCGCCGAGGAGCGGTTGGATCCGACGTGGGCGGCCAACAACAACAACGCCTGGTGGACGGCGTACTTCCAGGCGAAGTACGACATCGAGATGCACAGCACCGACGGGCTCGTCGGTGGCCCAATAGCTGGAACAAGGACGGCTGCGCCCTGTTCTGGGGCGTTCCTGGGCGCACCCTCGAGAACGTCATCCACGGCATCCGCAACGGCGCTCCAAGGCTGGAGATGCCGTCGTCACCGCCGCCGTCTCCTCAATGGCAGCCGAGGAGGACGACGTACTCGTCCTCCTCGCACTCTTCTTCCTCAGGACCGGCGCGATCGACGCCGTCCTCATCTTACCGGTCGGCACCGTACACCGTCCCCAAACGGGAGGTGAAGGACGAGCCGGCGACGCCCGTCAACACGAGGCGTGGCGGCAGCGGCAGCCGGCGGCAGCAAGGGAGGCGCGGCGGCGCCCTCCTCATCCCGAAGCCGGAGGTGAAGGAGGAGCCGGAGGAAGCGTCGCGCAGAGGCGCCGGGCGGAGTACGAGCGGCAGCAGCGGCTCATCGCCAGCAGCGACGACCCCGAGGACTGCCCAGGTCTGCGGGCGGCGTTCTTGGCGTCCATGAACGACAAGGACGCCTGGAGGGGCAACCTCGACACGGCGATCGCCTTGTCCATCCGCGACTCCGGCAAGCCGCTGGTGGACCTCACCGACAACGGCGAGGCAAGACCAAGCGGCGCGGTGAAGGACGAGCCCGTCGACGAGCCCGTCGACGAGCGCGTCAAGCAGGAGGTCATCACCGACGAGATGTACAACTTCCAGCAGTACTACGATGCCTCCGGCCGCCGCAAGTGGTTCTAGATTAGGTTTAGTTTAAATTTAGTCAAATTTCGTTCGAATCTATGTAAGTTTGGACGAATCTTAATCGAATCTCGTTAAATTTAAAATTTGCGAAATTTTGTTTGGGGGACGCGACTGGGGAGCGACGTCCCCCAAACGCGGCACGAACGAAACACGTCCCTCAAACGCTCAATCCGGCGCGGTTTGGGGACGGTTTGAGGGACGCGGCTGGAGATGCTCTAACGTGGTTGGTTTAATTCTGGCTGAATAATGTGGCCACAATGTCAATGCAGTTCTAACCATCTGCAAAGCTAGACCATATTTCATACCATCCAGTGCATCATCTACATCTGCATACTCAATGGCCATCATACCAAAAAAATATTACCGGTAGTAGCTCGAATCGGCGTGCTTTGCTACCACGGCGCAGTTGCCAACTGCTGCAGCATCTCGGCCCTCCGTTTCACGCTCGATTCCATCTCCTCCATCTCCACATCAATTTTCTTCAGTGCAACCTTCACAGCCGACATCTTGGAATCAAGCTCTTTCATTTTCTCCTCCGCGCGTGCCCGCTCGAGTTTCATCTCTATGTACTCTTCGTGCTCCGCAAGGTCTCTTGATGGAGCGGGGAGGCTGAGGAGATCGTCGATACGTTTGATTAGGAAAGCGACATTCATGCCCAGGAGCTCAAAGGACTCCAAGGTCTTCTTCCAGACAACAAAGTCCTCATGGGAAGAAGCGTGCGCCTTGCAGGCCCTGATACCCTCGGCGATGTTGATAGTCTCCATGATCACTCCTACTGCGAGTGTGAGGTTTATCTGTTTGAGAAGATTCTTGTGAAGGAACAACTTTTGCGAACAGCAGAGCTCATAGTACGTCTTGCGCAGGTGATCGGAGAACTTGCAGTCGATGACCAAACTGTCTATGATTATGCTGAAGTCGCTGAAACTTGTCACATCCCCGAAATCGATATATGTATCGGAAAAACTGATGCCATCTATGGTTTCACCCACTAGATTACTGCTATTACTGTGAGCTGCTTTGCTACTGACTCCGGTAATCTTTAGATCCTCCTTACATTTCGCATCATTGGAACTTGCTTCCTCTGCATTGAAGAATACAACACAAGATTCAGAAGATCCAGAGTTTGACTCACTCCATGTGCAATAAATCCACAAGTGCAAAATCAACATCATAAACTTTGACTCACTCAATATATTCTTTTCCTTGCAAGCTTCCAAACACAGGAGACCAAGTGCTCCGTCAGGTGTTGTGAAGTTATTTGCTCTTAATATATAGACCTGAATGGAATGTGTACAAAAACAAGACGAAAATCTTATTGGATAAAAGTAGACAGAGCATGAAAGAAAAAATTCAAGAAAGGTGTATCCTGTAAGCATTAGTGAATGTAGTCTCTCTCAATAAATGTGAAAAGCCTGATCAAGAAAATGAAATTATATAGGGAAACACTTGCCTTAAATGTTGTTGAACTCACAAGTTGAAAGACAGCAACATCTCCGACCTTAATACGATGATCAATAGCAAAACCTCTCCACCCAGCACTGAGTGCTTGTTTGGTACCTAGATACTTTATATCGCAGTTATGCCCATCCTCATCTTCTAGCACAAAAGTAGTGTCCTCCTTTGGAAGATGCTTGTTGCAGAAATTAGACGGCAGACCCTGGGTGGGAGGAACACAAAAATGAAATGCAGAGGATATAAAATGAAGAAGGTTATTTTTTTCAGGTTACCTGTGAACACTCAGGAAATGTCACACACATACTAAGCTTAAGAGACTACTTCTAAGTTCTGTGATCTCCCTAAAACTAAATTTCACATATCCCAACTTGCTGTAAAATTGTGTAGTTTCCACTTTCGCAGACATAATTTTCCGAGTAATTTGATGATTTTCTCATATATTAATTTAAAGGCAATGTTCGTTTAGCCGGTGTTTCATCTCATTCTATATTCAAGTCCACAAATTCATAAGAAATGATGATATCTGAATACTCAGGGAAATAGATAATCTACAGAGACTTACCAGCCAAAAGCCCTTTACAACATGTGAATGTAGCATTTCCCTGACAAAGCTAGGATGTTCTGCTGATAACTTGCCCTGTACCTCCTTAGCTCTCTCCATAGCAGACCCACAGTTTCCCTGAACACTATAGCTTTTTCAAAGATTAAATTGCATGAGTGGACAAGATTAACGCAGTTTACTCAGGAAAAAAACAAGAAAAAGTAAAAGTACCTTGTACATGTCTTTTGGCAATTAACATCAGATACCTGTCAAGTCACAGTTTATTTATTGTTAGTCCATTGTTTCAGTTTTGGACAAACAAGAGTTGAGGAAATGGAGCTTCAGAATACAACAGTTATACAGACTATGATATTTATACAGCAAGCTCATTCAATACTGTGTCCTGAAATCCCATCCCATAATATTTTTGTTGACCAAGTTATCCGACTTCTGAAGTGTGACATTCATATCTACTTAAACCAATTGTGGCATCCATTTTTTGAAAATGAATAGCATAAAACTATGTGATTTCAATCTTTGAACAAGAAGAATTCTTCAATGTGGCAATGTGAAACTTTTTCATGGATCTCACCATCAGCACAGGATCATCATCCATGTCGCTCTTGCTGCTGTTGTTACTGCTACCACTCTCAATCAAGGCAAGCCTCGGATTTACCGATGTCAACTTCTGCTCCATGTTGCCTTTGGGGGACTTGGAACCTGGTGGCCTCCCTCTCTTCTTCTGAAACCCAACAAACAAAAATCTTTTAGCCGTTCTATTCAATGAGAGATTAGAAAAATGGTGTGAAATTTGGGGTGTCAAAATCTTTAAAGCATTGTGAGCTACTTTAAGAATTGGAAGTTCTGTTTACTAGCTCTAATTTCAAATGATGTGAAATGTTCAGACTGTTAAGTTTCATGCACCAACAAGTAGAACCAAAAGTCCAAACTGATGGAAACAAGGTAGCAATCCACATATATTGTAACACCCCCTCTCACGTGAATAGAATCTCACATATGACTCAATAAGGGTTATAGGTGGACAGAAAGAGGGTAAGAGCAATTATTATACTAAATTGCGGAAGCCGAAATTTCAACCCAAGACCTCTGCGCTGATACCATGTTAAGTTTCATGCACCAACCAGTAGAACCAAAAGTTTAAATTGATGGAAAAACGGTGGCAATCCACATATATTATAGCACAGATCACATCGACAATGACAAGAATGGAACTAGGGACTGTATCTTACTTTGGCAATGTAAGTATTCTGGTTATTGTCTGCTTGAGGAACACCAGGAAGCTTCTTTTGCTCACTGTCCACTCTCCCTGGCGGCACGACCTGGCGTCACGAGGAAACCAACTATTAAAATATCTGCATTAAATTTACACCCTGATTTGTAGAATAGAGCAACAGCAAACGTTTCACATACTTTTAAAGGAACATGCTCCTCCTCATCATCTGTATCATCACAATTAATTACAGTAGGTTGTTTATCAAGAACGACAGCAAGCTTCTCATCCTGCAACCATCAAATATCCATGGTCTCATGAAAAAATTCAGAGTTTTATAAGAAATGCCAAAAAGGGAGGAGATAGTCAATAACATATGATATAATGCACAAGGTCATGAGTATTGGTTGCACTACCGTCTACCATGATAATGTGATATGGAAATAAACAAGAAAAAAAAACACAAGCAAATAATTCCATAGTGCATTTTAGTTTATCAGAGGCAATTCACATAAGTGTGACCCAGCATCACGGACGCACAAGAAAAACCAATAAAATGGCAAAGTACAGCAACAGCCACTCACCAATCGATTGGAGGTACTAGTTGCTACAATGCTGGTGAAGAAAAATACGAGCCGATGATTTCTGGGCTCCATTTTAGTGTATCAGAGGCAGTTCCACATAATAAGTGTTATCAAGCTTCGGAAACGCAAAAGTACAGCTAACGCCTGAAAGACTACTGCAGTGACTGGTAATAATCTTAGCCGAGCTTAAGCTGAAGGGCCTCACCGATGCCGCCGCTGGCGCAACATCAGCATCCTTGTCGCTCCCGCTGTCAAGCAAGGCGAGCCTTTGATGAACCAGTGCCATCTTCTGCTCCATCTTGCTCTTGGCGGACGGCGAACCTACTCCTGCCGGCCTCCCTCTCTTGGCGGACGGGGAACTTGCTCCTGCCGGCCTCCCCCTCTTCCTCTGAAAAGCAGAGAAACAAGTTCAGTGTCCGATGCAAAATGCAGTGAAAAATCGATCCTCTTGATATCAAAATAAAATAAATAAAAACCATCTAGAGATACGCCGCAGGCAATTGATCTACAGGGAAAGCTCCAGCCGGATGATTGGAAAGAACAATGTGGATTTATTTTCCAAGGAACACTTTTTTTTAATGTCCAGCAATCACTTCTTTTTTGGAAATTATCACAAGACGGTGAAATAAAGCCAGAGGAACCCTCGAGATGCAAGAGAAGGCTGAGAAAAAAGGAACCCCATCGCGAACTAGATGAATCGCGAAGCAATCTCTTCGCAAGAAAAAGAATCACTAAGAAATCAAAGAAAGGACGGTAAAGGGGAGGACACGGACGTGCCTTGAGTTGCGAATCTATAGCCATCGCCTCTGCACCGGTGGAATCGTGGAGCTCGAATTCTCTGCAGTGGCTCGTCCCTGCGCTCCGGTCCGAAGGATTCTTGCCTTTAAATTTGCAATGTGGGTGGAGTTTCTGGGGAGAGGACTGACGAGCAAGTACAGGCAGCACACGGGACGAGGGAAGGAACTAGGAAAAGGAGAAATGAATGTCACTGTAGCAACAAATAATAAAAAATGGTAAAACCGGAAAGAGATGACCGTTCGGCTACAGTAAATGGACGCCATAAATTTCGTTGATTTTATCGATACGCAGTTTGAAGAGTGTGGTACACATATGAAGCTGCATTTACCATTCCACCGACCTTTCCAAAGAAATCTGAACTTTAAACAAAAACTTTTCAAACTAATCTGAACTTAAACAAATACTTTTCAAACAAATCTGACCTTAAACAAATACTTTATAAACAGAGGAAAAAAAGTGGACATGGTGCTTTTGCTCGTGGGTGCACATGCTCCCTTTATTTAAAATACATTTTAAACATATTAAAAATCAAAATAAAGTGTTGCGCGTACCTCTCAACATCACACGTGTTCATGAAGTCGTTTCAGAAAAAAAAAAGTGAATTGTTATATGGCTTGAAAATAATGCCTAGTAAAAAGCCTTATTTTAACGTCGAGTTTTGTCTTTTTACACATGCTACAAAAATTATTATTTTAATATGAAACTAAAAGTGATGACGTAGAATGTGGAGATATACGCGCTTATTTTTTCTCTGATTTTTTTTAATATTTTGAAATTCTTTTTTTTTGGGGGGAAAGAGGGCATATGCACCTTGGATCAAACGTGCATTTCCGGAAAAAAAAAGTAAATTACGCATTTTACCTTCTATTTTATATTTGTGACACCAATTACCAAATTTAGGAAAATTTCTTCCAAAGTACACCAGTTATGAAATATTTTGGTTTTTTTTAACCTTAATTAAACTTTTAGCCAATATTATCTGCAAGCCGGTCTATGTGGCATGGTGCCAAGATATACATCTAAGAAGCGTATTTAAAATAGGCATGAAGTCAACAAGAGGCATCATCGTCCTGTCGTCATCTATCGCCCGACGCTTCTCATTACCGTTGGCTTCATCACTATCGACTGCTTGTGTGGATGGCGCGGTCATCAGTGGAGAGCCGGTCCAAGAAATTATGGAGCTAGGAAATGCAATTTTGATCTCAGGTGCACATGCTCCTGCTACAGAGAAAAACATTTTAAAATATCACAAAAAATACGAACACAAATTTCACGCGTATATGTCAACAATCCATATGTGTATGCCAAGTTTCGCACCAAACCGGTAGGTTTGGTGTCCTGTGTAAAAATGACAAGCAAAACGTCTTGCGAAGAGCTTATATTTAGCACCAAATTTTAACTTTTTTACACATGACACAAAAAGTATCGATTTTTCGTGAAACGACTTTGCAAACACATAGAACATCAAGATGTATCCGTAACATTTTTTATCGGATTTTTTTGACATTATATAATATGTTGAAATTTAATTTTAAAAACCAGGTGCATGTGCTCCCGGGAGCAGAAACAGCATGTCCGCATATAATGCATGTACATAGTTGGCACGCTTGGTAAAGTCCTCTGTCGTACATTGATGACTAGCATCCAAGCCATGTTTGGCCTGTTCATGGTTGGTATTGACCTTCCCAGATATATTTGTATATTTGTGCCACAAATTACTAAATTTAGACAAAATTCTTTCAAATTACACTAATTGCGAAACTTCAGACCAGTTCTTACCTTCTTTAAGATTTTAGTCAATTATGTTCGCAAGCTAGATCAATGTGTTGTGGTGTCTAGATGTACAACTAGGAGACATATTTAAGAAGGCATGAAGTCAACCAGACACATCTTAGTGATGTTGTCACCTAGCTCTCGACGCTCCCCACTCTTGATGGCTTCATCACCGCCTACTGCTTAGTAGATGACACGGCCACCGACAGTGAGCCAGTCCAAGAAGTGATGGAGGTATGTGTATTGTGCGCATCGTTGGCACACTTGGCACAATTCTCGCTCATGGCATCGTTATTGATGATTAGCGTCCAAGTCATGTTTGGCGTGTTCATAGTTTGCATCGCCATCCTAAAGAAGGATTGTTGATTCCTTCGGCGATGTGTTTATCGTGGCCAGTTCACCAGCACTAGATAGATGGCACCACGAGTGTCCTTGTGCTCTTGCCCTTTTTGGGCCTAGAAATCTGAGTGTCCGAGGGATCATATGTTGAGTTATGCATGATGTCTTTTTAAAATATATATCTAAGTTAAAAACGTGTACTCCACACACCACACGGACTTGACTTGAATGTCCTACCTACCAACATGCTTACCACTCAAATGGGGCCGACGTTAGGTCCAACATTACGTAATGCAGATCGTAAAGTAGTATTCGTGAAATAACGCAATTGGTGTTACAAATGTACAAATATAGGAGGTAAAACATGAATTCACCCAACTAAAAAGAACCAATGACACCAATTGCCTTATGACCAATTGAACCAATGACCAATTATTCCCTGCCAATGATCTTCTAAACAAGATATTTAAACAAATATCGTATATAAAAAATATTATAGAGAGATGTGTATTGATGGGATAGAGATGTATTTTGATGGGAATGCCACTGAAATAATAAATAATACAAAAATGGTAAAAGGGGAAAGAGGTGACCGTTGGGCTACAGTGATTGGTGGACACGAAAAATTCCATCGTCTTTACCAATAGACAGTTTGAAAGGTACAAGCATGAAAAGTGCACGACACATAGATGAAATGCGCCTTTACCATTCCGCAAACCTTTTCAAACAAAGCTAAACTAAAAATGAATCGGCGGATAGAAAGAACATAAAAAGGGTAAACCGAACAGTTTACCCTCTGTTTGTACATTGGTGACACCAATTACCGAATTTAGCAAAACGTCTTCCAAATTACACCATTTAAGAGAAATGGGCCCGATTTTACCAAATTTACGCTTTAGCCAATTTTATCCGCGGAGCAGGTCCATGTGATGAGACAATCAAATGCACAGCTAGGAGTTGTATTCTAAAAAGGCAGGAAGTTGCAATTCGTCCTCTCGGGGATAGGACCATTGATGTCTACGCACACTTCTATTCCTGTAGACAGTGTTGGGCCTCCAAGAGCAGAGGTTTGTAGAACAGCAGCAAGTTTCCCTTAAGTGAATCACCCAAGGTTTATCGAACTCAGGGAGGTAGAGGTCAAAGATATCCCTCTCAAGCAACCCTGCAATTACGATACAAGAAGTCTCTTGTGTCCCCAACACACCTAATACACTTGTCAGATGTATAGGTGCACTAGTTCGGCGAAGAGATGGTGAAATACAAGTGATATGGATGAATATGAGTGGTAATAACAATCTGAAATAAATATGGCAGCAAGTAAACATGCAGTAGAACAGTAAATAAACGAAGATTCGATGTTTGGAAACAAGGCCTAGGGATCCTACTTTCACTAGTGGACACTCTCAAAAATGATCACATAACAAAATTACTCTACACTATCTTGTTGGATAACAAACACCATTCATTGTGTAGGGCTATAAAAGCACACCTCAAACCGGAGTAAACAAGCTCCACAACATCCGAAGTTCATATTAAAGTAACCTCTAGAGTGCATAATAGACCGTTGCAATTTAGACCGAGTACTAACATAGCATGCACACTGTCACCATCAGCTATGAAAGGGGGAATAGATCGCATCAATACTATCATAGTAATAGTTAACTTCATAATCTACAAGAGATTACAATCATAACCTACGCCAAGTACTACATGATACACACACTGTCAACATTACATCATGGAGGAGGAATAGACTACTTTAATAACATCACTAGAGTAGCACATAGATTAATAGTGATACAAAGCTCATGATCACATAAAGATCACACCATGGGAGAGAGAGATGAACCACATAGCTACCGGTAGAGCCCTCAGCCTCGGGGGAGAACTACTCCCTCCTCATCATGGGAGACAGCAATGGCGATGAAGATGGCGGTGGTGATGGCTTCCGGGGGCACTTCCCCGTCCCGGCGGCGTGCCGGAACAGAGACTTCTGTCCCCCGAATCTTGGCTTCGCGATGGCGGCGGCTCTGGAACTTTTCTCGTATCGTGGCTTATTCTTTTTAGGGTTTTCGCGACGGAGGCTTTAAGTAGGCGGAAGGGCAGCCTCGGAGGGGTCCTGGGGGACCCACACACTAGGGGGGCGCCCCCCCTTGGTCGCGCCACCATGTGGGGTGGGGCCCCCTTGGCTCCCCTCTAGTCCCTCTTCGGTGCTCTGGAACCTTCCGTGGAAAATAGGACCCTGGGCGTTGATTTCGTCCAATTCCGAGAATATTTCCTTTGTAGGATTTCTGAACCAAAAACAGCAGAAAACAGCAACTAGCACTTCAGCATCTCGTCAATAGGTTAGTGCCGGAAAATACGTATAAATGATGTAAAGTGTGTATAAAACATGTGAGTATCATCATAAAAGTAGCATGGAACATAAGAAATTATAGATACGTTTGAGACGTATCAAGCATCCCCAAGCTTAGTTCCTACTCGCCCTCGAGTAGGTAAACGATAACAAAGATAATTTCTGAAGTGACATGCTATCATAATCTTGATCATACTATTACAAAGCATATGAGATGAATGAAGTGATTCAAAGCAATGGTAAAGATAATGACTAAACAACTGAATCATATAGCAAAGACTTTTCATGAATAGTACTTTCAAGACAAGCATCAATAAGACTTGCATAAGAGTTAACTCATAAGGCAAATTCTTAGTAGAAAGTTTTGAAGCAACACAAAGGAAGATATAAGTTTCAGCGGTTGCTTTCAACTTCAACATGTATATCTCATGGATAATTGTCAACACAAAGTAATATGATGAATGCAAATAAGCAAGTATGTAGGAATCAATGCACACAGTTGACACAAGTGTTTGCTTCTAAGATAGAAAGAAGTAGGTAAACTGACTCAACATAAAAGTAAAAGAATGGCCCTTCGCAGAGGGAAGCATGGATTACTATTTTTGTGCTAGAGCTTTTCATTTTGAAAACATAGAAACAATTTTGTCAATGGTAGTAATAATTCATATGTGTTATGCATAAGACATCTTATAAGTTGCAAGCCTCATGCATAGAATACCAATAGTGCTCGCACCTTGTCCTAATTAGCTTGGATTTACATGGATTATCATTGCATAACATATGTTTCAACCAAGTGTCACAAAGGGGTACCTCTATGTCGCCTGTACAAAGGTTCAAGGAGATAGATCGCATTTGATTTCTCGTTTTTGATAGATCTCAACTTAGGACATCCATACCGGGACAACATAGAAAATAGATAATGGACTCCTCTTTAATGCATAAGCATTCAACAACAGATAATATTCTCATAAGAGATTGAGGATTAATATCCAAACTGAAACTTCCACCATGATACATGGCTTTGGTTAGCGGCCCAATGTTCTTCTCTAACAATATGCATACTCAAACCATTTGATCATGATAAATCACCCTTACTTCAGACAAGACGAACATGCATAGCAACTCACATGATATTCAACAAAAGTGTGATAGTTGATGGCGTCTCCAGAAACATGGTTACCGCTCAATAAGCAACTTATAAGAAATAAGATACATAAGCTACATATTCTTTACCACAATAATTTTTAAGGCTATTTTCCCATGAGCTATATATTGCAAAGACAAGGAATGAAATTTTAAAGGTAGCACTCAAGCAATTTACTTTGAAATGGCAGAGAAATACCACATAGTAGGTAGGTATGGTGGACACAAATGGCATAGGTTTTGGCTCAAGGTATTGGATGCACGAGAAGTATTCCCTCTCAGTACAAGGCTTTGGCTAGCAAGGTTGTTTGAAGCAAACACAAGTATGAACCGGTATAGCAAAACTTACATAAGAACATATTGCAAGCATTATAAGACTCTACACTGTCTTCCTTGTTGTTCAAACACTTTTACCAAAAAATATCTAGACCTTAGAGAGACCAATCATGCAAACCAAATTTCAACAAGCTCTACAGTAATTCTCCACTAATAGGTGCAAAGTACATGATGCAATAGCTTAATAATGATCTATTTGAGCAAAACAATTGCCAAGTATCAAATTATTCAAGACAATATACCAATTACCACATGAAGCATTTTCTGTTTCCAACCATATAACAATGAAAGAAGCGGTTTTCAACCTTCGCCATGAACATTAAAAGTAAAGCTAAGAACACCAGTGTTCATATGAACGAGCGGAGCGTGTCTCTCTCCCACATAAGCATGAATTTATTCAGAGAATGAAAATAACAAAACGAAAATAAAAGCACACAGACGCTCCAAGTAAAGCACATAAGATGTGACGGAATAAAAATATAGTTTCACTAGGGGTGACCTGATAAGTTGTTGATGAAGAAGGGGATGCCTTGGGCATCCCCAAGCTTAGATGCTTGAGTCTTCTTGAAATATGCAGGGATGAACCACGGGGGTATCCCCAAGCTTAGACTTTTCACTCTTCTTGATCATATTGTATCATCCTCCTCTCTTGATCTTTGAAAACTTCCTCCACACCAAACTCAAAACAAACTCATTAGAGGGTTAGTGCATAATCAAAAATTCACATGTTTAGAGGTGACACAATCATTTTTAACACTTCTGGATATTTCCCAAAGCTACTGAAAGTTAATGGAACAAAGAAATCCATCAAACATAACAAAACAGGCAATGCGAAATAAAAGGCAGAATCTGTCAAAACAGAACAGTCCGTAAAGATGAATTTTTACGAGGCACTTAACTTGCTCAGATGAAAATACTCAAATTGAATGAAAGTTGCGTACATATCTGAGGATCACTCACGTAAATTGGCAGATTTTTCTGAGTTACCTACAGACGGGGCGGCTCAATTTCGTGACAGTAATAAATCTGTTTCTGCGCAGTAATCCAAATCTAGTATCAACCTTAGTGTCAAAGACTTTACTTGGCACAACAATGTAATAAAATAAAGATAAGGAGAGGTTGCTACAGTAGTAACAATTTCCAAGACACAACAAAAACAGTAGCAAAATAAAGTCATGGGTTATCTCCCAAGAAGTGCTTTCTTTATAGCCATTAAGATGGGCTCAGCAATTTTAATGATGCTCACATAAGGATGAGAATTGAAGCAAAGAGAGCATCAAAAAGCAAGTTCAAAACACATTTAAGTCTAACCCACTTCCTATGAAAAGGAATCTTGTACACAAATAAATTCATGAAGAACAAAGTGACAATCATAGGAATATAAAACACGAGTAACTTCAAGATTCTCAACATAAAGAGGGGAAACTTAATATTATTAAGATGCATATAACCATGTTCTCCTCTCTCATAATAACTTTCAGTAGCATCATGAACAAACTCAACAATATAACTATCACATAAAGCATTCTTATTCACATGCATAAAAGTATCATTACTCTCCACATAAGCATAATAAATTTTATTAGTAATAGTGGGAGTAAAACTATCACAACCATCATTGTAATCATCATAAATTGCAGGCATGATATATTCATAATTAACTTTATCCTCCATAGTAGGTGGCACCAAAATACCACTATCATTATAATCATCATAAATGGGAGGCAAAGTATCATCAAAATAAATTTTCTCCTCTCTACTTGGGGGACTAAAAATATCATGCTCATCAAAACCAGCTTCCCCAAGCTTAGAATTTTCCATAGCATTAAAAACAATGGTGTTCAAAGCATTCATACTAATAACATTGCCATTAGCATGCATATAAAGTTCTATGGGTTTTTTAATTTTCTCTTCAAACACCTCATGTCCTAACTCAAGCTAAATTACATAAAGATCTCTAATTTTTTTATTGTTTTCCATTAAGCCTAATTAGTGAAATAAAAACAAGAAACAAAAAGATATAATTGCAGGATCTAAAGAAAATAGCTTCGAGCACTCACACACCGGCAACAGTGCTAGGAAATAGCTTAGTAGTTGGAGAATGTGAATACCTTTTACCTTACCTCCCCGGCAACGGCGCCAGAAAATAGCTTGATGTCTACGCACGCTTCTATTCCTGTAGACTGTGTTGGACCTCTAAGAGCAGAGGTTTGTAGAACAGCAGCAAGTTTCCCTTAAGTGAATCACCCAAGGTTTATCGAACTCAGTGAGGTAGAGGTCAAAGATATCCCTTTCAAGCAACCCTGCAATTACGATACAAGAAGTCTCTTGTGTCCCCAACACACCTAATACACTTGTCAGATGTATAAGTGCACTAGTTCGGCGAAGAGATAGTGAAATACAAGTGATATGGATAAATATGAGTGGTAATAACAATCTGAAATAAGTATGGCAGCAAGTAAACATGCAGTAGAACAGTAAATAAACGGAGATTCGATATTTGGAAACAAGGACTAGGGATCCTACTTTCACTAGTGGACACTCTCAACAATGATCACATAATAAAACTACAGTACACTCTCTTGTTGGATAACAAACACCATTCATTGTGTAGGGCTATAAAAGCACACCTCAAGCCGGAGTAAACAAGCTCCACAACATCCGGAGTTCATATTAAAGTAACCTCTAGAGTGCATAATAGACCGTTGCAATTTAGACCGAGTACTAACATAGCATGCACACTGTCACCATCAACTATGAAAGGGAGAATAGACCGCATCAATACTATCATAGTAATAGTTAACTTCATAATCTACAAGAGATTACAATCATAACCTACGCTAAGTACTACATGATGCACACACTGTCAACATTACATCATGGAGGAGGAATAGACTACTTTAATAACATCACTAGAGTAGCACATAGATTAATAGTGATACAAAGCTCATGATCACATAAAGATCACACCATGGGAGAGAGAGATGAACCACATAGCTACCGGTAGAGCCCTCAGCCTCGGGGGAGAACTACTCCCTCCTCATCACGGGAGACAGCGATGGCGATGAAGATGGCGGCGGTGATGGCTTCCGGGGGCACTTCCCCGTCCCGGCGGCGTGCTGGAACAGAGACTTCTGTCCCCCGAATCTTGGCTTCGCGATGGCGGCGGCTCTGGAACTTTTCTCATATCGTGGCTTATTCTTTTTAGGATTTTCGCGACGGAGGCTTTAAGTAGGCGGAAGGGCAGCCTCGGAGGGGTCCTGGGGGACCCACACACTAGGGGGGCGCGCCCCCCCTTGGCCGCGCCGCCATGTGGGGTGGGCCCCCTTGGCTCCCCTCTGGTCCCTCTTCAGTGCTCTGGAACCTTCCATGGAAAATAGGACCCTGGGCGTTGATTTCGTCCAATTCCGAGAATATTTCCTTTGTAGGATTTCTGAAACCAAAAACAGCAGAAAACAGCAACTGACACTTCGGCATCTCGTCAATAGGTTAGTGCCGGAAAATGCGTATAAATGATGTAAAGTGTGTATAAAACATGTGAGTATCATCATAAAAGTAGCATGGAACATAAGAAATTATAGATACGTTTGAGACGTATCAACCATATACATTAAGAAAGACACTCAAACAAAATATTGTGAGATTTGGCAAGAACATAAGCTAGAGTTCAATTTTGTGTGACACTAAAGAGTTTAAGCCCTTCTGTATACTATGAAGGAGACATAGCCCCTATTTGACTTCTAATACATTCGATGCCTTTTTTTGGGAAATATAGTACAATTGTAGGCGGTCACACATATGTACATAAGTTCACCTCTATAACGCACACATGCACAGCCTTGAGCACGTCCGAGAGCCTAAGTCTAAGAAACTGATCCGACGGGTCTCGAGATTGATAAAGTCATCACAATACCCTCGCTATCGACGGAAATATCGCCTCCCACTAAAATAATATTCCTCTTTTATGAGATACCAAAGTGTCAAACCTGGGGTTTAAACTCTGGTTGGATGAGGATGTCACTACCCTCCTAGCCATCCAACTACAAGTTGGTTCTCTTTGAGGCCTTGTTCTTAGATTGTGAAAACATAGTTTTTTTAAATATATAAGAGCATCTCCAACAGAAATGTGCTAGGGCCGCACGCTAAAGCAATTATACATCGTTGTTTTCCCAGTTTTAGCACGCGTGTTTGCGAATCACGTCACTAGGCGCTGCAAAGTTTAGTGCGCGTAAAACGCATCGTTTCCAGACGTTGTAAAATGCAGCGCGCTGGCGCATGCACAAACAGAAAACAACAACTAGAAAGCGCTATGAAGATCAAACACAATCAAATAAATGAAATATAAATAGTTTATTACAACAATATGAAATAAAAAATTATTGTTAATACAACAAACTGTGAATAGATGAAATATAACAACTACAAATGAGATATAATTACTGTTGGCCATTCCATGTCCACCACTCTTCGATCAGATCACTCTGAAGGTCAAGATGAGTTTCCTCCTTTTGAATAGCTTTGTAGGAAGCTATAAACTTGGCAACTCTCTCTTCTCTCCTATGCACTCAAACTGGTTGGCCCACCAACTCATAGTGCAAACAGTCATTGTCTTGACCATGCTCATCTTCGATGATCATGTTATGCATGATGATACATGCATTCATGATGTATCAAAGGACCTGTTGATCCTAAAATCTAGCCGGTCCTTTAACAATAGCAAATTGGGCTTGCAAAATCCCAAATGCTCTCTCAACATCTTTCCTTGCCGCTGCTTGTGCATTGTGGAATTGAAATTATTTCTTACAGATGGTTTGACAACTGGCTTCACAAATGTTTGTCACTTTGGGTAGATGTCGTGTGCTAGGAAGTATCCAAAGTTGCATGTGCGCCCATTTTCTTGAAACTGAACCAGTGGAGTATCACCCAAAGGAATCCTGCTCATTAAGGGTGCCGTTGGACAATGTTGATGTCGTTCAACATACCAGGCAATACGAAAAAATCATGCCAAATCCAAGTTTCATAGTCCGCCACAGCAGGACAATTCTTCCAACTCCAATCCATACAATCGATGGAACCAAGCATACCTAGAGATCCCTGATTCTTGTCGAACTCAAGAAGCCTTGCCGTATCTGCTTCATTGGGTGATCGCAAATAAACCTCGCCGAACACCTTCACCATTGCAACGGCAAAGCTCTCGACACACTTGATAGCATGGCTACCACCCATCGCCAAATGGTCATCAACTAGATCAGCTGGTATCCCGTATGTCAACATAGGCAAAGCAGCGGTGACTTTTTGCTCCATACTATGCCCTAGTTCTCCGGCGGCATTCCTCCATTGCTCAAAGAACTTGTCGTACTTCTTGAGCTCCTCTGCGATTCTCTTGAATAAGTTGATGCTCATCCGAAAACGATGACGAAAATAGCTCTCTAGAAATGTGTCATTCTCCGTAAAATAGGTACGCATCAGTTTCTCGTGTCTTTCTATCCTCTCCTGCCACAATTAATGTCTGGAACCACCATGCTTCGACCTCTTCTTTGCGGGCATAGACCATAGCATTGCCATCTCTTGTTCTTCTTGAATGTCCCATTCTTTATTGGATGAATCGTATGAAGAGCTCATCTATCCATGAAGCGCAATAAATTCAACAAACGAACTAAAAATCTAATTGAAAGAAGACCGGCGCATACCTTCGAGCACCTTGCGGGCACGCCGGATGTAGGGAAGTCGCGACGGCGATTTGGCGACAACGGTGCGGCGATTCAGACACTTGGATGCGCGGCGGCTGCATGGAAGTGGCACCTCGTCGTTTTTCCGCATCGGAGTCGCCTGGTAGGCGCCGCGAATCCGCCGGAGGAGAAAGGGGTGGAGGTTTTGCCGGCGGTGGAGCGACGCGCAGAAGTTTCAGAGCGTCAGTTGCCTTTTGCGTGCTCGCCTTTTCCTTTACCGCGTGCGCCAAATATCCTGGACCGCAATTTCGCTCGCACTGGGAGAAAATCGTTGGAGCGAATTTTTTCGACGTCAGTGCGCTAAACTGGTGACTTTTACCACGTAGGGCCTTTTGGCGCGTCCGTCTGTTGGAAATGCTCTAACATGCATCTTCGATAGTGGTAGTGCCTGATAGTTAAGACATGTGGTATTATCAAGTGCACCCATACAGCTAGGTTAGGTTTTTTTTTGTTTGCTTCAGGAGTGTGTATGTTACTCGGCTCTCTACCATCCTGCGTGATGTGTTATGCCGCGAATGATTGTAACAAAATTGCTCCTTCTTAATTATCAACATAAGCCCAATTTCAAAATAATAAAGCACACCCACGCATTGGGCCGCTAAAACCAACACCTACGGCAAGCGAGGTCCTGTCCTCTCGTCAGAAACCAACGTCATCCTCTGCCAGAGGTGGTGAGGGGGATAGCCGGATAGGGTAGAAGGAGAGGCAACAACACTAACTAGGAGCCAGGAGGGCTACGGGCAAGACATCTCGGTACTGGGCAGCAGGAAGCCTGAGGAATTAGGGCATCTCCAGCGGGCGCGACGCAAATGGATGCTGAGCGATCGTTTGCGTCCGCGTGGACCGGAAATGCGTCTGGTACTACCTCCAGCGGGGCGACGCAAAGTGATCGGGCCGTCCGTGGAGACGCAAATTTGGCCCAAATATGCGCCAGGTTTGCGTCTTCGCGGACGCTCGGCTGTCGCGCCTAGGGTCCGCTCGCTTCCCCACGGGCCCTCATGGCAGCGACCCAGGATCGATCGGCCTCGAATTCAGAACCGCGCCGATCAACAGCCGCAATGGAGCGCCGAACCGCCGCGGAAGAGCAACCGCCGGCCTCTTCGTTATACGCGCCGCCGTTAATCCCCGCACATTATAACCCCGTGTCTACGGTAATTCAAGTTCAACCTCCTCTTGTTCTTCTTCTCCAACACCGGCACGCCATGAGCGAGTACACGCTGTCGTCCGACTCTGTTATCACCAGATTTTGGACAAATCCAGAGGTGGGCCGTAAGAGAGATGGGCTTGGAAGACTACACGTGGAAGATCTCTGAAGCGGCCTTGCACGGAGAATTTGGGCTAGTTTGCCCGTGTATCTTTAATTATAGTAGATTATGTTTTAGATCAAAATTAGAGTTTGTATCGTGCACGGTGGGATATTCCCACGTTAGAAAGTCCCCTGGACTATAAATATGTATCTAGGGTTTATGGAATAAACAACAACTCACGTTCAACCCAAAACAAACCAATCTCGGCGCATCGCCAACTCCTTCATCTCGAGGGTTTCAATCAGGTAAGCGACATGCTGCCTAGATCGCATCTTGCGATCTACGAATCACAAGCTCCACGTAGTTCATGCGTTGCTCGTACAGAAGCGTCTATGATGGCGAGCAACGTAGTTATCATAGATGTGTTAGAGTTAGCATAGTTCTTCGTATAACATGCTTACGTAGTGCAACCCTGGCTGGTCTTGCCGCCCTCACGCCTATCTCAGGTGTGGGGGCGGCACCCTGCTTGTTCATCATCTAGTAGATCTGATCCGTTACGATTGCTCCTTGTTCTGCAAGGATTAGTTTAATATCTGCAATAGTTAGGCCTTACAAAGGGGGGGAGGATCCAGCGGCACGTAGGGTGGCGTTCGCAAGTCCTAAACAGGATGTTCCGAGGATCAACGTCATGTTGGTTTTTAGGCCTTGTTTAGGATCGGCTTATGAGCACCGTGCGTGGCCGCGAGGCCCAACCTGGAGTAGGATGATCCGATTATGCGGTGAAAACCCTAAATCGTCGTAGATCTCATTAGCTATATCTTGATCAAGCAGGATCACCAAGTATTCGTGCACCCCGTACGAATCATGGGTGGATCGGCTCTTTGAGCCGATTCACAGGATAACCTGAGAGCCGATCGAGGCTCGTATTTAATGTTTACGTGTATGCCATGCAAGAACTAAGCGAGGCATCCCCATCACCTTCCTGACCAGGTATAGGTCAGGTGGCACGCCCTTGCACTTCGCATCGCCGCGTGTGACCAGAAGAGCATTGCGGGCCGTCGCTCGGAGGGGTCTCAGCCAGCCGCAGCTCTAGGCTCTTCCCGGCTCTACTAGTGTTGACAGGCCGCTGCCCGCCGGTGGGTTTTGGCAGTCAACACATTCTGGCACGCTCGGTGGGACAATCGTCTACATCAACCACATCGCCATCTACATCTGAGATGGCGGACGGCACGCCAGTCACCTACGAGGAGCTGCCTGACGAGCTCAAGAAGAGATACGACGAGATCAAGGTCACCCTCGAAGCCGACCTCATCGGCTCTTTTCAGAGAACCCGTTCCCATGGCATCAGATGGAAGGGATTCTCACCGCAAGGTGCACTCGATGGGATAGATCTCTCTGCCCCGTCGGAGGAACGCACCAGGGGCCTACGGCAGGAGATCAACTACTTGGTGGCTCACTCACTACACCGCCACTCTGAAAACTTGGTCAACGTGTTGGAGCGTCTCGCTCTGCGCGTGATCCAGGAGATTATGAGCCACCAGTACTCGCCGTCAGGACCAGCTCTCGGGACGCATCAAGGAGAGTTGCCACTCCAGTCCCGTCCACCGCTGCCATATGCGTTGGCAGCACCACCTGAAGTGCCGGCTACACCGGCATTCGTCGTCTACAAGATTGGTGGTGATCCTAGTGACTACCAGTTCTTGACCGAGGCGCCTAAGGAGATCCCTCAAGGAAACGCGAGCACGTATGTGCCGGATTGTGGCAACAGCGGGCACTCTCAAACCAGGCCACAACATCGTGGACTCCGGCGAAACAGGAGAAACGTCGGCAACGTAGCTTGAGAAGCGTACGTGGCTAACTAAGTACGCCACCCCGACGAAACTCCAGAGCCCAGCTCCTGCAGTTGGCTCAGAGCTGGAAAAGCAAACATGGCTGGCTAAGTACGCCACCCCGGTGAATCTTCAGAGTGCAACTTCTGCAGCCAGCACAGCGGATCAGATCAGTGCCATACTGAGAGACCAGTTCGGCATGGTGCCGAAAAGAAGGGCAATCGGCTATTCCAAGCCGTACCACGACGAGTACGAGATGATCCCGCCGCCACCTAAATATCGGCTCCCCGACTTCTCCAAATTCGATGGATCAGATGGCTCCAGCTCCATCGAGCACGTCGGCCGATATTTGGCGCAACTAGGACCGGCTTCAGTGTCGGATCAGCTACGCGTGAGGCTCTTTTCACAGTCCCTCACAGGATCGGCTTTTGGATGGTACACCTCTTTGCCAGCAAATTCCATCCAGTCTTGGAAGCAATTGGAAGAACAGTTCCATATGCAATACCATTCAGGAGCTTCCGAGTCTAGTATTGCCGATCTAGCACAACTACGTCAGAAGCGCGGAGAAACGGTGACAGAATACATCCAGCGCTTCAGGGATCTTAGGAACCGATGTTATTCGGTTCGTATAACTGAAAAGGAAGCAGTCGAGTTGGCAGTAGCTGGCCTTGCAACACAGCTCAAGGACATGGCCTCCCAAGTAGATTATCCCTCGCTGGCGCACATGGTTCAGAAACTATCAGCATATGAACAGCGCCACCTGCAGACTGTACCAAGACAAGTTCAAGCGTGCGTAGTCATGGTCGATACAGAGGAAGGTGAAGTGCTGCGGGAGACCAAGAAGTAGCAAGTGGTCGAGTGGACTCGGGGAGGAACCCCGTGTCCGCAAATGGGTAAAGCCACCAGGGCCGCCCAGGGGATTTGATTTTGACGTGACCAAGACTGAACAAATCTTCGACCTCCTGCTCAAGGAGAAACAGTTGACGATTCCTGAAGGTCTCAAGTTCCCCACGGCGCAAGAGCTAAACGGAAAGCCGTACTGCAAATTCCACAACTCGATTTCCCATGCCACCAACGACTGCAGGGTGTGGCGTCAGCACATCCAAGCGGCGATAGAGAAGGGGCGTCTAATTTTCAACCAGTACGCCATGAAGGTCGACACCCAACCCTTCCCCGCCATTAACATGGTAGAAGTCATCTACCCCGAGGGCTGCCAGCCAGGTCCCACGTTCAGCATCAACATGGTAGGACCTGGGAACCACTCTGGCAAAGATGGAGAGGAGGGCAGCTGCTCTCATAGCAAGGACACAGAGGAGGCCGCTCCACGCGATCGGCTCCATCATGATGGCAAGCGCTACGTCACAGAGGGGGAAGTGAAGAATATAAGATATCAACGACCTCTCTCTGATCACCTCCTCAACAAATATGTGAGTCAGTATGACCAACGCCGACGGTCCAACTATGATGATGAAGGAGATCGTCTGGCTAGAGAAGCCAGAAGACATCGTCGGCAGGATCGCGATGAGGAGGAGCACGAGCGCCGTGCCACGGAAAAATCAAGGGAGCAAGATGACAACGCCAGACACTGGAACTGCCCTTTCTTCAGACACTGCTGGGATTCAGGAATGAGCCGATTACCCACAATCGGCAATTGCCCAGAATGCAACAAGAAGAAGAAGGAGGCAGCCAACGTGTCTGTGTTCGAGCGCTTAGGGCCTCTCCCACCACCAAGCAAACGCGCTGAGTCAACTCGTTGGGCAGATCTTGAGGATTTCGAAGACGAGGGACCAGAAGAAGAAGACAGGTACCACCGTCCAAGGTGGTGCCCTGACGGACTCAGCCGTTCACAAAAACGCAGGGTTCAGCGGTTACGCGGCCTGGAGGAAGCCGAAAGGTTATACCTGCATACGCTAAGGAAGGCACAGCCTGATTTGGCTGCAAAGGTTCAGCGAGCCCTGGATGAAGAGGGTCGTCCACGGAGAATGGAGTGGCGTCCCAAGCAAAAGAAAGCCGATGATGAAACATCGGCTGGCACAAACATGGTGCTCGTCTTGCCGACAGAGCTTAGTGCTCCACGATTATACGATGCACTCAAGGTGGACGACAGCAGGCGCATCAAGTCAGAGGTTGGGTTGGTTTTATCCAGCCTAACCGAGTAGCAAGATTAAACCAATGAGCAAACCGGGTGAGGCTGATCCTTGTGATCGGCCCCAAAAAATTTATGGAGGGACATTACAAAACCTTCATCGAGCAAGCAATGTGGAGGCCAATTCCGGCAATCGGCCAAAGTTATCTTCTGCACATATTCTGTTTATGGTCAGCAACGATCTACTGGGCAGCGGCCACGTCGGCAGATGAAAGTCAGCATGAATCTTTGCGAAGCCGACGTGCAAGTACAGTGCCCTGACTAACCATGAAAGCCGATATCTGCAGTCATTTGGCAGATTCGGCTCGGGGGGCATGATGAACATGTGCAGATAAACATGTGCAGACATGCGTGCAGTGGAATATTGGGGGCCGATTAAGAAAAATCGGCCAAATAAAAAAAAAAATTTCAGCCGATGGAAGGGCATCGACTTCAGAATTAAGAAGCGAAGCAAGACCGGCATCGACGGTCAGTGACCTACAAGGCGCGAAGTAGACTGAAGAAGCCCGGGGGGCAGGGAACCTTCAGGCTAACTCTGCGTAGGCGGCACATTCGGCTGATCCATTACCGTTCTCGCCTCGACTGAGACTCGGGGGGCAGCTGGCTGGTGACTGCTCTGTTTTGGAAAGCCGATTGGAGTCGCATCGACTGGCCCTGCATTGTGATCTCCTCTGAATCGGGGTAGGAGGCCGTCAGTTTTTACAAGTTTGGACCGTCTTGTCGCTGCAAGAGGAAGAAAGGGACTAGATTCTCAAAATAGCCGATGAATAGCCATCGGCTAAGGGATTGCGAAAAATTGTGGTCAGATACCAAATCGCAGCCTGAAATTGAGAAGTTCTTGGCCTACGAGCTTATCGACATGAGGGTCCGGCTTCATGGGCGTCCAAAAGAAAAAATCCGATACATTGCTATCGGTCTTGACAAGACAGGCGGAAGGAATGAAATTGGGGCAATTGAAGGATGAATCAAAAGAACAATTTCATTAATTCAGAGGAGCGGCTTTACAAGAAAGAGCCGATTGGCTCTCAAAAGAGGGATCTAGTACCTAGCGCACTACTACTACTAGTCCTATTCTACTAGTCGTCGCTGTCCTCGTTGTCACCGCCGTCGATGTCGTCGGCGCTGCTCCCAGGGAGCTCCTCGTCGCTGCTACCCCAGCCCGTGGCCGGAGCCTCTTCCTCCTCGTTATCATCTTCATCCTCGCTGTCCGCCCACATGCGGGAGCGCTTCTTCAGCGGGAGCTTGGCGGAGGGGAAGGTCTTGGCCTTCGCTACTTCCCCTTCTTTCTTCTCATTATCGGAGGGGAGGGGGTTCACCTCGGAATGAGGCTTGTCCTCGTTCTTCTTCGGCGAGAATGGGGGGAAGAGGTTTGAGAAGGAGGAGGAAGAGGAAGACATGGCTGGGGGAGAAGAGGGTTTTTTGGGTGCCGATGGCTAGAACAGAGGAAGGGGATGAAGAAAGCTAGTTGATCGGCACAGTTAAATAATGAGAAGCCTGGTGGAAATTTAATGTCATTACAGTTTCCAAGGAGATGACGCCGGAGCTATCGAATTTTGCAGAGAAGCTGAGAAGACAGGGCATAATGATAACGGATACTGCAACAACTCTGCTCTGCCACGACATGACCCGACGAAGGAAAGCATAATGATTTTGGAAAAATTATTTCCAAAACCAGGGGGGCATGTGTTATCACCAGATTTTGGACAAATCCAGAGGTGGGCCGTAAGAGAGATGGGCTTGGAAGACTACACGTGGAAGATCTCTGAAGCGGCCTTGCACGGAGAATTTGGGCTAGTTTGCCCGTGTATCTTTAATTATAGTAGATTATGTTTTAGATCAAAATTAGAGTTTGTATCGTGCACGGTGGGATATTCCCACGTTAGAAAGTCCCCTGGACTATAAATATGTATCTAGGGTTTATGGAATAAACAACAACTCACGTTCAACCCAAAACAAACCAATCTCGGCGCATCGCCAACTCCTTCATCTCGAGGGTTTCAATCAGGTAAGCGACATGCTGCCTAGATCGCATCTTGCGATCTAGGCAGCACAAGCTCCACGTTGTTCATGCGTTGCTCGTACTGAAGCGTCTTTGATGGCGAGCAACGTAGTTATCATAGATGTGTTAGGGTTAGCATAGTTCTTCGTATAACATGCTTACGTAGTGCAACCCTTGCATGTCTAGCCGCCCTCACGCCTATCTCAGGTGGGGGGCGGCACCCTGCTTGTTCATCATCTAGTAGATCTGATCCGTTACGATTGCTCCTTGTTCTGCAAGGATTAGTTTAATATCTGCAATAGTTAGGCCTTACAAAGGGGGGGAGGATCCAGCGGCACGTAGGGTGGCGTTCGCAAGTCCTAAACAGGATGTTCCGAGGATCAACGTCATGTTGGTTTTTAGGCCTTGTTTAGGATCGGCTTATGAGCACCGTGCGTGGCCGCGAGGCCCAACCTGGAGTAGGATGATCCGATTATGCGGTGAAAACCCTAAATCGTCGTAGATCTCATTATCTATATCTTGATCAAGCAGGATCACCAAGTATTCGTGCACCCCGTACGAATCATGGGTGGATCGGCTCTTTGAGCCGATTCACAGGATAACCTGAGAGCCGATCGAGGCTCGTATTTAATGTTTACGTGTATGCCATGCAGGAACTAAGCGAGGCATCCCCATCACCTTCCTGACCAGGTATAGGTCAGGTGGCACGCCCTTGCACTTCGCATCGCCGCGTGTGACCAGAAGAGCATTGCGGGCCGTCGCTCGGAGGGGTCTCAGCCAGCCGCAGCTCTAGGCTCTTCCCGGCTCTACTAGTGTTGACAGGCCGCTGCCCGCCGGTGGGTTTTGGCAGTCAACAGACTCGGAGAGCGAGGGCAAGTCTCCCGGATTTCTGCATTGGTGAGAATCCCCTGCGACGCCAAGCAATCCGGGCTCCACGCCCAGCGACTCTGCCTCCACGCCGAGTGAGGAGGAGGAGGACGGAGGCGGCGCTGCCAGCGACGCCGAGGACGAGGAGGAGGGCCAGGAGGAGGAGGAGGAGGACTCCGACACCAAGTTCACCCGGTTGGAGGCGCAGGAGGCGGCGGACGACAAGGCGGCGGCAAGGAAGAAGTCCAGGGCCCGGGCAAAGGCGCTAGCGCGGGCGGCGCGTCGTCGTCCATTCACCGACGACGACGACGAAGACGCCATTTCTTCCAGTTTCAACTCCTCGACAGGCGCGTCGTCCTCCAGTTCCGACGAGGAGGTGACAAGTAAGAGGCGCATGAGTTTCGACGACGAGGCGGGGTCTTCTAACAAGAAGGCCAAAAAATAGTTTTAGTTTATATGTTTTTAAATTTGTTCTTCTTTGTATGTTAAATATGTTTCAATCTAGTCGATTGAAGTATCCGGTTAATTCTTTAGGCTATAATCTATTTGATTGGAGCAACATGACATCATTGAGTACTACTCGCGTTTAAACTTGATCATTCAACAAAATTGAAAATAAGTAACACAAAAAAAAACACTTACATGTCCAAAATGCGTCGGACCGCTAGAGGTAGCCCCCGACGCAAACGAACATTTCGCCCCTGACGATCATTTTGGCATCCGCCAGACGATGCAAACGGACGCCAGTGAACAATTTGGACATCCAAAATACGTCGCGCCGCTGGAGATGCCCTTAGTTGGAACTCGAAGCATGCTAACTTTGGGTTTCGATGCACTATTCAGATATGCTTATGGAAGATTGGTTTGCATATGTTGGGGTTCATAGATGAGCCTTTGTGGGGCACAGAATTGCCTGTATTTGCCGTCTATTTGTGTAAGACGAGATGACTCCATTCTTCGTACCGGCCTCCACCTTTCTCTCATGTGAAAAGAATGCCATTAGGTCCAGGGTACCCTGGAACTCGGTTTTAGAAAAATGAAAACGCAATTTTAAAGTTTTGAATAATTTTTATAAAATATCTGGATATAGCCAATTATGTACACTACGATCGTGATTTTATTTAATGTAAAATACCTTGTATTGTAGCTCAACAAAAAGACAATTTAGACAAAATTTGGAAGAAAAAATGACACTGGTCATCCTCCCAGATCTGGATTTTGTTATTTTTGCCGAGGACAGAATACAAGGTAATTCGTATTTAAAATTTACACACGGGTAGACAAAAAAGTTCGTATTTTTGCCGAGGACAGACTGCACTATGGTATTTTTGTTGATTCTTTCTGAAGATTTCAAATTTGTTTTTTTTTCAAAGTTTTAAATAATAAGCTCATGAGAGCTCATCTCCCAAAATGCTGCAATTTGTATTTCAGCCTACACAAAAATAACAAATACCGATAAATCGGGAGGTTTATGAATTTTGCACTGTTTATTATCTCAGATCTCAAAATTTGTCTTATTTCCACAGCCCAAAATACATAATGTCTCGTGTTGATTTTTTGCACATAGGTAGAAGTCATCATTATCTACATTTTTCTCAGAATTTTTTGACACATTAAAATGCTGTTTTTTTTAAAAAAAATCTCCATGGAGCCCGTTCTCTGAGGTCTCTCCCTCCAAGTCCCTCCATATCCTTCTTCATCAACCTTCACCCTTGCTTTTCACCCTCTATATTGCAACCTCACCAATTAGCTCTCGCATTGGAAAAATACATGCTACTTTTGAACCGCCAAAAAAGTTGAAAACTGTGTTAGAACACCCGTTTGACATATGTAGCAACGTGTGCACTGTCACGGAAATTAATTAACCGGCCTGGTGTGAATACCAAGGCGATGTCCTAAACGGTTATAAATCCGAAGGTTCAATTTCAAAATCAGCTCAAAGTTTTGTAAGTGTGAAATGAAGTTATGTTACGCCTCCTTTTTAGAAATGCAACTATTTTCTCTACACTAGTAAGCGGGCACGTGCAATGCACGTCTTGATAATCATTAATAAAATTTCTTAATAATCACCTCACAAGGATTTTTTTTGAGGTAATGATTGTCGCGTTTGTCCTAGCAATAATGCAAGGTCACATCCGATCTTGAGTCCTAACTCATGAAGATCCCCGCATCACTTCGGTAGATGAAGCCTAGGAGTTCACATCTCTGGAAGTCCCAAAACCACTATATATGCAAGGAAGTTCTCAACAAATACGAATGAAGTCAAATAAAAAAGGTCAAAATTTCTCCGTCTATGCTTAAAATGTTCTGCCACAAAAATGTTCAATGGTTAATTAAAATATAATTTCCAAAACTATAATCACTAAGCTAAAAAGGATGAGTCGATCTACCTGACCTGGAGGATTGATTGAGCTCTCAAACTTGATGGAAACCAGAAGTCCCAAAATAGGGTGCCATATCTACCACCCAAAGAAAAAGAAATCAACTAATCAAAAGATTCTCTTCACATTGTTATGTACCTCGCTAGTGTTGCTCATCTCACTAAAAAAATAGTACTAAAAACAACTTAGTTTTGCCCAAATCTCTTCTAGGCAAGGCTGATAAGAATGTGACACCTCCTTGTCGCTCTAATAGTGAAGCTTCTTCTATAGTCTATTGGCATATAATTCGTTCAAGTCCTCTTAACCTGGACGAATTGGCATATGCGTTCAATTAAGATCTCCAAATCTATCTTATCACGTCAAACAAAGTCCACGTGAATAGAATCAAGTACATTACTAAAGAATTCCATCTCATAGGCGTACATGATCCAAACAAGATATGACAATTGCTTCTCATACAAATTGTTGCTACATTACCTCTTAAATAAACATCAATCACACCATCATTCTGCTAAATATGTGGGAACAGTGTACGCAGCTAGGGGAGTATGTCTCATTCTCTTAAAACAATAGCTCTCTGCATTTCGGTAATCAGCTAATGGCACATATGATTTTATATGCATGAACTATCATTATACTTATATTGCATGCACTATATATATATATGGTTGCCGAATCAAAGAAAATATGATGCTTCAAATGCTCTGATCAAGCTAACAGTGAAGAAGCAATTTGCATGCCTCAAATGCTAACTCGGGCGGTAAGCGGCGTGCTTGTGCAAGCAACTCTCAAAGGTTCGGAAATTGCAGTCATGTTCTTGATGCCTCACTCTTCTACCTATGAAAAATATGGCTCTAGTTTCCTTCCCCATTGTCATGTTTTTCATTAAGATGTCTTACCCAATGACGTAGCTTTGGCAGGGCAACACATACCTCCACCTAAAATTGACATGAATATGGAATATGGCCTATTCACTTCGACAATTGGTCATGTTGCAATTTTGTAGTCCGAGGCGTCGCTTCTAAAAATGAATGGTATAAATATGTGCATAGGTGGTTGCGGACATACCTTCATCAACTGGACAAATATATAAGCTACTACACCTCAATATAATGTGCATTGGCCTCCACTTTGAAGAACGGTGGCGTGTTCCCCACCGGACACCAGCAGCACGACACCCTGTAGCACAATTATAATATTCAAGATATGAGACAACCAGACAAACTGCAGACAACCAGAATTCATAGGATCGTTATGTGACGTGCTTACCTTGAAAAGTTCCAATTCTACGAATCGCGTCAAATGCATCATGCTTGACTGATAGAAATTTCACGGGCCTGTAGGACAGACATATGGCTTAGCTGACTGCCGCTAATTTTATAGCAGCAATTAAGAAGTTAATGTTCGAGTATCTTCTCAATCAAATGCTCAAAAACTATATTCATCGGTAAACTTATGGAAAATGGATAGAAAAAAAAACCAATTCAGCACCACAAGAACTGTGGGCGTAGTTTTTCTTTTCTTTGTAGAACATCAACATAGGAACTCAAACTCATACAAACAAACTTTATATTGGAAAGATAACTATAGAAGTTCAAGCTCATGCGTTTTTCTCTGAATCCATTGCATCCAGAAGTGAGAAACTTGACCTAAAAAACTGACGATTAGTAATGCTGACAATTCCTTGTGATATAAGGAATCAGAGGGAACCGTTCTGCACGCCCAGGATGCCCTAGAAGAAACAGAAAATGCTGAATTAGAAAAAGGATATACTTGCCTTGGAGGAGGATGTTGTGCTCGCTCGGGATACCGGGAAGACGACCTCCATGGCTCCACACACATCGTCGAGGTCATTGAAGTGCCATCCAGGACGTCCTCGTACACTACCGGGAATACCTTGCCGCGGCGTCCAGGGCGCCGCCGCAAACGTTGTTGAAGGCACCATCACGCACGCCATGGACGGCTTCGCCCTAGAAGCCTTAGGCGCCGCACACTCCATAGATAGCTTCTTACCTGAAACCGTTTGTCGTGCACGCCATGCGAATCTTCGACGGCACACCATGCGACGGACGCGGGAGTGGTTCTGGCGGATGCGGCTGTTGTCCTCATGGTCGCGCAAGGGCCTTCCACGTAGATGTCACCGGTGTGGGAACGATGGAACCCACGACCTCTCTGACGCAACAACATCCAAGCCGATGGCGGGCGAGTCGAGCAAGCCGGCAGTTAGTCTCCAGATCCCGTCATCTGATTATCCAATGTTGTGGTCTAAAAGATAAATTAGGCAAGAAGTAGATTTCTGGAGCAAATCATGCTACGGGATTTGGCCTCCATATGTAGCTGTTAATTTACAACGTAATTTTAGGATCTAATTGCTAGCGTGGTGGATGGCTGGGGGATGTGGGAGAACAACGGAGTGTGGACCGTGTGATGTGCGTGGATGAACGGCCGAGATTCAATTTTCCAACGGCACTTCGTGTCTTTATAAGTAGTAGAGATAGAGATAGAGATAGAGATAGAGATGAACGTGACCACCCTTTTTTAATATAAGTATACAAAATACTTTTTTTTGCGAAACAAGTATACATAATACAATATTGTGCGTACATATATTCCGTGCCTGTCTCTACGATAGGAAATTTTAGAAATATATGGAGGAACGAAACTTTGAACGTTATCCATTATTCGTTTCCGAAGTCCTGATAAGTTGCTGGTAGATATAGGTTTGCTTGTCACTCGCACAGCCTCAGCATCATCCTCTAAGAGCTCTAAGAGCATCTCCAGCCGCGTCCCCCCCCCCCAAAGCGTCCCCCAAACCGCGCCAGATTGAGCGTTTGGGGGACATGTTTTGTTCGTGCCGTCTTTGAGGGACGTCGCTCCCCAGCCGCGTCCCCCAAACGCCGCCCCCAAATGAATATTGGTGCACGAAAATAAATGTTTTCATTCAATTTTGATTATATATTACAAAGTTTGAATGAAAACGGCTAGATTTCATCTAAACCTAGACTACTGACCGCCCGGCGGTGCGTTCGACGGCCCCGCCCCGTCGTCGCCTCCCCTACGCCGCAGCTCCTCCTGCGCGCGCCTCCTCTCCTTGCGTTCGGCGGTGGCCAGACGGTGCCGCTCCCGCCGCGCGTCCTCCTCCGCCCTCCCCTGCTGGGCCGCCTGGAGGGAGAGCTCGACGGCGCGACGAATCTGCGCCTCTTCGCGGGCACGGGCATCGTCCTGGAGCTTCTTCTCCGACTCGAAGGACTCGATGAGCGCGCGTTGCTGATCGGCCGTCTCGTCCGGGTGCGGCCCGTCGTCGTCGGACCACTCGAACTCGTCGTCGTCGTCGTCCTCCACCTCGGTCTCCTCCGCCTCGGCCTCCTCCTCCTCCATTGGCGCCTCCTCGTCCACATCTGTTGGCGCCTCCATCATCGCCGCCGCCAACACGGCGTCCTCCGCCGCCAACTGGTCCGCCCGCCTCCCCCATAACGCCCTCAGCGCCGCCTCCCGCTGATGACGCTCCTCCGCCGACTCCCGCCGCTGGCGCTCGATCGACTCCCGCCGCCGGCGCTCTATCGACTCCCGCCGTTCACGGTACAGCGCCTCCCGCTCACCGCGCTGGCGCTCGTCAGCCCACCGCTACTCCATCTCCGCCCGGTACCGGCACCGTCGCGCCTCCTGTCTCGTCGAGGCGTCAGACGCCGCAACGGTGGCGTCCCCGTCGCTCTGCCACGCTGCTGCCGCCGCGGCCTCGCCGACAGCGGGGCCATGCGCGCGAACGCCGCCAGATCCGCCGCCTGCGCCGCCTCCCGCTGCTGGCGGGCCTGCTGCTGCATTGCCTCCCGCCGCTGCTGACGGTGTGCGCGCCACCGCTCTTCCCGGGCGGCGACGTCGATGCCGAACTGCGAGTCCGGGAGTGGAGGAGACAGCTGTGGAGGGGACTGGCCAGCGCCTGGGCGGTTCGCCATTGCCACTGGTGGTGGAGGAGACGGCGATGGAGCGACGAGGGCTGTGTTTGTTGCCGGCGGGGTGTGGTGGCTACCGTTAAGCCGGGAGACCTTTTATAGACGCCGGCGTCGGGAAGAAAGCGCGGGAACAGGCGAGAAGAGGCGGGAAGATCGTGCGGGAACGGGCGGTGGCGTGCGAACGCCGGCGACGCGTGGAGGCTGCGCAGCACCGACGAGACGTCTCGCCTGCCCCTCCGTCGCCATTAAGGCAAAGATGCACTGCGCGGGAATAACTTCCGTCGCGAGGTAGGCGACGGTTAGGTTAAAATTAACTGTGCCGCTGACGGGTCGGCCCCGCCATTCCCCGCCTCGCTTTTCGTTGTGTCCGGCGTGCCCGGTGCGTCCCCTGTGGGACGGGGACGGGCTCGGGGCGCCGGACACCGTATTGGGGCGCACCGGATAAAAATGGCTTTGAGGACGCGGCTGAAACGGTTTTTTTGTCCGACGCACCCCAAATCCCTTTGGGGGACGCTTTGGGGACGCTGTTGGAGATGCTCTAAGCTCGCTCCCAGGGTTCCGAGCCCCTGTGGTTGCTCGAGCTGTCCCTATCGCTGGGCCTACCTACAGATGAGTTACCGCTTGGTTGCGAGGTCGGTGGTTGCTTGGTTGCGTGTCGCTGGCCGCGGGACAGAGAAAAAGCACGCACGAGTCTCGCCCTGTTGACCTCCTCCTCTCCCCTCTCGCTCGTGAAATCGCTGCTGCCGCCCACCAAGATCCTTCTATCGTGCGCGTCGGGGTCGATGGCAATCACCGGCGGCGTTGCTTCCTCTAACTTCGCATGGCGTCGGGCCTCCTCTACACACATCGAATCGGAAGATCAATGCCTTTGCCCACGGTGACAGGCCATGGCTTCTTCGGTGCTGGTCTTATTAGGGGCCTGTTTGGTGTGGCTTTTAGAGGCTTTCCACCAAAAAAAGCAGCCCAAACGAGCCAAAGGGCTCGGCTTCGCGTTGGGCTTTTCCAAAAGCCACACCCTTTCCTTCAGATGGGGAAAAGCACCTTTTGAGGTGCTTCCCGAGCTTCCCGAACCGAGCGACTCCCGTCCCCGTTCTTTTTTCCCGTCTTCCTCTGCTCGCGTCCGCGCCCAGGTAGGGTTCCCGAGCCGCCGCCGCACGTCGCCCCTGCCCATCGCCGCCGCCGCACGCCGCCCCTGCCCATCGCCGCCGCCGACGCGCGCCGCGCCTCCCCGCACGCCGACGCCGTACGCCGCGCCTCCCCAGCGCCGCACGCCGCACGCCGCGCGCCTCCCCATCGCCGCCGCACGCCGCCGTCCCCGTCGCCGCACGCCGCCCGTCCCCGTCCTCGTCCCCGTCGCCGCACGCCGCACGCCGCCGTCCCCGTCCCTCGTCCCCGTCGCCGCACGGCGCCCGTCCCTCGCCGCGCACGCCGCCCGTCCCCGTCTCCGTCGCCGCACGCCGCCCGTCCCCGTCGCCGCCCGCCGCGCCTCCCCAGGACCGCGCCGTCCTCGCCATCGCCTCCAGGTCCCGCCGCAGGTGAGCACCATTCCAGGCCGGCCCCGCCCCGCCCATTTGTTAAATTTTTTGTTGTTTTCAATTTGTGAATTGATCTGGACTGTGAATGAGTATGAATTGATGCCAAGTTAGGGCCAAATTGACTGCCCATATTGCTGCTGTATAGCTTGTGTCCCCCGTTTCCATGGAGAAGGCAATTTGGGATGCACACTACCTTCGTTTTTTTTGCGACATTTGTATGGAGGAAGTGAATGCAAACAATAGGGATGGAGGTTGTTTGAGTAGGAAGGGGTACAAGAATCTTGAGGATAAATTTGCCGAGAAAACGGGAAAAAGGTTAACAAAGAAGCAATTTAAGAACAATTTCATTAGAGACTCCAACTTGCGTGATAAACAGTTTGATCGATGTGATGCTGATGAGGATTACATGCCCAAGGCCCAGAGGCAAACAATTACCTTGCCTAGTGATCATGTGTCGGCTGAACTACACACAAGAGGCATGAACGGAACACGTGACGACATTGCCAACACGTTGTTCATTTCTAGACAACGGAGGAATTAGCTAGTATAATGTAGTGGAAATGTATTTTGGACAAATATATTCCTAATGGTTATGTAATGACAATTGTATGGCGACTTGAATTTTAGATGCATATTCTATTTATTACACGTGAAGCAGCGACAGTACACCTTTTCATTAATGTAAGGGTGTTTTAGACAATTTAATGCTTTCTGACAGACAGTAAATTTGGTTTAAAGATTTCCACTCAAAAGCATTTTCTCCTGGGACAGAATTTTTCTCAAGACAAAGACCCACAGCCAGCCACAGCCAGCCACACCAAACAGGCCCTAGGTATGAGCAATCCAAGACCGGCTACACCCACCTCAACCACCACCATCAATCCGTCCTCATCGAATCAAGCCAAATCGACCTAGGGTTTATTTCCACCCTTCACCCCCGTTCCTCCATTCATCTTATTCTTGGGGACGGGGTTGCCATTGATATTGCAGAGTAAGCAGAGGAGCTTCGGGAACTAGAAATAGAGTTGGCATCCTCTTCCAGGAGGATGATAGACCCTAGGGGGTGAGGTCGCATCTATTTCCCCCGGTGGTCCATCACCGCGCCTCCCATCGCATTTACCTCGACCTACGCTTACACATGGAACACCAGCGGCCAGATGAGGCCACTCCGCCATCTCTCTCTCCAAACCAAATCAATCGGTGGAGGAAAGTTTTAGAGCGGTCGGCGGCCGTGAGGCGAGATTAATGTCAACGATGGTTGCCGTAGCTGGTGGGCAGCGACAGCCGGTACCAGGCCTAGAAAGATGCCCAAATACCCTAGGTGAATTCCCCATCTTCTTTTATTTTTTTATTTTGTTTCTATTTCTAAAGCTTAGGACCCTTCGGTTGTGTAGCCAGAGGAGTTTGAAGTGGAGGTTCGTTCTTGGGAAGTCAATGGCTTCCAGAGGTGCAAGAGTTTGGAGCACGTCTGTGTTTCATCACTTTCAGAGTCAGTATGATTCGTCGATGGCATGGCAGGCCGCACTTCCGGCCGACCTAGAATAGGCGGAGGGGACGGACGGCTGGCTGTTACCAGGAGCTCTACAGGTCTGGCATGGCGTGTACTCTGACCTTTGGGGATCGTGAGCATGGTTGTGAGCATGTGCAGTTTGTGTTACTCATCCAACCATTGCACGACCTGGTGCCTCACTGATTAGGTCTTCTTATCCTTGCGCAACACAAATTAGATGTGGTAGGTTAATGCAAGTAATTCCAAAACCAATTAATGGAATCTGCAATCCAATAAAAATCATGTTGTAGGAAGTACTCTTCCTTGTATGATTGTTTTTCCTGGAATTTGCGCCTACATAGCATACCAAAGAAAGAAACGAGATTGTTGATATTATTTTTTCCTCTTTGTAACTCCAATAATTTTCTTATTTTTATTTAATCTATATGCACAAGTGCTTGATGAATTTTACAGGAGGTGTATAAGATTTATATACAGTTGGCAGGATGCATCTACAGATTTTTTTTATCATGGTGAGTGTTCGCTTCAATCAACCAAGAGTACTTACAACAATGTTAGTTGTACTTATTGGTTTGAACGATCTGAATCTCAATAAACTTTGGAGAAAGTAGTGCTCAGATCTGTAGTCCTATATGTCATAGTTTTGTATGTCCTTTATGTGAGAAGCAGTTAAGATAGGTTAACATGCCTCAAATCAGTTTTCTCATGATTTCTCTGTACCAAAAGCATGATTTTGATGAATCTTATGTACTTCAGTTTGGTGCTCCGGCTGATTCAGCGCTTCTCAGGCCTCTTGTTGCTAATTACATGGGTGCATGGAAAGAAGTGGTAAAACAAGGACAGACTAAAGTCAGCGTATTCCACGAGCAACCTTTGGTATCTTATAGTGATTTCACGTAGGCCTAATTATATGTATTTGTATCTGTTTCAGCATTTTTATTTCAAGACATCTCTACAGGGAGATTATCCTTAGCTTTTCATATTGTCGTGATCTAAAGTCTTACATTCAAGTTGAACATGTGTGAGAGAAGTTAGGAAGAGGAGTTCAATGTTGAATAATACTTCCTTTGCTTTTGTTTATTTTTATGATACCTTTCAGGCTTTCATATGGTTTCTTGAAAGAAAAAGGAGTATCCATATCTCAGTTAATCACACTTTGATTCTTAGTGTTAAGGAAACATCTTGATTTTGTTTTTCTCTTTAATGTCTTAGTTGATTTAATGCTATAGCTAAAATTGGTGACATGTAATTCCTCAAAAAATTAATTGTGACATGTCCGCAACAATAGGGTTTGTGGTATATTCCGATTATGCAATTTTTTTTTTGAAAAACAGAGTTTCCTCTCCAATTTCCATTAATAGAAACCACCTGTCCGTTTATGCAATTATTGGGTGATTAAGAAAAGTTATCAGGTATATTCCGATTATGCAATTATTTTTTGAAAAAGAGAGTTTCCTCTCCAATTTCCATTAATAGAAACCACCTGTCCGTTTATGCAATTATTGGGTGATTAAGAAAAGTTATCAGGTATATTCCGATTATGCAATTATTTTTTGAAAAAGATAGTTTCCTCTCCAATTTCCATTAATAGAAACCACCTGTCCGTTTATGCAATTATTGGGTGATTAAGAAAAGTTATCAGATTTGCCTTATGAATGATGTTGTTTGGCTTTATGCACTTTTCTTCTACTGTAGCAAAAGATTAGACAATGTCTTAATTGTGTGAATGATAGATTTGAGGAATTATCCAAAATAAAAATGACCTTAAACATTAGGGTTCATATTCTATACATCATTTGGCCACAAAGTGTAGTCGTAAAATACATGTGATGTGAAGTATAGAGTGGTCGCAGGACATTTAAAGCATCTTTTAAACTGTTCCCAGTGTGTTGTTCGATATAACCATTTATTTCCTATTACTGCAATAATTTATTAAATTTAATCGAAAGATATATTTTATGTTATATTACAAAATATGATCTGCTGAGTTTTCTCATAAATGAGAACCATCAGGAGACCCTTCGTAGCCTCAAGGTAACCACATTTACAACATGCTATTCATTGCCTCTTATTTTTGATTGACAAATCTTATATCTCTTCAGTTCTACCAACATAGGAGAGGAAACATGTTATCATTGTGTTATGCATTTAGACTGTACTATATATACTAAGGAATAATAAAGAGCAAGCATCTCCTTCTCTCTAGATTTTTGATTGACGATTCCAAATCTTATATCTCCTCAGTTCTATACCCGTATAGGAGAGGAAGCATGTTCTCATTGTTTTATGCATTTAGACTCTACTATATGATACTAAGGAATACTAAAGAGCAAGCATCTCCTTCTTTCTCTAGATTTTGCTCACATGAATATAAAGGACAACATATTTCATATGGTTTGGACAACATTTTCTTGGGTCGCCACAAATCAGTTATGGAAGTTCCTGCAGTTTGTTGCTTTTGGGCATGCTCTTTTAGCGTGGTTGTCTGCGGCATCTGCAGCTACACGTCATTGTAATGCTGGGGGCTTTTGGGGTGGTGGTAGTGTTCATTTGGATTTCATCGGTGTCTGGCCGGTACATATGTTCGCAAGGGCGCCAATGCAGATGATTTGGGAGGGGTTTATGGGTGGCCATGGTTCGCTTTTTTTTTCTTACAGTTATGAGGCCGGTTGAGGAAGCTCCATGTGGTTGGTTGTGCATTGGTGTTGTTCAGCGGGGGTGTTGCGTTTGTATTTTTTTGGGCTCTTCATAGTTAATGAATTCATATGTTCGCAAGGGCGCCAATGCAGATGATTTGGGAGGGGTTTATGGGTGGCCATGGTTCGCTTTTTTTTTTTCTTACAGTTATGAGGCCGGTTGAGGAAGCTCCATGTGGTTGGTTGTGCATTGGTGTTGTTCAGCGGGGGTGTTGCGTTTGTATTTTTTTGGGCTCTTCATAGTTAATGAATTCAGAATGCTATTGGAATACTTTTGCCTGGTTTTGCTGCACCTCGAATTTTTTCTGCCTGGTCCATGTCTCCTCGATTGAGCTATTTTTGTTGTTGCTTTATAAGGATGTTTCTATGGGCCCTTCGGGTCATCGTGGTCGCGAACATGTTGGTACTGCATTTGCTATTGCGCAAGTCCATCTTGTTCATGGTTTGCTTGGTGCGTGAATCAGCTGATGTTTCATGGGTTCCATTTTTGTTCTTTTAGTGGTAGCAGAGTCATCGATGAATGGTTTGCCTATGGTTTTAGATGCACCTCGTGCGTGTCAGCAACCGCCTCAATGCGCTGCTATATTAATAGTTGCGGTGGAATTATTTTTTGTGTGCAGTTATTCTATGCCTTTTGTATTGCGTATTATTTCATTGAGGACCACTGTGTCGCGGTAACAAAGCTCTATAACACAAGCAGTTTATCGACCTTTTAAAATTTGGGAAAATAAAGTTATGAGTTTATTAGTTGCTGATTCTTTATGTTATTGACATTTAGTTCGATAAATTCAACTTTATAACTTGATATGACCTTTTGTCTTTGTGAATCTGTTTACCTCCTTTTTCCAAATTTGTGTGGAAGGTAATAGCCTAACTGGCATTTATTTCAGATGCCTGGACAAGGCGGCTACAATTGATGTAAAAAATGGTAGCTTCAACAACCCATGGCGATTGTGCACTGTCACCCAGGTGGAAGAACTAAAGATATTGGTAAGAATGTTCCCAGTCACCCGGGTGGAAGAACTGAAGATATTGGTAAGGATGTTCCCTGTCTGGGCAACGACTATTGTGTTTTCAGCTATCTATGCTGAGATTTTGACCGTGTTTGTGGAACAAGGAATGGTGCTTGATCCATCAATCGGCTCATTCAAAATTCCTCCAGTATGTCTATCCACCTTTGATCGTGGTTTGTGTCGTCATATGGGTTCCTGTCTATGATAGCATCTTGGTTCCACTCGCTCGGAGGTTCATTAGCAAAGAGATGGGCTTTACAACGTTGCAGAGGGTGGGCATTGGCCTGTTAATCTTCATCCTGGCAATGTCAGCAGCTGCAGTCCTAGAGATACAAAGGCTGGCCATTGCCAGGGACCTACAAGGACTTGGTCTTTAAGCACAGTAGAAATTTTCATTATTTTTTCCTAGATGTATAGTTAGATTCCAAATAATTAAGAAACATGGTTTTCGTCAATGTAATGGACAACAGGCATACCTACAATCAATATATAATTTAATATGTTTTAACCATTTTTTAAATCTTTGAATGTAATCTATGAGGAGATTTTTCAGTTTTGTCTCTATTCTGATTCTTATTTGATGCATACACAAAACAACTATCCCCACACAAGGTTGCTTTTCCTTGATCTATGATTAGCTTCTTTGGTCTCCAACTGTTGTCCAATTGATGCCTCAAATGTTTGTTTCTGCGGGCAAGTATATGGTGAGTGCGGTACATAGATGGTGTTTCTGAAGACATGTATTTCATATATGGAAGAAAGGGAATCCGTGATCTATGTTTCTCGAATGATCCATAGGGCAGACAATGAGCTAGGATTATTATTACCTAATGCAAGAGATAGAAAGTGAGCTCTTCCTTGATTTTCTTCTCTCTCTTACTGATTGTAAATTTCTTTGAATGTTCTCTCTGAGAACATTATTGAGCCAAATAAAGACATGGTTCTTGGTATTCTGCAGCCTTAACGTCTCTTCATAGTGTCCAGTTTTAGATCGGCTCTTTCCAAATACATACAATTGTATTGGTGACTTGCAGGCAATCTTGAAACGTGAAAACTAAGTGTTTCTATATAGTATCAGAATATATTGTAAATGTCTTATTACTATGGTTGGTTTTTTCTTGGTCATGTAAGTAGATTTAACTCATGTTTTCTTTTTGGCATAGAATTTTGTGGACAGTTTTACTGTGTATGTTAAGGCCCAGTTCTTTTGGAGCTTCTCAGCGGCTTAGAGGTGGAAATAAGCTCAAGCCCAAAAGAACTCGATTTTAAGCCGTTTTTTCGGGCAGCCGTTTTTCACCGTTCCTTCACAGTGGGGAGAAGCTAGGTACCCCCAGCTTCCTGCAGCTTCCCGAGCCAAGCCGAAACGTTATATGATGTTGCACCCCATTTTCACTCTATTTACGTCGACATGCCACCGCGCTTGTTTTAACAGATACGTTTTCCTAGACGCGAACAGAGTCTCCTCTCCCGTGAAGAAACAGTTAGGGTTCCTCTCCTCCCACATCACTGCCGCCGCCGGCCGCCGGCAGGGGAAACTCCCGCCGCCTCCCCCGCCACCCGTCGTCGCCAAGCCGCGGAGGGAAGGCAGGCACGTCCCTGCCCCAGCCTGGGTGCCGACCCAGCAGGCGGACGGCCTCCACGGCGGCAGTCAGGTTCCTGACCCAGCTCGGCCGCCGGACCCTGATTGGGTGGAAAGCGTCCATGGCGGCAGCCAAGTACTGCCCCAGCTCGGCCGCCGACCCAGCGGCACAACTCACCTGCTCGCGGCCATTCCCCTTTCTCTATTGCGATGGTCGATGTGCAGGCGGGCATGCACGGGTTCATTTCCTTCTTTGCCCGAATTAGATGAGCACTGATATTTGTTTGGCCCTTGTTTTTCTTGGTCCAATTGATAAATGCCGAGCACACGTACTGCCCCAGAATCTTGATGGTAGCTAGTACCACGTTCTAGTTTTGTTGATTGCTCGGTATTCTCTGTACTTTGGATGGCTGAAACGTCCATGTACATTGCTGCTATCTGATATACCTAAAAAAGCAAAGTCTAAGCGCTGCTAATTTGCTGTGCTCTGGAATTCTTTCCCTTTTCAAATTTGTGGCAAGAAAAAAACAAAAAAACAACTCAATATTCGGTAGTCAAAACACCAAACATCCTAGGGGCATTATAGTCTTTTCATCATACAACTTAGAAAATAAGCTAAGACAGGAGAAGCTAAAAAGAACTGGACAGTAGTTTCACAATAGCTTAATCTCACAACGGTTTCTCTGGACAGCTCCAGTCTGAATGGCTTATGCACAAGCCGAAGCTGAAAAGAACTGGGCCTTATTTGACTAAGATGATGTAACTTGCATTTAAACTTCACTTGCAACTTGGCAGCCTATCATGTATGGTTCACATTTCTAAAATCAAATCGTGAATATGGGCCCTCAAAGAATGACATTTCTCTACCATAATTTTCTTAACATAAATATTGAGTGATGGTAGTAGAGGAATATTCAGTGATGTAGCGATGCAGGGACACACTAAACGTGCCAGAACCATTCACCCTTTACAGTAGAGGAAAAGCTCACGCATTGCTGGTCAACAAACACCTCGCCCAGGCGGCTTGCAAAAAACAACACATGAAAAAGTTAAATGACAGTAGCAAAAAGCGGGCGGAGCAACGCGCGCAGGGTCCTTCTAGTCAGCAAGCAAAAGTGAACACTGCATGGGAACACTTAACATGGTAGATCCATAGATGGACCTATTAGCACTGAAGATGACCTAACCTCTCGTCATGCTCCTTTGTCTCCACCTGCCCGTCGAGCTTGTAATGGCGCCACAGTGAGGAGTCGCTTTGCCAAAATCGGAATTGAGAAGTCGAGCGAAAATATGTTGTTTCGTTCGTCAGCTGGGATCCGAGGTTGCATTAAAGAGCATTTAAGCAGTGAATAAATGGAGGTCGAGTTACATATAAACCTTTATTTTAAAACATTTAAAATTTATGATTTAAAGTTAAATCTGGAAAAAAAATCGTAGAGATAGCCGACGATGTCTACTACAAACGTGTAAACTCGCAATACTAACTGCATTATATTCTAGGATATACAAAAAGATAAAATATAACAAATTATATAGTGTTGAAATGTGCACTGTTGACTACAAAAAAAAATTCAGCATTTGTTATTTTTGTGTACCCTAGAATACGAAGTAGTTCACATCGAGATTTTGCATCTTTGTAGTACAACATTGACTACCTCTAGAATTTTATTTCAGATTTTTTTGAAACTCTAAAATACGGATCTAAAATGTTTAAAAATAAAAGACTACATGTAATTCGGACTCCGTTTTAAGTGTCTACATTTAATCGCCTTTACCTATCTTTATAGCTTCCCAAATTAGGGCTATGTGTTCGAGTTACGGCGCTTGTGTTTATAATTTACAAAAAAACATTATATTTTGGCTACTCAAGCGCCGACCGTGAGAGGCTACCCTCGTACATGGGATGAGGTAATGACCAGAAATCATGCTTGTAACAAAAATGTGGTTTTCATCAAAAATTCCCTCCTAAGAAGAAGTTGGCATGCATCCCAGTGATATAATGCTCTACTTGTAAAACACAACCACCATATACACTAATGAAGTAACTTCCGCAATTACACGGGGGTGGCTAAAAGGCCAGAATAAGGGGCTGCCCTAGCTGGCGCTCGATCGCCAGGAGATTAGCGAGCGATCGGTTTCCGACAGGATTAGGAGTAAACGCGTTTTCCCTTGCCGTATATTTACATGCATGTAAAAAGAAACAAACCTGATGATGTAAGCGGGAATCTTTCCAAATTCGAAAGTTTAAAACATTTTAACTTTTAAACGACAACTCCGATTTAAGATTCGCTTTCACCAATAAATCCATCTCGACGAGATCTTCAAAACTAGCACCCATGTTAATATGTTTCAATAAACTTTTTTCTGGCTAAAAGTTATCAACCCTTTCTATTTGAATAATCAATCCCTCCGTACATGAGTGATCAACGGTAAATCTATAAAATTATCAATCTGGTGCAGGCTATTGAGGGAAAGTTCAGTATGCAAGCACAAATAGACAAATCTGCTAATGTCAGCGGAATCTTTTCCTAAATTGAAAATTCAAAACGTTTTAACTTTCAAACGACAACTCCAAATTAAGATCCGCTTTCACCAATAAATCCGTCTCGACGAGTGTAAGGGTATTTTATCCTTATCCATTATTTTGGTAACGATGACACCGTGCTAAAGTATTTGGCCTAATATGTTTATAAGGATAATCTCAGGTATTAGGCAATGAGGCGTAAATGGTGTATCAAAGGAACAAGAAGGCTAAAGGAGACCCCCCATTTCAACAACAATCAAAAAGGGGTTACAGGAGAAATCCGGTCTACAGCCCGGTCCAACCGGGCCAGCAACCGGCCAGTCCGGCGTGCTGGCCGGTCAACCGGGCGGCAACCGGGTTCCAAATGAGGAGCCAGCAGATCCGGTTTGCGCCCAGTCAACCGGGCTACTGACCGGCGGGTCCGGCGCTCCGTCCGGTCGACCGGGCGGCAACCGGGCGCCAACCGGCCACCAACCGGAGAAGCGCCAGGACGACGCAAAGGAGATCCGGTCACTGATCCGGTCTGACCGACCTCACGACCGGGCTGTCCCGGCTCGTGGCCCGCCAACCGGGTTTGTCGAGGAAAAATGGTGAGGTGGCAAGTGGCAACGGCAAGATTTTGAAGAACACTATAAATACCCCTTCTTCTACCTTGGAAAGGTTAGGCAACATACTACAAGTTGTTCTTGAGCTCTCTCTCTCTTACTCCATTATTAGAAACACCAAAAGCCTCCGATCTCCCTCCTCCTCCACCCAAACTCAAATCCCTCCGGGGAATCACTAGAGGAGGACCCGATCTACTGTTCTACCAAGCCAAATCTCATTCCCCCTTGTATTCATCGAGAAGCTTGCTTCCTAGGGTTCCTTGGAAACCCTAGGTGGGCAAGAGGAGTCCGGAAGCATCCGGGTTGTGGATTCGCTCCGGGCAAGATTGTGAAGGTTTGGAGGCTACCTCAAAGTCTACCACAAGTGAGTGAGCTATTCCTTCGTGGGATAGGCTCCGGAGAATAGGGTGAGCCTTCGTGGCGTGGGGAATCCTTCGTGGGACCTCCACCCCTCCAAACGTGACGTACCTTGTTGCAAAGCAAGGGAACACGGGAATACATCCTCTTCTCCGCGTGCTATCGGTTATCTCTAACCGAACTCCTTACTTGTGATTTAAACTGCCTGAGAGAGCCTTCGTGCTCGAGATAGTTGTATCTTCATATAGGTTGCTTCACCTAGTTTGCATTAGGCTCATCTTTATATTCCGCAAAGCCTAATATTGCAAAGAAAGAATTAAAATTTGTAGAAACCTATTCACCCCCCTCTAGGTTTACCATCTCTATACTTTCAATTGGTATCAGAGCCTGGACTCTTATTAAGGGCTTCACCGCCTTAAGAGTGAGATGGAAAAACTATTCGAGGGTCTAGATGAAAACTCTAACCTTTCGGTTAAAGAGATGAAATCTAGATTCTTGGCATATGATGCCGAGAAGAAGAAAAAGGAGGATGAGCTACAAAGCCAAATGGCAGAGATGTCTACCATGCTTAAGAACTTGACTAGTGGGCCTTCTAGTACGGCTTCGGCCTCACTAGAGAGCTATCGCGAAGTCAACCATAACTATCCCAAAAACACTTCACCCATGCCTCATATAAACCATAGTGGGAATGTTCCCCATTTTGATGGAACTCACTTTCCTTTTTGGAAATCTTCTATGGAATCTCATATTCGCAGCTGCAGCGTGGAGTTGTGGGAGATCATTGTTCATGGATACCGGGAGCCACAAGATCCCATTCGGTTGACCTCCACCGAATTCTACAACCATCAACTCAACGCCTCCGCCCGTGACAAGATTAGGAGTGGCATCAACCGCAAGCTCCTTGATCAAGTCAATGACATAGAGTCCGCTAAAGAGTTGTGGGATCGAATCGTAGTACTCCAAGAGGGAACCGATTTGATCCAATCCGCTCTTTATGAGACCGCAAAGCAAGAGGCTCATCAATTCATGATTCGAGAAGGAGAGTCCGTGGCCGATGCTTATGCAAGACTCGGTGCTCTTAGAGTAAAGGTCAAGGGACTCGGTGTTGAGAAGTACAATGACGGCTTCGAGATGAATGAAGCATTCATAAATTCCATGGTCATTGCTATGATTGCCGTCAAACAAGAAGACACCAACCTTGCCCTCAACTTGCAAATCATGACCAAGAGTGCCGACCTCAACTCCGATGATCTAGTCTCCTATGTGGCCGCCAATGAAAACATGGCCAAAGCGGGAAAGAGGCTCATGGCAATGAACCGTGTTGATGAAGCCTCACACAACCATGAAGCGCCACGCAACCTTGCTCTCCAAGCTAGGGCCGATCATGAAAGCAAGGAAGACTATGAGATTGAAGAAGAGGAAGAGATGACTTCAACTAGTGACAATGCTACCGACTTTGCTTTGTTTGCCAAGAAGTACAAGGCTAAGTTCCCTATGCTCCTCAATGACAAGAAGAAGAAGAGAACTTGCTACAATTGTGATGAAGATAGCCACTTTGCAAATGAGTGCCCTTATGAGAAAAGGGTGGACAAGCCAAGATTCATCAAAGGGGTCAAGCCAAGATTGAAGCCAAACCCAATCAATGACCGATACAAGAAGAACAAGGGAAGAGCCTTTGTTGGGGCCGAGTACTTGTCCGATGATGAAGAGGAAGATGAGGAGAAGGAGGCCGGGGTGGCCGGTTTGGCTTTCTCTAAGCCCGGGTCACTCTTCACATATGACTACTCCAAGGACTACTCCACGGAGAATGATGTTGGATCCTCCTTCATGGCAAGGATAACTCAAGATGATGACTCCGATGACTCTACCTCATCTACAACCATTGGCTCTTGTCTTATGGCAAGGGAAACCAAGGTAATGGAACCTCCACCTTCCCTATCTAGTGTTCTTGATGATGAGAACGAAAATCAAGATGAATTAATTGTGCTTAAGGAACTCTATGATGTTAGATGCACCCTTCGTGGTGAAGCTCTTGTCAAGTTTGATTTCTTGATGGACTCACTCAAAGAAAAGGATGAGTCCATTGAGGAATTAGAATATCATTTGAATGAGAAGGAACGGAGATTCAATCTCCTAAGACAAGAGCTAAAAACCGAAAGGTGCATATCTCAAGGCCTTAAGCAACAAATTGAAACTTATGAACTTGATAAAGTTAAGGACCTAGAAACTATTGATAGGGCTCAATTATTGACCCAAGAGCTCAATGCCTCAAAGGAGGAGCTTGAAGTTTCTCATGCTTCTCTCACTAGGGATCTTGACCACCTTGAAAGAGCTAACAAGCTTGTCAAGGATGAGCTCAAGAAACTTGGAGAGAACCATGATCTACTTCAAGAATCCTACAAAAAGGCTCTTGGATCAATGAAGGATCCCATTGATGTTGAAAAGCTTGCTTGTTCCTCCACTTCCTTTACTAGTGAGCATGCTAAACTTGTTGAGGAACATGTTCGTTTACAAGAGGAACTTTCTTTGCATGTTGAGACCAATGCATATCTTGAGTCCTTGGTGACCAAATATGGTCTTGACTATCATCCTAATGAATCTTCTTGTGAGCAAGCATCTATTCTTGAGGAAAATGTTAGGCTAACGAAGGAACTTGCAAAGTTCACCACCGCCAAGAACAAGATGGGATTGGATGACCTCTTGAGTAAGCAAAGGTCAAACAATCAAAAGTATGGACTTGGATATGCTCCCAAGTCACACAAGAAGAACAACTACAAGAAAGAGAAACCCGCTCAAGATAAGAACAAGAAGGTCACTAACAATGGCAAAGCCTCAAAGGGCAAAGCCACTAGTGGTGACCGCACGGGGCCAAACGATCACTATGCATTATTTGTTGATTATTATGGTGATGTCTATGCTAACTATGTTGGCCCTCCTAATGGCTATGCTTATAGAGAGTACTCAATTTGGGTACCAAAAGATATTGTTGCCATTGCAAAGGAACCCATTAATCGATGGGTTCCTAAATCCTCTACTTGATTTTGTAGGGGTATTCCTCGGTGGTCCAAAATGGGTGTTTGATAGTGGATGCACCAATCATATGACCGGAGGAAAAGGTGTGCTTGATCAATTCATTGAAGATATCAACAAGAAGTCAAGCATTACCTTTGGTGACAACTCAAAGGGAAAGGTACTTGGGTATGGCAAGGTAGCAATCTCTAAGGACTTGTGCCTTGAGACGGTTATGCTTGTTGAACACCTTGGCTATAACTTACTTTCTATATATCATCTTGCCGATGCCGGTTACAATTCACATTTCACTAAATATTATGTGCAAGTCTTTAGGAGTGACAATCTCAAATTGGTCCTTGTTGGATATGTGGAGAACAACCTTTACGTGGTTGACCTCTCGAAAGAGAGCCCCTCCTTCTCCACATGTCTAATGGCGGCCAAGCATGACGAAGGTTGGTTGTGGCATCGCCGCCTTGGTCATGTTAACATGAGAAATCTTAAACAACTCCTAAAGGGTGAGCATATTGTGGGACTAACCGGCGTTTCTTTTGAGAAAGATCGTGTTTGTAGTGCATGTGTAGCCGGAAAGCAACTCAAGAAGAAGCATCCCATCAAGAGTATTGTTACCACATCTAGGCCTTTGGAGCTCCTTCATTTGGATCTCTTTGGGCCATCACATTATGATACTCTTGGTGGGAGCAAGTATGGACTTGTCATTGTTGATGATTACTCAAGATACTCTTGGGTCTTTCTCCTTAAGTCTAAGGACGAGACCCATAGAGAGTTCATCACCTTCGCCAAGAAAGCTCAACGTATGTATGAATCCGAGATCAAGGCAATTAGGACCGACAATGGCACCGAGTTCAAGAACTACACTATGCAAGAGTTTGTTGATGATGAGGGCATCAAGCATGAGTTTTCGGCGCCATACACCCCTCAACAAAACGGTTTTGTTGAAAGGAAGAACCGGACTATCATTGAGATGGCAAGAACCATGTTGAGTGAATTCAACTCACCCCACAACTTTTGGGGAGAAGCCATCTCTACGGCCGTCCACTACTCCAACCGGCTCTTCCTCCGTCCCCTCCACAACAAAACCCCATACGAGCTCCTTACCGGTAACAAGCCTAACGTCATGTACATTCGTGTTTTTGGATGCAAATGTCTTGTTAAAAACAACAAAGGAAAGCTCGGTAAATTTGAAACTAGAACCATAGAGGGTATATTTGTTGGATATGCGGAGAACTCTCACGCCTATAGATACTACAACCGGTCCACCGGGACTATTGAAGTATCTTGTGACGTGGTGTTCTTGGAGGATAATGGCTCCCAAGTGGAGCAAGTTGTTCCATGTGTTGCAGGTAATGATGATGATCCATCTAGTGCCATCAAGCATATGGGCATTGGACACATCCGGCCCATGGAGGTTCATAATGATGATCAAGATGATGGAGTAGATGTTTCAGGCACGCCACAAGTGGAGCCTAGCTCAACTCAAGCCGAACCATCAAGTGCAACTCAAGAACCATCCTCTACTCAAGATGAGTCACAATCCGAAGAACAAGAAGAAGATCCTCATTCCACGGAGCAAGATCATGATGACGATCAAGAAACATCCTCAACTCATGATCAAGCTCAAGTGGTCCCTCATGATCAAGTACTAGCAAGAGATGAATTCATTGATCATGAAGGAACCGTTCGGAAGATCAAGGCCGCTACAAGGGCAAGTGACATGAAAGTGGATCAAGTCCTTGGTAGCATCTCAAGAGGAGTGGTAACTCGTAGACACCATGCATTACTTATCACTTATTGTCAACATCATGCTTTTGTGTCTAGTTTTGAACCACTTAAGGTACATGAAGCCTTGGTTGATCCGGATTGGGTAATTGCCATGCAAGAAGAATTGGAGTGTTTCACTCGTAATGAAGTATGGTCTCTAGTTGAGAGACCCAAGGATCATCGCATCAATGTCATTGGGACCAAATGGGTATTCAAGAACAAGCAAGATGAGAATGGCATTGTCATACGAAACAAAGCAAGGTTAGTGGCGCAAGGGTTTGCCCAAATAGAAGGTATGGATTTTGAGGATACCTTTGCGCCGGTAGCCCGTCTTGAAGCTATTCGTCTTTTGCTTGCATTTGCATCTTTCCACAATTTCAAATTATATCAAATGGATGTGAAAAGTGCATTTTTGAATGGTCCCCTAAAAGAAACCGCATATGTGGCTCAACCCCCGGGTTTCGAAGACCCATGCCGACCCAACCACGTGTATTTACTCCATAAGGCACTCTACGGTCTCAAGCAAGCTCCACGTGCTTGGTATGAGTTTCTTAGGGATTTCTTACTACATGATGGGTTTTGCATGGGTACGGTCGATTCCACCCTTTTCACCAAGCGGGTTAAAGGGGGTGGCCTCTTTATATGTCAAATATATGTTGATGATATTATCTTTGGTGGAACTAACCCCAATCATAACAAAGCTTTTGAGCTATTGATGACTAGGAAATTTGAGATGTCCATGATGGGAGAGTTGAAGTTCTTTCTAGGCTTCCAAGTGAGGAAACTTGCAAAAGGCACCTTCATCTCTCAAGAAAAGTATGTGAGGGACATGCTCAAGAAATTCAACATGACCAATGCGAGTCCAATGAAGACACCCATGCCCGTAAAGGGACAACTTGGTTCATGTGACGGTGAGAAGGATGTGGACATAAAGGTATACCGCTCCATGATAGGATCCTTGCTCTACCTTTGTGCCTCTAGGCCGGATATCATGCTAAGTGTAGGGATGTGTGCTCGTTTTCAATCCGCTCCCAAGGAGAGCTATTTAGTGGCGGTCAAACGGATACTAAGATACCTTGTTCTCACTCCTACTCTCGGGCTATGGTATCCAAAGGGGTCAACCTTTGAACTCATTGGCTATTCGGATTCCGATTGGGCCGGTGATAAGGTTGATCGGAAGTCTACCTCCGGGGCTTGCCAATTTAATGGCCGGTCATTGGTGAGTTGGTCATCCAAGAAACAAAACTCCACCGCCCTATCCACCACCGAAGCCGAATACATATCTGCGGCATCTTGTTGCACTCAATTGTTATGGATGAAGCAAACCTTGAAAGACTATGGTGTGTCTCTTGGTACGGTGCCTCTTCTTTGTGACAATGAAAGTGCAATAAAGATCGCCAATAACCCGGTTCAACATTGTCGCACCAAACATATTGACATTCGCCATCACTTCCTACGTGATCATGTTGCCAATAAGGATATTGATCTCACTCATGTGGGAACAACCTACCAATTGGCGGATATTTTCACTAAGCCTTTGGATGAAGCCTGCTTTGTTAACTTGAGAGGAGAACTTGGTATTCTTGATCCTAAAAACTTGGATTGATTAACTTCTTGCACTATATTCTTGCATTTATCTTGCTATCTAGCTTAGAGGCATAGCACATATGAGGATAGTCATTTTACCATGTCTTGGTATGATGCATACCTATGTGTGCAACATAAATAGACCCAATGTCATTATATGGACCCAAGCATGTCTCTTCGCGGTCACATGACATTTGCGCTTTCACATAGGGGGAGTAATCCCCCGCCCCTCATTGAGCCTTCATTACAACTTGATTTGACTATATAAGGCCCAATGATCTTATTGCGAGCATCATTTCCAAAATGACTTATGATTCTTGATATACACTTCGAATCATGCCCATTGTTGCTATTCACATCTTGTTTGGATTTTCTCTCCAATGGGTATGCCTAGAGAATTTTGTGTTTCCAACCCCATGTCTATGCTCATCTCATCATCATCTATCTATCTATATGTACATGTCATCATTTGAGCACTCACACACATTTACACAAAGCATAGGGGCAAAAACGAGGCAAATTAGACAAATCTGGGCTGGCCGGTCCCTGGCCCGGTTGGACCGGGTCCCTGACCGGATGGTCCGGTTGACCGGGCGGAAACCGGGGTCTAGGCCGGGTCAGCCGGTCACCAGCCCGGTCGACCGGACTCCTGACCGGTCGCGCAGCCCACTATATATTGGGGAAGGGATACCCCTTGGGGTCATCTTCCCCATTGTTCCCCAACCTCTACACTCCATGGCCGGCGCTCTGACCATCTCCACCACAGCCTAGGTCCTTCCCACCGCTAGTTTCTCCCCAAACTTCACCCAACCGTAGATCGGGGTCTCTCAAGCTTCTTCACCGAAGGATTTGGTCCTTCTCAAGCTCGTTTGGGAGATCTTGGGGATTTGGCCCTCAAGCCCTCTTCACGTGTTCTTCTTGCTCACTTGGGCAACAAGGACAATGTCATCGGGTAAATCTCCCTTCTATTCCCTCTCCTTCTTGCTTTCCCTCTCCCATTGCCACATGTTGAGGAAAGTTGAGAAAACTTAGGGTTAGGGTTAGGGTTTGTAAGTCCTCATGCCTTTAGAGTGTCTCACACCACAATGCACTTCTCCACTATATTGCTATAGTCTATATTCAAGTTTATGAGCTTTTGCATGGTTTTGTGGTAGAAAATCTGGGCACAACATCACAACTCGACAGACCCGGTCACCCGCCCGGTCGACCGGCCGCTCAACCGGCCGGCCCGGCGCATGGCCCGGTCAACCGGGCGCAAACCGGCCTCTCCGGTCTGCTGCCCGGTTGGACCGGCCTGTGCGCCGGGTTGCCCAGTTTTCGCACAATTTCATCATTACACTTGGATATATGCTATGCTCTTTTGGCTTCCCTCTTCCTGATGACATGTACACTTACCCCACTGCTATCCATGCTCTATTTTTCTCATTCACAGGTAGTTGGAGTGGTGAGCCCAACCGTGGCAATGTTGCCAAGAGAGGAAGGACTGTTGATCCTCCCCGCCGTTCTAGTAGTCGTGCACCACCTCAAGCTCATCAAGGCACTGACATTGGCAGCTCAGCTCGGGGTAGAAGCAAGTCTGTTGCTAACAAGAAAAAGGATAAGCATGTCGCCCAAGAGGATGATGAGATAGTGCCAACCATCAATGTTGGGAATGCAAACCGTCTTGAGTGGCAGGAATGGAGGACAGTGAATCCGTATCGCTTTGAGAAGCCGACTTACACTGGTGGGGATAAGTCCTTCTGGACCAAGACACAAGCAGCCCTCTGGGAGGGTTACTATGATTCTCATGAGTTTATGAAGCATGGTAATGTTGTATCACCCAAGGCCATCAATCCTGATGAGCTTGCCTTGCATGACGCCACAAAGTACCGCTTTGTGGTTCAAACCTTGAAGCGTATGGGATTGTATGACCTTGTGTGCCTCAAGCCTGATGATACCCAAGATGATCCTACCTTTTGTCCCATCCTTGTCCGTCAGTTTCACTGCACCGTCTTCTTCCATGATGATGTGGACCGCACCCTCACCTGGATGACCGACAGGGATAAGTACTCATGCTCCTACTCTCAGTTCCGTGCAGCCATGGGTTGTGGTGATGACAGTAATCCAGGGTACAGGATTCATTTACGGTCCAGGCTTACTAAGGGTGACATCTCCTTCTGCTATCCTGCGAACCCTACGCCTGGACCTCCCACTATCTCTGGGATGTACTACTCCTATCTGGTACTTGCCAAGATATTCCGTGAGAGCCTCATCAGCAAGTCTGGCGACTCCAGTGAAGTCCGGAACTATCACCTCAACTTGATGTACTATTGTCATCCTGACAGGGTAAGGAAGATTGATGGCTGTGATCTTATCTTCTGTGAACTGAAGAGAGCCATTATGGACCGCATGACTCCCAACTACGCTCAGCGGCTAATCAACTACATTGTTCCCGCTCCTCGGAACGTTCTTGGTGAACGAGTCATCATGGACCCATTCAGGTTCCCCATTCAGGAGGCCACTCGTCCAGACGTTCCCTCCATGATGCCCCCCTCTGAGCGCCGTTCCAAGGCACACCATGATCATGATGCTAGCTCCAGTCACTATCGGTGCTCCCAGCATGGGGCCGCTCGATTCTTCAGCATGTGGCAAATGTGCAAGAACAGCAATGATGTTGCACATCAGACCCTTACTATGACCCAGGAGACACGGAGGCGCCAGAATGACTTCATGGCCTCAAGGAACCACCCTGTTCCTCCTCCTGGACCTGAGATGGAGCCTGTGGTAGCACCTCAGTGGGAGATGCCTCCTCTTACCGATGAGATGCTCCAGAACTTCGACTTCTCCGTGTACGCTCATGGTGCTCTTCCTACTAGGACTGCTCGTGCTCCCACTCCTACTGATGATGATGCTGATGATGATGCGGGTGATGATGATGCGGGTGATGATGATGCACGCGATGGTGATGGCGAGAGCTCCTCCTCGATCGGGCTTGGTCACTACTGATGGGTGCGATAGCATCTCTCCTCTTTTCTTCGCCTTTTTGGTGTTCCGATGCCAAAGGGGGAGAAGAGAGTAGAGTCTAGGACCACGGGGTTCATTGATTGCCACAAGCCATGGGAGTTGCTTTATTTGGATTTTATATGGCTTGTGCTTGTTTACTTTGAGTTTTTCAAGAACCATTTGCTATTTCCAATAATTCATGTATGGATGTGTATGGACGACTATTATGTGTGCTACTCTATGTTAGGATGATTATGTGTGCTATGCTTATATATCTTGATATGCACATCTCCATACCATGCTTGTTTCCTAAAGATATTGGGGGAGCTTCTCATGTTTCACAAATGGTGCACTTTGCATTCAAACGCAAATTCTCCAAGTGCACACATTATGGGGGAGCTTTCGTAATATCTTATATGGAATCAAGGTTTAGAGCTTATCATAATATCTATTTGTGACTCTAGCTCGGTTTGTCATCGTATACCAAAAAGGGGGAGATTGTAAGGGTATTTTACCCTTATCCATTATTTTGGTAACGATGACACCGTGTTAAAGTATTTGGCCTAATATGTTTATAAGGATAATCTCAGGTATTAGGCAATGAGGCGTAAATGGTGTATCAAAGGAACAAGAAGGCTAAAGGAGACCCCCCATTTCAACAACAATCAAAAAGGGGTTACAGGAGAAATCCGGTCTACAGCCCGGTCCAACCGGGCCAGCAACCGGCCAGTCCGGCGTGCTGGCCGGTCAACCGGGCGGCAACCGGGTTCCAAACGAGGAGCCAGCAGATCCGGTTTGCGCCCGGTCAACCGGGCTACTGACCGGCGGGTCCGGCGCTCCGTCCGGTCGACCGGGTGGCAACCGGGCGCCAACCGGCCACCAACCGGAGAAGCGCCAGGACGACGCAAAGGAGATCCGGTCACTGATCCGGTCTGACCGGCCTCACGACCGGGCTGTCCGGTCTGTGGCCCGGTCAACCGGGTTTGTCGAGGAAAAATGCTGAGATGGCAAGTGGCAACGGCAAGATTTTGAAGAACACTATAAATATCCCTTCTTCTACCTTGGAAAGGTTAGGCAACATACTACAAGCTGTTCTTGAGCTCTCTCTCTCTTACTTCATTATTAGAAACACCAAAAGCCTCCGATCTCCCTCCTCCTCCACCCAAACTCAAATCCCTCCGGGGAATCACTAGAGGAGGACCCGATCTACTGTTCTACCAAGCCAAATCTCATTCCCCCTTGTATTCATCGAGAAGCTTGCTTCCTAGGGTTCCTTGAAAACCCTAGGTGGGCAAGAGGAGTCCGGAAGTATCCGGGCTGTGGATTTGCTCCAGGCAAGATTGTGAAGGTTTGGAGGCTACCTCAAAGTCTACCACAAGTGAGTGAGCTATTCCTTCGTGGGATAGGCTCCGGAGAATAGGGTGAGCCTTCGTGGCGTGGGGAATCCTTCGTGGGACCTCCACCCCTCCAAACGTGACGTACCTTGTTGCAAAGCAAGGGAACACGGGAATACATCCTCGTCTCCGCGTGCTATCGGTTATCTCTAACCTAACTCCTTACTTGTGATTTAAACTACATGAGAGAGCCTTCGTGCTCGAGATAGTTGTATCTTCATATAGGTTGCTTCACCTAGTTTGCATTAGGCTCATCTTTATATTCCGCAAAGCCTAATATTGCAAAGAAAGATTTAAAATTTGTAGAAACCTATTCACCCCCCTCTAGGTTCACCATCTCTATACTTTCAACGAGATCTTCAAAACTAGCACCCATGTTAATATGTTTCGACAAACTTTTTTTCTGCCTAAAAGTTACCAAGCCTCTCTATTTCAATAACCAACCCCTCCGTACTTGAGTGATCAACGGTAAATGTATAAAATTATCAACCTGGTGCAGGGTATTAAGGGAAAGTTCTGCATGCATGCACAAATAAACGAATCTGCTGATGTCAGCGAAATCTTTTCCAAATTTAAAAATTCAAAACATTTTAACTTTCAAACGACAACTCCAAATTAAGATTCGCTTTCACCAATAAATCCGTCTCGACGAGATCTTCAAAACTAGCACCATGTCGATATGTTTCGAGAAACTTTTTCCGGGCTAAAAGTTATCAACCTTTCTATTTTAATAATAAATCCTCCGTAATTAAGTGATTAACGGTAAATATATAAAATTATCAACCTGGTGTAGGCTATTGAGAGAAAGTTTTGCATGCATGCACAAATAAACGAATTTGTTGATGTCAGCGGAATCTTTTCCAAATTTGAAAATTCAAAATGTTTTAACTTTCAAACGACAAATTAAGATTCGCTTTCACCAATAAATCTGTCTCGACGAGATCTTCAAAACTAGCACCTATGTTGATATGTTTCGAGAAACTTTTTTTCGGACTAAAAGTTATCAACCCTCTCTATTTTGAATAATCAACCCTCCGTACTTGAGTGATCAACACTAAAATGTATAAAATTACCAACCCCAAAGTTAATTTTATTTTAAACATTTTAGCGAATCTTTTTTAGTTTAGAAGCTATCAACCCGGTGTCCTGATATTTATCAACAGTAAATATGAATAACTACCAACCCTAAAAATCTAAATTCATTTCTAATATTTTGGCGACTCTTTTTTAGTTTACAAGTTATCAATCCGAAGTCCCATTATTTATCAATGGTAATTATAAATAACTATCAACTCTAAAAAGTATTTCATGTAGAATGTTTTAGCGAACATTTTTTATTTATTTTACAAGCAATCAACCTGGTGCCTCGTTATTTATCAACTGTAAATATAAATAAATAATAACCCTAAAAATTATTTCATTTAGAATATTTTAGCGACTCTCTTTTAGTTTACAAGCTGTCAACCCAGTGACCCGCTATTTATCAATGGTAAATATAAATAAATATCAACCCTAAAATTTTAATTTAATTTAAAATATGTGACTCTTTTTTTGTTTACAAGTTATCAACCCGGTGCCCGTTATTTATTAACGGTAAATATAAATACCTAGCAACCCTAAAAAAGTAAATTTCATTTAGAATATTTTAGCAACTTTTGTTAGCTTACAACTTAAAACAATACTTAATTTGAGTAGCAAGTGGTAGTTCATTTGAGTTGCAAGTGGATCTTCCCACCCTTTATTTTCCCCCTTAAAAACCACTGGCCCGAAAAAGAGAATTGGAAAAGAACCCCCTTAAACATGAATTACTGTACGAAAAAAACCCAAAAGGGAATTGCAAAAAGAGAATTGAGAGGCTGCCTCACGCTGAAGAAAAAGAGTGAGATGCTATGTGTATGCATGCAACAACTTACGAAAGCGTGCTGAAAAGTTGGCTCATTAAATGCAAATCCATGAGATGATCTGTGTATGTGCATGCATGCCGTGTGAACGCTCCACTACTAGGAAAAGGCTTACCGCTAGCGACTTGAAAAGGCTTACCGCCGACGTTTTCGGCTTCGCTGGCGATCACCTCGCCGGTGGTAAGCGCTTACCGCTGGCACTTTCGTAACCGCCGGGCGTAGATCCTCTTTACCACCGGTGCTTCTACCATTTCGCCAGGGGTATTCTTTAGCGTTGAAAATAAAAAAAAGCTGCAGATGCCCGTAGTAGCAGTAAAAAATATTACAGGTAGTAGGGAAATTTGCACAGAACACCCTAAAAAGAAAATAAAAACGCAATCATGTCGCACGCGTCTTGCTCCGCCGTCTGTCGGAGCTTCGTGTCGCCACCCTTTGCCGCACCGGCCCTCACCCCCCTTGCCGCCGTGGTTGTCGTAGAGTGACAAGAAGGTCGCAGGCAGGCGGTAGGATGCGCGGTCGAGGCCGTCGGCCGCCACCTAGAGCAGGTTGTGGTAGGAGCAACCATGGCAGAGTAGGAGGTGCGGTAGGAGGCGCTCGAGAGTCGAGACGGAGGCTCAGCCCTGACGCTAGTTGTTTCCATAGGCAGGAAGGGGACGACCTCGACTGGCATGGCGCCCTTAACAAGATTGAGGTCCGGGTCGACCTCGTCGGCGCCGTCCAGACCTCTGCGGCGTCCGACAGCGCGGGCATCAAGATCCTGCCACGCGCCGCGTGCGCCTCCGTCTTGTGGGAGGTGGGCACCCCGGCGACCCTGCACAGGCCCACCGTTCTTGGTCCCTGAGGCGGTCTAGCTTGTGCACGACGGTGCAGCCCGTGATGGCGGCAGTGGGAGCGCGCACGGGAGAGCAAGTAGAAGGCAGCGTCGCGTCGAGCAGTTAGCATGCGCTGATCTAGAGAAAACATAAAGAGAGGTTGGAGAAAGAAAGCGGTGGAGATAGGTTGGAGAAGAATAGAAGAGAGAAGTGGACAGTGGTCGTACGGAGTGGAGAGAGATGGAGAAATATTAAAAAGGGGAACGTGGGTGACAGAAGGGGAACGTGGGCTGACAGACATGCTCGTGACGAGATAAGATCAGATTCCCATGCAGGATGACTTTACCACGGCCGCATTTGGACTCATTTTGCCGGTGGTAACTATGCTTATCTCCGGCGTTTTTAGACCATTTCGCCGGCGGTAATGCGAGGCTCATCCGTGGTCTCGCGGCGCAATATATCGCCGGCGCTTTCTGTCTCTCTTGGCCAGCGATAAGTGGGCTAGCTCCGGCACTTTCAACCACACTCGCCGGCAGTAACGCGAGGCGATCCTAAAAGGCATTACCGCCGGCCACTTCGGCCCGAGTTCGCCGGCGGTAATAAATCCGGCTATAAACATATTCCTAGTAGTGCTCTTGGCTGCATGCAACTTGCAAAGTAATAATACAAACTGTTAGTGTGAACACATGTGAACGCAACTAAACACTAGGTGATAAAAAGGGAATTGACTCGCTGCGTGAGCGCTTCCGCGCCACGGAAAGTGATTGCTCGAGCGATCGATAGGCAGGGAGGGGATTCGCAAAATAAGGCTATCTGTCGTGCCAAATATTGATGACCAGTATAGTCAAAATCCCCCATGGGATGGGGGGTGGGGGGTGTGGGGGGGGGGGGGGGGGGGGGGGCAACGGCCTCCCATTTAATTAATGCACACAATTTGTGCAAGAACATCTCACAAAGGAAAATCCTCAAAATGGTTTCCGGCTTTCCGCATTACAACACTCTTCGTATTAACGGACAACTTAATCCCTACTGCCACCAGGGCCGGCTCTATATTATTTAGGGCCCTTGAAAGTCGACAAAAGGGCCCCTTGCCATGTACAACGTGGCTTTTTTAAGCGTCTTAGATTGTATATGTCCTCAAAGCTAATATATATGTAAGCATAACTAGTTATGTAAAAATATATATGTGCCTACTTTTACTTGTTAAAAGTTAACAAATAAATTTAAGCACACACTCAAATCTCTTTAAATAATTTCACTTTAGCAATGTCATATTACAACAGAAATTAAAAACGTAGCAAAATATAACAAGTATTTCCTGCTAGTTTATTTGTCTCAAATAAAACCAAATTACAATGACTTATTACCTCAAATACTTATTTAAAGCACCCCTTTACGATTGAATAAATTGATGATCTCACTTTGGCTTATTCCTTTTTGCAGCACCAGATGATTATTTTGGAAATTGTAACACCCATAATGACGAAGATATTTGCATATAATTAGAACCCTAATTGAGGGATTAAATCATGGATTAGCTGGAATTACATGGGCAGGGGGCGTACGTGTAGGCGACTCGGCGTGATTGTGAAGTCCTCGGGATTGTGAAGTCCTTACTCCCGATGGACTTGACCAGCTGCCGATCGGCGAGGCGATGGAGCAGGGAGCAGCACCGTGTATGACTATCAGGACGAGGAACCAAGCTTCGAGGCGACCCGATGAGGCACACAAGTACTACGAGACAGATGAACAATCGATCCGGGCCTTAGTCGTCTTGTAGTTGTTTCTTTTAGGGAAGCTCATGTAATTGTGGAACTGCTCTTGGTGTGATGGACCGATCGGTGATAGCTTACGTGATTGCATTCGTTGGGTCTGTGACCTGTGCTATATTTTTTTCAAAACATAGTAAAAGGAAGACGTGATCTTGGGCCCCCTCCTGGCCTGGGCCCTAGGCGCTTGCCCATGCTGGCCATGGGTCAGGGCCGGCCCTGACTACCACAAGTGCCATTTGTTCACTATTAGGTAAACTTTGGTCTTCCATATTCGAAATGGCTTCCTAAAGAGTATTCACCATGCATCTTGGCGATCTAATGGATCTACTCCTAAATTAACCATCATCTACTATCTAAGCAACTCCCTCAATTCTATGGTGTGTGTGTGCGGGGTGCGGGGGGCAATCCCCCCTAGATCTCATGTATCTCACCCTTTGTCTTAAAAACTAGTGTGATGTGAATAAATTTTACACCACGAGGCATGAAAACAATGCAAACAGTATCTATGCTGAGATGTTTGACTAACCTTAGATTGACCTTTTCAGATGTGATCTAGGTTTGTTGCTCACTATTCTCCATGAAGTAAGGATGCAAGATGGGGAAATGTGTATATATCTGAGGGATTTTAGTTGTTTAAGGATGTCCCAAAGTTCCACAAGTTTATGGATAATAAGATCTTGAAGGAGTCTGACAGATCTTTCATCAATTATATACAAAATTCTAAGAAGCACGTCACCTTGGGAACAAACTCAATCTAGAAGTTTATCTTCTGTCCAATAAACGCTTGTCTGAGATACAAATGGGTCAACTTTGAAAACCATGCACCCTTATATTTGCACCCTAGTTTTTGTGATGTGCAGTGCGCTGTGAATGGATCTAAAATGCTGTGATAGATGGCATGTATGTTCTCATGTGGGGAAAGAATAAGAAGGCCCTGCACCACAATCTTGAAGTTGCTGAAGATGACAGAGCAACATGAAGAAGTGCGGCTCTGGGGAGTGAAGGCAGGCGTCCGTTGGGTACTTGGATGTTGACAACTGCAGATGTTTAGTTCAAAAAATTAGCATGCAGCTATCTAGGTTCTGACCCACACAACAGTAGAATGATCGAGATCAAAACTAACAGAAACATACTTTCATGTTTGGTAGTGTTCTGCACAAGTATATATCATGTATGTAACATTTTAAATTTAGAAAATGGGAAAGTACTGCTGTACGAAGCTTGAAATGAACCAATATTACAGTACATTGAAGATCGCCCTTATCCAACATGTAATGTATGTACGAAATATATATGAAAATAACGAGAATCAGGATTCCATAGATTTCTATCACTCATTTGCTTGGCGTTCTTCAGCGGCTTCTTCTAACTCAACCGGTCAATTTTAACATTAAGAAGCATACAAATTTCAGAAAATTATATAATTCCATTTGCAACCTGTGAAACATATATACTGCATGCTGTCGGTACCCATCTCCATGCCTTTCAGTCCACAAATGTAGATGCAGGTGTCGTCCTTTTTCATAAGTTCCCACGGCTCCTTCTGTCGAAATACACATGTTTTCTCCTTGGTTCGTTAGCGTGCTCCTTGCCTGCTAATCTGCATCTTCTCAAGCTATTAATGCTACAATACAGATCGGCAGCGAAAGAGGAGCGCAGCGAGAGAGGAGGGCAGCGGGAGGGCGAGGGCTCCGCCCTATCCAAAGGCGGCGCCATGGCCATGGCAGCGCCGTCCCCTTCCCCGCCGCCGGCGTCAGGCCCGCGCGGGCGCGAGGACCGGTGGCGTGGTGGCCGCGGGTCGGACTCGGAAGAGACACCCAGGTCGCGGAGCGGCGGGCCCGACGGGGGGCGCGGCGACCGGCCGGAGTCGTCCTCGGCTCGCAGGGAGGTCAGGTCTCTGGTGGTTCGGGAGGAGGAGAGCGCCGCCTTCGACGAGCTCGACGACTCCGAAGATCCGCTCGACGATGGCGAGGAAGACGCCCCGTGGGAGGAGCCCACTCACGTGACGCGCAAGCGTGGTCGGCGGGCAGGGAAGAAGGTGGCGGCGCGGCCGTCGCGGCCGTCACGCCCGGAGCGCGCCCCCGGCGCGTACGACGACTACCATGGGCTGTGCCTCCTCTGCACACAGCCCGGCCACCGCGCGGCGGCCTGCACCATCGGGCCGGTCTGCCTGCGCTGCGGTGAGGCTGGTCACATGGCGCGGGAGTGCTCGCTCCCCCGCTCGCCAAGGCCTGCGTCGCCGCCGGTGGACGCCATGGAGCCGGCAAGGAAACGCGTCAACGACGAGGGCCGCGGCCGTAGGGTGGTTGAGGGCGCCGGTGACCACCGCGCGAGAGCGCCGGAGGCTCACCAGGCTGCCAGGGAGCAGGTGCGCCGCCGCAGTGCTGGGCAGCACCAAGTCGAGGCTGAGGCTGCGCCGCGTCGGGTTGTCGCGCCGCGCCGGACCATGGCTGCCCCACGAAGGGACGTCCCGCCGCACAGGGCTACCGCTGGGCGCCAGGAGCAGGCGCGCATGGTGGTCACGGCCACGGGCGATGCGCGGGCTGTCGCTCCCGTTCATGTGGGAGAGCGGGCCGTTGCGCCGGTGCTGCCCCAGGCACGCCGTGCGGAGGAGCTGCCGCGGCCAAGGCGTGGCGCGGACGAGCAGGTGATGCCGTTGGCGTTGCGTGCGCCTGCTGTTGGTGGCGAGCTTGCGCGCCGCCCTGCGCGCGCGGCCTGCGTCCTGCCTCAGACGGTGGAGATCGACGCAGCGGAAGCCGCGCTCTCCAATGCGCTGCTGGCGGTGATCGTGGGGGTGCGCCGCGCGGTCACCACGGAGGAAGTTTCAATGGCGCTTGAAGACATCCACCGGCTGCCGCCGGGGAGCTTCTCCGTCCATTGCCACCGGCCGGAGGATTTCCTAATCTTCTTCGCCACCAAGGAGGACCGTGACATGGTGCGCGAGGAGGTGATCGCGTCGACGTTCTTCCGCTTGTTGCTCAGGCCGTGGGCGCGCCGCACGCACGCCGCCTCCGGCGGCCTCTGCGTTCATGCGGAGATCGAGGTGGAAGGCGTCCCAGCCAACGCTTGGAATCTCGCCATGGCGGAGACGATCCTGGCGCCGGCAGCTTGGGTTGAACGGCTCCACCCGCTCACCAGGAGCCGTGCAGACATGGGGACTTTCCGCCTGTCGGCGTGGTGTTTGGGTGTTTGGACCCTGCGCTCATCCCACGGGAGATGGACCTGCACATCGTCGAGCCTGACGAGCCGCCGTCGCTTGAAGATATGGCAGCGCCGGCGCAGGCGGTGGTGCCGCCGCATATCAACACGCTCGCTTACCCTTTGCTCATCCACGTGACGTCGACGGTGGACTTCCGCCGCAGCACGCCGCGCCAGGGCTCGGGCGATCGCGCGGTTGATGGCGACGGAGGCACCCCGGCGTGGCCGACGCGCAGGCAATACTCGTACCCTAGGGGGACGCCTGACGTTCTCCCAGGAAGCGGAGGCAACGGCATTGGTGCTGCTCACCCTCCTCCTGCTGGGCAAGGTAGGGGAGGCCGTGATGGGAGCGCACGGACGCTGTCCTCCGGGGCGATCGTCGGCGAACCTGCCGTTGATCCGCCACGGCGCACCAAGAGGAGGAAGCGTGGAGGGCGCAAGGTCCGTGAGTTGAGGGCACGCGCCGCTGCTAAGGACGCTGGAGTTGAGACGGTTGATGGGTTGGCTGCCTTGGGCGCCGATGATGGGCAGGTGATGACCGCTGGGAGCACCGCCGTCGCCGCGGTTGTTGAGCATGCAAGCATCGACGATGGAGAGACAGCCGAGGGCGCCGGCGATGCTCGCGTGGTGCCTGCCGTCTGCGCCGCAGTCGCCACGGGCGACGCGCGTGCAAGCTCCGACGATGGAGTGGCAGCCGTGTGCGCCGCCGTCGCTGGAGATGATCGGATGGTGGCCGCTGTGAGCGCCGCCGTCGCTGGGGATGATCGGATGATGGCCGCTGCGAGCGCCGACGTGATGGTGACCGCTGTGAACGCCGACGTTGCGGGCGCGGGTGAGGTCAGCATCGGCGCCATGCCTGCAGTGCTCCATGCGCCGCTGCATGCAGCGGTGGACCCTTCGGTCCATGGCCCGGTGCTGCGGCCCGTGGACCAAGTCCAACATGCACAACGGCCAGTCATGGCCGACGCGCGCACCGTGGTGGGGCCGCTGCGGGACCGCCCAGCTTTTCCAGTTTTGGAGGGTTCTCGGGTTGATTCAAATTTGGCGGCGAAAGGTGCGGTCGGCGAAGGAAGCTTCCGCGTTGGTGCTCTCTCCGTTTCGTTTCCCGCCTCGCCGCAGAAGATTTCGGTCAACGAGCTCCCTTCCCTCCAAAGTCTGGACAGGTTGGCAGGCCCGTTTGTCCCACGTCCGCAGCTGGGCCTGGAGGCCTTTGCCAGCCCAGGTCAGCTAGCTGTGGCTCGCCAGGGTGGGCCGCTTGGCCAGGATGATGTTGGTCCTCTTGGCCAGGACGTTGGTGGGTTGGGAGCATCGAGTGGCTGTCAAGTCTTGGTCCTGTCGACCCCTCCCCCACCGATTCTGGATGCTCCTAGGGTGGAGATGGCCAGCGATGACGACGCGGTCGATGAGGAGATCGAGGCCGACACGCCCCCGTCTCAAGCTAACGCTGTGGTGCCCCCTGCAGCCTCTCCGTCAGTGTGCCGTTTCGCTTCACCTCCTATGGTGTTCCAGAGAGCGCGACAAACGCCTGTACCGAGGGTGCCGGTCCCTGTGGCGCGCCCAAGGACGTTGGGAGAGTTCCTCGAAGCTGCGAAATCGCGCTCGGACGCTCTCCTCCATACCCCTGCCGTCAGACGGAGGTTGGTTGAGCCGAACTTTCAGCCGCGCCGGAGCTCCAGGATCGCGAAGCATTCAAGAGGGATGGATGCTGAGATGAAGGCGGTGCGGAACCTGATGCGCAAGCTTGGCCTTCTTTCTGGGGATGAGGCGCCTTCAGCGGCAGCCCTAGAAGCTTATCACAAGATGTACGAGCTCCCCCTGACGGATGATATGATCGAGGCTATTGCGGAGTTCTACGGCTGGACGCTCTCCTCGATCAGAGGCTGCTCCCCACCGCTGCTGGGGATGACGGGTGGACGCCTCGTGGAGGCCTGACCCTGTCGCGGGTTGCTCGGGTGCTGGATGATCGCTCCAATGTTGTACGAACCAAAGATTTTGGTGGCCAATGTGCGAGGCCTTAATGATCGTGCAAGACAGACGAGTGTTAGGAGTGTTGTAGGTTCTACGGGTGCGTCTATTGTGTGTCTCCAGGAGACAAAACTATCAGCTGTAACCCCTACTATCGTTATGGAAGCGCTGGGCGCGGATTTTGATGCTTATTTCTGCTTGCCTGCGTTCGATACTCGGGGTGGGGTGATTGTGGCCTGGATGAGCAGGGTGGTGCAGCTTGACAGCGCCCATATAGGTGCTAATAGCATCACTGCTAGGGTGGCACCCTTTGGGGGAGAACCTTGGTGGTGGTTGACCTGTGTTTACGGGCCACAGGCGGAGGCTGACAAGATCGACTTCCTGGATGAGTTGCGGGATACCCGCAGGACACACCAGGGCCCTTGGGCCCTCTGCGGGGACTTTAACATGATCTATCGGGCTGAGGATAAGAACAACGGTAATCTCAACCATAGGATGATGGGCAGATTCCGCCGCTTCCTCAACGACTGCGAGCTCAAAGAGATCTACCTGCATGGCAGACGCTATACTTGGTCTAACGAGCATGAGAACCCTACCCTGGTTCGGCTCGACCGAGTGTTTGTCTCGGTAGGATGGGAGGAACTCCATAACAGCTGCACTTTGCGCTGCTTGGCGACAGTGGTGGCGGACCACTGCCCCCTCCTCCTTGACTGCACCACTCAGTCAAGGAGACGGACGAGGTTCCAGTTCGAGCGATTCTGGTTGAAGCTCGATGGGTTCAGCGAGGTGGTTCAGGGTGCCTGGGGAGTGGTCCAGGGTGACACAGACCCCTTCAGGAGTCTCACCGCTAAGCTGAAGCTCACGGCGCGCAGGCTCATGAGCTGGAGCGATAAGAAGGTTGGATGCGTCAGACTGCAGCTCATGATAGCGCGGGAGGTTGTGCCGAGGCTTGACATAGCCATGGAATCCCGACAGCTATCCCCTGATGAGCGTCGACTCCGCGCGCACCTCAAGCAAGGTTATCTGGGGCTGGCTTCCCTGGAGAGGACGATGGCCCGCCAGAGGGCAAAGATTGCCTGGCTTCGGGAGGGGGATGCCAACACAGCCTTCTTCCACCAGCATGCGGCATATAGGCGCCAGAAGAACGCGATTCACAGCTTGAGGGTGAATGGCGCGGTTACCTCGGACCATGCGGCCATGGCTGAAGCTACCTTTGCACACTTCGAGGGCCTGCTCGGCACTGAGGTGGGGCGGGCGCACTCGCTGAACCTGGACTTCCTAGACATGCCCACAGAGGATCTCTCCGACCTGGAGGTGGCTTTCACTGAGGACGAGGTCTGGGATGTCATCAGACATCTGCCTCCGGGCAAGGCCCCCGGGCCTGATGGGTTCACGGCGGAATTCTTGCAGAGGTGCTGGGGTGTGGTCAAGGCCGACTTTATGGCGGCCTTTGACAAACTTTACACGATGTGTGGGCGCGGGTTTCAAGGCCTCAACCAAGCCTTGATAGTCCTGCTGCCCAAACGCCCAGATGCTGCAGGGCTGGCTGACTACATACCGATCAGTCTGATCCACATCTTTGCCAAGCTGGTGGCAAAAATTCTGGCCACTAGGCTGGCTCCCCGGATGGAATCGCTGGTGGATCGCAACCAATGCGCCTTTATTCGCAAACGGTGCATCCATGACAACTTCATGTTGGTCCAGCAGACGGCCAAATTCCTGCATAAGGAAAAGGAGCCGAGGGTGATGCTTAAGCTAGATATCGCGCGGGCCTTCGACTCAGTTTCCTGGGGATTCCTCTTAGAGGTCCTCCAGAAGGTTGTGTTCGGGCCGAGGTTCCGGGAGCTCGTCTCCCTTCTACTGGCCACGGCCAGCACCCGGGTGTTGCTCAATGGCGAGCCAGGCCCCCCGATCTGGCATCGACGGGGACTGAGACAGGGCGACCCCCTGTCGCCATCGCTGTTCGTGCTGGTGATGAACTCGCTCAACAAGGTGCTGTCGAAGGCTACTGAGTTGGGCATTCTGCGACGGCTGGCGTGGCGGGAGCTTGCGACGTCCGTTTCCCTCTATGCGGATGACGTGGTGATCTTCTGCCACCCGGATGAGGCTGAGTTGCGTGCGGTTCGGGACATCCTAGGGCTCTTCGGAGAAGCTTCTGGCCTTCGCACCAACTTTGCTAAGTGTTCGGTGTCCCCCATCGCCTGCACTGATGAGGAGGTTGTGGGCGCTGCGGAACTCATGGAATGTCAGCTAGCGCCTTTTCCGGTGAGATACCTTGGCATCCCCCTTTCCACCAGGCGGCTGTCGACGGTGGCTTTCGACCCACTGTTGGAGAGGCTCGCTGATAAGCTGCCAACATGGTGTGCCTCGATGATGACGCGTGCTGGACGCTTGACGCTGATTCGCTCGGTGCTTGCGGCTATCCCGCTTCACCAGCTGATGGTGCTGGGCCTCAACGAAAAGACGCTCAAGCAGGTCAACAAGATCCTGCGAGGGTTTCTATGGTTGGGCAGGGCAGACGCCAGCGGAGGCAACTGCCACGTGAACTGGGCTAGGGTGTGCAGACCGCTTGCCCTAGGCGGACTTGGGATCCCTGACCTTGCACGGATGGCCACTAGCCTTAGGGTGCGCTGGCTGTGGAGATTGCGCACGGATCTGATGAGACCGTGGCGTGGGTTGGACATGCAGTTCTCGAAGGCGGAGCTGGACATATTTGCTGCCTCCACCGCCATGGTGGTGGGCAATGGAGAGTCCGCCCTCTTCTGGGAGGACCGTTGGGTGGATGGCAGATCCATCAAAGAGATGGCGCCAGAGGTGTACGCGTTGGTACCTAAGCGACGCAGGAAGGTGTGTACGGTACGTGAGGCGCTGCTCGATCGCGCTTGGATCCCCGACATTGCAGGGGCGCCAAATGCCCTCGCAATGTGGCAGTACGTGCAGCTATGGGGCAGGCTTCGGGAGTTCCAGCTTTCAGCGGGAGATGATAGGATGACTTGGCGATGGACGGCTGATAGCCAGTATACCTCTCATTCCTGCTATGAGGCCCTCTTTCAGGGAGCCATCACCTCAGCATCTTGGGAGCCAAACTGGAAGTCCTGGGCGCCTCCGAGGGTGAAGCTCTTCATTTGGCTGGCCTGTCTGGACAGGTGTTGGACGGGTGAGAGGCTGGCGCGTCGGGGCCTTCCGCATGCGTCTAGATGCCCACTCTGCGATCAGGCTGAGGAGACCATGACGCACCTTCTCACAGGGTGCTCTTTCTCCAAGACGATCTGGTTCGAGGTCCTCTCGTGGATTCGATCCACCTCGGGACCTCCTTCGGAGGGCGACTTTGCGGAGTGGTGGTCGCTGGCAGTGCGTACTACCCCTCGCCAGCTGCGCAAAGGTACCTCGTCGATCATCATGCTCACGGCGTGGTGGATCTGGAAGCATCGGAACGCTGTGATCTTCGACAATGCACAGCCCTCGGTGCCATCCTTATTCGGCGACATCAGGACTGAGGCGCGGCAATGGGCGGACGCAGGAGCCCGGGGTGTTCGCCTTCTTCTCCCCTAGAATAGGGTCTCTTGTTCTTGGGTTGAGTTGTAGTGCGGAGTGCTGGCCCACCACGGGGGGCATGTACATATAAATCTTCTTTTCTATCAATGCATCGAAACGCAAGTCCGTGAAAAAAAAATGCTACAATACAACGGTAAATATCACACATAAGCACTGCCGACGAATAACTCATGTAAACAACAGAGATGATGTTCTGCACTAACCTCGTTGGAGAGGAAAGGAGAGGCCGCCAATGACTCTGAATATCACGTAGTATTAGACCGCCGAAGCCGATGATGCGTGGATGATACTTCAAAACGCGGCAGCCAATGACTCTGAATTAGAAGTGTTCGGTCCTGGGGCCTGATGTACTATTGTCAGTTTTGCCTTGAGGTACTGCCATTGCTGCAAAAGGCAACAGCAGACCCTCGGAAAGAAATTGAGTCTGTCGAGGCTGCCTGAAGTTCTCTAGCCATCCATCTGAAAATGTTGTCATACACCCAGCTCACAAGAAACAAAGCTCCAAGACATTTGCAGATATCCATCGTTAATCCTGACAAGAATGGAGTGGAACCACACGACCCGCTTTGTATGGAACCAAGTTCAGTAACCACACGATCCTGACAAGAATGTAGAAGAACAAAGACATGCGGTTGACGCATTTCCTCGAACAGACAGGCTGCATCAGAAGCGCGCCGACCAACTGCCGTGCCAGCGAGAGCGGGAGCGCTCACCGCAGCGGGTGCCGTGGTTCTGGCACGGACAAGACATGGGCCGAAAGAGACTATCGCCGGAGTCCCGGCCCAGCTTGGAGGTCGCCCTATGGCGGTGGCCGGCGAGGCCGATCAGAGCAGGGCCATCGAGAGTCCATTTTCCGTTGGCATATAAACGACGGCATCCCGCCCGCCTCTTGGACGTAACAACCTCAACGGCTTTTCTCCTTCTACAACTCGACTCCTCCATCGCCGACCTCCTTCGCTTCCTTCGCTTCCTCCTCTCGGGCGCACCGCCATGGCCTCCTCGTCCGGCCCGAGCTCTTCCTCCTCCTCGGTGTCGACCTCCTCCTCCTCGCCGCCGGTGCAGGCCGACTTGGTGGGTGGCGGCTGGGAGTCTGCACCCGCGCCCGCGTCATGGGTGGAGCCAGCGTCCACGTCTTCAAGGCGTCGTCGGCGCCAACGTCCGCCTCGCCTCGCCTCCACCGCGACCCCTAGGCCCCACGTCGCCGCCGCGCCCAGGGTCCCCGTCCCCATCGTCGCCGCCCCCGTGCCCGAGGGCGGCTACGCGTCGCACTCGTTTGAGTTCTGGAGGCATAACAGGATGACGCCCGCGGCTCCGACGACGCCCTCGCCTGCCCTCAGCTGCTGCTCGCCCGCCGCGCTTGACGGGTCTTCCTCGTCCTCGTCCTCGGCGGCGGCCCCGACGACGCTCTCGGAGGCCCCGCTCATCACCATGTCCTCGACGCTTTCCTCACCGATCTCCGCCACCAGCGACGAGGCCTCGAGGGAGATCTTCGCACCCCTGTCTAGCACTTCCGTTCCGCCCTCGATGACACTTCCAGGTCCAGGAGCTACTCCCCCGCTCGGCTCGATGGCTACTTCTGCGCCCACCTCCTCCGCCGTGCATGCGCAGACCAATGCTTCCGCCGCCACCGACGAAGGAGGGCCTTCTTCATGTATGCCTCCTTCTTCCAATCTTGCTCCTATTTTTTGCGAATTGTGCTTGTTCTTGCTTTCTTGGAAATGCTGGGTAGCTTTCTTGGTCGATGGGTAATGCAGCAGTTAATTAACGCGAATTCTGAATTAGTGCTGATTGAAACGGTGACTGCGTGCGCGTGCTGCTATTATTCCACAAATGCAGATGCAGTGATGCCTAGTGCAGTAGTGCTTGATGCAGCTTCATGTCTTCTGTTAAAGTCGATTTCTCGGTGCTACGGTGGATTTGTTTGCTCAATTAGTAATCCGCGTCTTCCGTTCCATTTTCCCTAAGCCGGCAGTTCATTTTCAGATTTTCAATTGGAACATGGGGTTTAAGTAACTCGACAGTAGCATGTTGAACAGCTCTCAATTGTGGCAGCAAATTGGGGATAGCTAGCACTAACCTGATCACTAGTTCGTTACACGAAAATGCCATTAATTGTTCTTGTTCTTGTTCTTGCTGCGGCGTGTGAAGTGCATTGCTAAATTCAAGTGTTGATGCAACGTAGATTATCAATTCAAATCGTCGTTTTTTCTTTGCAGTGTGAAAATTTTAATTATGCATTTTTTACTCTTTGCAAACAAAGCTATGCAGTGAAAGCAGAGGATAAGACAATTCCAAGTATTTATCCCCATCACTCATTGTTTATCTGTGGAGTAGGGGAATCCACTGCTCGGCTGACTGTTTCAGTACTTGCACATTGAACTGCCTGTTTTAGTATTTGCATATTGAACTGCCTGTCTTATATCCCATCTTGCAGATCCTGCTTGTGCTTCCGTTTTCCGAGTTGAATATACTCTGTTAGAGTAGTCAAAATAAAGGTTGCTTTGTTAATTTAGATGTGATTAACTAGATAGAGGAAGTCTGTAACGTAATTTAGATGTGATTAACTAGATAGAGGAAGTCTGTAACGGCTAAACCATGGCAATTTTACTTGCTGAAATTACTCTTTCATTCGGTATAACTTTATGATCCATGCCAATGTTTACTTGTATGCAAAATTGAATGCTAATGCGCATCCATTAGCAGCTTCTGGCCCTTCGGTGGGGCTGCGATGGTGGGGGAACCAGATGCAGGACGGTGGTATTCAGGAAGACGATGAAGCAAGGACTTTTGAGTTAGTGATGAGTGTTGTAGGCTTTGTTCTTGAGGATTGACGATTCTTCAGCAGACACAGATACTAGCATTGTTCCAAGTCAGGGCATGAAGTGCAGATAAACATACCAGCATTGTTCCAAGTCAGGGCATGAAGTGCAGATAAAAATACCAGCATTGTTCCAAGTCAGGGATGAAGTGCAGATAAAAAGACCAGCATTGTTCCAAGTCAGGGCATGAAACTATCTCCGAATATTGTTCGTACATCTTACTGTTACTTGAGGTGAAGTCAATGCACAGGATTATCTAGCACTATTGTACAAAATTGGAACACGTTTTGTTGGTTTGTTGTTGCATGAATCGAATTAGCTGATGAATGTTCCCGTGTTGTTTCTGGATGTCCCTGAAAATATGGTTGTATATGCATCAACAAATTTTGCAAAAGGCTGAAGGTTTTAGGGTATCAATTACTGATCCCATGAACGTTGATTGCAGGGCTATTGTGCACAATCCACCTTTGGCTATCCTTTATACTTGTGTTTCGATAGGGGAAATTTAGTGCAGTGTTAGCCCGGGGCCACAGACTGATTTCTCCGCTGCTGCATAGACACGAACAGAGGGCCGCCGCTCTTGCAGGCGGCCCTGACCTCGCCGGCAGTACCCTGTCAGGCCGCCACAGCTGGTTGTCCTCGTGGCCATGGCACTGGATTCGCACTAGGCATTTGTTGATGCAGTATGAAATCAGAGTTTTGTGTGTCTTGTTTATAGTACTTTTCTGATGGTAGATTGATAGCAAACTGCACATTTTATTACTTGAGAATATATATACAGCCAGAACAAAAGAAAAGAAAAAAGACCAAATGCATCTCTTCCTTCAAAGTTCATCTGCACGTACAAAGACCGGGTTGTATGCATTTGAAAAACCAATAATTTTGACACACCCAGATACTCCAAGTAACCCAGGCTATGATGGATGAAGAAGGGCTTTTCAATATTTTCTCCAATTTGGTGCCTCCAAAAAGAATTCCTGGACATAAGTAGTGCAGCAGCTTTGTGCAAAGTTACAGGCAAAGCACTGGTGTTCCTCTGTTTCTAAATTAGCTCCTTCACATAGCACACGCTGATAGGAGGATAGTTATAAGAGCATCTCCAACAGACGCGCTAAAAGCCCCGCGCGGCAAAAAAACCGTCGGTTTGCCGCGCGCAGGCGCTGCCGCGCTGCTCCAGCGGAGGCGGGAAAAAGGCGCGCGCGCTAAAAAAATTGCCGCCCGCGCGCTTTCGCGCTATCCCGCGCGGGAAACTTGCCGCGTGCGCTGCCGCGCGCGCTATAAACACGCCACGCGCGAACTAGTCCAACTGCCACTCCCTCCACGCGTCTGTCTCCCTCCTCGCCTCTCTCCCTCCCGCGCCGCTCCACCTCCGGCCGCTCCGCCTCCGACCGCGCCGCCTCCGCGAGATGCCTCCGCGCCGCCGCCCCTCCTCCGGTTACCACGGCGTCCGGGCGCGGCCGAGCGGCCGGTTCGACGCGGAAATCCGCTCCGGCGAGGAGCGGATCCGCCTCGGCACGTTCGACACCGCGCACGAGGCGGCGCGGGCGTACGACGCCGTCGCCTGGCGGCTCGGCCGCTCCCGGCGGACGATGAACTTCCACGACGTCTTCACGCGGGAGCAAGCGGCGATGCTGGCGCCGCCGCCGCCGATGATCACACGCGAACAACAGCGCCGACATCGGGAGCTGGAGCAGCGCCTCCTCATCGCCGAGCGCGACGAGGCGCTGCGCCTCGAATGGGCGCGCCGCTTCCCCGAGGACGTCGCCGTCACGGAGGCCTTCTACGCGCAGAAGGAGGAAGAGAAGGCGGCGATGAAAGCGAAGAAAAAGGCGAGCCGCGAGAAGCGCCGCGCCGAGTCCGCGGCGAGGAAGCAGGCGAGGGCCGAGGCGGCGGCGAGGAGGAAGGAGGAAAAGAAGAACGGCGCAGGGCCATCGACCATCGTCCTCTCCTCCTCCTCCTCCTCCGACTTCCACTGGACGACGACGTCGACGCAGGTGTCGGACACGACACTGAGCAGCTCCGACTTCGACTGGGAGTCCGACGACGGCGAGGAGTAGTTTATTTTAGTATTTTCGTTTAAATGTCGTATTGTATCGTGCACTTTTAAAATATATTCGTATTTTCGATCATATTTGCATAGTTTGTTTGATGAATTTTCAAAAAAAAACCGGTCGGATTAGCAGTTTGTGACGCGCGCGCTGCAAAATACAGCCTCTGCCGGAGGTGCGTTTTTCGCACATCAACGCGCGCTGCAAAATAGAGCCTCTGCCGGAGGCAAATTCGCTATGCCGCGCGCCAGCGGTATACAGCGCGCCCAATCACCGATATAGCACGCCGCGATTTAGCACGTCTGTTGGAGATGCTCTAAGTGTTTGCGCTGTAACATCTCCCTTGTTTAGTAGCCAGAGAAACACCTTATGCTTAAGGTGATAATTTTCAAAGCCATTTTTGTACAAACCGGAATTTCCTTGGGTGTCTTCAGAGAATTTACATAAATAATTACACGAGCGAAGCTCATTGGACATACTGTGACCCTGAAGAAATATTTCCAGCTGCTGAAATCATACACAAGACTGTTCGAGAGTGGCATGTGAAACAGAACACTGAGACTTTCCGAAGCAAAAAGCAGATGTTTGAAAACAATTTGCAGCTTCTGATTTCCCAAATCCTATCGCGTGAACGTGCCATTTGTGGCACGACTCTGATTTTGCTCTACTAGGCCGGCAACAGCCTAAAAACAACGGTTAAAATAACCCATACGTAAGACACAGAATTTCAGTTCACTGGATCAAGAATTACATTTTGTAACCTTTTTCGTGAAAACGCAAAAATTTGTGTTTCAATGCATTGATAGAAAAAGAGAGTTTACATATTTACAAGCTCTAAATAAGCTCACGTACCACCATACTGCCGCAGGATCAAGGCACTTGAGCCAACCACTCCAGCCAAGGTCAAGATCGAGCCTCTCACCCATCCAGCAGGGATCTTAGCATGCAAGACAGATAAAGAACTTCACCTTCAGCGAGGCCCAGGAGTGCCAGTTAAGCTCCCAAGATCTTGAAACGATTGATCCTTGAAAAAGGAGCCCCTAGCAAGACTTGGAGGAATACGGGCGCATCCGTCGTCCAACACCAAAGGGTAGCATCTGGCCTTGCCGAGACTTGCATGTCCTGTACCGCGATCTAGAGCTAACTAAACCATCAAACGGTTCACTCCTCATCCGCCCCGACCCTTAAAAACTCGGACTCCACATAGTAACTCTTGGGCGGCCAGTATTTGTAGTGAAGAATTTTTATAGGATAATTAACATATACTCAGCATATATTTAGTCTAAATTTTTAAAAAGTTGCGCGGCCCATGACTTGATTTTGCTTCAATATAGCTCCGTCTCCATAGCTACAATAACCTACTATAAAGTAGTTAAAAACTTAATGCTTTGGACACAATTTGATTTGACATTTGAAGATGGTATGTCTATGTTTGTTTATACAAAAGTATTCACAAGAGAATATATCATATATTAGATCCTACGTCTAAACAGTAAATACACAAGACAAAATTTGGTTGTTCAAATTCATGCATTCATCGCAAAGTTGCAATTATGGCTATGGCTATGCGATGCAATCATGCAAAATTGATATCACTACATCCATATGTAAAATCACTTCATGGCTATGGTTTTAAATACATTTTGTATTTTATTATAACCCCCAACTCCACACCATACATATGTGCATACAAATGAAAATGCAATTAAGGTAGTGGTATTCCGTATTGTTTGTTGTGGAGAGTCAAAACTTAAAATATATTTAAGATCAAAACATGAAATGTGACTTCTAAGTTCACATTATTATATATGTGCACTATATCTATTCTGCAGTAAAAATAATGGATAAAAATAAGTTTTAAGACCATGTCAATACCATATACTATTCAAACGGGAGAGAAAAGGCAAGGATAGATTAAAGATACTCCCTACTAAATTACAATAGAGTGAACTTTACTTTTGTCCAAAATGAAATGTTTTAATGTTTGACCTAAGATAGAAGAAAACATTGCCATGAAGAAACCAAGTATATGGAAGCATATTTTGTAATGAATCTAATTACTCTAATTTGATATTCTAAATTGTTCATTTTTAAACTTACATCAATTTGAGTTAATATAAACTTAGAATGAAAAAACAAGCAATGGTATATTGAAGTTCAAAGAAAAGCTATTGGATATATGCATATTTAAATGTGGGACGATTAAAACTAGCATGAAGCTCGTGCGTTGCTACGACGTCAGGTGAAATTACTGGTTGCATATTTTCTTTGTAATTATAAGCGGAATCACTCAAAAGAAAATTCTCGCATCTAGTAGCAAAACAAATTACATATTACGCCACAAGAGGGCTGAATTTTTAGGAATTTTAAGTTGTATAATTTATTTCCGTTGGATCCTTTTAATATTCATTAGTCTGGTGCAGCAAAACACCCCTTTTCCTCCTTCCTCCACGAACCTTAGCCTTCAATTACCTTTTTTTAAAAAAAATCCTTCCTTTCTTCAATTACTTTTTTTTAAATCCCTCCCTTTCTCTTTCCCAAAATTTCCCACGTTTTGTCCTCAAATCTTGTTGCCGGTTCCTGCCATGCCACTGCGCCAGCTTCCATTCGCACCAGCAGTTGTCTCATATCCAATCGCCATCACCCGAGCTAGCAGCACCATAAATCGATGGATCTCCTTGTTTTCTCTGTCCACCTATGTATTCAAAATTCAAATTTGTGTTGAGCTGGTTTCATATCAATTTGCAAAATAAAGGAAATAAAAATAAAATAAAACCCCTGCCCTAACCCTTCTTCCCTATACTTTTCTTCTTCCACCCGGAGCAACCTAGCTTCCCTCTCTCCTTCTCGGCGGCCTTTTTCCTCTGAGCCTAGTAGCAACCCGGTTGTGGTGACCCTGCATACCACTGCATGTTGTAGTATGCCAGTCGTTGATATAACATTCACGAAGTACCATTCCGCAAATGTTACATCCCTCAGAGTAGTACAACAGAACATAGCAAGGTCCATAACTCATTCACATAATATTACAATACACATACACACGTCGTCTCGGAGCTCCTCTTGGGTCCTCAGAGGAGTACTCCTGGGTTCGAGGCGAACCCAACTTAACTTACAATATATGAGTCTCATTAAGTGATACATTTATTTCCTCGAGCAGCTAAATATTAAGAGTTGGGGCTGCTCGGTTACTACTACTATCGGATATCTCTAGTATTGTTCTCCTCCGGAAGCCTCCCCGGATCCGTAGACGATGATGTAGTCTACGCCTTCAACTCCTCCTGAGAGGTCAGGTGCATCATAGCCGATAATCTCGGCTCCTTCATTGTTGTCGCAGTCCTCCTCCAGACGGTTCAGACAATCTAAGCATGGGATTTAAGAGTGGTATGAGTACGAGCGTACTCAACAAGTTCATTATAGATAAGAGGTGTTTAATGCACTAGCTACGATATTAGACCAGAAAGTCTAATACCAATGCAAGTTTTGATAAACATTTCTTCAAGAGATTGCTTTTATTTCAAAGAGCTATGTCCGTCAGCCTTCACCGGTTTACTAGAACTTCATGGAGCTCCTTTCCGGCTGCGTTCGCAGTTCCTCAATCCCGGAACAGGGAGTGACAGGTCACAGTTCTTACACTCTGCAGAGGTGTGTTGCTTTACCCATAAGAGATCTTAACCTTGGTGCCAACCGGGCAGCTTTCCCGTCCACACTTCCTTAGGTGTGAGGCCCGGTATAAGGTCTAGCCAATCATGTTCCTCCGCTACCTCGAACACCCACCCTTTGTTGCATGCGCCGATCCTGGGTCCACGTCGGTCCCATTATTCCTGTAGATTTCAAGGTGGACCCCGACCACGACAACAGTGCTGGGCTCTACCATACACTCCTACGCCGGTGGCTGCAACCCATCATAGACCGCAATACCGTGGGGACTTAGGACTCCCCAGCCTCACCATCTTGCTCCTTCGGGCGACAAGTGTACTACGGACTATGCCGTGGGGACTTAGGACTCCCCAGCCTCACCAGTTTTGCCCCCTTGGATTACAAGTGTACTACGGTAAAGCGCATCCGTTGATGAACGAGAGGTGGAAACACTTTTGACTATTCCGTCCCACTCCGGATCTTATGGTTAACACGGATATTACGGCACAAGAATCATCATGACATTTGTTGTTTAATCCTAGATGGATATAAACCCGTGCAATGGAACCTCCACCATATCAACACAATCCATGGTTCCATTGCCCACCACATAGTCATATTCATAGTTATGAAAGTAGTGGTTTTGATTTTTGTGCAATAGTGATAACCATAATACTTTGCAAGTAATTTGATAAAAATACTCAAATGACATGAGCAAGTGATGAACTTGCCTGAACCCTGCAAAGTTCTGCAGTTGGAAGGTGTGGACTGACCCTTGTCCTCTTGTTCTGAAAAATAGCATCATTGTCCGATAAGGGCAATGGTTAAAGAAGCAATTATGCATGATTCCATTTTTAGGGTTTGTTCCCCCCTTCCGATGTCGTTATTATTTCATGTAAGAGGGTAATACTAAGAATAATTTGGGGATACTTGTTTAAAAGTAAAATACAACCTTGAAATGTTGTCAAGGTGTTTTTAAAGTCCAAATGCATTAATGGACTTATTTTCATTATTGAAAATAATATGTGTGTTTTAAACCATTATTTTAATTCATCAAATTAAGACTTATTCTTCATTGTCTTCAAAAATTCTCTTTGATATTTTATTTGGGTAGAGAATTTTATGCTGATTGTTTTTCATATTTTTACTTATTTTTTAGAGCTTTTATCAATTTTCTATTGAATTTCCAATTTCCTGGTTTTTAATGAAATTTGGAAAAGTCTGATTTGCCCCTGGGCCCACCTGTCAGTGGAGCCCAGTGGTTTGGCTAGACCAGCTCGGGTCCAACCGACCCGAGCGGTCGGTCGCTCACTCCCTCACTTCGTGCCGCTCGTCCTAACCCTAATCCCCTCCGCTCTCACTGGCGACCTTCGTCGCCCGCACCGTCGCCGGCCGATTCCGGCGGTCTCTGGCCGCCATGGCCTACGCCATGGGGCACAATCTAACCGCCAGTCGACGGCGATTCGTTCTCTCCGCGTCGATTTGAAGCTGACGCCGTCCCTCGCTCGCCATCGACCCTCGCCGCCATGCCTAGGGTTCGAGATCCGCTTGATCCCGTGGTTTCCCCAAGCCCCGGGCGAGATGGTGCTGTGGCCGCCACGATGGGGTGATGCTGTGGCGCCGCCATGGCCTGGCTTGGCCTGGCGCCGCCGCGCCCTGGCGTGTGCCGCCGTGGCCGCCATGGTGGTTGGCCAGCTCGACCCTGGTACGTCCTCCAACTCTTCTTCTCCCCTGTGTGCCTCTCTTCTTCCTCTCTCAGTAGCTCTAGCCAATGCTTGCCTCCCAATGGAGGGCCTGCCGTGCTGTTGCTGATGCTCTGTTGCGCCTGGCTTGCTGTGTGGCGTGTGCTGCTGCTGCTAGAGCTACTGCTATGAATCCTAGCTACGGTGCTGCTCTAATCTGTCTAGTAGCTGGGCTTAATTCTTGTTATCTTGATTGTGCGCAGTTCTGTGCATGTTCCCGAGCCATATGCTTGCTGAATCTTGCATATCTGGCTTGGAATCTTCTCTGTGCCTCTGCTCTATTTACTATTCTGGCTAGAAATTCATGTGTATTCAATTTGACTGCCCTGGCTTGATTACCAAGTGTAATCCTTGCAATTTGCAAGTTCCAGGGCACTGAGATGCTGCCCCTTGTGCTCAATTTCATGTGTAAGTTTGGTTGAGCATTACTGCTGGTTAACTGCAGGTTTCAGTGATGAGCACCAAGTGTTGTGCTTATTTATCTTGATCTAGAGGTTCATCCTGCCTTGGGTGTGCTTCTGGATACAATCATTTAATTATTTATTTGGTTGCCTGTGAAGCACTTGTTGATTATCTGTGGCCAATTAAATGCTTGGTTTATGCTCTGTTGCTTAGTGATGCACTAGCATGCTATGACAAGCTCTGATGATCATGTGATCATCAATAACTGATGATTTGGTTTACTTACCTGTGCCTGTGCATTACTGTTACCCTTTTTATGTGTATGTGTGTGGCACAGATCAGTGCTGGTGCTAGATCAAGCATTAGCTGATGCTTGCAGTGATCTTTTGGTTAATTAGCAATGATTTACTCCAAGGTTTGCTTGTTAACATCAATTATCTGTGTTGCCTTAATTGATGGAGTGGATAATTGATGTGAACTGTGATACAGTGATGATCATCACACTAGGTTGGCTTAGGCTAGATGGATGCCCACAGTGGTTGGGAACCCTAGCCCTCATTTGAACCCCACCAGGGTGATGATATTTGTATCTGGCTTGTTGGTTTGGCTATTCTAGGGTTTGAGGTGACCCTGGCAGTAAGCTTGTGCTGCCCTAGGGTAGCTCCCCTGTTTGTTGATTGGCTGTGACTTGGTGGATAACTCACTGGAAGTAACCATGTTGGTTTTCCAGTACCTTTACTGTTGACAACAAAATAGACAGGATCTGTCTAATATCTGATGGCTTGCTTGGCTTTAGGTGCTGGATGATTTTGGAATGGCTAGTTAGGGGTTAATCCAGGTTGGATTTCTCTGGTATGTCACTTTGTTGACATGCCAATGTTCCCCTTGGAATCTCTCACTGTCTGTTCTCTAGTTTGCTTGCACCAAAAGGCTTAGTAGCCAGATGATGATACAAACAGGGTTTCATACCCACTTTGCTTCTGTGATGCAAGTGTATGCTTATTTATGAGCAAAACAGAGTTTTGCTCAGGTTGATCTTGTTTATACCTCACTCCAGCTCCTAGGTGATTTGTTGATGTAGAGGTTTTGCTTCTGTGATGAACTTGTGGTTGGTTTACTTGCCCTGCTCCTCCTGGTGATCTTGTTTTGATTCAGTGGTGAGGTTGAATGTATGGAACAAGACTCGGCTGTTCTTCTTGTTCTAGCTGTTCTTGGTGTTCTTGGTAACATACCACTGCTGTCTGTCGATGAATGGAGCAAATGGCTAGGGTTTGGCTCTGAAAAGGTTTTATATGGTGCTCTCTGGCTCTCCCTGGTCGACAGCTCTTGCTTGTCACCTTAGTGACTCACTGTGTGTGTGTGTGCAGCATGCACACAGCCCTGTGAGCAGGCTGTGTGTGTGTGCTGTCATGTGCTGTGCACCTGAACCTGGAACTTGGCTGTGGCATGGATCAGCTCGGCCACTTTGATCTTATCTGCTCATTTCACATTTCCATTTGATTTCTAACCTGCCAAGTGGCTATGCCACTTGGCATAACTTCTCTTTGTTGTAATTTTTTTGTGCAGGGATCAAGAATTGATAAAAATGGACTTGGAGTTCATCACATCCAAGATCAAGTGAAGATGATCTTGTAGTATTTAGTCTAGGGTCATTACTTGTATTTTTCTTTTCATTTTCTTGTATTGTTTCAATTTCACCAATTCTTGTATTGTGTTGTAATATTCATTTATTTCCATTATGAATATTGTAAAGACAATGTATCTTATGTGTTAATTAATAAAGCTCAAAGTTTTCCCTAATGAGCTTTTCTTTATTATAATAGTTCATATTGTGTATTATTGATTATTTACTTAATGTATCCTCTCATAATTGAATTATTGAGGTTTATTATATAATGTTTGAATTTGAAATTCAAATTCCACATTGGTTTAAATTCAACCATGTCATTTGTCAAGAATTCAATCATGCAACTCTCCCCTCTCTTCTTAAAAACCCTTAATCTATGAAGTGAGATACAAGTTTGTCGCACTCTCGAAACCCTAACCCTGTAAGGTGTCGAGAGAGAAACTTGTCCCCCTTCGATGCAGTTTTTGTTTAAAAGCGCGAAATTTCCCCAGAATTTACTATGCAATGCACATCCCTTTCTAAAATCTACCCCTCGATTGTCTCTAAACCTGGGACATTACAGCCTTTCCCCCTTAAAGAAAACTTCGTCCCGAAGTTGTGGTTGTAATACCTGAACAGCTCGGGGTATGTTTTCCTCAGGTCTTCCTCTTTTTCCCAGGTGGCTTCCCTCTCGGGATGATGTTTCCATTGTATCTTGCAATACTTGATCGCCTTGTTTCTGAGTTGTTTCCAGCTCTCCTCGAGAATTTTGGCTGGCTTCTCGATATATGTCAAGTCTGGTTGTAACTCGAGCTCATCATGTGATATTGGTTCATCTGGGGTCTTCAAACATTTCCGCAGTTGTGACACATGAAACACGTTGTGAACTTGAGCTAGCCTTCCCGGTAGATCCAATTCAAAGGCTAAACCTTTGTTCTGACTTAGTATCTTGAAAGGTCCTATATATCTAGGACTGAGTTTTCCTTTTACTCCAAACCTCTGGAGTCCTTTCATCGGGCTTACCTTAAGATAAACCATGTCTCCAACTTGTGGCTCCCATGTCCTTCTCTTCTGATCGGCGTAACTCTTTTGCCGACTTTGAGCTATCTTGAGCCTGTCTCTGATAATGTCAATGATTTGTTGTTTTTCCTTGACATAATCAGGGTTGAATTCTTTGCTTGCTCCAGCTTCATACCAACATATTGGTGATCTACACTTCCTTCCATACAGAGCTTCAAATGGTGCCATCTTGATGCTGCTTTGATAACTATTGTTATATGAAAACTCTGCTAGTGGTAGGTGTTCTTCCCATGATCCTCCGAAGTCTAGGGCACAAGCCCTAAGCATATCTTCTAAAATCTGGTTGGTTCTCTCGGTTTGTCCACCGGTCTGGGGATGATAAGCGGTACTATAATCCAACTTGGACCCTAAAGCTTCGTGAAGCTGTTTCCAGAATGCTGATGTGAACACGGATCCTCGATCCGATACTATCTTCTTTGGCACTCCATGCTTACTCACGATCTCTTTGATGTAAAGATCGATAAGTTTCTCTCCTTTATCCTGCTGGTTTACCGCTAAGAAGTGTGCACTTTTCGTCAACCGGTCCACGATTACCCATATCATGTCCTTCTTTTTATTAGTCATGGGTAGTCCGGTGATGAAATCCATCCCTATTTCCTCCCATTTCCACTCTGGAATAGGTAAAGGTTGTAACTTCCCTGCCGGACTCTGGTGTTCAGCCTTCACTCGCTGGCAGGTATGGCATTCTACCACATATTGTGCTATCTCCCTCTTCATGTTATTCCACCAGAATAGTTCCTTTAAGTCCATGTACATCTTTGTACTTCCCGGATGTATGGAATATGGTGTTTGATGAGCTTCCCGGAGTATTACTTCCTTAATTTCAGCAATATCCGGAACGCAAATTCTTTTCTGGAACCATAAAGATCCAGATTCTCCGCGATGAAATTCTGAGGGTCTTCCTTCATCTATTCTTCTCATCTCCTCAACAATGAATGGATCGTCTAGCTGACCCATCATTATCTCATTCTTCAGGTTGACATTCAGCTCATCGGCTACTTGCAACGCCGATAATCCTTCATGGGCTTCTTTTTCCCAAAGTTGTATTTGGGCTTGGCTTATTTCCTTCCTTAACTCCGGTGATATTTCTTGTTTCACTCCTCCGGTACTCTTCCTACTCAGGGCATCTGCTACTACATTAGCCTTCCCTGGTGTGTAATTGATTGTCAGATCATAATCCTTGATCAATTCTAGCCATCTTTTCTGCCTCATGTTGAGTTCCTTCTGAGTGAAGAAATATTTGAGGCTTTTATGATCTGTATAGAGCTCACACTTAGCTCCATAGAGAAAATGTCTCCAAGTTTTTAGTGCAAATACGACAGCTGCTAATTCCAAGTCATGCGTTGGATAATTCACTTCATGAGGTCTGAGTTGCCTCGATCCATAGGATATAAATTTCCGATCTTGCATGAGTACGCAACCCAATCCATGCTTGGATGCGTCACAGTACACGGTGTAATCCTTGCCAACTTCCGGAACTGCCAACACCGGTGCCGTGGTGAGTTTCTCCTTCAGAGTTTGAAAACTCTTCTCACACTCCTCTGACCACACAAATGGTGTGTTCTTCCTTAGCAACTTTGTCATTGGTCCTGCTATCTTAGAGAATCCTTCAATGAATCTCCGATAATATCCTGCCATTCCTAGGAATCCCCAGATTTCCTTGACAGTCTTGGGTGCTTCCCATTCTAGGACTGCTGCTACCTTACTCGGGTTGACAGCGATTCCATCTTTGCTAATGACATGACCAAGAAATTCCACTTGATCTAGCCAAAATTCACACTTGCTGAATTTGGCATAAAGTTGGTGTTCCCTTAGTGTTTGCAACACTAACCTCAAATGTTCAGCATGTTCAGCCTTGTTCTTGGAATATATCAAGATATCATCGATAAATACGATGACAAACCTGTCTAAATATGGCATGAAGATTTTATTCATGAGATTCATGAATATTGCTGGGGCATTGGTTAATCCAAAAGGTACTACAAGGTATTCATGGTGTCCATACCTTGAGACAAAGGCAGTTTTCGGAACGTCCTCCTTCTTGATCTTTATCTGGTGATAACCGGATCTTAGATCAATCTTGGAAAAGACTCCCGCGCCTCTCACTTGATCAAATAGATCTTGTATTCTTGGAAGTGGATACTTGTTCTTGATTGTGACGTTGTTCAGATTCCTGTAGTCTCCACACATCCTTCTTCCTCCATCTCTTTTATCCACGAAGATCACAGGTGACCCCCATGGTGAAACACTCTCTTGAATGAATCCCTTTTGTTCCAAGTCATCCAATTGCTCCTTAAGTTCTTTCAATTCCTTGGGCCCCATCTTATATGGTGCTTTGGCAATCGGAGCTGTTCCTGGAATTAGGTCGATAGTGAATTCTATCTCCCTATCTGGTGGCATACCAGGTAATTCCGCAGGAAACACATCCTGGAATTCATTTACTACAGGTATATCTTCTAACTTCACCTCCTTCATGCTGTTCAGCTGTAGCTCAACTTCAATCTGTGTATGTTTGTCGCCTTGATAGATCATTCTACTTCCATCGGGACTTTTCAATGACACCGTTTTGTTTACACAGTCGATCAATGCTCCATTAGCTTCTAACCAGTTCATACCAAGAATGACATCAATGTCCTTCATCAGTAAAATGAACAGGTCCGCGTCAAACGCGCACTTATTGATCATAATGACTTGTTTTTGTTTGGCATGGGTTACTACTATCGTTCCCCCCGCAGAAAGTATGGTTATGGGTGTATCTAACTTAGTGCAACTAATCCCATGTTTGATGATGAATTGTTGAGAAATGAACGATGTAGTTGCACCAGTATCAAAAAGTACTTTGCCAGGGTGAGTGAGTATCTGGAGCGTACCTATCACCGCCTGGTCAGAGTTGACCACCTCCTCCAGACTGGTACAGTTCAGCTTGCCGAAGGGCTTCTTATTCTTCCAGTTGCCTCCGGTGTTTCCTCGATTTCCTCCTCCTCCAGATTGACCTCCTCCACTATTCTTCTTGGGGCAGTCCTTCAGCATGTGCCCCTCCTGGCGACAACCAAAGCATATAATCCTTGGTTTCTTGCAATCCCTGGCGAAATGCCCTGTGAGTCCACAACTCCTGCAAACGCTTTGGTTTGCAGTCTGGAATGCCTGATTCTTCCTACTACCATAGTAGTTGCTGTTGTTGTTGTTGTTGCTGTATCGGGGCTTGAAACTCAAGCTGGTATTAGGCTTGTTACTAACAAACCTCTTAGGCTCATACTTGGCCTTTTTCCTCTTCTCTTCTTGTAGTTGTTTGAAATCATCTTCAAGAGTGATGGCTACATCCACCAACTCTTGGAATTCCGTTGCTCTCATCATCCGTAGCTGTACCTTGAACTGGGGACTTAACCCCCTCAGAAATCTCTTCTTCTTCTTGTCCTCGGTGTTGACTTCCTCAACAGCGTACCGGGACAGCTTTGAGAACTCCCTGACATAGGTCAGGATTGCCTTGTCCTTCTGCTCGAGACTCTCAAACTCTCAACGCTTCAGTTCCACAATACTTTCAGGGACATTGGATTCCCTGAACTTCCTTGCGAATTCCTCCCAGGTAAATACCTTTCCAGCCGGGTAAACGGCTACAATATTGTCCCACCATGATGCTGCAGGTCCACATAGCAGATGGGTAGCATATTGAACCTTCTCTTGGTCATTGCATCCAACAGTGTTGAGCTTGCACTCAGTATCCATCAGCCAATCTTCCGCGTCCATTGGCTCGGGCGCGTATGCGAAAGATATCGGCTTGGTGTTTTGGAAGTCTGCTAATGTGACTCCCGGGTTCTCAGGTCTCTCCACCCTGTTCTGCTGCATCAACTCTTGAAAGAATTTATTCTGCTATTCCAGCGTTACACGCTGCCTCTCTTCCGCCAGCTGCATGTACTGGATAAAGTTCTGCTCCGTCATGGGTGGTGGTGGTGGTGGAAGCTGATCTCTGGCTACACCCTCAGCCTCTTCCTTTTCTTTTGCTTCGCGCTCCATGCGCTGTGCTTCAGTCTCGTTTCCTAACGTTCCCGACATAATCCCCCTAGTTCTGCAACACAAGATGATACTCATAGTTACTCCATGCGCAAGTTTTCTGAGCTCAACCTTGTGCACAGAACTAGTCACGCAATGGAAATCAAGAAGCAAATCCAAATCATACAAAACATATACCCTGTATATACATACATAAGTGGTCTTATTACAATACTCAAGTCGATGTGAGTATGCAAACTCACTTATTAAAGTATATGTACAAATTTATACAAATATTACAAACTATAATACACGTGGTACTTGTGTATTATAGCCACGCCTCCCTTGGTGGACTCTAGTCGATCTTCACTCCCGGTACATTCCAGGCTTCCATCCGTTCGAACGTGTCGTCCTTCTGATAGACCCTGGAACATAAGGTCTCCCCGTTGGCTTGTAATCCGAATCCGATGATGATCCTAAGGAGAAATCAGTGTTCACAAACTGATCGTTGAGTGCATCATAGTCCACCCATCGGGTGTACTCTCCTGTAGCCCCACCATAAGGGTTACCAAAACTCATACCCGACTCAACTTGAGTCGGATATCTTCCATCCACTCCTTCATTACTAGGATAGCTCTGGTTCTGGGTTGTTGCGTCATCATTCAACTCTCCATCATAATACTCAGTAGTACTATGGGTTCCAGTATCATTACCCCAACGCCAACCCCTGGAATTCTCGATTGGAGTCTCGGAACGCTGGTTGTTTCCGGATTCCTCTCCACCTTCGTATCCCCCATAGGAACTACCCAGAAAGTTCCCGGGTGTAACAGGTGTAGGTTCACGTGCAAGTGGATCAAAGCTGATGTAGTCACCAGCTGAATAAACTGGTGTGTGCACTACATTCTCCATAGGTTCTTTCCCCCTACTCTCCTCCTTGGGTGCTGTAAATTCCTCAAGCATCGTATCAATTGCTCCTATCAGATGATGGTTCAACTGAAAGAGTAATGATATGAAGTTACGGCTATTATCCATATATTTTGCCGCTGCTATGGGTTTGCGTTTGGCATATTTGTAGTGGTTGAGCATGGGATCTTCTTCCTCCTGGTTATGAGGAATATGGGAGAACTCGGAATCCATAAGCTCTTTTGTCTTATGTTCCCGTATGTCGGTTATGGCTCTCATAACAGCTATATGGTAGGCTGTGTTGGTTGTCCTAGCTTCTCCAGCTGGCATGACTACGCTCATTCCCAAAGATTCGGGAAGTCGCAGTCCTACCCTGCACTTGGCTAATACCGGTCCATCATAGAACATGTACTTCTTTACTGGAATCTGGGGATCACACCCAAATTCCAGTAACATGGCTCGTAGGATATCAGCAAGTCCTCCTTGGTATTCGTTCAGTGTGGAATCCATAACTTTCACGTTTCTTCCCGGTCGTGAACTTGCCATGTTGGCTGTAGAAATAGAAAGATTATAAGATTAGTAATAATGCATTGATACGTCTCCGACTTATCGATAATTTCTTATGTTCCATGCCACATTATTGATGTTATCCACATGTTTTATGCACACTTTATGTCATATTCGTGCATTTTCTGGAACTAACCTATTAACAAGATGCCGAAGTGCCAGTTGCTGTTTTCTGCTGTTTTTGGTTTCAGAAATCCTAGTAAGGAAATATTCTCGGAATTGGACGAAATCAAAGCCCAGGGGCCTATTTTCTCACGAAGCTTCCAGAAGTCCGAAGGAGAGACGAAGAGGGGCCACGGAGGGGCCACACCATAGGGCGGCGCGGCCCCCCCTTGGCCGCGCCGGCCTGTGGTGTGGGGCCCCCGTGCCGCCTCTTGACCTGCCCTTCCGCCTATAAAAAGTCTCCGTGATGAAACCCCCAGTACCGAGAACCACGATACGGAAAACCTTCCAGAGACGCCGCCAACGCCGATCCCATCTCGGGGGATCCAGGAGATCGCCTCCGGCACCCTGCCGGAGAGGGGAATCATCTCCCGGAGGACTCTACGCCGCCATGGTCACCTCCGGTGTGATGTGTGAGTAGTCTACCCCTGGACTATGGGTCCATAGCAGTAGCTAGATGGTTGTCTTCTCCCCATTGTGCTATCATTGTCGGATCTTGTGAGCTGCCTAACATGATCAAGATCATCTATCTGTAATTCTATATGTTGCGTTTGTTGGGATCCGATGAATAGAGAATACTTGTTATGTTGATTATCAAAGTTATGCTTATGTGTTGTTTATGATCTTGCATGCTCTCCGTTACTAGTAGATGCTCTGGCCAAGTAGATGCTTGTAACTCCAAGAGGGAGTACTTATGCTCGATAGTGGGTTCATGCCTGCATTGACACCGGGACGATGTGAGAAAGTTCTAAGGTTGTGTTGTGCTGTTGCCACTAGGGATAAAACATTAGTGCTATGTTCAAGGATGTAGTCACTAGTTACATTACGCACCATACTTAATGCAATTGTCTGTTGTTTGCAACTTAATACTGGAGGGGGTTCGGATGATAACCTGAAGGTGGACTTTTTAGGCATAGATGCAGTTGGATGACGGTCTATGTACTTTGTCGTAATGCCCAATTAAATCTCACTATACTCATCATGATATGTATGTGCATGGTCATGCTCTCTTTATTTGTCAATTGCCCAACTGTAATTTGTTCACCCAACATGCTGTTTGTCTTATGGGAGAGACACCTCTAGTGAACTGTGGACCCCGGTCCAATTCTCTTTACCGAAATACAATCTACTGCAATACTTATTCTACTGTTTTCTGCAAACAATCATCTTCCACACAATACGGTTAATCCTTTGTTACAGCAAGCCGGTGAGATTGACAACCTCACTGTTTCGTTGGGGCAAAGTACTTTGGTTGTGTTGTGCAGGTTCCACGTTGGCGCCGGAATCCCTGGTGTTGCGCCGCACTACATCCCGCCGCCATCAACCTTCAACGTGCTTCTTGGCTCCTCCTGGTTCGATAAACCTTGGTTTCTTTCTGAGGGAAAACTTGCTGCTGTGCGCATCATACCTTCCTCTTGGGGTTGCCCAACGAACGTGTGAAAAACACGCCATCAAGCTAAATTTCTGGCGCCGTTGCCGGGGACCTGAAGAAAAGTTACACCACAGAGATCTCTAACTCCCACGTCAACTCTGCGCCAGCAATAAATTTCTGGCGCCGTTGCCGGGGAGATCAAGACACGCTGCAAGGGGAGTCTCCACTTCTCAATCTCTTTACTTTGTTTTTGTCTTGCTTAGTTTTATTTACTACTGTGTTTGCTGCACTAAATCAAAATACAAAAAAAAATTAGTTGCTAGTTTTACTTTATTTGCTATCTTGTTTGCTATGTCAAAAACACAAAAAAATTAGTTACTTGTTTTACTTTACTTAATATCATGCATGTTTTTATTTCACTAGTTAAGCATAATGGAAAACAACAAAAATATGAGAGATCTTTATGAACTTTATCTTGAATTAGGACATGATGTGTTTGAAGAGAGAATTAAAAAACCCATGGAACTTTATATGCATGCTAATGGGAATGTTATTACTATGAATGCTTTGAACACCATTGTTGCTAATGCTATGGAAAATTCTAAGCTTGGGGAAGCTGGCTTTGATGAGCATGATCTTTTTAGTCCCCCAAGCATTGAGGAGAAAATTTTCTTTTATGATTACAAAATGCCTCCTATATATGATGATAGCCACTTTGTTGAATTTGCTCCCACTACAACTAATAAAATTGATTATGCTTATGTGGAGAGTAATAATTTTATGCATGAGACTCATGATAAGAATGCTTTATGTGATAGTTATATTGTTGAGTTTGCTCATGGTGCTACTGAAATTTATTATGAGAGAGGAAAATATGGTTGTAGAAATTTTCATGTTACTAAAACACCTCTCTATGTGCTGAAATTTTTGAAGCTACACTTGTTTTATCTTTCTACGCTTGTTGCATTATGCTTCTTGAACTTGTTTATTTACAAGATTCCTCTTCATAGGAAGCATGTTAGACTTAAATGTGTTTTGAATTTGCCTCTTGAAGCTCTCTTTTGCTTCAAATACTATTTCTTGCGAGAGCATCATCAAAACTGCTGAGCCCATCTTAATGGCTATAAAGAAAGAACTTCTTGGGAGATAACCCATGTGTTTTTATCTACAGTACTTTGTTTTTATTTTGTGTCTTGGAAGTTGTTTTCTACTGTAGCAACCTCTCCTTATCTTAGTTTTGTGTTTTGTTGTGCCAAGTTAAGCCGTTGATAGAAAAGTAAGTACTAGATTTGGATTACTGCACAGTTCCAGATTTCTTTGCTGTCACGAATCTGGGTCCACCTCCCTGTAGGTAGCTCAGAAAATTAAGCCAATTTACGTGCATGATCCTGAGATATGTACGCAACTTTCATTCAATTTGAGCATTTTCATTTGATCAAGTCTGGTGCCATTTTAAAATTCGTCAATACGAACTGTTCTGTTTTGACAGATTCTGCCTTTTATTTCGCATTGCCTCTTTCGCTATGTTGGATGAATTTCTTTGATCCATTAATGTCCAGTAGCATTATGCAATGTCCAGAAGTGTTAAGAATGATTGTGTCACCTCTGAATATGTCAATTTATATTGTGCACTAACCCTCTAATGAGTTGTTTCGAGTTTGGTGTGGAGGAAGTTTTCAAGGATCAAGAGAGGAGTATGATGCAACATGATCAAGGAGAGTGAAAGCTCTAAGCTTGGGGATGCACCCAGTGGTTCACCCCTGAATATATCAAGAAGACTCAAGCGTCTAAGCTTGGGGATGCCCAAGGCATCCCCTTCTTCATCGACAACATTATCAGGTTCCTCCCCTGAAACTATATTTTTATTCCATCACATCTTATGTGCTTTTGCTTGGAGCGTCGGTTTGTTTTTGTTTTTTTTGTTTTGTTTGAATAAAATGGATCCTAGCATTCACTTTATGGGAGAGAGACACGCTCCGCTGTAGCATATGGACAAGTATGTCCTTGGTTTCTACTCATAGTATTCATGGCGAAGTTTCTCCTTCGTTAAATTGTTATATGGTTGGAATTGGAAAATGATACATGTAGTAATTGCTATAAATGTCTTGGGTAATGTGATATTTGGCAATTGTTGTGCTCATGATTAAGCTCTTGCATCATATGCTTTGCACCCATTAATGAAGAAATACATAGAGCATGCTAAAATTTGGTTTGCATATTTGGTTTCTCTAAGGTCTAGATAATTTCTAGTATTGAGTTTGAACAACAAGGAAGACGGTGTAGAGTCTTATAATGTTTTCGATATGTCTTTTATGTGAGTTTTGCTGCACCGGTTCATCCTTGTGTTTGTTTCAAATAAGCCTTGCTAGCCTAAACCTTGTATCGAGAGGGAATACTTCTCATGCATCCAAAATACTTGAGCCAACCACTATGCCATTTGTGTCCACCATACCTACCTATACTACATGGTATTTTTCCGCCATTCCAAAGTAAATTGCTTGAGTGCTACCTTTAAAATTCCATCATTCACCTTTGCAATATATAGCTCATGGGACAAATAGCTTAAAAACTATTGTGGTATTGAATATGTAATTATGCACTTTATCTCTTATTAAGTTGCTTGTTGTGCGATAACCATGTTCACTGGGGACGCCATCAACTATTCATTGTTGAATTTCATGTGAGTTGCTATGCATGTCCGTCTTGTCTGAAGTAAGAGAGATCTACCACAATATGGTTAAGCATGCATATGTTAGAGAAGAACATTGGGCCGCTAACTAAAGCCATGATCCATGGTGGAAGTTTCAGTTTTGGACAACAATCCTCAAATCTCAAATGAGAAAAATTATTAATTGTTGTTATATGCTTATGCATAAAAGAGGAGTCCATTATCTGTTGTCTATGTTGTCCCGGTATGGATGTCTAAGTTGAAGAATACTCAATAGCGAGAAATCCAATGCGAGCTTTCTCCTTAGACCTTTGTACAAAGCGGCATAGAGGTACCCCTTTGTGACACTTGGTAAAAACAATGCATTGTGATGACCCGGTAGTCCAAGCTAATTAGGACAAGGTGCGGGCACTATTAGTACGCTATGCATGAGGCTTGCAACTTATAAGATATAATTTACATGATGCATATGCTTTATTACTACCGTTGACAAAATTGTTTCATGTTTTCAAAATCAAAGCTCTAGCACAAATATAGCAATCGATGCTTTTCCTCTATGGAGGACCATTCTTTTACTTTCAATGTTGAGTCAGTTCACCTATTTCTCTCCACCTCAAGAAGCAAACACTTGTGTGAACTGTGCATTGATTCCTACATACTTGCTTATTGCACTTATTATATTACTCTATGTTGACAATATCCATGAGATATACATGTTACAAGTTGAAAGCAACCGCTGAAACTTAATCTTCTTTTGTGTTGCTTCAATGCCTTTACTTTGAATTATTGCTTTATGAGTTAACTCTTATGCAAGACTTATTGATGCTTGTCTTGAAGTGCTATTCATGAAAAGTCTTTGCTATATGATTCACTTGTTTACTCATGTCATAAACATTGTTTTGATCGCTGCATTCACTACATATGCTTTACAAATAGTATGATCAAGATTATGATGGCATGTCACTCCGTAAATTATCTCGTGTTATCGTTTTACCTGCTCGGGACGAGCAGAACTAAGCTTGGGGATGCTGATACGTCTCCGACGTATCGATAATTTCTTATGTTCCATGCCACATTATTGATGTTATCCACATGTTTTATGCACACTTTATGTCATATTCGTGCATTTTCTGGAACTAACCTATTAACAAGATGCCGAAGTGCCGATTCTGTTTTCTGCTGTTTTTGGTTTCAGAAATCCTAGTAAGGAAATATTCTCGGAATTGGACGAAATCAAAGCCCAGGGCCTATTTTCTCACGAAGCTTCCGTAAGTCCGAAGGAGAGACGAAGAGGGGCCACGGAGGGGCCACACCATAGGGCGGCGCGGCCCCCCTTGGCCGCGCCGGCCCGTGGTGTGGGGCCCCGTGCCGCCTCTTGACCTGCCCTTCCGCCTATAAAAAGTCTCCGTGATGAAACCCCCGATCACCGAGAACCGCGATACGGCAAACCGTCCAGAGAGGCCGCCGACGCCGATCCCATCTCGGGGATCCAGAGATCGCCTCCGGCACCTGCCGGAGAGGGGAATCATCTCCCGGAGGACTCTACGCCGCCATGGTCGCATCCGGTGTGATGTGTGAGTAGTCTACCCCTGGACTATGGGTCCATAGCAGTAGCTAGATGGTTGTCTTCTCCCCATTGTGCTATCATTGTCGGATCTTGTGAGCTGCCTAACATGATCAAGATCATCTATCTGTAATTCTATATGTTGCGTTTGTTGGGATCCGATGAATAGAGAATACTTGTTATGTTGATTATCAAAGTTATGCTTATGTGTTGTTTATGATCTTGCATGCTCTCCGTTACTAGTAGATGCTCTGGCCAAGTAGATGCTTGTAACTCCAAGAGGGAGTACTTATGCTCGATAGTGGGTTCATGCCTCGCATTGACACCGGGACAAGGATGAGAAAGTTCTAAGGTTGTGTTGTGCTGTTGCCACTAGGGATAAAACATTAGTGCTATGTTCAAGGATGTAGTCACTAGTTACATTACGCACCATACTTAATGCAATTGTCTGTTGTTTGCAACTTAATACTGGAGGGGGTTCGGATGATAACCTGAAGGTGGACTTTTTAGGCATAGATGCAGTTGGATGACGGTCTATGTACTTTGTCGTAATGCCCAATTAAATCTCACTATACTCATCATGATATGTATGTGCATGGTCATGCTCTCTTTATTTGTCAATTGCCCAACTGTAATTTGTTCACCCAACATGCTGTTCGTCTTATGGGAGAGACACCTCTAGTGAACTGTGGACACCGGTCCAATTCTCTTTACTGAAATACAATCTACTGCAATACTTGTTCTACTGTTTTCTGCAAACAATCATCTTCCACACAATACGGTTAACTCTTTGTTACAGCAAGCCGGTGAGATTGACAACCTCACTGTTTCGTTGGGGCAAAGTACTTTGGTTGTGTTGTGCAGGTTCCACGTTGGCGCCGGAATCCCTGGTGTTGCGCCGCACTACATCCCGCCGCCATCAACCTTCAACGTGCTTCTTGGCTCCTCCTGGTTCGATAAACCTTGGTTTCTTTCTGAGGGAAAACTTGCTGCTGTGCGCATCATACCTTCCTCTTGGGGTTGCCCAACGAACGTGTGAAATACACGCCATCATGCATCATAATAGAGATAATAAAGAATTATCGCACTAAAAGATATGATTGTTGTATTCTCAATTGAATATACACCATATTTTTAGAGAATTCTTTACTAATCCTATTTGACTCCTAACGTTTGGTCCCATTTACTAGGTTCCAACCTAAGGTCAAAGCTTTTGCTCTGATACCAACTGTGGTGACCCTGCATACCACTGCATGTTGTAGTATGCCAGTCGTTGATATAACATTCACGAAGTACCATTCCGCAAATGTTACATCCCTCAGAGTAGTACAACAGAACATAGCAAGGTCCATAACTCATTCACATAATATTACAATACACATACACACGTCGTCTCGGAGCTCCTCTTGGGTCCTCAGAGGAGTACTCCTGGGTTCGAGGCGAACCCAACTTAACTTACAATATATGAGTCTCATTAAGTGATACATTTATTTCCTCGAGCAGCTAAATATTAAGAGTTGGGGCTGCTCGGTTACTACTACTATCGGATATCTCTAGTATTGTTCTCCTCCGGAAGCCTCCCCGGATCCGTAGACGATGATGTAGTCTACGCCTTCAACTCCTCCTGAGAGGTCAGGTGCATCATAGCCGATAATCTCGGCTCCTTCATTGTTGTCGCAGTCCTCCTCCAGACGGTTCAGACAATCTAAGCATGGGATTTAAGAGTGGTATGAGTACGAGCGTACTCAACAAGTTCATTATAGATAAGAGGTGTTTAATGCACTAGCTACGATATTAGACCAGAAAGTCTAATACCAATGCAAGTTTTGATAAACATTTCTTCAAGAGATTGCTTTTATTTCAAAGAGCTATGTCCGTCAGCCTTCACCGGTTTACTAGAACTTCATGGAGCTCCTATCCGGCTGCGTTCGCAGTTCCTCAATCCCGAACGAGGAGTGACAGTCACGCTTCTTACACTCTGCAGAGGTGTGTTGCTTTACCCATAAGAGATCTTAACCTTGGTGCCAACCGGGCAGCTTTCCCATCCACACTTCCTTAGGTGTGAGGCCCGGTATAAGGTCTAGCCAATCATGTTCCTCCGCTACCTCGAACACCCACCCTTTGTTGCATGCGCCGACCCTGGGTCCACGTCGGTCCCATTATTCCTGTAGATTTCAAGGTGGACCCCGACCACGACAACAGTGCTGGGCTCTACCATACACTCCTACGCCGGTGGCTGCAACCCATCATAGACCGCAATACCGTGGGGACTTAGGACTCCCCAGCCTCACCATCTTGCTCCTTCGGGCGACAAGTGTACTACGGACTATGCCGTGGGGACTTAGGACTCCCCAGCCTCACCAGCTTGCCCCCTTGGATTACAAGTGTACTACGGTAAAGCGCATCCGTTGATGAACGAGAGGTGGAAACACTTTTGACTATTCCGTCCCACTCCGGATCTTATGGTTAACACGGATATTACGGCACAAGAATCACTGGCGACATTTGTTGTTTAATCCTAGATGGATATAAACCCGTGCAATGGAACCTCCACCATATCAACACAATCCATGGTTCCATTGCCCACCACATAGTCATATTCATAGTTATGAAAGTAGTGGTTTTGATTTTTGTGCAATAGTGATAACCATAATACTTTGCAAGTAATTTGATAAAAATACTCAAATGACATGAGCAAGTGATGAACTTGCCTGAACACTGCAAAGTTCTGCAGTTGGAAGGTGTGGACTGACCCTTGTCCTCTTGTTCTGAAAAATAGCATCATTGTCCGATAAGGGCAATGGTTAAAGAAGCAATTATGCATGATTCCATTTTTAGGGTTTGTTCCCCCCTTCCGATGTCGTTATTATTTCATGTAAGAGGGTAATACTAAGAATAATTTGGGGATACTTGTTTAAAAGTAAAATACAACCTTGAAATGTTGTCAAGGTGTTTTTAAAGTCCAAATGCATTAATGGACTTATTTTCATTATTGAAAATAATATGTGTGTTTTAAACCATTATTTTAATTCATCAAATTAAGACTTATTCTTCATTGTCTTCAAACATTCTCTTTGATATTTTATTTGGGTAGAGAATTTTATGCTGATTGTTTTTCATATTTTTACTTATTTTTTTAGAGATTTTATCAATTTTCTATTGAATTTCCAATTTCCTGGTTTTTAATGAAATTTGGAAAAGTCTGATTTGCCCTTGGGCCCACCTGTCAGTGGAGCCCAGTGGTTTGGCTAGACCAGCTCGGGTCCAACCGACCCGAGCGGTCGGTCGCTCACTCCCTCACTTCGCGCCGCTCGTCCTAACCCTAATCCCCTCCGCTCTCACTGGCGACCTTCGTCGCCCGCACCGTCGCCGGCCGATTCCGGCGGTCTCTGGCCGCCATGGCCTACGCCATGGGGCACAATCTAACCGCCAGTCGACGGCGATTCGTTCTCTCCGCGTCGATTTGAAGCTGACGCCGTCCCTCGCTCGCCATCGACCCTCGCTGCCATGCCTAGGGTTCGAGATCCGCTTGATCCCGTGGTTTCCCCAAGCCCCGGGCGAGATGGTGCTGTGGCCGCCACGATGGGGTGATGCTGTGGCGCCGCCATGGCCTGGCTTGGCCTGGCGCCGCCGCGCCCTGGCGTGTGCCGCCGTGGCCGCCATGGTGGTTGGCCAGCTCGACCCTGGTACGTCCTCCAACTCTTCTTCTCCCCTGTGTGCCTCTCTTCTTCCTCTCTCAGTAGCTCTAGCCAATGCTTGCCTCCCAATGGAGGGCCTGCCGTGCTGTTGCTGATGCTCTGTTGCGCCTGGCTTGCTGTGTGGCGTGTGCTGCTGCTGCTAGAGCTACTGCTATGAATCCTAGCTACGGTGCTGCTCTAATCTGTCTAGTAGCTGGGCTTAATTCTTGTTATCTTGATTGTGCGCAGTTCTGTGCATGTTCCCGAGCCATATGCTTGCTGAATCTTGCATATCTGGCTTGGAATCTTCTCTCTGCCTCTGCTCTATTTACTATTCTGGCTAGAAATTCATGTGTATTCAATTTGACTGCCCTGGCTTGATTACCAAGTGTAATCCTTGCAATTTGCAAGTTCCAGGGCACTGAGATGCTGCCCCTTGTGCTCAATTTCATGTGTAAGTTTGGTTGGGCATTACTGCTGGTTAACTGCAGGTTTCAGTGATGAGCACCAAGTGCTGTGCTTATTTATCTTGATCTAGAGGTTCATCCTGCCTTGGGTGTGCTTCTGGATACAATCATTTAATTATTTATTTGGTTGCCTGTGAAGCACTTGTTGATTATCTGTGGCCAATTAAATGCTTGGTTTATGCTCTGTTGCTTAGTGATGCACTAGCATGCTATGACAAGCTCTGATGATCATGTGATCATCAATAACTGATGATTTGGTTTACTTACCTGTGCCTGTGCATTACTGTTACCCTTTTTATGTGTATGTGTGTGGCACAGATCAGTGCTGGTGCTAGATCAAGCATTAGCTGATGCTTGCAGTGATCTTTTGGTTAATTAGCAATGATTTACTCCAAGGTTTGCTTGTTAACATCAATTATCTGTGTTGCCTTAATTGATGGAGTGGATAATTGATGTGAACTGTGATACAGTGATGATCATCACACTAGGTTGGCTTAGGCTAGATGGATGCCCACAGTGGTTGGGAACCCTAGCCCTCATTTGAACCCCACCAGGGTGATGATATTTGTATCTGGCTTGTTGGTTTGGCTATTCTAGGGTTTGAGGTGACCCTGGCAGTAAGCTTGTGCTGCCCTAGGGTAGCTCCCCTGTTTGTTGATTGGCTGTGACTTGGTGGATAACTCACTGGAAGTAACCATGTTGGTTTTCCAGTACCTTTACTGTTGACAACAAAATAGACAGGATCTGTCTAATATCTGATGGCTTGCTTGGCTTTAGGTGCTGGATGATTTTGGAATGGCTAGTTAGGGGTTAATCCAGGTTGGATTTCTCTGGTATGTCACTTTGTTGACATGCCAATGTTCCCCTTGGAATCTCTCACTGTCTGTTCTCTAGTTTGCTTGCACCAAAAGGCTTAGTAGCCAGATGATGATACAAACAGGGTTTCATACCCACTTTGCTTCTGTGATGCAAGTGTATGCTTATTTATGAGCAAAACAGAGTTTTGCTCAGGTTGATCTTGTTTATACCTCACTCCAGCTCCTAGGTGATTTGTTGATGTAGAGGTTTTGCTTCTGTGATGAACTTGTGGTTGGTTTACTTGCCCTGCTCCTCCTGGTGATCTTGTTTTGATTCAGTGGTGAGGTTGAACAGATGGAACAGCACTGGCTGTTCTTCTTGTTCTAGCTGTTCTTGGTGTTCTTGGTAACTTACCACTGCTGTCTGTCGATGAATGGAGCAAATGGCTAGGGTTTGGCTCTGAAAAGGTTTTATATGGTGCTCTCTGGCTCTCCCTGGTCGACAGCTCTTGCTTGTCACCTTAGTGACTCACTGTGTGTGTGTGCAGCATGCACACAGCCCTGTGAGCAGGCTGTGTGTGTGTGCTGTCATGTGCTGTGCACCTGAACCTGGAACTTGGCTGTGGCATGGATCAGCTCGGCCATTTTGATCTTATCTGCTCATTTCACATTTCCATTTGATTTCTAACCTGCCAAGTGGCTATGCCACTTGGCATAACTTCTCTTTGTTGTAATTTTTTTGTGCAGGGATCAAGAATTGATAAAAATGGACTTGGAGTTCATCACATCCAAGATCAAGTGAAGATGATCTTGTAGTATTTAGTCTAGGGTCATTACTTGTATTTTTCTTTTCATTTTCTTGTATTGTTTCAATTTCACCAATTCTTGTAGTGTGTTGTAATATTCATTTATTTCCATTATGAATATTGTAAAGACAATGTATCTTATGTGTTAATTAATAAAGCTCAAAGTTTTCCCTAATGAGCTTTTCTTTATTATAATAGTTCATATTGTGTATTATTGATTATTTACTTAATGTATCCTCTCATAATTGAATTATTGAGGTTTATTATATAATGTTTGAATTTGAAATTCAAATTCCACATTGGTTTAAATTCAACCATGTCATTTGTCAAGAATTCAATCATGCAACTCTCCCCTCTCTTCTTAAAAACCCTTAATCTATGAAGTGAGATACAAGTTTGTCGCACTCTCGAAACCCTAACCCTGTAAGGTGTCGAGAGAGAAACTTGTCCCCCTTCGATGCAGTTTTTGTTTAAAAGCGCGAAATTTCCCCAGAATTTACTATGCAATGCACATCCCTTTCTAAAATCTACCCCTCGATTGTCTCTAAACCTGGGACATTACACCGGTCGACCTTTTCCACCCATCCCAGTGGCCCTTACCGCTTCGACCAGAGGAGATCCTCCTAGTCGTCTTCCTCCCTCTCACGCGAAGAGCCCGACGGCTCCTTCCCGATGTCACCGTCCACCACCACGGCCACGTGCTCCCTTTCGTCCCTTTTAAGCCGCCTCCAGTGCACCCTAGAACCCTAACTCCCTTCTCCCTCCCTCGCGCTGTCACCCTTCCCTTTCTCCCCACCCTTCTCTTTTCTCTTTGAAGAAACGAGGTGCGCCACGAACACATTTTGCCGTCGCCCCATCGATTCTGGCCACCCCTTCCAAACCAAGACCATCAGGAGTTGTGCCTCATAGGTAGGATTGCCCTCGTCCAAGGAATCGACCCAGAGCGCCATGTACTTACGACACGGTCGCCATTCCCTCGTTCCGACCGCCGCGCTCCAGCGAGCTTTCCATCGACGTCCATCCTCCTCTATCCCCACCGTATTTGCCTCGACCTTCAGCGTGAGCATGCACTTCACCTCAACCTTTTACCGCTCCTCCTCCCTCTTGTTGGAGATATGCCCAAGAGGCAATAATAAAAGTGGTTATTATATATATCTTTATGTTTATGATAAATGTTTATATACCATGCTATAATTGTATTAACCGAAACATTAGTACATGTGTGTTATGTAAACAACAATGAGTCCCTAGTATGCCTCTTAACTAGCTTGTTGATTAATAAATGATTAGTTTCATAATCATGAACATTGGATGTTATTAATAACAAGGTTATATCATTATATGAATGATGTAATGGACACACCCAATTAAGCATAGCATAAGATCACGTCATTAAGTTATTTGCTATTAGCTTTCGATACATAGTTACCTAGTCCTTATGACCATGAGATCATGTAAATCACTTATACTGGAAAGGTACTTTGATTACATCAAACGCCACTGCGTAAATGGGTGGTTATAAAGGTGGGATTAAGTATCCGGAAAGTATGAGTTGAGGCATATGGATCAACAGTGGGATTTGTCCATCCCGATGACGGATAGATATACTCTGGGCCCTCTCGGTGGAATGTCATCTAATGTCTTGCAAGCATATGAATAAGTTCATAAGAGACCACATACCACGATACGAGTAAAGAGTACTTGTCAGGAAACGATGTTGAACAAGGTATAGAGTGATACCGATGATCAAACCTCGGACAAGTAAAATATCGCGTGACAAAGGGAATTGGTATCGTATGTGAATGGTTCATTCGATCACTAAAGTCATCGTTGAATATGTGGGAGCCATTATGGATCTCTAGATCCCGCTATTGGTTATTGGTCGGAGAGAGTTCTCACCCATGTCCACATAGTTCGCGAACCGTAGGGTGACACACTTAAGGTTTGATGTTGTAATAGTAGAACTTGAATATGGAATGGAGTTCGAAGTATTGTTCGAAGTCTCGGATGGGATCCCGGACATCACGAGGAGTTCGGAATGGTTCGGAGAATAAGATTCATATATAGGAAGTCATATTCCAAGTTTGGAAATGATCCGGTGCATTTATGGAAGGTTCTAGAAGGTTCTAGAAAAGTCCGGAAGAAATCACTTTGGAAGGCGACTCCACCACCCATGGCCGGCCAACCCTAGGGGTGGAGTCCCAGGTGGACTCCACCTAAGGTGGCCGGCCACCTCCCCCTCATGGAAGGGTGGGAATCCCACTTGGGTGGGAGTCGTAGGTTTCCCTACTACATGGAAATTTTGGGTTGTGGTCTTATTCGAAGACTTGTAGTCCAACACTTGGGGGTTCCACCTATATAATGAGGGGCATAGGGGAGGGGGCCGGCCACCACAAGCCCTCAAGGAGGCCGCGCCCCATAGTGGCCGGCCACCCCTCTCCCAAACCCTAGCCGCCCCCTCTCCTCCACCTCCCCCGCATAGCTTAGCGAAGCTCCGCCGGAGTTCGCCATCGCCACCGCCACCACGCCGTCATGCTGCCGGATTCAAGGAGGAGCTACTACTTCCACTGCCCGCTGGAACGGGGAGAAGGACGTCGTCTTCATCAACACCGAACGTGTGACCGAGTACGGAGGTGCCGCCCGATCGTGGCACCGAGATCAAGATCTTCTACGCGCTTTTGCAAGCGGCAAGTGATCGTCTACCGCAGCAACAAGAGCCTCATCTTGTAGGCTTTGGAATTCTTCAAGGGTGAGACTCGTTCATCCCCTCGTTGCTCCCGTCTTCTAGATTGCATCTTGGCTTGGATTGCGTTCTCGCGGTAGGAATTTTTTTTGTTTTCTATGCAACGTATCCCTACAGTGGTATCAGAGCCGTGTCTATGCATAGATGGTTGCACGAGTAGAACACAATGGTTTGTGGGCGTTGATGCTTATGTTGTCTTTAGTTTGAGTACTTTGCATCTTTGTGGCATAGTGGGATGAAGCGGCTCGGGCTAACTTTACATGACCGCGTTCATGAGATTTGCTCCACGCTCGACATGCAACTTGTATTGCATAAGTGGCTTTGTGGGTGTCTGTCTCTCCTACTATAGTGAAGATTCAATTTACTCTTCTATTGACAACACTAGTATCACCGTTGTGGTTCATGTTCGTAGGTAGATTAGATCTCTCTCGAAAACCCTAAACCACGTAAAATATGCAAACTAAATTAGAGACGTCTAACTTGTTTTTGCAGGGTTTGGTGATGTGATATGGCCATAATGTGATGATGAATATGTATGAGATGATCATTATTGTATTGTGGCAACCAGCAGGAGCCTTATGGTTTTCTTTAAAATTTCATGTTGAGTAGTATTTCAAAGAAGTTGTAATAGTTGCTACATGGGAGAACAATCATGAAGACGGCGCCATTGACCTTGACGCTACGCTGACGATGATGGAGATCATGCCCGATGATGATGGAGATCATGTCCGTGCTTTGGAGATGAAGATCAAAGGCGCAAAGACAAAAGGGCCATATCATATCACATATGAACTGCATGTGATGTTAATCCTTTTATGCATCTTATTTTGCTTAGATCGCGACGGTAGCATTATAAGATGATACCTCTCACTAAAATATCAAGATAATAAAATGTTCACCCTTAGTAGCACCGTTGCCAAGACTTGTCATTTCGAAGCATCTCCTGAATGATCGGGTGTGATAGAATCAACAAGTGCATACAACGGGTGCAAGCCAGCTTTGCACACGCGGATACTAAGGTGGCCTTGACGAGCCTAGCATATACAGACATGGTCTCGGAACACGTGATACCGAAAGGTAGAGCATGAATCATATGATTGATAGGATGAACACTTTGAGTGTTCGCCATTGAAATTACATCTTGTCTCGTGATGATCGGACTTAGGTGTGGTGGATTTGGTTCGTGTGATCACTAAGACAATTCGAGGGATATTGTTTTGAGTGGGAGTTCACCTAGTTTTTAATTATGTTGAATTAAAATTTGAACTCAATTTGTCATAAACTTAGTCTAAACTATTGCAAATATATGTTGTAGATATGGCGTCCCCAATCAATTTTAACCAGTTCCTAGAGAAAGAAAAGCTTAAGAGCAACGGTAGCAACTTCACCGACTGGTTCCGTCACGTGAGGATTTTCCTCGCTGGCGGAAATCTGCAATATGTGCTTGATGCACCGCTAGGTGACCCTCCTGCAGAAACTGATACCGATGAAGTAAAGAATGTTTACGCGACTCGGAAAACTCGGTACTCTCAAGTTCAGTGTGCCATCCTATGCAGTCTGGAAGTCGATCTTCAAAAACGTTTTGAGCACCACGATCCACATGAGTTGATAAAAGAGTTGAAGACTATTTTTGAAACTCATGCGGCCGTGGAATGCTATGAAGCATCGAAACACTTCTTCAGTTGCATGATGGAAGAAGGTAGCTCCGTTAGTGAGCACATGCTCGTTATGACCGGGCATGCGAAGAAACTCAGTGACTTGGAAATAGTTATTCCTAACAGACTGGGGATTAATCGTATCCTTCAATCACTGCCACCTAGTTACAAGAACTTTGTGATGAACTACAATATGCAGAACATGAACAAAGAGTTACCTGAACTCTTCTCCATGCTTAAAGCTGCTGAGATTGAGATCAAGAAAGAGCACCAAGTGTTGATGGTCAACAAGACCACCAGTTTCAAGAAACAGGGCAAGTCTAAAGGAAAATTCAAGAAGGGTGGCAAGAAAGCTGCCACGCCTCCTGTGAAACCTAAGACTGGCCCTAAGCCTGATGCTGAGTGCTATTACTGCAAGGAAAAGGGACACTGATACGTCTCCGACGTATCGATAATTTCTTATGTTCCATGCCACATTATTGATGATACCTACATGTTTTATACACATTATATGTCATATTTATGCATTTTCCGGCACTAACCTATTAACGAGATGCCGAAGAGCCAGTTGTTGTTTTCTGCAGTTTTTGGTTTCAGAAATCCTAGTAAGGAAATATTCTCGGAATTGGACGAAATCAATGCCCAGGGTCCTATTTTCACACGAAGCTTCCAGAAGACCGAAGAAAAGACGAAGTGGGGCCACGAGGTGGCCAAACACTAGGGCGGCGCGGCCTGGCCCTTGGCCGCGCCGGCCTGTTGTGTGGGCCCCTCGTGTGGCCCCCTGACCTGCCCTTTCGCCTACTTAAGCCTTCGTCGATAATAGCCCCAGTACCGAGAGCCACGATACGGAAAACCTTCCAGAGACGCCGCCACCGCCAATCCCATCTCGGGGGATTCAGGAGATCACCTCCGGCACCCTACCGGAGAGGGGAATCATCTCCCGGAGGACTCTACACCGCCATGGTCGCCTCCGGATTGATGAGTGAGTAGTTCACCCCTGGACTATGGGTCCATAGCAGTAGCTAGATGGCCGTCTTCTCCTTATGTGCTTCATTGTCGAATCTTGTGAGCTGCCTAACATGATCAAGATCATCTATCTGTAATGCTATATGTTGTGTTTGTTGGGATCCGATGGATAGAGAATACTATGTTATGTTGATTATCAATCTATTACCTATGTGTTGTTTATGATCTTGAATGCTCTCCGTTATTAGTAGAGGCTCTGGCCAAGTTTTTGCTCTTAACTCCAAGAGGGAGTATTTATGCTCGATAGTGGATTCATGCCTCCATTAAATCTGGGACAGTGACAGAAAGTTCTAAGGTTGTGGATGTGCTGTTGCCACTAGGGATAAAACATTGATGCTATGTCCGAGGATGTAGTTATTGATTACATTACGCACCATACTTAATACAATTGTCTATTGTTTGCAACTTAATACTGGAAGGGGTTCGGATGATAACCTGAAGGTGGACTTTTTAGGCATAGATGCATGCTGGATAGCGGTCTATGTACTTTGTCGCAATGCCCAATTAAATCTCACAATACTCATCATATCATGTATGTGCATTGTCATGCCCTCTCTATTTGTCAATTGCCCAACTGTAATTTGTTCACCCAACATGCTATTTATCTTATGGGAGAGACACCTCTAGTGAACTGTGGACCCCGGTCCATTCTTTTAATCGAATACAATTTACTGCAATACTTGTTCTACTGTTTTCTGCAAACAATCATCATCCACACTATACATCTAATCCTTTGTTACAGCAAGCCGGTGAGATTGACAACCTCACTGTTTCGTTGGGGCAAAGTACTTTGGTTGTGCTGTGCAGGTTCCACGTTGGCGCCGGAATCCCTGGTGTTGCGCCGCACTACATCTCGCCGCCATCAACCTTCAGCGTGCTTCTTGGCTCCTACTGGTTCGATAAACCTTGGTTTCTTACTGAGGGAAAACTTGCCGATGTACGCATCACACCTTCCTCTTGGGGTTCCCAACGGACGCGTGATGTACGCGTATCAAGCTCTTTTTGTGGCGCCGTTGCCAGGGAGATCAAGACACGCTGCAAGGGGAGTCTCCACATCGCAATCTCTTTACTTTGTTTTTGTCTTGCTTTATTTTATTTACTACTTTGTTTGCTGCACTAAAAATCAAAACACAAAAAAATTAGTTGCTAGTTTTACTTTATTTGCTATCTTGTTTGCCATATTAAAAACACAAAAAAAAAATTTACTTGCATTTACTTTACTTAATTCATCATGTTTCCTCCTAAGTTCACTTTGAAAGACATACCGGTAGGACAAGGGTCTATTATTGGGAGAGATAATATAGAAGAATTTTTCACTCATGTTAGTATGGTTGAAGATTTTGAAGATAGACACTTGGTAGAATTTGCTCCTACTTATGAAATTGCTGCTGCTTCCTTAGTACACATGATAGAAGCTAAATTTGTTAATCTCAATCCTATAATACAACATATGTTTCTTACACTAGGAGATATGGAAGAAGGAGAAAAGAAAGATTTGTTTTAGAAACCCTTCTCAAAGAATTTGGAGGCATAGCAAGAGAAGCTAGAAAAGTTTTTACTAAATATAATATGCTTGGCTCTTATACCAACTTTGCCAGTATCCTTGAAAAGATGGATATGGATAGAATAAAGTACACTAATAATGTTAATAATGGTGGGGAGATTACAGTACCGATACCTATTAAACTCCTAGGAATGCATGAAGCACTAGAAAAGAATTTTGATTGGATTGTTCCTGAAAATTTGTTTGATGAGAGTAGCAAGCCTAAGGGTAATGAAAAGGGAGCCTCTGAAACTTACATAGATAAGATACAATGCATTGTTGAGAAAACTGCAAACCCCACTGTCAATGCTTCATCTCTTGATAATACTTGATACACACTTTCTGCGCCTAGCTGAAAGGCGTTAAAGAAAAGCGCTTATGGGAGACAACCCATATTTTTACTACAGTAATTTTGATTTATATTTGAGTCTTGGAAGTTGTTACTACTGTAGCAACCTCTCCTTATCTTAGTTTTGTGCATTGTTGTGCCAAGTAAAGTCGTTGATAGTAAGGTTCATACTAGATTTGGATTACTGCGCAGAAACAGATTTCTTTGCTGTCACGAATCTGTGCCTAATTCTCTGTAGGTAACTCAGAAAATTATGCCAATTCACGCGAGTGATCCTCAGATATGTACGCAACTTTCATTCAATTTGAGCATTTTCATTTGAGCAAGTCTGGTGCCTCAATAAAATTCGTCTTTACGAACTGTTCTGTTTTGACAGATTCTGCCTTTTATTTCGCATTGCCTGTTTTGCCATGCTTGATGGATTTTTCGATTCCATTGACTTTCAGTAGCTTTGTGCAATGTACAGAAGTATAAAGAATGATTGTGTCACCTCTGAATATGTAAATTTTGATTGTGCACTAACCCTCTAATGAGTTGTTTTGAGTTTGGTGTGGAGGAAGTTTTCAAGGATCAAGAGAGCAGAATGATACAACATGATCAAGGAGAGTGAAAGCTCTAAGCTTGGGGATGCCCCGGTGGTTCAACCCTGCATATATCAAGAAGACTCAAGCGTCTAAGCTTGGGGATGCCCAAGGCATCCCCTTCTTCATCGACAACATTATCAGGTTCCTCCCCTGAAACTATATTTTTATTCCATCACATCTTATGTACTTTGCTTGGAGCGTCTGTTTGTTTTTGTTTTTGTTTTGTTTGAATAAAATGGATCCTAGCATTCATTGTGTGGGAGAGAGACATGCTCCGCTGTTGCATATGGACAAATATGTCCTTAGGCTTTACTCATAGTATTCATGGCGAAAGTTTCTTCTTCGTTAAATTGTTATATGGTTGGAATTGGAAAATGATACATGTAGTAATTGCTAAAATGTCTTGGATAATGTGATACTTGGCAATTGTTGTGCTCATGTTTAAGCTCTTGCATCATATACTTTGCACCTATTAATGAAGAAATACATAGAGCATGCTAAAATTTGGTTTGCATAATTGGTCTCTCTAAGGTCTAGATAATTTCTAGTATTGAGTTTGAACAACAAGGAAGACGGTGTAGAGTCTTATAATGTTTACAATATGTCTTTTATGTGAGTTTTGCTGCACCACTTCATCCTTGTGTTTGTTTCAAATAAACCTTGCTAGCCTAAACCTTGCATCGAGAGGGAATACTTCTCATGCATCCAAAATCCTTGAGCCAACCACTATGCCATTTGTGTCCACCATACCTACCTACTACATGGTATTTCTCCGCCATTCCAAAGTAAATTGCTTGAGTGCTACCTTCAAAATTTCCATTTCTTCACCTTTACAATATATAGCTCATGGGACAAATAGCTTAAAAACTATTGTGGTATTGAATATGTACTTATGCACTTTATCTCTTATTAAGTTGCTTGTTGTGCGATAACCATGTTCCTGGGGACGCCATCAACTACTCTTTGTTGAATATCATGTGAGTTGCTATGCATGTCCGTCTTGTCTGAAGTAAGGGAGATTTACCATTCATTAAATGGTTAGAGCATGCATACTGTTAGAGAAGAACATTGGGCCGCTAACTAAAGCCATGATCCATGGTGGAAGTTTCAGTTTTGGAAAAATATCCTCAGTCTCATATGAGAAAATTAATTGTTGCTACATGCTTATGCATAAAAAAGGAGTCCATTATCTGTTGTCTATGTTGTCCCGGTATGGATGTCTAAGTTGAGAATAATCAAAAGCGAGAAATCCAATGCGAGCTTTCTCCTTAGACCTTAGTACAGGCGGCATAGAGGTACCCCTTTGTGACACTTGGTTAAAACATGTGTATTGCGAGGATAATCTCGGTAATCCAAGCTAATTAGGACAAGGTGCGGGCACTATTAGTATACTATGCATGAGGCTTGCAACTTGTAGGATATAATTTACATAACACATATGCTTTATTACTACCGTTGACAAAATTGTTTCTTGTTTTCAAAATCAAAGCTCTAGCACAAATATAGCAATCGATGCTTTCCTCTTTGAAGGACCTTTCTTTTACTTTTATTGTTGAGTCGGTTCACCTATCTCTCTCCACCTCAAGAAGCAAACACTTGTGTGAACTGTGCATTGATTCCTACATACTTGCATATTGCACTTGTTATATTACTTTACATTGACAATTATCCATGAGATATACATGTTACAAGTTGAAAGCAACCGCTGAAACTTCATCTTCCTTTGTGTTGCTTCAATACCTTTACTTTGAATTATTGCTTTATGAGTTAACTCTTATGCAAGACTTATTGATGCTTGTCTTGAAGTACTATTCATGAAAAGTCTTTGCTTTATGATTCAATTGTTTACTCATGTCATTTACATTGTTTTGATCGCTGCATTCATTACATATGCTTACAATAGTATGATCAAGGTTATGATGGCATGTCACTCCAGAAATTATCTTTGTTATCGTTTACCTGCTCGGGACGAGCAGAAACTAAGCTTGGGGATGCTGATACGTCTCCGACGTATCGATAATTTCTTATGTTCCATGCCACATTATTGATGATACCTACATGTTTTATACACATTATATGTCATATTTATGCATTTTCCGGCACTAACCTATTAACGAGATGCCGAAGAGCCAGTTGCTGTTTTCTGCTGTTTTTGGTTTCAGAAATCCTAGTAAGGAAATATTCTCGGAATTGGACGAAATCAATACCCAGGGTCCTATTTTCACACGAAGCTTCCAGAAGACCGAAGAGAAGACGAAGTAGGGCCACGAGGTGGCCAAACACTAGGGCGGCGCGGCCTGGCCCTTGGCCGCGCCGGCCTGTTGTGTGGGCCCCTCGTGTGGCCCCCTGACCTGCCCTTTCGCCTACTTAAGCCTTCGTCGATAATAGCCCCAGTACCGAGAGCCACGATACGGAAAACCTTCCAGAGACGCCGCCGCCGCCAATCCCATCTCGGGGGATTCAGGAGATCACCTCCGGCACCCTGCCGGAGAGGGGAATCATCTCCCGGAGGACTCTACACCGCCATGGTCGCCTCCGGATTGATGAGTGAGTAGTTCACCCCTGGACTATGGGTCCATAGCAGTAGCTAGATGGCCGTCTTCTCCTTATGTGCTTCATTGTCGGATCTTGTGAGCTGCCTAACATGATCAAGATCATCTATCTGTAATGCTATATGTTGTGTTTGTTGGGATCCGATGGATAGAGAATACTATGTTATGTTGATTATCAATCTATTACCTATGTGTTGTTTATGATCTTGAATGCTCTCCGTTATTAGTAGAGGCTCTGGCCAAGTTTTTGCTCTTAACTCCAAGAGGGAGTATTTATGCTCGATAGTGGATTCATGCCTCCATTAAATGCGGGACGTGTGAGAAAGTTCTAAGGTTGTGGATGTGCTGTTGCCACTAGGGATAAACCATTGATGCTATGTCCGAGGATGTAGTTATTGATTACATTACGCACCATACTTAATACAATTGTCTGTTGTTTGCAACTTAATACTGGAAGGGGTTCGGATGATAACCTGAAGGTGGACTTTTTAGGCATAGATGCATGCTGGATAGCGGTCTATGTACTTTGTCGTAATGCCCAATTAAATCTCACAATACTCATCATATCATGTATGTGCATTGTCATGCCCTCTCTATTTGTCAATTGCCCAACTGTAATTTGTTCACCCAACATGCTATTTATCTTATGGGAGAGACACCTCTAGTGAACTGTGGACCCCGGTCCATTCTTTTAATCGAATACAATCTACTGCAATACTTGTTCTACTGTTTTCTGCAAACAATCATCATCCACACTATACATCTAATCATTTGTTACAGCAAGCCGGTGAGATTGACAACCTCACTGTTTCGTTGGGGCAAAGTACTTTGGTTGTGTTGTGCAGGTTCCACGTTGGCGCCGGAATCCCTGGTGTTGCGCCGCACTACATCTCGCCGCCATCAACCTTCAACGTGCTTCTTGGCTCCTACTGGTTCGATAAACCTTGGTTTCTTACTGAGGGAAAACTTGCCGCTGTACGCATCACACCTTCCTCTTGGGGTTCCCAACGGACGCGTGCTGTACGCGTATCAGACACTGGAAGCGTAATTGCTCCAAGTATTTGGTGGATCTGAAGAGCGGCCTTGTCAAGAAGAAGAAAGAAGGTATATCTGATATACATGTTATAGATGTTTATCTTACTGGTTCTCGTACTAGTACCTGGGTATTTGATACTGGTTCGGTTGCTCATATTTGTAACTCGAAACAGGAACTAAAGAATAAACGAAGACTACTAAAGGATGAAGTGACGATGCGCGTTGGAAATGGATCCAAAGTCGATGTGATCGCTGTCGGCACACTTCCTCTACATCTACCTTCGGGATTAGTTTTAAACCTCAATAATTGTTATTTTGTACCCGCGTTGAGCATGAACATTATATCTGGATCTTGTTTAATGCAAGACGGTTATTCATTCAAGTCTGAGAATAATGGTTGTTCTATTTTTATGAATAATATCTTTTATGGTCGAGCACCTGAAAAGAACGGTTTATTTCTGTTAGATCTCGATAGTAGTGATACACATATTCATAACATTGATGCTAAGCGAATTAAATTGAATGATAATTCTACTTATATGTGGCACTGTCGTCTTGGTCATATTGGAGTGAAACGCATGAAGAAACTCCATACCGATGGATTACTTGAATCACTTGACTTTGAGTCACTTGATAGATGTGAAGCATGTCTAATGGGAAAAATAACTAAGACTCCATTCTCTAGTATTATGGAGCGAGCTACAGACTTATTGGAAATCATACATACCGATGTGTGTGGACCAATGAGTGTAGTCTCGCGCGGTGGTTATCGTTATGTTCTAACCTTCACAGATGATCTGAGTAGATATGGGTATATCTATTTTATGAAACATAAATCCGAAACTTTCGAGAAGTTTAAGGAATTCCAAAGTGAAGTAGAAAATCAACGTAACAAGAAGATTAAATTTCTACGATCTGATCGCGGAGGTGAATATCTGAGTTATGAGTTTGGCATGCATTTAAAGAAATGCGGAATACTTTCACAATTGACACCGCCGGGAACACCACAACGTAACGGTGTGTCCGAACGTCGTAATCGAACTCTCTTAGATATGGTTCGTTCTATGATGTCTCTTACTGATTTACCGTTATCATTTTGGAGTTATGCATTAGAGACAGCCGCATTCACTTTAAATAGAGCACCATCAAAATCCGTTGAAACGACACCGTATGAATTATGGTTTAACAAGAAACCTAAGCTGTCGTTCCTTAAAGTTTGGGGTTGCGAAGCCTATGTAAAGAAGTTACAACCGGACAAGCTAGAACCCAAAGCGCAGAAATGCATCTTCATAGGATACCCTAAGGAAACTATAGGGTATACTTTCTATCATAGATCCGAAGGCAAAATCTTTGTTGCTAAGAACGGAACCTTTCTTGAGAAAGAATTTCTCACTAAAGAAGTGACTGAAAGAAAAGTAGAACTCGATGAGATTGATGAATCTTCACTAGTTGATCAGAGTAGCGCAGTACCGAAAGTTGTTCCTGTGCCACCTACACCGACAACAGAGGAAGCAAATGATAATGATCATGAAACTTCAAACGAGATAGCTACTGAACCTCGCAGATCGACAAGGGAACGTGCCACTCCTGATTGGTATGATCCTTGTATAAATGTCATGATTGTGGACAACAATGATGAGGACCCTGCAACGTATGAAGAAGCGATGATGAGCCCAGATTCCAACAAATGGCAAGAAGCCATGAAATCCGAAATGGGATCCATGTATGATAACAAAGTGTGGACTTTGGTAGACTTACCTGATAGCCGAAAGGCTGTCGAGAATAAATGGATCTTCAAGAGAAAAACAGATGCTGATGGTAATATTACTGTCTATAAAGCTCGACTTGTCGCAAAGGGTTTCCGACAAATTCAAGGTGTTGACTACGATGAGACTTTCTCATCTGTAGCGAAGCTAAAATCTGTGAGGATTTTGTTAGCAATAGCTGCATTTTTCGATTATGAGATTTGGCAGATGGATGTCAAAACAGCGTTCCTTAATGGAGACATTGAGGAAGAGTTGTATATGGTACAACCCAAAGGTTTTGTCGATCCTAAAAATGCTGACAAAGTATGCAAACTTCAGCGTTCAATTTATGGACTGAAGCAAGCATCGAGAAGTTGGAACCGACGCTTTGATAAGGTGATCAAAGACTTCGGGTTTATACAGTGTCATGGAGAGGCCTGTATTTACAAGAAAGTGAGTGGGAGCTCTGTAGCATTCCTGATATTATATGTAGATGACATATTATTAATTGGGAATGATATAGAACTATTAAGCAGTGTAAAAGGTTATTTGAATAATAGTTTTTCAATGAAAGACCTTGGTGAAGCATCGTATATATTAGGCATCAAGATTTATAGAGATAGATCAAGATGCCTAATAGGGCTATCACAAAGTACATACCTGGACAAGATTCTAAAGAAGTTTAGAATGGACGAAAGTAAGAAAGGATTCTTACCTATGTTACCAGGCAAGGTCTTGAGTAAGACTCAAGGACCGGCTACGGCAGAAGAAAGAGAAAGGATGAGTCAGATCCCCTATGCCTCGGCAGTAGGCTCTATCATGTATGCCATGCTATGTACTAGACCGGATATAGCACATGCTGTCAGTTTGACTAGCAGATATCAAAGTGATCCAGGAATGGAACACTGGACAGCGGTCAAGAATATCTTGAAGTACTTGAAAAGAACTAAGGATATGTTTCTTTGTTATGGAGGTGACCAAGAGCTCGTTGTAACCAGTTACACCGATGCAAGTTGGAATACTGATCCTGATGACTCTAAGTCACAGTCTGGGTACGTGTTTATACTGAATGGTGCTGCAGTAAGCTGGGCAAGCTCAAAGCAGTGCACGGTGGCGAAGTCTTCAACAGAATCAGAGTACATAGCGGCTTCAGAGGCTTCATCAGAAGCGGTATGGATGAAGAGGTTCATTGTAGAGCTCGGTGTGGTTCCTAGTGCATTGGACCCATTAGTCATCTACTGTGACAACATGGGTGCCATCGCCAATGCACAAGAACCAAGGTCACACAAGAGGCTGAAGCATATCAAGCTGCGTTATCATTCGATTCGCGAGTACATCGAAGATGGAGAAGTAAAGATTTGCAAAGTACACACTGGTCTGAATATAGCAGATCCGTTGACTAAAGCTCTCCCTAGGGCAAAGCATGACCAACACCAGAATGCCATGGGTGTTAGGTACCTTACAATGTAATCTAGATTATTGACTCTAGTGCAAGTGGGAGACTGTTGGAGATATGCCCAATAGGCAATAATAAAAGTGGTTATTATATATATCTTTATGTTTATGATAAATGTTTATATACCATGCTATAATTGTATTAACCGAAACATTAGTACATGTGTGTTATGTAAACAACAATGAGTCCCTAGTATGCCTCTTAACTAGCTTGTTGATTAATAAATGATTAGTTTCATAATCATGAACATTGGATGTTATTAATAACAAGGTTATATCATTATATGAATGATGTAATGGACACACCCAATTAAGCATAGCATAAGATCACGTCATTAAGTTATTTGCTATTAGCTTTCGATACATAGTTACCTAGTCCTTATGACCATGAGATCATGTAAATCACTTATACTGGAAAGGTACTTTGATTACATCAAACGCCACTGCGTAAATGGGTGATTATAAAGGTGGGATTAAGTATCCGGAAAGTATGAGTTGAGGCATATGGATCAACAGTGGGATTTGTCCATCCCGATGACGGATAGATATACTCTGGGCCCTCTCGGTGGAATGTCGTCTAATGTCTTGCAAGCATATGAATAAGTTCATAAGAGACCACATACCACGATATGAGTAAAGAGTACTTGTCAGGAAACGAGGTTGAACAAGGTATAGAGTGATACCGATGATGAAACCTCGGACCAGTAAAATATCGCGTGACAAAGGGAATTGGTATCGTATGTGAATGGTTCATTCGATCACTAAAGTCATCGTTGAATATGTGGGAGCCATTATAGATCTCCAGATCCCACTATTGGTTATTGGTCGGAGAGAGTTCTCACCCATGTCCACATAGTTCGCGAACCGTAGGGTGACACACTTAAGGTTTGATGTTGTAATAGTAGAACTTGAATATGGAATGGAGTTCGAAGTATTGTTCGAAGTCTCGGATGGGATCCCGGACATCACGAGGAGTTCCGGAATGGTCCGGAGAATAAGATTCATATATAGGAAGTCATATTCCAAGTTTGGAAATGATCCGGTGCATTTATGGAAGGTTCTAGAAGGTTCTAGAAAAGTCCGAAAGAAACCACTTTGGAAGGCGGAGTCCCTTCCCGAAGGGACTCCACCACCCATGGCTGGCCAACCCTAGGGGTGGAGTCCCAGGTGGACTCCACCTAAGGTGGCCGGCCACCTCCCCCTCATGGAATGGTGGGAATCCCACTTGGGTGGGAGTCCCACCTTGGGTAGGTTTCCCTACTACATGGAAATTTTGGGTTGGGGTCTTATTCGAAGACTTGTAGTCCAACACTTGGGGGTTCCACCTATATAATGAGGGGCATAGGGGAGGGGGCCGGCCACCACAAGCCCTCAAGGAGGCCGCACCCCATAGTGGCCGATCACCCCTCTCCCAAACCCTAGCCGCCCCCCTCTCCTCCACCTCTCCCGCATAGCTTAGCGAAGCTCCGCCGGAGTTCTCCATCACCACCGCCACCACGCCGTCGTGCTGCCGGATTCAAGGAGGAGCTACTACTTCCGCTGCCCGCTGGAACGGGGAGAAGGACGTCGTCTTCATCAACACCGAACGTGTGACCGAGTACGAAGGTGCCGCCCGATTGTGGCACCGAGATCAAGATCTTCTACGCGCTTTTGCAAGCGGCAAGTGATCGTCTACCGCAGCAACAAGAGCCTCATCTTGTAGGCTTTGGAATTCTTCAAGGGTGAGACTCGTTCATCCCCTCGTTGCTCCCGTCTTCTAGATTGCATCTTGGCTTGGATTGCGTTCTCGCGGTAGGAATTTTTTTTGTTTTCTATGCAACGTATCCCTACACCTCTCTGGTTTGTTCCCTCGATGGTGACCATCGCCGGCGATGCTTCGGCGGTTTTTTATTGCCTTCTCTAGATTCTACTGGTTCCTAGAGTCTGTGCGCATCTAGCTCACCACCTCGCTCGTCTCGGTTCGCTCCACAACGTCGAGGACGTGCTCGACTTTCCGCGAGCCGGCTGCGGTTGACTTCTTCCTCGCTACGCCACAGTGGCAGCCGACATGGCACACCGGCCCACCTGTCATCGCACGGGCTAGTTCCTCTCTCGATGAGAGAAGTTCCTCAGATCCGATCTGAATCTGTAACTTTTGCAGTTAGGCCCCTACATCTTTTTAATCCTAACTCACGGTCCTTTACTCTGTTTCTTTTGTTGGTAACCAGGGCCGGGCTGGCGAAATTCGGGGCCCTGTGCAACATTTTAAAATGGGTCCTACTTTAAAAAAATTATAATTATACGTTGTTAACAAGAAGAAGTTAGTATGTTAGTATGACAGACGCAATCTTCGATAGTTGGCTTGCCCCGCTAGCCTTTTGTGCTCAGGTTTTGAGTTCGAAACTCCATAAATGATTTTATTTTCTTGCCGTAGTTAGCGAGCTTAACGGGCCTGTTTGTTAATGAGCTAAACTGCTATACGGTTTACCAGATAAAATGGGATGTCGCCTCCCAGGTTTGAAACCTGGTCCCTACAAATTCTGGGGCCCCTGAAAATTATGGGTCCTGTGCGATGGCACAGTTTGCACTCCCACTCGCCATCTCTAGAGATCCAACCTGGACCCCATTTGCTTTGTCACCGTCCCAGTCAACATCCAGACGAAAGCATCAGTGTCTCTGGCTAGCTCTTCTAGGTATAAAATGTTTCCCCTTATCTGTGTTTTTCTAAAATTCCAAAAAATGTTAAAAACTTGTAAAAATGTTATATATGAAAAAAAATCAGAAAAATATGAGGAACATGAATATGCCATCCATATGCATGTTTGCATCTCACATCATATCAAACGACGATAGTTTATGCATATCATCTAATAGAACACCAGGAGTATTTTGGATTCCGACTAAGATTTCTCCGCTTCTTTTAATTTTGAAGTAACTTACCCATGCCATGTATTTGCCATGTTAACCAACATTTAATTTTTTCAGTAGATAAATAACTTGAACCATATAATTGTGCATCGGGATTCCGTTCCTGCTTAATCTGGATAAGTTGCATTGCAGCATCCCTACCATGCCATGCATATCATATCTTGATCATGCTGATTCTTCGTCCGTACTAGTAATAATTGCATGCGTCAAGTGTTCCAGCATTTGCTTCTTCTCGAATAGGATCACGAAGTGCTGATGCGAGATACGATAAGTTCTTCCGCAGTGTTTCACAGACGATCCCTCCCTCTTCACTTATTTTATATTTTGCTCTCTCTCTTATTGCTACCCATATGTTGCGATTCTTTCGAGTCACATGTTCTATTTCACTTGTTTACCGTAATAAGCATATATATCCTTTCCTCACACATCGCCCGTTATTTGTTGTTTGGAAAGCTTGCGATTCGTAGCGCGTGTTTAGGGTTCTGTTGTTTATCACGATTTTTTATTGAGATATGTTTGGGTTGATACATGTTTCATCTAAATATAATATTGGTGAAGTTAATCATGATGATTTTTTGCAAATAAAATTTGAGGTGGGATACCAATTAATGCAGAGGCACTAGTGCGAGACACCTTTGTCGACCACTACTGATTGAGCGCTCTACCCCTACGTGAGGGAGTAGAACCCCATCACCCACTACCTTTTCTCGACTTTGTAAAGTCACTTCATGGCTATGGTTTTATCTACATTTTGTATTTTATTCTAACCACCCAACTCCACACCATACATATTTGCATACATATGAAAATGCAATTAAGGTAGTGGTATTCCGTATTGTTTGTTGTGGAGAGTCAAAACTACATTTAAGATCAAAACATGAAATTTGACGTTTACAGTTCACATTATTATATATGTACAATATATCTATTCTGTAGTACAAACAATGGATAAGCATAATATCATATATTAATCAAACGGGAGGGAAGAGGTAAGGAATAGGATAGATTAGAGATACTCCCTACTAAATTACAGTAGATTGCACCTCAGTTTTATCATAAGTCAAAACTTTTAATGTTTGATGTAAGATAGAAGAAAACATTGTCATGAAGAAAGCAAGTACATGGAAGCATATTTTGTAATGAATCTAATGATTCTAATTTGATATTCTAAATTGTTCATTCTTAATAGAAACTTGGTCAAACTTACAACAATTTGAGTTACTATAAACTTAGAATGAAAAAAAAAAGAGACAATATATTGAAGTTCACAGAAAAGCTATTGCATATATGCATATTTAAATGTGGGAGTAATAAAATTTAAGATAGTGACTAAAAAGTGAAAATGCATGGCAACTCAGGTTTGTAATAAGAAAACGACATATATAATTTCACAATCCAAAACCAAAAAAATTCTGCCCAATTCTTACTAAAACCGTTCATAGTAGCTTGAGTTGCACTTACACATCATTGAAAGGAATTCGAGATAACATGCTGGGATTAGGGTGTAAACCATATGGCCTTTGACCAGGCCAAACACGGGTGTCCAGCTGGAAGGTTAGCGGGGTACAACCATGGATACTCGACATCTGGTCGATTGTCGTCCGTATGGTCAAAGTGGTTTCGTGTGGAGAAGACGCCGTTAACCACGTCGAATTCCATGATGTAAGGATGTGTGTTGGGGATGTGTTCCATGTTGGAGCCCGGCATGATGTTGGTGAAGTAGACGCAGTTTGGACTCAGCCACGTCTTCTTCCTCGCAGGCTCCTCCAAGCACACCGACTGACTGTGGCTGCCGATCAGGAAGGCGCGGCCGCCAAGGTGATGCACCTCCCGCCACCCCCACGGGCTCCCCGGCTCGTACCTCTGGATCCTCATCGGCTGCCACCGCCTCACCAACGATCCATTGATGCCGCCCATGCGCGGCATGCCATCCAAGTCGCTCCATACCACGTGCAGCGCGCCGTCCTCCGAGAACACCATGTGCTTGCCGTACCGCAGCAGCTGGTCGCGCGGCACCTGGCTCGTTGCGAACAGTACCGGCTTCACCGGAGTACCGGGAGGCGCCGTCGCGTCCAGCGCCCATATCCTCCCACAGGCTGTCATGTAATAGAACCTCCCGCCGTGGTACACCACGTCGAAGCCGGTGTTCAGGCTGATATGGCGGTCATCCAACTCGTCCTCGGGGATTGGGTCCGGCGGGTGGGGCTCGCCCTGCACGAACGGCCAGTCCAGCCTCTGCCACCCACTACGGCGGGAGTTGGTGAACGCCACGCCGTGCCACATCCGGCACAGCACGGCGGCCGCGTAGTCCCCCGAGCTCGGGTCCGGCGAGAAGGCTATCCTCTCGATGTAGCGTCGCTGCAGGGTGCGGCTGCACACAGTACTTGGGTTGCCCGCCAATCTGAGCAGCGGTGGCAACTTGACCGCCCGCGCCTGGGCGTCCGCCGCCGACATGAGCGCGTTCACCAGCGTGATGCACAGATTGGCGTCGACGAGGGCCAGCCACCCCCCGCTGGAACCCACGCACCGGGCACCCGGGAACGTCAGCGTCAGGTTGCCGTTCTTGGGCAGCGACACGAACTTGAATTCCTCCCAGTCGTAGACGCTGGAGCCGCCAGGGATCACCACCCACGGCGACGGCATCGACGTCCGTGGGTCGGACACCGGGATTGTTTCCCTCCACGCCCGGCACACGCCGCGGAAGCGCACGAGATCGGGGAAACCCAGGAGGTCGCGTATGCAATAGAGCAGGTCGATCGGCAGGCCGGCAGCCCAGTCTCGGAACTCCGGCGATGTTGCGTCAATCTCCATCTCTATCTCGCCGGCAATGGAGTCTTAATTTACTACGTGCAATGCAACCTAATACTAGTGTCAAGACATTTAACACGAGACGAACTGATCGTACGATCGTACCTGACTCAACTAGTACGTTTTTGTTTTACAAAAATTCCGTCGATCTATTGATAGTCATCAACATACAAACAGCCAAAGAGTAATAATAATTATAAATAGGTACTTGGATCACCTAGTGACTACTATAAATACTAGGTAGAACGAATTTTCATGGGTTAATTATTGGTTTGCCACTACAGCCCGCGCAACACTCAGTTTTGCCACTAGAGCAGAATGGTTCTCAGTTTTGCCACTAGTATGTGTGTAACGACTCGTTCCGTGAGTCTGCCGTTTCATTCAAGTCAAACGTCCTTGACTCGGCTGTTTCAGGTGGGACCAGGTGGAGACGCGTTTGAAAAGAGGACCGTTGCTGGCCGTTTCACGTGGGACCCACAAGGTTTGACTTTGGGCAGATGGTGAAAAATGAACAAACAAAAAATGGTGCGGCTGGGACTCGAACCCAAGACCGCTATGTTTGGTAGCATGAAGGATTGCTCTGGTAACCACTGGGCAGATGGAAAGATATTGAAAAGCGAATGGAAGAAATCTAGCTATAGATAGTTCTAGTTCGTGACTTGGTTTATATTTTGGAAAAATAATCAAACAAAAAAGGGTGCATCTTTATATTTTTGCGAGGGAAAAATGGTGCATTTATCTGATTTCAAGCATTGCGTGTTTGTGATTTTTTGTTTCATATTTATATGGTATCCTACTTATATTACATCAAAGTTCATACTTGGATCCATGTTTGTGATTTCATGATTCATACACCCCTGATATATTACATCGAAATCATAGAAAACTAAGATATATGAGATGCAAATATTGGTAGCCAGATCATCACACAAAATAACTTAGATAAATTCGATACATAAGATGCTTAGTTCCACCATTACACGGAAATAACTTAGATAGATATATAGATGGGTACCCTAGATAGATAGATAGATGGGTATCCTAGATAGATAAGTTGAGTGACACACGACTTGACACGACTCAACACAGAACCACATACGTAAAGCTAAAAAAACATGACGAGCTTGATGAGAGAACACATCTTGGCCGCACCACCTACCGCACCACCTGCGCCGCACCACCGTCTTCACTTGTCGTACGGGAGGCAGTGCATAGGTTTCCCGGAGAAGAAGATGGCGTCGCAATCGGTGAAGACGTTGTAGGTGGTGAAGAAGATTGACTCGCAGCCGCACCAGAAGACCTCACCGAGGAGGGCGTACGCGTCAAATCGGTTGGCGAAGGTGACCGTGAGCAGCTTGAGGGCGATGCCTTCACGAGACTCGTTGACGTAGTACATGACGGGCGAGCCCGGTGGGAGGTGGGAGAAGCCCTCGTCGAGGAAGTCTCGAGTGAGCTCGACCTCGGACCTCCACCTCGACTTTGCCCACACACGGAGTGTTTTCTCGACGAGGACGTCCGCCGGATAGAGTAGCTCGGTCCTGGTGCGCGGACGGCAGAAGGTCGGTCCCGTGTACTGCATCTTCGGAGAGGCAGAGAGGCTCGCTTGGGTGCGTGGTGCTTTGGAGAGGGAGAGGAAGAGAGGCTCGCTCGTTTGGTGTGTGGGAGAGGAAGAGAGGCCCCTTATAAAGAGGTTGGCTCATAATTGGGTGGTTCCTAATAAATTAACGCGTGGCTAGCCGTCTTCCAAGAATAATTAAGCGTATTGACGATGGCAAAACTGATGCTGCTGCATCGCTGCGAGAGCTGAGACGATGGCAACGCTGAGACGCTGCGTCGATGCATTAAAAGGCTAGCCAACGGCGAGTGAGGCGTGGCGCCTGCATGGCGCATGCATGGCGCATGCATCACAGGCCTAGACACGCGGGACGGCCCAACGGACCAACGGACATTTCAGTGTTCTTATAGCCCACCCTACGCGTGGAGAAAGGAACCAATCATGTTGAAGAACGAGGGTGTCCACGGATCGGCCCAGAAACCTTCTAGAAGGCTAGATCGGACGGCTGGCGTTACCGCAGTGAACGGTCCACAATGCAAAACAGAGCAACCCACGGATCGGTTCGGTTTCCTTCTAGAAGAATAGGGTTAGCTAGTCAAAGTTAGGTTTGACTAAATTTGACATGAGCATAAAAAATTCAAAAAAATCAAAAAAAATGGAAAACCTTCTCACATAGACTTCTTATGTCATATACTACCCATTCTAGTTGATAAACATGGTCTACATGCTGTTCAACAAAAAAACCATGTGTCTAATGTGATATCTCAAACACTGGGGTACAAGTTCGAGGGTGAAGACAAGTGGTTTAGGGTTTGGAACATGAAAAGTTTCAAAAACCTCACCAAAGCTTCATTTTGGAGTGAATAACAAGGATCCATGCTTAGTTTTACAATTCCATGTTTAAAACTTGATAAAATGATGGTCAAAGTTAGGTTTGACTAAATTTGACATGAGCATAAAAAATTCAAAAAAAATCAAAAAAATGGAAAACCTTCTCACATAGTCTTCTTATGTCATATACTACCCATTCTAGTTGATAAACATGGTCTACATGCTGTTCAACAAAAAAACCATGTGTCTAATGTGATATCTCAAACACTGGGGTACAAGTTCGAGGGTGAAGACAAGTGGTTTAGGGTTTGGAACATGAAAAGTTTCAAAAACCTCACCAAAGCTTCATTTTGGAGTGAATAACAAGGATCCATGATTAGTTTTACAATTCCATGTTTAAAACTTGATAAAATGATGGTCAAAGTTAGGTTTGACTAAATTTGACATGAGCATAAAAAATTCAAAAAAAATCAAAAAAATGGAAAACCTTCTCACATAGTCTTCTTATGTCATATACTACCCATTCTAGTTGATAAACATGGTCTACATGCTGTTCAACAAAAAAACCATGTGTCTAATGTGATATCTCAAACACTGGGGTACAAGTTCGAGGGTGAAGACAAGTGCTTTAGGGTTTGGAACATGAAAAGTTTCAAAAACCTCACCAAAGCTTCATTTTGGAGTGAATAACAAGGATCCATGCTTAGTTTTACAATTCCATGTTTAAAACTTGATAAAATGATGGTCAGAGTTAGGTTTGACTAAATTTGACATGAGCATAAAAAATTCAAAAAAAATCAAAAAAATGGAAAACCTTCTCACATAGTCTTCTTATGTCATATACTACCCATTCTAGTTGATAAACATGGTCTACATGCTGTTCAACAAAAAAACCATGTGTCTAATGTGATATCTCAAACACTGGGGTACAAGTTCGAGGGTGAAGACAAGTGGTTTAGGGTTTGGAACATGAAAAGTTTCAAAAACCTCACCAAAGCTTCATTTTGGAGTGAATAACAAGGATCCATGATTAGTTTTACAATTCCATGTTTAAAACTTGATAAAATGATGGTCAAAGTTAGGTTTGACTAAATTTGACATGAGCATAAAAAATTCAAAAAAAATCAAAAAATGGAAAACCTTCTCACATAGTCTTCTTATGTCATATACTACCCATTCTAGTTGATAAACATGGTCTACATGCTGTTCAACAAAAAAACCATGTGTCTAATGTGATATCTCAAACACTGGGGTACAAGTTCGAGGGTGAAGACAAGTGGTTTAGGGTTTGGAACATGAAAAGTTTCAAAAACCTCACCAAAGCTTCATTTTGGAGTGAATAACAAGGATCCATGCTTAGTTTTACAATTCCATGTTTAAAACTTGATAAAATGATGGTCAAAGTTAGGTTTGACTAAATTTGACATGAGCATAAAAAATTCAAAAAAAAATCAAAAAAATGGAAAACCTTCTCACATAGTCTTCTTATGTCATATACTACCCATTCTAGTTGATAAACATATTCTACATGCTGTTCAACAAAAAAACCATGTGTCTAATGTGATATCTCAAACACTGGGGTACAAGTTCGAGGGTGAAGACAAGTGGTTTAGGGTTTGGAACATGAAAAGTTTCAAAAACCTCACCAAAGCTTCATTTTGGAGTGAATAACAAGGATCCATGATTAGTTTTACAATTCCATGTTTAAAACTTGATAAAATGATGGTCAAAGTTAGGTTTGACTAAATTTGACATGAGCATAAAAAATTCAAAAAAATCAAAAAAATGGAAAACCTTCTCACATAGTCTTCTTATGTCATATACTACCCATTCTAGTTGATAAACATGGTCTACATGCTGTTCAACAAAAAAACCATGTGTCTAATGTGATATCTCAAACACTGGGGTACAAGTTCGAGGGTGAAGACAAGTGGTTTAGGGTTTGGAACATGAAAAGTTTCAAAAACCTCACCAAAGCTTCATTTTGGAGTGAATAACAAGGATCCATGCTTAGTTTTACAATTCCATGTTTAAAACTTGATAAAATGATGGTCAAAGTTAGGTTTGACTAAATTTGACATGAGCATAAAAAATTCAAAAAAAATCAAAAAATTGGAAAACCTTCTCACATAGTCTTCTTATGTCATATACTACCCATTCTAGTTGATAAACATGGTCTACATGCTGTTCAACAAAAACACCATGTGTCTAATGTGATATCTCAAACACTGGGGTACAAGTTCGAGGGTGAAGACAAGTGGTTTAGGGTTTGGAACATGAAAAGTTTCAAAAACCTCACCAAAGCTTCATTTTGGAGTGAATAACAAGGATCCATGCTTAATTTTACAATTACATGTTTAAAACTTGATAAAATGATGGTCAAAGTTACGTTTGACTAAATTTGACATGAGCATAAAAAATTAAAAAAAAATCAAAAAATGGAAAACCTTCTCACATAGTCTTCTTACATGGAATTGATGTGTTGTGAACTTATTTGGCCAATTTAGACAAGATCAAAAAAACTTGCTTAGAAATGAGGCCATTTACCCTAACTTTGGAGCTCTTTTTTAGCACATTTTGACATGAGTTCCTCAAAACATGTAATCTCATCATTCCAACATCATTCAAACATAGTTCAAACATGTACTCTAATCATTCCAACATCATTCAAACAGAAATACAACATTATTCATGAACTTTAGTTGGTTCCCACTCAATCATCTACAAAGCGTTGCGGCTTCTTCTTGGTCCTTGCACTTCTTAGGAAATGGTTTCCAACATTGATAGTACATGAAACTCTCTACCCTCAAGAATGTAGCTGTTAAATACTACAGAATGATTATTCAGAAGCATGTCACATTTTAGGAAATCATTGAAGAAAGTTTTAATCCATGTATTTGGCTGCAATTCCTCCACCCATGCCCAAGCTTATGCACTGTCCACTTTCATTTTTTCCACATTTCTTTCCCAAGTTGGAATATTTGTAGACCTTGCAACTGCCCATAGATCATTCTTCAGAGTTTGCCCTTTGTGTTTCTTTTGAAAATTCTGGTAAACGTGTCTCACACAGTGCCTATGTTCTGAATCAGGGAAAATTTTCTTCACTGCATTGATGAGGCCCTGTAATATAGAGACAATGTTAATCAGAGAATATTCTTGTGAATATGGCAGGTCGACTGAAAAGTTAATTATGCCCAATATAGAGAATATTCTTTTCCCTTTTCTGGCTAGACACTACAGATCAAACTCATGGACTTGTCTACATGTGTTCAGCTAGTGTGCCTTCTGTTCAGCTCATGTGCTGATGCCATTGTGCTGCATCCTATAAATGGCATCCATCTACTGAACCAGAAATGCAAACAAAGATGGACAATGCCATGAGTTGGAGGAGGAGCACTGGCTCTACTGGTGCCTCTCGCTCCAGAGATGCCTCTCTGTCCAGAAGTGCTTCCATGGCTAGGGCAGACAAGCAATTGCTAGTTTATCGTAGGAGAACCTTGGAAGAGAGGGAAGCTGCTGCTGCAAGGCGCAGGGAGGAGGAAGAAGCTGCTGCTAGGCTGAGGGAAGAGCAACAAGCAGCTGTTACCCTGAAGCAGCTAGGTGAGTGCTTTAGGACTACACAGGTCATCCAACTTCCAACAGACAGACCAAAACCTACTCCCAAACCGAGAAGGTACCATGTGTCACCAAATCTTGAAGAAAAGGTGAAGGCTGGAGTTATGTTGTGCTGGCTGAAGAAGGGCATGAAGAAGATGAAAGAGGCACTGAAGATTGGTAGAGGCAAGGACAAGGGCCAAGTTTATCATAGGAAAGGTTAAAACATGGCATGTAGTTTGTCTGAATAAGAATGTTCCTATTTCAGTCATGTAGTTTGTCTGAATAAGAATGTAAGGTCGTCGCCGCCACTAGCCATTTCATCGAGCAGGTGGAGGGCGCAGCATGGAACGAGCGAGCGACTACGTCGCAAGACGGTGGGCAGAGCAGGTGCTCTTGGAGGCGGTGGCGGTGGAGAAGGTGTCCACGCGGACGGCGCGGCGGCGCAGGTGGTGGCGTCGCAGGTGGTGGCGTCGCGGATGGTGGTGGGTGCAGTGGATCGGTGTGTGGTTGTGTGGCGGGAGCAGGGGTAGTTCGGTCTTCACCTATTTGTCATTGCGCGGTCCTACCTGTAAGATCCGGCCCCACTTTCAGTAACGGCAAGAGACGGAAACGTTTGAAGCCTGGCCGTTTGGCCTCGATGGAGCAGCTGCGCCAGAAGCGGTGGCAAAACTGAGCACCATTCTGTTCTAGTGGCAAAACTGAGTCATGCGCGGACAGTAGTGGCAAACCAATAATTAACCCAATTTTCATTTCTTCCTTCCATTCTATCTGTTTAAGTAGTCTCCTTCTCAAGTAGATATGCTTGCATGGTGTGTTGTTTTAGTATGAACCTTGGTTAAAACTTGTGGTTCAGCTAGGGGAAAAGATGGATTCAAAAGTGAATATGTTTTTCCTTTCTTATCTTGTGTTACATAAGAGGGTTTTTCGTATGACGCTTTAGAGCAAATTGCTCGCCATGCTTCATTGTGTTCGAAACCCTGTCTTTTATTTAGTGACTCTGTTCTATCTACAAGATCATTTCACAGATTTCCTGATCGAGATCTTGATCCTTGTTAGGCTTATTCGTGTAAAAAACTTCATGTCTTAGGTGTTCCCAGGTAAGCACGTGTCGCAAGGCCCACTTACGCGTAAAAAGAGGAAGTTACTCTATCGTTCCGCCGGGAGCTTTGGTTCTCGCACGGTCGTGCAGTCAAATCAACGTTGTGGCGGTCACCACGCGTTTGTCATCATGGTGCAGGGCCCACTAATGTCTGGTCACATAGGCATCTCTACAGAGGCAACCGAGCATGCCATCATCGTTCTTGAACGCATTAGAAAACTTTACAAATGATGGAAATATTGGAGATTAGAGTTGATTACAATAATCGGGTGTATAAAGGTTCTGAGCGTATGCTCGATTGCAGGAACTCGAGCATAGCCTCGGGGGCTACTCCCATCGAAGCGCTGATCGCGCACCCGATAGAAAGAGAAGTGGGAAAAAATGTACAAGTTTTAGTTACAAGGTCGAAGAACCAGGGTCGAGAAAATCCTCGGATGGAAAGTCTTTTGAGCCTATGCCCGGTTATAAGTACCCGACCATAGCCTCAGGGGCTAATCCCATCTAGAGCGTTGATCGCGCACCCGATAGAAAGAAAATATTCAATCACTCAGGTACATTATTCAATAAAAAGATATAATATTTCAATGCAAGAATTATAAAGATTTGAGTCTCGTGGGTTAATCCCATCGGGAGCGCTGATCGAGCACTCGATAGAAAAGCAAGTATGCAATATTCATGAAAAAGGAAGAATGAAAGCACAAGAATTTAAAGTTTCGAGTTTATGTTTAGCGGTAAACACTTAGAACACAATCTCGTCCTTTGCTCCCATCGTGAGCGCATAATGCGCACCTAATAAATATGACCCTACAAATTCGACCACTGCAACAACCAAACAAGGCATCCGACAAAAAACTCCTAGACCGCGTCCGCCGTGGTAACATGTCTAGCTTTTGAGCATGAAGGTAAGACCCCAAGATCAGTCATGTGAGGCCTGGTATCACACAAGGTGCACTCTGCTAGAATAATATCCATAGCGACGATATGATGAAAAATCCCGATGGACGCGTTGGGTACCCTTAAAACATTTAGCTGGATTTAGAACTTGATAAGACCTCCTCTGCCCGAGCTGAATTATGTCAGTAATCTAAATTCGTATCTGGGGACTCGAATTTGAAGTAGGTTCACATGTTTTTTCCCAAGAGCAATTAACTGGTTTCCGATCCATCAGATGCACCAGGCTTGTTTACCAATATCCCTATGACAATTTAATATAAAAAACAGTCAAAAATATTGGCTCAAATGTAATTTCGGGTTTGTGGAGCAAAGGAACAAGTCAAGATTTGAGACTCAACCCGAGTTTGTGACTCGAGTAGACTCTTGGGGACTGCTGATACGGGTATACCATATTGGGTACTCGATATTACTATCACTTGTATGGATCCAAGAGGGAGTCCAGAAGGCCCGCGAAGCCCAAGAAAAATCGAAGACTAGAAACTAGATAAAAATAGGCAAGTGTTGGCCCAACATATAACATGTAACCGACTCGGGATTGGACTCTAAGATCTAGCACTCTATATAAGTGCCAGGAGGAGCCACCGGGAAGGAGATCCAGAGCTTTTGTAATACCACCTCATTGTAAACCCTAGTTTCAATGCAATATCGACAACTTTAGCTTCCAATCTACTTTCGTCGAATACCTCGTTTGTCTGTCAAGTCCATGAAACCACCAGCGCTCTCTCTTTCCTTAAACCCAAGTCCATACTTATGGGTATTGCCGAGGTTAACCCTCATTAGCGGGCCAGCCTTATCGGCGCGATAATGCTAGTGTTCCCTCCAAAACCATTGTATTTCCCCCAATTCTCTTTCACAACACACATTTTCACTCCTAGGACGCCGCCCACTCCCTCCATTCCCCCCCCCCCCCACCGCCAAGCCCAGATCCCACTGCGACACCGTGGCGCCGACAAAATACGTAGCCTCCCGGGCAACGACGGATGCGCCACCAAAAAAGAAGGGCAAGTCGGAGAAGGAGCGGCCGCAGGGGATTTCCAACGCTGAGTAGGCCTTCGACCTGCAGCGCAGGAAGGTGGAGAATGCTAGCCGCCAACAGAGCGAGCAGAAGGCGAGGGAGCATAAGGCTCTGGCTGCGGAGGCGATGGAGGCGTCCCTAATGCAGAGGGCTGCCTCCATGGCGGGGATGGCAGCACCCCCACCCCAGTACACCCCCACCACGTGGGGGCCCAATGTCTGTTCGACCCTGCATCGGTGCTAACGCCTACCTCTGACGGAAGTCCCATTGGGAATAAGAAGGCCAAGGCATTGAGGGGGCGGTGCCGACCATCGAGAAGGTACAACCGTCCATCATGGTGTGCATGGCCGACGCCGTGATACACGCCACCAAGTGAGTAGAGCAGGTTCCGCAGATGGAAGTGGTCATGGTGGCTAGTTGGGCATCGGTCATCGAGAGGCATGCCGTCAAGCACAACCTGATCAACGCGAGCGTGGCGGCGAAGAAGAGGAAGGAGGACCTGACGATGCTTATGGTCGACACAAGAGGCATCGATGATTGATAGCTCAAAATTTAGCATTATTTTACTGAGGTTTTTAAGTACAATATTACTCAAATTGTTACTCATTTCATGCAATCATGCTCCAACTAGATACACCTATGCCTATTTTGCATACTTACGAGTTATTGTTCATTTTCGTATGAGCTTCACATATTTAGTAGTTTTAGTAGGATTATACTATGTTTCTCTTGTCTTTGACATGTATTCAGGTGTTATTGGAGATTATTGAAAAGGGAGCAAAAGGGAACAAGAGGGCACATTGTGGGAGAATTACAGGCACAAGACTTATCCATATGAGGTGTGGGAAAAGTGATATTTTTCCAACATCTTATATTTAAGATCTAAGGCCATAGTGTTGTATCACTCATCTATACGAGTTCAACGAGCCAAAGAACATCCAAATCGAAGTTCGTATGAAGAAATGGTGTCGTGAATACGAAAGCACCCAGTAGTTTTAGCGACCATCGGTACGGGCAGACCCACCCATATCGTACAGTCATATCGGGATCCGTCGGGTCTGTTTCGTCAAATAGAACAACATTTTTGAAGGCCCGATGGGCATATTCGGCCCCAGGCTTTGTCGGTTCACGAAACCGACCTCCATCGCCTATATTAAGAGGGGAGGAGGCAAGGAGAGGCACCACTTCATCATCCACGCCCTAGGGGCGGAGCCGTACTGCTCCTCCGCCGCCATCTCCATAGTTGCCGCCTCCATCACCATCTCCACCACCATAGAAGAGGAGGAGGAGGCTAGGATCTTGAATGGCAACGCATCGATCCCCATCATTATCAGCATCATCATCATCATCATCATCATCGATGTCTCCATCACCGATCCCCTTTGTCTACTTGGTTGTGATCAGAACTCTATTAGGATTTACACTTGTATGCAATTATACCTTCGTATTCATATTGCCATGATGTTGATCCCCTTCATGTATGAGTAGTTTCTTTGTTCTTGGGGAGATATGGAGAAACCCTAGTAATATTATGATGTGAAATAAAGATGTTTTATTCCTTTGATCTATGAATGTGTGTTAGTTCTCTTCTTGATGTTATGTGAAGTGCACCACATAATATTTGTCTTATGGACAAGGAGGGAACTATCCTTTGAAGTGTGGTAGAGTGAACTGCGGGAAGTGATATTATCGTATCGGCGCTCTAACACATGGATGATGGGGTTAAGGAGGGATTCACTAAGCTCATATCGATAACCATAGGGTAAAATCCTTAATAGCAATAGTCAATATGTGGCTTGCAAAAGACTAGCTGTTGTGGTTATTCAGAGATGCGATGACCGATGGCTTTCTGGGTGCATCTTATTATGGAGCTCTCCCCACACATAGCTTGGCAAAGATATGTAGGATAACGTTGCATAGAAAACAAAAAAAATTCCTACTGCGAACACGCAATCCAAGCCAAGATGCAATCTAGAAGACGGTAGCAACGAGGGGGTATCGAGTCTCACCCTTGAAGATATTCCAAAGCCTACAAGATGAGGCTCTTGTTGCTGCGGTAGACGTTCACTTGCCGCTTGCAAAAGCGCGTAGAAGATCTTGATCACGATCGCTTCCGGCGCCACGAACGGGCAGCACCTCCGTACTCGGTCACACGTTCGGTTGTTGATGAAGACGACGTCCACCTCCCCGTTCCAGCGGGCAGCGGAAGTAGTAGCTCCTCTTGAATCCGACAGCACGACGGCGTGGTGTCGATGGTGGTGGAGAAATCCGGCGGAGCTTCGCTTAAGCGTGCGGGATGTGGTGGAGGAGAGAGACCGCTAGGGTTTGGGGAGAGAGGGGGTTGGGCGCCGGCCCTCTAAGGGTTGCGGCCAAGGCTGAGCCAAAGAGTGGCTGCCCCCCTCCCTCTCCTCCTCATTATATAGGTGGAAGCACCAAGAGTTCTAGTCCAAGTCTTCGAATAAGACCCCAACACTAAAACCTCCCATATGTGGGAAAACCTACCCAAGGTGGGAATCCCACTTGGGGTGGGATTCCCCCCTTCCATGAGGGGGGTTGGCCGGCCACCCTAGGGGAGTCCACCATGGACTCCTCCCCTTTAGGGTTGGCTGGTCATGCAAGGTGGAGTCCCTCCGGGACTCTACTTTCCATGGTGATTTCTTCCGGACTTTTCTAGAACCTTCTAGAACCTGCCATAAATGCACCGGATCATTTCCAAACTTGGAATATGACTTCCTATATATGAATCTTATTCTCCGGACCATTCCGGAACTCCTCGTGATGTCCGGGATCTCATCCGGGACTCCGAAAAAATATTCGAACTCCATTCCATATTCAAGTTCTACCATTTCAACATCCAACTTTAAGTGTGTCACCCTACGGTTCGTGAACTATGCGGACATGGTTGAGTACTCACTCCGACCAATAACCAATAGCGGGATCTGGAGATCCATAATGGCTCCCACATATTCAATGATGACTTTAGTGATCGAATGAACCATTCACATACGATACCAATTCCCTTTGTCACGCGATATTTTACTTGTCCGAGGTTTGATCTTCGGTATCACTCTATACCTTGTTCAACCTCGTCTCCAGACAAGTACTCTTTACTCGTACCGTGGTATGTGGTCTCTTATGAACTCATTCATATGCTTGCAAGACATTAGACGACATTCCACCGAGAGGGCCCAGAGTATATCTATCCGTCATCGGGATGGACAAATCCCACTGTTGATCCGTATGCCTCAACTCATACTTTCCGGATACTTAATCCCACCTTTATAGCCACCCATTTACGCAGTGGTGTTTGGTGTAATCAAAGTACCTTTCCGGTATAAGTGATTTACATGATCTCATGGTCATAAGGACTAGGTAACTATGTATCGAAAGCTTATAGCAAATAACTTAATGACGAGATCTTATGCTACGCTTAAATGGGTGTGTCCATTACATCATTCATATAATGATATAACCTTGTTATTAATAACATCCAATGTTCATCCATTAATCAACAAGCTAGTTTAAGAGGCATACTAGGGACTTCTTGTTTGTCTACATATCACACATGTACTAATGTTTCGGTTAATACAATTATAGCATGATATATAAACATTTATCATAAACATAAAGATATAAATAATAACCACTTTATTATTGCCTCTAGGGCATATCTCCTTCAGTCTCCCACTTGCACTAGAGTCAATAATCTAGTTTACATTTGTAAAGATATAACACCTTGGCCTTATGGTGCTTTATCATGTATTGCTCATGGGAGAGGTTTTTAGTCAACGGATCTGACACGCTCAGAAACGTATGTATTTTGTAATTCATTTGCGTCTCAACGCATCATTCATTTCCAAATGAGTCGGCATTTAAATATGTTTGGTCTTCTGGTGGAACCTTAATTCCGCGGTCTGAAATATGTCACTAATATTGTCACACACAATATAGCTTCAAAGTTCGACTCATTTAACTACACCAAGTTCTCAAAGAACCTCTTGACTTAACATCCTTTGTCATTGTCAAAACAATGACATACTCTGCCTTCTTTTGTAGAATCCATCACAATATTTAGAACTCTTCTAAATCTAGCATAGACAACTTCTAGCTCATTGTGCTACCTTTTAAACAACACTTAGTCTATATTGAGATTGAAATTATATTTTATATGTGACAAAAACAATATTGGTGTAACACCTTACAGCGATTTGTTTGTCATTTCTTCATACAAAAATATATATATATATCCTTAGTTCTTCTAAAGTACTCAAGGATATTCTTACTGTCGTCCAATGATCATCATATGAATCATTCTGGTAAATGCTCATAACACTTTATAGCACATGATATCTGATTGTGTACATATTATTCGTGATCTATAATCACTCATGTGTTTTTACTCTTTGAGTGTCAGATACACTCAAGTCTTGTTAAAACTTTACATGACAAGAACATCTTCTTAATATTTCTATATTGAACTATTTCAATATCCATTCTATGTACTTTGACTTAAACTTATTTTGTGTCTCAATCTATCTTCATAGATCTTGACACTAAATTTGTTTCAGTCATTATCTTTTCATTGAAGTTAATTTCTCAATGAAACCTTTTAATCAAGTATATAATTACATCATTTATAACCAACTATATGTCATCTACATAAGTATTATAAATATGTCTCAGCGCTCCCACTTAATTTCTTGCAAACGCAAGCCTCTTCATCATCTCTGATGAAATCAAAAACTCTTTGACTATTTCATCTGGTGAAGATTCCAACTCCGTGATACTTACTTCATCCAATTGAAGTTTGTATACCTATCTAGTATTCCACGGACCAGCAAAACTCTTCATTGTATCTAGTATACACCTTTAATACACACTTTTGTAAAGTAGTGTATTTTGCTATCCTACTAACATATCTCATAAAAGAAATATGTAGTGATTACTAGAATAATCCACATAGACTATAAGCATTACTACGGAAGATCTAATCTTATCGTAGTCAATTCTTTGAACTTTGTCGTAAACAATTTTTCGACAAGTCGAGCTTCTTTTAAGGATATTCCATCCAAGTCCATCAATTTAATAGATCCATTTACTTTCAAAAAGTATTTATCTATCTTGGATTTCATGGCGTATAGCCATTTTAACGGAGTCAGGGCCCATCATAACTTCTTTGTTTGTAGTTGGTTTATCATTGTTCAAAATCAATCCTTTGTTCACAAATCATTTATTTGATCACAAAGTAAACCATACCTACAAGGTTCAATATGTATTTCGATCTCCATGGCTAAAACACTTTGTAGTCATGGGAGCCATGATCGTCGTGGCCGCTTCCGAAACAAATTCCGATGCTGCGCTACTCTGATCATTATGCTCAGGTTCATAAACCTTATCAAATTATATTGTCCTCCCACTCAAAAACTTCACTAGAAACAATTTCTTGGAAATAAGAAACATTGACAAACACTTTTGTCTTTGTCTCCATAGTGGGAAGAATTCCCAATCAATTCTCTGGGATAACCAACAAAGACATTCATCCATTTTTGGTTGTTAACTTTTAGACCAAAATTTAAAGAAAGGACTATTAGGGTTTATACCCATGCCATAACTCGTATGGTGTCATTTCTACGGATCATGATGATGCTCTATTCAGTGTAAAAGCGGTAGTCACTAAAGCATAATCCACAAAAATAAAATGGCGTCATAATATTTTATCTCATCATTAATCCAACAAGGTTTGGATACATTTTTCGGATACTATATCATCATTATGATACTCCAAGAAATGTGAGTTGTAGAACAATTTCATGACTCTCTTAGATGTTCGCTAAAACTCGTAATTCAAATATTTCCACCATGATCCAATCATAGATATTTGACTTTTCTATTACGATGATTTCCACTTCATGCTGAAATTTATTTGAAGCTATTCAAATGTTTCAAACTTCTTCCTTATCGAATATATCCACATATATATACTCAATTCATTGTTGGAAGTTTTCATGAAGTAGAAGAATCTCCCGCACACAACTATGCCCAGTGAACCACATACATCATCATGTATGTTTTCACTAAGTTAGTTGCCCGTTCAACTCTTGGCCTATGAACGGTATTTTAGTCATTTCTCTTTTAGAAAATATTTGCAAGCGCCAAACGATTCAAAAAATCAAATGACTCCAAAAATCCATTTGCATGGAGTTCCTTCATGCGTTCCTTTCTAACATGACCTAAATGGCGGTTCCACAAATAAGTGGAATTCAAATCATTTGCCTTATGGCATTTTAGCGTCAGTGTTATGTATGTGTGTTTTCACCATTAAGATTCATAATAACTTATCCATCGTATATGGAGTAATGTCATAACTTGAACAACTCATTGTTTTCATTTGACCAGAGCAAAATAACAATTATTAAGTTCTTTATTATAAATTCTAAGGGCTAGGTAGAATGCCAACGACAAACATAATAACACTTTATTATGTTCCAGACGTGCATTATTACCATATTCCTTATCAGTCACTTAGGCCATTGTATTCTTGTATTGCGTTGTTTTGTATGATACTTCATACCAACCAATATGGTACAAATACCCAAGAATTTCATTGTGTGACCAAATGAGGAATACATCCATAACATGTATATCATTTATATACACCTGAGCTAGACTTTCTAGTCTTTTCTTTCTTTCTGCCAAAATATCTTTTGTAGTTTCTCTTTTAGCTTTCCTCATTCTCAGAAAACACTTCACCTTCAATAACTTCTAGGTTTGTTGGTAAAATACCAATAACCTTGAGGTTCTTACTTTGAAGTTTATCATCATATGACAAGTGTTCCAAATTTCACTATTAGTAACTTTGTGATATGATGAACAATTTCACTCATAATTTTATCCATTATATCATGACGACTTTCCGAGACCATGTCTGTACATGCTAGGCTCGTAAAGTTTAACCTCAGTATTCGCATGTGCAAATCTGGCTTGCACCCGTTGTATGCACACGTAGAATCTATCACACCCGATCATCACGTGATGCTTCGAAACGACGAGTCTTAGCAACGGTGCATACTAAGGACGATAACTTCATGGATATGCGAATATTATTAGTGCCCCAATAGTTGGAGGATTGTGACGCCTGGCGTCTTCAACCTTCATATATTCCCATAAAACTTATGAGTTTATGTAGTCTCACCAAATTTATATTCTATCATCTTGCAATAAGGTCTTAGATATCACATATATCTCATACCTTGATTATTTCTGAAAACTAAATTTTCAGCTCCTTACTTTTCAAACAGATTTGAACTTCAAGTTTCACGGAGACAAGATAACTTTAGGTACTAATTGAAACCATAGCTCTTTGAATCAACAATGTGAGGTTTACTAAAAGTTTGCAATAGGACTTATTAATTCTTGATTCTTTAACAATACGGTACCAATCCGTAAAGTTTCTTGTCAGATTTTAACAGTATTTCTATCTCAATAACAAGACTAGCGCATGGTAGAAAACGGATGCCAATACTACAAAATTAATTCAAAATACTACTCAGACTATGTTTATGATAATTAGTTCATGTTTTAATCTAATTACTAATGAACTCCCACTTAATACAACATCCCTCATAGTTGTTAAGTGGTACACGATCCAAATCCACTACATCAAAACCGATCATCACGTGAGATGATGTAGCTTCAATGGTGAACATCAACATGTTGATCATATCATCCATATGACTCGTGTTCAACCTTTCGGTTTCCGTTGTCCCGAGGCCATGTCTGTACATGCTAGGCTCGTCAAGCAAACCCAAGTATTCCGCGTGTGCAACATGGCTTACACCCGTTGTATATGAACGTTGAATCTATCACATCCGATCATCACGAGATGCTTTGAAACGATTTAACTTTGGCAACGGTGCATACGAGGGGAGAACACTTTATTATCTTGATATTAATGTGAGGGATCATCTTATAATGCTACCGTCGCGATCTAAGCAAAATAAGATGCATAAAGGATTAACATCACATGCAATTCATATGTGATATGATATGGCCCTTTAGTCTTTGCGCCTTCGATCTTCATCTCCAAAGCACGGACATGATCTCCATCATCAACGGGCATGATCTCCATCATCGTCGGCGTAGCGTCAAGGTTCATGACGCCGTCTTCATGGTTGTTCACCTCATGTAGCAACTATTACAACTACTTTGAAATACTACTCAACATGAAAAATAAAGACAACCATAAGGCTCCTGCCGGTTGCCACAATACAATAATGATCATCTCATACATATTCATCATCACATTATAGCCATATCACATCACCAAACCCTGCAAAAACAAGTTAGACGTTCTCTAATTTGGTTTGCATATTTTACGTGGTTTAGGGTTTTCGAGAGAGATCTAATCTACCTACGAACATGAACCACAACGGTGATACTAATGTTGTCAATAGAAGAGTAAATTGAATCTTCACTATAGTAGGAGAGACAGACACCCGCAAAGCCTCTTATGCAATACAAGTTGCATGTCGAACGAGGAACAAGTCTCATGAACGCGGTCATGTAAAGTTAGTCCGAGCCGCTTCATCCCACTATGCCACAAAGATGCAAAGTACTCAAACTAAAGATAACAAGAGCATCAACGCCCACAAACCATTGTGTTCTACTCGTGCAACCATCTATGCATAGACACGGCTCTGATACCACTGTAGGATAACGTTGCATAGAAAACAAAAAAATTTCCTACTGCGAACACGCAATCCAAGCCAAGATGCAATCTAGAAGACGGTAGCAACGAGGGGGTATCGAGTCTCACCCTTGAAGAGATTCCAAAGCCTACAAGATGAGGCTCTTGTTGCTGCGGTAGACGTTCACTTGCCGCTTGCAAAAGCGCGTAGAAGATCTTGATCACGATCGCTTCCGGCGCCACGAACGGGCAGCACCTCCGTACTCGGTCACACGTTCGGTTGTTGATGAAGACGACGTCCACCTCCCCGTTCCAGCGGGCAGCGGAAGTAGTAGCTCCTCTTGAATTCGACAGCACGACGGCGTGGTGTCGATGGTGGTGGAGAAATCCGGCGGAGCTTCGCTTAAGCGTGCGGGATGTGGTGGAGGAGAGAGACCGCTAGGGTTTGGGGAGAGAGGGGGGTTGGGCGCCGGCCCTCTAAGGGGTGCGGCCAAGGCTGAGCCAAAGAGTGGCTGCCCCCCTCCCTCTCCTCCTCATTATATAGGTGGAAGCACCAAGAGTTCTAGTCCAAGTCTTCGAATAAGACCCCAACACTAAAACCTCCCATATGTGGGAAAACCTACCCAAGGTGGGAATCCCACTTGGGGTGGGATTCCCCCCTTCCATGAGGGGGGTTGGCCGGCCACCCTAGGGGAGTCCACCATGGACTCCTCCCCTTTAGGGTTGGCTGGTCATGCAAGGTGGAGTCCCTCCGGGACTCTACTTTCCATGGTGATTTCTTCCGGACTTTTCTAGAACCTTCTAGAACCTGCCATAAATGCACCGGATCATTTCCAAACTTGGAATATGACTTCCTATATATGAATCTTATTCTCCGGACCATTCCGGAACTCCTCGTGATGTCCGGGATCTCATCCGGGACTCCGAACAAATATTCGAACTCCATTCCATATTCAAGTTCTACCATTTCAACATCCAACTTTAAGTGTGTCACCCTACGGTTCGTGAACTATGTGGACATGGTTGAGTACTCACTCCGACCAATAACCAATAGCGGGATCTGGAGATCCATAATGGCTCCCACATATTCAATGATGACTTTAGTGATCGAATGAACCATTCACATACGATACCAATTCCCTTTGTCACGCGATATTTTACTTGTCCGAGGTTTGATCTTCGGTATCACTCTATACCTTGTTCAACCTCATCTCCAGACAAGTACTCTTTACTCGTACCGTGGTATGTGGTCTCTTATGAACTCATTCATATGCTTGCAAGACATTAGACGACATTCCACCGAGAGGGCCCAGAGTATATCTATCCGTCATCGGGATGGACAAATCCCACTGTTGATCCGTATGCCTCAACTCATACTTTCCGGATACTTAATCCCACCTTTATAGCCACCCATTTACGCAGTGGTGTTTGGTGTAATCAAAGTACCTTTCCGGTATAAGTGATTTACATGATCTCATGGTCATAAGGACTAGGTAACTATGTATCGAAAGCTTATAGCAAATAACTTAATGACGAGATCTTATGCTACGCTTAAATGGGTGTGTCCATTACATCATTCATATAATGATATAACCTTGTTATTAATAACATCCAATGTTCATCCATTAATCAACAAGCTAGTTTAAGAGGCATACTAGGGACTTCTTGTTTGTCTACATATCACACATGTACTAATGTTTCGGTTAATACAATTATAGCATGATATATAAACATTTATCATAAACATAAAGATATAAATAATAACCACTTTATTATTGCCTCTAGGGCATATCTCCTTCAAGATACATTTCATTCTAATCATAAGTAATAGCAATACTAGTGGTGGAACCTACACTCCATGAGTGTTGTGGGTATACTTCATGGGTGTACCATCGACAGTTCCTAGATCCGGCAAGCCCGGGTGGCCCATAGATGGTGATGTGGCATGTGGCCCATCGGGTGGCCCAGTTGCTGTTGATCGTGAATGATGAAGTCCAGCCCAGGATCAGGGAGCCGGATCCCAAACGACCTACGAAGGAGGCTGGATCCGTGGAGGCCCATGAGAAACCCGGATCCAGTACGACATAGATGGAAGGCGGATCCTTGACGTACACGGCAAGACATTGTACCGTAGTTAGGCAACCTGTAATCCGGCTAGGACTCTCCATGTAACCCTAGATTCTTGCGCCTTTATAAGCCGGATCATGGGAGCCCTAGAGGCACAACTACAACTCATTGTAACAACGCGAAAGCACCCAGATAATTCCAGACAAGCAGCAGTAGGCCCTGTCTTCCAGCAGGTGTTCCGAAGCTGAGTAAATCGCGTACCACCATCCCGAGTGCTCTCTGCCCTATGGCCCCTACTTCTTTTCCCCCTCGTGAGGATCCCTCCTCCGAGGTACCGTCGAGTAGGCAACTACAATGAGAACCCCTCAACCATACCACAAACACACTCCCAACACTCTCTAGCTCTTTGCTACATTAGTTTATTTCTCTGTTCTATTTACTTTAGCTATCAACACAAACAAATTTTATATACTTTATCTTGGAATTAGAATAACTTACAAGTACCCCCTACATAATAGTAACAATGGGCATTAAGACCCTAACTAGTAGCAACTCGTGGTTCGATACTCTTATTTCGAAACTAGCCACAATCGATATGTGTTCTTGAAGTTATCAACGACGACATAAAGGTGCAGTGCACGGATCAACGCGCCATGATCCTAGCGAAGAGGAGAGATCCACCGGCGCCCCAACCCAGCAGCACTTCACCACCGGCAACATCGACACCACCAGCGACCTCTATACCACCGTCGTCCTCCGCTACACCAGTGACCTCAAAACCGGCAACACCGGACGAGGTTCCTTCTACGCCGGCGGATGATCTCGCCCTTTGATTTCCGCAAGAATGTAATGCTGGTCGACGTGCGCTCTTTTTTGGGTCGCTAGAGATTGATTTGCGACGACGTGATTGACATAGGCATCCCTAGTGGGCCTGCCAAATATGGTACCCGGGGTTTACTGAAGGCCCACGTGTCGAAGAATATGAAGCCTGGAAGCCCAATTAGTGTTAAGGAAGATAGAATTGTATTAGGAATATCGACTTGTAACTATTACGGGACGGGTCAGAAACCCTCCCGGATTCTGTAACTTGTGTGCTACGAATCCCTCGGCTCCGCCTCCTATATAAGGGGGAGTCGAGGGACAAAGAAGAAATCGAATCTACTGTCAATACAACCCTAGTTTCTTAATCGTCGAGTACTTTTCGGCTGAAACCTTCGAGATCTACTTGCCCTCTACTTCCAACTAAACCCTAGTCTACAATACATAGGAATTGACAAGTTAATCCCTTGTCAATTGGCACCGTCTGTGGGAATTAGAGGCGTCAAGGAGCTGATCTCGATGGCACGTTCAGGATCGTTGACTTCGTCGGTAGCAAGCAACGCGATGGATAGAGGTAAACGGATCGAAACTGATCTAGTCGATTTTGTTCCTCACCCACCCTCCCGTTTGGCTGCATATGTGCATCTGGAGGAGTCCATGGAGATGACGTTCGGAAAGTTCCACTTTCGCGTCGAGAAGGAAGGATCGTATCGTCTCGAAATTCCAATCTCGTCGGGATTATCAGCGGTCGATCCCGATTTTTCGGGTTCAACATCGTCAATCGAGTCAGGCGACGAGGAGATTTCGCCGCCACGTTTCATCAACACTATGGCAAGCGAAAAACTCGCCAAGATCTTCAGCGGCATGTCCCTCGAGTCATATGCGGACTCCGATATAAGCGATGACTCGAGCAATATCTACAGCTTCAACTTCATCGACAAATCCACTGTTATTGGGGAGGTCTTCACCAATCTCTATGATGGTGTAACCAAGCCCGACAAAGTTCAAAATCCAAAATATCATCAGATCTATGCAATTGGAGAACCAAGTCGCCCACAGGAGGAGACATCAGAGAACTTCGATGATGCGGGAAATCCGTATGTCGATCCCGCAGATCTCACGCGAGGTTTAGGAACAAAATATATCGGACCGGGAACGAGAGAGATGGTGCAATTTCCGCAGGCAGTATGGGATCGAGTAGCAAGAGCTATTAATGGTACAGAGCCAATGACCATAACAGCGACACCTGAAGAGTTACAAGCGTATCAATATAGGCATGCACGTACCAGGCGGGAGCTCGAGAAACAAAAAATCGAGCTGGACAGGAGACAAGAAGCGGCTTCCGCGTCAAGCAGGCGAAGGGCGGATTTGAGTCGACAATCTGGCACTTCGGGAGATAGTCACAGAGAAGCTCGAAATAGAGCGAGATCTCGGCTGCAGAATATACCTGAGGCTGATAGGGAGAATTTGGTTCAAAACCTCGACATGTCTTTTATGTCAATAGACACGAGGGGGAACATTATTCCTAAAACACCGGAAGCTGGGTACATGGCGATGCAAGCTTTTATCCTCGCATCCAGGCGACCTCCCGGAGATCCAAGAGAAGCAGTGTATAACATGGCCATGGCAGGAGTTGGAGCCATGGGAACAGCATTCGTCACTACACCTCCCGAAGGATCTGCAAGGCAAAATAGTCCGTGACCTACTGCAGTAGTTCAAGATCCCCCAAGAGCGAGTGGGGCAAGAGATGCAGCGACTCAGGCAAGGGCGGATAGAGCGCGACAGGACAGAAGGGAACGTCGACATTCACCAGAAGTCGATGAAGCAGATATGTGTGGACTTCCGTGCTTTACGAGACGAGTCCGAAAAACTCGGGTCCCGTCAGGATTTAAGCTACCCGATAATTTCAAAAAAATTGATGGTTTACAAGATCCTGAGGATTGGCTAGTTGATTATCTCGAGACGGTGAAGCTGATAGGAGGAACCAGAGCAACAGCCAAGCAGAGCATCCAAGTACACTTGAGTGGAGCCACACGATCATGGATAAACAAGTTGCCTCCAGGGTCCATTGACAGTTGGGATAGTTTTGAAGACATCTTTGTGAAGAATTTCCGATCCACATGCAAAAAACCCGTGTCACTAGAAGAGTTGAGGGCTTGTAGGCAGAAGCATGATGAATCAATGAGAAAGTACATCCAGAGGTGGAACATCATTAAAAACTCGGCAGAGAACATATCTGACGAGAGAGCAATAGACGCGTTTGTGGCTGGAATTCGACGAGGAGATTTTGTCGAAGACTTGGGGAGAACCAACCCAAAGACAGTATCGGCATTAATGGAGATAGCAAACAGGTGGGCAGACGGAGAAGATGCTATTCACAATAAACAGCACGGATCGCCTGAAGAGGACCGCAGTCGAAATTTTCAAAATAGACGACGATTTCCTCGGTAGTTCTCGAGTTATGACGCTCCTGGCCAAATATCGGCTGGTTTTCGAGGAAACACTGGAGGAAGCAATAGAGATGAATATCAAAGGAGTAGCGAGCAGCGAGGCGACAATAGAGATGACTCCCGTAACAACAGACAAAATAGTGGACCAAGGTTCCAAAGACCATATATATCTCCCGAGGATATGATGAACGGACCATGTCAGATGCATTTCTATCTCAACAATAATGGGAAGAGGCAGTCAGGACATCTGCAGAAGGACTGTCGAAATTTTCAAGCAATGTTGAGGTTTGCAGGGCAAGCCAATGCTCAAGCAGCAAATAGAAATCCCCAGGGGCCCAGGAGCAAGATCAACCTTCCGCCCCCTCCCGCAATTACGGACGAAAATCGGCACCAGCTCAGAATAGAGGCAGCACCACACCCACCTCCATATATCGACACCAACGCCAACGGCGCGGTGTCGATGATTCAGAAAGCTAGGCCATCTAACAGGGCCCAGAAAGTAATCTCGCGTCAAGTATTCATGGCAGAAAAGATGCCTCCACCAACGATTGAGTACCTGAATTGGTCGGGACAGGACATTGGCTTCACAATAGCGGATCACCCGCAGCAAGTTCCTCGACCAGGGCAGTTAGCACTTATCTTACCAGCGGTGATCGCAGGATTCGACGTGTCTCAAGTATTCATAGATGGAGGCAGCAGTCTAAACCTTATGTATGCAGATACACTAAGGAAGATGAACTTATCCCTGGCAAACCTAAAACCAACCGACACGCGTTTCCATGGTATCATGCCAGACAAGCCAAGTTATCCGCTGGGGAAGATCAATCTCGACGTTCAGTTTGGAACCCGAGAAAACTACAGGGTAGAAAGGCTGGAGTTCAAAGTTGTCGATTTTCCGTCGCAATATCACGCCTTGTTGGGACGACCAGCGTATGCCAGATTTATGGCGGTACCGCACTACACATACTTGTTGTGGAGGCTACCTGGACCCGGCCAAGGGACCGATTACAGTCAAAGGAAGTTTCGCGTTAGCTGATAAATGCGACAAGGATTTTCATCGACTGTCAGATGCAAGCAGAATATATGGCGTCAAAGCTAACAACCGACTATGACGTGTTGCCAGATGCAGGAAGGCCACTCAGGGAGCCAACCTTTAACACTACCAAGGATTCTAAGGAAGTACAGATTCACCCGACAGATCCCAAGAAAACGACGTCCATTGCAACAAACATGGACCTCGCATAGGAAAGCGCGCTCGTTGAGTTCCTCCGTGAGCACTGGAAAATCTTCGCATGGTGTCCCGCTGACATGCCAGGAGTACCCAAGGAACTTGCCGAGCACCACCCAACTTGGATCCAGTAGCAAGACCAATTAAACAACCTTTGCGGCGTTTTTTGGAACCAAACCGCAAAGTCATGCTGTCAGAGATTAATCGACTCAGAGAAGCGGGTTTTATCAAAGAGTTACATACAGAGGCCACGTGGGTAGCTAACCCAGTGCTGGTCCCAAAGAAAAACACGAAAGTCCTTCGCATGTGTGTCGACTTTACGTGTCTCAATAAACACTGTCCAAAGGATCACTTTCCCCTTCCAAGGATCGATCAAATTATTGACTCCACGGCTGGATGTGAACGTCTTTCCTTCCTGGATGCATATTCTGGTTATAACCAGATCAGACTAAAAGAAGATGATGAGGTCAAAACAGCGTTCATAACACCTTATGGCGTGTTCTGCTACAAAACAATGCCTTTTGGTCTGAAAAACGCGGGAGCAACATACCAGCGGATGATGCAGAAGTGTCTTGCAACACAGATTGGCAAAAATGTACAAGTGTACATTGACGATGTCATCATAACAACAAAGAAGGGGTCAACATTGATCGAGGACTTAAAGGAAACTTTCGACAACCTTGACAAGTTCCGCCTCAAGCTGAACCCGACAAAATGCTCTTTTGGCATCCTTGCGGGAGAACTTCTCGGGTTCTTAGTTTCAGCAAGAGGAATCGAAGCTAATCTAGAGAAAATTCAAGCTATCGTAACAATGAGGAAGCCAACAAAGTTGAAAGAAATACAACAGTTGACTGGGCAAGTCGCAGCTTTAAGCAGATTCGTCGCCAGGCTAAGAGAAAAGGCGTTGCCGTTCTATGCTCTAATCAAGCAAGGAGAGAAGTTTCAATGGAACGAAGAGGAAGACAGAGCTTTCGAGGATCTCAAGCGCACAATTTCGACACCACCAATCTTGGTGGCGCCTAAGTAGAAGGAACCTCTCATGCTATACATCGTAGCCACACCTCAGGTGGTCAGTACATCACTCGTAGTCGAACGAGAGGAAGAAGGAAAACTCCATGGAGTGCAGAGGCCAGTATATTACATCAGTGAAGTTTTATCGCCCTCAAAACAGCGGTATCCGCAGTACCAGAAGCTAGCATATGGAGTGTTTAGAACCGCAAGAAAACTGCGGCACTATTTTTCGGTGCATCCGATAATAGTGGTCAATGAGGCGCCTTTATACAATATATTAAACAATCCAGAGGCTTTGGGTCGTGTCTCCCTGTGGGGAATAGAGCTTTCCCCTCGGGACATCACATACGAAAAAAGAAAAACAATAAAGTCGCAGATTTTACCAGACTTCGTCGCAGAGTGGATGGAGCTACAAAATACGGGACCTCCGGACTTATCGAGAACCTGGACTATGAATTTTGACGGGTCCAAGAGATTAGAGGGAGCTGGAGCAGGCGTGATACTAATATCACCTCAAGGCAACAAATTGAAGTATGTCTTACGGATGACATTCCCAAACGCGTCTAACAATGAGGCAGAATACGAAGCTCTTATACACGGGATGAAGATGGCGAAGGCTAGTGGCGCAACTCGACTAAAAATCTTCGGTGACTCACAGTTAGTGGCTCAGCAAGTCATGAATCAATGTGATGCAGTCAATGATAGTATGATAGCATACAAAGAAGTGTATAACGAGCTAGAAAAGCTGTTTGACGGGTGTGAGGTAAATCACATCAGCAGGCTAAGCAATGATGAAGCCGATGTTCTTGCAAACATAGGGTCGCAATGCCTCGCAATACCACCTGGAGTGTTCTGGGAAGAGATAGCCGAAAGATCAACCAAGGCGAAGAAATAGCAGAAGAAGGAAAAGGAGGAGAAGTCCTCGGGGGCTAAAGAAGTAACATCGAGAGAAGAGGAAGAACCTAAGGTAATAATGATGATACATATTCCATGGATGCAGGCATACATAGCATATATATTGAGACAGGAAGTACCCGACGATCCAGTTAAAGCAAGGCGAATTATTAGGCGTTCCAAGGCCTTTACTGTGGTCAAAGGAGAGCTATACAAAAGAAGTATTTTGGGAGTATTACAAAGATGTGTCACACCTGAGGAGGGAAGGCTCATTCTGAAGGATGTACACGAAGAAGTATGTGGTCATCACGCAAGCAGCCGAGCTATAGCAGCCAAGGTTTTCAGAGCAGGATTTTATTGGTTGACAGCAATCGAGGATGCAAAAGACATAGTTCGTACTTGCGACGCGTGTCAGAGATTTGCCGCAAAACCTCATTCACCGGCAGCAGAGTTGATGCCAATACCGTTGTCTTGGCCTTTTGCTCAGTGGGGTCTTGATATGGTGGGAAAATTACACAAAGCCTCGCCAGGAGGATACGAGTACATGCTCGTCGCGGTCGACAAATTCACAAAGTGGATAGAAGCAAAGCCGATAAATTCACCAGATGGAGCGTCCGCAATCAAGTTCGTAAAAAGTATCATCTTCCGGTTTGGAGTACCTCACAGCATCGTCACGGACAATGGTAGTAATTTCACATCCAAGGAATTCAAGGCATATTGTGCAGAGGTAGGCATCAAACTATACTTTGCATCAGTTGCGCACCCGCAGACCAATGGTCAAGTCGAGAAAGCCAATGGTATCATCTGCAATGGTATCAAGAAGCGCCTGTTAGCACCATTGGAAAAAGCTCGACATACCTGGCCAGAGGAGCTGCCAGTGTGTTATGGAGATTCGAACAACACCAAATACAGCGACACAAGAAACTCCATTTTTCCTGGTTCATGGAGCTGAGGCAGTGCTGCCGATAGAAATAGAACATGATTCTCCAAGAGTAACGGAATATGACGAAGAAGCTTCAAGAAAAGCATTGGAGGATGATGTCGATGCACTCGATGAAGCTCGGGACGAAGTGTTATCACGAGTCACTAAGTACCAGCAAGACCTGAAAAACTACCACAATCGACGTTTGCGCCCAAGATCCTTTCAGGTAGGCGACTTAGTTCTTCGGCTCACACAAAAAAGCCATGAAAAACTCGAGTCGCCGTGGCTTGGACCTTACATCGTCACAGAAGTAATCAAAAGAGGAGCATACAGGATAACGGACAAGAAGACAGGGGTTGCTGAGCCAAATCCTTGGAACGTGGCGCAACTCAGGCGTTTTTACGCCTAGAGTTAAAATATAGCCGTCCTTGTAAACATACAATGTACTGAAACTCCCGCGAGTTTTCAGACGCACTCTTTTCCTTTCAGGGCGCCGAGTGGGACTGAAAGGTTTTTAATGAGGCGGGCTCGCGGTGCTGCAATATAGTAAAAGATATTGGTGATATACCTCCTTTTCGTCGACAGGCTCGGGGGCTCATAACCCGCGGCAACATATATATGAACTCCCACAAAATAGTAATTGACCGTGGCATAAAAATAGCTCGAGCACCGGCCAACGAAAGGCTCGGGGGCTTTGCAATATAAGATTATATTTACAATATATATAACCTCATCATCAAGAAAAAATTCGACAAGGAGAAATAAACTTTTAGTCGCCACCTAGTATATCATCTATATTTACCCGTTCGTTGTTTGCAGCACCAGTTCTATGTTCAGCATAGCTACCTTTCACGAAAAATTCAGCGTCCATCCAAAGCAGTTCGTCCATCATCTCTTCTGCTATTGGGGTCACAGCGTCGTTGATTTTATCGATGTTCCTCTTCCTCTTCGACTGCTTAGCCAGACACTTGGTGACAATTGGAGTCATGTCTAACTTCGGGTAGCAGATTTGTATCATAATCATGGCAAACTTTGCTCGAGCGGATAGTTGGGCTCGCACAAATTCATGGATTCGAGGGGCATCTCGGAACTTATCCATCAAAGCAGGAAGAGTTTTTGGTGTCTTGTTGCGCGGAAACATGGTACTATAAACTAAGGACAATGTCCTTGTGCAGAAGTCGAGAAAATCGCGGACCTGACCTGCGCGATCTTGAAATCTGACGATTTGGCGGGTACGTGATACGTCTCCGACGTATCGATAATTTCTTATGTTCCATGCCACATTATTGATGATATCTACATGTTTTATGCATACTTTATGTCATATTTATGCATTTTTTGGAACTAACCTATTAACGAGATGCCGAAGAGCCGATTCTTTGTTTCTGCTGTTTCTGGTTTCAGAAATCCTAGTAAGGAAATATTCTCGGAATTGGACGAAATCAACGCCCAGGGGCCTATTTTCACACGAAGCTTCCAGAAGACCGGAGAGCTAACGAAGTGGGGCCACGAGGTGGCCAGATGATAGGGCGGCGCGGCCCAAGCCCTGGCCGCGCCACCCTATGGTGTGGGCCCCTCGTGACGCCCCTTGACCTGCCCTTCCGCCTACAAATAGTCTTCGTCGCGAAACCCCCAGTACCGAGAGCCACGATACGGAAAACCTTCCAGAGACGCCGCCGCCGCCAATCCCATCTCGGGGGATTCAGGAGATCGCCTCCGGCACCCTACCGGAGAGGGGATTCACCTCCCGGAGGACTCTACACCGCCATGGTCGCCTCCGGAGTGATGAGTGAGTAGTTCACCCCTGGACTATGGGTCCATAGCAGTAGCTAGATGGTTGTCTTCTCCTCATTATGCTTCATTGTCGGATCTTGTGAGCTGCCGAACATGATCAAGATCATCTATCTGTAATGCTATATGTTGTGTTTGTTGGGATCCGATGAATAGATAATACTATGTTATGTTGATTATCAATTTATATCTATGTGTTGTTTATGATCTTGCATGCTCTCCGTTATTAGTAGAGGCTCTGGCCAAGTTGATGCTAGTAACTCCAAGAGGGACTATTTATGCTCGATAGTGGGTTCATGTCTCCGTGAATCTGGGGGAGTGTGAGAAACCTCTAAGATTATGGATGTGATGTTGTCACTAGGGATAAAACATTGATGCTATGTCCGAGGATGTAGTTATTGATTACATTACGCACCATACTTAATGCAATTGTCTGTTGTTAGCAACTTAATACTGGAAGGGGTTCAGATGATAACCTGAAGGTGGACTTTTTAGGCATAGATGCATGCTGGATAGCGGTCTATGTACTTTGTCGTAATGCCCAATTAAATCTCACAATACTCATCATATCATGTATGTGCATGGTTATGCCCTCTCTATTTGTCAATTGCCCAACTGTAATTTGTTCACCCAACATGCTATTTATCTTATGGAGAGACACCTCTAGTGAACTGTGGACCCCGGTCCTATTCTTTACATCTGAAATACAATCTACTGCAATTGTTCTACAGTTCTCTGCAAACAATCATCATCCACACTATACATCTAATCCTTTGTTACAGCAAGCCGGTGAGATTGACAACCTCACTGTTTCGTTGGGGCAAAGTACTTTGGTTGTGTTGTGCAGGTTCCACGTTGGCGCCGAAATCCCTGGTGTTCCACCGCACTACATCTCACCGCCATCAACCTTCAACGTGCTTCTTGGCTCCTACTGGTTCGATAAACCTTGGTTTCATACTGAGGGAAAACTTGCCGCTGTACGCATCACACCTTCCTCTTGGGGTTCCCAACGGTCGCGTGTTGTACGCGTATCAAGACTGTTTTCTGGCGCCGTTGCCGGGGAGATCAAGACACGCTGCAAGGGGAGTCTCCACATCCCAATCTCTTTACTTTGTTTTTGTCTTGCTTTATTTTATTTACTACTTTGTTTGCTGCACTAAATTAAAATACAAAAAAATTAGTTGCTAGTTTTACTTTATTTACTATCTTGTTTGCTATATCAAAAACACAAAAAAATTAGTTACTTGCATTTACTTTATCTAGTTTGCTTTATTTACTGTTGCTAAAATGGGTACTCCTAAAAATACTAAGTTGTGTGACTTCACAACCACAAATAATAATGATTTATTATGCACACCTATTGCTCCACCTGCTACTACAACGGAATTCTTTGAAATTAAACCTGCTTTACTAAATCTTGTTATGCGAGAGCAATTTTCTGGTGTTAGTTCTAATGATGCTGCTGCCCATCTTAATAATTTTGTTGAATTATGTGAAATGCAAAAGTATAAAGATGTAGATGGTGATATTATAAAATTAAAATTGTTCCCTTTCTCACTAAGAGGAAGAGCTAAAGATTGGTTGATATCTCAGCCTAAGAATAGTATTGATTCATGGACTAAATGCAAGGATGCTTTTATTGGTAGATATTATCCCCCTGCTAAAATTATATCTTTGAGGAGTAGCATAATGAATTTTAAACAATTGGATAATGAGCATGTTGCACAAGCATGGGAGAGAATGAAATCTTTGGTTAAAAATTGCCCAACCCATGGACTGACTACTTGGATGATCATCCAAACCTTTTATGCAGGACTGAATTTCTCTTCGCGGAACTTATTGGATTCAGCTGCTGGAGGTATCTTTATGTCCATCACTCTTGGTGAAGCAACAAAGCTTCTTGATAATATGATGATTAATTACTCTGAATGGCACACGGAAAGAGCTCCACAAGGTAAGAAGGTAAATTCTGTCGAAGAAACCTCTTCCTTAAGTGATAAGATTGATGCTATTATGTCTATGCTTGTGAATGGTAGGACAAATATTGATCCTAATAATGTTCCGTTAGCTTCATTGGTTGCTCAAAAAGAATATGTTGATGTGAATTTCGTTAAGAATAACAATTACGATAACTCTATGCCATATTCTGCTAATGGTAACTCTTATGGTAGATATGTTTCACCTAGTGAAGAAAAGATATTAGAAATTGAAAGATCCACTAAGAGCTTTATGCAATCCCAATATGAGCAAAATAAATTGTTTACTAAAACTATGAATGAACAATCTACCTTGTTGAAGAATATAGGAAATCAACTTGAAAATTTGAATATGGAGATCTCTGGGTTGCAAACTAAACTTGCAAATGCTGAAAACCGAATCTCATACATGTTTGCGTCACAATCTTCTTTAATTAATAAAATGGCTGCTAAACCTGAGGATATTGATGATAAAATTGTTACTACAGCAAATGCCATCCAAGTTAGAATTAATGAGAATATAAGATTGATGGCCGAATTGCGTGCTAGGTGGGAAAGAGAAGAAAATGAAAAAGAAGATAATATAGCTAAAGTTTGGACTATTACCACCACTAGTAATACTAATGCTACACATGTTGCTGCACCTCCTACTAATAATGGTAAAAGAATTGGTGTTAGCAATGTTTCTACTTCAAATGCAAAGCGCGAAAAACTGCCTGAAACTGTTAAAACTGCTGAAACTGCTTGTGATAAAGCTGCTGAAATTTTTTCTAATATTGGGGATGATGATCCCATTGCTTTAGATTATAATGGTTTAAATTTTGATGATTGCCACATCTCTGAAGTTATAAAGTTCTTACAAAAACTTGCTAAGAGTCCTAATGCTAGTGCTATAAATTTGGCTTTCACGAAACATATTACAAATGCTCTCATAAAAGCTAGAGAAGAGAAATTAGAACGCGAAGCTTCTATTCCTAGGAAGCTAGAGGATGGTTGGGAGCCCATCATTAAGATGAAGGTCAATGACTTTGATTGTAATGCTTTATGTGATCTTGGTGCAAGTATTTCCGTTATGCCTAAGAAAATCTATAATATGCTTGACTTGCCACCATTGAAAAATTGTTATTTGGATGTTAATCTTGCTGATCATTCTATAAAGAAACCTTTGGGGAAAGTTGATAATGTTCGAATTACCGTTAACAATAACCTTGTCCCCGTTGATTTTGTTGTCTTGGATATTGAATGCAATGCATCTTGTCCCATTATATTGGGAAGACCTTTTCTTCGAACTGTTGGTGCTATCATTGATATGAAGGAAGGTAATATTAAATATCAATTTCCTCTCAAGAAAGGTATGGAACACTTCCCTAGAAAGAGAATGAAGTTACCTTTTGATTCTATTATTAGAACAAATTATGATGTTGACACTTCGTCTCTTGATAATACTTGATATACACTTTCTGCGCCTAGCTGAAAGGCGTTAAAGAAAAGCGCTTATGGGAGACAACCCATGTTTTTACTACAGTACCTTTATTTTTATTTTGAGTCCTGGAATTGTTTACTACTGTAGCAACCTCTCCTTATCTTAGTTTTGTGCTTTGTTGTGCCAAGTAAAGTCGTTGATAGTAAGGTTCATACTAGATTTGGATTACTGCGCATAAATAGATTTCTTTTCTGTCACGAATCTGGGCCAAATTCTCTGTAGGTAACTCAGAAAATTATGCCAATTTACGTGAGTGATTCTCAGATATGTACGCAACTTTCATTAAATTTGAGCATTTTCATTTGAGCAAGTCTGGTGCCTCAATAAAATTCGTCTTTACGAACTGTTCTGTTTTGACATATTCTGCCTTTTATTTCGCATTGCCTGTTTTGCTATGCTTGATGGATTTTTCGATTCCATTGACTTTCAGTAGCTTTGTGCAATGTCCAGAAGTGTTAAGAATGATTATGTCACCTCTGAACATGTATATTTTGATTGTGCACTAACTCTCTAATGAGTTGTTTTGAGTTTGGTGTGGAGGAAGTTTTCAAGGATCAAGAGAGGGAGATGATACAACATGATCAAGGAGAGTGAAAGCTCTAAGCTTGGGGATGCCCCGGTGGTTCACCCCTGCATATATCAAGAAGACTCAAGCGTCTAAGCTTGGGGATGCCCAAGGCATCCCCTTCTTCATCGACAACATTATCAGGTTCCTCCCCTGAAACTATATTTTTATTCCATCACATCTTATGTGCTTTGCTTGGAGCGTCGGTTTGTTTTTGTTTTTGTTTTGTTTGAATAAAATGGATCCTAGCATTCATTGTGTGGGAGAGAGACACGCTCCGCTGTTGCATATGGACAAATAAGTCCTTAGGCTGTACTCATAATATTCATGGCGAAGTTTCTTCTTCGTTAAATTGTTATATGGTTGGAATTGGAAAATGATACATGTAGTAATTTGCTATAATGTCTTGGGTAATGTGATACTTGGCAATTGTTGTGCTCATGTTTAAGCTCTTGCATCATATACTTTGCACCCATTAATGAAGAAATACATAGAGCATGCTAAAATTTGGTTTGCATATTTGGTCTCTCTAAAAGTCTAGATAATTTCTAGTATTGAGTTTGAACAACAAGGAAGACGGTGTAGAGTCTTATAATGTTTACAATATGTCTTTTATGTGAGTTTTGCTGCACCGCTTCATCCTTGTGTTTGTTTCAAATAAGCCTTGCTAGCCTAAACCTTGTATCGAGAGGGAATACTTCTCATGCATCCAAAATCCTTGAGCCAACCACTATGCCATTTGTGTCCACCATACCTACCTACTACATGGTATTTCTCCGCCATTCCAAAGTAAATTGCTTGAGTGCTACCTTTAAAATTTCTATCCTCTACCTTTACAATATATAGCTCATGGGACAAATAGCCTAAAAACTATTGTGGTATTGAATATGTACTTATGCACTTTATCTCTTATTAAGTTGCTTGTTGTGCGATAACCATGTTCCTGGGGACGCCATCAACTACTCTTTGTTGAATATCATGTGAGTTGCTATGCATGTTCGTCTTGTCTGAAGTAAGGGAGATTTACCACTAAAATGGTTAGAGCATTGCATAATGTTAGAGAAGAACATTGGGCCGCTAACTAAAGCCATGATCCATGGTGGAAGTTTCAGTTTTGGACAAATATCCTCAATCTCATATGAGAAAATTAATTGTTGCTGCATGCTTATGCATAAAAGAGGAGTCCATTATCTGTTGTCTATGTTGTCCCGGTATGGATGTCTAAGTTGAGAATAATCAATAGCGAGAAATCCGATGCGAGCTTTCTCCTTAGACCTTTGTACAGGCGGCATAGAGGTACCCCTTTGTGACACTTGGTTAAAACATGTGCATTGCGATGATAATCCAGGTAATCCGAGCTAATTAGGACAAGGTGCGGGCACTATTAGTATACTATGCATGAGGCTTGCAACTTGTAAGATATAATTTACATAACACATATGCTTTATTACTGCCGTTGACAAAATTGTTTCTTGTTTTCAAAATCAAAGCTCTAGCACAAATATAGCAATAGATGCTTTCCTTTTTGAAGGACCTTTCTTTTACTTTTATTGTTGAGTCAGTTCACCTATCTCTCTCCACCTCAAGAAGCAAACACTTGTGTGAACTGTGCATTGATTCCTACATACTTGCATATTGCACTTGTTATATTACTTTACATTGACAATATCCATGAGATATACATGTTATAAGTTGAAAGCAACCGCTAAATCTTCATCTTCTTTTGTGTTGCTTCAATGCCTCTACTATGAATTATTGCTTTATGAGTTAACTTTTATGCAAGACTTATCGATGCTTGTCTTGAAGTACTATTCATGAAAAGTCTTTGCTATATGATTCAGTTGTTTACTCATGTCATTTACATTGTTTTGATCGCTGCATTCACTACATATGCTTACAATAGTATGATCAAAGTTATGATGGCATGTCACTCCAGAAATTATCTTTGTTATCGTTTACCTGCTCGGGACGAGCAGAAACTAAGCTTGGGGATGCTGATACGTCTCCGACGTATCGATAATTTCTTATGTTCCATGCCACATTATTGATGATATCTACATGTTTTATGCATACTTTATGTCATATTTATGCATTTTTTGGAACTAACCTATTAACGAGATGCCGAAGAGCCAGTTGTTGTTTTCTGCTGTTTCTGGTTTCAGAAATCCTAGTAAGGAAATATTCTCGGAATTGGACGAAATCAACGCCCAGGGGCCTATTTTCACACGAAGCTTCCAGAAGACCGGAGAGCTAACGAAGTGGGGCCACGAGGCGGCCAGATGATAGGGCGGCGCGGCCCAAGCCCTGGCCGCGCCACCCTATGGTGTGAGCCCCTCGTGACGCCCCTTGACCTGCCCTTCCGCCTACAAATAGCCTTCGTCGCGAAACCCCCAGTACCGAGAGCCACGATACGGAAAACCTTCCAGAGACGCCGCCGCCGCCAATCCCATCTCGGGGGATTCAGGAGATCGCCTCCGGCACCCTGCCGGAGAGGGGATTCACCTCCCGGAGGACTCTACACCGCCATGGTCGCCTCCGGAGTGATGAGTGAGTAGTTCACCCCTGGACTATGGGTCCATAGCAGTAGCTAGATGGTTGTCTTCTCCTCATTATGCTTCATTGTCGGATCTTGTGAGCTGCCGAACATGATCAAGATCATCTATCTGTAATGCTATATGTTGTGTTTGTTGGGATCCGATGAATAGATAATACTATGTTATGTTGATTATCAATTTATATCTATGTGTTGTTTATGATCTTGCATGCTCTCCGTTATTAGTAGAGGCTCTGGCCAAGTTGATGCTAGTAACTCCAAGATGGAGTATTTATGCTCGATAGTGGGTTCATGTCTCCGTGAATCTGGGGGAGTGAGAGAAACCTCTAAGATTACGGATGTGTTGTTGCCACTAGGGATAAAACATTGATGCTATGTCCGAGGATGTAGTTATTGATTACATTACGCACCATACTTAATGCAATTGTCTGTTGTTAGCAACTTAATACTGGAAGGGGTTCGGATGATAACCTGAAGGTGGACTTTTTAGGCATAGATGCATGCTGGATAGCGGTCTATGTACTTTGTCGTAATGCCCAATTAAATCTCACAATACTCATCATATCATGTATGTGCATGGTCATGCCCTCTCTATTTGTCAATTGCCCAACTGTAATTTGTTCACCCAACATGCTATTTATCTTATGGGAGAGACACCTCTAGTGAACTGTGGACCCCGGTCCTATTCTTTACATCTGAAATACAATCTACTGCAATTGTTCTACTGTTCTCTGCAAACAATCATCATCCACACTATACATCTAATCTTTTGTTACAGCAAGCCGGTGAGATTGACAACCTCACTGTTTCGTTGGGGCAAAGTACTTTGGTTGTGTTGTGCAGGTTCCACGTTGGCGCCGGAATCCCTGGTGTTGCGTCGCACTACATCTCGCCGCCATCAACCTTCAACGTGCTTCTTGGCTCCTACTGGTTCGATAAACCTTGGTTTCATACTGAGGGAAAACTTGCCGCTGTACGCGTCACACCTTCCTCTTGGGGTTCCCAATGGTCGCGTGATGTACGTGTATCAGTACGTTCAGGTGTAACCCAAAAATTAGAACCATGCTCCAGCGCAAGCTTGAGCAGCATATTGGACCGAGCCTCAACACGCTGATCTTCGGCAGTAGTGTCCAAAAAGAATCTGTTTCAGCGGAAGCATCAGCGAGGAAGAAAAAACAAGAAGAATAAGATAAAGTATGACCAAGTTTACGAAGCGTACCCATCATATCCAAGCTGGAGTCGTTCATCATTTGAAGCATATAATTTTCTCGGGAAGCAGCCTCGGCAGCATCAGCAACAGCGGTTTCCTTCAACGCTAGAGCCTCGTGAGCTTGTTAAAGAGCAAGTTTTTCCCTTTCAGAAGATCTTCGAGACCGTTCCATCATCACGAGAGCCTGCTTTTTCATCAATTGCAGTTGTTGTCGGAGCTCGTCCAAATCTTCATTTTGTGCAGCATTCGAAGAACCTCCAATAAACTCGATAGCGGGGGACCTTTTAGAGCAAGACGCAGTGGGCAAAGCATCCGAGGAAGGAGGCACCACGGTATAGTTGTCAAAAATCAACTGGAGAGAAATATTTCGATATCAATAACTCGGCAACATAGCTTTTCATTGATAAGGTCAGATATTTACATGACTATTACAAAGGAGGGTTCCTAGTGAACTAATAGGGTAGTTGTCGCCAAAGCTACTATGGTGGCAACATCAAGAGAGAAACAAAACAAAAGAAGAGACAAGATGGTCTACTTGACCTCCAGCTTCGATGAACTAGGAGCGGGAGTTGGTTTGCATCCGAGGAAGGAGAGGATTTTTTTTTTGAGTTCGGCTTGGCAGCCTTAATCAAAGCCTGCCACCTCTTCGTCTCCATCTTCTTCGCATCTCCGACTTTCGTCCAGTCGACGCTTTGTTGGCTGTCAGCAACCAAGGCGATGGTGCCTTCAACCCCAATCTTCAAGCCTTCTTGCCGAAGACCGAGCCCAAGATCTTCTTGGGAATTGAAGCACTTGGCCAGGGCAGTAAAGGTCTCGGGTTCTTCCTTCTTCGCGAAGAAGTAGGGAAAAAGCCGTGACAGACCTGATCTAGCGTCAGCAAGGCCCTGGCATGCTTCGTCTCCATGAATTTCAAGGAGGGAGAGCACATCGAGAAGGAGAACACCCTCAGGATTCTCGAGATCAAAATCTTGATGTGTCTTCCCTAATGAAGCAAAATAAAGCTTGTCAAAAAGCGTGCCAGGAAAAACATGGTGACCCGAAGAAATAGACACGATCAGAGTACTTACTAACAAAACGTCGACTCTGTGACTCCAAGCGAGTGATAATTTCTTTGTCACGAGCAGACTGCTGAGCTAAGTTTTCACTTAAAGAACTTTCCGCGTCATGAAGTCTTTTTCGAAGATCTTCGACAGCGGTGGCATTTGACTCAGCTTTCTTGCGAGCTTTTTCGCTTTGCTCTAACTTAAGAGCAAGAGCATCAGCATGTTTGTTGGCTTCTGCAAGAGTGTCTAGCAAAACAAAGGATAGCAAGTGTCATGACAAAATAATGAAGGAGAATCTATTCAATGGAAAGCGGCAAGAAAAGAATACCTTCAAGCTTCTTAGCATGATCACGGTACCCGACGAATTGGGTACCGAGGCGGATAAATTCCTTCATCAGAGGCTGAAAGGGAAAATAGAGAAAAGAAAATCAACATAGGAAGAAAAAGCTCGGCAGCAAAAAAATAGAGACGAGTCGAAAAGTGCTAACAAAAATTTGGAACATGCACAAAAGGGGGACTTACATCATCCATCGGAGGAGTCGCAGAACTACCAGTCAAAAGATTAGGCTCTTTGACCGGTTCAATCCTAGCTCTCTCTGGCGAAGAGGCGCGGGGGCTCGCGACAGGAGTCGGATGCCTTATATCTTGTTGAGGAGGCGAGGTTTCGTCCGCATCAGGACGAGCCTCGGAAATAACTAAAGTTCGAGACGTGCTCGTTCGAGTAGTCACGACAATAGGAGGATCTTCCTCATCTTCGCCACTATAATAAGAAGCAGAAGTGTAAAGGAACAACATAGGAAAAACATCGGGTGCAAAAAAGGAAAGGGTGGCAGAAACTTAAGAGCTAATAAGGGCGTCATCATAAGGGTTGAAAGTTGTCCCCTCTTCGTCGGGAACAACTTCTTCGGCAAAAGGTTCGCCGGCTTTGGAGGTGCCAGAATCTGCGGCATCATTTCTCTTCCGCTTGTTCGTTGGAGAAACAGCAGAAGGGAGGGAATGCGTGGATTCGGAAGCTTCAGATTCAACTCATTTTTCAGAGGAAGCCGCAGATTTGTGAGAACCCGCGAATTCGCTCTCAAGGCGAGAAGTGCCCTGTTGTTCGTCAGTGACGACGGTCCATTCTTCGACTTCCCCGCCTTCAGGAAGAGGAGGAAGAGAAGACAGAACTTGGTATTTCTACAAGGGCAAGATATGTCGACAACAGGATTACACAAAGGAAGTCATAAAAAATAGTAGTCGAAAAATATTAAAAACTCAGAAGGATGAAAATTTACCTTTGGGAGGGCGTTGGCGCCGCTATACGGCTCCACGCGGCAGGTGGATGGAACGGAGTCTTTTTTGCTCAGCGAGGAGATTCTTCGGACAAGCTTCTCCAAGTCCTTCACTTCGAGATCTTTGGAGAGCCGGTCGACATCTTCCTCGCCAGCATACATCCAAAGGGGATTCTTGCGAGCCTGCAGAGGCTGGACCCTAATCCTAAGGAAATATGCTGTAATTTGGATACCCGGCAGCTCCTTTCCGCGGGTATTTTGAAGCTCGTGGATACGGGACATCAGTGCCTCTGTCGCCGTTTTTCCTTCTTCGGTGGCCTCCACGTCCCAGGATTGGCGGCGAAGAATCTTGGCACCTCCATCGAAAGGAGCAATGTTGTACTCCACCGAGTCGGAGCTTTCTTCGTGCACATAAAGCCATCTTTTGCGCCACCCTTGGACGGAGTCGGGGAATTTGACGTCAAAATACTCGACGTTAGGGCGAACGCAAATAACAACACCGCCTATGTTGTAGGCGATGTTGTGGGAGCCATTGCGGTGGAGGCAGAAGATACGCTTCCACAGAGCCCAATTAGGATGGACTCCGAGGAAGCACTCGCAGAGAGTTATAAAAATAGAGACATGAAGGATGGAGTTGGGAGTCAGCTGATGAAGGTGCAACCCGTACACAAAAAGAAGGCCGCGGAGGAAATCATGAATGGGGTAGAGAGGCCGCGGATAAGATGGTCAACGAAACTGACCCGATATTCGATAGGAGGCGAAGGATAGCTCTCTTCGCTGGGGAAGCGCAGCGCCTCTTTCTTCTTCATCAATCCAAGCTTTTTCATCAGGTTGATGTCCTGATTGGAAATCTTGGATCTTTCCCACTCCGTCGTCCCGAGATCTGGTGCCGCCATCTTGGATTCGGGAGTACTGTGCCTGGTAAGCCTGGTGCGTGGTGGCATGAACAATGGCGGAAGCAAAAGTGAAATTGTGGAGGAGCTCAGGAGTAGTTGGATGCAATAGGGGATTTTGGAGAAGAGAGCAGAGGTGTTGCGCAGCGAAAGGATGAACGGAGGAAGAAGAAGACTTTATATAGGGAATTGGCGAATCGATGCACCGTTGGATGAAATAATTGTGAGATGGATGTTGTACACTTGGCTAAGGGGTAAATGTGTATTTTGACTGTGAAGGAACGGAACAGATGCTACAGTACGCACGCCAGAAAAATCGGAGGACGTGTGTCCCCCACTTGCACGACGTGTCAAATTGATGAGGGTTTTGGGCCCGCAGGACAGAGAAAGGGCAGTGCTCGCGTCTTCCCGATACAGTGGTCGTGGCTATCGTTAGTAATGATGTCACCTTGCCAAGGAAAAATCTCGGCTGTGAAGATTAAATGAAATTGGCGACAGTAAGAGGCTATCGATTATCTCGAGAGCCTTTGAGCAAATACAAGTTTTTGATCAAATGCTCGGGGGCTACTCTGGAAAAACGAAATTTCGAGTATGATAAAATAGAAATGGCGAGAGCCTATGATCAAAAGCAAGCATTTGTTCATAGCCTCGGGGGCTACTCCCATCGGGAGCGCTGGTCGCGCACCCGATAGAACTAAAAAGCTCAAGAAAGGATGACAATATAGCGACATAAGGCGTTAAAATGTCGAGCCTACAACCAAGTACAAGTCCTTGGCTGTAGCCTCGGGGGCTACTCCCATCGGGAACGCTGTTCGCGTGCCTGATGAAATTATAAAAGGTATAGTGAGCATATTTCGAGTTATAAAAATAACTACATATACTCCCATCGGGAAGGCAACATAAGTCATCCGTTGACTCAATAAAATGTGCTATTCCAACAGCCGAAAGAGCACTCGACAATATATTCTCAGAGCGCCTAAGTTGCGAATAATCTCTGAATGCCGCAAAACTTTGCGAAGGTAAGACCCCAGATCCGTTCTGAGCGGCGTGGCACCATCTCCGACGTCGGTTCGCTACTTGTTTCCGTATCAAAAGATACGAAGAAAACTCCTAACGGACGCGTTAGGTACCCGATAAAATATGACTGGGACTCGACAGATGGTAAGACCTTAAGCGGCATCTGTCGAGTTAATACCAGTATCCCGAGATCATGTCCAGGGACGTGATCTTTGATACGTCTCAAACGTATCTATAATTTCTTATGTTCCATGCTAGTTTTATGACAATACTCACATGTTATATATACACTTTATATCATTTTTATGCATTTTCCGGCACTAACCTATTAACAAGATGCCGAAGCGCCAGTTCCTGTTTTCTGCTGTTTTTGGTTTCAGAAATCCTACACAGGAAATATTCTCGGAATTGGACGAAACAAAAGCCCATGGTCTTATTTTCCACGGAGCCTTCCAGAAGTCCGAAGAGGAGACGAAGAGGGGCGTCGAGGAGGCCACACCCTAGGGGGGCGCGGCCCCACCCCTGGCCGCGCTGCCCTATGGGTGGGCCCCTCGAGCGTCCCCCGACTCTGCCCCTTCGCCTATATATTCTCTCCGTCGCGAAAACCCTAGTACCGAGAGCCACGATACGAGAAAAGTTCCAGAGACGCCGCCGCCGCCGCCAATCCCATCTCGGGGGATTCAGGAGATCGCCTCCGGCACCCTGGCGGAGAGGGGAATCATCACCCGGAGGACTCTACATCACCATGCCCGCCTCCGGACTGATGCATGAGTAGTTCATCCTTGGACTATGGGTCCATAGCAGTAGCTAGATGGGTGTCTTCTCCTCTTGTGCTATCATGTTTAGATCTTGTGAGCTGCCTATCATGATCAAGATCATCTATTTGTAATGCTACATGTTGTGTTTGTTGGGATCCGATGAACATGGAATACTATGTCAAGTTGATTAATGATCTATCATATATGTGTTGTTTATGATCTTGCATGCTCTCCGTTGCTAGTAGAGGCTCTGGCCAAGTTGATACTTGTAACTCCAAGAGGGGGTATTTATGCTCGATAGTGGGTTCATGCCTCCATTGAATCTGGGATAGTGACAGAAAGTTCTAAGGTTATGGATGTGCTGTTGCCACTAGGGATAAAACATCAATGCTTTGTCTAAGGATATTTGTATTATTTACATTACGCACAGTACTTAATGCAATTGTCTGTTGTTTGCAACTTAATACTGGAAGGGGTGCGGATGCTAACCCGAAGGTGGACGTTTTAGGCATAGATGCATGCTGGATAGCGGTCTATGTTCTTTGTCGTAATGCCCTAAGTAAATCTCATATTAGTCATCATGATATGTATGTGCATTGCTATGCCCTCTCTATTTGTCAATTGTCCAACTGTAATTTGTTCACCCAACATGCTATTTATCTTATTGGAGAGACACCACTAGTGAACTATGGACCCCGGTCCATTCTTTTACATCTGAAATACAATCTACTGCAAACATTGTTCTCTGCTGCTCTTTGCAAACAAACATCATTCTCCACACCATATGTTTAATCCTTTGTTTACAGCAAGCCGGTGAGATTGACAACCTCACTGTTAAGTTGGGGCAAAGTATTTTGATTGTGCTGTGCAGGTTCCACGTTGGCGTCGGACTCCCTGGTGTTGCGCCGCACTACACTCCTCCACCAACAACCTTCATGTGGCCTTTATCTGCTACTGGTTCGATAACCTTGGTTTCTTTCTGAGGGAAAACTTGCTGCTGTGCGCATCACACCTTCCTCTTGGGGTTCCCAACGGACGTGTGCATCACGCGCCATCAATCTTGAAGTAGGTTTTTGCGGATTGCCACTAGAGCAGTTAACTAGTACCTGATCCGTCAGATGAACTAGCCCCAATTACCATTATCCCTGTACAATATAATTGCATATCCAAAGAAATGTGATAAACTTGGCAGAGTTATTGTATGATTATAAAGTTGGAGATTTTCCCTGATTCTTCGATTCAAGCAAAATCTCAGGGGCTACTGACATAGGCATCCCCATTGGGCCTGCCAAATATGGTAGCCGGGGTTTACTGAAGGCCCACAAGTCGAAGAATATGAAGCCTAGAAGCCCAATTAGTGTTAAGGAAGATAGAATTGTATTAGGAATATCGACTTGTAACTATTACGGGACGGGCCAGAAACCCTCCTGGATTCTGTAACTGGTGTGCTACGAATCCCTCGGCTCCGCCTCCTATATAAGGGGGAGTCGAGGGACAAAGAAGAAATCGAATCTACTGTCAATACAACCCTAGTTTCTTAATCGTCGAGTACTTTTCGGCTGAAACCTTCGAGATCTACTTGCCCTCTACTTGCAACTAAACCCTAGTTTACAATATGTAGGTATTGAAAAGTTAATCCCTTGTCAGTGATCGTCTAGACTATTTGATCGGTTAGTAGGCACCAAAAATATGTGATGGGCGATCTATTTGAATTATTTGGGGGCCGTGTTTTGGAGGCTGCGGCTGGGAGCCGGCGGCCCCCGATAAGTTGTTCTTAAGACGGTGCCCCCATAAGGTGACGCCCCTGATGGGCGTAGAGTGTATACGCTTAGGTTGAGCTCCAAGTGCAGAGTTTGTAGATGTGGAAGACATGTTTTCCCCACGAGGGTGACTCGAGGATAATATCTAACTCTCGGGGAACTGTGTGTTAAGGGTTTATCTTCTTATCCTTCTTTTATGAGTGATACGTCCAACTTTCATCACTATTCTATATCATAATTTACTGTTATTCATCGATATATTTCATATTTAGAGGTAATACTTTTGTCATTCCATCTATTTTTGCATGTTTGATGATTATTGGAGAATTAACCGCCGGAGCCAGAATTCTGCTGGAAAAAGGACCGTCAAGACACCATATTTATGGAGAAAAACAATTCCCAAAAAATATACAGGAAATCCTATTTTTCCAAATGACGGAGGAAGTTAGAAGGGGAGGCCGAGATGGTCCAGGAGGGTGCCAGACTACCTCTAGGCGCGGGCCAGGCCTTGGCCGCGCCTAGGCATGGTCTGGGCGCCCTGGCCCATCTCTGACGTTGCCCCCTCGCGTATTTCAACCCCTGAGAAACCTAACATCGGGGGAGCGACCAGAGAAATACCCCGCCGCCACTATAGGGCGGATAACCACAGAGAAAGAAAAGCTCTCCGGCAGGCAGAATTCTGCCGGGGAAATTCCTCCCCAGAGAGGGGAAATTGGTGCCATCGTCACCGCCATCGAGCTGGACTTCATCGGGATCATCATCTCCATCATATCCACCACCAACACCATCATCACCGCCGTCTACACGCCGTCCCGCTGTAACATCTTAGGTTTGATACTTGTCTAGTTTATAGGGGAAACTTTCCCGGTGTTGATTACTCCTTGTAGTTGATGCTATTGAGTGAAACCATTGAATTAAGGTTTATGTCCAGATTTCTATTAAACATTATATCACCTCTGATTATGATCCATATGATGTCTCGTGAGTAGTTCGTTTAGTTCTTGAGGACATGGGAGAAGTAGTAGTGGAACTATGTTGAGTAATATGCAATGATTTGATATTTAAGTTGTGGTGCTATTCTTCTAGTAGTGTCATGTGAACATCGACTACATGATACTTTACCTTTATGGGCCTAGGGGAATGCATCATGTATTTGGCTACTAATTGTGGGGTTGCGGGAGAGACGGAAACCCAAACCCACGTTAGGAAATCGGTGCACGAGGGAGTGTAGGATCTCAAAGTTTAAGACTGTGGTTAGATTTATCTTAATTACTTTCTTGTAGTTGCGGATACTTGCAATAGGTATAATCAAAAATATGTATTAGTCCAAGTATGGGGTAGTACATTAGCATAGGTTCACCCACACAACACTTACCAAAGCATTGAAGACTATACAGCTATGTGAAGCGAAGCACTTGAAGAAATTCCCGTGTGTCCTCATGAACGTTTGGTCATCATATGTACAACAACCGGCTTGTCCTTTGATCTATAAATGATTGGGCCACTCACTGTAATTATTATTACTGCATTTTATTTACTCGTATTTTATTTATCTGCGATACCAAATACCCCTACAAACCTGTTTGCTAATGTTTACAGTGAATCCTCGATCAAAACTTCTCGTCAACACCTTTTGCTCCTCGTTCGGTTCGACACTCTTATTTATCAGAAGTACTACGATACACCCTCTATATATACCTATGGGTCATCAATGAGACCTGCAAAACAAAGCAACATGTTTTGTGCCCTCAACCTCACCAAGTGGTTGTCAAGCACAAGGTGTGAGCAAAGATGTGAAATGATAATAAATGCAAATAAGAAATAAATATGAAATGATATGAATGGTTATGTAACGGTGCTAGAAAACAGTGTGGTGTGTGGAACTAGTGGGATAGATCTCTCTACTTGCACAACTCCAGAAAACAACTTGATATCCAAATGATGGTAAATAAATATGCAAGGATGGTGGAAACAATAATGGATGATATTTTTGGGTTTTATATTGTGAATGCAAGAAATAAAAGTGTTTTTGTATTTTCGGATTTTTGAATGGCTGAAAATAAAAAAAAAGTGTGTATAAAGTGTTGGAAAGATGTTTCTTATGATAAAAAATGGACTGGGGTTCATAGTTTCACAAATGCACTCTCTTTTATAAAGTGGTAGACAATGGAACACTAAAATTGACATATATGATTGCAAAATAAAGGTTTCATGATAAGTTACTAGTTATACGGGCATCACATCCTAACATAGATATCTTTTATTTTTTAATCTCTCTGATGCTCCACCAAGATGCGAACTAAATCATAACACCCTAATAATTGAGATAAATCAGAGTATAGCATTAAGTTCTATGACATGAAGTTAAAATAAGAACATGCTAGATCTACTCATGGAGAAGTGCAAGGTCACCCCACATACCTGGTAGCATGGTATTCTCTTTATCCCTAGTGAGGTAACAAAGTAAGGTAAACACCTGAGTGAATCGCGGAATTTCTGTCACTTTCACCGCACCAGCCACCCCTCGTTACTCCATCTAATGCATATGTTCCCCCTCACACGCCCTCATACACAAGTTTGATCATAACAAGTAAACAAGAGCGGGGTACATAATATGCATCTACTTTCATAACTGAAACAAAACTATTGCAATCTCAAACATATATTAACTCATAAAAAGATCCACCACAAAGGTATTACATAGATGACCGTAATCATGTTTAGCAGCTCATACGGTGCTAATTAGTGAAGCTTAAAGAGAGGAAAGATACATAAGTTACTTCCACAAACCCGTAGTCCAGGGGTGGACTACTCCCTATTCATCATGGTGACGATGGTGGAGTGGTTGGAGGAGGCGGAGACCACGCCGGCAGCGCCACGCCGGAGTTTTCCCCCTCCAATCTGCAGCTCGAGGTCTCTGTTTTCGTGTTTCTGTGTTTCGGCGGCGCTCCCTTCCGGAATGCATCGGGGGAGTATTTTTATAGACGTTTTTAGGTCAAGACGGAGGCACGGAAATGAAAACGGACGACATCGGAGGCTCCAGGGCCAGGATGGGGTACCCCACACGGCCAAGGAGTGGCCAGGATGGGGCACCCTACGCGGCCAAGGAATCTGGCTGCATGGGCCTACCCTTTTGGTCCTCGGACTTCCTTTTTTGCACTTCCTTGTCTCGTACTCCTTCTTCCTTCTAAAAACCGATCCTCGTAAAATCTCAGGTGATTTGGATGTCGTTTGAGTCCCTAAAACATCAAACTATAGAAAAAGGGATTTTCTGACAGTGCAGGGTTAATTCCAGAAAAATAGGGAAAATGTGAAATATCCCTAAAATCAATATAAAACAATGATAGAACCCTTATATGATGCAAATATGATTGAAATATAAGTAATATAATGCAAAGTTCATGTATGCATTTTAGATGAACCAGCGTTGGACGATTTATGGGGGTGCAAGTGGAGATGCTCTAAGAAGCAAGTTAGAACTTTTGGTGAACCCCGTTTAACTTCTATCTAGCTTGTGATATTATTTGTGATCCTCTTAGAAGGAGTTGACGCCTCGGCAACAACATCCTTCACGACATCCGTCGCCTCCTTGGCCGTCACCGTAGACGATGTCGCGTCCTTTGTAGCCGTCGCGTCCATATTTTCATCTATAAAATTGAAGCCTAGTTTTGTAACAAAACCTTCGTAAAACCGAAGTATTTCAAAACCATATGGAGTAGTTTTTTTTTCTGTAACTACGACGGGCATAAGCCAGCATAAGCATATATTCAGCCAAATCTCAAGTGCAGAGTCAAATTACAAGTTGGAAAGAAAAATGAGAAATCAGAAGCGCCACCGCCAAGCCTAGAGACTAAGCATCCAACAACAATGAAACATACCGAAAGGATACGGGGTAATATTTAACTTTCTTGCTGGCAATACTCCATTTTCAGAAAAAGAGGTCTAGTTGTTTTATCAATACTTCAAAAATAGCAGTTTTGAGAGGTATTCTATAATATTAATACCACGGTTTTTAGGCACAGCCAAACACATCAAAGAATTTGAAGCTGTGATATTTTGAGAAACTATAGTATTGCTGAAATATTTTTAAAAAATACTTTGCTACCAAGCACATCCTAAGTGTCACTCTCTTATACAGTATAAAGTTGTGTTAGGTTTACCAACTTTACAGGAGTACCGTGGCTAGCTACTTTACTGTTGTGGGTCGTATTTTAGCGGTTCCTTCGATCATATTGCTGATCGTATCCGGGGAAGAATACAAGGTTGTGAAAAGATATTTTCTCGTGCTGGAAGAGAAGTGTTTTTGAAGACAGTAATTCAAGCAATTCCTATTCATTCTATAAGTTGTTTCAGACCGACTAAGAAAGTTTGCTAAAACTTGAGGTCATGTATTGCAAAATGCTGGTGGAGTAGTTCCCTTGATCGCCGTTCGCTTCATTAGGTTGCGTTGGACACTCTTATTGCACCAAAAATTAAAGGTGACATGGGTTTTAGAGATTTAGAGTTGTTTAACCTGGCCCTGCTTGGAAAACATGGCTGGAGACTGGTGATGAAACCAGACACGCTCTGTGTGAAAGTTCTCAAGGGCAAATATTTTCCAGAAACTGATTTTCTACAGGCTATAGTTCCTAGGAACTCATCAGCTACTTGGAGAGCTCTCGAACAAGGGCTACTCAAACGCATTGGAGATGGTCTGACGGTGTGGCAAGATAAATAGATCCCTGGATGTCGTTCCATGCAGCCCACTGTGCAGACGGGAGGGGCATAAATTAATCTGGTGTCCGATCTTATTGATCATGAAACGGGGTGCTGGAAAATCGATGTGATAAGGAATAACTTCATGGCGCCGGAAGCTGATGCAATTTTGAATATACCTTTGAGACGCTATGGAGGTGAGGATTTTTGGGTTTGGTCTCTAGAAAGGACATGCATCTATTATGTAAAGTCAGCGTACCGTCATGGGCGGAGCCAGGGCCCGACTAGCCTGGGCAGCTGCCCGGGCTCCCATCGTGCATGTCTTTGAAGGTCAAGTAGAGAAAGCTGGTTAAAATAGTATTTTGGCTGGGCAAACTCTGCTATGTTTGACCGCTTTTTTTTCCCTCCCATCTTGCCCAGGCTCTGATCCTGAGCTAGCTCCGCCACTGCGTACCGTGCTCGAATGAGTCGCAACGAGTATTTTGCTCTAGACGAAGGGACGGTTACGGAAACCTCAACTACAGACAAACATATGTGGTCTGTCTTATGGAAGCTGAACGTTATGCCAAAGGTGCGAGTGTTCTGGTGGAGAGTTGTGTGTGGTATCCTGCCAGTGGAGACTATACTGAAGCATAGACATATGTCCTAGATTGGTAGATGTAAAATCTGCCTTGCAGCGGATGAAGATCTACTGCATGCTTCGATCACTTTGTGATCATGCAATAAGGTTTTGGGATGTGGCTCAGTCTTGGATGGACTTTTCATTGCCAAGGCTCCACCCCCTGACTTGGTCGAGAGACATACTCTGCGACACAAGATTCTCGGATTTAGGCGGTGCCAAAATTATCACAACAATGTGGGCAATTTTGAGTTTGAGGAATAGCTGAGCGCATGATAGGGGCAGTTTTGACCCTATCCAGTTGGTGAAAATGGCGAAGGAGGCTCTTGCTGTGATTGCTGTTCCGGGAAAGCTCACAAAAATCCTCCCTCGTCATGGTTGGCGGCCACCAGAAGATGATGTTATCAAAATAAATATTGATTGTGGACTGTCTATGGAAGCTCGGAAAGGTGACGCTGGTGGTGTTGCAAGATCACGCTCCACCTATTTAGGAGCTTGGAGTAAACCTCTCTTGGGTATTTATGATCCGCTTATTGCAGAGACTTTGGCGCTTCGTGAGGGTGTCATTGTTGCTAAGCTTCGAGGCTTCCAAAGAGTGGTGATGGAGACTGATTGCCTGGAGTTAGTCGAACTCTGGAACTCTCGTCACGGTTCACATTCAGTTGTGACACCTATCCTTCAAGAGATCGGAGAGCTAGTTTTAAATTTTATTTCTTTCCATATTCAGCATGTATAAAGATCAGCTAATACCCCAGCCCACCTTTGTGCAAAATTTGCTTGCACATTGATGGAAACGGATAGCTGGCTTGATTGTATCCCAGATTTTCTGGTTGTCAGGTGTGGTGTTAGTTGAATGAAGCTCTCATATTTCCCTGCAAAAAAAAAAACTACTTCTCCACATTATTAGATTGTAATTTATTTTCGGGTTAGCCTCAATATAAAACTGAACCGTCTGATCCTTCCATGACCTGATCTGGTGCCGAAAACTCTAGGCCGTAGGCGGCGCATGTGGCATGCTGCCTTCGTTTGTATGTCGTGTTTATGGCCCTTTACGAGTGTACGCGGAAATGGAATTGCGTGAGCACCTTCGCGCTCCCCGATCCGGGCCATTTACGCGAAACTTGGTGGCAGAGCACTCGGTAGGGCCGCAGGAGCCGGTTGCCGTTGCTCTCTCTAGCTTGGTTCCCTGAACAAAAGAAGCAGGCGAATTCAGAGTGAGATTTCGTTTGCATATCCTGGATTGGCAGTCACAGTCACGGGGCGTGCTTTTTCGCAGCCAGATTTGTTGTGGTGCGACCAACCAATGGGAAGAAGACACGGCACGGTGCGGGCAAAAGCTCCTGGTGCCTGGCTCGACCCTTTTCTCCCTCCCTGCCCTGGTACGCGAGGTGTCCACCCTACCGACTACCGTAGCCTAGTCCGTCCCATCCGTGTGGTGTGACCCGCGCATTCCCCTCCGCAAAGATCGCCTACTAAACCCCATTCCTCCCCAGCACGAGCTCCACTTGACTCAACTCGAGCGGCACCAGGAGGGAGAAGGAAGGAGCAGGTGCTCCGCCGAGAAGAACAAGCCAGGGTTCTGCGTCCTGCTCTGCTCTCTTCTCATCGTTCTGGGGTTTCTTTCTTGCGCCGTCGGTCTGCACTCTTTCGTTTTCTTTGTCGACTTTTGCGGATCTTTCGTTTTCCTTGCGATCTTTTGGGGTTTTCTGTTCCTAGATTGTGACGGCCCCAAGTTCACGCTTCCTCATCTCCTAGGGTTCTTCTTGGTTTTGGTTACCTTTCTTTTCCCTTTCTTTTATGCCATAATTATTCTTGGCTCGGAAGGGCTTACTGTGAATGTTATGATGTTTAGGCATCTTTTTGCCTGTTGGTCCCAGTTCCAGATCCACACTCATGGCGTCTCATGCTTATCAGGGTTTTTCTTCTTCTTCTGTGGGGTTGATTAAACTGAAAGATGGTTCTGAAGAAGCTGCTTCAACTCTTTGGAGTAGGCAAGAAGATGAAGGATGACAAGAAGAAGAAAGGTGATGTATCTTTCCCTAGTGATCAATTCATCACTGCTATCTACACTGCTACTACTTTTTTTCGATAAAGGGAATATATTAAACACTGCTACTACTTCTCATCACAAAAATTGGGCTAAGAAGATGTGAAGTTTTTTTTTTGTTTCTGTTTCTCAACGTTCTTCTAACAAATGAATCTGTTTATGCAGGAAAGTCCATCGATCCTCTTTCCCAAGGTACATTTACATGTCCAATGTAAAATCTTAAATTATTCCATGTGTGCCTCCTGAATATTTATTTTAATTTAAACAGTATCAAATCATCTGAAATTATTGTACATGAAACTTTTAGTCATTTGAGTAATGAGTAAAGTAAACCCTGAAGTGGATCTAGGAGTTAAGAAAATCTTGACTAATAAATACTCGTGGTATTGTTGAACACTCGGTGCAGCCACTTGGGTAGTTGTACTTCATTTATCTAAAGAGATTGTAGCCAGTTAGTTCATGGGGTCTGGAGAACTTGTATAAGGAAGCAGTAGGTTTGGTACGGTGCTCTCTGTAAATGAGGGTTGAATTACATGTCGGACTCACTCCTTGACAAAATCACAACTTTTTAGTTACTATTACATGTAGTACTAGTTTTATTGAAACTGTAGGATTTCTTTAAAACGGCATCCAACTTTCAAAAACGTTTACACGAAAACTAGCTTGCATTCGCTAGGACTGGGAGAAAGGATACAAAAAACAGGGATTACTAGTCTTACTAGGTTGAACCAATAGATTTTATACCTGCCAACATGTGTTCATACAAATAATAGTTTTAATTATACGTTAGTGCTCATGACAAAGTAACAGAATAGTATGAAGAAAAATCTATAAAAACTAAAAGAATGAAAATTGCAAACTGGAAAAAAGAAGACCAGTAACAGCTACTACTAGTTAAGCTCAGGTGAATTTCCTGAATGCAGTTTCTTTATTCGTGGTATTCCTTAAGGGAACAGTGCAAATCTGCAATTCTACAGTGGCATTGTTGCAGTGAACCTTAACAGGACAAGTGGTATAGGCTGGATTAGATGGGATCCCATTCTGTATCTCTGTCCTAGACTATGAGAATGTACGTACTATTTGGCGATAATGTCATCATCAGTGAACAGTCCATTGATTTCAGGTGCTGCACCAAATTCTACTCTTAACATCCTTGCAAACAGCAGTCATTTGGATCCCTGTTCAAGTGAAGCTGGTACGGCGTTATCACTGCATAAGCATGGCCCTGAATTTTCAAGCAATATATCGACGATAAAGGAAGTACATGGATTTGAAATGGTGGACTACGATCCAGTTAACCAGTTTGATGTTGTTCAAGATTACTCGGACCACCACTATGCAAAGACTTCACCAGGGAATGTATGCTATTTCTTCTCTTGAACTCTGTTTCTTATACATTCATCTGTCAGTTAATTTGCCACCTCCAATATGTGACCAGACCACCAAAGATTGGGCGAAAACAATCCAAAATGAATGGAAGCTTCTACAGCGGGATCTACCTGGTCGGTATATATCTTGTATGACAACACCAGTATATTTGTTTTGATCAGATTATAAGTACATTGACGAGGAGTATATAGCATCCACAGGTCCTTTATTATTGTCACCAAATGGTTTTTTAAGCGAGTTTTATCGTATTAATTTGGCCTGCTGAATAAACTATATCAAACCTGTGTAATTTTCAAGGTAGTATCCCCATTCACAACACTTGATTGTGTGGGTTTGAGTTTTGACATGGCTGTTGGGCCCTAAATAACTCTTGTCATTATTCATGCTCGCATCGATGTGTTCAAAGATTCCTTGATGCACCTTTTTGTGTGTACTCATTCCCCCGATCTGAAATTACGAAAACTCCACTCCATATACACAGGCAATCAGTCATCATTCTCTGAATTTGGTTTATGCCGATTATACCTTATTAATTTTCTTGCTAAAAGTATATTAAATTTGTGACTTTGAGGGTAGTATCACCGCACTCTACCAGAATTTGGTTAGGATATAGCAATGATTCTCCGAACTTAATTCGTGGCTAAAAGTTTTGATGGATGTTGAGTCCAATTCATGATCAGCTTATTTGAATGTTCATTGATGCTAATTTTGCATGCACTAACGTCCCACAAACTGCCACTAATCAAACATCAATGGACACAATGTTGTTCTATACAATTATAATTTTCTGCATTTCTTGGCTTTTTCATATTGGAATCTTGCCCTTTTTTCATGCAATCTTTTCATATGGGATTATCATGTTTTCAGAAAGTAGTCATTTCATATTTGGAAATGAACGGGAAACTGGAAACTATTTCAACTTCTAAGCTAATGTGCCATAAAGGGGTCCCAGTGTCACATTGTCATTGAATAGTTGCATCTGCAGTCTTTCTTGTAGAGGAGTTGTGCCTTGCATTAGTTGATTTGTTGTACTAATAATAACTTGGATCTGCGTTTGGTTTCATTTCTGCAGAGTCTATATATGTTAGAGTTTATGAGGATAGGATTGATCTGATTAGGGCTGCTATTGTTGGGTCTGCTGGAACTCCATATCATGATGGTCTGTTCTTCTTTGATGTTCACTTTCCTCCTGAATACCCGCGAAGTCCACCGGTATATTAACACTCCACACCCGCCTTCCCCTTATTTTTACCATTTCACATCAGTCTTCCAAGATGCAATCTATTAACGGAAACCTTTTAATTATGCACAGAAAGTCCATTACCATTCGGGTGGGCTGCGGCTAAATCCAAACCTGTATGCAAGTGGAAAAGTATGCCTTAGTCTGCTGAACACTTGGCCAGGTTCTAGATCTGAGAAGTGGGGCAAGTCAAAGTCCACCATGCTGCAGGTGTTGGTCTCCATCCAGGGCCTAGTGTTGAATGCTAAACCATACTTTAATGAGCCAGCCATCCTTATCCGTAGAGAAAAGCATTCCTTGGCATATAATCAGACCACGTTTGTACTATCCTGCAAGACAATGTTGTATTCACTTCAGAAGCCCCCAAAGGTAATTACAGAACCCTCATTGCTCGCCAAGGTTTTGTCTTGGTTAGACTTACTCTAATCATCTTCATGCTTCAAAGGAAGATATTCGGTTGTCACGGTTACATAACTCCAAGATAGTCGTTCAGAAAATAATTTGCATAGATTCAAATGCATATAAATTCAGTGTTGCGTTCAAATCAGCTCCTACCATATTTAACTAAATCTTTTATTTCTTATAGACTTTTGTACCATCTTTATTTTTATTCTAATTAATTTGACAGATTCCCATTGTATCAATTATACTTGTCATCTATGTAAACTCTTATTAGCAGCTCAGTGCACCCGGCCCAAAGAGGAGACGTTTCTTGCGAGTTGTGACATGAAATTACCAACTTCAAGTTTTACACATTTTCATAACACTTCTAAGAAACAACGATCTCCACTGTATTTTTACAGAATGCTTTTTTTTGAGGATTTCGCCGACAAAGAGTTCTTTTTCTGAGAGAACCGTCGACGTATTTTTACAGAATGTAGAAGAAATGGAGTATTAAAATTATTTTCGAGATATCACCACCATCATGTACACTCCTTCAAAGGAAACGACACCCCATTCCGAGTAGAATTGGTTTCTTTTGCATAGTAAAAATACATCCTTCAGATATACACCTTGGTGCATTCTTCAAGTCACTGAATTCAATCTTATAGGCCTTACCTTTTTGTTCTGCAGCATTTTGAGACCATTATCATGCGCCATTTCCATGAGCGTGAGCGGGCCATCCTGGAGGCATGTGGTGCATATGCATCTGGCAAGATCGTTGGATCATCGGTCAAGGATGGCCGGACATACACCCCCAACAAGTGCTTTGGGCGTTTTAAGGAGTCCCTGGAGGCACAGACCGAACTTCTTGCGAAGGAGCTAGCCGCGAACAGGATTCGTGCGCTAGAAGTGAAGAGAGATTCTACAGATGAGATCGTGTCTACCAGCTAAGATTCTCTTCTGTCAGAAGATATCTGACGATTGCAAAGTTCACGTAATTAAATTAAAATTGAAAGTCGGTTTGTAGATCACACACGTTAGTAATACTCTTAAGAGATGGTGCTATAACAATTGGCTGTAGTTTAGCGCTTGCTATTTGTTAGCTATGTGATGGACAAGATTTGCTTCCTTTCTTCGTGGTTTTATCATGCGACCTTGGTGCCTGCATGAACATGGCAGTAGAACCTGTGCCACTTTGATGAGCAATGAAAGTACTTTGCTTTATTTTTTAGCAACTCAAGACATTTTGTCATGTTTTAAAGTTTGATCAAAGCAGCACAAATTGAAAAACAATAAGCTATTAGGTTCAGCTATCAGCACCAAGTATTCCTACATCATCAAGCTTTTTTTAAGTTTTTTAATCATATTTTTACATTTTCTTAATTTTATTATAGCTCTGTGAAACTTTAATTTAAAAAATCAGCTTAAACGAAGAACTGAGAACAAAACTAGGAGCTATGTGAGGCATGACTCTAACAACTAAAGTTTAGTACTTGGTGCTTATATTTTGACACAAGTGCATATATATGGTATGAATTTGATGCGATTTCATGGTCAAGAAAATGTTTTCTAGACCTAGGATTAGCTGTGTGTCGGCAATATAATACCATGTGGATGAATGCCTTCCAGATTTGTTTTAAAAACCATGCTAACACGGGTTATTCATAGTTTTGAAATTGCCAGACAATAGGAAATTATTATGTAAAACAAATTTGTGTCCCCTTTTTTTGCGGGGGAATATTTATGTCCTCTTAACTATTGGTCAATTCAAATTTTGTGAGTGAACAGACATCTTGGACTCATAACCTTGGTCAAACCATTGACCAACCTGCATAAGAAAAATTAGAAAATTACAATGAAAATGGATAAAAAAATTTAAAAAATGAATAAAATATAAACGTCATGGGAGAGTTGAAGTATATGAAGGTATGAACAAAAATCTAAATAGTAGATGAATATATACAACTCTAGCAAGCATAAATTAAGCCATGGAAATTATTAAAGATGTCTGGGCCACAAGGTCTAGAAGGCTTACTGAAAAAATACATGCATGAGGAGTCGTTACATCGGGTGACACTTTCTTTTAATAATGAGCGCTTTATTACTTATGAAAACAATTACACCGATCTCTGCATAGCTAAGATGCACACAGGCGTTCAAATAATCTTGTTACATCGGGTGACACTTATGTACCATAGATGCCCCTTAGCAAAAAAAAAAAAAAAAACTACGCATCGAAGTGACTTGCTCCTTTGTGGACTTTTATGTTATGTTGGATCCTAGTTTACGATTGACTGTACCTCCGGTTTCCGGAGTAGCCTCTATACATTTAATTTATAGGATGGAGTCCATACCCCTCTTTTACTTCATGGATCTTGTCAGCATACAAGATATTGTCGTAAAGAAAGTGGGTATCTTAGAATATGGATCATCAGCGGATACCAGATTGGTAAAAACATGCTCAAAAAGCAAGAGTTGATGATTTCCGGAAAGCTATACCTGTCACAGAGAAGTGAGAAGAGGAGGAGAAGGTGGGGAAGAAGAACATGTGTATGCCGGAGTTGTGGAAGAACAACACTGCAGGCCTGCCGGTAGAGAGTAGGCGGAAGGAGAACGCTAACACCCTGCTGCACCACCGGAGACGACCTCCATCTCCCTCGTCGTCAGCACCGGCCAAACCACCAGCCATCACCATCTGTGGCCAGCGAGGCTCCCATGCCGCCTGCCACCCTTCCCTCCTCAAATCTCATCCTCTGTCATTCGGCTGCCGCCCTAGGCGATCCATCTAACCTCCGCCATTGGGCAGTTCTTCTCTAGCACCCGCACCCCCAAACCCTAAGGTTTTGGGCTCACTCCACCACATTCGCCGAGAACGGCATTGGGGAGCCAACTGATTAATTAGATGGACTCTCCCCCCCATGGTCAACGTCTCCACTCCCCCCCCCCCCCCCCCCATCGTCGACATCTCCACTCTCCCCATCATCAAAGTCTCCACTACCCGGTGGATTATGGTCCTCGTCAATAAGATGGAACTTACGCTTCTTGGAAGCTTGCATCACCGCCGCAGTAGTGTCCTTCGCGTTTAACGCCATGTCCCAAATCGTCGTGATAGTCTTGTTGGCATTTAACACCGTAGTCAACACCACTGCAGCCGCATCCTTCGCGGCCCCCGTCGCCCCCTTGGTAGTCGTTGTAGCCACCGCCGCCTCCTTCGCAGCTACCGCCACCGCAGCTGAAGCGGTGAATGTCGGACTAGTAGGGAAAACGGTATAGGAAAACGTTCATTGGCAGTGCACCCATCTAAACGCACGTGACTGGTATTAGTAGTCGCGTGCCAAAAATACGCACGCGACTGGTAGGCGCGTAATGGCAACGTAGCGGAGGGTAGCGCACACGAATAGTATGTGGGACCAAGTTGTACTCGGGTTCATAAAGTACCCACTCCTCCATACCAGTCGCGTGTGCCTTTGTCCGTCCGCTCCCAATATATTAGGCTGACAGGTGCGAATCCGGCAAAATACTAGCCGTTTTCAAAATGGGAAAATTCAAAAAATAAAATCCTTTGAGATGGCCATGTGTTATGCCATCTAGTTTTAAGGAAAATTAAGAAACATAAATTTCGATATAGTATGCAAAATGGCGTCATGTTTGGGTAAAATAGCTTTTCTGGTTGCAAACGACCTCCGATGGAAAAAAAAAACTTTATATGAAAATGTATCTACGCAAAATTTTACATCCGATTTCAACGCCCTTCAGGTGTTTAGAGACTTTTTAGATTCCAAAAAATCGAAAAGGAAAACAGAGTTTTTTCAGGTTTTGCATTTCCATGAAAATTTTCAAAAAAATTCCTTCTCTCCACCTTCTCCACTTTATCCCTCCTCCTCTTTCCATTCTGTCCATTCTCCTCTCCTCCACCTTCTCCCCTCCTCATCTTCCCATTTTTTCCCTCCTCCTCTACCCAAAGATGACCACCACCTCTGGGGACCACCTCCTCTCCGGCAACGAATAGCGGTGACCTCCTCTCCGACAACGGCAACCATCTCCTCTCCGACAACCACCTTCGACGCCCTGCTCCACCACCGCTCCGTTACCGTCGATGACCTGCTCCTCTCATACGATGGCGACCACCTCCAACACCCACCTCCCACGCCCTGCTTCGCCACCGCCGATGCCCTGCGCTAGCGACCGGATCCTCTCCTAGATCTCGTCAACGCCACAAAGAGGCGACATGGACTCGATTGCTTTATTTTTTTTTCTTGTAGGGTGTTTTGTGAAAAATCACATGGACAACTAGGCACTGGTCCCAGCTTTTTTTTAATAGCCAAAAAAATAACTGGCAGCGGACCGGACAAGAGCATGCGACTAGTAACTTATTGGCAGCGTGCCGGGTGCGCACGCGACTAGTACCTGACATACTAGTCGTGTGTTGGGTACGCACGCGACTAGTAGGACCTTACAAATGGCGAGGTACCAGTAGCGAGCCAGAGCCTGCGGCTGGTAGCCAAAAATGGCACGCGATTGGTAGGTTTTTCCCTACTAGTGCTGCCTCCTTGGCAGACACCGCCTCTTCTCCTCCATGGCTAGCGAGACGTGAGAGTGAGGATTTTAGGATTGGTGGTGGTGGTGTGCGGGGAATATGGGATGGGGAACGACTCAGGGGGTTTCGGGATCGATTCAGCGGCAGGTTAACCTTACTGTGAGCTTGGATGGGTGGCTACACCGTTTAATAAGTTTGTTTTCCCAAGTACTACCTCCGTCTTAAAATAAGTGCCCCAGCTTTGCTTACATATAGATGTATGTAGACGAATTTTAGTGTGTAGATATATTTATATCTATAAAGAAAAGGTGCAGCATTTATTTTAGAATGTAGGAGTATGAATTTCGTGAGTTTTAGAGCATCGAATTCTGATGAACTTCCGCTTCTCCTGAAATTAAAAATTTATTTTTATGTCAAAATGTTATTGTTATTTTTATGTCAATTGTATTGTTATAATTTTTATTTACCCTTTTTGCGAAATACGCATATGCACTCGTCCCTATGAACGCATAGGCACCCTATCTCTATGGATATCTTCGAAAGACTAAGTCCAAGAAACTGGTTGATGGGTCTTTAAGATTGACGAAAAAAGCTTCTAAATTTGGAACAAAATTTTGGTTCTATGAGATAGTGCATGTTTCCCTTGATCTAATTTCTCCGTTTTGCCAACTGGTGCGCCACCTTTTGTTATTTTTTATCTATATGCTGGCTAAGCCTTTTTTACGTTCTGTTTTGAATTTCCGCTAATTTTTTTAGGTTTTTATTAACCCTTAGAGGAATGAAAAATAGCTTAGAGCTCAATCAATCAGCTCCTTATCCGTTGGATGTTCCGCGGTGATTTCGCGTAGGCCAGTTGCAATATGTATTTTTCAGATTATTCTATAGGTTGTAACCGGATTTACTTTTGTTATTGTTATTCTTTTTTAGTTACACTATGATTGCGACGGAATATTCCTCGGTGACCCTATACTTGCAACTGACTTTTGAAAGCGTCATTCGAGTCACAAATTAAAAGAAAAAATACTGTATAAGATGTCCCGTCCCGGATATGCCGGTGAGACCGTGAGAGATGTTCGGAGCTCGCCCGCTCACGCAACAAGCAAAAGGCAACGGTCAAAGCGTCGCGCAAATCCTAGCCGCTGGCGTCATGGCGGCCATCCGTGATCCGTCCCAGCGCGTCCGAATAGATTGTCGGGGACAAAATCCTGGCCCAACCTCAAGACTCAAATCAAGTTTCGTTCGCGGCGGATTTAAAGCCGGCCAAAATCTATGCCTGCTTTACATGACCGCAAACAAAACGTAGACGTCGTAGGCCTCTGAACCGTCAGTTAGTCTCCAAAATCCAATACACTCCCAGAAACCTAGGGAGAGATGGCCAACGCACCTCCCGCAGGCGTCGCGACGCCTCCCACCGTCACGACGACGACCAAGAAGCCAAAGCTCGAGCTGACGGCGAAGGAGAAGGCCAACAAGATCAAGAATCGGGTGGACCAGAGGAAAGCAGCAAAGACGCGGAGGCTCAAGGCCGCCGCAACCGAGGAACGAAGGAAGGAGGCGGAGCATCTCCAAGCCATGCAGTCCAATGCCAGCGTGTATGCCCTTGCAAACTCGGTCGCGCATCAGGCCCTCTTGATGATCAACCGGAATATGCTCACGCAGATTGCCGCGACGAGCGCCAACAGTGCTGAGATGTGGGTCATCGGTGAGACTGTGACCCGCCCTAATGTGACTTGAGTCACGGATTTGTGCCCAATCCCACGAACTGACCATGGGTGGGGGGGGGTGGGGGTGAGAAGGGAAACACCAAGACCACGAAGAATACAACGAACTCACACACTTCACAACCCGATACAAATCAAATTTACTCTTAGTGGCTCGATAACCACCCCGATAGAATCAAGTGAGAGAGACCTTGGGGTAGAATCACGAGATCGATGAAGAACAACAGACAAATACGTGGGGAGACCACTAGAATCACACACAAGATGTTCCAAATTCTACAAAGAATGCCTTGGACTACAAAGGAGTCATAATCCCGAAGGGACGAGGAAGATAAGCTCAAGGGATAATCTCCAAATGTTTTGTCTAACCCTAGAAATGGCTGGTACGGTTGCTCATAGAGACAAGATTCGACTTAAGGGTATTTTGGTACTTTCGTGCGGAATAAACACACCCACACAATGGGCCAATAACGGTTCATATCTGGAGTTCGAACTACTAGGCAGTAGTGCCGCCCTTGTCACAGCGACAGTATCAGCCTGGGCGGTAGTGTCGGTCTTCTCCTGGTGGTGAGGTGTAGGGTGGCACTGGGGCAGCGACAGTCCCGGCCCATGCTGGCGATAGTGCCAGTCTTCTCCTGGTAGCGAGGTGCAGGGCGGCAGTGCCGCTACCCCTGAGCGGCAGTGCCGGCCCCTCCTGGCGGCTGTGCCAATCTTCTCGTGGTTCGTACCTAAGCACACATAAGTAGTTGGGTTGAGATAGCACGCCGTTCAATGGTTTGTCGAGGTCGAGCGTGGAGAGGAGCGAATTCACCTCGACTTGTATGGCTTTGGTGTGTGCTCGTGTCATGGGTCCACTCGGGAACTTGGTGGCCTTGATGGAGTATCGTCCGTAGGGCGGGCTGCATCACGCTTGCTGCCTCCAAGATCGGCCGTGCAGCCGTGTGTGTACGGGCTCGGGCATGCGCCCTCCACTTTCGAGTAAATGGTAGCACCAGCCCAGTTCTCCTACTCGCCACGAGACGGGTTGTGCGAATGACGGGGCCCTCACCGGGCTCCCTGGACCTGAGCCACGTGATGGCGCTTTGCTCGAAGACCCCACAGGTGGTGCCCGCTGGCTCCATGCCAGGTGCCTGGAACCTAAATGTTGTGCTAGTTTGACCTGACAACTATGCAGTCGGCATCCATGGCGGACTTCATGGCAGCGACCATGCAGCCTCCTCCGGTTCATTTGGCACCCATGAGTTACCCGCTCACGATGCCGCCCACCATGCAGGAGCCTCTCCCGATCCAGCTGGCTCCCATGCCAGCCGATGATGCCTACTACAATGAGGACGGCATGATGGACGTCATGATCCAAGGCTGCCATATTGCACCCAAAAATCAAGTTTATGTACTACCACCGTACCACAACTTGTAGTTTGTGTGTGAAATGCACGTCCAAAACAAGTTGGTGTAGCGCTGGTGTTATTAACTCATCGTGAAACAATTTTGGATCAGAGTCAAATGGTCAATACAAAACTGAACCGTCGGATCCTTCCATAACCTGACCTGATCACAGGTGTTGTAAAAGGAAGAACTGATAAACTGGAATAGGAATTAGGGTTTTTCATTGATCGCGCCACCCAGCCACCCACTCTCCCTGATTATATAGAGTACCTAGAGGAGCCGCGATTCGGATTAAAGTAGCCTTACAAACTGAAGATAACTTGTCACATGCGACAGTTCAAACAGAATTGAAATGGAGCCGTCCCATGAAGTTCTGACGATCTTGACCGTTGGTTAACTGAACCCTTCCCTGTTGCCGACAACACATGGAAATTCAGCAGTAGCTTCAGGTTGTGACACCGCGACGCATGTGACATGCTGCCTTCGTTTGTATGTCGTGTTTACGGCCATTTACGACTGTACGCGGAAAAGGAAGTGCGGGGCGCTCTCCCCGATCCGGCCATTTACGCAAAATTTTGCTAGCAGCGCAGTCGGTAGGGCCGTTGGTGCCGGTTGCCATTGCCCTCTCTTGGTTTCCTGAGACGAAGAAGCAGGCAAATCAGGGAGGAAAATGGCCTTACATATCCTGGATTGGCAGTCAGTCACGGGCCGGGGCGTGACTTCCGCGGCCAGATTTGTTAACCTTTGTGGTGCGATCAATCGGAAGAAGATACGAGCTTTTCCTCCCTCCCTGGCACGCGAGGTGTTCACCTTAAGTCCCTAAGAATGTCGCCGTAGCCTAGTCCATTCCATCCGTGTGGTGTGACCCTCCATTCCCCTCCGCAGACCTCGCCTACTAAACCCCTCCCTCCCTTCCTCCCTTCCTTCCCCAGCACGAGCTCGACTCGACTCGATTTCAGCGGCACCAGGAAAGAACAGGCGAGGGTTCCGGTCTCCCCCCTCCTCCGCGTCCGTTCCGTCCTGCTCTGCTCTCTTCTTCTTGATCGTGCTCATCTCTTTTCTTGTTTCTTGACTTGTGGAGGGCTTAATCTTGATGATGGTGTCATCCGAGATGCATGCTCCCAAATCTTCTTCTTTTTTTCTTTTTGTGTACTCTGCCTGCAATCTATCGCTGGAGTTTTGTTGATGATCTTGATAATTCTTGACTTCTGGGGTTTTCTGGCCTGCAACCAAGATTTTCTTGGCTCCTGGGGTTTTCTTGCTTTGCTCTGTTTCTTTTCTTTTCTTTTTTTTTGCCTGTTCTTGGGTTTGGTGGGGTGTCCCGGATCCATTGTTCCCACCATGGCGTCACTCATGCGCTGATTGGACTCCTGAGATTCCGTCCATGAACAAGGGGCCGATGAACACGAGTTCTTGAATTGAAACGAAAGAAAAACAAATATTCTTTACTGTCATGAATGTGATAGAACCTTTCCACACTGATGGCGTCTCATGCTTTTCAGGTGCTTTTTTTTTCCTGCTAAAGTATGGTTCTGAAGAAGCTGCTTCAGCTGTTTGGAGTAGGCAAGAAGAACAAGAAGGATGACAAGAAGAAAGGTGATGTACCTTTCCCCAATTAACACGATTTATTCATCACTGGTAGTCTGGTAAATATTGGGCTTTATTTATTTATTGTGGACTGGGCTTTGTTTATTTATTGGATATGTTTCTCTCTTGGTGTTGATGGCGTGGTGATGTCACTCTTTCTTCCACCAGCTGGGGTGTAGGGATACTGCATATCTAGTTGAGCAGTCGTAATGGACTGAAATCTTCAGATAGTCTGGCGGCTGTATGGTCCAGATATATAGTTGTATCAGGATGGTTGGATATTTACATCTTTGCAGTCATTTTGTTATTGAACCGTATGTATTAACTTTTAGGAAGCCAACAAGTACTCAGTTGAGATATGATGAGCTTAGAAGCATTTTCTTTTACAAGTCAAAACAAAGGGCTCACAATGGTTTGCGCAATTTATATTGTACCAAATACTCCAGTGAGGATCACACCACATCTACCACATTTGTTGATATCTAGATAGAATTACAGAGCTGCTATAGTTTGGTTGGATGAAGGAAGCCTAGGGTTCTATTACAGGCTAAGCACCACATGCCGTGGGTGGCTTCAGATTGAATTTCGACAATGCCATTTACTTTTGGTTGGCTAGTTCCTCCTAGCCATCCCATTCATTTTAGAGTTTGGTTGGATGTGAAATGGCATCATGAATCCATGTCTCCCTGTGATCAATTCATCAACAAACTTCGAAGTTTGTTACTCTACATCAAACCCATCCTTTATTAGAAAAACATTTTTCTCCTCCTGTATTTTAAATTTAAACAGTATCAGCTGTGATCTGAAAATGGGCACTTTCAGTTATTTGAGTACTCAGTAAAGCACGCCCTGAAATGGATCTAGGACTTTGATAATCTTGACTAATAAATACTCTGTGTCTTACTGAATGCAAAGAATGACACCGGGTACAGCTACCTGGACAGCTGTACTTCCAATATCTAAAAGAATTGCAGCCACTTAAGAGTTCATGGGGTCTGGAGGGTTGGTATACGGAAGCAGTTACTTTGGTGCTGTATGTAAATGAAGATTGAATTACTTGTCGTATTCACTGCATGTGGAAATAACAACTAATTTTAGTTTACAGTTACATGTAGTACTAGTTTTATAGATACTGAAGATTTTCTAAAAAAAGCACCCAACTTTCACAAAAGTTGACACGTAAACTAGCTTACGTTCGTTAGTACTGAAAGCAGGGATACAAAAATACTAGTATTACTAGGTTGAAATTTCGTGCTCTCGTACTAATATTAATTTTAACAATACCTTAGTACTAACGAAAAAGAGACACAATACTTTGAGGCCAAAGCTATAAATAACAAAAGCACTGAAAATTGCAAACTGGAATATATAAGACCGGAAACAGGCTGGTTATGAAGTACCTAGTACTAGTACGTTATGCTCAGATGAATTTCCAAAATGCAGTTTCTTTATCCGTGGTATTCTTTTCGAGTAACAGTGGCATTATCACAGTGAATCTGAACAAGATATGTGCTATAGTCTGCATTAGATGTGATCCCATTCTGTATCCCTGTCCTAAACTCTGAGAGTACGTACAAATTTAGTGATAATGTCGTCATTGGTCCACAGTCCATTGGATTGCAGGTGCTGCTCCACACTCTACTCTTAATATCTTTGCAAACAACAGTCAATTGGATCCCTCTTCAAGTGGGGCTGGTACGACACTATCACTGCAAAAGCATGATCCTGAATGTTCAAGTAACATCTCCATGATAAAGGAAGCACATGGATCTGAGAATGACGATTACAATTCATTTAACCAATTTGATGTTGTTCAACATTACTCAGACCACCACTATGCAAAGACTTCACCGGGGAAGGTATGCTCTTGAACCCTGCTTCTTTTGACGCAACTGTGAACTAACTTCGCACCTCCAATATGTGAGCAGGCCACGAAAGATTGGGCGAAAACAATACAAAATGAATGGAAGCTTCTACAGAGAGATCTACCAGGTTGGTACATACCTTTATATATGATAAAACAAGTACATTTGTTTTGATCAGACTATCCGTGCATTGACTAGGAATAGCCTCTACATGTCCTTTATTATTGTCACCAAGCTGTTGTTTATGCTGATTATATCTTATTAATTTCCCCAATAAATATATTATATCAATTATGTGTTAACTAGAAGGTATATCACAATTCAAAACACTATCTAAATCTGATCAGCATATATTTATTGATTCTTCTAACTTGGTTGTGTTGGTGTGAGTTTTGACATGGCTGTTGGGTCCCAAATTTACTCATGGCGTTGTTCATGCTCCCCTCGAATGTGTTCAAACATTCCTTGACTCCATTTTTGTCTGTAAGAATGTCACTGGACTGTATGCCACCATCGTCCCTAAAAAAGACCTGTAAACACTTGCCCATAACTGTAGCATTATCTCATTGATTCTCAAAACTTAATTGGGTTGCTAATTTTTTTCTGACTGCGGAGTTCCAAAATTGGCACAATTCATGCTCAAATTATTTAAGTTTTTCCTTAATGCTATTTATATGTGCATGAACGTCGCTCAGAAACTTCAAAGGATGCACTGTTCTATGTCATTGTTATATCCTGCATTTATTGGCCCTTTTTCATACAATCTTGTCATGTGGATTGTTTCCCCTTGTCCACAAGATCTTGTCTTAGTGGATATGTCATTTTTCCAGAAAGTATAATCATTTCATATTCTGAAGAATGAGAAAGCTGGAAACTGTTTGCAATTCCTAACCTGGTGTGCCATATGGGTCCTAGTGTCACGTTTTCGTTTCATATTTGCAACCAGTCCTTCTTTTAGAGGATTTGCACCCTAAATCTGGGTTTGGTTTCAATTATGCAGAATCTATATATGTTCGAGTTTATGAGGATAGGATTGATCTACTTAGGGCTGCTATTATTGGGCCTGCTGGAACTCCATATCATGATGGTCTGTTCTTCTTTGATGTTCACTTTCCTCCTGGATATCCTCAATGTCCACCGGTATGTTAGCACCCCCCCCCCCCCCCCACAGACACACATACACACACACTTATTTTCACCATTTCCTTCACACCCGTGTTCCAAGATGCAATCTGGTAACAGAAACCTATTAAATATGCACAGAAAGTTCATTACCGTTCAGGTGGACTTCGGATAAATCCAAATCTGTACGAGAGTGGAAAAGTTTGCCATAGCCTTCTGAACACTTGGCTGGGTTCTGGATCTGAGAAATGGGGAAAGTCAAATTCCACCATGCTGCAGGTGTTGGTCTCCATCCAGGGCCTTGTGTTGAATGATAAACCCTACTTCAATGAGCCAGCTCTCTTCAGCTCGAAAGAGAAGCATTCCCTGGCATATAATACCACTGCATTTCTACTATCCTGCAAGACAATGTTGTATTCACTTCAGAACCCCCCAAAGGTAATCACAGAACCCTCATTTCTTGCCAAGGTATTATTAGTGCTGTGTTGGTTAGCCTAACAGTCTTCATGCTGTAAAAGAAGAATTTCAGTTGTGTCATGGCTGTGACACTTCTGATACTCTTTCAAAAAATGATCTGCATAGATCCAAAATCATCTAAAGTCAGTGTTATTTTTAAATCAGCTCCTACCATATTTAAGCAAATCGAATTTTCTATGTTTATTTCTTTCAGAGAACTTTGAAATCACATTATTCTTTTTTTCAGAATTTGGATTTAATAAATTACTTTTACAAGGAAAGTCCGAAAAAATACTTTTTCTTTTTAGATCAAGTAAAAAAAAGATATACAGTTGGTCATATAATCGCGGTTATATGGATATTTTTTATACTAGGGAGTTGTTTATACAGTTGGTTATATAATCAACTCTCAGTTTTGATTAATTGATGAATATTTCCCATTGTATCAATTGTACTTGTCATCTCCATAAACTCATATTAGCAGCGCCAGTTCACACGACCCATAGGGGAGATGTTTCTTGGGAGTTGTGACATTAATTTACCAAGTTCAAGTTTTACACATTTTAAGAAATAACATATCCATTGTATTTCTATAAAATGTAGAAGAAATGGAGTGAGTTTTCGAGATATCATCACCATCATGTACAATCTTTTAAAGGCAACGACACCCCATTATGAGTAGAAATTGGTTTATCTAACATAGTAAAAATGCATCCTTCAGATATATACCTATGGTGCACTGTTTCTTCAAGTCACTGAACTCATTCTTATAGGCCTCGCGTTTTTCTGCAGAATTTTGAGACCATTATTGTGTGCCATTTCCATGAGCGGGAGCAGGCCATCCTGGAGGCATGCGGTGCATATGCATCTGGCATGATCGTTGGATCATTGGTCAAAGATGGCCGGACATACGTCCGCAACAAGTGCTTTGCGCGTTTCAAGAAGTCCCTGGATGCACAAACTGAACTTCTTAAGAAGGAGCTAGCCGCGAACAGGTTTCGTGCGCTGGAACTGAAGAGACATTCTACAGATGAGATTGTGTCTACTAGCTAGGATTCTCTTGTGTCAGAAGATATCTGGGGATTGCAAAGTTCACGTAATTATATTAGAAGCAAATGTTTTGGCAGATCAAACAGGTTATTAATACTCTCAAGAGCTGGTTGTAGTTTAGCACTTGCTATTTTTTATCTATGTGATGAACAAGATTCGCATCCTTTCTTTGTGGTTTTATCATGTTACCTTGTACCTGCACGAACATGGCAATAGAACCTGTGCCACTTTGATGAGCAATGAAACTTGGCTTTTATATTTTGAGCAACCCAAGACAGTTTGTAATGTGTTTAAGTTTGATCAAATCAGCACAAATTGCAAAACAATAAGCTATTTAGGTTCAGCTATGAGCACGAAGTATTCCTACATCATTTGCCTTTTTTATTTTACTTTTATTTTTCATATTTTTACATTTTCTTACTTTTGTCATAGCTCTGCAAAATTTAAATTTAAAAATCTAGCTTCAATGAAGAACTGAGAAAAAAAAAAGTAGGACAAGTTATGTGAGGCATGACTACCATGCTTATATAGTAGTATGAATTTGGTGTGATTCATGGTCAAGACTTGAGAGAAGGTTTTCTAGACCTAGGATCAACTAAATAATATGTGGATGAATGCATTCCAGATTTGTTTTAAAAATCATGTTAACACAAGTTTCATGGTTGTAAAATGGTAAAAAAGGCTAAGAAAATTATCAGCCTTGCAGAGAACTTAATGGTACATACATAAATATCCAAAGCCTCCTATCCTGCGCAAAGAGTCAGTACACCTGTGTAGTTCGAACAATGCTTATGACCGTAGTCTTCTTTGCGGAGAGTTGTGGGCATACTATGCATCATACAATCTCACATTTATAGCACATGGTGAGACTCTGGCAATCACAAGGAAAAACAGATCCTACTGCCTCAACCGGAAGAAAACCTATTACAGGTTCCAGTTGACAACCACAGCAGGGTGTTTGCCATTAGTGGGTTGGTACCCACAAGGGGGGAAAACAGAAAGAGAAACTGCACGAATCTGATATTCAGTGCACAAAACTAAGGCTGCGCTGATATTTGGTAGTATGGAATTCACCCCAATTTAGGTGAATCCTGCAGGTTCTTCATCAGTAACCATAGTTATTTGTCCTGATTCCTCTTCAACACTTGGACTTTTTTTCTCATTTTCCTCCTCAGCAGCATGATTTTGAGCTGCGGCTTCCTCCTCTTTAGCATGTTTATCTGCCTCTACTGCCTCCTCTTCAGCACGTTTTTCCACCTCTACTGCCTCCTCTTTAGCACGTTTTTCTGCCTCTACTGACTCCTCTTTAGCACATTTTTCTGCCTCTACTGACTCCTCTTCAGCACGTTTTTCTGTCTCTACTGCCTCCTCTTTAGCACGTCTTTCTGCCTCCATTGCCGCCTCCTGCAGCTTAAGTTGCTTCTTGTACTCCGCCAATTGTTCCTGGATCCTCTGGTAACCAGACAACAGATCACCATAGCGGCTTTGGAGAGTACGTTCTAATGCTTTCTGTTTATTCACTTCTTCAGCCAAATTTCTCACACGATAGGCACCAGCCATCTGTTCTTGTTTTTGTAACTCTTGGAAGCATTCAAGTTCCGTTGCTGCAGTGTTCATCTGCTTGAACGTGTCTTGGATCTGTGATCCCAATTTTGCAGCCCGTGCCTGACGAATCAAAAAGCAAATAAAGCAAACTATCAGGATTGCAAATCAACATGGAAAAGCTAGAAACAATATGTGGTCAGTATCGTACAATTTTGTTTCGGTAGAACTAATCCAGAATATCAAGTTAAAAAAACAAAGGCAGGAGCAATTACTAAAGAGTTGTATTCCTCTGCAAATTGTGCAAGTTTGATTTGTGACAGCTCTAATAATAGTATAATACTCCTCCGTCTATAAATAGATGTCTTAGAATTTTTTTAATTTGGATGTATCTATACACTAAATAGTGTCTAGATACATCCAAATTTTGACATATCTAAGACATCTATTTATGGACAGAGGTAGTATTTTATAGTCTGGAGTGGCTTCCATATAGTGCATTTTAAAGTGGCAGCTAACATAACAGCCTAAGGGAGGCAGATGAAAGAGAAGTGTACCTAAACCAACTACAGAGAAGCATTTTAAATGGTTTGAGTCGTTGTATAGGCGCAGAATAATCGCTGTATAGTCGCCGAGTTGTTTTCCAAAAATCACGGCGACTCGCGACTATACAGCGACTTATGGCGACTATACAGCTTTTTTGGTCGGCTATACATGAGCCGCAGAAACCATGAGCATTTAGCGTAGCCAGGTTAGGCTGTATAGCATGTTGCCTGAAGAAAAGTAATAATTAATAGAGATACTACAAAGAAAATAACGCATCATCCCCAGCTAACCTGGTATCCTTGTGTCAGCAGTTTGATCTTCTGTTCAAGACGAGAAGCTTTCTTTGCTTCATCATCCATTCTCTTCTTCACAATTTCAAACTCGTGTTGCAAAGCAGAAATTTTATCAGCATTTCCAGCAACACTGGCAAGACCATAGCTGTTATTCATCGGGAAAAACATAAGGTCCTCTTGGCATCCATCATGTGTCTTCACGAAATCCACAAAAGATTCATTCTCATGTCCCATGGCCACACGAAGATACTGAATCTCCTCATCAACCATAGAACTTGCCTATCAACAAAGAAATGAAGCGATTTGAAAAGGCGGTATACATGACATACACAAATAACAGTACTAAGAAAGCTAAAACATGTAACTAAGATGGTCTTGTTAGTGCAGTGCTATATATAGCTCCCACTATATAAATTTACTTGTCCCTCCAGGGTATCATTCAATGCGAACAGATTAGTTATAGCCAGCTATTACAGTCAGAATTAAGATCACACGGGTCCAAAAAGGAATGGTTTAGACCTGCTGTATTATTTTACTGTGTTACTCACTGAGGTATTTATACTGATGAGCAGACATGATTTCAAGTTATTATTGATGTACCTAATACTATAAGAAAAATGGATGAATGTTATCACTAAATTGGACATGCAGTTCAACATTTATATAACAATAATAAAAGGAGGGGGGAAATAGGTGTACCTCTTTCAGTTCATGCTCATCGAAACCTTCAATTTCAGGAATGAAAGCTGCCCCATTCGTCTGACGTTTGTTCCCTTTCCTTTTCTCTCTTTGAGTTTGTTCGTCAAGAGGATATTTAGCATTATCATGCTCAAGGAGACTGAGGAGCTCCTCATTTATTAGCTCATCAGCTTGTTCAATTGATGTAGGAGGCACAAAGGTACTTCTGCTTTCTCCACCTTTAAGCAGAGACTGCCGGAGAATCTCCACTGAAGCAGCAGGTGGCCTAGGCAAACTCCGCTGCAACACTTTTGATCTCTTTCTGAGCAATGCCTCCTGCTTTGCTTGTTCCTCAGCCCTCTCTCGTGCTAACCTGTCTGACATATCCTCTTCAATTTTCTCTTCAGATTCTTCCTTCTCCTCTGTGATGGGTGGCATAACTAGCTGGTACTCATTCTTAGGCTGTGGAATGGAAGCAAAACCAGATCGCAGACCTCTTCTCAACTCAGCTTGCCTACGAAGTTCGAGCTGAGCGCTGTCCTGCATTTCCACCTCTTCATTTATGTGGAGCTCATCACGGAATGGGGTACCTTTTGGAGTTAAACCAAAGGAATTTCCATCTCTGGAGGGTGTCAGACCAATCCTTGGGGTAACACCAGGGCCAGGGCTAGCCAGAGGCGTTGCCATGGGATTTGGAGTCTGTATCTCTTTCTTACGTGGTGTAACGCCAGAGAAGTCTGATGGATGAAGCTCTGGGTTATCGCCTCCTAAAAGAGGTGTTTGTGATTCCCTTAGACGTGCAAGATTCTCTGCCTCCATCATAATAGCGTCACCTTTCCCACCTGGAGTTCGTTGTGGAGTTCGCAATGGTGTCATACCAAGCCTTGGAGTCTGGGAGTAACTTGCAAGCAATGTCCTAGTAGCAGTACTTCCTTCACCAAGCTCCTCGGTCAAAGCAAGATCACCGACATTACCCATCTTTGAAATCTCCTCCAATTCATGATCAGAAATTTGGGGTGGTGGAAGCATTAGTTTGGACCTTCTTGTGACTGCTTCTGGGTCGTTGAGTTTATTTGCTTGCATTATTGCGGCAGGGGCATCCTGCCTCTGCAGAATTTTGTTCCTGCCAATGTCTTGCTTTCTTAACTGAGCCTCTACATCCACTCTTCTCTTCCCTTCGAGCTCCTCAATAGTAGTTGGAAACTGTATGTGCTCAAGTGGCCTGTCTTCACCCACCGTATCATAAAAGCCTGGAGGGGGTCTCTTTTCAAAAGGGATCTCAGCATTATAGTCAATTCCCTTTCTCTTCCTTTTTTTGTGCCGGTTGTCAATACCAGCTGCCTTCAGTTCCCTCCTTTTTTGCAGTGACGCAAGCCTCCTCGCCTCTTCAAGTTGTTTTTCTCTTGCCTTTCGTTTTGCCTTCTTACCCCTGGTGTTAGCTAAGCGAGCCCTTGCCTCAGAAAGCATTTCCTTTTCATCTTCGTCCATGTCAACAGCATCTGGGCGTGCAGGTTTTGACTCAGGATTTGGATCGATCTCCCCAGGTCGCAACTTTCTTGGGTCGTCATTAGGCTCATAATTCTCATCCTTAGCACAGGCAGCATCAAGCAGTTTTTCATACCGCTCAAGACACTGAGATGGCGTCCGACCCACAATAGGTGCAATAGTCCTCCATTGAGTAGGCATGAGCTTAGCAAGGTGGAGTAGCTTCTCATCTTCCTCCCTTGTCCACTCAGTCTGGAGTCAACAGACACGAGTTAGTTAAGTGAAAGAAATGACAAAACCATTATTATACCAAAGGCAACTGAAACCATAATAGGGCAGGTAATCAACTGAAAGAAGCATGAAGCATCATTATCACATGAGAAGATTGGCGGTTATTTTGAAACATTCAATCCAACTTGAATGAAACAATGTAAACCTCACACAAACTGAAATCCGGTTCAGTTAAGTTCTACATGGTTTTTACAAAATGTTGAAGTTTCAAGAATCAGATGACAATGCTAATACAGAATTAAAAATCCTATTTAGAGTTGTCAAGTGGGGTATGTATATTAACATCTTTACCATAACTCGTTCATATTTTAATGATATGTTATGGCAGAAAACATGTTAACAGCTTAACATCGTGCAAAGACAGATATTCGATGACAGAATAGCTATTTCACAAGGCAGCTATATATGAAATTCCAGTTTCAGAACACCACATTGCAACTAGGGCTCCTTCCAAATCACTCCACATCACAATTGCGCGCGGGATCCTCTAATTTCTAGTAGTAACCAGCACGCGAGGAACAGGAGGTTAGGGGGAGCCGCATTACCTTCTTGATGGAGGGGTCGAGCCACTCGTACCAGCGGGCCTTGCACTGCTTGGCGGACTTGCGGACGAGCAGCGAGGAGATGCGCGCCCACTGGTTCTTGCCGTACTTCATGACGGCCGCCTTGAGGATCTCGTCCTCCGTGTTCTTCCACACGCCGCCCTTAATCATGATCCTCATCTTGGTTGGCTCCTCCCTTGCGGCCTAGCTCGGCCTACCGGATGTGCTCTCCTCCGCAGAGGGGGTCCGGGGTCTCGCTTCCGCCGCGCCCCCGGCCGGGCGAGCGGCTCCGGCGAGACCGGGCGGTTTGAGGGGGGGAGGGAGGGGGTTTAGGGTTGGGTGGGTCGGGGCTGGGTAACGAGACCGTGGGGTTGGGTTGAGGATAAAGCCTGTTTACCGCCTAACGCGGGCGGTATCGTGAGCACCGCGCACCGCCTCTGCGTTCTGGGCCTGGCCCTTTTTATTCTCCGCATAGTGCCTCTGTTCCGCTTCTTTTTCGGTTTTCTATATGGGTTAATTATTGGTTTGCCACTACACCGCGAGGAACACTCAGTTTTGCCAGTAGATCTGAATTGTGCCCAATTTTGCCATTAGATTTGAATTGTGCTCAGTTTTACCCATAGTCTGTGTGTAACAATTTTCGTTAGTTTGTCATTTCATTCAGGTCAACGTCCTTGACTCGGCCGTTTCAGGTGGGACCAGGCGGAGACGCGTTTGAAAAGAGAACCGTTGTTGGCCGTTTCACGTGGGACCCATAAGGCAACCGTTGGAGCTCTTCCATTTTAAACCGCCGAAACGCGTGGCGGAGCTTGCAGCGGTGAGCAGAAATCGATAGGGTTGGAGGCGGCCACACGCAGAGGTGCGGCGCGGGCGACCGAGAGGGCCTCGTTGATGGGGAGCGCCGTCGACGGCGGGAGCTGTGGAGGGCGTAGCCGTCTGCTACAACCACCTCATGGTTCAGATCCCGCGCCACCTCCCTTTTTCATGTCTTCTTCTAGCTCCCGCGCCACCTCTCGGTTCGAGCTTCCGATGCGCATCGAGATGTCGATCCTCCTCTGTCCGCGGTGCCGGGCGGCCGTTGATCAGAGGATTTCGCTCACATCAAAGAACACCAATCGTTCGTTCTACGTGTGCAGCAGCGAGAAAGGGGTAAGAACAGGGGAAATTTCAGTATTTTGTGGATATTTTGTGCTCAATATGGTTGATCTGTTTCGTGTGCTTGCAGATAAAATGTTTTTTTTCCTTTGGGTCGATGTTTTGGTCCACACGCTAATGAATCAGCTGCTAGATGAGCATGAAGAATGGTTGCCCATCTTGCCACAAACGGCATCAGCCGCCGCGATAGCTAGTGCAGAAGAGACAGAGGGCGGAGCACGCATTGACAGAGAGCTAGCTTTTGAGCTAAGGAGGATGAACCAGAAGATTAGAGAGCTCGAAGATCAATCAAAAATTTGCAATTACATTTGTGCATTTGTAGGTGGTATTGTCACCGCACTAGGTTTAATGTTGACATTGTATGGAAAGGCAAGACTTTGTCATGAATTTGTAAGCTTCAAATTGTATGAACTTTTAAGCTTGAATTTGGCATGAATTTGCAAGCTTGAAATAAATAAATCTGATCAAAATGTGATAGTGGCAAAGGTTTGGCTTTGGGCAGATGAGAAGGGTTCTTTAAAAAAAAAGGGTGAAAAATGAACAAACAAAAAGGGGTGCGGTTAGGACTCGAATCCAAGACCGCTTGGTTTGGTAGCGTGAATGATTGCTCTGGTAAACAGTAGGGTGGATGGAAAGATACTGAAAAGCAAAAGGAAGAAAGCTAGCTATAGTTAGTTCTAGTTCGTGACTTGGTTTAGGGTTTAAAGACGCATATGTTTGTACTTTTAGTTTATGCACACTGCTTAACAACAAAAAGGGGTGCATCTTTGTGATTTCAAGCATTACGTGTTTGTGGTTTAGGTTGGAAAAATGATCAAACAAAAAAGGGTGCATCTTTCTGATTTCAAGCATTGCGTGTTTGTGATTTTTTGTTTCATACTTATATAGGTATCCTACTTATATTACATCAAAGTTCATACTTTGATCCGTGTTTGTGATTTCATGATTCATACACCTTTGATATATTACATCGAAATCATAGAAAACAAAGATATATGAGTTGCAAATATTGGTAGCCAGATCATCACGGAAAATAACTTAGATAAAGTTGATATATAAGATGCTTAGTTCCACCGTTACACGGAAATAACTTAGATAGATAGATGGGTACCCTAGATAGATAGATAAGTTGAGTGACACGACTTGACACGACTCGACACGGAACCACATAGAAAAAAAATAAAAACGAAAAGCTAAGAAAACATGACGAGCTTGACGAGAACACATCGTGGCCGCACCACCTGCCGCAGCACCCGCGCCGCATCACCGTCTTCACTTGTGGTACGGGAGGCAGTGCATACGTTTCCCGGAGAAGAAGATGGAGTCGCAGTCGGTGAAGATGTTGTAGTTGGTGGAGAAGATTGACTCGCAGCCGCACCAGAAGACCTCGCCGAGGAGGGCATACGCGTCAAACCGGTTGGCGAAGGTGACCGTGAGCAGCTTGAGGGTGACGCCTTCATGAGACTCGTTGATGTAGTACATGACGGGCGAGCCCGGTGGGAGGTGGGAGAAGCCCTCGTCGAGGAAGTCTCGAGTGAGCTCGACCTCGCTCCTCCACCTTGACTTCGCCCACACATGGAGCATGTTCTCGACGAGGATGTCCGCCGGATAGAGTAGCTCCGGCGCGGTGCGCGGACGGCGGAAGGTCGCTCCCGTGTGCTGCATCTTCGGAGAGGAAGAGAGGCTCGCTTGGGTGCGTGGTGCTTTGCAGAGGGAGAGGAAGACAGGCTCGCTCGGTTGGTGTGTGGGAGAGGAAGAGAGGTCCCTTATAAAGAGGTTGGCTCATCATTAGGATTCCTAATGAATCAGGGCTACGCGTGGCTATCCGTTTCCAAAAAAAAATAAGGGGATTGACGCGTGAGACGATGGCACGACCTGAGACGATGGCAAATCTGATACAGCTGCAGCGCTACGAGTGAGTTGAGACCATGGCAACGCTGAGACGTTGAGATGATGCATTAAAAGGCATCAGCGAGCGAGGTACGTGGAAAGGGGCGTTGGCGAGCGAGCTTCGTGGCGCCTGCATGGCGCATGCATGGCGCATGCATCGCAGGCCTAGACACACGGGACGGCCTAACGGACATTTCAGTGTTCTTATGGCCCACTGAAAGAACATCTCTCATATTATGTTTTGAGTGTTTGATGTCAATATATGTGATACACTAATGTTTGGTTAAGTGGTACAGGGATTATATAGATACATTTGTATGTGTGTTGGATGTGGTCAGTACTGTCAAAAAGAATCAGCAAAAAGTTCACCAGGCCGGATAATCCGGGCCGGATATTTACAAAATATCCGGGCCCCAGAAATTCGGCTAAGGACTTGAGGAAAAGCAGCTCAGTATAGGGGCCGGACAATTGCCCGGATATTGTCCCGGTTTTGTCCCAGGGCCGGATTATCCGGGTCGGACATTTCAAGAATATCCGGCCCCCAGAATTTCGGCTAAGGACTTGACGAAAAGCAGCTCAGTATAGGGGCCGGACAATTGCCCGGACATTGTCCTGGTTTTGTACCAGGAGGCCGGATTATCCGGGGGGGCGGATTATCCGGCCCCCCGGAAGGCTCAACGGCTGGATTTTGGGGAGGGGTATTTATACCCCTCTTCTTCTTCCTTTCCCCTTTGCTCAATCATTGCACAAGGAATCTGCCAAGCTTCACCCCCATTAGAGCCACCTCAAGAAACACAAGATTTGCAAGATCTCCTTCCTCCCCCAACCAAAGCTCTTGATCTTTGGAGATTCGAAGGAGAAGCCACCGATCTACATCCTCACCGAAGCGATTTTCATTTCCCCCTCATTTGTTTGAGGGATCTCATGCTAGTGTTCCTATTTGGTTCCCTAGTTGATTTGTGTTGATGTGTTGTTGTTGATTGTTGTATTGTTACAGATTTGGGAGCCTCCAATTCGGTTGTGGATGTGTGCCCCAAGAACATTGTAAAGGCCCGGTTTCCGCCTCGAGGAAATCCCTTAGTGGAAGTGGGCTAGGCCTTCGTGGCGTTGCTCACAGGAGATCTGAGTGAAGCCTTCGTGGCTGTTGGTTTTGGCTTGCGTAGCAACCACACTCCTCCAAACGTAGACGTACCTTCTTGCAAAGGAAGGGAACTACGGGAATCATCTCCGTGTCATCGCGTGCTCCACTCTCGGTTACCTCTATCCCATTCTATCTCCTATATATTGCGTAGCTATATCTTGCTTAGTTGATAACCTTGTCATATAGGTAAATTCACTTAGTTGCATATCTAGAGAATTTACCTTTGTGTCAAGCCTAAATTGAAAAAGAACTAAAAATTGGTTAGCACCTATTCACCCCCCCCCCCTCTAGGTACGGCATACGATCCTTTCAATTGGTATCAGAGCCTCGGCTCTTATTTCGGGCTTAACCGCCTAAGAGTATGCCGGACGATGGGTGACAAGGTATCAACTTGTCAATGCCTATGGATTATAGGCTAGGGTTTAGTTGGAAGTAGAGGGCAAGTAGATCTCGAAGGTTTCAGCCGAAAAGTACTCGACGATTATGAGAACTAGGGTTTGTAACAATGATTTTATTGCCTCTTCGTCCCTCGACTCCCCCTTTATATAGGAGGTGGAGCCGAGGGTTTCGTTTTGTACAAGTTACAGAGTCCGGGACGGTTTCTAACTCATCCCGCCAGATTTACAAATAACACTTCCTATTACAATTCTAACTTTCCTTAATATATCTTGAACTCCCGAATCTTCTTATTCTTCGAGTATTGGGCCTTCAGTAAACCCCGGGTACTATCTTCGGCAGGCCCATTTGGGATGCCTATGTCAGTAGCCCCCGAGATTTTGCTTGAATCGTAGAGTCAGGGAAAATCTCTACTGTCTATTTTTATTCGGGAGCTTTCACTTTTCTATATTTCTTCACACAAAATTCTATATTGTACAGGGATACTGGTAATTGGGGCTAGTTCATCTGACGGATCAGGTACTAGTTAACTGCTCTATTGGCAATCCGCAAAAACCTACTTCAAGATCACGTCCCTGGACATGATCTCGGGATACTGGTGTAAACTTCGACAGGTGCCGCTTAAGGTCTTACCATTCTGTCGAGTCCCAGTCAAATTTATCGAGTACCTAACGCGTCCGTTAGGATTTTTCTTCGTATCTGTTGATACGGATAAAAGTAGCAGAGCGCAGTCTTCGGCGATGCCACGCCCAGCAGAACGGATCTGGGGTCTTACCTTCGCAAATTTGCGGCATTCAGAAATTGATCGCAACTTTGGCGTTCTGAGAATATATTGTCGAGTACTTTTCCGGCTGTTGGAATGGCACATTTTATCGAGTCAAGTATGACTTATATTGCGCTCCCGATGGGAGTATATGTAGAGTTAATTAAAACTCGAAATATACTCTCTTGCTTTTCTATCTTTTTTAACTTCATCGGGCACGCGAACAGCGTTCCCGATGGAAGTAGCCCCCAAGGCTACAGCCAAGAACTTGTGCTTGGTTGTAGGCTCAACATTCTAGTCCACCTTGTCGCTATATTGTCATTATTTCCCAATATGATCTTCTCTTCATCTCTCGGGTGCGCGAACAGCGCTCCCGATGGGAGTAGCCCCCGAGGCTACAGCCAAGAACTTGTGCTTGGTTGTAGGCTCCCGCAATTTCTATACTGCCATACTCAAAATTTTACTTTTTGTCGAAGTAGCCCCCGAGCATTTGGGCAAAAACTTGTATTTGATCAAAGGCTCCCGAAGTATTTGATAGCTTCTCCTGTCGCCAATCTTCTTTTATTTTTCTTTATCGAGACGCTTTACTTTATTTCTGTGAATAGTCGTGATTTTTCTGTATTGTGGGTCCATTGCTTCCACCACGTTGACACGTCATGCAAGTGGGGGACACATGTCCTCCGCTTTTCCTGGCGCACGTACGGTAACGCCTATCTCAGTAAAAATACCTTTTTACCCTTTTATCTAGAAGATCTTTTTTCACCACACGATTTCTTCATCCAACGGTGCATTGCTTCGCCCGATTCTTATATAAACCTTTCTTCAACCTCCGTTCACTCCTTCGCTTGCGCCGCACATCTGTTCCTCTTCGCAAAAACTTCCCCTGCGCCCAACTCTCTCTGATCTTCCGCACTCACGAACATTGCTGTTTCCATTGCCGTTGATGCCACCGCGCACGCGACTCACTCGCCACAAGACACTCGTAATCCAAGATGGCCGCCGAAGATCTTGAGTGGGAGAGATCTAAAATCTCCAACCAGGACGTCAACACGCTAAAGAGGCTTGGCCTGATGAAGAAAGAAGACGCCATCCGCTTTCCCAGCGAAGAAAGCTACCCCAACCCTCCAATGGAGTATCGGGTTAGTTTTGTTGATCACCTCATCCGCGGCCTTTCGGCCCCAATTCACGATTTTCTCCGCGGCCTTCTGTTTGTTTGCGGGATTCAATCGCACCGCTGACCCCCAATTCCATCCTTCACATTTCCATTTTTATCACACTGTGCGAATGCTTCCTCGGAATCCCTCCTAATTGGGCTCTGTGGAAACGCATTTTCTGCCTCCGCCGCAATGGCTCCCACAACGCCACTTATAACATAGGCGGCGTTGTTATCTGTGTCCGAACTGACGTTGATTATTTCGACGTCAAGTTTCCTGATTCTGTTCAAGGATGGCGCAAAAGATGGCTCTATATTCACGAAGAAAGTGCCAACTCTGTGGAACACAACATAATTCCTTTCGACGGAAGTGCCAGAATTCAGCGCCGCCGTTCTGGACGCCGAAGCTTCCGAAGAAGAAAGAAAGGCGACAGAAGCTCTTATGTCTCGTATTCATCAGCTTCAAAATACTCGAGGCAAAGAACTATCCGGTGTTCAAATCACTGCCTACTTCCTTAGGATTAGAGTGCAGCCTCTTCAGGCTCGCAAAAATCCCCTTTGGACGTATTCTAGTGAAAACGACGCCAATAGAATCTCCAGTGATCTTTCTGCAAAGGACTTGGAAAAATTGATTCGAAGAGTTTCTCGCCTGGCCAAGAAGGATCCTATTCCCTCCTCTTGTCGCGTGGTACCATACAGCTCCGCCAATTCTCTCCCCGAGGTATGTTGTCTTCTCGAGTTTCTGTCTTGTTCCGAACTTTCCCTGCATCTCATTGTATTGATATCTCCCTAATTTTCCTTTTGTCGCTATTTTCTTGCAGAACCATCCTACTATGGCTTCCCTTCCTCCTCTTCCTGAGGATGGAGAAGTCGAAGAAAGGGCCATTGTCACAGATGACAATCAGGAAGCTCCATCTTTTGTGAACGAACCCGTGGATTCTCGAAAATCTGCGGGTAATTCCGAAGATACTTTATCGGCACAATCTCCTCCTCCCGCTGTCTCCCCGAAAGGCAAAAGGAAAAGGAATGATATCGAAGATTCTGGCACTTCCAAAGCCGAAGAAGTTGATCCTTCACATCAGAAGGCAGCTTACGATCCTTATCTTGGATCCCTCGTCAGCTCATAAGTCCTTTTTACTTTTCTTCTTATTTCTGTGAGGCGGCTCGCAAGAAAGCCGAACTTGTTGCTAGCGAAGCCAAAGCCGAGGCTGATGAAGCCAAAGCAAAAGCTGCTAGTGTCGAGGAACTGCAGAAAAAACTTGAGGATGCTGCATCTGCCTTAAACGAGCACAAAGCTGCACAAGCTTCTCGTGAACAGGGGATCCTCAAGCGCCTGAAATCACAAAGTCGACGCACTTACAGTAATATTATTGATCCCTTCTATTTTTATGAGAGTCGCTATTTCTTGTTGTTTGACCAACGTTTTGTTTTCTTGGCAGATCAAACAAACCAAGATTTTGATCTGGAGAATCCTGTCGATGACCCTCTCCTTGACGCACTTTCCTATCTGGAGCTGCATGGGTCCGAAATTCGTGAAGGCGTGGCGAATGCTAATGCAGGATTGTCGGCGCTGTTCCCCTACTTCTTCCCGAAGAAAGAGGAGCCCTCGACTTTCCTTACCCTTGCCAAGATGTTCAATTCACCAGAAGACCTTGGACTGAAGATGCGCCAAGAAAATATGAAGATTGCTGTCGAAAGCACTGTTGCTCTTGTTTGTTACAGCCAACAGACTGTTGATTGGACAAAAGTTGGCGGCACCGATCAGATAGAGCAATCAAGGTGGAGGTCCCTGATTAAGGCAGCCAAGCCCAATACGAAGAAAATCTTGGCTTATCTCGGGATCAAACCAGCTTCGACTCCTAGCTCATCAAGGCCGGAGGTCTAGTTGCATGCCTCTTTGTTTTTCTTTATCTGTTTCTTTTGCTCTTGTCGCCAAAGTAGTTATTTGGTGACATGTACTTCGTTAGCTCCACTGTAGGGCCTTTGTAATTATTCCGAAAGATTAATGAAAACTCTATCTTTTGCTTGTTGATTGATGTTGTCTTTTAAATTTCAGTTGGTATTTGATAACTACACTCCATCTTCCACTCCTTCTAATGTTTCGCCTTCTTCTTCTCGCTCAAAGAGAACTCTTGCTGATGCTATACCTGTCGAAGATTCCTTGCCGCGAGAATTGGATGAACTTCGGCAGCAACTTCAATATGCAAAGAAACAAACACTTGTGATGATTGAGAAATCTCGCAAGTCATCTGAAAGCTCGAAAAATTGCACTTCAGCAAGCTCGCGAGGCCGTGGCTGCTAAGGAAATCGCTGCTTCCGAGGCTGAAAAGGCGACTACTCGAGAAAATTTCATGCTCGAGTTGATGAATGAAGCCAGTGTTGATATGTCGGGTATGCTTGTTTCATCCTCCAATATCTTCCGTCTTCATGCTATGTTTCTTGAAGTTTTCTGCTTTGTTACTTGAATAGGTTCCGTCGCTGATGCTGTTGCCGAAGAAGAGAGGGTAAATACTAGGACGAACTTCCTTGTTAACCTTTCCCTTGACCATGGTTCTCTGTTTTGGGCTACCCCAGAGAGGACTCGCCAGATTGTCAAATTTCAGGATCGCGTCTCTCAAATTCTCGACTTCCTTAACTTTTGTACCAAGACCCTGTTTATGGTTTACAACTCCATGTTTCCTCGGAACGTTCAACCAAAAACTCTTCCCGAGTTAATGGAGAAATTCAAGGATACCCACAGGATCCATGATTTTGTCAAAGCTCAACTGGTAGCTGGCGCCAGATTTGCTCTTATCATGCTTCGATTCTGCCACTCAAATCTTGACCTGACCCAAGTTGTTGCGAAAGTCCATCAGAAGGTAAAGCGCCGAAGAGTTGGTGTCGATCGAATTAATACGAAGGTTTCGCCTATAGCCGAAGAAATGATTGAAGACCTTCTTCGGATGGATGCCGACTTTTTTGCCGATGGTCATTATGCTGACTTTCTTGGCGCTGCTCCTGAAGAAAACAGAATTACCCTTGACGACATACTGAATCATGATTAATTATTTTCTTTTGTAGATAACTCTTCTTTGTGACCCATGACTGTGATTATATTGTGAAGCAATCATTATATTTCTATATTTATCTAGCCCCCGAGTGTTTCGGTGGCTATTTACTGTATTTGTATATTGCGAGGTTTTGAACCAAGGCATTTATTTAATATGTATTTATGGCGAATATCAGCCCCCGAGCCTCTTTACTGAGTACTATTTTGTATTTTGACTGACTCACGAGGTATTTTAATACCAAGGCGAGGCCTTTCTTTTTCGATGAACTATATTGAAATTCGTCGGGTCGGAGACTTTGAACATGTCGATAAAGAAAAGTTATATTGACACTATCTTTATTATATTGCAGCACCGCGAGCCCGCCTCATTAAAAACCTTTCCCGGCCCCACTCGGTGCCCCGAAAAAGGAAAAGAGTGCGTCTGAAAACTCGCGGGCGATTCAGTACATTGAAGTTTTACAAGGACTATATTTCAACTCTAGGCGTAGAACCGCCTGAGTTGCGCCACGTTCCAGGGGTTTTGTTCCTCCACCCCTGTCTTCTTGTCCTTTATCCTGTATGCTCCTCCTCCGATTACTTCCGTGACGATGTAGGGGCCTAGCCATGGTGACTCGAGTTTTTCATGACTTTTTTGCGTGAGCCGAAGAACTAGGTCTCCCACCTGAAAGGATCTTGGCCGCAAACGTCGACTGTGGTAATTCTTCAAGTCCTGTTGGTATTTGGTTACTCGAGACAGTACTTCATCTCTAGCTTCATCAAGTGCATCGACGTCATCTTCTAGCGCTTTTCTCGACACCTCTTCATCATATTCTGCGACTCTTGGAGAGTCATGCTCTATCTCGATTGGTAGTACTGCTTCTGCTCCATGAACCAAGAAAAACGGGGTTTCCTGTGTTGCTGTGTTTGGTGTTGTTCGTATGCTCCATAATACACTGGGCAGCTCCTCTGGCCAGGTGTGTCGAGCTTTCTCCAGTGGCGCTAATAAGCGTTTCTTAATGCCGTTGCAGATGATTCCGTTAGCTTTCTCGACTTGGCCATTGGTCTGCGGGTGCGCAACTGATGCAAAGTGTAATTTTATGCCCACTTCTTCGCAATAATCTTTGAACTCATGGGATGTGAAGTTACTGCCATTATCTGTGACAATGCTATGGGGCACTCCAAATCTGAAGACGAGACCTTTTATAAATTTTACTGCAGATGCTCAGTCTGGTGAATTTATCGGCTTCGCTTCTATCCACTTTGTAAATTTGTCGACAACTACTAGCATGTACTCCTTTCCTCCTGGCCAGGATTTGTGTAACTTGCCCACCATATCGAGTCCCCATTGGGCAAAAGGCCACGACAATGGTATTGGTGTTAATTCTACTGCTGGAGAGTGAGGTTTTGCGGCAAACCTTTGACACGCGTCACAAGTTCTTACTATTTCCTTGGCGTCCTCGATTGCTGTCAACCAGTAGAATCCTGCCCGAAATACCTTGGCTGCAATAGCTCGACTACTTGCGTGGTGGCCACATATTCCTTCGTGTACATCCTTCAGAATTATTCTTCCTTCTTCGGGTGTGACACACCTTTGCAGGACGCCTGAAATACTTCGCTTGTACAATTCTCCTTTGACCACCGTGAACGCTTTGGAGCGTCGAATTACTCGCCTTGCCTCAACTGGATCATCAGGTATTTCCTTCCTGAGGATGTATGATATGTACGTCTGCATCCATGGTATTTGTATCACCATGACCAGGTCCTGATCTTCTTCTTCTTCTTCTTGCTCTTCCTTGGTAGCCTCCGAGGATTTCTTCTCCTTCTTTTTTGATTTTATCGACTTGGTGGATCTCTCTGTTATCTCTTCCCAGAATACACCTGGCGGAACTGCAAGGCATTGCGACCCGATGTTTGCAAGAACGTCGGCTTCGTCGTTGCTCAATCTGCTAATATGATTTACTTCGCATCCATCGAATAACTTCTCGAGTTCGTTGTACACTTCCTTGTATGCCATCATGCTATCATTGACTGCATCACATTGGTTCATAACTTGTTGAGCCACCAATTGCGAGTCGCCAAAGATTTTTAGTCGAGTTGCACCACAAGCTTTCGCCATCTTCATCCCGTGTATGAGAGCTTCATATTCTGCTTCGTTATTGGATGCGTTAAGGAACGTCATCCGAAGGACATATTTTAACTTGTCGCCTTCAGGTGATATAAGTATTACTCCTGCGCCAGCTCCTTCAAGTCTCTTGGACCCATCAAAGTTCATGGTCCATGTTCTCGACAAATCTGGGGGTCCTGTGTTTTGCAACTCCATCCACTCTGCGATAAAGTCTGGTAGAACTTGCGACTTGATTGCTTTTCTTTTTTCATATGTGATGTCCCGAGGGGAAAGTTCTATTCCCCAAAGGGAGACACGACCCGTAGCTTCTGGATTGTTTAGTATATTTGACAAAGGAGCTTCATTGACCACTACGATCGGATGTGCCGAAAAATAGTGGCGCAATTTTCGTGCTGTTGTGAACACTCCATATGCTAGCTTTTGGTACTGAGGGTACCTTTGTTTTGAGGGCGACAGAACTTCGCTCACGAAGTATACTGGTCTTTGCACTCCATGGATTTTTCCTTCTTCTTCTCTTTCGACAACTAGCACCGTGCTAACCACTTGAGGTGTGGCGGCAATATACAACAGGAGAGGTTCCTTTTCCTTTGGCGCCACCAAAATTGGTGGTGTCGAAATTTTGCGCTTCAAATCCTCGAAAGCTCTATCGGCCTCTTCGTTCCATTGGAATTTTTCTCCTTGCTTTATCAAAGCGTAAAATGGTAACGCTTTTTCTCCCAGCCTGGCGACGAATCTGCTCAAAGCTGCGACTCGCCCAGTTAGCTGCTGTATCTCTTTCAACTTTGTTGGCTTCCTCATTGTTACTATAGCTTGTATTTTGTCGGGATTTGCTTCAATCCCTCTTGCTGAGACCAGAAACACCAGAAGTTCTCCTGCTGGAACGCCAAAAGAACACTTCGTCGGGTTCAGCTTGAGGCAGAATTTGTCAAGGTTGTCAAAAGTTTCCTTGAGATCCTCGATCAGTGTTGCCCCCTTTTTTGACGTTATGACGACATCATCGATGTATACTTGCACGTTTTTCCCAATCTGTGTCGCCAAACACTTCTGCATCATCCTCTGATATGTTGCTCCCGCATTTTTTAGACCAAAGGGCATTGTTCTGTAGCAAAACACGCCGTACGGTGTAATAAACGCGGTCTTTACTTCATCTTCTTCTTTCAATCTGATTTGGTTATAACCAGAATATGCGTCCAGGAAGGAAAGACGTTCACATCCAGCCGTGGAATCGATAATTTGATCGATCCTCGGGAGGGGAAAGTGATCCTTTGGACAATGTTTATTGAGACACGTAAAGTCGACGCACATGCGAAGGACTGTTGTGTGTTTCTTCGGCACCATCACTGGGTTAGCTACCCATGTGGCTTCTGTAGATATCTCTTTGATAAAACCAGCATCCTTGAGTCGATTTATTTCTGATAGCATAGATTTGCGGTTTGGTTCCGAAAAACGCCGCAAAGGTTGTTTGATTGGTCTCGCGAGAGGATCTAAGTTGAGGTGATGCTCGGCAAGTTCCCTGGGTACTCCTGGCATGTCAGTTGGACACCATGCGAAGATTTTCCAGTGCTCACGGAGGAACTTGACGAGCGCGCTTTCCTATGCGATATCCATATTTGTTGCAATGGACGTCGTCTTTTTCGGGTCTGTCGGGTGAATCTGCACCTCCTTAGAATTTTTCTCGGTATTGAAGGTTGAGTCTTTATTTGGCCTTCCAACATCTGGCAGCACGTCGTAGTCAGTCATACTTTTTGATGCCAAATACTCAGCTTGCATCCCGAAAGTTTCTGATAGCCGATGAAAATCCTTATCGCATTTATCGGCTAAAGCGAAGCTTCCTTTGACTGTGATTGGTCCCCTTGGTCCAGGCAATCTCCATAACAGGTATGTATAGTGTGGCACCGCCATGAATCTAGCATATGCTGGTCGTCCCAACAAAGCGTGGTACTGCGACGGAAAATCTACGACTTCAAATTCCAGCCTCTCGATTCTATAATTCTCTCGGGTTCCAAACTGAACGTCGAGATTAATTTTCCCCAATGGATAATTTGGTTTCTCTGGTGTGATACCGTGGAACCTTGTGTCTGTTGGCTTCAGGTTTGCTAAGGATATGTTCATCTTCCTCAGTGTGTCTGCATACATGAGGTTTAAGCTGCTGCCGCCGTCTATGAACACCCGAGAGACATCAAACCCCGCAATAAGCTAGCGAGAATAAGTGCTTGGCCGATCTGTCGAGGAACTTGTTGCGGATGATCTGCTATTGTAAAGCCAATATCTTGCCCTGACCAATTAAGATACTCGACAGTTGGTGGAGGCATTTTTTCTGCCATAAACACTTGTCGTGAGATTACTTTCTGAGCTCTATTTGACGGCCTTGCCTTCTGAATCATCGACACCGCTCCGTGAGAGTTGGGATCAACATAAGGTGGTGGTGGGGGTGCTGCCGCTATTCTGAGCTGGTGTCGATTGTCGTCTGTAATCGCGGGAGGTGGTGGCAGGTGAATCTCGCTCCTGGGTTCTCGAGGATTTCTCTGTGTTGCCCGCGCTGTAGCGTGCTCTGCATATCTTAACATTGCCTGAAAATTTCGACAGTCTTTCTGCAGGTGCCCTGACTGTCTTTTACCGTTGCTGTCGAGGAAAAAGTGCATCTGACACGGCCCGTTCATCATCTCTTCAGGGGACACGAAAGGCCTTGGGAACCTAGGCCCGCTATTTTGCATGTTGTTACGAGAATCATCCCTATTATCACCTCGCTGTTCACTGCTTCTCTGATAATCATCTCTGTTGTTTCCTCCTGTGTTTGCTCGAAAACCTGCTGAAATTTGTCCTGGAGCGTCATAATTCGGGTACTGTCGAGGAAATAGTCGCCTCGGTTGATAATTTTGACCACGGTCCTCCTCTAGCGACCTGTGCCGTTTGTTGTAGACAGCATCTTCTCCATCTGCCCATTTGTTTGCTATCTCCATTAACGCAGATACTGTCTTTGGATTGGTCCTTCCCAAGTCCTCGACAAAATCTCCACGCCTGATTCCTGCGACAAACGCATCTATTGCTCTCTCGTCAGATATATTTTCTGCCGAGTTTTTGATGATATTCCACCTTTGGATGTACTTTCTCATTGGCTCATCTGGCTTTTGTCGACATGCTCTCAACTCCTCTAACGACGCAGGTTTTTTGCACGTGGATCTGAAGTTCTTGACGAACACGTCCTCGAAACTTTCCCAGCTGTCGATAGATCCCGGAGTGAGTTTCTTTATCCACGATCGTGCGGCTCCACTCAAATGCACCTGAATGCTTTGCATAGCTGTTGCCCTGGTTCCTCCTGTGAGCTTCACTGTCTCGAGATAATCAACTAGCCAATCCTCTGGATCTTGAAGGCCGTCGAACTTCTTGAAGTTGTCGGGTAATTTGAATCCTGAAGGGACTCGAGTTTTTCGGACTCTCCTCGTGAAGCATGGCAAGCCGCACATATCTTCATCGTTAAGCTCCGGAGATTGCCGATGATCCCTTCTGCTTTGCCGCGCTCTGTCGACCCTTGTTTGTGCTGCTGTGTCTCTGGCTCCACTTGGTCCTTCAAAGCCGCCGCCGTTGCTGCTGCAGGTCGTGGACTATTTTGTCTTGCCGTTCCTTCGGGAGGCGTTGATACAAATGCTGTTCCCATAGCTCCAACCCCTGCTATCGCCATATTGTATAATGTTTCCCTTGGATCACCTGGAGGTGGTTTAGATGCAAGGATAAAGGCTTGTGTCGCCATATACCCAGCTTCTGGTGTCTTCGGGATAATGTTCCCTCTTGTGTCTATCGACATAAAGGACATGTCGAGATTTTGAACCAAGTGCTCTCTTTCAGCTTCGGGTATGTGTTGTAACCTTGATCTTCCTCTGTTCTGAGCCTCCCTGTGGCTATCACCCGAAGTTCTAGATTGTCGACTTAGATCTGCCCTTCTCCTGCTGGATGCAGAAGCTGCCTCCTTTCTTCTGTTTAACTCGACTATTTGTTTTTCCAACTCTCTGGCAGCTCGTGCGAGCCTATATTGATATGCTTGTAATTCCTCTGGTGTGGCCGTGGTAGCCATTGGTTCTGTACCGTTCATAGCTCTCGCGGCTCTGTCCCATGCTGCTTGTGAAAGTTGAACTCTGTCTCGCGGCTCTGGTCCGACGTATTTGTTGCCCAGGCCTTGTCGCAGATTGGAGGGATCGACGTATGGATTTCCCAAATCGTCGAAAGCCTCAGATGTTTCCTCTTGATCTTCAATGGCATAAATCTGATGATGCTTTGTACTCAGATCTATGTTGGGTTTGGTGACATCATCATTGAGATTAATGAAGACCTTGCCCACTGTGATAGATTTGTCGATGAAGTCGTAACTGTCGACATCGCTTGAGCCATCGCTTATATATGAGTCCGCAGATGACTCAAACGACATGTCGTTGAAGATCTTGGCGAGTTTCTCTCTTGCTCTGGTGCTGACGTAGCGTGTCGCCGAAGTTTCTTCTTCTCCTGACTCGGTTGGCGATGTATAGCTTGAAAAATCGGAATCGACCGCCGACGATCCCGACGAAATCGGAATTTCGACACGATACGATCCTTCTTTCTCGACGCGAAAATGAAACCTTCCGAACGTCATCTCCATAGGCTCCGCCAGGTACGCATATGCATCCAAACGGGAGGTCGAGTGAGGAACAAAATCGACAAGACCAGCAGCGATCTGTTTACCTCGATCCATTATGTTGCTTGCGGTTGATGATGTCGAAGATCTTGAACGTGCCATCGAGATCAGATCCTTACGCCTCTAGTCCCCACGGACGGCGCCAATTGACAAGGTATCAACTTGTCAATGCCTATGGATTATAGGCTAGGGTTTAGTTGGAAGTAGAGGGCAAGTAGATCTCGAAGGTTTCAGCCGAAAAGTACTCGACGATTATGAGAACTAGGGTTTGTAACAATGATTTTATTGCCTCTTCGTCCCTCGACTCCCCCTTTATATAGGAGGTGGAGCCGAGGGTTTCGTTTTGTACAAGTTACAGAGTCCGGGACGATTTCTAACTCATCCCGCCAGATTTACAAATAACACTTCCTATTACAATTCTAACTTTCCTTAATATATCTTGAACTCCTGAATCTTCTTATTCTTCGAGTATTGGGCCTTCAGTAAACCCCGGGTACTATCTTCGGCAGGCCCATTTGGGATGCCTATGTCAATGGGCCTTCGGAAGAGGCCGGTAAGATGGTCACCATGGAGGACATCAATTCGTTGAGATCCTCCATGGATGCTCAAATGGAAAGCATGAGAAAAATGATTTCCGAGCTTTTGACTCCGGTCCCTCCTAGGGCTTCCACCGTAGAGGTAAAGGACACGGGTGCGTTAGAAGAGGGAGGTGCTTCGGTATTACCCTCCTCTACCAAACCCGTGGAAGGTGATAACTTAAACACTATCAAATCTCCCATTGCATCTCCTAGGGAAACTAGTGGAGGTGAGAGCTACAATCGAGTACCTCCACCTTTTCTATCTCCCGATATACCGGTTCCCCATCCCCATTTGAACATTCGAGGCGACCCACCTAAGTTTTCCGTTGAGAATTTCGATACTTGGCAATTTGAGTTTCGCTCTCATGTTTGCAGTGCCTCCAATGAACTTTGGAGAATCATCTTGGAAGGCTTCAAGCCCTACAACCCCGACAAGTTGACTAGAAGAGAAGCGGTTGATAGTCAACTCAACAACACCGCCTTGCACATGATTCAAACTAGTGTGGGGACAAAGGATTTGCCTCGTGTTTGGAACTACACCACCGCCAAGGAAGCTTGGGAAGGTTTGGCCGCTAGTTGCATTGGAAGTGAGAGCACGAGAAGGAACAAGTATAATGCTCTTCGGAATCAAGCCGAAGGATTCATGAGGTTACCGGATGAAGATCATCAAGTCATGTATGGAAGACTTCTCATCGTTGCCGATGCCTTCCGGCTTATCGGTGCCACCCACATCAATGACTCTTGGATCAAGGAGAAGTACATTGAATGCATGATGCCGTTTGTACCCATTGATGTCAAGACCCTTGTTGGGAGAGAATGCTATTCCTCTCTCTCATCTCAAGATGCCGTGCACGAGATGCAAGCCCTCAAGGTGCTCGAGCAAAACTCTCATGATTCTCGCAATCGTGCCATTGGTATGTCAAAAGGGAACGATCTTGCCTTGATGGTCAACCCCGTAGAAGAAGTGTACCCTCAAGAACAATATAGGGCATCTTGGAGTATGTCCTATCAGGAAGATTTGGAATGCCACTATCATGATCACATGGCCTTCCATGCAAAGTCCTTTTGGGTTGATCCCTCCAAGGCCAAGGAAGACAACATCAAGAGAAACCACAAAAGTGGGTTCACTAACTTTGGCCCTAAGACAAGATCATGCTACAATTGTGATGACAAGCGCCACTTCATTGCCGAATGCCCCTATGAGAATAGGGAGCTTCATAATGGAAGGCTCATTCCCAAGGACAAGAGCAAAGACACAAAGGGCAAATATTCAAAAGCCCCCAACAAGAAATTCTACAACAACAAGACCAAGAAGGGCAAGAGGCCCTCAAGAGTTGTGCTAGTAACAAGGGAAGAATATTCTTCCGATGAAGTTGAAAGTTCTAGTGGTGATGAAGGAGAAGAAAGCTCAAAGGAAGTGGCCGCCATTGCCACTACCAACATTCCCTCTTCATCTCTGTTTGAGTCCCCCAATGAGAATCCTCATATCAAGAATGCACATTGCTTCATGGCAAGGTCCTCCTTGGACACATCTATTGTGCTATCAACTCAAGAAGAATATACCTCCGGAGATGATGATGTTGATGATGAAGATGATGCAACCCCTAATGGATTGGTCGCTCTTGCCTCCCTCTCCACTAACTCTTCATCACCAAGTGAATCCCCCAATGAGGTCATTCATGTGGAGGAAGAAAGTTGTCTCATGGCTAAATCCTCCGAGGTATCATCTCCTAGCCTCTCTATGCCTCACATATCTAGTGATCTAGGGGTTGATGATGCTAGTCTAAAAGTGAAACAAGAAATGCTAGAGTTTGATGAATTCATTCTCAACCTACAAGGTAACACTAAAAAGCATGTTTCAAATCTCATGGCTCGTATAGCTCAACAAAATCATACTCTTGAGAAAAAGGGTCAAATAGAGAGAGAAGACTCTCTTGAAATCCATGCTCTTAAAAATGCTCTTGAGGAAAGTCAAGAAACCATAGCTTCTCTTGAAGAGAGGCTAGAAAATATTGAAGAGCCTCAAGATAAAATTAACAAGCTCACTAAAGCTAGAGATCTTGCTAGGGCTAAGAATAAAGTGCTTAAAAAGGAAAAGGCCCAATTTGGGGTTGATCATGAGAAACTTGTGAAGGATCTAGATGAACTAGACAAAGCTCACAAAGCTTTGAAGAGTGAATACACTCTCCTATCCAAGTCGTTTGAGCAACTTCAAATTAGGCTTGCTTCATATGATGTGCCTAGTTCCTCTACTCCTTCATGTGATCATGCAAATGTTATTGAGGAAAATACTAGGTTGAAGGATGAACTTGCTAAGGCCTCCTCTCCCCAAAGTAAACTTTCTTTGGATGATCTTTTGAGTAAGCAAAGATCAAACAATGGGAAGGAGGGCCTTGGTTATGGGGCCAAGGCAAAGAAGGCAAACAAGCAAAAGGCCAATCCCGCACAAGAGAAGAAGAAAGATATCACTAATGGTGAAGCTCTTAAGGGCAAAACCATTAATGATGATGATGCGGGAAATGCTAACCCTCACTATGTTTTATTTAAAGATTATTATGGTGATGTTTATGCTAAGTATGTTGGCCCATATGATGGTTATGTTGCTTGGTCTATTTGGGTCCCAAAGACCCATGTCGCTAACAAAAGAGGACCCATTGAGAAATGGGTACCTAAATCCAAGAATTGATCTCATGTAGGACTATGCCGCCGGAGGTTCAAAATGGGTACTTGATAGTGGATGTACAAGTCATATGACCGGCGGCAAGAACCTCGTCAAGGAGTTGAGGCCCAATATAAATGATATCACCGTCTCCTTTGGCGATAATTCTACATCCGAGGTATTGGGTTTTGGCAAGGTTGTGGTTGCACACAACATTACTCTTGTGGATGTCATGCTTGTCAAAACCCTTGGTTACAATTTGCTTTCCGTTTCCGCCCTTGGCAAGATGGGTTTCGCCGTCTTTATTGATAATGATATTGTGGTCCTCTTGTGGAGCAAGACTCTAAAAGTCGCTTTCGTTGGGTATCGCGAACATAACTTGTATGTGGTGGACTTTTCGGGGACCACCACTTCAAGTGCGATGTGCCTATTCGGAAAGGCGGATGTGGGTTGGTTGTGGCACCGCCGCTTAGCCCATGTCAACATGAGAACTTTGCAAAGTCTTCACAAGGGGAACCATATTGTGGGACTAATGGAAAATGTTTCTTTTGCCAAAGATCGTGTTTGTAGGGCTTGTGTTGAAGGCAAAATGCATGACTCTCCGCATCCAAGCAAGACTATCATCTCTTCCAAGAGGATCTTGGAGCTCCTTCATGTGGATCTCTTTGGTCCCGTTACTCATGCAAGTCTTGGTGCGAAGAAACATTGCTTGGTGATTGTTGATGATTACTCAAGATACACTTGGGTCTACTTTCTCAAGACGAAAGATGAGACTCAACAAATATTCATTGACTTTGCTACCGAGGTGCAACGACAACACAACCTCCTCATTATGGCAATAAGAAGTGACAACGGCTCCGAGTTCAAGAACTATACACTCAATGATTTCCATAGTGATGAGGGGATTCGACATCAATATTCCGCTGCTTACACCCCTCAACAAAATGGTGTTGCAGAGAGGAAGAACCGGACTCTTATGGATATGGCAAGATCTATGATGGCGGAGTATAAATCCCGCTATAACTTTTGGGCGGAAGCCATCTCCACCGCTTGCCACTCTTCTAACCGGCTCTATCTCCGCAAGGGATTGAACAAGACTCCATATGAAATACTCACCGGCAACAAGCCCAATATCTCATACTTCAAGGTGTTCGGTTGTAAGTGTTTCTACAAAATCAAAGGAGTTCGTTTGTCTAAATTCGCTCCTAAAGCTTTGGAGGGTATATTTGTTGGTTACGGTGCCGAATCTCACACTTATAGAGTCTATGATATAGCCTCCGGGATTATCATCGAATCCTGTAGTGTGAGGTTCGAAGAAAATGATGGCTCCCAAGTGGGGCAAGTTGATGTATGTGCAGGTGATGAAATACCTCAAGATGCCATAGTAAGAATGGGTGTGGGATTTTTCCGCCCCATTGAGGGACACGGTGTGGCGTCTCGGGAAGAACTATGCTCTACCACGGTGGAGCCCTCATCCTCTCAACATCAACAAACCCCATCTCTTGAAGCTAATGATGCACCAACCCAAGAACAAGAAGAAAACCCTCCCTCTCATGAACAAGATCAAGGGCAAGATCAAGCAAGAATTCATGATGGCTCCGATGAGTATCCATTTGATAGTTGCGCTTCACCAAATATTGTCCAAGATCAAGCACATGAGGATGAGCAACCTCAAGAAATTGAGGAAGCTCAAGTTGAAGGTCAAGACGGGGACCCAAATGATCAAGTTGATCAAGTGACACCTCCAAGGCCAAGAAGAACCAAGGAGGAGATCGAGGCCCGTCGTTTAGCAAGAAGAGATAGGACCCTTGAAATTCGTGGACACACACATGACAAGGTCCTTGGTGATGTTCGAGCAAAAGTCTCCACAAGAAGGCAATTGGCTAACTTTAGAAATCATCATGCCTATATCTCCGTAGTGGAACCCAAGAAAGTGTTTGAAGCCCTTGAAGATTCGGATTGGGTGGAAGCTATGCACGAGGAACTCAACAACTTCAAGCGCAACAAAGTGTGGACCTTAGTAAAGAAGCCAAAGGAGTGTCGCAATGTTATAGGCACTAAATGGATATTCAAGAACAAGCAAGATGAGTTTGGAAATATTGTGAGGAACAAGGCAAGATTGGTGGCTCAAGGTTTCTCTCAAGTTGAAGGAATTGACTTTGGAGAGACCTATGCTCCCGTGGCTCGCCTTGAGTCCATCCGTGTCCTTCTTGCTTATGCATCGCATCATAACTTTAAGTTACAACAAATGGATGTGAAAAGTGCTTTTCTTAATGGTCCTTTGCATGAAGAGGTTTATGTTAAGCAACCCCCGGGGTTCGAGGATCTCAACTTTCCTAACCATGTCTACAAGCTTGATAAAGCACTTTATGGTCTCAAACAAGCTCCTAGAGCTTGGTACGAGCACCTTAAGGAATTGTTGGTAGACCGTGGGTTTGATGTTGGGCTAATCGACCCCACTCTTTTTACTAAGAGGGTCAATGGGGAGCTTTTCGTTTGCCAATTATATGTTGATGATATTATATTTGGCTCGACTAACAAAGCTTTCAATGATGAATTCTCAAAGCTTATGACCGATAGGTTTGAGATGTCTATGATGGGAGAGATGAAGTTCTTCCTTGGTTTTGAGATCAAGCAATTGAGGGAAGGAACCTTCATCAATCAAGCAAAATATCTCCAAGACATGCTCAAGAGGTTCAAGATGACCGAGATGAAGGGTGTGGCCACTCCTATGGTCACCAAATGTCATCTTGCACTAGATCCCAATGGTAAAGAGGTGGATCAAAAGGTATATCGCTCCATGATTGGATCCTTGCTTTACCTTTGTGCATCTAGACCGGACATAGTGTTGAGTGTTGGTGTGTGTGCAAGGTATCAAGCTTCTCCTAAGGAGAGCCACATGATGGCTCTCAAAAGAATCTTTCGATATTTGGTTGATACCCCAAGATATGGTATTTGGTACCCCAAAGGCTCAAGTTTTATTCTCAATGGGTATACCGATGCGGATTGGGCGGGTGACAAGGATGATAGGAAATCAACTTCCGGGGCTTGCCAATTCCTTGGTAGGTCTTTGGTGTGTTGGTCTTCTAAGAAGCAAAATTGTATATCTCTCTCCACCGCCGAAGCTGAATATGTTGCCGCCGCAAGTGGATGCACTCAATTGTTATGGATGAGGCAAACTTTAAAGGAATACGGTGTCATTTGTGACAAAGTGCCTCTATTATGTGACAATGAAAGTGCCATCAAGATTGCCTATAATCCGGTGCAACATTCAAGAACGAAGCATATTGAGATCCGGAATCATTTCATTAGGGATCATGTTGCCCATGGTGATATTGAGCTTATCTATGTTCCTACCAAAGATCAACTTGCCGATATATTCACGAAGCCTCTTGATGAAGCAAGGTTCTCTTATTTGAGGAATGAGCTAAATATCATTGATCCAAGGAGTATAGCTTGACCATCTTGCAAACACACCTTTGTCTCAAAACTTTATTTGGTTTATATGTGGGCATGGAAATAGGGGGAGTGCGGTTTAAATTATTGAGCTATCCCTCCCCCGATAATGCCAACATTAAGAAATCATTCACTTAATATCATATGTTGATATGTGAGCTTCAATGATGAGTAGTGGCTTGGACCCAAGATATATCTTCGCGGTGTCATGTCACAACACTCATATATGGTGGCCTAGGCCACCACACTCTTCCATGTGAAGAGTTGGAGTTATTTGGATCTTATCGCCTTTTATTTGGCATCTCCATGTTCTTATGGGAAATCACTCTAGTTTGGCCTTATTTGCTCATATCTTGCAAACTTGAGTGATCATGTACCATTATCAGTTTGAGTCTTCTAAACCTAAGCCTACACTCATCTATAAGCCATTTACATCTTGCTCATTTGTCATGTTTGATAAAAACTTGGAGTTTGAGGTTTCTCGGTCGGATGATCTAGGTTGCCCCATCTTATTGGTAAATATGCATCTTATATGTGAGGTGATAGTTTATTGCACCACATATGGGTCCGCAAATAACCAACTAAAGATAGGCGGGATTGACGGTGTTCTGAAATGTCCCAGAACACCGGATAATCCGGCCCCCAGGCGACCCGGAAAATCCGGCCCGGCCGGATTATCCACCCTTAACTAGGGCCGGATTATCCGGCCTGGGCAGATCTTGAAAGGGCTGAGGACGAGGCCGCGGGGGGCAAACGGTTCAGACCACCCCCACACGCCTCTCTCTCCTCTCTCTCCTCTCAAGGTCGCCGGAGCTTCTCTTCCTCGCCGGAGTTGCCCCGTCCACTCCCTCCCGGAGTTTTTGGGTGGATCGGGTGCTCCTCCCTCCTAGCTACCTTCTCCTCCAAGCGGCTTTCGCAATGGATGCGGGTATGAATCACAATCCCTAACCCTAGGTGTTGTGATTTATGTGTGCTATTTTCTTGGTGGATTTGGTGTCTAGTTGTTCCAAATCGTTTGTAGTGTACTCCTCTTGCATGCTATAAGGCCGATCTGTTCTTAGACAATTTTGTGATTGCAAAATCTGCTAGATTCACAGGGCCGGATTATCCGGCCCCCGCGAGGACCGGATTATCCGGTCTGGCCGGATTATCCGCCCCACACTTAGGATTATCCGGCACAGAGCTTCATCGCCCTATCGCAGTTTTGATTCAATCTATCTTGTTTTAGACTTGTACCAGCTTATAGTATGTTTCTAGAGTGCATTACTGTATCTTACATGACTTATGAGCATTATCTTCTCTTTGCTATCCATCTTTGCTATTCACAGGTCGTACTTCTCGAGGTACTTCTCGGAGACGCCCAAGGGCTGATCGGTCAAGTGATGAGTTCGTGTCCAACGCTCCTCGCAAGTCAACCTCATCTAGGCACAAGAACAAGGCATCAAGGGAAAACTACAAGACCATGGACCCTATTTCTTATTCTGCTATCCGCATGAAGAACTGGTATGAAGACCTCCCAAGGAATGAAGAGACAGAGGGCAGAAAATACTGGTGCATGGAACAGGAGTTCATCTATAAGGATATCTATGAGCCCATGAAGAAAGTACGTCCCATGCAAGCTATCGATGTGGACGTTCTGGCAGTCAACAATCACTTTGCGGATGCCATCTGGGTGGCTGGTAGGATGGGCTTGAAGGATTTGATGAAGATTCAATGTGACTATGGTCCAGAGTTGGTGAAGCAGTTCTTTGCTACATTGGCCATCCAGAAAGATGATGACCGTACTATGGAATGGATGTCTGGCTCCACTCACTGTAGTGCCACCTTGCGCCGTTTTGCTGCTATTCTTGGAGTTCCTGCAGAAGGAGGCCGTCGTCTCCATGGACCTCAGAAGGCAGATAAGAATGCACTGTTTGATCTCTATACATCTGCTGGAAAAGTGGGAGAGACCAAGGGGCTGCTTAGCATTTATAGTCAGTTACTCAGGTTCTTTCGGTCCACCATCGCTCCTAGTGGTGGTAACAATGATGCTATCCGGGGAACTCTTGTGGATCTCATGTACCTCAGCTTTCGGTGTGCTCGTGAGGAGAATGAGGAACGTAACTACACTATTGATATCATGGACTACATCTTCCATGAGATTCATGATGCCATGGTCTCCCGCACCACTATACCTTATGCGCCCTACATCCAGCTCCTCATCAACAACACTGCGGGCGTGAGTGGTGAAGACTTGAGCGGGTACCCTTTGATGAAGCACTCTATCAAGAAGGCCTACAAGCTTAAGCTTCGTCTCTTTATGCATACCTCCACCTGACTCCTTCATGGGTGATGCTCGTTCTAGTGGATTTGCTCCTGCTCGCCATCCTGACCTCCCTGCTATGAAGAAACAAGTGAACAGGCTCAGTTGGTTTCAGCGTTACATCCTTTGCATGAACATTGAGATCCATAAGGAGAACTTTGCGGCCAGCCGGGAGCGGGTTGAGATTAAGCATACTCAGGCGGTTATTCTGCACAAGCTCAGTGGTGAGCAAGGACCCCCTCCTCAGCCTCCAGCTCACCCAGGTTACAGTGGGTGGCATTCTGCACAGGTTCCGTGGAGTGATCTTGATAGTTGCATTCAAAGGTCCAGTCTCACTCGCCGCTCTCCGGATGCACCTGACACTGATGATGAAGAAGAAGAAGAAGAAGAAGCGCACGAGTCCGATGATGAAGATGCCTCCGAGTGATCCCCATGGGGCGAGTAGCATCGCGCTTGTCCCCTTTTTGGCGTCTCGATGCCAAAGGGGGAGAAGCGTTCTATTAGGAACTCTCTCGGGGATTTGCATGGTTTGGGCACAAGCATATGCGTTTATCATTCCTTTATTTCTTGTGTTCCCTCTTATTTGAACTATTTGCTTTGGTTGTGTTCCGTTTAAAACTATGTGCTATGTGGTGTGAGACATTGTTATGGGTTTCGGATTTCTATATGTTGAGATCAAGGCTATTATGTTATGTGTGATGCTATATCTCCGTATCATATATCTACACATGGGTATGATTTCTTGCATCCTGTCTCAACTTCATATTTGTATATGTCTCTTGTTAGAGCTCATGATGGATACCTCTTGAGTTGAGGCACCTCGCTCCTATGTGTTGTGTATTTGTATTCAAATGCAAATGCAAATTACTTATATGCACACATGTAGGGGGAGTGCTGATGACCCACAAGTATAGGGGGTGTATCGTAGTATTTTCGATAAGTAAGAATGTCGATCCCAACGAGGAGCAGAAGGTGTTGACAAGCAGTTTCGATGAAGGATTCACTGTAAATGCTCACAGACAAGTATTCAGGGGGGTTTGATGTAACAGTTGAATAAAGTAAAAGTAAGTAAGGTGCGAGAGTAACAATTGCAGCGAGTGGCCCAATCCTTTTTAGCACAAAGGACAAGCCGGTTTGTTTACTTATAATGACCAAACGTTCTCGAGGACACACGGGATTTTAGTCTAGTGCTTTCGCTACATACGGCTAAATAATCTTCATTGTTATGATAAGTGTTGTGTGGGTGAACCTATGCTAATGCACCGTCCTTCCTAGGACTAATACATACTTGTGATTACACCCCTTGCAAGCATCCGCAACTACAAGAAAGTAATTAAGAATAAATCTAACCACAGCCTTAAACTCTGAGATCCTGCGATCCCTCCTGCATCGATATACCAACGGGGGTTTAGGTTTCTGTCACTCCGGCAACCCCGCAATTAGCAAACGAATACAAGATGCATTCCCCTAGGCCCATAAATGGTGAAGTGTCATGTAGTCGACGTTCACATGACACCACTAGAAGAATAACACCACAACTTAAATATCATACCATTGAATATTACTCAACCATAGTTCACTACTAACATTTAGACTTCACCCATGTCCTCAAGAACTAAACGAACTACTCACGAGACATCATATGGAACATGATCAGAGGTGATATGATGATGAATAACAATCTGAACATAAACTTGGTTCAATGGTTTCACTCAATAGCATCAACAACAAGTAGAGATCGATACCGGGAGAGTTTCCCCTATCAAACAATCAAGATCAAACCCAAATTGCTACGGCGGTGACGGTGTCCAGCGGTGGAGACGGCGGTGATGATGGTGGAGATGATGATGATGGTGATGGAGATGATGTCCAGCTTGATGACGGTGACGATGGCGTCGATTTCCCCCTCCGGACGAATTTCCCCCGGCCAGTTCCTGCCCGCCGGAGAGCTCTTTTCTCTCTCTGGTGTTCTCCGCCCCGCAGGCGGCTGTAACTCTTCGCGAGGTACCCTCTGTGGCTTAGGTTTCGGGACGAAGGATTTCGCGAAGAAAAGGAGGCGAAAGGGGTCGTGGGCCCCCAAACCACATGGCGGCGCGGCCAGGGCATGGGCCGCGCCGCCCTAGGGTGTGGGCCCACCACAGGTCCTCCTGGCTCCTCCTTCGGCTTCCTTCGTCATCTTGAAAAATAGGATTTTTGGTATAATTTCCTTCCACAGTTGATCTTCCGAAATATCGCGTTCTGACGGTGCCTTTTCCAGCAGAATCCTGGCTCCGGTGCTTGATCCTCCAATAATGATGAAACATGCAAAATAGATGAAATAACATAAGTATTGTGTCCCAATATGAAATATATCAATGAATAACAGCAAATTATGATATAAAATAGTGATGCAAATTGGACGTATCAACTCCCCCCAAGCTTAGACTTCGCTTGTCCCCAAGCGAAACCAGGCTCGATAGACGAGGACCACATGTTTATGGAGTGAAGAGTCGATAAATAAAATACGGACAAGAAGCATCATATTCATTCACACAAGACATCATAGTAAACACCCTCTTATAATTCAACTTGAAACAAGTATAAGGTAATCACAAGTAAAGGTGCATAAGAAATCATAATTGGTGATGGCAAACTTCGTTCTTGGTCAGAGAACAATTAACAGATTATATTTATCTCATTGAGCAGCGCTCTCATGTTAAAGTTTATAAGGCACAACTTGCATACTCAATCATAATGGTCTTTTCATAATCATTGATAACTTGCAAAGCTATATTCATTCAGATAAAACTTGTACTAAACAAGAAGAATAAAAGACATGATGAAGCAAATCACAATATAATGGTTTGATTACAACTACTCAAATGCTTGCTTGAGATGGAGGGAAATAGGTTTACTGACTCAACATAAAGTAAAAGACAGGCCCTTCGCAGAGGGAAGCAGGGATTAAATCATGTGCTAGAGCTTTATCAGTTTTGCAATCATATAAAGAGAATAAAAGTAACATTTTGAGAGGTGTTTGTTGTTGTCAACGACTGGTAGCGGGTACTCTAACCCCCTTGCCAAACAACCTCCAAAGAGCGGCTCCCATATTATTTTCATTTTGTGTGGCACTCCTTCCAACCTTTTCTTTCACAAACCATGGCTAACCGAATCCTCGGGTGCCTGCCAACAATCTCATACCATGAAGGAGTGCCTTTTTATCTTAGCTTTATTATGATGATGACACTCCCCTCAACCTTTGCTTACACAAGCCATGGCTAACCGAATCCTCGGGTGCCGTCCATCAATCACATACCATGGAGGAGTGTCTATTTAGTTTAATTAATTTGGGACTGGGAATCCCATTGCCAGCTCTTTTTGCAAAATTATTGGATAAGCGGATGAAGCCACTAGTCCATTGGTGGAAGTTGCCCAACAAGATTGAAAGATGAAACACCACATACTTCCTCATGAGCTATGAAACATTGACACAAATAAGAGATACTAAGTTTTGAATTGTTTAAAGGTAGCACACAAAGTATTTACTTGGAATGGCAGAAAATACCATGTAGTAGGTAGGTATGGTGGACACAAATGACATAGGTTTGGGTTAAGGTTTGGATGCACGAGAAGTATTCCCTCTCAGTACAGGTCTTTGGCTAGCAAGGTTGATTAGCAAGCATAAGAGTCGAGGGAAACAAACAAATATACATGTGATAGAAATAATCATGCATCTTCCTTGTAAGCGCAAACAATTTTAATCTTCAGAATAATAAGCTATGAGCTAACAAGAAAGAAAGACAATGAAACATCTACATGTATTTCTCTTTTCTATTTAAACCTCAAAGTGTTGTTGCTATGGACCAATGCTAAGTTTGCCAAAACCAAATAGATTTATTCAATGCTCCCAAAGTGATACCAATACTAACAACAAAGTAAATCATATAATAGAGATTGCAAACTAGAATAAGATGTGCAATATATAAATGATAAGACTTCTCATTAATATTCCATAACGATAACTCACACCAAGGGATACATAGATAACCAACTAAAGGAGAGATACTTCCAAACTGCAACCCATCTTATATGATAACTTCCCTACTCATGATATGACACTACTTGACAATAAAAGTAAAAGGTAGTGATAATGTGATACCGCGGCACTCCCCCAAGCTTGGAACAAACCAAGGGGATGCCAATACCGATGATGAATTACTCCTTTGGCGATGGTGGTGAAGAATTCCTGACAAGCTTCTCAATAAGCTCCTGAAGCTCATCAATCCTGTATATGAGATTGCGAATCATCTCTGAATTGTGCTCGACGCGGTTAAGGAGTCTGTCCGACGGCGAGTCCCAGCTCTTTGAGTTATTTCCCCACTCTTCAGCCTTAGGCTCCTTTTCTCCTGCAGTGTTAGAACGATCTATATCCCACTGGCTAGGCAATGCTGCCTTTGGTGTCCCTTCAATTTGATTATTGAAAATTAGATTGTGGAAGGGATGGTGAATGCCTGATAGAGATGTTTTCGAAGCTAGGTAATGACGTGGAACCCCTCCTCCAGTGCGAATTCTTGCGCTCTTGTTTGCACTAAAAGGGTTGTCCACCACCTTGATGCTTGCGATGGTAGCACGCGGGTGTGCGCGCGAATCTTCCTCCCCCTCTTCTTCATCCTCTTCCTTGACGTCCTTGTCTTCCTCTTTCCACCCAAGATCTCGATCATCTTCATCCGAAAACTCCTTGCCCTTGTTCTTGGAGACCATGGTGCTTCTAGACCGAAAACAGATCCTGGCAGAAACAGCTCGAAACAAAACACGTCGAGAACACGATATACGGACCTCCAGGGGTCCGGGGGATTATATAGCAAAAAATTTCACGACAAACGGAAAGTACCAGATCGAACCAGAGTCGGAAAGGGGCGACGGGGCGGCCAAACCATAGGGCGGCGCGGGCCCAGGCTTGGCCGCGCCGGCCTATGGTGCCACGCCCTCGTGCGTCCTTTCCACTCCGTTTCGAACTCGTAATTTTTCATATTTTCCAAAAATAGTGAAAATATTGTTTGGAAAGTAAATTGCGTACTTTTCATTACCAGTACTGTTACCTATTCAAAGTCGAGTTCTGGCGGACTGTCAATTTGCCCTTTTATGAAAGCCTCCGGTGTTTCCACTTGAATAATATCAACATCAACATTATAGGAATCACCTGAGATATAATGCTTGAGTCTTTGTCCATTCACCACTTGCGTAGCATTGCCTTGGAGAGAGCTAATTTTGATTGCTCCTGAACGAAACACCTCCTCGACAACATATGGTCCTTCCCATTTCGAGAGTAATTTCCCTGCAAAGAATCTGAGACGAGACCGATACAATAGGACTATATCCCCAATATTAAATTCTCTTTTGATAATCCTTCTATCATGCCATTTTTTAACTTTCTCTTTAAAGAGTTTAGCATTTTCATAAGCTTCACTTCTCCATTCATCTAGAGAACTTAATTGCAACAACCTCTTATCACCGGCAAGTTTAGGATCTTTATTTAATTCTCTAACAACCCAATAAGCTTTGTGCTCTAGTTCTAAAGGTAAATGACAAGCTTTCCCATAAACCATTTTATAAGGTGACATTCCCATGGGATTTTTGTAAGCAGTTCTATAAGCCCAAAGTGCATCCTTCAATTTACTAGCCCAATTCTTTCTAGTTTTATTAACGGTCTTTCCCAAAATAGATTTAATCTCTCTATTTGATAATTCTACTTGACCACTAGTTTGAGGATGATAAGCGAAAGCAATTCTATGATTAATACCATACTTAGCAAGAGTTTTTCTAAAACCTCCATGAATAAAATGAGAACCTCCATCAGTCATAATATATCTAGGCACTCCAAATCTAGGAAAAATAATATCTAAAAGCATTCTTAAAGAGGTCTCACCATCAGCACTTTTTGTAGGTATAGCTTCCACCCATTTAGTAACATAATCAACAGCAACAAGTATGTGAGTGTTACCTTCTGAAGACGGAAAAGGCCCCATGAAGTCAAATCCCCAGCAATCAAACGGTTCAATAACAAGAGTATAATTCATAGGCATTTCATTACGTTTGGAGATATTACCAACCCTTTGGCATTCATCACAAGATAAAATAAACTTTCTCGCATCTTTGAAGAGAGTTGGCCAATAAAAACCTGATTGTAGAACCTTTTGCGCGGTTCTTTCTCCGGCGTGATGTCCTCCATAAGCACTACCATGACATTTACTCAATATCTCTTGTTGTTCATATTCGGGAACACATCTTCGCATAATACCATCCACTCCTTCTTTATATAAGTGTGGGTCATCCCAGAAATAATGCCTCAAGTCATAAAAGAATTTCCTCCTTTGCTGAGCTGAAAAGGTTGGAGGCAAGTACTTGGAAACAATAAAGTTAGCATAATCAGCATACCAAGGACTGTCTCACAGCTCACCTTTATTACAGCCAATTGTTCATTTGGAAAACTATCATTAACAGGAACAGGATCATAAGCAATATTTTCCAATCTAGACAAGTTATCAGCAACAGGATTATCAGCACCTTTCCTATCTACAATATGTAAATCAAATTCTTGCAAAAGAAGTACCCATCTAATAAGCCTAGGCTTAGCATCTTTCTTTGTCATAAGGTATCTAATTGCAGCATGATCAGTATGAATAGTAACTTTTGAATCAACAATATAAGGTCTAAATTTATCGCAAGCAAAGACTACAGCTAATAATTCTTTTTCAGTTGTAGCATAATTTCTTTGAGCAGCATCAAGAGTTTTACTAGCATAATGAATAACATTCAGTTTTTTATCTACTCACATGTCCAAGAACAGCGCCTACAAAGAAATCACTAGCATCACACATAATCTCAAAGGGTAAGTTCCAATCAGGAGGTTCAACTATAGGAGCAGTTGTTAAGGCTTTCTTAAGAGTTTCAAAAGCTTCCTTACAATCATCATCAAAAACAAAAGGTACGTCTTTTTGAAGAAGATTAGTAAGAGGCTTTGAAATCTTGGAGAACTCTTTAATAAATCTCCTATAAAACCCAGCATGACCAAGAACACTACGAATACCTTTAACATCCCTCGGATAGGGCATCTTCTCAATTGCTTCAACTTTAGCTCTATCAACTTCAATACCTCTCTCAGAAATTTTATGTCCCAATACAATTCCTTCATTAACCATAAAGTGGCATTTCTCCCAATTAAGAACAAGGTTAGTTTCTTCACATCTCTGCAAAACTTTATCAAGGTTTCGCAAGCAACTATCAAAAGAATTCCCATAGACGGAAAAATCATCCATGAATACCTCTACAATACTTTCACAAAAACCATGAAAAATAGCAGACATGCATCTTTGAAAAGTAGCAGGAGCATTACATAAACCAAAAGGCATACGTCTATAAGCATAAGTTCCATAGGGACAAGTAAAAGTGGTTTTCTCTTGATCTTTAGCTTTAACAGCAATTTGTGAAAACCCAGAATAACCATCAAGAAAACAAAAATGTGTATTTTTAGACAATCTTTCTAGCATTTGATCAATAAATGGTAAAGGGTAATGATCTTTCTTAGTAACTTTATTAACTTTTCGAAAATCAATGCACATTCTATACCCTACAACTACTCTTTGAGGAATGAGCTCATCATTATCATTAGGCACAATAGTCATTCCTCCTTTCTTGGGAACGCAATGCACAGGACTAACCCATCTACTATCAGCAATAGGATATATAATACCAGCTTCAAGAAGTCTTAATACCTCATTCCTTACCATTTCCTTCATCTTCGGAATTAGACGACGCTGATGTTCAACAACAGGCTTTGCATCATCTTCCATATTAATAGCATGTTGGCAAATAGAAGGAGAAATCCCTTTCAAATCATCAAGAGTGTAGCCAATAGCGCCTCGGTGTTTCTTCAATATTTCCAATAGCCTTTCTTCCTCAATCTCTGAAAGCTTAGAACTAATAATAACAGGATATATTTTCTTATCATCAATATGAGCATATTTAAGGTTATCAGGCAAAGGCTTTAAATCAAAAACAGGATCTTCCTTTGGTGGCGGTGTTGTACCCAGATCTTCCACTGGTAAATCATGCTTGAGAATAGGTTGGCGAAGAAAAATTTCCTCAAGCTCATCTCTTTCTTTCCTAAAAACTTCACTCTCGCTATCCTCCAAATGTTGCTGCAAAGGATTATTAGGAACAAGAACAATAGATGCACATTGCTCCATTTTAAAATCATTACTAGGCAAGTCAGCTTTATAAGGAGTTTTAGTAAATTTAGAGAAGTTAAACTCATAAGATTCACCAGCAAATTTAGTCAAAATTTTCTCTTTCTTGCAATCTATAATAGCTCCACAAGTATTTAGAAAAGGTCTACCAAAAATAATAGGACAATAATCACTAGCAGCAGAACCAAGTACCAAAAAGTCAGCAGGATATTTAATCTTACCGCATAAAACTTCCACATCTCGAACAATACCAATTGGAGAAATAGTTTCTCTATTAGCCAGCTGAATAACCACATCAATATCTTCAAGTTCGCAAGAATCAATTTCGTGCATAATCTCCGTGTAAAGCTCATAAGGAATAGCACTAACACTTGCACCAATATCACATAATCCATAATAGCAATGATCACCAATTCTAACAGATAGCATAGGAACACTAGCTTGTTTGGGTTTATTAGGATGTGAAACAATATTAGAAGCATCTTCACAGAAAATAATATGACCATCCTCCACATTTTCAGTTACAAGATCTTTAACTATTGCAACAGCAGGTTCAACTTTTATTTGTTCTTCAGGTTCTATAGGTTTCTTTTCACTTTTATGAACCGCACTATTTATAACAGAGTACTCCTTCATTTTAGCGGGGAAAGGAGTTTTTTCAATATAAGCTTCAGGAATAACATGATCAGCGGTTTCAACTACAACGCATTTATTAATAGATGAATCAATTTTATCTTTATAAGGTTCATGATACTTATCAAAATTCTTCTTTGGCAATTCATAATGAGAGGCAAAAGCTTTATAAAGATTTGCAGCAACTTGAGAATCAAGACCATATGTAGCACTCATATTACGAAATTTATCAAGATTCCATAAAAGCTTCAATGCATTTATAATCATAAATTATACCTGATTCTCTATCCTTGTCGTTCTCCCAACCTTCAGTATTTTCTTGGATCCGATCAAGAAGGTCCCTTTTAAACTCTTCTTTATTGCGTGTAAATGATCCAGAACAAGAAGTATCCAGCAAGGTCTTGTCTTGAAAAGAAAGTCTTGCATAGAAATTATCAATAATAACATTACCATGAAGCTCATGAATGGGGCATTTGAGCATTAAAGACTTCAATCTCCCCCAAGCTTGGGCAATACTCTCTCCATCATGAGGCCAAAAATTATATATGCGATTCCGATCCTTATGAATTTCACTTGGAGGATAGAACTTAGAATAAAACCGGGGCACAATATCATTCCATTCAAGAGAATCCCCATTATCCAGTAATTTATACCAATGCGCCGCCTTACCAGACAGCGATATAGAGAATAGTTTCTTCCTCATTTCATCCATAGCAATACCTGCACACTTGAATAAACCGCATAATTCATGCAAGAACAATAAATGATCTCCAGGGTGGATAGTTCCATCCCCTTCATAGCGGTTATCCATAACACGTTCAATAATTTTCATAGGTATTTTATATGGTATCACTTCCTCACCTGGCGCCTCATCCACTACCGTTGCAGTAGTAGTAGATTTCCCAAATAGAAATTGAAGAGAAGATCTCTCCATAATGACTTATAGCAGCAAAGAAATAAAATCAGCACAAACAGTAAAGGTTTTCCTTACCAATTCCACTTACCAATAGCGCTTCACTCCCCGGCAACGGCGCCAGAAAATAGTCTTGATGACCCACAAGTATAGGGGGTGTATCGTAGTATTTTCGATAAGTAAGAATGTCGATCCCAACGAGGAGCAGAAGGTGTTGACAAGCAGTTTCGATGAAGGATTCACTGTAAATGCTCACAGACAAGTATTCAGGGGGGTTTGATGTAATAGTTGAATAAAGTAAAAGTAAGTAAGGTGCGAGAGTAACAATTGCAGCGAGTGGCCCAATCCTTTTTAGCACAAAGGACAAGCCGGTTTGTTTACTTATAATGACCAAACGTTCTCGAGGACACACGGGATTTTAGTCTAGTGCTTTCGCTACATACGGCTAAATAATCTTCATTGTTATGATAAGTGTTGTGTGGGTGAACCTATGCTAATGCACCGCCCTTCCTAGGACTAATACATACTTGTGATTACACCCCTTGCAAGCATCCGCAACTACAAGAAAGTAATTAAGAATAAATCTAACCACAGCCTTAAACTCTAAGATCCTGCGATCCCTCCTGCATCGATATACCAACGGGGGTTTAGGTTTCTGTCACTCCGGCAACCCCGCAATTAGCAAACGAATACAAGATGCATTCCCCTAGGCCCATAAATGGTGAAGTGTCATGTAGTCGACGTTCACATGACACCACTAGAAGAATAACACCACAACTTAAATATCATACCATTGAATATTACTCAACCATAGTTCACTACTAACATTTAGACTTCACCCATGTCCTCAAGAACTAAACGAACTACTCACGAGACATCATATGGAACATGATCAGAGGTGATATGATGATGAATAACAATCTGAACATAAACTTGGTTCAATGGTTTCACTCAATAGCATCAACAACAAGTAGAGATCGATACCGGGAGAGTTTCCCCTATCAAACAATCAAGATCAAACCCAAATTGCTACGGCGGTGACGGTGTCCAGCGGTGGAGACGGCGGTGATGATGGTGGAGATGATGATGATGGTGATGGAGATGATGTCCAGCTTGATGACGGTGACGATGGCGTCGATTTCCCCCTCCCGGAGGGAATTTCCCCGGCGGATTCCTGCCCGCCGGAGAGCTCTTTTCTCTCTGGTGTTCTCCGCCCCGCAGAGGCGGCTGTAACTCTTCGCGAGGTACCCTCTGTGGCTTAGGTTTTCGGGACGAAGGATTTCGCGAAGAAAAGGAGGCGAAAGGGGTCGTGGGCCCCCCAAACCACATGGCGGCGCGGCCAGGGCATGGGCCGCGCCGCCCTAGGGTGTGGGCCCACCCTGGGTCCTCCTGGCTCCTCCTTCTGGCTTCCTTCGTCATCTTGAAAAATAGGATTTTTGGTATAATTTCCTTCCACAGTTGATCTTCCGAAATATCGCGTTCTGACGGTGCCTTTTCCAGCAGAATCCTGGCTCCGGTGCTTGATCCTCCAATAATGATGAAACATGCAAAATAGATGAAATAACATAAGTATTGTGTCCCAATATGAAATATATCAATGAATAACAGCAAATTATGATATAAAATAGTGATGCAAATTGGACGTATCAAGTGCCTCTATATTTTACCATCATGCTTGTCTCTATAGTGATTCTCTTGCAAATCCGTATATTGTCATCAAACACCAAAAAGGGGGAGATTGAAAGAACATCTCTCATATTATGTTTTGAGTGTTTGATGTCAATATATGTGATACACTAATGTTTGGTTAAGTGGTACAGGGATTATATAGATACATTTGTATGTGTGTTGGATGTGGTCAGTACTGTCAAAAAGAATCAGCAAAAAGTTCACCAGGCCGGATAATCCGGGCCGGATATTTACAAAATATCCGGCCCCCAGAAATTCGGCTAAGGACTTGAGGAAAAGCAGCTCAGTATAGGGGCCGGACAATTGCCCGGATATTGTCCCGGTTTTGTCCCAGGGCCGGATTATCCGGGCCGGACATTTCAAGAATATCCGGCCCCCAGAATTTCGGCTAAGGACTTGACGAAAAGCAGCTCAGTATAGGGGCCGGACAATTGCCCAGACATTGTCCTGGTTTTGTACCAGGAGGCCGGATTATCTGGGGGGCGGATTATCCGGCCCTAACTTAGGCCGGATTATCTGGCCCCCCGGAAGGCTCAACGGCTGGATTTTGGGGAGGGGTATTTATACCCCTCTTCTTCTTCCTTTCCCCTTTGCTCAATCATTGCACAAGGAATCTGCCAAGCTTCACCTCCATTAGAGCTACCTCAAGAAACACAAGATTTGCAAGATCTCCTTCCTCCCCCAACCAAAGCTCTTGATCTTTGGAGATTCGAAGGAGAAGCCACCGATCTACATCCTCACCGAAGCGATTTTCATTTCCCCCTCATTTGTTTGAGGGATCTCATGCTAGTGTTCCTATTTGGTTCCCTAGTTGATTTGTGTTGATGTGTTGTTGTTGATTGTTGTATTGTTACAGATTTGGGAGCCTCCAATTCGGTTGTGGATGTGTGCCCCAAGAACATTGTAAAGGCCCGGTTTCCGCCTCGAGGAAATCCCTTAGTGGAAGTGGGCTAGGCCTTCGTGGCGTTGCTCACAGGAGATCTGAGTGAAGCCTTCGTGGCTGTTGGTTTGGCTTGCGTAGCAACCACACTCCTCCAAACGTAGACGTACCTTCTTGCAAAGGAAGGGAACTACGGGAATCATCTCCGTGTCATCGCGTGCTCCACTCTCAGTTACCTCTATCCCATTCTATCTCCTATATATTGCGTAGCTATATCTTGCTTAGTTGATAACCTTGTCATATAGGTAAATTCACTTAGTTGCATATCTAGAGAATTTACCTTTGTGTCAAGCAAAAATTGAAAAAGAACTAAAAATTGGTTAGCACCTATTCACCCCCCCTCTAGGTGCGGCATACGATCCTTTCACCCACCGTACGCGTTCAGAAAGGAACCAATCACGTTGAAGAACGAGGGTGTCCACGGATCGGCCGCGAAACCTTCTAGAAGACTAGATCAGACGGTTGGTGTTACCGCAGTGAACGGTCCACGATGCAAACAGAGCAATCCACAGATCGTTCCAGTTTCCTTCTAGAAGAATAGGGTTAGCTAGTCAAAGTTAGGTTTGACCAAACTTGAAATGAGCATAAAAAATTCAAAAAATCGAAAAAATGGAAAACCTTCTCACATAGACTTCTTATGTCATGTACTACCGATTCTAGTTGATAAACATGGTCTACATACTGTCCAACAAAAAAACCATGTGTCTAATGTGATATCTCAAACACTAGCGTACGAGATCGAGGGTGAAGACAAGAGGTTTAGGGTTTGGAACATGAAAAGTTTCAAAAACCTCACCAAAGCTTTATTTTGGAGTGAATAAGAAGTATCCAGGCTTAGTTTTTCAATTCCATGTTTCAAACTTGCTAAAATGATGGTCACAGTTAGGTTTGACCAAACTTGAAATGAGCATATAAAATTAAAAAAAATCAAAAAATGGAAAACCTTCTCACATAGTCTTCTTATGTCATATATTACCGATTGTAGTTGATAAACATGGTCTGCATACTGTCCAACCAAAAACCATGTGTCTAATGTGATACCTCAAACACTGGTGTACGCGATCGAGGTTGAAGACAAGAGGTTTAGGGTTTGGAACATGAAAAGTTTCAAAAACCTCACCAAAGCTTCATTTTGGAGTTAGAGTTAGGGTTTAGGGTTAGGGTTTAGGTTTAGGGTTAGTGTTAGGGTTAGGGTTAGGGTTTAGGGTTAGGGTTAGGGTTTAGGGTTAGGGTTTATGGTTTTGGAGTTAGGGTTGGGGTTAGGGTTAGGGTTTAGGGTTTGGGTTAGGGTTACGAGATCGAGGGTGAAGACAAGAGGGGTTTAGGGTTTGGAACATGAAAAGTTTCAAAAACCTCACCAAAGCTTCATTTTGGAGTGAATAAGAAAGATCCAGGCTTAATTTTTCAATTACATGTTTCAAACTTGCTAAAATGATGGTCAATTTTAGGTTTGACCAAACTTGAAATGAGCATAAAAAATTCAAAAAAAAATAAAAAATGGAAAACCTTCTCACATAGTCTTCTTACATGGAATAGATGTGTAGTAAACTTATTTGGCCAATTTAGACAAGATCAAAAAAAACTTGCTTAGAAATGAGGCCATTTACCCTACCTTTGGAGCTATTTTTTAGCACATTTTGACATGAGTTCCTAAAAACATGTAATCTCATCATTCCAACATCATTCAAACATAGTTCTAACATGTACTCTAATCATTACAACATCATTCAAACATAGTTCCAACATCCAGGCTTAGTTTTTCATTCAACACAAATACAACATTATTCATGAACTTTAGTTGGTTCCCACTCAATCATCTACAAAGCGTTGTGGCTTCTTTTTGGTCCTTGTGATTCTTGCCACCACTTTGCTCCTTGTGATCCTTGTGCTTGTTGCCACCACTTTGCTCCTTGTGATCCTTGTGCTCATTGCTTCTTTTCTTCTCCTCTTAGTTGTCGGCACCTTAACTACCTCAGAGCTCACTGCCACAACTTTATTCGAACCTACAACAGAGCTGTACAAAACAAAGGGCAGGGCGCTAAGATTGTGTCAAGTGATAAATGTACACTAGTATTGGCAATATTTACATACCAAGTAGAACTCACAACCACAGAAGGTTGGACACCAACATTTGGAGCCTCAATTGGCTCATCAATTGGATCATCAATTGGATCATCATTTTGATCATTAATTGGATCATCATTTTGATCATTTTGTGGCTCATCATTTGAAGCCTCAATTGGATCATCAATTTGCTCATCATTTGGAGCCTCAGTTGGATTATCAATTTGATCATCACTTGCAGCCTCCACTGGATCCTCATTTTGATCATCAGTTTGCTTATCATCTGTAGCATCCATTGCATCCTCACTTGGAGCATCAAAACACTCTTTGAACGCTGGATCTACTGCGTTATCACAATACTTAGCGAAATGACCAGACCCACCACACCTTGTGCACTTACATCTCCTGGGTCCAAGTCCAGCTCCTTCGCTATGAGGTCTTATTCTACTTTTCCTCGGTCTACCTGCTGCTCTCTTCAGAACTGGAGGGCAAGCTTAAAACCAGGGTCCACTATGTTCCATTGTTGTTTTCCCTCCAAAGCAGGTAAGGCATGTGCATATGTGGCTTTGAACTTTGCAACAGAGTAGTAATCATGCACATACTGTTGTATGTTCTCTGCTTGACCTGAGAGAGTAGTTATGAAAAACAAGGCATGAATGCATGGCAATCCAGTTATCTCCCATTGCCTACAACAGCAAGTTCTAGCTTCTAAATCCACTAGATATCTCCATTCCCTCTTCTCTTTATCCAAAAATGATACCTCTGCCGTCGTAGCCGAGCAACGAGTCATGTCCATTTACAAGCCTCTTGTTTTCTGCTTCAATTCATTCATCACGGAAGGGATGATAATGTGTCCCATTAATTTTGCCTCGGCTATTCCTGCACGAACAAGAAATTTCTGCACGTATTCTATCCTTATCTTGTCAAGAAAATCTGCCAAATAAAGACCCTTTAGTTTTCGGATCGTTGAGTTGAAAGACTCTACAATATTATTATGCACATAGTCAACTTTGCTCACTTCACCGAATTGGTTTCTAGCCCATAACTTGGAGTGGTGTGTTTCCAAGTATTCCTTCACTTTGTCATTTTTTTTTTATAGCTGCCTCATGTGATAGTTGTGCTTCTTCACACTGCAAGTCAAAGATGCTGGCCACAAATTGTCGGCATACACCTTTCCTTTGAATTTGTTCCCAAAATCTGCAGCAAGGTGACCCATGCATTCCCTATGCTCTACTCCAGGGAACGCATTGTCCACGGCTACTTCTAAACCCTTGAAAGCATCTGTATGAATTACCAACCCATTGGGATGTGCAATAGCCCGGCGCAGATTCTGCAAAAACCAAGTCCAACTCTCCTCAGACTCTACCTCCGGCATTGAAAGGACACGGATGCCGCCTAGAGGGGGGTGAATAGGCGGTTTAAAACTTTTACGAATATGGCTTAACAAATGCGGAATAAAACTAGCATTTAATTTGTCAAGCACAAAACCTATATAACTAGGGTTCACCTATGTGCACCGACGACTTATGCTAAGCAATTCAAGCAACTATGTGATAGCAAGATATATAACTTCAAGCACGAAGGCTATCACAAAGTAAAGTGCATAAGTAAAGAGCTCGGGTATAGAAATAACCGAAGTGACGCGGAGACAACGATGTATCCCGAAGTTCACACTCTTGCGAGTGCTACTCTCCGTTGGAGCGGTGTGGAGGACAAGTCACTCCAAACGCACGAGGGCCACCCTATTCTCCTCGAGAATTCCCACCAAAAGGGATGTCCTCGGTCCGCTATGGAACCTTAGGGTGGTCACCGAATCCGCACAAAGCTTGGGGCTATCTCCACAACTTAATTGGAGGCTCCCAATAAATCGCCACAAAGGCCTTGCCCTTGAGAAATCTCCACAACTTAATTGGAGCCCCCAAGAACACCACTAAGCCACAAAGCACAAAGCTTAAGGTAATCTCCACAACTTAATTGGAGGCCCCAAGAACACCTCAAAGGCCACTAAGTCGTCTAGGGTCCAAAGACCCAAGAGGAACAAGCTCCGGGAACATGCTCCCGAAGTGTATGTCTCACGAACTTTCACCTCCACGTATCACCGCGGAGAAGTCAAACCGATGCAACAAATGCAATGGCAAGAACACCACAAAGATGCTCAAGTCCTTCTCTCTCAAATTCCAACAAAGCTACAAAAGCTATTGGGGAATAAGAGAGGAAGAACAAATAGGAGGAGGAACACCAAATTTCTCCAAGATCTAGATCTAGTGGATTTCCCTCACAAAGAAAGGAATTTGTTTGGTCAAGATGTAGATCTAGATCTCCTCTATATTTTCCTCAAATATGAGCAAGAATCATGGAGGGATTAGAGGGAGAGGAAGCTTCTCAAGGTCAACAATGAAGTAGAGAGAGAGTAGGAGAAGCTGCCAACTCAATGGGGAAGAAGGGGGTTATATATGGCCTCCAAAATGGAATCTAACCGTTGAAAACGCACCAAAAAATACCACCCAGCCGGACCTTCCGGGCTTGGCCAGACCAAACTGGCCAGCCGGACTCGTCCGACCAAGTCCGGACCATTCCGGGCATAATTTTCGTGCTCCCTGGCCCTGGCCGGACTAAGGCTAGCCCGTGGCCGGACCAGTCCGGCCGGCAGCACACCCCACACCGAAAACATTGTCATTTTCACATACGAACTCCAATTTTGATGAACTTGGGCTCGTTAGAATCACAAGAAAGAGATCTACAAGATCATGCAGAGAACCATCATAGTCCAACCATGGATAGTAATATAAAATAGGGAAAGGTTTAACCTATCTATAAGAGCTAAACCGGTAACACCTCCAATAAGGAAATTGCAACAACTTGAGTTAGAAAACTCGGATTTAGGTGAAACCAATTTAGTTGCAAATAGGATGAAAAGAGCTAGCCCACAAAGAGATGAAATATTAATAACATGTGGGATAGATTTTTTCATGAATTTAGAGGTGAAACCTCTGAATACAAAGAAGCGGGAAAAACTCCAATATTGAAAACGCAACAAGTATTTCATGTGGAATCCGTTTTCGATGAACTAGAGCTTGTCATGAGAATAAGCACAAGCTCTAAAACACCATATGGATAAGATCCAAATAACAACCAAGAAAGATGATGCAAGGATGTAAAGGTTTGACCTCTGTTCAAATGATACGACCGAGTTACTCACTCGAGAGCCCCTTGATAGTGCGGCAACTAACCTATAACCCGGTCTCCTAACTAAACCACGAGACCGGTAAGAAAGAAACTCTATCAAGACCAAACCTTAACCTTGCGCATTCCGCTTGAGCTTGATGATGACGATCTTGACCGCAACAAGATGGAACGCCTTTCTTGATTGTGCTTGCTTGATAAAGTCTTGCGAGTGTCCCCCCATAATATACTATCGGAGAGCTTCTTATTCAACGCATATTCACACATCCAAGAAACATATGGATGACAAGCTCAAGCTCATGATCTCATCGGGATGGCTCATCTTAAAATTTCACACCATTCATTCTTTCTCCATCTTGTTGATGTCTTGAAGATACACTTGAGAGATCACTAAATCTTCTTCTTCAAGACATACTTATCACTTGATCTTCATCACATTATTCTATTTGCAGCCTTGAATCCAACATATGGTTCAAGAATTGCCTATGGACAACTCCTACAAATAACTCAATGCAAACATTAGTCCATAGGGATTGTCATTAATTACCAAAGCCACACATGAGGTCTTGATGCGTGCAGTTAACACACGTCCGTTGGGAACCCCAAGAGGAAGGTGTGATGCGTACAGTAGCAAGTTTTCCCTCAGAAAGAAACCAAGGTTTATCGAACCAGTAGGAGCCAAGAAGCACGTTGAAGGTTGATGGCGGCGAAGTGTAGTGCGGCGCAACACCAGGGATTCCGGCGCCAACGTGGAACCTGCACAACACAATCAAAGTACTTTGCCCCAACGTAACAGTGAGGTTGTCAATCTCACCGGCTTGCTGTAACAAAGGATTAGATGTATAGTGTGGAAGATGATGTTTGCGAAGAACAATAAAGAACAATTGCAGTAGATTGTATTTCAGATGTAAAGAATGGACCGGGGTCCACAGTTCACTAGTGGTGTCTCTCCCATAAGATAAATAGCATGTTGGGTGAACAAATTACAGTTGGGCAATTGACAAATAAAGAAGGCATAACAATGCACATACATATATCATGATGAGTACTATGAGATTTAATCAGGGCATTACGACAAAGTACATAGACCGCTATCCAGCATGCATCTATGCCTAAAAAGTCCACTTTCAGGTTATCATCCGAACCCCTTCCGGTATTAAGTTGCAAGCAACAGATAATTGCATTAAGTATGGTGCGTAATGTAATCAACACAAATATCCTTAGACAAAGCATCAATGTTTTATCCCTAGTGGCAACAGCACATCCACAACCTTAGAACTTTCTGTCACTGTCCCAGATTCAATGGAGGCATGAACCCACTATCGAGCATAAATACTCCCTCTTGGAGTTACAAGTATCAACTTGGCCAGAGCCTCTACTAGCAACGGAGAGCATGCAAGAACATAAACAACATATATGATAGATTGATAATCAACTTGACATAGTATTCAATATTCATCGGATCCCAACAAACACAACATGTAGCATTACAAATAGATGATCTTGATCATGATAGGCAGCTCACAAGATCTAACATGATAGCACAATGAGGAGAAGACGACCATCTAGCTACTGCTATGGACCCATAGTCCAGGGGTGAACTACTCACACATCGATCCGGAGGCGATCATGGCGATGAAGAGCCCTCCGGGAGATGATTCCCCTCTCCGGCAGGGTGCCGGAGGCGATCTCCTGAATCCCCCGAGATGGGATTGGCGGTGGCTGCGTCTCTGGAAGGTTTTCCGTATCGTGGCTCCCGGTACTAGGGGTTTCGCGACGGAGGCTTTAAGTAGGCGGAAGGGCATGTCAGGGGGCCACACGATGGACCCACACAACAGGGCCGCGCGGCCAGGGGCCAGGCCGCGCCGCCCTAGCGTGTCGTCGCCTCGTGGCCCCACTTCGTAAGTCCTCCGGTCTTCTGGAAGCTTCGTGTAAAAATAGGACCCTGGGCGTTGATTTCGTCCAATTCCGAGAATATTTCCTTACTAGGATTTCTGAAACCAAAAACAGCAGAAAATAGCAACGGGCTCTTCGGCATCTCGTCAATAGGTTAGTGCCGGAAAATACATAATAATGACATATAATGTGTATAAAACATGTGAGTATCATCATAAAAGTAGCATGGAACATAAGAAATTATAGATACGTTTGGGACGTATCAAGCATCCCCAAGCTTAGTTCCTACTCGCCCTCGAGTAGGTAAACGATAACAAAGATAATTTCTGAAGTGACATGCTATCATAATCTTGATCATACTATTGTAAAGCACATGAGATGAATGCAGCGATTCGAAACAATGATGAAGATAATGAGTAAACAAATGAATCATGTAGCAAAGACTTTTCATGAATAATACTTTCAAGACAAGCATCAATAAGTCTTGCATAAGAGTTAACTCATAAGCAATAAATTCTTAGTAGAAGGCATTGAAGCAACACAAAGGAAGATATAAGTTTCAGCGGTTGCTTTCAACTTCAACATGTATATCTCATGGATAATTGTCAACACAAAGTAATATAACAAGTGCAATAGGTAAACATGTAAGAATCAATGCACACAGTTTACACAAGTGTTTGCTTCTAAGATAGAAAGAATAGGTAGACTGACTCAACAATAAAGTAAAAGATAGGCCCTTCGCAGAGGGAAGCATGGATTACTATTTTTGTGCTAGAGCTTTTATTTTGAAAACAAGAAACAATTTTGTCAACGGTAGTAATAAAGCATATGAGTTATGTATAAGACATCTTATAAGTTGCAAGCCTCATGCATAGTATACTAATAGTGCCCGCACCTTGTCCTAATTAGCTTGGATTAACATGGATTATCATTGCATGACATATGTTTCAACCAAGTGACACAAAGGGGTACCTCTATGCCGCCTGTACAAGGGTCTAAGGAGAAAGTTCGCATTGGATTTCTCGCTTTTGATCATTCTTCAACTTAGACACCCATACCGGGACAACATAGACAACAGATAATGGACTCCTCTTTTAATGCTTGAGCATTCAACAACAGATAATATTCTCATAAGAGATTGAGGGTTTATGTCCAAACTGAAACTTCCACCATGATTCATGGCTTTAGTTAGCGGCCCAATGTTCTTCTCTAACAATATGCATACTCAAACCATTTGATTGTGAAAACCGCCCTTACTTCAGACAAGACGAACATGCATAGCAACTCACATGATATTCAACAAAGGTAAAAAGTTGATGGCGTCCCCAGAAAACATGGTTACCGCACAACAAGCAACTTATTAAGAGATAAGACACATAAGTACGTATTCTTCACCACAATAGTTTTTAAGGCTATTTGTCCCATGAGCTATGTATTGTAAAGGTAAAGAATGGAAATTTAAAGGTAGCACTCAAGTAATGTACTTTGGAATGGCGGAGAAATACCATGTGGTAGGTAGGTATGGTGGACACAAATGGCATGGATTTTGGCTCAAGTGTTTGGATGCACGAGAAGAATCCCTCTCAATACAAGGCTAGGCTAGCAAGGTTGTTTGAAGCAAACTCAAGTATAAAATGGTGCAGCAAGACTCACATATAAACATATAGTAAGCATTATAAGACTTTACATCGTCTCCTTGTTGTTCAAACACCTCAACCAGAAAATATCTAGACTTAGAGAGAACAATCATGCAAACCAAATTTTAACATGCTCTATGTAGTTATTCATTAATGGGTACAAGGTACATGATGCAAGAGCTTAAACAAGATCTATATGAGCACAACAATTGCCAAGTATCACATTATTCAAGACATTATACCATTTACCACATGCGGCATTTTCCGTTTCCAACCATATATCGATGAATGAGGTAGTTCAACTTTCGCAATGAACATTAAAGATAAAGCTAAGAACATATGTGTTCATACGAAACAGCGGAGCGTAATATCTCCAATATAAAGGATTATGGGATCCTACTTTATTCAAACAAAACAAAAACTAAAGCAAACAGACGCTCCAAGCAAAGCACATAAGATGTGATGGAATAAAAATATAGTTTCAGGGGAGGAACCTGATAATGTTGTCGATGAAGAAGGGGATGCCTTGGGCATCCCCAAGCTTAGACGCTTGAGTCTTCTTAAAATATGCAGGGTGAACCACCGGGGCATCCCCAAGCTTAGAGCTTTCACTCTCCTTGATCATATTATATCATCTCCCTCTCTTGATCCTTGAAAACTTCCTCCACACCAAACTCGAAACAACTCATTAGAGGGTTAGTGCACAATAAAAATTTACATGTTCAGAGGTGACATAATCATTTTTAACACTTCTGGACATTGCACAAAGCTACTGGACATTAATGGAACAAAGAAATTCATCCAACATAGCAAAAGAGGCAATGCGAAATAAAAGGCAGAATCTGTCAAAACAGAACAGTTCGTAAAGATGAATTTTAAAGTGGCACCAGACTTGCTCAAATGAAAATGCCCAAATTGAATGAAAGTTGCGTACATATCTGAGAATCACTCACGTAAATTGGCATAATTTTCTGGGTTACCTACAGAGAATTAGGCCCAGATTCGTGACAGCTAAGAAATCTGTTTCTGCGCAGTAATCCAAATCTAGTATGAACCTTACTATCAACGACTTTACTTGGCACAACAATGCACAAAACTAAGATAAGGAGAGGTTGCTACAGTAGTAAACAACTTCCAAGACTCAAATATAAAACAAAGTACCGTAGTAAAAACATAGGTTGTCTCCCATAAGCGTTTTTCTTTAACGCCTTTCAGCTAGGCGCAGAAAGTGTGAATCAAGTATTATCAAGAGATGAAGCATCAACATCATAATTTGTTCTAATAATAGAATCATAAGGTAACTTCATTCTTTTTCTAGGGAAGTGTTCCATACCTTTCTTGAGAGCAAATTGATATTTAATATTACCTTCCTTCATATCAATGGTGGCACCAACAGTTCGAAGAAAAGGTCTTCCCAATATAATGGGACAAGATGCATTGCATTCAATATCCAAGACAACAAAATCAACGGGGACAAGGTTATTGTTAACCATAATACGAACATTATCAATCCTCCCCAAAGGTTTCTTTTTAGCATTATCAGCGAGATTAACATCCAAATAACAATTTTTCAATGGTGGCAAGTCAAGCATATCATAAATTTTCTTAGGCATAACAGAAATACTTGCACCAAGATCACATAAAGCATTACAATCAAAATCATCGACCCTCATCTTAATGATAGGCTCCCAACCATCTTCTAACTTTCTAGGAATAGAGGTTTCAAGTTTTAGTTTCTCTTCTCTAGCTTTTATGAGAGCATTTGTAATATGTTTTGTAAAGGCCAAATTATAGCACTAGCATTGGGACTTCTAGCAAGTTTTTGTAAGAACTTTATAACTTCAGAGATGTGACAATCATCAAAATCTAAATCATTATGAGCTACAGCAATGGGATCATTGTCCCCAATGTTGGAAAAAAATTCAGCAGTTTTATCACAAGCAGTTTCAGCAGTTTTAGCAGTTTCAGGCAATTTTGCACGCTTTGCACTAGGAGTAGAAACATTGCCAACACCAATTGTTTTGCCATTGATAGTAGGAGGTGTAGCAACATGTGAATCATTATCATTACTAGTGGTGGTAATAGTCCAAACTTTAGCTACATTATTCTCTTTAGCTAGTTTTTCATTTTCTTCTCTATCCCACCTAGCACGCAATTCAGCCATTAATCTTATATTCTCATTAATTGTAACTTGGATGGCATTTGCTGTAGTAGTAATCTTATTATCAATGTCCTTATTAGGCATAACTTTCAATTTTAAAAGATCAACATCAGAGGCAAGTCTATCAACCTTAGAAGCAAGAATATCAATTTTATCAAGCTTTTCCTCAACAGATTTGTTAAACGCAGTTTGTGTACTAATAAATTCTTTAAGCATGGCTTCAAGACCAGGGGGTACACTCCTATTATTGTTGTAAGAATTCCCATAAGAATTACCATAACCATTACCATTAGCAGAAGGATATGGCCTATAGTTGTTACCAGAATTGTTCCTATAAGCATTGTTGTTGAAATTATTATTTTTAATGAAGTTCACATCAACATTCTCTTCTTGAGCAACCAATGAAGCTAAAGGAACATTATTTGGATCAACATTAGATCTACCATTCACAAGCATAGACATAATCACATCAATCTTATCACTCAAGGAGGAGGTTTCTTCAACAGAATTTACCTTCTTACCTTGTGGAGCTCTTTCCGTGTGCCATTCAGAGTAATTTATCATCATATCATCAAGAAGTTTTGTCGCCGCCCCCAAAGTGATGGAGATAAAGGTACCTCCAGCAGCTGAATCCAATAGGTTCCGCGAAGAAAAATTCAATCCTGCATAGAAGGTTTGGATGATCATCCAAGTAGTCAGTCCATGGGTTGGGCAATTCTTTACCAAAGATTTCATTCTCTCCCATGCTTGAGCAACATGTTCATTATCCAATTGCTTAAAATTCATTATGCTACTTCTTAAAGATATAATTTTAGCAGGAGGATAATATCTACCAATAAAATCATCCTTACATTTAGTCCATGAATCAATACTATTCTTAGGCAAAGATAGCAACCAATCTTTAGCTCTTCCTCTTAATGAGAAAGGAAACAATTTCAATTTTATAATATCACCATCTACATCCTTATACTTTTGCATTTCACATAGTTCAACAAAATTATTAAGATGGGCAACAACATCATCAGAACTAACACCAGAAAACTGCTCTCTCATAACAAGATTCAGTAAAGCAGGTTTAATTTCAAAGAATTCTGCTGTAGTAGCAGGTGGAGCAATAGGTGTGCATAGGAAATCATTATTATTTGTGTTTGTGAAGTCACACAACTTAGTATTTTCAGGGGTATTCATTTTAGCAATAGTAAATAAAACAAACTAGATAAAGTAAATGCAAGTAACTAATTTTTTGTGTTTTTGATATAGAGAGCAAGACAGTAGATAAAGTAAAGCTAGCAACTAATTTTTTTGTGTTTTGATATAATGCAGCAAACAAGAAAGTAAATAAAATAAAGCAAGACAAAAACAAAGTAAAGAGATTGGATTGTGGAGACTCCCCTTGCAGCGTGTCTTGATCTCCCCGGCAACGGCGCCAAAAAAAGAGCTGTTGCCGTGGGAGGCAATTCTCTGTGGTGTAACTTTTCTTCAGATCCCCGGCAACGGCGCCAGAAAAAGAGCTTGATGCGTGCAGTTAACACACGTCCGTTGGGAACCCCAAGAGGAAGGTGTGATGCGTACAGTAGCAAGTTTTCCCTCAGAAAGAAACCAAGGTTTATCGAACCAGTAGGAGCCAAGAAGCACGTTGAAGGTTGATGGCGGCGAAGTGTAGTGCGGCGCAACACCAGGGATTCCGGCGCCGACGTGGAACCTGCACAACACAATCAAAGTACTTTGCCCCAACGTAACAGTGAGGTTGTCAATCTCACCGGCTTGCTGTAACAAAGGATTAGATGTATAGTGTGGAAGATGATGTTTGCGAAGAACAATAAAGAACAATTGCAGTAGATTGTATTTCAGATGTAAAGAATGGACCGGGGTCCACAGTTCACTAGTGGTGTCTCTCCCATAAGATAAATAGCATGTTGGGTGAACAAATTACAGTTGGGCAATTGACAAATAAAGAAGGCATAACAATGCACATACATATATCATGATGAGTACTATGAGATTTAATCAGGGCATTACGACAAAGTACATAGACCGCTATCCAGCATGCATCTATGCCTAAAAAGTCCACTTTCAGGTTATCATCCGAACCCCTTCCGGTATTAAGTTGCAAGCAACAGATAATTGCATTAAGTATGGTGCGTAATGTAATCAACACAAATATCCTTAGACAAAGCATCAATGTTTTATCCCTAGTGGCAACAGCACATCCACAACCTTAGAACTTTCTGTCACTGTCCCAGATTCAATGGAGGCATGAAGCCACTATCGAGCATAAATACTCCCTCTTGGAGTTACAAGTATCAACTTGGCCAGAGCCTCTACTAGCAACGGAGAGCATGCAAGAACATAAACAACATATATGATAGATTGATAATCAACTTGACATAGTATTCAATATTCATCGGATCCCAACAAACACAACATGTAGCATTACAAATAGATGATCTTGATCATGATAGGCAGCTCACAAGATCTAACATTATAGCACAATGAGGAGAAGACGACCATCTAGCTACTGCTATGGACCAATAGTCCAGGGGTGAACTACTCACACATCGATCCGGAGGCGATCATGGCGATGAAGAGCCCTCCGGGAGATGATTCCCCTCTCCGGCAGGGTGCCGGAGGCAATCTCCTGAATCCCCCGAGATGGGATTGGCGGCGGCTGCGTCTCTGGAAGGTTTTCCGTATCGTGGCTCCCGGTACTGGGGGTTTCGCGACGGAGGCTTTAAGTAGGCGGAAGGGCAGGTCAGGGGGCCACACGAGGGACCCACACAACAGGGCCGCGCGGCCAGGGGCCAGGCCGCGCCGCCCTAGCGCGTCGTCGCCTCGTGGCCCCACTTCGTAAGTCCTCCGGTCTTCTGGAAGCTTCGTGTAAAAATAGGACCCTGGGCGTTGATTTCGTCCAATTCCGAGAATATTTCCTTACTATGATTTCTGAAACCAAAAACAGCAGAAAATAGCAACTGGCTCTTCGGCATCTCGTCAATAGGTTAGTGCCGGAAAATACATAATAATGACATATAATGTGTATAAAACATGTGAGTATCATCATAAAAGTAGCATGGAACATAAGAAATTATAGATACGTTTGGGACGTATCAGGTCTCCATGCTCTTTCAATCTCCCCCATTTTGGTAATTGATGACAATATCTTTGAGAGGGTTTATATAAGGAATTTAAGTAACAAACAAATTGAATACATAGAGCAAACTCCCCCATAATATATGCACGCGTGAATGACCTTGAATTTCATTGCATATATTGGCAATCAAAGCCTCGTGTAATTTCCTCTCAATATTCAACCAAGCAAGGCAAAAAGATGCAAAGCATGAAAGGCAAATACTTTGGCACAAAGCAAGAATCATAAAACCCCAATTCCCTTAAACCCTCGAAACTTCTCCCCCATTGGCATGCATTGCCGAAATGGGCGAAAAATCTAGAGAGGTCAATATAGTGAGAATTCCTCCATAAGGTGTGCATTTCTCATATTGTGAGTGAAATCAAATGCACGTATCCAATGATGAATACTCAGGGGGATTCAAACTATATATAGGATCAAAGAGTGCAAAAAGATAATAAAGTCTAGAAATTCAACACATGAAGCAAGCAATCCAATGAACCCAAACATGGAACCAAATGAAAGATAGATATTATGATGAGATCAAGAAGAGTACTCTAAATAATATTGGAAAGCTCCCCAAGGTTTGGGAACAAAGATAAACAATTTACATTGGAGTGCACAAACATGGAATCATCACTCCCACAATATCATTAAAAGCAAAAGATACCAGTTGAAATAAAATATTATGATCACGACAAAATAGCGCTTTAAATAGAATGAGGAAGCTCCCCAAGTTACATGCATAAATTATATTGTTGCATTTGAATACAATATGCACAACATGGAATCCTCACTCCCTCATTACCATTTAAACCACAAACAATTTCATGAGACCATAGATAAGAAATTAAGCTTAACACTTGGAGCAAATCAATGGTTGAGCAACAAGTAAGAGACACCATAATAAAATTCTCAACCAAAAGGATATGTGAGAGGCATGGCCAAGAATATTATAAGACTAATACAAGGATGAGAAAATAGGATCATCATAGTCTTCAAAGAGTGATTTTTCTTAGCATGACGAACAACACATAACAATTAAATAAGATATCAAGTGGAGAATTATCATCTCTTATGTGTATAAGTTTCTCTAAGTAGACAATATCACAAAGATATTTATCCACAAAGAAAAATGTACACACAAAATAGATACAAAACAATTGAAACATGATATCCAAAACGAAGGCATGCAATATAAAAATAAGATCATTGCTTAATAGCATGCCCAGAGGCTCGGTTTTATCTTATTGCACATTAATTAACTTCAAACACAAACACATCAAAGACATCACAAATATCAACGAGGGAAAGAGGATAGTTGGGATGCTTTGAGAAAAGCAACAAGTATCACATCTAAAGGATACCAAAAGAAAGAACTCAATTTGCAATAAGGAGGTTTCATTAAGACATTTGTAAATAGAGAGATTCATGCCAAGATGCAACCACGAGGTTGGATACAAGAAAAGTATGCATGAGAAGATACTTGTTACCAAGATAGCATTGGTGTGGATGTAGTAGATATGAGTTCGTTGATCATCCTAGCTTGCCTAAAATAATCATTTAGTAACCACTTCGTCCTTTTGAATTTGGCAAGCATCCAATGCATCTTCATGTACCTAAAACAAATTTAAGTACAAAATGGTTCCCAAACTAAGTGGGTCCAAAGTAGTTAGACACTACAACATATAGGACAAACTCCACATAAATATGTGCATATTGATATGAAATTGAATTTCATGCACATCTTAGCCCATTTAGGATTTGTTGGAGTTTACCCTCTATATTGGAACAAAGAAAGCAAAGCATGCTATAGAATATACATATAGTAAATATGCATGCATGAGACTCTCAAGAACCAAACGGAAATACAATTTGGATGAGACACCAATTAAATCAAGAACAATAGTTGTCCAAATTATATCAAAGAATCAAATCAACACAATATTGATTCCAAAGACTTATTTCATTACAAGAAGCTAATTAAACCCAAAACAAGCAATGAGATGACCAACTCCCAAGCGAGCAAGGTTCCAACAAATAAACCAAACCCTCACACTTTTCATGATGGCACAAGTACCGAAAATAAAAGGTTTGTCTTCCAACATCAAATACATGATAAATATCAATAAATGAAAATATAGGATCATAAAAGTTGCATTCTAACACAAATAGGAGAGCTCCCCAAGATTAGTGCATTATTTAGGATTTTGTATTTGAATACAAAATGCACAAAAGTGGGATCATCATTCTACCCTTATTTAATAAAACACTAAGAAAGTTTAAGTACACAAATTATATCCATAAGATGCAAGTAAAACACATGGGAGTTAAATGAAACCATTTCATGTCAAGAAATGAAGCAATTGAACACAAGAGCCAATGTAAAGATGATCAATAAATATCTACCTCATAATAGATTACCAATTGTCTTAGGACAAGAGGTATTTGGGAAATATTTTCCGGTGGTAGTTTCCAAGTATCCAAGATCATCTTCACCCCAAAGAGAGCATATGGTAAAAGGTAAGATTTAAACATCATGCAAAGAGAGTTTCTTCATAGCTTCAATTAATTACACCACCATGCAAAGCAATGAATGGCATAACTTGAAGCACATGATTTCCCAAAAGGATATTGAGAAACACATTGTGGAAAACCATGCCAAGAAAATCTCTCACAAACAAGATCCACAAAGATACTAGCAAGGAAACCATTTAAGCAAAGTTGGACTTGTTTGAGCAAAACATGCAACATAGGAATGAGATAATTTACAATATCAATACTATGTGACACAACCTCAAATATACACATTTTCTAGGCTTGTAATATGCACAAAGCTTATTACTCCCCCATAATTTGATAAGGAATTTATTTTCACAAGCGGCAAATAAGATCCAACTAGAGATAATTATTGTACATTAGAATTTGAATTTCTCATGAGGATGACATACCACATAGAGACTAGATAACCTTGCAATATGAATTCTAAGTGGCATTCCTCATGTACACATATTTTTAGGATTGTGACATGCCCAAAGGTATATCACTCCCCCATAATGGGATAGTCCACTAATCACTCACAAGAGCCATATAAGATACAAACAAGATGAAATAGGCTCAAACACAAACACATATACATGTTGTGCAACCCAACATACATATAATTGATTTCTCAAGATAAGCAAGTAGGAAGCACAACATATACAAACACATGCTAGGAACAAAACTAGCACATGCAAAGGGGCAGGTAACTTTCAATATAAATGAGTTGAGCACATGTTACCGAAAGGAGGAACATTGGATATATGATAGAAGCAAGATAACCAAAATACTTGGCTTGAGATAATATACATGATGAAGATCCCTTAATTCTTCATTATGTAGCCACTCCAATGCCCTCCAACATCACCTATTGATCTTGATCAAGTTTTAGCTTGTTGGTCCCCAACCAAGTTGGGTCCTAAGAGGTTAGTCACAATAGGTTTGGCAACCCAAATGGTTCTTTTCTTGACACCACTTTGAGCACCTGTTGACGTCCGAAACCCACCGGCGGGTAGCGACGGGCAACACCGTAGAGCCGGGAACAACCTAGGGCTGCGGCTGGCCGAGGTCCCTCCGAGCGACGGCCCGCAAAGCCTTTCTGGTCACACGTCCGATGCTGATTGCAAGGGCGTGCCACCTGACCTATACCTGGTCAGGAAGGTGATGGAGATGCCTCGCTTAGTTTCATGCATGGCATACATGTAAACATTAAATACGAGCCTCGATCGGCTCTCAGGTTATCCTGTGAATCGGCTCAAGGAGCCGATCCACCCATGATTCGTACAAGGTGCACGAATATATGGTGGTCCTGCTTGATCAAGATAAAGCTAATGAGATCTACGACGATTTAGGGTTTTCACCACATAATCGGATCATCCTACTCAGGATTGGGCCTCGCGGCCACGCACGGCGATCGTAAGCCGATCCTAGACAAGGCCTAAAAACCAACACGAGGTTGATCCCCGGAACATCCTGTCTAGGACTAGCAAACGACACCCTACGTGCCGCTGGATCCTCCAGCCCTTTGTAAGGCCTAACTATTGCAGATATTAAACTAATCCTTGATGAACAAGGAACAACCGTAATGGATCGGATCTACTAAATAATGATCAAGCGGGGTGCCGCCCCTACACCTAAGATAGGTGTAAGGGCGGCTAGATACGTCAGGGTTGCACTACGATAGCATGTTACACGAAGAACTATGCTAACCCTAACACATCTATGATAACTACGTTGCTCGCCATCAACAAGGCTTCAGTACGAGCAACGCATGAACAACGTGGAGCTTGTGCTGCCTAGATCGCAAGATGCGATCTAGGCAGCATGTTGCTTACCGGTAGAAACCCTCAAGACGAAGGAGTTGGTGATGCGCCGAGATTGATTTGATTGGTTGAACGTTTGTTGTTGTTTATTCCATAAACCCTAGATACATATTTATAGTCCAGCGGACTTTCCAACGTGGGAATAATCCCCACCGTGCATGATACAAACTCTAACTTTTAATCTAAGATACAATCTACTATAACTAAAGATACACGGGCAGTCTAGCCCAAACTCTTCGCGCAAGGCCGCTTCAGAGATCTTCCACATGTGATCTTCCAAGCCCATCTCTCTTACGGCCCACTTCCTGATTTGGCCAAAATCTGGTGATAACACATGCCCCCTGGTTTTGGCAATGATAATTTCAAAACCAATCTGTTTTTCCTTCGAAGGGTCATGTCGTGGCAGAGCAGACCTGTCGCAGTATTCTTCATCATGATGCCCTGTCTTTTTCAGCTTCTCTGTGAAATTCGATAGCTTTGGCATCACTTCCTCGGAAACTGCCATGGCATTAAATTTCCACCAGGCTTCTCATTATTTAACCGTGCCGATTGATTAGCCCTCTTCATCCCCTTCCTCTGTTCCAGCTATCGGCACCCAAAAACCCTCTTCCCCTGTAGCGATGTCTTCCTCTTCCTCTGTCTCCTCTGGCCTCTCCCTCCAATTAATGAAAATCGTTCTTTCAATTCATCTTTCAATTAATCCAATTTCATTCCTCCCGCCTGTCATGCCAAAAACCGATAGCAACGTATCGGATTCCTTTTCGTTTGGACGCCCGTGAAGCCGGACTCATATGTCGATTAGCCCGTCAGTCAAGCACTTCTCAAATTCAGGCTGCGATTTGATATCCAACCATAATCTTTCGCAATCCCTTAGCCGATGACTACTCATCGGTTATTTTGAGACTCCAGTCCCTTTCCTTTTCTTGCAGCGACAGGACGGTCCAAAACCTGTAAAGCCGACGGCCTCCTTTTCCGGTTCCTCTCCGTAGCTTTAGCAGTTTTCCTTTGCAACACCTGAACTGCTTTCAGAGAAGATCACGATGCAGGGTCAATCGATGCGACTCCAATCGGCTCCCAAAACAGAACATCTACCAAATTAGCTGCCCCCCGAGCTTTAATCAAGGCGAGAATGCCGGCGAGGATGCACAGATCGTTGATCAGCTTTATTCCACTGAACGTCGATGTTGATGTGAACTTTGAGCACATAGCCAGTGGGTCTTGGTCTTGTGTAACTGTACTAGAGTCGATGGCTGCGCATCGGCTGCTTCTCAATTCTAAAGTCGATGCCCTTGCATCGGCTGTCTGTTAAAAAACTTTTTACTGGCCGATTTTTTCTAATCGGCCCCTAATGTTTCATTGTACACATGTTTACTGCACATGTTCATCTGACTATATGCCCCCCGAGCCGAATCTGCCAGGTGACTGCAGATATCGGCTTTTATGGTCAGCCAGGTGAAGATAATTTTGGTCGATTGCTGGAATCGGCCTCCATATCCATTGAAGCGCTGACTGAAGGTTCTGTAATGCTCCTTCATAATTTTTGGGGCCGATCACAAGGATCAGCCTTGCCCCGTTTGCTCATCGGTTTGTTCTTGCTACTCGGTCAGGCTAGTGGATAAAACCAGCCCAACCTCTGACTTGATGCGCCTAGTGTCGTCCACCTTGAGTGCGTCGTAGAATCGTGGAGCACTAAGCTCCGTCGGAAGGACGGGCACCATGTTTGTACCAGCCGATGTTTCATCGTCGGCTTTCCTTTGCTTGGGACGCCACTCCATCTTCCGTGGACGACCCTCTTCATCCAGGGTTCGCTGAACCTTCACAGCCAGATCAGGTCGTGCCTTCCTTAGCGTATGCAAGTATAACCTTTCGGCTTCCTCCAGGCCGCGCAATCGCTGAACCCTGCGCTTTTGGGAACGGCTGAGTCCATCAGGGCACCACCTTGGACGGTGGTACCTGTTTTCTTCTTCTTCTTGTCCCTCATCTTCTGAATCCTCGAGATCCGCCCACCGAGGGGACTCAGCGCGTTTGCTTTGTGGTGGGAGAGGCCCTAAGCGCCTGAACACAGATACGTTGGCTGCCTCCTTCTTCCTCTGGTTGCATTCTGGGCAATTGCCGATTGTGGGCAATCGGCTCATTCCTGAATCCCAGCAGTGTCTGAAGAAGGGGCAGTCCCAGTGCCTGTCGTTGTCATCTTGCTCCCTTGATTCTCCTTTGGCACGGCGCTCGTGCTCCTCCTCATCGCGATCATGCCGACGATGTCTTCTGGCTTCTCTAGCCAGACGATCTCTTTCATCATCATAGCTGGACCGTCGGCGTTGGTCATACTGATTTACATACTTGTTGAGGAGGTGATCAGAGAGGGGTCGCTGATATCTTATGTTCTTCACTTCTCCCTCTGTGACGTAGCGCTTGCCATCATAGTGGAGCCGATCGCGTGGAGCGGCCTCCTCTGTGTCCTTGCTACGAGAGCAGCTGCCCTCGTCTCCATCTTTGCCAGAGTGGTGCCCAGGTCCCACCATGTTGATGCTAAACGAGGATCCTGGCTGGCAACCTTCAGGGTAAGTGCATTCTACCATGTTAACGGCGGGGAAGGGCTGGGTGTCGACCTTCATGGCGTACTGGTTGAAAATCAGATGCCCTTTTTCTATCGCCGCTTGGATGTGCTGACGCCATACCCTGCAGTCGTTGGTGGCATGGGAGAGCGAGTTATGCCATTTGCAGTATGGCTTTCCGTTCAGCTCTTGCGCCGTGGGGAATTTGAGACCTTCAGGAATCGTCAACTGCTTCTCCTTGAGCAGGAGGTCGAAGATTTGCTCAGTTTTGGTCACGTCAAAATCAAACCCCCGGGGCGGGCCTGGTGGCTTTACCCATTTGCAGGACACGGGGGTTCCTCCCCAGTCCATTCAGCCTTGCTACCTCTTGATCTCCCGCAGAACTTCGTCTTCCTGCATCGACCGGGACTACTGCACGCTTGAATTTGTCTGAGTACGAGTCCGAGTGGCGCTGTTCATATGCTGAAAGTTTCTGAACCATGTGCGCCGGTGAGGGATAGTACGCTTGGGAGGCCATGTCCTTGAGCGGTGTTGCGAGGCCCGCTACGCCAACTCGATCGTTTCCTTTTCGTTATACGAACCGAATAACATCGGTTCCTAAGATTCCTGAAGCGGCTGGATGTATTACATCACTTGTTTCTCCACGCTTCTGACGTAATTGTGCTAGATCGGCAATGCCAGACTCAGAAGCCTCTGAATGGTACTGCATATGGAACTGCTCTTCTAACTGCTTCCAAGTCCGGATGGAGTCTGGTGGTAGCGAGGTGTACCATCCGAAAGCCGATCCCGTGAGGGACTGTGAGAAGAGCCTCACGCGTAGTTGATCCGACACTGAAGCCGGTCCTAGCTGTGCCAAATATCGGCCTACGTGCTCGATGGAGCTAGACCCATCTGATCCACTGAATTTGGAGAAATCAGGGAGCCGATATTTAGGTGGTAGCGGGATCATCTCGTAGTCGTCGGGGTACAGCTTGGAATAGCCGATTGCCCTCCTTTTCGGCACCATGCCAAACTGGTCTCTCAGTATGTTGCTGATCTGATCCGCTGTGCTGGCTGCAGGAGTTGAACTCTGAAGATTCGCCGGGGTGGCGTACTTAGCCAGCCATGTTTGCTTTTCCAGCTCTGAGCCAAGCTGGGAGCTGAGCTGCGGAGGTTCGTCGGGGTGGCATAGTTAGTCAGCCACGTCTGCTTCTCAAGCTCTGTTGTTGACGTCCCTCCTGTTTTCCCAGAAGTCCCCCGATCTTTGTGGCCTGGTTTGTGAGTGCCCGATTACCACAACCGGCACATACGTGCACGTGTACCCGTGAGGGATCTCCTTCGGCGCCTCGGGCAAGAACTGGTAGTCACTAGGGTCACCACCGATCTTGTAGATTTACGACGAATGCCGGTGAAGCCGGCACTCACAGTGCTGCCAACGCATATGGCAGCGGCGGCGGACGGGACTGGAGTGGCAACTCTCCTTGATGCGTCCCGAGAGCTGGTCCTGACGGCGAGTACTGGTGCCTCATGATCTCCTGGATCACGCGAAGAGCGACACGCTCCAACGTGTTGACCAGGTTCTCAGAGTGGCGGTGTAGCGAGTGAGCCACCAAGTAGTTGATCTCCTGCCGCAGGGACCTGGTGCGTTCTTCCGACGGGCGAGAGGTCTATCCCATCTAGTGCACCATTAGGCGAGAACCCCTTCACCTGATGCCATGTGAACGGGTTCTGTGGAAAGAGCCGATGAGGTCGGCTTCGAGGATGACTTTGATCTCGTCATACTTCTTCTTGAGTTCGTCAGTCAGATCCTCGTATGTGACTGGCGCGCCGTCCGCCATCTCAGATGTAGATGGCGAGGTGGTTGATGTAGAAGTCGGTCCCACCGGGCGTGCCAGAATGTGTTGACGTCCGAAACCCACCGGCGGGCAGCGACGGGCAACACCGTAGAGCCGGGAACAACCTAGGGCTGCGGCTGGCCGAGGTCCCTCCGAGCGACGGCCCGCAAAGCCTTTCTGGTCACACGTCCGATGCTGATTGCAAGGGCGTGCCACCTGACCTATACCTGGTCAGGAAGGTGATGGAGATGCCTCGCTTAGTTTCCTGCATGGCATACATGTAAACATTAAATACGAGCCTCGATCGGCTCTCAGGTTATCCTGTGAATCGGCTCAAGGAGCCGATCCACCCATGATTCGTACAAGGTGCACGAATATATGGTGGTCCTGCTTGATCAAGATAAAGCTAATGAGATCTACGACGATTTAGGGTTTTCACCGCATAATCGGATCATCCTACTCAGGATTGGGCCTCGCGGCCACGCACGGTGATCGTAAGCCGATCCTAGACAAGGCCTAAAAACCAACACGAGGTTGATCCCCGGAACATCCTGTCTAGGACTAGCAAACGACACCCTACGTGCCGCTGGATCCTCCAGCCCTTTGTAAGGCCTAACTATTGCAGATATTAAACTAATCCTTGATGAACAAGGAACAACCGTAACGGATCGGATCTACTAAATAATGATCAAGCGGGGTGCCGCCCCTACACCTAAGATAGGTGTAAGGGCGGCTAGATACGTCAGGGTTGCACTACGATAGCATGTTACACGAAGAACTATGCTAACCCTAACACATCTATGATAACTACGTTGCTCGCCATCAACAAGGCTTCAGTACGAGCAACGCATGAACAACGTGGAGCTTGTGCTGCCTAGATCGCAAGATGCAATCTAGGCAGCATGTTGCTTACCGGTAGAAACCCTCAAGACGAAGGAGTTGGCGATGCGCCGAGATTGATTTGATTGGTTGAACGTTTGTTGTTGTTTATTCCATAAACCCTAGATACATATTTATAGTCCAGCGGACTTTCCAACGTGGGAATAATCCCCACCGTGCATGATACAAACTCTAACTTTTAATCTAAGATACAATCTACTATAACTAAAGATACACGGGCAGTCTAGCCCAAACTCTTCGCGCAAGGCCGCTTCAGAGATCTTCCACATGTGATCTTCCAAGCCCATCTCTCTTACGGCCCACTTCCTGATTTGGCCAAAATCTGGTGATAACAGCACCAACATATTTGGCAAACACATTGCCAACCTCATCCTTGCAAAGAGAATAAACATCATCAATGATGATAGGGTTGGATGAGGTACCAATAGTGCAAAAGGAGGAGATGTGGCCCTTCTCACGACATATGTAGCAAGTTCTTCTCTTCTCCTTCTTTTGATTATTTTTGGGAAGTGGCCTTTCTTCACCCGAGGTTGGGCATGGACTTGAACTTGAGGCCACTTCTCTTCTTGCTTCTCACTAAGAGGCTTCTTCTTCAATGGGCAAGATCTAACATGATGCCCTTCAATTTTGCACTTGAAGCAAGTAATCTTGTCCGGATCTTTGACTTGAACTTGGCCCTTCATGTTCTTGGATCTTTTGGACTTCTTCTTGTTGTTGGAGATAAATACAAGTCCGCTCTTGTCATTGGGGGATTGTTGCACACTCAACATCTTGTCAAGTTTGCATTTCCCTTCATGACCCTTTTTCAAGTCTTTCTTCAAGGAAGTGACTTGAGCCTTGAGCTCTTTGATTTCCTCTACATGGTTAGTAACAACACAAATAGTAGAGGAAGTAGAAACTTCATTGTTAGAGCAACACGGCAAGGAGGATAATTCATCACAAGATTTTGCAATACTATTAGTAGATGAATTAAAATGACTAGCACATGGCAATATAGCATTTTGAGAATTAGTGCTAGTATCCACATGAGGCTCACAAGATGTTACCTTTGACATGATATCCTCATGAGCTAACTTTAGCTTCTCATGGGACACTAGAAGTTCATCATGGGAGCTAGAGAGCTTTCCATGACTTTCTTCCAAAATCCCATACTTGCTAGTTAGCATTTCAAGTTGAGCCCTTAGCTCAACATTCTCCATCAAAATGGATGCTTCACAATATTTAGAGTTAGTATCACAAGCATCATCATTAATAGCAATAGGATAAGGCAAGTTGGCATGCTCTTTTAGATATGAAGCTTTAAGTTTCTCATGTGACTCGGTGAGTTTGGTGAGCGCACTCTCAATGACCCTAGAACCATTTTTGAGTTGCTCAAAATCCTCAAGGAGTTTAGCATTAACAAACACAAGCTTATCATTTTTTAGCTTTAGATCATTTGCCACTTCAAGATCTCTATCATGGTTTTCCTTTATTCTAGACAATTCTAGAGAAAAGGTCTCCTCAAGAGATTCTTCGGTGGTTTGTTCTTCTTCAAGTTCATCCTTTAGAGAACCTATTTCATTGGCATACTCGCATTCAAGAGCACCCATTTTTAATATAGTGTTCTCATGCATCTCAAAAAGTTTTTGGCTCTCAATAGCAAAAACTAAGATTTTAACAAATTTAGAGCAAGCAATTTTATTTTTGCAAAGAGCACGATGAACAACCTCACCCTTGTCATGTAATGAGGCAATCAATTCCTCTTCTTCTTCATGTACTGCATATTCATCATTATGAGAAAGATTAGCTTCTGAGGTATGAGATACCGTAGAAGCTTTAGCCATAAGGCATATATGAGAAACTTGAGATGATGGAGAAGAAGAGCTACTTGAAGCTCCATTCAAGATATTGTCATTGCTAATGGATTCTTCGGTTTTCTCTACATTGTTAGACGCACAACAACTAGAGAAAATAGAAGCATTTATATTATGGCGACAAGAAATAGCAAGCATATTACCATGGCATTTAGATGAGCATTTAACACATGGTATGCAAGGACTATCAACACAAGCATGTGAATCATTTATACTGCTAGATGTGTTTAACTCAAAATATGAAGCATTGCAATGAGATAGAGATGAAGGATCATCAAGAATAATATCACCCTCAACATTGCAATTGTCATCACCACTCACCTTGGCATTTACTTGTGTCTTGAAACACAATGGTGAAGTGGATGAAAGTTCATCATGGCTGGAAGTGGAGGGAATACAATCATCCTCAATAATGTTGGACACATCATATTTTTCTTGAAGCTTTGTCCATAAATCATGAGCGCTCCGGAAAGGCAAGATTGCAAGAATATCTACATTGCTCAAAGAATGAACAAGCATGTTAGAAGCTTGAGCATTGAGATAGAATTTTTTCTCATCCTCTAAAGATAGATTTTGGGAATCCATCGGAGGAGAAAAACCTATATCTACAATTCGCTCCATATGAGGGTCAATGGCCTGAAAATGACTAAACATGCGAAATTTCCAAACATCATAATTTGTGCCATCGAATATAAAAGTGTGATTATGCACTAAATCTCTAGCCGACATCCTTACTCTGAAGGCGGTAAAGCCTATAGTGAGAAACCGGGCTCTGATACCAATTGAAAGGTGATACGTCTCCGACGTATCGATAATTTCTTGTGATCCATGCCACATTATTGATGATATCTACATGTTTTATGCACACTTTATGTCATATTCGTGCATTTTCTGGAACTAACCTATTAACAAGATGCCGAAGTGCCATTCTGTTTTTCTCATTGTTTTTGGTTTCAGAAATCCTAGTAACGAAATATTCTCGGAATTGGACGAAATCAACGCCCAGGGTCCTATTTTGCCACGAAGCTTCCAGAAGACCGAAGAGTCAACGAAGTGGGGCCACGAGGTGGCCAAACCATAGGGCGGCGCGGCCTGGCCCTTGGCCGCGCCGACCTGTGGTGTGGGGCCCTCGTGTGGCCCCCTAACCTGCCCTTCCACCTACTTAAAGCCTCCGTCGCGAAACCCCCAGTACCGAGAGCCACGATACGGAAAACCTTACTGAGACGCCGCCGCCGCCAATCCCATCTCGGGGGATTCTGGAGATCTCCTCCGGCACCCTGCCGGAGAGGGGATTCATCTCCCGGAGGACTCTTCACCGCCATGGTCGCCTCCGGAGTGATGAGTGAGTAGTTCACCCCTGGACTATGGGTCCATAGCAGTAGCTAGATGGTTGTCTTCTCCTCATTGTGCTTCATTGTTGGATCTTGTGAGCTGCCTAACATGATCAAGATCATCTATCTGTAATACTATATGTTGTGTTTGTCGGGATCCGATGGATAGAGAATACTATGTTATGTTAATTATCAAGTTATTGTCTATGTGTTGTTTATGATCTTGCATGCTCTCCGTTATTAGTAGAGGCTCTGGCCAAGTTGATGCTAGTAACTCCAAGAGGGAGTATTTATGCTCGATAGTGGGTTCATGTCTCCGTGAATCTGGGACAGTGACAGAAAGTTCTAAGATTATGGATGTGCTGTTGCCACTAGGGATAAAAAATTGATGCTATGTCTAAGGATGTAGTTATTGATTACATTACGCGCAATACTTAATGCAATTGTCTGTTGTTTTCAACTTAATACTGGAGGGGGTTCGGATGATAACCTGAAGGTGGACTTTTTAGGCATAGATGCATGCTGGATAGCGGTCTATGTACTTTGTCGTAATGCCCAATTAAATCTCACTATATTTATCATGACATGTATGTGCATTGTTATGCTCTCTCTATTTGTCAATTGCCCGACTATAATTTGTTCACCCAACATGCTTTTATCTTATGGGAGAGACACCTCTAGTGAACTGTGGACCCCGGTCCAATTCTCTTTACTGAAATACAATCTACTGCAATACTTGTTTTACTGTTTTCTGCAAACAATCATCTTCCACACAATACGGTTAATCCTTTGTTACAGCAAGCCGGTGAGATTGACAACCTCACTGTTTCGTTGGGACAAAGTACTTGGTTTGTGTTGTGCAGGTTCCACGTTGGCGCCGGAATCTCTGGTGTTGCGCCACACTACATTCCGCCGCCATCAACCTTCAACGTGCTTCTTGACTCCTACTGGTTCGATTAAACCTTGGTTTCTTACTGAGGGAAACTTGCCGCTGTGCGCATCACACCTTCCTCTTGGGGTTCCCAACGGACGTGTCAACTACACGCATCAAGCAAATTTCTGGCGCCGTTGCCGGGGAGATCAAGACACGCTGCAAGGGGAGTCTCCACATCCCAATCTCTTTGCTTTGTTTTTGTCTTGCCTTATTTTATTTACTACTTTGTTTGCTGCACTATATCAAAACACAAAAAAATTAGTTGCTAGCTTTACTTTATTTACTGTCTTGCTCTCTATATTAAAAACACAAAAAAATTAGTTACTTGCATTTACTTTATCTAGTTTGCTTTATTTACTGTCCTGCACTCTATATTAAAAATACAAAAAAAAATTAGCTACTTTTGTTACCATGTCTAGCTGTGAACCTGTTACTTCTTCGCCTGAAGAATTAGTCTTCACTTTTAAACAAGGGGATGAGGAGAGTTTTAAGGATGCTTGGTCTAGAATTTTCACTTCTTATCGTAAAACTGAACCTCAAATGACTCTAAGTTTGCTCCTTAGTAATTTTTATTTTGGTCTTATGATTCGCTATAGATATGCTTTGGATACTTTAGTGGGAGGAGATTTCCTTCATTGCAATGGGGATCAAGCTTTTAATGCCATAAAGAAGTTGGTTGCATCACATGATTCAGCTAATAACTTTGATTAAGCCCTTATTAGCATTTATAATAGATTAAACAATCTCGAGATAAGTACATCTCGCTTGGATGACAACTATCACCATGTTTGTAATCGTCTTGAACAAGTTTTAGTGAACTCTAAACCTTCATTATGGGATGCTACTGTTAAAATTGTTATCGGTGATCAAACTCTTCGTGCCAACTGTGATATTATGTCTGAATTTTGCCTTATACCTGAGAGCATTTATAAATCTTTGAAACTTTGGGGAGTTGATGAAGGAGGAGAAGAAATAACTCTCATTGATAACTCTGTTATAATTCCTAAGGGGATAGCCGCAGGTGTGCATACAACCATTCTTGGAAGAACAATATCCATTGATTATCTTGTTATTGAATGTGTAGGGACAGGAAAAATCACACTCGGAAGATCCCTGCTAAAACTATTGGGAGCAGTCATAGATGTGGGAGAAGGCATCCTGGAATTCACCTCTATACCGGGGGGGAATCATACATTTCCTAAATCAAAGAGAAAGAAAAACAACAAGAAAGGTAAGGGTAAAGCCCAAGGTAAGGTTGATGCACCACCCTCCGATAATACTTGATTTACACTTTCTGCGACTAGCTGAAAGGCGTTAAAGAAAAGCGCTTATGGGAGACAACCCATGTTTTTACTACAGTATTTTTGTTTTATTTTGTGTCTTGGAAGTTGTTTACTACTGTAGCAACCTCTCCTTATCTTAGTTTAGTGTTTTGTTGTGCCAAGTAAAGTCTTTGATAGTAAAGTTCATACTAGATTTGGATTACTGCGCAGTTTCAGATTTCTTTGCTGTCACGAATTTCGACCTGCCTCCCTGTAGGTAGCTCAGAAAATTAAGCCAATTTACGTGCGTGATCCCCAGATATGTACGCAACTTTCATTAAATTTGGGCATTTTCATTTGAGCAAGTCTGGTGCCCTTTTAAAATTCGTCTTTACGAACTGTTCTGTTTTGACAGATTCTGCCTTTTATTTCGCATTGCCTCTTTTGCTATGTTGGATGAATTTCTTTGATCCATTAATGTCCAGTAGCTAGATGCAATGTCCAGAAGTGTTAAGAATGGTTGTGTCACCTCTGAACATGTTAATTTTTATTGTGCACTAACCCTCTAATGAGTTGTTTCGAGTTTGGTGTGGAGGAAGTTTTCAAGGATCAAGAGAGGAGTATGATGCAACATGATCAAGGAGAGTGAAAGCTCTAAGCTTGGGGATGCCCCGGTGGTTCACCCCTGCATATTCTAAGAAGACTCAAGCGTCTAAGCTTGGGGATGCCCAAGGCATCCCCTTCTTCATCGACAACATTATCAGGTTCCTCCCCTGAAACTATATTTTTATTCCGTCACATCTTATGTGCTTTGCTTGGAGCATCGGTTTGTTTTTGTTTTTGTTTTTGTTTGAATAAATGGATCCTATCATTCACTGTATGGGAGTGAGACACGCTCCGCTGTTGCATATGGACAAGTATGTCCTTAGGCTTTACTCATAGTATTCATGGCGAAGTTTCTTCTTCGTTAAATTGTTATATGGTTGGAATTGGAAAATGATACATGTAGTAAATTGCTATAATTTCTTGGATAATGTGATACTTGGCAATTGTTGTGCTCATGTTTAAGCTCTTGCATCATATGCTTTGCACCCATTAATGAAGAAATACATAGAGCATGCTAAAATTTGGTTTGCATATTTGGTCTCTCTAAGGTCTAGATAATATCTAGTATTGAGTTTTGAACAACAAGGAAGACGGTGTAGATTCTTATAATGTTTACAATATGTCTTTTATGTGAGTTTTGCTGCACCGGTTCATCCTTGTATTTGTTTCAAATAGCCTTGCTAGCCTAAACCTTGTATCGAGAGGGAATACTTCTCATGCATCCAAAATACTTGAGCCAACCACTATGCCATTTGTGTCCACCATACCTACCTACTACATGGTATTTCTCCGCCATTCCAAAGTAAATTGCTTGAGTGCTACCTTTAAAATTCCATCATTCACCTTTGCAATATATATCTCATGTGACAAATAGCTTAAAAACTATTGTAGTATTGAATATGTACTTATGCACTTTATTTCTTATTAAGTTGCTTGTTGTGCGATAACCATGTTTCTGGGGACGCCATCAACTATTCTTTGTTGAATATCATGTGAGTTGCTATGCATGTCCGTCTTGTCTGAAGTAAGAGAGATCTACCACCTTAATGGTTGGAGCATGCATATTGTTAGAGAAGAACATTGGGCCGCTAACTAAAGCCATGATTCATGGTGGAAGTTTCAGTTTTGGACATATATCCTCAATCTCATATGAGAATAATAATTGTTGCCACATGCTTATGCATTAAAGAGGAGTCCATTATCTGTTGTCCATGTTTTCCCGGTATGGATGTCTAAGTTGAGAATAATCAAAAGCGAGAAATCCAAAATGCGAGCTTTCTCCTTAGACCTTTGTACATGCGGCATGGAGGTACCCCATTGTGACACTTGGTTAAAACATGTGTATTGTGATGATCCGGTAGTCCAAGCTAATTAGGACAAGGTGCGGGCACTATTAGTATACTATGCATGAGGCTTGCAACTTGTAAGATATAATTTACATAACTCATATGCTTTATTACTACCGTTGACAAAATTGTTTCATGTTTTCAAAATAAAAGCTCTAGCACAAATATAGCAATCGATGCTTTCCTCTTTGAAGGACCATTCTTTTTACTTTTATTGTTGAGTCACTTCACCTATCTCTCTCCACCTCAAGAAGCAAACACTTGTGTGAACTGTGCATTGATTCCTACATACTTGCATATTGCACTTATTATATTACTCTATGTTGACAATTATCCATGAGATATACATGTTACAAGTTGAAAGCAACCGCTGAAACTTAATCTTCCTTTGTGTTGCTTCAATACCTTTACTTTGATTTATTGCTTTATGAGTTAACTCTTATGCAAGACTTATTGATGCTTGTCTTGAAGTACTATTCATGAAAAGTCTTTGCTTTATGATTCACTTGTTTACTCATGTCATTACCATTGTTTTGATCGCTGCATTCATTACATATGTTTACAAATAGTATGATCAAGGTTATGATGGCATGTCACTCCAGAAATTATCTTTGCTATCGTTTTACCTGCTCGGGACGAGCAGAACTAAGCTTGGGGATGCTGATACGTCTTCGACGTATCGATAATTTCTTGTGATCCATGCCATATTATTGATGATATCTACATGTTTTATGCACACTTTATGTCATATTCGTGCATTTTCTGGAACTAACCTATTAACAAGATGCCGAAGTGCGATTCTTTGTTCTGCTGTTTTTGGTTTCAGAAATCCTAGTAACGAAATATTCTCGGAATTGGACGAAATCAACGCCCAGGGTCCTATTTTGCCACGAAGCTTCCAGAAGACCGAAGAGTCAACGAAGTGGGGCCACGAGGTGGCCAAACCATAGGGCGGCGCGGCCTGGCCCTTGGCCGCGCCGACTGTGGTGTGGGGCCCTCGTGTGGCCCTGACCTGCCCTTCCGCCTACTTAAAGCCTCCGTCGCGAAACCCCCGCATGCCGAGAGCCACGATACGGAAAACCTTGCGAGACACCGCCGCCGCCAATCCCATCTCGGGGGATTCGGAGATCTCCTCAGGCACCACTGCCGGAGAGGGGATTCATCTCCCGGAGGACTCTTCACCGCCATGGTCGCCTCCGGAGTGATGAGTGAGTAGTTCACCCCTGGACTATGGGTCCATAGCAGTAGCTAGATGGTTGTCTTCTCCTCATTGTGCTTCATTGTTGGATCTTGTGAGCTGCCTAACATGATCAAGATCATCTATCTGTAATACTATATGTTGTGTTTGTCGGGATCCGATGGATAGAGAATACTATGTTATGTTAATTATCAAGTTATTGTCTATGTGTTGTTTATGATCTTGCATGCTCTCCGTTATTAGTAGAGGCTCTGGCCAAGTTGATGCTAGTAACTCCAAGAGGGAGTATTTATGCTCGATAGTGGGTTCATGTCTCCGTGAATGCAGGACGATGTGAGAAAGTTCTAAGATTATGGATGTGCTGTTGCCACTAGGGATAAAACATTGATGCTATGTCTAAGGATGTAGTTATTGATTACATTACGCGCAATACTTAATGCAATTGTCTGTTGTTTTCAACTTAATACTGGAGGGGGTTCGGATGATAACCTGAAGGTGGACTTTTTAGGCATAGATGCATGCTGGATAGCGGTCTATGTACTTTGTCGTAATGCCCAATTAAATCTCACTATATTTATCATGACATGTATGTGCATTGTTATGCTCTCTCTATTTGTCAATTGCCCGACTATAATTTGTTCACCCAACATGCTTTTATCTTATGGGAGAGACACCTCTAGTGAACTGTGGACCCCGGTCCAATTCTCTTTACTGAAATACAATCTACTGCAATACTTGTTTTACTGTTTTCTGCAAACAATCATCTTCCACACAATACGGTTAATCCTTTGTTACAGCAAGCCGGTGAGATTGACAACCTCACTGTTTCGTTGGGACAAAGTACTTGGTTTGTGTTGTGCAGGTTCCACGTTGGCGCCAGAATCTCTGGTGTTGCGCCGCACTACATTCCGCCGCCATCAACCTTCAACGTGCTTCTTGACTCCTACTGGTTCGATTAAACCTTGGTTTCTTACTGAGGGAAACTTGCCGCTGTGCGCATCACACCTTCCTCTTGGGGTTCCCAACGGACGTGTCAACTACACGCATCAAAAGGACACAGATGCTGCCTAGAGGGGGGGGGGGTGAATAGACGGCTTAAAACTTTTACGAATATGGCTTAACAAATGCGGAATAAAACTAGTATTTAATTTGTCAAGCACAAAACCTATATAACTAGGGCTCACCTATGTGCACCAACGACTTATGCTAAGCAATTCAAGCAACTATGTGATAGCAAGATATATAACTTCAAGCACAAAGGCTATCACAAAGTAAAGTGCATAAGTAAAGAGCTCGGGTATAGGAATAACCGAAGTGACGCGGAGACAACGATGTATCCCGAAGTTCACACTCTTGCGAGTGCTACTCTCCGTTGGAGAGGTGTGGAGGACAAGTCACTCCAAACGCACGAGAGCCACCGTATTCTCCTCGAGAATTCCCACCAAAAGGGATGTCCTCGGTCCACTATGGAACCTTAGGGTGGTCACCGAATCCGCACAAAGCTTGGGGCTATCTCCACAACTTAATTGGAGGCTCCCAATAAATCGTCACAAAGGCGTTGCCCTTGAGGAATCTCCACAACATAATTGGAGGCCCCAAGAACACCACTAAGCCACAAAGCACAAAGCTTGAGGTAATCTCCACAACTTAATTGGAGGCCCCAAGAACACCACAAAGACCACTAAGACGTCTAGGGTCCAAAGACCCAACAGGAACAAGCTCTGGGAACAAGCACCCGAAGTGTATGTCTCACGAACTTTCACCTCCACGTATCACCGCGGATAAGTCAAACCGATGCAACAAATGCAATGACAAGAACACCACAAAGATGCTCAAGTCCTTCTCTCTCAAATTCCAAGAAATCTACAAAAGCTATTGGGGAATAAGAGAGGAAGAACAAATAGGAGGAGGGACACCAAATTTCTCCAAGATCTAGATCTAGTGGATTTCCCTCACAAAGAGAGGAATTTGTTTGGTCAAGATGTAGATCTAGATCTCCTCTATATTTTCCTCAAATATGAGCAAGAATCATGGAGGGATTAGAGGGAGAGGAAGCTTCTCAAGGTCAACAATGGAGTAGAGAGAGAGAGTAGGAGAAGCTGCCAACTCAATGGGGAAGAAGGGGGTTATATATGGCCTCCAAAATGGAATCTAGCCGTTGAAAACGCACCAAAAAACACCATCCAGCCGGACCTTCCGAGCTTGGATGGACCAATCTGGCCGGCCGGACTCCTCCGACCAAGTCCGGACCATTCCGGGCATAATTTTCGTGCTCCCTGGACCCTGGCCGGACTAAGGCTGGCCCGTGGCCGGACCAGTCCGGCCGACAGCACACCCCACACCGAAAACGTTGTCATTTCACATACGAACTCCGAATTTGATGAACTTAGGCTCGTTAGAATCACAAGAAAGAGATATACTCCGGTTCATATTAATTGGCTCTAATATGGATGTATCGAGACACATTTTAGTTCTAGATACATTCATATTAAGTCAATTAATATGGATCGGAGGGAGTACAAGATCATGCAGAGAACCATCATAGTCCAACCATGGAGAATAATATAAAATAGGGAAAGGTTTAACTTATCTATAAGAGCTAAACCGGTAACACCTCCAATAAGGAAGTTGCATTAACTTGAGTTAGAAAACTCGGATTTAGGTGAAACCAATTTAGTTGCAAATAGGATGAAAAGAGCTAGCCCACAAAAAGATAAAATCTTAATAACATGTGGGATATATTTTTCCATGAATTTAGAGGTGAAACCTCTCAATACAAAGAAGCGGGAAAAACTCCAATATTGAAAACGCAACAAGTATTTCATGTGGAATCCGTTTTCGATGAACTAGAGCTTGTCATGAGAATAAGCACAAGCTCTAAAACACCATATGGATAAGATCCAAATAACAACCAAGAAAGATGATGCAAGGATGTAAAGGTTTGACCTCTGTTCAAATGATACGACCGAGTTACTCACTCGAGAGCCCCTTGATAGTGCGGCAACTAACCTATAACCCGGTCTCCTAACTAAACCACGAGACCGGTAAGAAAGAAACTCTATCAAGACCAAACATTAACCTTGCGCATTCCACTTGAGCTTGATGATGACGATCTTGACCGCAACAAGATGGAACGCCTTTCTTGATTGTGCTTGCTTGATAAAGTCTTGCGAGTCTTCCCCCATAATATACTATCGGAGAGCTTCTTATTCAGCGCATCTTCACATATCCATGAAACATATGGATGACAAGCTCAAGCCCATGATCTCATCGGGATGGCTCATCTTAAAATTTCACACCATTCCTTCTTTCTCCATCTTGTTGATGTCTTGAAGATACACTTGAGAGATCACTCAATCTTCTTCTTCAAGACATACTTATCACTTGATCTTCATCACATTATTCTATTTGCAGCCTTGAATCCAACATATGGTTCAAGCATTGCCTATGGACAACTCCTACAAATAACTCAATGCAAACATTAGTCCATAGGGATTGTCATTAATTACCAAAACCACACATGGGGTCTCCATGCTCTTTCAAGAACACCATAAGCAACTGGAAATACAAAATTGTGTCCATCAGCTGCACAAGCTGCTACTTACTGTCCTTTAAACCCCCCTGTGAGAAAAGTAGCATCAATAGTCAAATAGGGGCTGCAGCCTTCCAAAAAACCCCGGCGACAAGCCTCAAAGCAGACGAAAACCCTTCTAAAGCATTCCTTGGTCATTGTCATTCCCCTCAGTGTGTACTCCATGGTGTGGTGGTCAATATCTACAATACTACTTGGGCTGGTCTTCTCCACTTCACCTTTAAATGAATACAATAGTTTAAAACTTTCCTGCCAATTACCATAAATAGAATCCATAGCATGTTGTTTCCCATTGAAAACCCTCATGTATGGTACCTCTATCTTGAACTTTTCTTTGACCTTCTTCTGCAACTGCTTTGTACCCACTTGATGGTCTTCTGTCACCCACCGTTTTACTTCTTCAGCCACCCATCTTGACTTGGCTCTAGTGATTGTTTCCTTCCTCAGGGTTGATTCCAGGCATGTGTGCCTAAAAGGGTTCACTTAATTTGACCTGAACATTTGTTCTATTTCACATTTTAGACGCGTGCATCCTCCATGGACAATCTTCAGTCGGACAGTGCACTCTGTAACGTACTATGTCGCTCTTGTCAACTTCAAATGTACGCTCTGCCTTGATGCAGTATGTCACAAGTGCATTTCTACACTCACTCATGGATGCAAAGATGGAACCTTCTTCCATCCGAGGGTTTGCAGGGTCCCATTCAATAGGGGGAAGGTCTTCGTCCTCACCCTCCTCATCATCAATCATAAAAGCGTCATTGTCAGCCTCATCTCGGTTTTCAGCCCGACATGGCCGTCGTAAATTCTGCACAACATCAGAATATAGCCTCTCTTCATCATCTAGGTATTCAGGCTCCACTTCTCTTGGGACCCTACTGCCGATGCCCATGTTTGACGAGCCACCACGTCGCCGTGCACTAACTGAAGCTCCCCTAACTGAACTGTTCTGGCTAGAGCTGCCATTACGACGACATGAATATGTCCGAGAAGGTCCAACTGCCGGCACAAACACATCATTTTGCAGCCTCACATGAAATTGCTCTTTCTTCTTATGCTTAGCAAACATGGTAGCGAGCTCTCCATCATTACTAACTTTCACCCAATCACTTCCCCCATCATAGTATTTGAATTCCACTTCATCATGCAAACCCCAAGGATATGGGCCACAAATTACCTCCCCAAATTGTCTAAAATTCAAATTACAATCCATTGGCAACCGATAATCAAACCCTCCTTGGAATTTCTTTTGATCCTTTGCATCCACTATGAATCAATCCCTTCTAATGTTCACCAAGAAAGCAAACCACAATTCCATCCTAACCAACCAAAAACAGAGAGGCAATGAGCACACCAAAAGGAAAATCAAACGCAATGAGCACTCCATGTCAAATCGACGGTTGCGCCGCACAAGAAAGCTCAATTGGAACAAGGCTTACCCCGCGGGAACCCAGTCGTGGACACGGCGGGTCTCCGGCCCGACGCCTTCCTCTCCAAGGTCGTCACCACCGCTAGTCATTTCGTCGAGCAGGTGGAGGGCGCAGTGGCGGAATGAGCGACTGCGTCGCAAGATGGTGGGGGCAGAGCAGGTGCAGCTGGAGGCGGTGGCGGTGGAGCAGGTGTCCACGCGGTACGGCCGCGCGTCGGCGCAGGTGGTGCCGGCAGGGGCGCGGGTGGTGGCGGGAGCAGCGGAACGGTGTGTGGCTGTGTGGTGGGAGCAGGGGTAGTTCGGTATTCACCCTATTTGTCATTGCACGGTCCTACCTGTAAGATCCGGCCCCACTTTCAGTAACGCCACAAGACGGAAATGTTTGAAGCCTGGCCGTTTGGCCTCTACAGAGCAGCTGCGCCCGAAGCGGTGGCAAAACTGAGCACCATTCTGCTCTAGTGGCAAAACTGAGTGTTGCGCGGGCTGTAGTGGCAAACCAATAATTAACCCTTTCTATATACCTGGTTTTGCTCATGCTCACTGGTTTTTCTCTGGTTTTTCATCACAAAGGGGGGAAAATGAAGAATATGCTGGCTTGCTGATTGAGGAAACAGTATCATCACATGTGCCAATTTGTCACGCCCAGTTGCCGGTGTGATTGCCGACGTCAGGTCCTCGGTCTCGTCTGACTTGGAAGAGAAGAAGAATAGACCAAGAGATAGCGAGTAGAGTTTTGCCTTCTATTCTGATGTTCAGACTTGATCATCATTCAGTTAGAGCATCTCCAAGAGATGATGTAGATATTGTTTGCGATATTGTAGTGTCGATGAAGAAACATTCTTGCACACAACGGATGTTGGAGCGGTCGGCAACACGGTTCAAGACACACCATCGCAAGAGTATGTACACCCCGACGAGGATGAAGTGGAGGAGAATGAAGATGTTGGCGCCGATGGGCTAGACGTGGAGAACGAGGGGTTCTTGGATGAACCTCCAAAGGAAAGATCCTCCAACTGTGATGTCTATGAAGACAAGTTGATTTGCACCGCTTGGAAAAGGATTGGGCTCGATGCGGCCGGCGGCACAAAGCAAAACCAGGGAATGCATATTGGAATCGGATGATCGGTTACTTCAACTGAAACTCAACGGGCAACCATCGATCAATGGACTCTATTCATCATCGGTGAAAGACCATTAACACCAAGTGCCAAAAGTGGTCGGCGTGTTTAATTACCCATGTCAACCGGTTGAACCCGAGTGGTACAAATGACGATGATTGGGTAGTTTCCATTCTTATTTGATCCACACGATCAACATACTTGCTCTATGATATGTGTACTAAGTTGTTTCCTCTATGTGGCTATGTAGAGAAACGTTGCTCTAAAATTATTCAAAGGAAAAGGAAAGGGAAGGAAGAGAGGCAAGATAGGGAAAGCGGGGAAGGCATTCACCCTACACCATTGTTGGTAGGAGCTAGGAAATTACAATAAGTGGAAGAATAGTGACACCATTGTATGATGTGCCAAGAAAGAGTACCAAGAGTTTCGTTGGTGATGCAACAATTCTTGATGACGATGATGATGCATCAATTTAAGAAGGTGATCTTGTGAAGTGGTTGTGCAACTTGCCATATTAGAGTGGAGGAAAAGCTAGCCATAAGAAAATTATAAAGGGTTTTTGTCCTTCGTGGAATTGGTCCAAAGAAGAAGGTGGGCCTTGGTGGGGTTGGAAAATCCTTTGTGGGATCTCACACCTCAGCAACGTGCCACCTTAGTTCGTGTAAGGGATGCAGATGCGGATCCAGAGCGAAAATTATGGGTATCATTTATCGTGGAAATACAAACGTAATTCACAAAATTGATTGAAAATTATATAATTCTCGCACCTATTATTTTGACAATATAATCCTCACACATAGATGTGTCGTATATTTCTTTTTATATTTCTGTTTCCACATAGCGAAAATTATTGCTTGTTTATTTTGCCAAACCCATATATATCGAAAAGGGGATAGTGGGCAGCTTGGCACTTGCCAATTCGTCATTGACACGATTCTCATACTAGTAGTAACGGCACCAGCCTTTTTACTAGCAGAGCAGTAGCTAGGTAGGGGTAGCAACGTAGGATACGCTCGACTATAGCCATTGTTGGAAAAGGGCCTCCCGTCCCGTTGTTCCCAAAAACGACCCACCAAATCTGTTACTAGTAACACGCTTTACCCAATCAGTCCCCGCCTCGATTAATGGCGCGACGCGATGATGCCCTGCCATTTCGGCGTTCCTAGGCGAGGCGAAGCTTTCTTCTTTTCCTCCCTGGCACGCAAGGTGACTGCGTAGTCCATCAGTTCAGTCCACCCCATTCCCACCCCTGTGGTGTGACCCCCGGATTCCCCTCCGCTCCGCCACCCCGCGCCGCGCTCCCACCGACCGTCTCCTCCTCCTACCACTACTTCTTGCCTGCTACTACCTGAACCCACCCCTTCCTTCCCCGGCACCAGGAGGGAGCAGGTGCTCGTCCGAGGAGATCGATCAAGCGAGGGTTACCGCCGGTCTGCTCCTCCTCCTCTTCGTCTGCTCTGCTCTCTTCTCCTTGATCTTGATCGTGCTGTTTATTTTCTTGATTGAGTTGGCGGCTTTGATGCGACTGCGAGGAGGGAGGAGGGATCCCTCCGAGATCATTTTGGGGTTTCTTTCGCCGTCTCTCCGCAATCTTCCATTTTTGTTTCGTCCTAGTGGGATGCTGATGCGGAAGTTTTAATTCTCTCTCTCTCTCCTGGGGTGTTCTTGGCTGCCTTCTTTCTCTGTTTCTTTTTGTCCGTTCTTGACTTCTTGGCCTTGGAGGGTGACTGGTGTCCCGGGTCCATTGGTCCGCCCATGGCGTCACTCACGCACTGATTGGAGCGCTGGGGATTTTGTCCATTATATTTACAAGTGGGGCCGATGAACATGGGTTCTTTTAAGCCAGAAAAACAAGAAAACGAACCAAGTGGGGGAAATCAGGTTCCTTCCGGCCCGAGAAATTTCCAAGATTAATTACGGCCTTTCTTTTACGAAGTATCTTTTTTTTTCTTCGAGAATCCTTTCTTTTATCTTCTTTCTTGCAAATCATTATTCTTGAGAGGAAATCGATTACCGCGGATGTCTTTGCTTTATGCCTGTTGCGGATCTTTCTCCGTGTTCTTTAGGGATTCTTGCTGTCGGTTCCAAATCCGATGTTGTTCCATGTCTTTCAGGTGCTTTCGTTTTCTGGGGTGGAATAAACTAAAGGATGGTCCTCAAGAAGCTGCTTCAGCTGTTTGGAGTTGCCAAGAAGAAGAAGGATTCCAAGAAGAAAGGTGATGTACCTTTGCTCTAGTTCACAGGATCTGTTTGTCAGCGCTAGTGCTCCACTTCATCAAATAGGCTTGTGCTCACACTACGACATAATAGTAAAATGGTTTTGTTCAATTGGCAACTGGCGTTCTCTCTCTTATATTCCATCAATTCAGCTCAGTATGAATATGTTTTCTTTTACCGATATGCATGTATTTTCGTTGTGTAGTGGGGTTAGTGGTAGTGAGTTGAAATAGTTGGATAATTTGGCTGTTGTGTGCGACCCGTAGGGTTTTGTCAGGATGTTTACATCTTTACACTTATCCGCCTTGCCTGTCTGAGAACTACCTTTTTGTTTTTATAAGTGACTCTGTTGGAACTACTGACCGCATGGATTAACTTTTAGGTACCCAACAAGTACTAACTTAAGATATGCAGAGATATAAAGCTTAAACATTATCTTGTATGACTCGGAATAAAAGGTGCACAAAATATGCACAATTCATATCTTGCCAGATGATTAGGCCCTTTGAGGCACACAAGTGCACAACATATACTCCTGGGAGTATCACATTGTGGTGTGGAACTTACATACTTACAGGCAACATAACGATGATATCTTGATGTAATCAGAGTGCTACTAGGTTTCGGTTGGATATAGACTGGGGTTATCAGTCCATGTCCCTGTTGTGACCAGCAATGTTCAAAGTTTGTTATACTAAACGAGAGTGGATATATAGTTTATTGGAATCTTTTGTGTCCTCCTGTACAAGGCTCAAGCAGTGTTCCTTCCCTTTCGTTTTGAATAGGATATTGATTATTCATTTGTTATTTGGAATGTTCTTCTGATAAATGTACCTTTCTATGCAGGCAAGTCCATTGACCCTCTTTGGCAAGGTAGCGTTTGTTCCCAGTGTTAAATTTTTAAAAGTTATATGTGCTTCCTTATTAGTTATTTTAAGTTGAAGCAGTATCAGATATTATCTGAAAATGTCTATAACACTGACTAAAAAAAATACTCACTGTCTTTCCTACTACCTGCAAAAAAGCATGTGCGATGCAGGCACTTAGGTAGTTGTCTTTCCATTGTCTGAAAAACCTTTCAGCCACTTAGGTAGATGTCTTTCCATTGTCTGAAAAACCTTTCAGCCACTTAGGTTCATGGGGTCTGGACTCTGGAGCACAGACTTAAGGAACCAGTTTGTTTAGTGTTCTGTGTAAATAGAGCTCAGTTCCAGGCATATTTTGTATTCACTTCTTGAGGAAATTGTGGAAATTTTCTAGTTTAATGTTATATGCATTACTAGTTTTATTTCACCCTGTAGGATTACTTTAAAGCAGTCTCCAACATGCAAAAAATTTGACATGACAATTGGCTGGCGTTCATTAGGAGTGAGAGGAGAGATAGGAACATGCCGGCTACTGGTCTTACTGGTTGAACTGGTAGATTTTATACCAGCCACAAATATGTACCTCACACTAATTTTAAAGTGCTGCCTTGATTTTGTGCTCGCACCAAAGAAGCAACATACTTTGAGGAGAAAGCTGTAAAAATTAAATTGGAAATATCAAACTAGAATATATAAGTAACCTGGCTGATTATCAGCTATTGGTCGTGCTCTTGTTAATTCCTCGAATGTGTTTGTTTTATTCTTCATATTCCTTGTGTGGGTCTAATAGCGCGGATATGTAACTTCCATACACATTTTAAGCAATGATCCTCTACTACATGTGTGATCTAGGCTACACAAGTTGGGATATCATCATGTATCACTGTCATAAACTCTAGTCTACATACTTATCTGGTGTTAACATTGATTGCTAGTAAACAGTCTGCTGAATTTCAGGTGTTGTTCCACAGTCCACTCTAAATGTCCTTGCAAGTAAAAGTATTTTGGATCCCTGCTCAAGTGGGGCTGGTACCGTGCTATCACTGCAAAAACATGAGCCTGAATGTTCAAGTATTATCTCAACAATGATAAACACAATACATGGTTCTGAAAATGATGATTACAAGTTATTTAGCCAATTTGATGTTGTTCAAGATTTCTCAGACCACCACTATGCAAAGACTTCTCCAGGGAAGGTATGTATGTCCTTCATTGTACTCTATTTCTGTTCGATTCAACTGTAGATTAATTTGCCACCTCCAAATATGTGAACAGGCCACCAAAGATTGGACGAAAGCAATCCAAAATGAATGGAAGCTTCTACAGAGAGATCTACCAGGTCGCTACATATTATATATGACAAAACAGTATATTATTTTCATCAGACTATATGTACATTGACAATGAATATAATTTAAATGACCATTAGTACTGTCTCCAAACTGTTTTCTATGCTGTGTATCTTACTAGTCCGCCCTCACAAATAAAGCATATGTGACCTATCAACTTCAAGATAGTATCAAACAGACAAACATCCTGTGCATCTTTGATTAGGATAAGTTTATTGATTCTTCCAAATTGATTTCGTGGCTGGGATTTTTTACATGGCTGTGGAATCCAAACTAATGCATTATTCTAATATTCTTGCTCTATGTGTTAGATTATGCCACTTTTGTATTAATTAATTCCGTACAGTCATCGTTCTCTGCATTGGTTGGATCTATTTCATTTTATCACATAGGATAGATCATGTATCCAGAAAGTAATAATTCTATATTTGGAAAATAATGAGAAAACTGGAAAATAATTTGCGATACGATATCATGTTTTTGGAAATGTGAAAAATATGCCAGATTGTTGAATTAATATCTGCTACCTCAGTCTTTCTTTTAGAGGATTTACCCCTGGATCAGTTGATTTATTTATTATTAATCTTGGATCTCAGTTCGGTTTCGGTCATGCAGGATCTATATATGTCAGAGTTTATGAGGATAGGACTGATCTTCTTAGAGCTGCTATTGCTGGGCCTTCTGGAACTCCATATCATGATGGTCTATTCTTCTTTGATGTTCGTTTTCCTCCTGATTACCCGCGATGTCCACCAGTATGTTTCCACTTCACACCCACCTCCCCTTATGTATCATCGTTATCACCATGAATGCAGTCTCTTAACGAAAACCTAACCTATATGCACAGAAAGTGTATTACCATTCTGGTGGGCTTCGTCTAAATCCGAACCTGTATGAGAGTGGAAAAGTTTGCCTTAGCCTGCTCAACACTTGGTGGGGTACTGGATGTGAGAAGTGGGGCAAGTCGAAATCCACCATGCTGCAAGTGTTGATCTCCATCCAGGGCCTTGTGTTGAATGATAAACCATATTTTAATGAGCCAGGCAATAAAAGCACGGCTAATACGCCTCCTGGTGAAAAGCATTCTGTGGCATACAATCAAACTGCATTTGTACTATCCTGCAAGACAATGTTGTATTCACTTCGGAAGCCTCCAAAGGTAAGTATAGAACTCTCATTTCTTGCGAACGTAAAAATGATACCTTGGTTTCTCTTCATGCCTTAAGGCTCTCAATTTTCATGGTTAAATATTTTTGATTCTCGTTCTGAAAATAAATTGCATAGATTCAAAAGCATCTGAATTCAATATTGTGTTAAAATAAGCTTCTACAATACTTAACTAAATCAAGTCATCTGCGTTTTCATTTTACAGGGATGATGGAAGGATATTTGTTTCAATTCTGGTCAATTTTACAAACAAATTTAATATTAGTGTGATGTGCTAGCACAATTATGTTTCTGTTGTTTTGATTATACCGGTCATCTCCTTAGCGGCTTAGCCCCTCTAGCGTACAGTGCTCACATAGAGGAGAGTTCTTCTGAGTCGTGACATGATGAAATTACCAATTTCAAGTCTTCCACGTTGTCACAAGAGTTTGAAGATATGAGAGCTTTCATTTTATTTTTATGTACTGTTGAACAAATAGAACAAGTGAAAAGAGTTTCTGAAATATAACCACCAGTGTTCAAAGACAACTAGAGCCCCCCCGACCCTGAGTGAAACTGTTGTGGTAGCACATAGCAAAAATGCATCCTTGAGATTTGCACACCTTTTGCAATGTTCTTCATGCCTCTGAATTCATTCTTACAAGCCTTTCTTCTGCTGCAGCATTTTGAGAACCTTGTCGTGCGCCATTTCCACGAGCGGGAGCGTGCCATCCTGGACGCATGTGGTGCATACTCGTCTGGTATGGTCGTCGGATCGTTGGCCACTGATGGCGCAAAGTACGCATGTGACAAGTGGTTTGTGAGTTTCAAGAAGTCTCTGGATGCACACACTGAACTTCTCGCAAAGGAGCTGGCCGCGAACAGAACTCGAGCGCTGGAATTGGACAGAGACGCGCCAGCTGCAGATGAGATTGTGTCTACCAGCTAGGCTTCTTCTGCAAGAGCCATGACCGTTGCAAAATTCACCCGCTTGAGTCGGAAGCAAAATTGTCTGGATCAGTGATTAACTGATTACGACTCACATGTCTAGATCAGTGATTAACTGATTACGACTCACACACGTTATGGATACGCCGTAGGGGTGGTGTTATAACTGTAGAAGAATTGGGTGTAGTTCGGTGGTGTTATAACTGTAAAAGAATCTGTTGTAGTTTAGCACTTGTCATGCGTTAGCCATTTGTGGTGATCATGAAATTTGGCCCCATTCCCTGTCTACCCACTTTGTGGTCTTATGCATATGACTTAACATGCTCGGTTGCATGCCAGTTTGGTATAATCTGTTTAGAGATGCAAGCGGTACCCTGCCAAAATCCCAATTACAGTTCTTTAAAAAAAACAAGATTACAGTTCATTTTATGATTTCTAGTTCAAAGTTTGACCCCAAATTTGAACTAGAAATGGGGCTTTGGCAGGATCCCACTTGACACCTTAAATATGTTGCGGTAGCTTCAGTGGATGTATGGAGTAATAGAACTTGTGGAAATCTGATGACCAGCACAAATGGATGTTTATCTTTTCTAACTCCAAACAGTGATTGATGTTTGAACCTGTTAACCAAAGAAAATGGTGAAACTAGAAGCTAAAAGCTATTTATAGGTTCAGTCATGGGAACAATCTCAGCCCATTTCTTTTGTTCCAAGTAAAAAAGAATGAAAGTTCAGTGTGCATCTGACAGTTGGGTCCATTTCGGGGGAAAACAATCTGACAGTTGGGTTACTTAGCAGAGGTACACAAGTTTTTCGCTCATTAATCATTAGCAGCCGTTCTGTACAGGACATTTCAGGTATAGCAACGGAGATTAAAACAGCAATAGAGGATTCAGGAGTCATGACCAGTGAGATCAACAGGGATATCTGTACCTATGGTGTTCATTCCTACTGTACTCAAAAACTGATTCAGTTCTAGAAATACTCAAAATGGCCGGGGGAAACGCTCCTTGTGGCCGACTTGGCTGCTGCGGCTGCACTTGACGATAAGCTGCTCGGAGTAGCGGCCAAACCACGCTCCGCACCCTTCTTCTCCTTGGCTCCGTACTGTCTGAAGTCCACAGGGTCAGGGACCGAAGGTGGATGAGCGCTCCTGACAAGTGCCCAGTTCACCCCCTCGAAGAATGGATGCTGCTTGATCTCAGTGGCACCCCTCTTGGATGCGATCCTCTTATGAGGATCCTTCATCAGGAGTCCCCGGATGAGGTCCCGCGCAACGGTGCTCACCGGCGGGTTCTCGGGGAACCGCAGTGGCTGCTCCACCACGTTGGAGAGCGTGGCGCGGTTCCCGTTCCCTTTGAAAGGTGTCATGCCGTGCAGAAGCTCGTACAGGAAGATGCCGAAGGTCCACCAGTCCACCGCGCTGCCATGTCCCTCCCCTCGGATAATCTCCGGCGCGAGGTACTCGTGGGTGCCCACGAATGACATCGACCTGGCGTCCGTCGGCTCGGCGTTGAACTCCAAGGTATGGAGCCCGTGGAGGCTGAAGTCTGATTTGGTCTTGCGGTTCCTCTTGCTCATGCTGAGCATCCTGGGGAAGAATGCTGATGGCTGGATGCATCCAGCGTTTGCGTTGCTGATGCCTTCGGTGTCAGCCAGGCCCTTCACCACACCGTTGGGACCTGCGTGGACCGACGAGGATTTGACCAGCATTGGGCTTACAGAGCACCGCAGCGACAGGTCGAAGTCGGACAGCATGATGTGGCCACCGTCTCGGACAAGGACATTTTCAGGCTTCAGGTCTCGGTACACAATGCCAAGCATGTGGAGGTACTCGAGTGCAAGCAACACCTCAGAGGCATAAAATCTAGGCAAAAACAGTCACCAGAAAGAGAATTATCATGAGTGGTCGTTTAAGGTCAGTACACGGACAAAGGATGGAGTACTGACAAAGTAAGTACAGTAATCTGAAGTGAACAAACCTGGCTGCTTGCTCGGTGAAGTGCTTGTTAAGTTGCTTCTGCCGAAGTGAATGGAGATTACCACCGCAGCAATACTCCATGACAAGGCAGTAGAATTTTTCGGTCTCAAAATGAGTGTACAGTGTGGGCAGAAAGGGGTGATCAAGAAGGCCAAGTATCTCCCTCTCCGTTTGTGCCCTGATCAGCTTGTTCCTGCTGATGAGTGACTCCTTGTCCATCACTTTCATCGCGAAGAACGTGTCTGTCCCCCTGAGCTCCACAAGGTAAACACTGCCAATGTCTCCGTATCCAAGGCGCTTCAGTAGTCTGAAGTGGACTAGGCTGAGAGGGGAGTCCCTGGAGGTGGCCAATTGGACGGCATCCCACCTGAAGTCCCCTCCAGTGTGATGCTTGACTTGGCCGGAAATGGAGCTGTCCATGCTGTTACTTCTAGGACTCCCGAAGTTGCTATTGATGCTTCTGGATGTTGCTTTTGTTGGTGTGGCAGTATTGCCACTTGTTTCGGATGTTGATGCCAGCACAGTACCCAGTGTGGGATGACTTGTACCGTGTCTTGGGTTTGTTCTGTCAGATGGATCTTCTTTCTTCTTCTGACGTGACTTCTTATCAGATGGGATCTGCGAGTGTGCAGCCGTTTTGGCTGAGATACCTGATTGATTTCGATCTAAGGTACCATTGAATGCCATATTTCCACGAGTGTTGAAATCCATTGGAATCTGCGAGTATGCGGCAGGTTTGGATGCTGATTGATTCCGCTCTAAGGTACCGTTGAACACGCTATTTCCATGAGTGTTAAAATCCATTTTGTCATTCACGGCGGCCAGCTTGTTGTATGACCTGGAGTTCATCTGAAACTTCACAAGATACAGTAAGAATGGACAATGGTGGCACCATTAATTCTACGAGTAGAAGAAACAGGTAAAATAGTATTTGAATATAATTCCCAACGAACCAACTTGAACAATGATCATGATCACTAACTAAAGGCCATCTACTTCCCGAGGAGGCAATTTATCAAAAAACTGAAGAACATTCTTGCTGTTATAACTGTTGTTATAATTCTTTATACGCCTTCTTATATGATACATCTTTTGGAGGAAATAATACATTGTTTTAGATGGACTGTGTCTAAAATAACAACAGTAACACTTTATCTAACAATGAATTTCTTGCAGGAGTGAAAATAAAATCTTGGCCATTAATTCCAAAAGCTTATACTCACACTTTTACTTTAATAAACTGTGTGTGCATCACCTTGCTCGGACTATCATAGATGTCATTTTAACAAAATTCATCATATATTTATGACATACATGAAAAGAATCTATGTCAGTCATGAGTATCATAGTACTCAAACCACCGTGATGTGTTTTTTTTTGTTACCTTCTGGTAGTTTGTTCTATCCATAAACTCAACGCGAAAATACGACGAATTATTCTAGATGCAAATTTCAGTTACACTATGCAACTCAGCAGACAATAACAATGAGAATGCATATCCGCAAGAAGAGTTATGTGGAGGCAGAAAGCGAGCACATAGACACATTTAACTTTAAGAAGTCATGCATCTCCCGGACTCCTATCTCAGAAGTTACACATTGGCCCATCATGTGACATACAGACATGAAATACAAAAGCAAATTGGCAGGGCTGGAAATAACATGCAATACGCCGTCCGTTGACTTGCTCTGATCAGAATCAGAGCAAGTGTCGCGATTGACAACCAAGGTCAAACTAGCATCTCGGCACGACCACGCACGCATCAACGAAATAATTGTAAAGGATCATACAGAACCAGTCAAACTGAAACGCTGAACCAAGAAGGCAGAGCCAGACAACCTGAAACTCCTGCTAAATTGATCTGGCTACCACACTGGAACAGCCGGAGATTGTTTCAGGCATTGCAAACGCAGAGAGAAAATCAACCTCTATGGTATAACCAGGAATTCTTAGTGAATTTGATCTAGCTAGCGCATTTGAACCGGAAGAAGCACAAACCTAAGGATGAATGAGACGAGACGGACCAAGCCTCGGCGGCACCTGCAAACGCCAGACCAAGGCACCGTCTGGGACAGAGACGAGGTCACCTTCCCCCCATCGACGGGAGCGGCGGCGACGATGGAGGTGGTTGTTTCGCGGGGGAAGGCGACGCGATCGGGAATGGGTCAGGGGTGGGAGGGGCGGGGAAAGCGCGCGAGAATGGGTGGAGCGGAGGAGAGGAGGCATTGCTAAATTTAAGCGAGCACACGCAGCGCAGGGAGACGTGGTGGTGGTGGTGGTGGAGAGAGGAGGAAGGGGTCGAAAGAGGAGACGGCCGGGGGGCGGTGTTTCCCAAGGCCAGCCGGCATTTGGAACGGTGTGCTCCGTGCTCCGTGCTCCGTGCTCGTGGAAACAATTGGCTGATGGAGTCCTGTTTCTACAGTCTCTCGTTGCCGGCGCCCGGCGGCGCTGTTTTCATGCCACGCACTCCAGTGCCCTCCGCTCGCCATCAGGTGTACTGGTAGACATAATCAGAAAACAAATTGCGACATAGACATAATACAAACGCAGAATGAAGAATAGTTTATCCAATTTAGGAACATTATAGACATTTTACCACTCAACGCCATCAAACAAGTCGAATTCCTAGAAGCCCGAAGAATAGGAGGACCTAGCTTCTTCCCACCACAGTTTCTCCCCACCATTTCCTATAAGCTATCTTATGCATAAGAAGTCACCCATAGTACCATTGGCACGGCTAATATCACTAGTGTGGCGAAATCTCGGATGCCACCCCTAAGTAGATACTAGTGTGGAGTGGGCGAGTGGCACTAAAGGGGAAGTCCACCACTATGTAGGATCTAGGAATCTGGCCGGATAGAATATACTAATAGTTTCATAGTCATCTTTATGTGTTACCAAACATGACGAGTCACACGCGCTTAAAGTAATTCATCTTTGTGAGAATTTATGTAAGTGTGGTATGTGATTGAGATAATGACATCGGAATTGTACCCGGACTTCGATATGTGAGAGAAGAAACTATTGAAAGTGTTTCTTAGTTGTTAATATGGTTTTGGAGTCATACCGGAAGAGTTCCAGAGTTAGGTTTTACCAAAAGTGCTCCAGTGAATTTACAAAAGGGGAGAGAACGTTCTCAACTTTGTCGAAAATGTTCTGGAAAGTGTCCATAGGGCCACATGGGGGGACCATGGGCATAGCTCTCTAGGGATGGGCGTACATGGCCCATTAGGGATGACGGCATAACCGCCTAGGCAGCCACCAAACCTTCCTTGTTTGGGGGAGGCAACCTCTCTGAAAGGGCACGGATTTTGACGAGGGGGGTACTGGGCAATTTAATTTGTTTACGATAAAGACTTGAACAAATGCGAAATAAAAGTACCGTTTAATTTGTCAAGCACAAAACATGTATAACTAGGTTCACCTACGTGCACCAACAACTTATTCTAAGCAAGAAACACAACTACGTTATAGCAAGATATATAACTTCAAGTACGAAGATTATCACAAAGTAAAGTGCATAAGTAAAGAGTTCGGATATAGAAATAACCGAGGTACACAGAGACAAAGATGTATCCCGAAGTTCACGCCCTTGCAGGTGTTTGATACCTTTGATCCGTATTACGGATTGTAGTACTTGAAGCTTTTTCCTAGAGATCTAGGTTTCTCGAATCCATGGAAAGACTGCATTTGGTGCAAGATCACTCGAACAAGGCTTCTACTTTTCATCTATTGTTTGCTTTACCGGACCAACGATTTTCTTGTGTTGTTGTGTATCAATGATTTGGAGATAGGATTGGGCTTAAGGTTTTACCTGCAGATGTGCATTAGTAAATGAGATTCAAAGATAAAAAATGAAGCTCGCATGTGTAAATATTCTGAAATAAAGATACTCATATCATGTGGGCGTTGCATCCTAAGAACACCGTAATGCTGCATGCCACGTTCTTTATGGATATACTATCCACCTCGAATTCCTATGTAGCACGCAAACTCTTGATATTAATGTAAAGGTACATTGCATCTAAGTGTGTTTTTGGTAATTAATGACAATCCTCTATGGACTATTATTTTCATTGTGTTTATATGAAAGAATATTTCATACGTATTTCTTGAAGTCCATATGTTGGATTCAAGTGTGGATGCCATGAATATAACGTTATACCTTTGATATTGACATCAAGATCATCGATTTGAAGATAAGATTATGATATGATCAAGAAGAAAAAATGAAGATGGAGTTCTTGTGTGGAACTCAAGTTAGCCGTGCTCTAGCTTATGTGTTAAGCAACGAATGATCAAGATATTATGATAGAGCATGAAGAGATGCATGGTTGACCAAGACTAAGAGTGAAGATTGAATTCAAGTTGGTCAACACATGAAGCATAAAGATTGTACCACTTTGGATCGTGTGATCTTGTGGGTGGTAAGCCTTGTCAATTATGCTTCATGAGCTAATTAACCCACTATATATGTGCATTTGTGTTGTGTATGTGGGTTAGATATCTTGCCATGGGAATGGGAATGCATCAAGAGTATGATCTCATATATCTCATGGGAGGATGGCATCAAGCTTGGATGTCATTGAGGTTGAGAAGGGTAAGTTCAATATGAGAATATCGAAAATATCATGCTTGAAGCTTACCGTCCATTTGGTGATAATGGACTGATGCATGTAAAGTGCATACATTAACTTTGTAGTTTATTGACATATATTACCACATATTTGCATCTTATATAATGTTATTTGCATGTTTTATATTGTTTCGGGGATTTTCTAAAAAAAATCCCCTCACATCTGGTTCTAACTTTGTCTGGCAGAAAACACCTTCTATTAGTATTTTTGACTTTCCAGGAGCTACGGGACTCGAAAAAGGGCAAGGTCAGGGGACACTGACATAGGCATCCCCAATGGGCCTGCCGAAGATAGTACTCGGGGTCTACCGAAGGTCCACGACCCGAGGTTTATGAAGCCCGGAAGTCCAGTTAAGAGATAGTTTGGAAATATAGAGTTGTAATAGGAATAATGACTTGTAAATTTACGGGTTGAACTCAAAGAGTTTCCCGGAATATGTAACCGTGTGTAATACGAAACCCTTGGCTGCGCCTCCTATATAAGGGGGAGTCGAGGGACGAAGAAAGGATCGATTTCATTGTCAACATAATCCTAGTTTTCTAGCAGTCGAGTACTTTTCCGGCTGAACCTTCGAGATCTACTTGCCCTCTACTCTTTATGAAAACCCTAGTCTACAATTTGTAGGCATTGACAAGTCGATACTTTGTCAATTGGCGCCGTCTGTGGGGATCAGAGGCGTCAAGGAGCTGATCTCGATGGCACGTTCAACATCGTCAACATCTTCGGTATCAAGCAACGTGATGGACAGAGGTAAACAAATCGAAACTGGTCTAGTCGATTTTGTTCCTCACACACCCTCTCGTTTGGATGCATATGCATATCTGGAGGAGCCTATGGAGATGACGTTCGGGAGGTTCTACTTCCGCGTCGGAAAAGAGGTATCACATCGTCTCGAGGTTCCGATTTCGTCGAGATCGCCGGCGGTTGATTCCGATCTTTCGGATTCATCGTCATCGTTCGAATCGGGTACCGAGGAGATCTCACCGCCACGCTTCGTCAAGACTGCGTCAAGAGAACAACTCGTCAAACTCTTCGGCAACATATCCTTCTATTCGTCTGCGGACTCCAGTATAAGCAGCGACCCAGATAGCATCGACAGCTTCGACTTCATCGACAAATCTATTTCTGTTCGGGAGGTTTTCACCGATCTATACGACGGTGTCACCAATCTCGACAAAGGCCAAAATCTAAAAAATCACTAAGTCTATGTAATTGGAGAAACAAGTCGCCCGCAGTAGGAGACGTCAGAGGCTTTCGATGATGTCGGTAATCCATACATTGATCCCGTTGATCTTACGCGAGGTTTAGGCACCAAGTATGTGGGACCTGCAACACGTCAGATGGTGCAGCTTCCGCAAGCAGCTTGGGATAGAGCTGCAAAAGCTATTGACAGCACAGAGCCAATGACTACTACTGCTACAGCCGAAGAATTACAAGCGTACCAATATAAACTCGCCCGTGCTGGTCGAGAACTCGAAAAACAGAGAGCCGAGCTTGATAGGAGAAGGGCTGCAGCTTCCGCGTCAAGAAGGTGAAGGGCTGAGCTAAGTCAACAATCAGGTGCTTCGGGAGGAGATAGTCACAGAGCAACTCGCAACAGAGCAAGATCTCGGTTGCAACACATACCGGAAGCCGAGAGGGAGAACCTAGTCCAGAACCTCGACATGTCATTTATGTCGATAGACACAAGGGGAAATATTCTTCCCAAAACACCGGAGACAGGATATATGGCGACTCAAGCTTTCATATTGGCATCCAGGCCACCTCCTGGAGACCCGAGAGAAGCATTGTACAATATGGCGATGGCAGGAGTTGGAGCCATGGGAACATCATTCGCAAGTACAAGCACGCCTCCTGAAGGTGCGGCAAGACAAAACAGTCCACCACCCACAGTGGTAATACAAGATCCTCCAAGATCAAGTGGTGCAAGAGATACAACAACACATGCGCGAGTTGATAGAGCGCGGCAAGAAAGAAGAGAACGCCGGCATTCACCTGAGGTTGATGAGGAGGATATGTGTGGACTCCCTTGTTTCACTCGACAAGTTCGCAAAACTCGGGTTCCATCTGGGTTTAAATTGCCTGACAACTACAAGAAGTTCGATGGCCTGCAAGATCCCGAGGATTGGTTAGTAGACTACTTGGAGACGGTGAAGTTGATAGGTGGAACTAAAGCGGCCATGGAGAGTATCCAGGTGCACTTGAGTGGAGCAGCAAGATCATGGATAAAAAAGTTGCCACCTGGATCCATCGACAGCTGGGAAACTTTCGAGGAGATATTTGTGAAGAATTTCCTATCCACATGCAAGAAACCCGCGTCATTGGAGCAACTAAGGGCCTGCAGACAAAAGTATGATGAATCTATGAGGGAATATATCCAGAGGTGGAACATCATCAAAAACTTGGCAGAAAACATATCTGACGAGAGAGCAATAGATGCGTTTGTCGCCGGAATCCGAAGAAAGGACTTGGTCGAAGATTTGGGAAGGACCAATCCAAAAACAATAGCAGCACTTATGGAAATAGCTAATCGCTGGGCGGATGGAGAAGATTATGTTCATAACAAGCGACATAGGTCGCCCGAGGAGGACCGCCGTCGAAATAATCAAAATAGACGATGTTTCTCTCGTCAGTTTTCTTATTATGACGCTCCTGGCCAAATATTGGCTGGTTTCCGAACAACTGGCGCCAGTAACAATAGAGATGATTACTAGCGAAGTAATGAGCAACGAGGCGATCAGCGGGATGGTCCCCGTTCAAATAGACAAAATAACGGGCCTAGGTTCCAGAGGCCATATGTATCACCCGAGGATCTCCTAAACGGACCATGCCAAATGCACTTCTACGTTGATAATAACGGGAAGAGGCAGTCAGGACATCTGCAGAATGATTGTCGAACTTTCCTAGCACTACATAGATATGTGGGGCATACTAGTACGCCGGTAGTACACAGGAACCCTCAAGGGCCGAGGAGTGAGATTCACCTTCCACCTCCACCCGCAATTACGGACGAAAATCGACACCAGTTGCAAATAGCGGCACCTCGAAGCAATGGTCCTTATATTGACACCAATGGTGCAGTATCGATGATTCAGAAGGGCGGGCCCTCCAATAGAGCTCAGAAAGTGATTTCGTGACAAGTCTTTATGTCAGAGAAGATGCCTCCACCAACAATTGAGTATCTGAGTTGGTCAGGGCAAGATATCGGCTTCACCATAGCAGACCACCCGCAGCAAGTTCCGCGACCAGGACAATCTTCCTTGATCCTCCCAGCAGTAATCGCGGGATTTGACGTCTCGCGAGTGTTCATAGACGGAGGCAGCAGTTTAAACATTATGTATGCAGATACATTGAGGAAGATGAACATTTCATTAGCAAACTTACTGCCAATTGACACGCGCTTCCATAGTATCACACCAGACAAGCCAAGTTATCCATTGGGGAAGATCAATCTCGACGTTCAGTTTGGAACCCGAGAAAACTACAAAAGAGAGAAGTTGGAGTTTGAGGTTGTGGATTTCCCATCGCAGTATCATGCTTTGTTAGGGCGACCCGCCTATGCCAGGTTCATGGCAGTAACACATTACACATATCTCTTATGGAGGCTCCCTGGACCCAAGGGCCCAATTACAGTAAAAGTAAGTTTTAAGCTAGCTAATAAGTGCGACAAGGATTTTCATCGACTATCAGAAACTTTCGGGATGCAAGCAGAGTACATGGCGTCACGCTTCACAACTGATTATGATGTGTTGCCTGAAGACGGGAGACCACTGAAGGAGCCAACTTTTGATACTACCAAAAATTCAAAGGAAGTACAGATCCACCCGATAGATCCCAAGAAGACGACATCCATTGCAACAAACATGGATCTCGCATAGGAAAGCGCGCTCATCGAGTTCCTCCGTGAGCACTGGAAAATCTTCGCATGGTGTCTAGCCGACATGCCAGGAGTACCCAGGGAACTCGCCGAGCACCACCTTAAGTTGGATCCAGTGGCTAGACCAATCAAACAATCTTTACGGCGATTTTCGGAGCCAAACCGCAAAGCTATGCTATCATAAATTAATCAACTCAGAGAAGCAGGATTTATCAAAGAGCTACATACAGAAGCCACATGGGTAGCAAACCCAGTGTTGGTTCCGAAGAAAAACACAGAGGTCCTTTGCATGTGCGTCGACTTCACGTGTCTCAATAAACACTGTCCAAAGGATCACTTCACCCTCCCGCGGATCGATCAAATAATCGACTCCACGGTAGGCTGCGAACGTCTTTCCTTCTTGGACGCATATTTTGGTTATAACCAGATCCGATTAAAGGAATAGGATGAGGTCAAAACAGCTTTCATAACACCTTATGGTGTGTTCTGCTACAGAACGATGCCTTTCGGGTTGAAAAATGCGGGAGCAACATATCAGCGGATTTGCCACACAGATCGGCAAGAACGTCCAAGTATACATCGATGATGTCGTTATAACAACAAAGAAGTGATCAACCTTGATCGAGGATCTGAAGGAAACTTTCGACAACCTCGACAAGTTCTGCCTCAAGCTAAACCCGACGAAGTGTTCCTTTGGCGTCCCTGCAGGAGAACTTCTCGGGTGTCTGGTATCAGCAAGAGGAATCGAGGCTAATCCAGAGAAAATCCAGGCCATCATAATAATGCGGAAGCCAACCAAGCTAAAGGAAATACAACAGCTAACGGGGCGAGTCGCGGCTTTAAGCAGATTCATCGCCAGACTGGGAGAAAAGGCGTTGCCATTTTACGCCTTGATCAATCAAGGAGAAAAATTCGAGTGGAACGATGAACCGGATAGAGCCTTTGAGGACCTCAAGTGCAGAATCTCGACAGCACCAATACTGGTGGCGCCCAAGGAAAGGGAACCTCTCCTGTTATACATCGCAGCCACGCCTCAGGTGGTGAGTACATCACTTGTGGTCGAAAGAGAAGAAGAAGGAAAACTCCATGGAGTTCAGCGACCGGTATACTTCATCAGTGAAGTTTTATGACCTTCAAAACAGCGGTACCCGCAGTACCAGAAGTTATCATATGGAGTGTTTACAACCGCAAGAAAATTACGACACTATTTCTCGGCGCATCCAATAATAGTGGTCAATGAGGCGCCTTTATCCAATATATTAAACAACCCAGAGGCTACAGGTGGTGTCTCCCTTTGGGGGATAGAGCTTTCCCCTCGGGACATCACATATGAGAAAAGAAAAGCAATAAAGTCGCAGATCTTACCAGACTTCGTTGCAGAGTGGATGGAGCTGCAAAACACGGGACCCCCAGATTTGTCGAGAACCTGGACAATGAACTTTGACGGGTCCAAGAGGCTAGAAGGAGCTGGAGCAGGCGTGATATTAGTGTCACCTCAAGGCGACAAGTTGAAATACGTGTTACGGATGACGTTTCCAAACACATCCAATAATGAGGCGGAGTATGAAGCACTCATACATGGGATGAAGATGGCGAAAGCCTGCGGAGCAACCCGATTAAAAATCTTTGGTGATTCACAGTTGGTGGCTCAACAGGTAATGAATCAGTGTGACGCAGTCAATGACAGTATAATAGCATACAAGGAAGTATACAATGAACTCGAAAAACTTTTCGACGGGTGTGAAGTAAATCATATGAGCAGACTCAGCAATGACGAGGCCGACGTTCTGGCAAACATCGGATCGCAGTGTTTAGCAATACCACCCGGCGTATTCTGGGAAGAGATAACTGAAAGATCAACCAAGGCGAAGAAACAACAAAAGAAGAAGAAGTGGATTGAGAAATCCTCGGGGGCTCCAGCAGCATCAGAGGCGAACACATCAGGAGATGAGGAAGAGTCCCATGAGGTAATGATGGTGGCGCAAATTCCTTGGATGCAGGCTTATGTAGCATATATCCTAAGGAAAGAATTGGCGGAAAACCCAGTAGAAGAACGGCGAGTTATCAGACGATGCAAAGCTTTTACTGTGGTCAAAGGGGAGCTCTACAAGCGAAGTATATCCGGAGTATTGCAGAGGTGTGTCACACCCGAAGAAGGAAGAGTTATCCTGAAGGATGTACACGAGGGGGTGTGCGGCCAGCACGCAAGTAGCCGAGCAATAGCAGCCAAGGTTTTCAGAGCAGGGTTTTATTGGCTAACATCAATAGAAGATGCAAAGGACATAGTACGTCACTACAAAGGAAAACATTTTTTTTGACAAATCACTTTCGTCATTTTAAGGCCAGTTTTCGTCAAGCATTACTTCGCGGTGACGAAATTTGATCGTCAAGGGGTTCGTCAAGGAAGCTCCGTCATAAAATATCGGGGGTGACGGTATGCATTTTTTCGTCAACGTCAAATGTTTGATGGTGACGACCTGCAAATTCATCAACATCGAAGGTTTATTGTTGACAGAAAGGTTTGTCACGAAAAATTGCAAGTTTCGTCAATATCTAAATCTTGGGAAGTTTCTGATTGGTCCAAAAAAAGCATACGTGGCCTTACATGTGGGTCCCATTTGGCTTCTGACAACATGGTCCGACGGCGCTGACATGGTGGGACCCACAAAATATTATGACAAGCTGGACCCTCAATATTCTGACCGGTGGGATCCACAAAATTCAGACAAGTGGGACCAGGTAGTTGCCGACATATGGGTCCCAATAATGCTGACTGGTGGGACCCACAAATTCTGACAAGTGGGACCAGAAATTGGTGCCACGTGGTTTCATTTAATAGTGACGTTGTGACATTTTCCGTCACCTTTTGAATTTGACAAAATTTGAGAGTATTTGAATTATTTGCGAAATTTGGGAAACAAAAAAATGGCGAAATATGAAAAAATAGACAATAAATATCATGCATAAATGGTGGCACAAGAAGTATATATGTCTCTCACAGACCGAAAGATTCATAAGAAAAATTACAATTGGAACACAAAGAAATTAAAAGACCTATGATTAATAATGTTGTAGGACGGTGGTGCAATAGATCAGTTGCCCTGGGATTCAGACGTGGATGGTGGCTGGGATGTCCTCAAGAGCAAATTAAGCACGGCATCCGTTTCTCTCTGCCTCTTTTCAAAAGCCAGAGTCTTTTCTTCTTGGGCTTTCTTCAGAGCTTCAAGTTCTTCCCTTGCTTCTTCTGATCTCTTCAAATTTGTGATCTTGTTCTTGCAGTCTTGCTCGCATCTCACCGTGGTACCTTTCACCGCCTGTATGGAGTTCTGCTCTTGTTACGCGAGTCTTTGTTGTAGCTCTCGGATGCGTGTAGGCTGAGACAGAAGACTTCCTGGAGCTTGTTGCGACGCCCAATCTTGGTAGGAATGTCTTTGTTGCGAGGTGGTGGATGGGCTTTTCTCGCTCAGTAACTAGCTGAACAATTTGCAAATCAGTCAACTCAGGTTCATTTTCATTGCGTGGCGCCGTTTTTTTGCCACCATTTTATCTGCATAAAGATTACAATCATTGCATGGACAAAATACAAAACTGGATTATATTATATTTTTCTAATATTAAATATTTCTTACATATGCACTTTTTGCTTCAGCACTCATAATGTTATCCTTGTTAGTGTGTGTGATTCTAAAAAATTCAATTGGAGAGGTTTCTTCTTCCTGTTGCTAAGCCTTCTGCTTGAAAAAATGTATAATGCACAATAACATTGTACAATGTTTATTACAGAAGTATTAACTGTATTGGGAAATTAAGAACACTTACTATAAGTTCCCGATGAGCAACATAGCTTCGAGATCCGGTGGTATGGAACTGTTTCACAGCTTCTCTGTTCTTTCCATTTTTTACACACACTACCTATGTTCAGTACATGCATTTTATTTATCCAGATCAGAGAAATGTAAGAATTCAGTAGCTGTTATTGAAAGGAATAATGTTTATGTACCTGGTACTTCTCATCAAACCATCTCTTCACCAGTTCTTTCCAGCTATTCTCTTCTACATGATCTGGCTTCTTCAGATATGCTTGCTCCAGTGTGAGATTTTTAATTTTCGGCCAATACTCCTTTTTAAGCCTATATCGGAACTGCCGAATACTAACTTGCAGCATATCAGTGCACACATCTTGAGCCACCTCTTCATTTTTGTCCATACTGAACTTTCCCTGCAAAATAGTGATGCATTAATTAGTAGATTCTTAGATAGTTGATCATGTAGCATACTAATTAGGTTAAACCAAGATTGTACAGGACTCACCGCTACTGTACTTATAGCATGAGGAATGACATGCTTGAGAGTTTCATCTTTCTTGTACTGTGTCCAGTGTGTTGCAAGCGGCATTTTGGCACGGATGTGAATACCAACCTCACTGCTCAACTTTGCTGATTGGATATAATCCTTGGGTCTCCTGACACCAGCAGAGAATTCAATTGGCATCTTATTGCCACCATGTCTTCTTGTGTACTCATGTAGTACATGGCCCATGGTAGGTCTGCGTCCACCTCTCTTTCTCTTACTACCGCCAGATGTTGTCAATGTCTCTGAAATAAGAGATATGAAATGATTCTCTTTTATATGAAAATATGCGGTACAGTGTTTAGTTTTTACAAACTTTCATACCTTGCGGCTGAAAGTTTACAATTTGATTGTCCTCAGGAGATGAGTTGCTGCCTCCAGATGTCATGATCTGGTTAGGTGAGGGTGCTCCTTCAGTGTTCTGACCAGCAGTGGCCGTCGGCTCATCAGATGACCCAGCTTCAGGTTCAGTTGTTGCCATTGATCTTGTTGCAATGTTGGATGGTGCAACTTCAGGTCTGGATCGCTTCTTCTGTGCAACTGTTGCAGAAGAAGCAACTATCTGCAAGCAAAGTAGAGGCTACATTAGTAGGAAACATTTAGCATGTACGTATTTGCTATCATAGTTCAGACATAGTTCCACAGACCTGAGCTGAAGTTTTGCCGACGATGCTGATCCTCTTCGAATGAAGATCATCTTCAGCAGTAGCTATCTCTTCTAGATTCGGTTCGTACGAAGGGTCCTCTTCGACCTCCTTCTCTTCGCAGTCTGTGTCCTTTAGATTGTTACTAGTTCCTATTTGTATCCCACCATACACTAATGAACGTGCAAAACTAGAGAATTCCTGCTGATTTTTGTGGCCAGCTCCAAATCTGTCAGCCAAAACTTTTTCCATGCGTTGTACATTTTCTTGCATTTGTTTCTCCTTGACAAGCTCATATGCCGGCTTGACGGGGTTTTCTATCTGCGCTGAAATAATCGGAAGAGCAGAGCGTGAACAAAACATAAGAGGGGGCCAATTCCATAGAAAACACCAAATAATTGTCTTTGCAAAATATTGTACAACAGAAAATGATTGAAAACATAAGAGTCTACATAAGATGTGGACGAACAAAACATAAGAGGGGGCATATGCCAGGCTAAGGGACATCATGTGCTTTTAGATATCTACTCGTAACAAATAATTTTCAGTGGGATGCAGCCAAGTCCCTCTACTTTTGTTTGAAGTCGTAATTAGGATGCACCATTTCTACCTGATTAATCCCTTGTCTCAGTTACTAACGCACATGCGCACCAAAAGCATCATTGAGGTTACAATATTAGAATCAGAAAAGAATTTAAAAGGAAGTATGTTTTGTGATCACCTAGATATGGGTCAATTGTTTTGTAGTTTGGTTGATAGCCTTTGGACCTGATCAACCTCCTAGATGTAGAGTTAATTGACACATTGATTTGGGAAACACGTGAAAACTAACTAGATCCATAGAAAACAGCAAACAATTGTTCTAGATCAAACTCTGCTTCCCTACGGCGAGGAATAAAAGTCTGAAGCAATGTCGTTGTTCACTGTAGCTCGTCAGGCTGTTTTCGGCAATGGCTGGAATTAGTTCAGTTAAGTGTTTCGGCAAACAATTGTCTACGCAAAAGATTGTACAGCTGCGGGATGGCAAAGATTGCATAGCATGGCATGATTGTCTCTGCAATAAAAACGATAAACCCTAGACGTATGATGTCGGAATTGGATCTATCAAATATGCAAGATCTAGATATAGGTCTAACGGGCGAGGTAGACGTGTAAAACCGATCTCTCGATCTAACCATCCAAAAAACACAACAAGCCGATCACCGACAGATTTACCTCGGGGTTTCTTCGAGCTGGGCGTCTTCTTCGGCGTGTGTGCGCGATTTTCCTTCCCCCCGACATTTCGACGACTGCCGGCCATGGCGACCACCGGCCGGGGAGATAGATGCGGGATGGAAGAACATCCGGCGAAGACACCGGATCGGGGTGAGCACGAGAGGATGAGGTCGGGGGGGGTGGGGAGTTAAGATGCTCGTAAATCATGCGGGAGAGGCACGACGTATATAAGGGAGGGCGAAATATTTGATAGGTGGGGTGTGCGGGAGGAGTGGAGGGAACAAAAAAATTGGGCGTTTTGGCAGCCGGCGTACTACTATTTGGAGGGAACAAGTTTTTGCCGTGAAAGAAAAAATATTACTCTGAAAATGGAACTGTACATGTATATTTTAATTAAAAAATGACAGAAAACGAGTAAAACTCATAATAAATGCTAAATTCAATGTAAAATCATCAGTAACTAGTGGGACTGAGTAAATGTTGTGACATTCATGTGGAAAATTCAAATTTAAATTTTTCATGAGGTTTGGTGTAGTTTGATGTGAATTTACACAAGTGAGGGCATTTTCGGCATAACGGTCGAATCGTCGACCCCGGAAGTTGTAAAACCTTTTGCATGTGAGGTATATGTGAGAACACATCCCACATATACATGTTATTGTTCAAACATGTGAGATTTTGTCTGAAAACACTTGTGGAACCTCATGTTGGTTGGGTCGATCCATGTGTGGACCCACATCGATCATGTCGGTGAAGGGCTCTTTTTCAAGCAAGCTGCACTTCAAAGACTCAGATTGAGCTGCAAATTTTTGTGAGTGGTCATGAAGGGTAGGTATGTGTGCAGAGGAGTTTCAGATTTTTCGACAATTTTAGGTGTTTGTTGATTTTTTATTAAAAAATGACAGAAAACGAGTAAAACTCATAATAAATGCTAAATTCAATGTAAAATCATCAGTAACTAGTGGGACTGAGTAAATGTTGTGACATTCATGTGGAAAATTCAAATTTAAATTTTTCATGAGGTTTGGTGTTGTTTGATGTGAATTTACACAAGTGAGGGCATTTTCGGCATTGGGAAAATTGGGAGCACGTGCTGGTCTCATTTGGCGTCACCACATTACCCTACAACAGAAGTTTCACTTGGAAAAAGGTTTGACAACCTCTTAGTGCAATTAGGTCAACCTAGGTTTCACCAAACACTCAAACTTTCATATAAAATTGAAAATTTGTTGAAATATTTCCAAACCATGTGTATTGGCCAATGTGTGGCTAACACTTTCCATGGAAAATAACAAACTAGAAAAAAATTTGTTTCCCTACCAAAGCACTCACAAAAGTGAGGTGCGTAGTGAAAGATTATGCCCGTCTACCTCGAACGGGCAGTTCTTGACCATTTTTTGAGGTAGCTAACTTGAAATGGACTGAAATTTGGCATAAGGGTGCATCAACATGTGGGTAATGACGCTAGCATGCTATCTTGGCAGTTTGGTTTGAAAATTTTCAAAAATTCATCCCCTAAACTCAAGAAGAGGCTATGTGTGATCACTAATTCGTATTTCAAATATTTTAGAGTTTTTAATACCCATACTGAAAATCCTGTACCAGCCCATCCGTCATGCGTGGGACCCATGTCAAAGTAATGGGAAAGTGGACTGACTACATGCAGGAATCCACGTTTTCACACGCACGCGTCAGACAGAGGAACCCAAACGGCATCACCTACTGTATATCCATCGGCCCCATCGTCTCTCCCACCCGCAACTTCTATTCCCCAATCTCTGGCGAAAAACCCTGCTTGCACCTCCACCAGCGCACCACCAACCTCCCCTTCCACCGAAGATCCCGAAGATGAAGCGTGTTCGCGGAGACGAGCCGGAGGCGAGTGCGGTCGTCAACGTTGACAGAGGCGACGGCGATGGTCCGGTAGTAGTCGACGTCGCGGAGGCGGGATCTTCTTCCGGAACTGGAGCCGCTCTTCGCCGCGCCGTGACCGTGGAGGGCTCCGCCCAACCGGCCGTGGTCGCCATCGCTGATGAGGCCAAGGGAGACGTCCTCGCTCCCGCGGCACAAGCAGATGACCAGGGCTTCAATCCGAATGACCCGTTCTACCGCCACCCGAGCAGCATCGCGAGCTATATGGCCCCAGAGAGTGCGACGAGTTCGAAGAGGAGGCCTCCGACAACTGCAGCGAGGTACTCTACTATTCCGATCGATCCCCTGTTTTTCTTGATCTTACTGTTCACCATAGGGTTTGCTCATATGGTAGATTGATTTGCCCTGTCTGCGACTTCTTGTACAAATTGATGATTCTGGGGTTCTTGCTCATCTGATTTATGGTTTGTAGTTACTAGATCTGTAATATTTGATGCACATCTTGATTCAACTGTAATGATTCCTTTTGTGTGATGAATCATACCTGCTTAGTGTAATGCTCACTGCATTTCAAACTTAAATTCATCCGAATATGAATCATACCAGAGTGATTATGATTACAAGAATTATATTATAGGTACTATTAATTGATCTGATACATGGATTTTATAATCACCATTTGTCTTAAACTGGTGCTTATTTATACGATGAAACCATAGTGTGTACATCATTTTTATTTGGGGAACAAATGAATTATCAGTTGCATGTAATTTATGACCAACATTTTTGTTGAATTCCTGCTTATTGACGTCATGAATCCATATTGTTTTATGAATCAGTACATCTTCAGGGAACAAATGATTGATCCCTGATCCATGAAATTTATAATCACCATTTTCTCTTAAATTGGTGCTTAGTTATAATACTGAAATAATGATTGGACTACCCATGAACAAGTTGTGACAACAGTTTAAATTGGTGCTTATTTATATTAGTGAAGTAATTATGTATGGTTGGATCTGGATCATAAATGTTGATTCTACATGATTAATTCTTAATAATGTTCATACAAAAATATTTAATGCTTCAATTGTATTTTAGTTAATTTCCTTCTCTCACTTCTTCTTTACTTTCAAAATCGCAGGAAGACTCTGAGGACGTTGATAGCGACAAGGAGGACCGGGACCGGAAGAGCCGCTTCGTTCTGAAGAAGCTGAAGACTGGCCAAATCCCTTTCCGTCGGAACGGAAAGCCACATTGCCCATTCTGCGGCAGGGTTTTCCCGAACGATCTCGAGTGTCTGATCCAGCACACGACGGGAGTTGGAAAAGGTAGCAAGCAGAAGCACAAGCCTGCTAGCAAGGCGAAGCACGCTTCCTTTGGCAAGTTCCTCAGGGACTACGTCAGGACTGGCCTCATCCCGCTCGTCGGTCCAGCTGTTGGCCCTCATGTTCTCCACTAAATTTAGTTTCTGTTTAGTTGTTCCCCTGGAGGTTCATGGTTAAACTATGTCATGTTTCAAAGACTATGTTCTACTTTTGATATTTGGAACCTGGGCAATCATACCCAGTTGTTTAAGACTATGTCATGTTTATATGTTGTTTGCTGTGGCAGAAGCATTACTGCTGCACATGTTATCTCTTATTTCATGTTGATGCACGCTGCATTTGTGTAGATGCTTTATTCTATAGCTAAGCAAGTTTCGAGTTAATTTCGACTACCAATGTTTGGCTACACCAGAGTTGTTGTAATGTCCCAGGTTTAGAGACGATCGAGGGGTAGATTTTAGAAAGGGATGTGCATTGCATGGCAAATTCTGGGAAAATTTCGCGCTTTTAAACAAAAACTGCATCGAAGGGGGACAAGTTTCTCTCTCGACACCTTACAGGGTTAGGGTTTCGAGAGTGCGACAAACTTGCATCTCACTCAACTAGTTTAGGGTTTGGAGAAGAGAGGGGAGAGTTTGCATGATTGAATTATTTATAAAGTGACATGGTTTAATTCAAACCAATGTTGAATTTGAATTTCATATTCAAACATTAAATACTTAACCTAAATAATTCAATTGTGAGGAAATTCATTAAGTATATAATCAATAATAAACAATATGAACAATTATAATAAAGTAAAGCTCATTAGGGAAAACTTTGAGCTTTATTGATTAACACACAAGATACATTGTCTTTACAATATTCATAATGGAAATAAATGAATATTACAACACATTACAAGAATTGGTGAAATTGAAAAAAATAAAAGAAAATAAAAAGAAAAGTACAAGGATGTATCCTAGTCTAAATACTACAAGATCATCTTCACTTGATCTTGGATTTGATGACCTCCATGTCCATTTTGATCAATTGTTGATCCCTGCACAAAATCACACACAAAGAAGAAGAACAAATTATGCCAAGTGGCAAAGGCAGATTAGAAAAGAAGTGAATATGGTGGATAATATCACAGCTCTGCCGAGCTGATCCTCTCCAAGCCAAGTTCAAAGGATCTGGTACACACATACACACAAGCAGCACACACAGCATGTGTGCATGCTCAACACCAAGCCACTGAGTGTGCATGTAGCACAACACACACACACATCATCAGTGAGTCACCAAGTGTGCAGACCCAAGCTGTCGACCAGGGAGAGCAAGGGAGCACCACATATAAGCTTTTCAGAAGCAAAACCTAAGCCATATCCATCGACAGGCTTCACTGGTAAGAACACAAGAACACAAGAACACAAGAACAGCCACTGCTGTTCAATCTGCTAACTCACCACATCACTGAATCAAGCCCCACAAGATCATCAGGAGGAGCAGGGCAAGTAAACCAACCACAAGATCATCACTGAAGCAAACCCTCTACACCAACAAATCATCTAGGAGCTGGAGTGAGGTATAAACAAGATCAACCTGAGCAAAACTCTGTTTTGCTCATAAATAAGCATGTGCATAACATATAGACAAGCCAGAGGGTGTGGTTACCCTGTGTGCATCATCATTTGGTGATCAAACCATTGGATGCTGGCAAAAAGGGAATTAAGCCAGAAGAAATCATCCCAGGGAAGAAATGGTCAAACCCACTGTATTAACACTGAGGTAAACCAAAGCATCCAGCAAGGAAAAGATTCACAGCTAGCCTACCCAACTCACCTAGCACTACATGGTTTGCTAACCATCAGACAGATAGGCCACTTGTGCCTATTTTAGTTTGTCAACAGCAAAGAGCACTGGAAATTCAACAAGGACTGCCCAGAGATGTATCCACCAAGCCACAACAAGCCACAGAGAGGGGGAGCTACCCATGACAGCATCAAAGAGCTGCCAGGGCCACCTCAACCCATAACCAAAACCTTAAGCCACCACATCATCACCCAAGAGGGTTCGCAGAGGGCTAGGGTACCAACCAGTGGTTGTCATCCAACTAGCCCTAGCTAATTCAATTAATATGATCATCACTGCAAGGCAGTTCACATCATTTATCCATCTGGTAAAGCAAGCTAATACAGATAAATGAACTACACAAGTAATCAAAGCACCAGGACCTTGCAGATGATCCAATGGATCATTGCAAGCATCAACTGATGCTTGAGCTAGCACCATCACACACCAGGCCAAGCCTGTGTGATGCACACACATCACACAGAGAGCAACAGTGAAGCACAGACATGAAACAACATCTTTCATAAGCAACTCATGATCATATGATCATCTGAGCTTGCTAGCACTGGTTATAGATGGCTATAGCCAAGCATATTATCAGTAATTAGCCAGCTACTGAAGAAATCCAACCAAGTCCTAACTGAATAAATAGATAACTGAATTAATGACTTTATGATTGCATCCAGAAGCACATCAAAGGATTGATGAACCACTGGATCATAATACACAAGCAAAGCACATATCAATTCATCACTGAAACACACTGATAAGCCAACAGTAATGCTCAATTGAGCATAATCATGAATTTGAAACAATGAACTAGCCCAGAGGCACTGGCACTTGCAAATATGCAAGGATTAATCACCACAATCAAGCCAGGGGCAAGAACCAAGGTTACACATGGTTATCCAGTAACACCAACAGCAGCTGGAGCAACATGGCAAGCCATGAGCATCACAGCCTGCTCATGAGCAGTATAGAGGCGGCACAGAAGAAGAACTCGCATGAATATGAGCATAGGCTTAGCAGCACAAGCATAAGCTAGAGAGGGGAGAGCATCAGTACAAGCACAAGACTAGAGCGAGGCCATGGCAAGCAGAGCGCAGCAGCAGCACACTCTAGGGCAGGCACAGTAGCTAGGACACCGCACATAGCCACAGCAGCATGGCACACCACGGCATCTCCATGAAGGGAGACAGCCGTAGCTCAGCTAGGAGAAGGACTAGAGGAAGAAGAAGGAGGGGAGAACTTACAGGCAAAGCAGATGAGCACGACCGCGGCGGCACGGCGGCACACGCCGGGCGACGGCGGCGCCAGGCCAAGCCAAGCCTGGTCGTCACATCACCGAAACGCCAGCATCTCCACGGCATCACCACGGCGCCAGGGACGCCGATGAACGGCGAGCCTTCACGGATCCGTGCGGCCGAGGCGCAGGCGCGTTGGTGGAGAGTCGAGGTGGACACGAGCGTCAGATCGACGCAGACCACCATGTCCGCCATCGAGAGGCGGTCCAGATCCGCATCAGTTCGTCGCCGAAGATGGCCAAAGGCGGCCGGAGCAAGGCGGCGACGGCGGAGGCGATTCTGGTGTCGCGAGAGCCCGAAAGGGGATTAGGGTTACGGGGAGGAGGAAGACGACGCGACTGGGTCAGTTGGACCGAGCCCAGTGGGCTGGTCCAACCTAACCAGCTCGGCCACCTGACAGGTGGGCCCAAGGGGCAAATTAGTCTTTTCCAAATTTCATTAAAAATCAGAAACTTGGAAATTCTATAGAAAATTGATAAAAGCTCTAAAAAAATAATAAAAAATATGAAAATGAATCAGCATAAAATTCTCTATTTAAATAAAATACCAAACAGAATTTTTGAAGACAATTAAGAATAAGTCCTATTTGGTGATTTAAATAAGGATTTAAATCACATAAATTATTTTCTAAAATAAAAATAAGTCCATTAATGCAATTGGACTTTAAAAACACCTTGACAATATTTCAAGGTTGTATTTATCCTAAATAGAGAATCTCCAAATCTATCTTAGTATTAACCTCTCATAAATAACCACGACATCGAAAGGGGGGAACAAACCCTAAAACTGGAATCATGCATAATTGCTTCTTTAACCATTGCCCTTATCGGACAATGATGCTATTTTTCAGAGACAGAGGACAAGGGTCAGTCCACACCTTCCAACTGCAAAACTTTGCAGTGTTCAGGCAAGTTCATCACTTGCTCATGTCATTTGAGTATTTCTATCAAATTACTTGCAAAGTATTATGGTTATCACTATTGCATATAAATCAAAACCACTACTTTCATAACTATAAATATGACTATGTGGTGGGCAATGGAACCATGGATTGTGTTGATATGGTGGAGGTTCCATTGCACGGGTTTATATCCATCTAGGATTAAACAACAAATGTCGCCAGTGATTCTTGTGCCGTAATAACCGTGTTAACCATAAGATCTGAAATGGGACGGACTAGTCAATCGTATTTCCACCTCTTGTACATCAACGGATGCGCTTACCATAGCAGTTGTATCTTGCGGAGCAACTTGAGGGTGGGGAACCCATTCTAAGTCCCCACGGTTATGTTGTGCATACCATAGCGGTTGCGGCTTGCGGAACAACTTGAGGGTGGGGATCCCACTCTAATTCCCCACGGTAATGTGGTCTATGATGGGTTGCAGCTACTGGCGAAGGAGTTTGGTTCAATCCCTGCATCGTCGTCGTGGTCGGGGTCCACCCTGAAATTACGGGAATAATGGGACCGGCGAGGACCCGGTGGTCGGGTTTGCAACAAAGGGTGGGTGTGCGAGGTAGCGGAGGAATATGATTGACTATGACCTTATACCGGGCCTCACACCGAAGGAAGTGTGGACGGGAAAGCTGCCCGGTTGGCACCAAGGTTAAGATCTCTTATGGGTAAAGCAACACACCTCTGCAGAGTGTAAAGAACTGTGACCTGTCACTCCCTGTTCCGGGATGAGGAACTGCGAACGCGGCCGGAAAGGAGCTCCATGAAGTTCTAGTAAACCGGTGAAGGCTGACGGACATAGCTCTTTGAAATAAAAGCAATCTCTTGAAGAAATGTTTATCAAAACTTGCATTGGTATTAGACTTTCTGGTCTAATATCGTAGCTAGTGCATTAAACACCTCTTATCTATAATGAACTTGTTGAGTACGCTCGTACTCATACCACTCTTAAACCCCATGCTTAGATTGTCTGAATCGTCTGGAGGAGGACTACGACAGCAATGAAGGAGCCGAGATCATCGGCTACGAGGAACCAGACCTCTCAGGAGGAGTTGAAGGCGTAGACTACCTCATCGTCTACGGATCCGGGGAGGCTTCCGGAGGAGAACAAGCCTAGAGATATCCGATAGTAGTAGTAGCCGAGCAGCCCGAACTCTTAATATTTAGCTGCTCGAGGAAATAAATGTTTAGCTTAATGAGACACTTATATTGTAAGTTAAGTTGGGTTCGCCTCGAACCCAGGAGTACTTCTCTTAGGACCCAAGAGGAGCTCCGAGATGACATGTGTTTGTTAATTGTAATAATATGTGAATGAGTTATGGACCTGCTATGTTCTGTTGTACTACTCTGAGGGATGTAACATTTGCGGAATGGTACTTCGTGAATGTTATATCAATGACTGGCATACTACAACATGCAGTGGTATGCAGGGTCACCACAGTTGGTATCAGAGCAAAAGCTTTGACCTTAGGTTGGAACCTAGTAAATGGGACCAAACGTTAGGAGTCAAATAGGACTAGTAAAGAATTCTCTAAAAATATGGTGTATATTCAATTGAGAATACAACAATCATATCTTTTAGTGCGATAATTCTTTATTATCTCTATTATGATGCATTATTACTAATCTTATAATCTTTCTATTTCTACAGCCAACATGGCAAGTTCACGACCGGGAAGAAACGTGAAAGTTATGGACTGCACATTGAACGAATACCAAGGAGGACTTGCAGACATCTTACGAGCCATGTTACTTGAATTTGGGTGCGATCCCCAAATTCCAGTAAAAAAATACATGTTCTATGATGGTCCGGTATTGGCCAAGTGCAGGGTAGGACTGCGACTTCCCGAATCTTTGGGAATGAGCGTAGTCATGCCAGCTGGGGAAGCTAGGACAACCAACACAGCCTACCATATAGCTGTTATGAGAGCCATAACCGACATACGGGAACATAAGACAAAAGAGCTTATGGATTCCGAGTTTTCTCATATTCCTCATAATCAGGAGGAAGAAGATCCCATGCTCAACCACTACAAATATGCTAAACGCAAACCCATAGCAGCGGCAAAATATATGGATAATAGCCGCAACTTCATATCATTACTCTTTCAGTTGAACCATCATCTGATAGGAGCAATTGATACGATGCTTGAGGAATTCACTGAACCCAAGGAGGAGAGTAGGGGGAAAGAACCTATGGAGAATGTGGTGCACACACCAGTTTATTCAGCTGGTGACTACATCAGTATTGATCCACTTGAGCGTGAACCTACACCTGTTACACCTGGGAACTATCTGGGTAGTTCCTATGGGGGATACGAGGGCGGAGAGGAATCCGGAAACAACCAGCGTTCCGAGACTCCTATCGAGAATTCCAGGGGTTGGCGTTGGGGATCTGATACTGGAACTCATAGTACTTCTGTGTACTATGATGGGGAGATGAATGATGACGCAACAACCCAGAACCAGAGCTATCCTAGTAATTAAGGAGTGGATGGAGGATATCCGACACAGGTTGAGTCGGGTATGAGTTTTGGTAACCCTTATGGTGGGGCTACAGGGGAGTACACCCGATGGGTGGACTATGATGCACTCAATGATCAGTTTGTGAACACTGATTTCTCCTTAGGATCATCATCGGATTCGGATTACCAGCCAACGGGGAGACCTTATGTTCCAGGGTCTATCAGGAGGACGACACGTTCGACTGGATGGAAGCCTGGAATGTACCGGGAGTGAAGATCGACTAGAGTCCACCAAGGAAGGCGAGGCTATAATACACAAGTACCACGTGTATTATAGTATGTAATATTTGTATAAATTTGTACATATACTTTAATAAGTGAGTTTGCATACTCACATCGACCTGAGTATTGTAATAAGACCACTTAAGTATGTATATACAAGGTATATGTTTTGTATGATTTGGATTTGCTTCTTGATTTCCATTGCGTGACTAGTTCTGTGCACAAAGTTGAGCTCAGAAAACTTGCGCATGGAGTAATTTTGAGTATCATCTTGTGTTGCAGAACTAGGGGGTTATGTCGGGAACGCTAGGAGATGAGACTGAAGCACAGCGCATGGAGCGCGAGGCAAAACAAAAGGAAGAGGCTGAGGGTGCAGCCAGAGATCAGTTTCCACCACCACCACCACCCATGACGCAGCAAAATTTTATCCAGTACATGCAGCTGGTAGAGGAGCGACAGCGTGTAACACTGGAGCAGCAGAACAAATTCTTTCAGGATTTGTTGCAGCAAAACAGGGTGGAGAGACCAGAGAACCCGGGAGTCACATTAGCAGACTTCCAAAACACTAAGCCTATATCTTTCGCATACGCGCCCGAGCCAATGGACGCGGAAGATTGGCTGATGGATACTGAGCGAAAGCTCAACACCGTTGGATGTAACGACCAAGAGAAGGTTCGTTATGCTACACATCTGCTGTGTGGACCTGCCGCATCATGGTGGGACAATATTGTAGCCGTTTATCCGGCTGGAAAGGTATTTACCTGGGAGGAATTTGCGAGGAAGTTCAGGGAATCCAATGTCCCTGAAAGTATTGTGGAACTGAAGCGTCGAGAATTTGAAAGTCTCGAGCAGAAGGACAAGGCCATCCTGACTTATGTCAGGGAATTTTCTAAACTGTCCCGGTATGCTGTTGAAGAAGTCAACACCGAGGACAAGAAGAAGAAGAGGTTTCTGAGGGGGTTAAGTCCCCAGTTCAAGGTACAGCTCCGTATGATGAGAGCGACGGAGTTTCAAGAGTTGGTGGATGCTGCCATCACTCTGGAAGATGATTTCAAACAACTGCAGGAGGAAAAGAGGAAGAAGGCCAAGTTTGAGCCTAAAAGATTTTCCAATAACAAGCCCAACACCAGCTTGAATTTCAAGCCAAGATACAACAACAACAACAACAACAGCAACTACTATGGTAGCAGGAAGAACCAAGCGTTTCAAACTGCCAACCAAGTAATTTGTCGCATCTGCGGGTTTAAAGGACATGCTTCTAAGGATTGTCGTAAACCCAGAATCATTTGCTTCGGGTGTCGTCAGGAGGGGCACATGATGAAAGACTGTCCTAATAAGAAGAATGGAGGAGGTCAATCTGGAGGAGGAGGAAGCCGAGGAGGAAACACCGGAGGCAACTGGAAGAATAAGAAGCCCTTCGGCAAGCTGAACTGTACCAGTCTGGAGGAGGTGGTCAACTCTGACCAGGCGGTGATAGGTACGCTCCAGATACTCACTCATCCTGGCAAAGTACTTTTTGATACTGGTGCAACTACATCATTCATTTCTCAACAATTCATCACCAAACATGGGATTAGTTGCACTAAGTTAGATACACCCATAACCATACTTTCTGCGGGGGGAACGATAGTAGTAACTCATGCCAAACAAAAACAAGTCATCATGATCAATAAGTGCGCGTTTGACGCGGACCTGTTCATTTTACCGATGAAGGACATTGATGTCATTCTTGGTATGAACTGGTTGGAAGCTAATGGAGCATTGATCGACTGTGTAAACAAGACGGTGTCTTTGAAAAGCCCCGATGGAAGTAGAATGATCTACCAAGGCGACAAACATACACAGATTGAAGTTGAGCTACAGCTGAACAGCATGAAGGAGGTGAAGTTAGAAGATATACCTGTAGTAAATGAATTCCAGGATGTGTTTCCTGCGGAATTACCTGGTATGCCACCAGATAGGGAGATAGAATTCACTATCGACCTAATCCCAGGAACAGCTCCGATTGCCAAAGCACCATATAAGATGGGGCCCAAGGAATTGAAAGAACCTAAAGAGCAATTGGATGACTTGGAACAAAAGGGATTCATTCAGGAGAGTGTTTCACCATGGGGATCACCTGTGATCTTTGTGGATAAAAGAGATGGAGGAAGAAGGATGTGCGGAGACTACAGGAATCTGAACAACGTCACAATCAAGAACAAGTACCCACTTCCAAGAATACAAGATCTATTTGATCAAGTAAGAGGCGCGGGAGTCTTTTCCAAGATTGATCTAAGATCCGGTTATCACCAGATAAAGATCAAGAAGGAAGACGTTCCGAAAACTGCCTTTGTCTCAAGGTATGGACATCATGAATACCTTGTAGTACCTTTTGGATTAAGCAATGCCCCAGCAATATTCATGAATCTCATGAATAAGATCTTCATGCCATATCTAGACAAGTTTGTCATCGTATTTATCGATGATATCTTGATATATTCCAAGAACAAGGCCGAACATGCTGAACATTTGAGGTTAGTGTTGCAAACACTAAGGGAACATCAACTCTATGCCAAACTTAGTAAGTGTGAATTTTGGCTAGATCAAGTGGAATTTCTTGGTCATGTTATTAGTAAAGATGGAATAGCTGTTAACCCGAGTAAGGTAGCAGCAGTTCTAGAATGGGAAGCACCCAAGACTGTCAAGGAAATCCGAGGATTCCTAGGAATGGCAGGATATTATCGAAGATTCATTGAAGGATTCTCTAAGATAGCAGGACCAATGACAAAGTTGCTAAGGAAGAACACACCATTCGTGTGGTCAGAGGAGTGTGAGAAGAGTTTTCAAACTCTGAAGGAGAAACTCACCACGGCACCGGTGTTAGCGGTTCCGGAAGTTGGCAAGGATTACACCGTGTACTGTGACGCATCCAAGCATGGATTGGGTTGCGTACTCATGCAAGATCGGAAAGTGATATCTTATGGATCGAGGCAACTCAGACCTCATGAAGTGAATTATCCAACACATGACTTGGAATTAGCAGCGGTCGTATTTGCACTCAAAACTTGGAGACATTTTCTCTATGGAGCTAAGTGTGAGCTCTATACAGACCATAAAAGCCTCAAATATTTCTTCACTCAGAAGGAACTCAACATGAGGCAGAAAAGATGGTTAGAATTGATCAAGGATTATGACCTGACAATCAATTACACACCAGGGAAGGCTAATGTTGTAGCAGATGCCCTGAGTAGGAAGAGCACCGGAGGAGTGGAACAAGAAATATCACCGGAGTTGAGGAAGGAAATAAGTCAAGCCCAAATACAACTTTGGGAGAAAGAAGCCCATGAAGGATTATCGGCGTTGCAAGTAGCCGATGAGTTGAATGTCAACTTGAAGAATGAAATAATGATGGGTCAGTTGGACGATCCATTCATCATGGAGGAGATGAGAAGAATAGATGAGGGAAGACCACCAGAGTTTCACCGAGGAGAATCTGGATCTTTATGGTTCCAGAAAAGAATTTGCGTTCCGGATATTGCTGAAATTAAGGAAGTAATACTCCGGGAAGCTCATCAAACACCATATTCCATACATCCGGGAAGTACAAAGATGTACATGGACCTAAAGGAACTATTCTGGTGGAATAACATGAAGAGGGAGATAGCACAATATGTGGCGGAATGCCATACCTGCCAGCGAGTGAAGGCTGAACACCAGAGTCCGGCAGGGAAGTTACAACCTTTACCTATTCCAGAGTGGAAATGGGAGGAAATAGGGATGGATTTCATCACCGGACTACCCATGACGAACAAAAAGAAGGACATGATATGGGTAATCGTGGACCGGTTGACGAAAAGTGCACACTTTTTAGCGGTAAACCAGCAGGATAAAGGAGAGAAACTCATCGATCTTTATATCAAAGAGATCGTGAGTAAGCATGGAGTGCCTAAGAAGATCGTATCTGATCGAGGATCCGTGTTCACATCAGCATTCTGGAAGCAACTACACGAAGCTTTAGGATCCAAGTTGGACTATAGTACCGCTTATCATCCCCAGACAGGTGGACAAACCGAGAGAACCAACCAGATCTTAGAGGATATGCTTAGGGCTTGTGCCCTAGACTTCGGAGGATCATGGGAGGAGCACTTACCACTAGCAGAGTTTTCATACAATAATAGCTATCAAAGCAGCATCAAGATGGCACCATTTGAAGCTCTGTATGGAAGAAAGTGTAGATCACCGATATGTTGGTATGAAGCCGGAGCAAGCAAAGAGTTCAATCCTGATTATGTCAAGGAAAAACAACAAATCATTGACATTATCAGAGACAGGCTCAAGATAGCCCAAAGTCGGCAAAAGAGTTATGCCGATCAGAAGAGGAGGACATGGGAACCACAAGTTGGAGACATGGTTTATCTTAAGGTAAGCCCGATGAAAGGACTTCAGAGATTCGGAGTAAAAGGAAAGTTGAGCCCTAGATACATCGGACCTTTCAAGATACTGAGTCAGAACCGAGGTTTAGCCTTTGAATTGGATCTACCGGGAAGGCTAGCTCAAGTTCACAATGTATTCCATGTGTCACAACTCAGGAAATGCCTAAAGACCCCAGATGAACCAATATCACATGATGAACTCGAGTTACAACCAGACTTGACGTACATCGAGAAGCCAGCCAAGATTCTCGAGGAGAGCTGGAAACAACTCAGAAATAAAGCTATCAAGTATTGCAAGATACAATGGAAGCATCACCCCGAGAGGGAAGCCACCTGGGAAAAAGAGGAAGACCTGAGGAAAACATACCCCGAGCTGTTCAGGTATTACAACCACAACTTCGGGACGAAGTTTTCTTTAAGGGGGAAAGGCTGTAATGTCCCAGGTTTAGAGACGATCGAGGGGTAGATTTTAGAAAGGGATGTGCATTGCATGGCAAATTCTGGGAAAATTTCGCGCTTTTAAACAAAAACTGCATCGAAGGGGGACAAGTTTCTCTCTCGACACCATACAGGGTTAGGGTTTCGAGAGTGCGACAAACTTGCATCTCACTCAACTAGTTTAGGGTTTGGAGAAGAGAGGGGAGAGTTTGCATGATTGAATTATTTATAAAGTGACATGGTTTAATTCAAACCAATGTTGAATTTGAATTTCATATTCAAACATTAAATACTTAACCTAAATAATTCAATTGTGAGGAAATTCATTAAGTATATAATCAATAATAAACAATATGAACAATTATAATAAAGTAAAGCTCATTAGGGAAAACTTTGAGCTTTATTGATTAACACACAAGATACATTGTCTTTACAATATTCATAATGGAAATAAATGAATATTACAACACATTACAAGAATTGGTGAAATTGAAAAAAATAAAAGAAAATAAAAAGAAAAGTACAAGGATGTATCCTAGTCTAAATACTACAAGATCATCTTCACTTGATCTTGGATTTGATGACCTCCATGTCCATTTTGATCAATTGTTGATCCCTGCACAAAATCACACACAAAGAAGAAGAACAAATTATGCCAAGTGGCAAAGCCACTTGGCAGATTAGAAAAAAAGTGAATATGGTGGATAATATCACAGCTCTGCCGAGCTGATCCTCTCCAAGCCAAGTTCAAAGGATCTGGTACACACATACACACAAGCAGCACACACAACATGTGTGCATGCTCAACACCAAGCCACTGAGTGTGCATGTAGCACAACACACACACACATCATCAGTGAGTCACCAAGTGTGCAGACCCAAGCTGTCGACCAGGGAGAGCAAGGGAGCACCACATATAAGCTTTTCAGAAGCAAAACCTAAGCCATATCCATCGACAGGCTTCACTGGTAAGAACACAAGAACACAAGAACACAAGAACAGCCACTGCTGTTCAATCTGCTAATGCACCACAGCACTGAATCAAGCCCCACAAGATCACCAGGAGGAGCAGGGCAAGTAAACCAACCACAAGATCATCACTGAAGCAAACCCTCTACACCAACAAATCATCTAGGAGCTGGAGTGAGGTATAAACAAGATCAACCTGAGCAAAACTCTGTTTTGCTCATAAATAAGCATGTGCATAACATATACACAAGCCAGAGGGTGTGGTTACCCTGTGTGCATCATCATTTGGTGATCAAACCATTGGATGCTGGCAAAAAGGGAATTAAGCCAGAAGAAATCATCCCAGGGAAGAAATGGTCAAACCCACTGTATTAACACTGAGGTAAACCAAAGCATCCAGCAAGGAAAAGACTCACAGCTAGCCTACCCAACTCACCTAGCACTACATGGTTTGCTAACCATCAGACAGATAGGCCACTTGTGCCTATTTTAGTTTGTCAACAGCAAAGAGCACTGGAAATTCAACAAGGACTGCCCAGAGATGTATCCACCAAGCCACAACAAGCCACAGAGAGGGGGAGCTACCCATGACAGCATCAAAGAGCTGCCAGGGCCACCTCAACCCATAACCAAAACCTTAAGCCACCACATCATCACCCAGTAGGGTTCAGTAGAGGGCTAGGGTACCAACCAGTGGTTGTCATCCAACTAGCCCTAGCTAATTCAATTAATATGATCATCACTGCAAGGCAGTTCACATCATTTATCCATCTGGTAAAGCAAGCTAATACAGATAAATGAACTACACAAGTAATCAAAGCACCAGGACCTTGCAGATGATCCAATGGATCATTGCAAGCATCAACTGATGCTTGAGCTAGCACCATCACACACCAGGCCAAGCCTGTGTGATGCACACACATCACACAGAGAGCAACAGTGAAGCACAGACATGAAACAACATCTTTCATAAGCAACTCATGATCATATGATCATCTGAGCTTGCTAGCACTGGTTACAGATGGCTATAGCCAAGCATATTATCAGTAATTAGCCAGCTACTGAAGAAATCCAACAAAGTCCTAACTGAATAAATAGATAACTGAATTAATGACTTTATGATTGCATCCAGAAGCACATCAAAGGATTGATGAACCACTGGATCATAATACACAAGCAAAGCACATATCAATTCATCACTGAAACACACTGATAAGCCAACAGTAATGCTCAATTGAGCATAATCATGAATTTGAAACAATGAACTAGCCCAGAGGCACTGGCACTTGCAAATATGCAAGGATTAATCACCACAATCAAGCCAGGGGCAAGAACCAAGGTTACACATGGTTATCCAGTAACACCAACAGCAGCTGGAGCAACATGGCAAGCCATGAGCATCACAGCCTGCTCATGAGCAGTATAGAGGCGGCACAAAAGAAGAACTCGCATGAATATGAGCATAGGCTTAGCAGCACAAGCATAAGCTAGAGAGGGGAGAGCATCAGTACAAGCACAAGACTAGAGCGAGGCCATGGCAAGCAGAGCGCAGCAGCACACTCTAGGGCAGGCACAGTAGCTAGGACGCCACACATAGCCACAGCACCATGGCACCCCACGGCATCTCCATGAAGGGAGACAGCCGTAGCTCAGCTAGGAGAAGGACTAGAGGAAGAAGAAGGAGGGGAGAACTTACAGGCAAAGCAGATGAGCACGACCGCGGCGGCACGGCGGCACACGCCGGGCGACGGCGGCGCCAGGCCAAGCCAAGCCTGGTCGTCACATCACCGAAACGCCAGCATCTCCACGGCATCACCACGGCGCCAGGGACGCCGATGAACGGCGAGCCTTCACGGATCCGTGCGGCCGAGGCGCAGGCGCGTTGGTGGAGAGTCGAGGTGGACACGAGCGTCAGATCGACGCGGACCACCATGTCCGCCGTCGAGAGGCGGTCCAGATCCGCATCAGTTCGTCGCCGAAGATGGCCAAAGGCGGCCGGAGCAAGGCGGCGACGACGGAGGCGATTCTGGTGTCGCGAGAGCCCAAAAGGGGATTAGGGTTACGGGGAGGAGGAAGACGACGCGACTGGGTCGGTTGGACCGAGCCCAGTGGGCTGGTCCAACCTAACCAGCTCGGCCACCTGACAGGTGGGCCCAAGGGGCAAATTAGTCTTTTCCAAATTTCATTAAAAATCAGAAACTTGGAAATTCAATAGAAAATTGATAAAAGCTCTAAAAAAATAATTAAAAATATGAAAATGAATCAGCATAAAATTCTCTATTTAAATAAAATACCAAACAGAATTTTTGAAGACAATTAAGAATAAGTCCTATTTGGTGATTTAAATAAGGATTTAAATCACATAAATTATTTTCTAAAATAAAAATAAGTCCATTAATGCAATTGGACTTTAAAAACACCTTGACAATATTTCAAGGTTGTATTTATCCTAAATAGAGAATCTCCAAATCTATCTTAGTATTAACCTCTCATAAATAACCACGACATCGAAAGGGGGGAACAAACCCTAAAACAGGAATCATGCATAATTGCTTCTTTAACCATTGCCCTTATCGGACAATGATGCTATTTTTCAGAGACAGAGGACAAGGGTCAGTCCACACCTTCCAACTGCAAAACTTTGCAGTGTTCAGGCAAGTTCATCACTTGCTCATGTCATTTGAGTATTTCTATCAAATTACTTGCAAAGTATTATGGTTATCACTATTGCATAAAAATCAAAACCACTACTTTCATAACTATAAATATGACTATGTGGTGGGCAATGGAACCATGGATTGTGTTGATATGGTGGAGGTTCCATTGCACGGGTTTATATCCATCTAGGATTAAACAACAAATGTCGCCAGTGATTCTTGTGCCGTAATAACCGTGTTAACCATAAGATCTGAAATGGGACGGACTAGTCAATCGTATTTCCACCTCTTGTACATCAACGGATGCGCTTACCGTAGTAGTTGTATCTTGCGGAGCAACTTGAGGGTGGGGAACCCATTCTAAGTCCCCACGGTTATGCTGTGCATACCGTAGCGGTTGCGGCTTGCGGAACAACTTGAGGGTGGGGATCCCACTCTAATTCCCCACGGTAATGTGGTCTATGATGGGTTGCAGCTACCGGCGAAGGAGTTTGGTTCAATCCCAGACTGTCGTCGTGGTCGGGGTCCACCCTGAAATTACGGGAATAATGGGACCGGCGAGGACCCAGGGTCGGGGTTTGCAACAAAGGGTGGGTGTGCGAGGTAGCGGAGGAATATGATTGACTATGACCTTATACCGGGCCTCACACTGAAGGAAGTGTGGACGGGAAAGCTGCCCGGTTGGCACCAAGGTTAAGATCTCTTATGGGTAAAGCAACACACCTCTGCAGAGTGTAAAGAACTGTGACCTGTCACTCCCTGTTCCGGGATGAGGAACTGCGAACGCGGCCGGAAAGGAGCTCCATGAAGTTCTAGTAAACCGGTGAAGGCTGACGGACATAGCTCTTTGAAATAAAAGCAATCTCTTGAAGAAATGTTTATCAAAACTTGCATTGGTATTAGACTTTCTGGTCTAATATCGTAGCTAGTGCATTAAACACCTCTTATCTATAATGAACTTGTTGAGTACGCTCGTACTCATACCACTCTTAAACCCCATGCTTAGATTGTCTGAATCGTCTGGAGGAGGACTACGATAGCAATGAAGGAGCCGAGATCATCGGCTACGAGGAACCAGACCTCTCAGGAGGAGTTGAAGGCGTAGACTACCTCATCGTCTACGGATCCGGGGAGGCTTCCGGAGGAGAACAAGCCTAGAGATATCCGATAGTAGTAGTAGCCGAGCAGCCCGAACTCTTAATATTTAGCTGCTCGAGGAAATAAATGTTTAGCTTAATGAGACACTTATATTGTAAGTTAAGTTGGGTTCGCCTCGAACCCAGGAGTACTTCTCTTAGGACCCAAGAGGAGCTCCGAGATGACATGTGTTTGTTAATTGTAATAATATGTGAATGAGTTATGGACCTGCTATGTTCTGTTGTACTACTCTGAGGGATGTAACATTTGCGGAATGGTACTTCGTGAATGTTATATCAACGACTGGCATACTACAACATGCAGTGGTATGCAGGGTCACCACAGTTGTGTAGATTACATATCCCTTTGTCCCACAAGGGTGCCAAATCTTGCCCCAAATCCATGGTGGTTTGGTGAGTTTTTGGCGATTTCCCCCTCTTTTCGTCCGAAAACCCCTCTTTCGACACATGTCCACCATGGGGACACCATGCCACCAACTCCAAAAAATCAAAACCCATTAGCAACCAAGGTGTCATATCACAATGTGCACAAGGGTGCCAAATCATGCCCCAAATCCATGGTGGTTTGGTGAGTTTTTGGCGATTTCCCCCTCTTTTCGTCCGAAAACCCCTCTTTCGACACATGTCCACCATGGGGACACCATGCCACCAACTCCAAAAAATCAAAACCCATAGCAACCAAGGTTTCATATCACAATGTGCACAAGGGTGCCAAATCATGCCCCAAATCCATGGTGGTTTGGTGAGTTTTTGGCGATTTCCCCCTCTTTTCGTCCGAAAACCCTTCTTTCGACACATGTCCACCATGGGGACACCATGCCACCAACTTCAAAAAATCAAAACCCATAGCAACCAAGGTGTCATATCACAATGTGCACAAGGGTGCCAAATCATGCCCCAAATCCATGGTGGTTTGGTGAGTTTTTGGCGATTTCCCCCTCTTTTCGTCCGAAAACCCCTCGTTCGACACATGTCCACCATGGGGACACCATGCCACCAACTCCAAAAAATCAAAACCCATAGAAACCAAGGTGTAATATCACAATGTGCACAAGGGTGCCAAATCATGCCCCAAATCCATGGTGGTTTGGTGAGTTTTTGGCGATTTCCCCCTCTTTTCGTCCGAAAACCCCTCGTTCGACACATGTCCACCATGGGGACACCATGCCACCAACTCCAAAAAATCAAAACCCATAGCAACCAAGGTGTCATATCACAATGTGCACAAGGGTGCCAAATCATGCCCCAAATCCATGGTGGTTTGGTGAGTTTTTGGCGATTTCCCCCTCTTTTCGTCCGAAAACCCTTCTTTCGACACATGTCCACCATGGGGACACCATGCCACCAACTTCAAAAAATCAAAACCCATAGCAACCAAGCTGTCATATCACAATGTGCACAAGGGTGCCAAATCATGCCCCAAATCCATGGTGGTTTGGTCAGTTTTTGGCCATTCCCCCCTCTTTTCGTCCGAAAACCCCTCGTTCGACACATGTCCACCATGGGGACACCATGCCACGAACTTCAAAAAATCAAAACCCATAGCAACCAAGGTGTCATATCACAATGTGCACAAGGGTGCCAAATCATGCCCCAAATCCATGGTGGTTTGGTGAGTTTTTGGCGATTTCCCCCTCTTTTCGTCCGAAAACCCCTCGTTCGACACATGTCCACCATGGGGACACCATGCCACCAACTCAAAAAAATCAAAACCCATAGCAACCAAGGTGTCATATCACAATGTGCACAAGGGTGCCAAATCATGCCCCAAATCCATGGTGGTTTGGTGAGTTTTTGGCGATTTCCCCCTCTTTTCGTCCGAAAACCCCTCTTTCGACACATGTCCACCATGGGGACACCATGCCACCAACTCAAAAAAATCAAAACCCATAGCAACCAAGGTGTAATATCACAATGTGCACAAGGGTGCCAAATCATGCCCCAAATCCATGGTGGTTTGGTCAGTTTTTGGCGATTTCCCCCTCTTTTCGTCCGAAAACCCTTCTTTCGACACATGTCCACCATGGGGACACCATGCCACCAACTTCAAAAAATCAAAACCCATAGCAACCAAGGTGTCATATCACAATGTGCACAAGGGTGCCAAATCATGCCCCAAATCCATGGTGGTTTGGTCAGTTTTTGGCCATTCCCCCCTCTTTTCGTCCGAAAACCCCTCTTTCGACTCATGTCCACCATGGGGACACCATGCCACCAACTCAAAAAAATCAAAACCCATAGCAACCAAGGTGTCATATCACAATGTGCACAAGGGTGCCAAATCATGCCCCAAATCCATGGTGGTTTGGTCAGTTTTTGTCGATTTCCCCCTCTTTTCGTCCGAAAACCCTTCTTTCGACACATGTCCACCATGGGGACACCATGCCACCAACTTCAAAAAATCAAAACCCATAGCAACCAAGGTGTCATATCACAATGTGCACAAGGGTGCCAAATCATGCCCCAAATCCATGGTGGTTTGGTCAGTTTTTGGCGATTTCCCCCTCTTTTCGTCCGAAAACCCCTCGTTCGACACATGTCCACCATGGGGACACCATGCCACCAACTCCAAAAAATCAAAACCCATAGCAACCAAGGTGTCATATCACAATGTGCACAAGGGTGCCAAATCATGCCCAAATCCATGGTGGTTTGGTGAGTTTTTGGCCATTCCCCCCTCTTTTCGTCCGAAAACCCCTCGTTCGACATATCTCCACCATGGGGCCACCATTTTATGTTATTGTTCACCACTTTGAGATTTTTTCGATGAAAAATTTCAGAAAAATGAGTAAAAGTCATAAAGAAAATTTGAATCACAATTTTTGGTGATTTTTACGTCTGGTATGTTTTGATTTTGAAGAACTGTACTGCTCTGAACATTTAGTTTACTAGCACTTTGAAGTACTAGGATGTACACAACATAAAATTGAAACCTCCCAAGACAATTGTTAACATATCATGGCAAAATATTTACAGTTTCAAAAGAACGGACTACTAGCCAAAAGAACCTCACGCAGGAGGGAGACCAAACCAAAAGATCAGGGGGTCATGCAGCAGAAGAGATGATCAATCCACCATCAGCAGGACTCTGTCGACCACGATCTTGCGGTAGAGCTCGTACGAGACCCAAGCATCAATGGCTGCATACTCGACGTTCATATTTGGAAGTGGGAAGTCCCCCCACAGTCTGTGCCGATGGTGGTGGAACTTCTTCTTCATATCACCGTACCATGAATCAATGAGTCTTGCTGCCATGGTAGCCATGCCAGCCCTCGCATGACCAGTGTACTTGAAGTACTCGTCCTGGAGATCGACGTAGTACTCACAAGGAATCTCCATGTGCCATGTCCTCCACAGAACTCTCTTGTCACCACGGATGTCAACACTCGCAAACGTAGCGCCTTCTCGAAAGAAATCGCAGATAGCCGGAGACTCCCACCAGTTAGCACTGCAGTAAACAAAGTAATGTACTAGTCACAGATCAGTTACAAATATGCAAGAACCTACAGAGGAGACGAAGATGAAACAAATTAATAAATCGGGAACAATGTGTAGCAGATTTAGATCGGGAATGTACTGCTTTTCTGGAACAATGTCTAGCAGATTTAGATCGGGAATGTACTGATTTTCGGGAACAATGTCTAACGAAAGTCAAAGAGAGACAGAACAGCGGCAAGTAAAAAACCCCAATCGAAAGATTAAAAAAGGGGATTAGTTCTTACGCTGCATAGTGGAACACCAGCACATGTCGACGCATGCAGAGTTGAACCACGGCGATCTTCTTCTCGTCCTCGGCTCGATGGTTGGTGTACTCGAAGTCGAGGCCGACGAACTTGTGCTCGTCCTCCTTGAGCCACTCTGTGTACATGTCGAGGACACGGCGCACTTCCCAGGGGTCGTTGGTGTAGACCACCTCCAGGTCCTGGTCGTCGTGGATGTGGACTGCGCGCGTGCTAGTCCAGTAGTACATTTGCTGCTCATCCATGTCCATGGCGACGCGGCGGCGGGAGACGAAGATAATGAGGGAGAGGAGACGACGAGAAGTGTGGAAACCAGGATGCGGTGCGAATATTGAGACGGTAGGGGAGGGGGAAGGGGATAAATATCATCCCCATTAATTACTCCGCGCGAATATTGAGACGGTAGACGAAGAGAATACTGACGCGGGTCTAGTCCAACTGACGTGCAGTCCAACTGACGCGCATTCGATCGTGTTGTCACGTCAAAACCCAGCACCGCCCATTTGCACTCCTCTTGACCTACCGAAATTTACTCCACGATATAACTGGCCATCATATCACGACCTCCTTCAGCCGCCGCCAGATCTCGCCACGTCTCTCGCCGCCACAGCTCGCCACTCGCCGGCGAGACTTGTAAGACTCTCGCTCCGCGTCGAGACCAAGGATGGCGCCTACTAGTGGAGTACGTAAATAACATGTACGTCTCGCGATCGATCGTTGTTTCCGATTTGTAATCTTTCTTCATATTTTTTGCAGTGTCCAGTTTGCTTTGACAAGAAGGGGATGTGCGGCGGAGGGGGAGTCGCGTTAGGTTTTTTCGTGCAAACACTACAAGAGGGTTTTGAGGAGAAGACGGTACATGCACTTATAAGTTTAAAATTCATTCAGATGTTTTATTAATTCACCGCCACATCAAAGTTTAACACGTGATCCTAGTAGTTATTGCTAGTTTAGTACTATTATTCAGATGTGTGTAATAATTGTTGGTCACCATATGTATTAACCACTTATTTATGATTGAGTATTAGGATAGTTGTGATAACTTTTACGTTCATATGAGTTTTATGATAGTTGTAGCTGTTAGAGATAGAGGTATCGGTAGTTCATTCCTATACCGATAGAAGTTCAGATATGTGCTGATAGAAGTTCAGATATGTGCTGATAGAAGTCCAAGATCTGAGACTCGGTGATTATCCGAGTAGACGCATAATTCTACCTGATCATTAGATTTTACAGTTGCTACATGCAATTCGTGATTCTTCAAGGTCCTAATATGACACGATGTGTAACATTCACATGTTTCTATCTTATTAAATTTTCAGAATAGTTAACTTACTTTTGTATTAACTCTACTGAATTTAGGTCATCCCTTGCTACTATAGACCGTATTTCCTTAAGAAGTATGGTGTCCAGACCTCCCACAGGACAACTTTTGAAGCTGCACTCTAAACCAAAGATGGCCATGCATTTGTTGTTAATGTTACCAACAGAGCTGGCAGAACCTATATCAACGGAAGATTTTGGAACGAATTTGCTAGAGTGCACAATTTTAAGGTTGGCATGGAGTTAATTTTCAGAGTTAACTCATCTGGTCAGGATACTCTTGTAATAACTGGAACTGAACCACTAATCCATCCAGGTAATTTTCCACCTTTGGACAGAATGATTGATCATATTAATTATTCCATCTTATGTCAGTTATTTTAATTATGCAGCTTACTACCAGTTGTCCCGTACGAAGCGTGACATTGTTGACTCGCTCAGTAGTACTGATGGAACAATGATAAATTGTAGGATGATGCATACCGTCATTCTTCAGGTGGACAACTTGGACTACCTTGTTGAGTACCACAATGCTGGAGATTATGATCAAGAAGCACTAGTTGTCCCAATGCTGCATACTCTGAATTGGACAAACAGCGAAAATTACAACAAACACGTGGTAACCAGTAGATCATATCATTTCATTAACTTTGCGATCTACATTACGTACAAGTGTTAACTAAACTATGTCTCTACTGTTGGAACAGAAAATCCCTAGCCGTTTGGTTCCTAAAGATATGGAACAATATGGTGCAATCAGTATTGTGTGCCATCCCGATTACTTTGGTGCGTGCGTCCTACGCAATTTCTTCGACGATGGTCGTCTGCGTCGCTGGGTGGAAGGAGTTCATGGACAAGGAAAAGCACCTTCAGATGGGTGACAAGATGCTGTTCTTGCTTTACTCCGGAAATGCAGGGTTTACTTGTTTGCTACCCATGTGCTGAAATCGATCTGGAGTAGCTAGTCAGTGATTCATGGTGCCCGTGTGTCCAACTATGCAGCCCCTTTAGGTTTAAATTAAGTTGTAAGACTCTTTATGCGATTGTCGATTTTGCTTCTGTTAAAACAATATTTAGTCATATCGTGCTGCTGGTTGTAATCGTGTCAAGTGTCGATTAATTAAAACCATTGTCAAAGTTATGTTACCGACATGTTGGCTTTTCTTATATCTGTCCATATTTTAGCTTATATTAATTTGCTCTTAAACCCTTCTGGATAATTGAATGACAAGTTCGAGATCGTAAACATCTAAATAAGAACATTTCAAATGTTTGGAACAAAACATATAGTTGTATGCATAACATGTTTCTATCAATCTACATCACTATCTTCGTCTGAAGTTTTTCCCTCGTCATCATGTATGTTCTCTTCCAATATGAGACTATCTTCCTCATTCTCTAGTTCATCTTCGCTCATATCCATGTCAACATTGGGACTATCTTCCTCATTCTCTAGTTCACGAATTGTACGAGCATCATGACTATGTACAACTTCATCAGCACGATGATCATCCTCCTCTGCCTCCACCTCTGCTTCCTCCTCGTCTAGGTCGACAACATCATGAAATGTATGGTCGACTGAACCTTCATCCTCCTGGTATGCGTCTTCATTCCGTACAAATGCATCATCGTTACCATCTTCTAATTCTGGAACGTCGTACACGTGTCTATGGCTGAACTTCTGCACCACTTTCCACGGATCACCAAACTTTGTATCCTCCAAATAGAAGCATGTTTCAGCTTGACTGGCCAATATGAATGGTGAATTCTTGAACCATAGGACAGAAGTGTTAACGCTTTTAAAATAACCATCATCTTTTATCTTGGAACCCCTGCCCGCAAGGTCGAACCAGTCGCAACGAAACAAGTACACGGACCTGTCACCGTGCTTGTTAGTCCCGTACTGCAGTTCAAGAACTTCTTGCAGAACACCATAGAACAAGGTCTCATCTGCATCACCAAAAGATCCCTTAGTCACTACGCCTGAATTTTGAGTCTTCAGGTCTTTATCCCGAGTAAGCGTGCGAAACCTCGCACCCTTTACGTTGCAACCAGCGTATACTACTACACGCCGGTCTGGCCCAGCAGCCAGAGACTTCAAATCTTCTGATGCATTGTCCAACTGTCTCACATGGTTTGCAAACCAACCTGCAAACTCTCTCTGAACCGTCTCCTCGATGTCACGCACACCCCTACCTCCCAATTCTTGTCGGAATTCACTGAAACATAGAAAAAACACATATGAAATACAGGACAATTATGTCTGCAACATTGAGAAGTAGTTATTAAAGTGAAGCTAACTACTTACTTGATATAACGTTCTACATCGTCACAGTTGTTCAGCACATACCAAACCATTTTTTCAAATTCCTTGTCAAAATGTTTCAAAATGGATTTCCCAAGACCTTTAGCTCCAACTGAAAATACTTCCATCTCGTCACGATCAGGTTTTCTCCGTATGTCTTGGTTCCTATCATCTTTGTTAAATCTTGTTTCTGTGCCATCCTTGAAAAATCTAGAGCAAAAAATCAAACACTCATCAACAATGTAGCCCTCTGCGATAGAACCTTCTGGCCTTGCTTTGTTACGGACCGTAGACTTTAGATAACCTAATCTTCTCTCAACTGGATACATCCAACCATAATGAACAGGACCCCTCAAAAGAGCCTCCTCAGGAAGATGAATAGCTAAGTGCACCATTACATCAAAAAAAGCTGGGGGGAACAGCTTCTCAAGTTTGCATAGGATCACAACAATTTCAACCTTCAATCGATTCAGCACATCAACTTTCAGGGTTTTGGCACACAGCTCCCTAAAAAATCTTCCTAGCTCTGCAATAGCCACATACATTTCCTTAGATGCAATTCCCTTGAGCCCAGCCGGCAACACTCGCTGCAGAAGTATGTGGCAATCATGCGTCTTCATACCGGTAACCTTACAACCATCAATATTCACACATCTTCCCCAGTTTGCGGAATAACCATCTGGGAAACTAGTGTTTGCCAAATACCTACACAAATGTCTCTTCTGTTCCTTCGAAAGCATCCACGGTGCAGGGGGCTTCGCATAAGTTACTGCTGCATCATCATCATCCTTAACAATTTTCTTCAACCAATACTTCTCCCGGATTTTGAATTTCTTCAAATCAATTCTAGCACTAACAATGTCCTTATTGCTGCCCTCAAGTTCAAGTAGTGTACCAACAATATTGTCACATATGTTCTTCTCAATATGCATCACATCTAAGTTGTGAGCTAACTTAAGTTCTGGCCAGTATGGTAGATGATGTAAGCTGACTTTCAGGTGCCATGTTGGTTCACCGGGTACAGTTGCACGCTTCCGCTTTCTACTAATTATTGGATTTTTCCCATGTACAAAATCCTTAACCCTTTCTACCTTCTCAGCTACCTCTTTGGGTGTGCACTTCCTTGGTGGATCTCCAGTCTCAGTTTTACCATTGAAAAGTCTGCTTCTCCTGTATGGGTGACTTTTATCAAGAAATCGCCGATGCCCAATGTATCCAATTTTGTTTTTCAAAGATTCATAGCAAGGATTCTCATCGCAATGCACACACACATGAAATCCTCTTGTGCTTCGGCCTGACATAGTGGCATATCCAGGATAATCATGAATAGACCAAAGAAACGCAGCATGCAATGGGAAATATTCCTCTGTGCATGCATCAAATGTCTGCACACCACTCCATAGCTGCATCATATCTTTTATCAGTGGCTGCATAAATACAGGAAAATCTTTCCCTGGGGAATACTTTCAGGGGATTAGCAATGCCATCATGTAATTCGATTGATCCATGCACATCCATGGTGGGAAGTTGTAAGGAATGACAAAAACAGGCCACATACTGTAAGGATTACTCATACTTCCAAAGGGACTGAAGCCGTCTGTGGCAAAACCTAGTCTTATGTTACGAGGATCTTTAGCAAACCAATGAAACTTGGCATCAAAGTGCTTCCATGCCTCACCATCAGCAGGGTGCCTCAGTACATTGGGCTCATCAACCCTCTTCTCTTTGTGCCATCTAGTATGTGTCGACATTTCCTTTTTAACAAATAGTCTCTACAACCTTTTAATTATAGGAAAGTACCTTAACACCTTGTGAGGGATTTTCTTTTTTGCGAGGGTCTCTATATCTTGATAATCCACAAACATGGCAGTGCGTATCGTCCTTGTGATCTCCCCAAAATAAAGAACAATCAAACTTGCATACATGAATTGTCTCATAACCAAGTCCAACATCAGAAAGAACACTCTTAGCATCAGCATATGATTTGGGAAAGTCCACACGTGGCAAAGCTGTACGTAAAAGGTGAAGTAAGAGATCAAATCCTCTGTTTGTTATCCGGCTGTATGATTTGACATGAAGGAGCTTAATAATGAACGACAACCTAGTGAAAGTGGTGCATCCCTCATGAAGTTCTTTTTTGGCTGACTCAATTAGATTAGCATAAATATTTGGCAGGTTAGGACCTTTATTTCTAGACTTCTGCAGTTCATCGATCATACTAGACGAATCATCAACATAACAATCACCACTGTCTTCGTCTTCATCATTATCACTATCATACGCACCATCATCGTTTCTATCCCGCCCTTCGTCATCACTAAAACCTTCCCCATGTCTAGTCCATCTTGTATACGTCATGGACATACCTGAACAATTGCAGTGATCCTCGACTGTTTTTATATCCTGACGTATCAGATTTAGGCAGTCCTTGCAAGGGCACAAGATTGGTTCATCTGTATTGTCCAAGTGTTCTCACGCAAACTTGATGAAATCCCTAACACCTGCCATGTACTTTGTTGTGAACTTCTGGGTGCCATCAGTTATCGAACTTCGATCCATTGCCTACAATTCAGTTAAGAATATGCCAACGTTCTTCAGAACAGATCTTGACAACTGATTAAAAAATCTAGACCTAGCGAACAATCAGGAGAACTCACCGATGATGCGTCTCGCCGCCTCCACAATGGAGCCTTCACGGATTTCTTCTCACCTCGACGAGAACCCTAGCCAATTCGACTGTTAGCAAGATCACCTAGATAGGCCGTGTCTGCTAGCGGCGCGACTTAAACGAGGCACCCGCGGCCGACTTAAATATTAATAAGGAAATTATTATGTCGTAACATCTACATCACACCATTGAAATAAATATATAGAATAGACTAGTTACGGATCCAGATCAAAACTCCATGTCTACCTTAGCGGTAACACTCCGCGTCGGTCACATCAAAGCCCTGGTTCGATTCTTCCAAAACACAATTTTTTACTTAATTAAATATGTTCCTGACAAGTGGGTCACGCATGATATATAAAACTAATAACATTTAATAAAGTAACTTAGTATTATTTACCTGCTATGTGGGTCCGTTGTACACGCAAATCACGGTTTACATACACCACGGTCTTTTTGATTTCGTCACCTATTAACAGACATGATGGAAGCCCTTCCGGTTGGGTAATGGGTGACGATTTTTTGTTGACGAAAAATCATACCGTCAAGCATTACCTTAAATGCATGACGGAAGATGAATTCGTCACTTATAAGGACACATCCATGACGGTATGCATTTTTGTCACCAGGGTTTTCGTCAACAAATATCCCATTTCTTGTAGTGCGTACTTGCGAGGCGTGCCAAAGATTTGTGGCAAAACCTCATTCTCCAGCAGCAGAGTTGATGCCAATACCCTTGTCATGGACTTTTTCCCAATGGGGTCTTGATATGGTGGGAAAACTGCACAAGGCCTGGCCAGGAGGATACGAGTATATGCTTGTTGTTGTCGACAAGTTCACTAAGTGGATTGAAGCGAAGCCAATAAATTCGCCAGATGCAGCTTCGGCGGTTAAGTTTGTCAAAAGTATCATTTTTCGATTTGGAGTCCCTCATAGCATCGTCACGGGCAATGGTAGCAATTTTACCTCCAAGGAGTTCAAAGCATATTGCGAAGAGGTAGGCATCAAGCTACACTTTGCATCAGTTGCGCATCCACAGACGAATGGATAAGTCGAGAAAGCAAACGGTATCATCTGCAATGGCATTAAGAAATGTCTGCTAACACCATTGGAAAAAGTCCGACACACCTGGCCAGAAGAATTTCCTAGTGTGTTATGGAGTATACGAACAACACTCAATACAGCAACGCAGGAAACTCCGTTTTTTCTGGTCCATGGAGCTGAGGCAGTGTTCCCGATAGAAATAGAACATAATTCTTCGAGGGTGGCGGAATATAATGAAGAAACCTCGAGAAAGGCACTATAAGATGATGTATATGCACTCGACGAACCTCGAGATGAGGTGCTGTCAAGGGTCACCAAGTACCAGCAAGATCTGAAAAATTATCATAGTCGACGTTTGCGACCAAGGTCTTTCCAAGTTGGTGATTTGGTTCTTCGGCTGACGCAAGATAGCCATGAAAAATTCGATTCACCATGGCTAGGCCCATACATCGTCACCGAAGTAATCGAAGGAGGAGCATACAAAATAAAGAACAAGAAGACAGGGATTGTAGAGCCAAATCCGTGAAACGTGGCATAGCTTAGGCGTTTTTACGCATAAGTCAAGATATAGTTACACATGTAAACATACAATATACTGAAAAAGCTCTTGAGTTTTCAGACGCACTCTTTTCCTTTCAGGGGCACCGAGTGGGACTGAAAGGTTTTTAATGAGGCGGGCTCGTGATGCTGCAATATAGTAAAGATATTGGTGATATACATCTTTTTCTTCGACAAGTTTTGCGATCTACAGTTTACAAAACAGACAAAATAAACTTGATTTACACAATATATTAAACACAAATTATTTGTCTTGGTTACAACAACTCGCCAGGGGCGGATCCAGCCTTTAGCCAATGGGTGCGGCTGCCCCCACTCAAATTTCTACCACCTTGTAATATGCCATGCTAAATACTGATTTGCCCCCACTTAATAAAAATATTTGCACCACTAAGCACATCTTTGCCCCCACTAAAAACAAATCCTGGCTCCTCCCATGCACCTCGCGAGTAATAAGTGTACATATGCATATCCAAATACTCGGGGGCTAGAGTAGGAGGAAAAACAAATACAGTCTTCGCAATATACATACTTCTCGCAATATACAAGTAAGCTTTCATGGGCAGGAGATATTCTCCTCATATAAGATCATCTATTTGTACCCTTTCGCCTTCAGGAGCATCGGCATAATGACCATCGGAGAAAAACTCAGTATCCATACGGAGAAGATCTGTGATCATTTCCTCGGCTATGGGTGTCACCTCATCATTGTTCTTGTCGACGTTTCTCCTTCGCTTCTTCAATTTGGCATGACAACGTTCGACAGTATTGGACATGTCAAACTTCGGGTGGCATATTTGCAACATAATCATGGCAAATCGGGCACCAGCAAGCAACTGTTGTTTCACAAAACCATGGATCTGATTCGTATCCTTGAACTTATTCATTAGTTCCGGTGTCGAGGGTACTCCTCGCCAATGCCCTCCGATAGGGGCTTAGGGTTGATGGAATCCTGCAAGCTGACACGAGACATCGGTTTACAGACAAGCGGGGAGAGCAATTTACCCAGGTTCGGGGCCCTCGATGAGGTAAAACCCTTACGTCCTGCATGTCTGTTCTTGATTATGATGATAATGGGTTACAATGGGGTGCCGAATAGTTCGGCTGAGATCTCGTCGAGATGGCTAATTGCTAGGGTAACCTAGCTCTAAGCTTTTGCTGGCTAAGATCGCTAAGATTGATCGTGTCCCTCGGCAGCCCCTCTCCTGGCCTTTATATAGGAGGCCAGGTCTCAAGAGTCCTAACCGAGTACGACTAGGTTTACAGTATTTTGGATCTAATCTTTCCTTGTTCGGCTGTTTCCTTGTCTTGCCTGTCAAGGAACCTTCTGGTGCACCGTCCTAGTGGCCCATCTCGCCTCCAGGTGTCTTCATGGGCCTCCAATTAGTCAGTACAGGATAGGGCAATGTCGGTTACCCGAAGGGTAGTGCCCACATCAGTAGCCCCTGAGTGTCTAGCCGAAGATAGTTCGGGTAGAGACTAGAACACGTCTCCTCCTGATGTTCTTCTCCTTCATTGTCCTTGTTCATCTTGAATCTGCTTCACCTTCTTCTATCGGGTGCGCATCAGCGCTCCCGATGGGAGTAGCCCCCGAGTCTAGGTACGGATGCTTGCAATCCGTGCGTAGACTCAAGTTGTACCACTCGAATATTTCGTTCTGCCAAAGTTTTTCTGCAAATCTTCATAGGTCATCTGATATATTTTCTTTATGCAAAGGATAATGAGTAACGTGTCCAACTTTTGTTGGTTAACTGCCGATGGCAAAACAACGTTACCCTACACAGAATCAAGTCCCCGGGCATGATCCCGATGGGAGTAGCCCCCGAGTCTGGGTGCGAGTGCTTGTAACCGAGTGCAGACTCGAGCTGTTCACACAATTTTTCTTCAATCCCTCCTTCCTTCGACTGCTCAATCTGCCGGATGCGTACCACGCACTCCCGATGGGAGTAGCCCCCGAGTCTGGACGCGGGTGTTTGCAGCCGGGTGCAGACTTAAGTCAAGCAATTGTCTCTTCCTCCAAAACATTTTTCCTTTGAGTCTTCATTTTATCGGGTGCGCGCCAGCGCTCCCGATGGGAGTAGCCCCCGAGTCTATGTTCGGATATTTGCAGCCGGGCGTAGACTCAAGTCCTTCATCCGATAACTTTTCATTTTTCCTTCGAGTGCCTCAAGGTTTTTTTTTATGACGTCACTGTTGACGTGTAACTGCTGTGGGCTGATTGACAGGACTTGACTTGACAGGCCCACCCTAGTTCTGCGCGGGCAGTTTTTAGGGCTTGACCAGTGCACGCGTGGCGATTGAGGCGTCCCCTCGATTTTCGCACGACGTGGGAATAATGGGCCGCCGGTTCCACTCCTTCTTCAAGCGCCACGTGTACAGTCAGATCTGCTCCACCCCCCACGATGCTTTGTGAAGTTATGGCCACGATTTGGCACAAATTCTTACAGCATAAATAGGGGGCCTCCTCTCTTTTTTATCTTTTACCCCGTTTACTGCTCATCTTCTCTCTCAAGCCTTCCTGTTCATCTGCCTCTTCATCAGAAGCTCCGTTCACCATGGGAAAGAAGAAGAGCGGCAGTACCTCGGAGGCGGCCAAAGTTAGCCGCGATTGGAGCGCCTCCGCCATTTCCAACCGCGACATCAGCAAGCTTCGCGCTCTCGGCTTCATCTCCGCATCTGAGGAAGACATTCGTCTTCCAGGTTCGGTTTCTCGCCCAAAGCCCCCGAAGGGCTTCACTGTCATGTTCGCTGCTTTCCTGTTTCGTGGCCTCTCTCTTCCGGCCCACGAGTTCCTTCGCTCCCTCCTTTTTTCTATGGGATTCAGCTCTGGCAGCTGACCCCAAATTCCATCCTCCACCTCTCCATTTTTATTACCGTCTGCGAGGCCTTCCTCGGCATTGAGCCTCACTGGGGTCTTTGGAGGAAGATCTTCTATGTGAAGCGTCACAACGACAGTAATGGCCCCCCCCGTTGTCGGTGGCGTTGGCTTCGTCGTCAGGAAGGAGGTCGACTACTTCGACTACCCAATGAAGGAATCCGTCCAGGGCTGGCGCAACAAGTGGTTCTACCTGCGAGATCCCGCCGTTTCTGGGCGGCGTTCAAATCTCCCTCCCTTTGATGACGTCTTGGTAGCTCAGAAGAAGAAGTATTGGCAAAACGCCCTTTCTCCCGAAGAAAAGGCGATAGCCGACGAACTGTTTGAGCAGATAGTCACTTTGAAGAATACAGGAGGTCTAACGATGTGCGGCACTGAAGTAGTTTCAGTGTTCCTACAACGTCGAGTGCAGCCGCTGATGTCCCGCCCTCACCAGTTATGGCTTTATACTGGCAAAGGCGACAAGTCAAGGATCAACTCTGCCAACCTATCGGCAGATGAGCTTCGGGACGAGGTTCGTCGCCTAACATGCCTCAGTACAAAGGACACCATCGTATTGACATCGGCTCGTCCTCCCTATGATTTCGACCACCTCCCGTCCGAGGTAATCTTACCGCTCCTCGCTTGCTGTTATTACTTCTTTTTCTGTTGTGCCTTACAAGTTTCTCTCCTTCGACAGGCTCCCACCATTGCCCAATGTTATCCTCCCTCACCCGAGAGCGGCGTGGTACTGGAAGACGATGATGATGATTCTGAGGGAACCGAGGATGCTCAGCATGTTCTTGAGGACAGCGATGTCCAAGAGGAGGAAGCTGCCGAAGATGACACCTTCCTCAGGAGCAGACGTCGTAAGCAGGTACATGATGACCTTATCACATCGGCTGAATCAAGTCCTAGAGGAGGAGATAATGATGCCGATGAAGCTGCTTCGCCTCCTCCTGTTAAGAAGAGTTCAACAAGTTTCTTCGCGGGCGAAGATGATCTGGACCTGTGAGCATCTATACTCTTTTTCTTGATTTATTTCTTGTCATCCTGCGTGCTAACTATGCACTGTACTTAAGTAGCTCTGATGATGACGATGTTCCTCTCGCGAAGAGGGCCAAGCTAGTTTCTGAGAGAGCAGCATCGGCTAAGGAGTCAAATCCTTCTCCCGCCAAGTCAACACCTCCCGCGCGAACGGGTGTGAAGAAGATTCCAGTATCGAAGGTCATTCCTCCTGATGATGCTCCCACTCCGTCGACTGGCCGCGATCATGTAAGTATTTAATCTATCAGGCTTTGTCGAGTTTCTGTCGTCTGACTCCTCTTGATTTTTCTGGCTGCAGCCGATTTACGCTACAGTCGATGCTGTAGCGGATTTCGCCGAGCAATTCACTCGCCTCGAGGCTGAAAACTCCCAACTTCGGAAGGCCGTCAAATCTTCGGCTGACCAGGTGCTTGAGGCCAACAGGCTTGCTACCGATGCCAAGAATGAGAACGCCTTGTTGAAGGAGGAAGTGAAGAAGCTGAAGCGGCAGATGAAGGATGAACAAGATGCCAGGCGTGCAGCGGCGGCTGCAGTCGATGAGAAGGAAGGTGTTCTCCGTGAATCCATCAAGGATTTATTAGGTAAAAACCCATGGTACTCCGCTTTTTTCTTGATGTTTCTTCATTGATTACTGATATGTCTTTCTTTCAGAGGCTGCCAATATAACTGTTAGCCGACGTCATCAGCTTCGGGAGGACTCCACAGCCGATGCCTTGTCACTTGCCGCTGAGTCTAATGTCCAGGTCCTTGGACTACTGCAAAAGACCAAGGGAGCATTGTCGAGGCTATACTCGATGATCTTCCCGAAGATGAAACTGGACAAGACTCTCGACGAAATGGCGGATGCTTTCCTTGTTGATCCTTCCGAGCCCGTGGAGGTATTGAAACGCCGTAGCCGCTTGGTTGGGGCGGTTCTTACTTTTCAATTGCTTATGGGCCATGGGATGGGGTCAGAATTGGAGGAGTTTTCTAAGGTACTGCCTGTTGATGATGAAAACCATCTGGTCGACCTTGAGCCTTTCAAAAGATCGGCAATAACTTGCGCCAACCTACTTCTGAAGCTGGTGGATGAAGCACAAGCCAAGCCTGTTCCTGAGTCTGCCCCTGGTTCATCGTCAGCGAACCCTTGAACTATTATTTGACTTGTTGTAAATAAGATCATCCGTAACTCGAAGTAGCTTGATTAAAATTCGACTCTGTTGCCAATTCAAACATCCTTTTGTCTGTATAATGTATACTGAGCGCTCCCGATGGGAGTTTTTATGTTAATGCTTGGTCTGAACTGAGGACCGTACTGCAGATTCCTTCGTCTTCTTCCCGTGCCGAGCTCTTTCCGAACCCTTCGAGTAATGACGAGTCAGGCCTTGTTCGTCACTTAAGTGATCAGGTGTCTTGTCTAAATAAAGACATCACTTCTCTTCGTGCGATGGCAGCCTTGGTGAAGAAAAAGGGAGAGACAGCGACTGCTGTCGAACAATACGCTCTCGATGGTCTTCATGTTGCTACCGAAAGCTTGGGCTGTAAGTATTAGCCCATCTTCTGATTTCTGGTATGGCTTGAATGTTCTTTTAACTGACATTCGTTCCTTTTCCAGTCGTAGCTTCGGATGCAGCTGAAGAGAACAAGAAGATTCATGAAGAGGTTGAGGCGATGACCGATGTTGCGCACCCGACGCATGGTTTATGGCTGCATCGTCCGAAGGCTGTGGTCATGGCGAAGTTTAAGTACGGGTGATGAAGGCGCATTACTATTTTGATAAGTACTATGCTCATCTTACGATGGTTTGGAACACCTTGTTTCCTCTAGATCAAGCACCCGAAACCTTGTCTGGCCTGTTCACCCGATTCAAGTCTCCTGAAAGGATTCGACAGTTGGTGCGGAAAGAGCTTCTGGCTGGTGCTGAGCTTGCCTTTGCTTCGATATTGGCGTGCCATCCATCTTTAGACTTGAGAGCCATAGCAAATACTGAGAGGGATTTAGGCCAGTATTATGATGTTGCTAGAGGTCCTGCTTACACCGTTGTTTCTCGAATGGAGTCATCCCTTGAAAAGGAACTGAAGGCCCACTGTGACCGGGGAACCCGATCATGAGTGTAATAACCTTGTATCTGCATAAGATTGTTTACTGCGTGCACTGCACGCTATGTTAGTTTGATTGATATTTTATTGTCGAGTGCGGCTGAGTGATCAGTTCAACCTGCTTTCTCGATGACTTCGTTGAATTTTACGCAATGTTATTGCGAAGTCGATATATAATTTTTGCAAGAGCTTGGCTTCGTCACGCGGTGTACCGGTTTGAGCCTTATTTTGTGATAATGTAACCATCGACTGCAGCACTCGTGTATTTTTTCGAGGCTTGGATTGGTTGTTTTTGTGTGTCATTAATCTTAGCTCTCGCTGAGAGTATTTAATTAATGACACTGTGTGAGCACATTTCTTTTGGGCCAATGCTCCCGATGGGAGTTAGAGCCGATGGTAGGGGCCCAAAACGTTATGTTCGGGTGCCAAAGCATGGAGCAGGAAAAAGGGTAGAAAATCTGATTAGATCTTTTATTCATAATGTAAAAGCAACTTTATAGGCTGTTGAATGATTAAGAACAATCGTGTCCTATGTATAGAACCGCTGTTTCGGCTTTTTGGTTTCGCACAGGTACTGCCTCGATCCACTTAGTGAATTTGTCGACTGCAACCAATAAGTACGTGTGTCCTCCGGGTGACGATCTTGGCAGCGGTCCAACTTGATCGAGTCCCCATTGAGCGAAAGGCCATGCCAAGGGTATTGTCATTAGGTCCGTTGTAGGAGCGTGTGGTTTTGGTGAAAAACGTTGGCAGGGATCGCACTTCATGTTGGGGGGATAACCCCCGGTATGCCAAAGGCATGCCAAACCGGATGGTTTGAGCCATCGAGATACCGGTTTAATGTTCTTGCCGGAAGCCTAGAAGGAATCCGGGAGAGCAAGGCTAAGCCGGTATCCCCAAAGGGGTATGCCGGGACCCGGTATAAAAGATACCGGAAAGGAGAGCCTGTCGGCAGGACTGGTCAAAGATTCTCTTCAGAGCAAGAAGACAAGGATGAGCTACGCCAAGTAACTTTATTCAGAGCCCTGGCGCCAAAGAGAGAGGTGACGGAGAAAGAAGCCGGGGGACGTCAGCTTCTATGATAAAAGAAGGCCCCGGTGTCATCTATGATTAAAGTAGCTTTGTACGTAGCTGATTAAAGTAGCTTTGTACAAGAACTCAGTAAAGTAGTTTGTCCAGTCAAAGATGCCATTAGGGTTTCTTGCGGTGTAAGCCACCCTCTCCCCTATATAAGGAGAGGGGGCAGCCCATCTTCACGGGCAAGTATGTACGCGTGTATGTAGGAAGGCAGAGCACAGCAACTTGTGTGAATCTATGAACATGGTGATCTAGAGGGAGTTCTTCCTTGTGTCTTTCTTCTTCAACTTCTGGCCTTGGCCAAGTTCTTGAGGAAACCATCCGGAATCTCTTCCCACCTGATCGCAAACCCTCCCCCGAATCCTCTTGCGTCCATTCGGCCCCAATCTAAGCCATCCTATGGCATCTGCTCGTTCACCACGACGACGCTTGGCGCCCACCGTGGGGCCTGAAGTGGCGCTTGATGGAGTTCACATTCGGCGGGCGTTCTCGAGATCTCCGGCGAACGTACGGTGTCCGCGTTGGTGCGAGCATCTACGCCATGGACTTCATCAACGACAACGCGGGCTGCTTCGCCAACGGCGCGTCTTCCCAAGAACGGCCGCATCATCGAGTTCGGCAGCCATCGCGTCTACTTCGGCACCGTCCCCGTGCGCCGGCGCCTCTCGCCGGTGCTGGTGGCACCGGACCCGCCAAGATGGCTCTGTGCTGGCCGCGCCGCCGGCAGCGTCGAGGTAATGATGACCGGTGTGGCTGGTGCAGAAAGGAGGTTGCGGCTGAAGGTGTCGGTCGCGCGGTTTCGACCCGTGCGGCTAAGCCACCGCTGGAGCGCGGCGCAGCGCAGCGGGAGCATCATCCGCGCCACCGGAGACACCGTTCAGGCGGCGATGAACGTCCTCGCCACCCCCATCGCGCAGAACATCGATCCGGCAGCGGCTCAAAGTGAGCTGGAGGCGCAGCGCCGAAGATGCTAGAGAGCGGCAAGGACATCGTCGGGCGCAGCGCGAGCTGAACCTAACCGTACGTGAGTATAACGCTGCCCATGGCTTTGCTTCTGTTAGCGCGCATGCTGCTAGGATGCCGGAAAACCGGCTAAAGGCTCGCAACCTAGATCAAGATTTGCGCAAAGAGATTCTTACCGGCAAGAGCGCTTCTGCATCTGTTAGCATCGTGGAAAAGCCTAAGTATAGCAGCCCGGATAAAACTATAAAAGCTGCTAAGGCCGTCAGAGAGCTGTGCGAGTCGCTTTCCGGAGAGGCTTTGGTAAAGCAGCAAGAGCGTGTTAGAGAGCTGCTGGAAACCATTGAGCAGCAAAAAGCTGAGCAGCTGGCTAAGCTGAACAAGGCAGCGGCCTCAAAATCCACCCGTTCAACAAAGAATGCCGGTAGCAAGTCCCATGGGCAGGCTTCGTCCCCCCATCCGGATAGAAGGAGAGAAAAAGAAGTGAATGCGCAGCAGATGATCGTGTACGATCCGGTTCTTGCCGGAAAGCAACAAGCCGGGCAACACGATGCCGGTAGAAAAAGCCAAGGGGCAGAGCGAGGCTATGCCGCAGGCTATGCCGGAAACAATCATGCCGGTAGATATGAGACCGGGCAAAACTATCGAGCTGCAAGGGCAGCGTACGAGGAGGAGGAAATAGATCCCCCAAGGTATCGGCAGGCAAGGGCCGCGGTACCGGAATGTCACGATGAAGCCGATTCCACGAAACCGGCAGCATACCGGAACCCATTGGGAGAACGCACAGGAGAGAGATACTTACCGGAACGGGATGCGAGGCACCGTCTGGATAGAGTATACTTGTCGGAAATGATCGAGGAGGAAGGTCCTCCAGGTCCAAAGTGTTTTGGCCCAAGGATCATGAAAGAAAAACCACCAGTTCGCAACTTTATGTTGCCCCGTGACACAAAGACGTATGACGGCACCACGAAGCCGGAAGATTGGCTCGCGGATTACGTGACCGCGGTATACGTTGCGGGGGGGGGATGAACCTTAGCAGGAGGAGGAAACCGGCGTTGGGCCGTGAGGATCATACCCTCTTTTTTGGTTGGACCGGCAAGAATCAAGCTAAACAACTTGCCGGCAGGAAGCATAAATGGCTGGCTGGATTTTGAGGAGGCCTTTGTGAGCAATTTCAGCAGCACCTATCAGAGGCCAAACAGGCCGCAGCAACTTGCTCTGTGCGTGCAGCGCCCGAACGAAACAGACCGGGATTATCTAGCCCGGTGGAACACCACAAGGAACTCCTGTGAGGGGGTGATCGAGGCACAAGCCATTGCTTGGTTTAGCAGTGGATGCAGAAGAGGTTCACCGTTGTGGCAAAAGTTGCAGCGCAACATGCCGACAACGTTGGCGAGAGATGATACGTGTGGCGGATAGCTATGCGTTGGGAGACCCAACGCAACCGGCAAGGTAACCGAGCCGGAACAGCCGCGCCACGAACAACACCGGGACAACCGGAATAACAAAAGAAGGGAAGATTTTCCGGATCGAAGGTACGGTCCGCAGCAAGTTCTTCTTGTGCGGGAAAACTTTGAGGCCAGCGACAGCCGAGGCAAAAAACCGGATCGCAGCCATGGGCGGGTCCTAAGAAACAATGGGTGGAAAAGAAACCCTGGGTCCGTAAGAAGAACTGCAAGAACCCGCGAAATACACCATGGAAGCTGCCATGGATCAACCTTGCCGGTGGCACACGCCGAATCCGGCACATCCGTCAAACCATCTCGACGAAGGATTGTACCTGGACCAAGTACTTGATGCAAAAGGAACAGTGAAAGATGCGCGGCCACCGCAAGACATGCCGCGGCAGCAACAACAGCTACCGCCACCACCACCACTTACCGGGGCAAACGCCTTACCGGTGCAGCCAAACCGGCAGCAGTACCAGCAAGTTAACCGGGTGGAGCACAATGATAACCAGCCACCTCCACCGGCACCTTTAGGCCGGAATGTTTACGAAGATCCGCATCTGTGCTGTGTTGTCTTTGTCACTGAGCCAACAGACCGGCAAAGTGTACACCGGCGCTCCATGGAGGTCAATGCTGTGATGCCGGCAGTTCCCAAGTACATGATGTGGTCCAATCAGGAAATTACCTGGTCATCCAAGGATCACCCAAAGATCATGCCGAATCCGGGTGGATACGCTCTTGTTGTGGACCCGATCATGAAAGGGCCGCAAACTCGAGTGAAGTTCAGCAAGGTGCTGATAGACAATGGCGATAGCATCAACATCATGTACAAGCACACCATGCAAACGCTGGGCATAACGTAAAACATGCTTCAGCCAACGCGCACAACGTTCCATGGGATCGTCCCTGGCTTGTCCCGTGCCCCGATAGGAAAAGTTCGGGTGGACGTGGCATTTGGAGGACGTGACAATTGCCGGGTGGAAAATCTGGAGTTTGAGGTGGTGGATCTGGACAGTCCCTACCATGCATTGTGGGGAGACCGGCGTTGGCTGCTTTCATGGCCACCACTCATACGGCTTACCTCAAGATGAAGATGCCGGCACCTCGTGGGCCATTGACTGTGGTGGGAAACTATAAGATCTCACCGGAAAGCGCATCTGCCGGATCAAACCTAGCAGAATCGCTGGTGATCGCGGAGGAAAAGAAAAGAATGCAGACAGGCTGTTGCGGCTGGCTCAATCCTCACAAATGAGTTTGGCGGCAATGAGTGAAAACATGGGCACACCGGCATTCCCGCCACCCAATGAAACAAAGCCCAGTGTGCTGGATCCGGCTGACCCTGAGCGCACCGTTCGTATCGGCGCCGGCCTGGATCCAGCATAGGAATGCGCGCTCGTCAGCGGCCTCCGTGAGACTCGGAATATCTTTGCCTGGTCAACCGATGATTTGGTAGGTGTTCCGAGGGAGCTGGCTGAGCACTCTCTAAATGTCCGGAAAGATGCCAAGCCGGTGCGGCAACCACTGCGTCGGTTCGCTGAAGACAGAAGAAAGATCATAGGAGAAGAAGTAACCAAGCTGCTTGTTGCCGGATTCATTGTGGAGGTCACGCACACAGAGTGGCTGGCCAATCCGGTAATGGTTGAAAAGAAGAAAGATGAGAACCTGGAGGCAAAAGCTCCGAAGGTGTGGCGCATGTGCATCGACTACACCAACCTGAACAAGGCTTGCCCAAGAGATCCTTTTCCTTTGCCACGAATCGATCAAGTGATTGATTCAACTGCTGGGTGTGAGTTGTTGTCCTTCCTGGATGCCTATTCCGGTTTCCACCAAATTCCCTTAAAAAAGGAAGATCAAATAAAAACTGCGTTCATTACCCCGCACGGGGCTTATTGCTATGTCACTATGCCTTTTGGGTTGCGCAACGCTGGTGCAACGTACCAGCGCTGTATGCAAAAATGCTTGTTTGATCAAATTGGAAAAAATGTGCAAGTCTATGTGGATGACATCGTGATAAAAACTAAGGTAAAAAACACTTTAATCGATGACATCCGGCAAACATTCGATAACCTAAGGCGGTTCCGGATGAAACTCAATCCGGCAAAATGTACCTTTGGTGTCCCCGCCGGCAAGCTGCTCGGTTTCCTGGTTTCAAGCCGGGGCATAGAGGTTAATCCGGTAAAGATCCGGGCGATAGAAAGAATGGCTATCCCTCGAGAGTTAAAAGATGTGCAAAAGTTTACCGGAAGCTTGGCATCGCTGAGCCGGTTTGTAAGCAGGTTGGGAGAAAAAGCTCTGCCACTCTATGCTCTCATGAAGAAATCTGACACGTTCATCTGGACCCCTCAGGCGGACGCAGCGTTTAAGGAGCTAAAAACGATGCTAGCCACAGCACCCGTACTGGCTTCACCTCTAGAAAGGGAGCCTATGCTGTTATACATAGCAGCAACAAACCGGGTTGTGAGTGTAGTGGTTGTGGTTGAAAGAGAAGAGGAAGAAAAAACCGTCCAGAGGCCGGTATACTACTTGAGCGAGGTGCTCTCCCTCTCAAAACAAAACTACCCTCACTTCCAGAAAATGACTTATGGCGTGTACATGGCCGCCACAAAACTCAAGCACTACTTTGAGGAACACCCCATGAAGGTGGTGAGTGAAGCACCAATTTCCGACATCATGTGCAACAAAGATGCCAGCGGCCGGATTGCAAAATGGGCGATCCAGATATCACCGTACGTGCCGGTATATGAAAGAAGAGATGCCATAAAATCACAGGCTTTGGCTGATTTCCTTGTTGATTGGGCGGAGATGCAATACAAACCGCCGGATCGGAGGATAGAATACTTGGAAGATGCACTTTGATGGATCTAAGCTCAAGGAAGGTCTAGGTGCCGGTGTGGTGCTTACTTCACCAAAAGGAGACCACCTCCGGTATGTTTTGCAAGTACATTTCAGGGCATCGAACAATGTCGCTGAATATGAAGCTTTGATCCATGGGCTTAAGGTCGCAAAAGAAATCGGTGCACACCGGATCATTTGCTATGGCGATTCAGACCTTGTGGTACAGCAGTGCTCAGGAGATTGGGATGCAAAAGACGCCAACATGGCCTCGTACCGGTTTCACGTGCAAAAGATTGCCGGATTCTTCGAAGGATGTGAGTTTCACCATGTGCCGCGAGCAGAAAATGAAGCCGCGGATGCTTTGTCCAAGTTGGGCTCATCTAGGCAAGAAATTCCTCCCGGAATAGCTTTGGCTCACCTAAGAGTGCCATCGATCAAGCCGAGCCCGGAATCGGAATCAATTTTTGTACCGGAGTCACACGTAGTACCCATGGATATCGATGAAGGGAACCCGGGGACTGCTCCGACAAGCTCGGGGACTGCTCCGGTAGGCTCGGGGACTGCTGTACCCATACCGGAAGAAACGATGCTGGTAGATAGCATGGAGATAGATGCACCGGTGTTTTTGGTTCGAGAAATACCATCATGGGTTAAACCTATTAAGGAATTCCTGATCAGCGGCACCTTGCCGGCTGACGAAAATGAATCAAGGAGGATACAAAGAAGGTCCAAAGCTTACACATTCATCAATGGTGAGGTGTACAAGAGAAGCGTTACCGGTGTCCTTCAAAGATGTGTGGAACCGGAGGAAGGAAAAGAAATGCTTGAGGAAATTCACCAAGGAGAATGTGGGCATCATGCTTCATCAAGGGCTTTGGTAGCAAAAGTATTCCGGCATGGGTTCTATTGGCCCACTGCTTTGGAGGACGCTGAGGATTTGGTAAGAAAATGCAACGGCTGCCAGAGGTACGCCAAGCAAAACCATACCCCAAAGATCCGGTTTAAAGACAATACCGCTAACATGGCCATTCGCTGTTTGGTGCCTTGACATGGTTGGACCATTCAAAACTGCAAGAAGCAGCATGACTCACATCTTGGTCATGGTGGATAAGTTCACCAAGTGGCTGGAAGTAAAACCTATCGCAAAGTGTGATGGGCATACAGCTGTGAAATTCTTGAAAGATGTCATTTTGCGGTATGGATACCCGCACAAAGATCATCACCGATAACGGAACCAACTTTGCTCAAGGTGAGTTCAAAAGGTTACGTGAAGAAAAGAACATCCGGTTGGATTTGTGCTCGATGGCACATCCACAGGGCAATGGCCAAGTAGAAAGAATGAATGCCTTGGTGCTTTCCGGTATCAAGCCTAGACTCATTGATGCGGTGGAAAAGTCACTGGGATGTTGGCTCGATGAGCTACCATCGCATCTTGTGGAGTATAAGAACAACTCCAAACCGATCTACCGGATACACTCCCTTCTTCATGGTTTATGGAGCGAAGCGGTGATACCAACCGATATCATCCATGATTCACCAAGGGTACAGCTCTATACTGAGCAAGAGGTCAAAGAGGCCAGAGAAAACGATGTGGACTTACTAGAAGAAGCAAGAGAGCTGGCTTTGGCAAGAACAGCCATTTACCAGCAAAACCTAAGACGCTATCATAACCGGAAGGTTAACCCAAGAGTTTTCCGGGAAGGAGATCTTGTACTTCGCCTGGTGCAGCGCATCGAAGGCCGGCATAAGCTTTTGCCACCGTGGGAAGGTCCCTTCATTGTAAGCAAGGTGCTTCACAATGATGCATACTACTTGAAAGATGCACTGGAATGGAAGAACGGAAAGGCGGACAGGTCCGGCGAGGAGAGCAAGCGTCGATGGACCGTAGCTCTGTTGCGTCCTTTCTACTCTGGAAGTGGTGGGGTAAGAAGTTCCTTTTTGTACCTTATATGCTATGAATAAAAGATGCCGAACCTTGAGTGAATCTCGGGACTACCCCAACTTAAGTTGCATGTAACTTGTCTATTTTTTCAGTTTACCGGTTGCTTATTGAATGTTTTTTCTTTCCGGTTTAGTAGTGTGCTAAATCCTACCGGAGTCTTCGACTCTGCTGCTGTCCGCAAACCGGCTTCATGGCAAGCAAGATAAACCGGTAGGGGATAAGCACATGAACTGCGAAAAGGGAGAGCAGGAAAGAACAATCTGAAAAATTTAACTAACCCGGGCAAAACGGTTTTTTGGCAAAATTTCAAAGTTATTTCTAAGTTCAAGAAGATGCTTGTTTGGTGAAAGAACCTTGTGCTCATACGCCAAAGAACGCCCAGAGAAGGCAGGCAGAGCCAAGGCAAAAGAACCAAGTATGCATCAAATTGGATGCGGAAGCAATTGAGAAATCTTTGCGGTGCGGGATGAAAGCGGAACCAAAAGCAAAATATGCTAAGGCAAACTCATAAGTACTTAGCTACCGGTATAACTTACCGGCAGGAAATGTTGTAGCACAACCACGTGCAAACTTAAGTTTTACATCATAAGCCCCGGCATTCCGGCAGAATTTAACAGATATTGTCTTAAAGCAACAGACCAACAGATATAATGAGCAAACACTTCAAAGGAAATCATCATGCAGCGGGGGCTTCCGGAGGAGCATCGCCGGCACCAGCATCGCCCAGACCTCTTCTTCGGCTTCACCCTCCTCCTCGTCGAGATAATCCGTGACGCCAGGAGGGGAGGGATGAAGGTGCGCATGTCGGCATACTCCGCGATGCGGTACGCGCGATCCTCGCCGCTTGGCGGAGAGGATCGGGTCCAGATCCGTTTCTGCGCCTTCGCGCACGCCAGTAAGGGCGTCCAGATTGAGCTCCGGGTACCAGGAGCGAGGCGGCGCGAGGGCGGAGTCCGCTCCAGCCGCGGGCAGCAGAAAGCACCGCCACTCGCGGATCCTCCCGCCGGCACCTTTCGTGCGGTCGTTGATGAGGGAGAAGGTGTCCGGCACCTCCTCGCCAGGCCATAAAGTCCTGTATAGCTGGGTAGCTACATCAGGGATGTCCGAAAGATTGCGGTCTATGCAGCGCATATGGGACACCCGCGTTAAGCGCGACCAGATGGTCCTTGGGCGTCCATGGCACGGTAAGATCCGCTTGGCCTTTGTCCTTGCGCTGCGCGTCGACCTTCTTGACGGCATACCTCTGCGAGTCCGGAAAGAGGCCTGTGCAAAGAAAGAAAAAGCTTAAGGAAAAGAGTCCGGAAGAAAAAGAGACCGGAAGAAAAAGAGTCCGGAAGAAAAAGAGACCGGAAGAAAAAGAGACCGGAAGAAAAAGAGACCGGAGAGAAAAGAATCCGGAAGAAGAGAGACCGGACGGAAAGATAGCGGAAACAAAAATGGGGTCGAAGGAAAAAAGGCTCGTATGCAGTAGTCAAAGTGTAAAAGAAAACAACTTACGGAGGGCAAGTGTGTCGGTCTGCAGGATCAGCTGATCGCACTCCTTGTGCCCCTCCTCCAGCCGCGCGGCCTTCTCCTCGGCACCCTTCCGGGCCTTGGTCATCTCCTCCAGCTCTGCCCGCAACACCACAGTGGCATTGCAGGCATTCTCCAGAGCCTCGTCCAACTTGGCCGCTGCAGTCACTTCAGCGGCCTTGAGGGCCTTGGCGTGGTCAAGCCCCGACTGAATCAACCGAGACTTGAGCTCCTGGTAGCTGGTCTTGAGGGCGTTTAGCTCCTCCCGGTGCTGCCGGGCTGAGCTCATCCTTCTCCCCGTAATCGGAAAAATGAGTGTTAGCAAGGCTACACTAGTAAAACTGAAAAGAAACCAAGTTCAAAGGAGAAGGGAAAAATAGTACGTTGGGCCGTGGCGAGCTGCTCCTTGAGAGCATCGATGGAAGCTTCCGGGATCACTGTTGAACAGAAATTGTAAATATCACAAGGAAAAGAGGTTTCCGGTAGCAAAGATGCCGGTGAAACGAAAACTTACCTTGGCACTTGTCATGTGCCTCAGCGAGCTCCGGTGCTCCCATAAAAGCTCCTCGAAGAGGGCCTTCCGAGTGTCAGCGGTGACCTGTTCAAGAAAAAGAAGAAATAAGGTAAAATTTTGTGCTAAGAACCAAGTTCTTAACCCGAAACTCGGGATCGGCGGTGCCGGTTTTGCGCATTTCTAAGGTAAATTATGTGTTAAGAAGAAGATGTTTAACCCGAAACTCGGGATCGGGCAAGGTGCCGGTTTTGCGCTAAAAACTTAAGTTAAGTTTTGCGCTAAGAGCTGCGCTCTCACCACAAAACTCGGGACTGGGAAGATAGACAAGAGAGAAACCGGCATGAAACTAAGGAAAAGATAAAGCAGAACCGGAAACGAAGAAACCGGCAAAGGTTGAAAGTTAATAGAACATACCGTCGGATTGTTCGTGGAATCGTACCACGCGCTGTCAAGCTCTTTTACGGCAGCCCGAGCCGCATGAAGTGCTCCTCGTAACACCGATCCCCGACAGGATCAGGTGCCGGCAGCCGATCCTTGCCCATGCCGCGGGTCGCCGGAGTGATGTCCGCGGCGTTCCACTTTTGGGCATACGGCAGGAGGTGCCCTGTGTCCCGGCCTTGGCGCTGGAACTCCGTAATGCGGCCGAGGAGGCCGGTGGCCTTCATGCCGGCGCTTTTGGCAGCCTTGGAGACGTGCAGCACCAAGGGCTGCTGGCCGCCCGAAGGGGCGCTGGAGGCCGTCGCCTTCCCTTGATGAGCTTGGAGGGCTTGGCGGCGGCGCGGTAGAAGAGGCCCCGGAAGTCTTAGCCGGCGGCGCGCCAGGAGCGGCCTTGGAGGGCTGGGCGCGAGGAGCCTCAGGCGGAGGCATGAGGATGGTGCGTGGAGAAGGGGGAGCGCTAGGAGCGTCACCCGTCTTGGAGCCTTCCGGCGCGGAAGATTCCGGCGCGGAGGTTGTCTTTTCGAGGACGGGAGGAGCAAAGGCTCCGCCCGCCCGGCAGCTTCTTCTTCTCCGGCGCCGGTGTTGCCGGCGCCGGTGTCTTGGTGTTCCGGGAGGAAGGAAAGATCCTCCTCCGTGCGGTGATCTGACAGTGAAGGGGCCGCACGCCCCGAATTTGTTGTGCCCCCGAAAGGGAGGCAGAGGTGTTGCCGGCACCAGATGGTGCCGGGCTTGAACGAGGAGGAGGGGTTGAGGTCCTTGCGGATCCCTCAGAGCCCGATGGCCTTGGGCCAAGCTTGAGAGCGGGGCTGAGAAAAAGAAAAAAGACAAGTGGTTGAGAAGAAGCAACCGGAAAAAGAACTTAGCAAAAAGGAGGCAAGCCGGAAAACGAAATTACCCGGAAGCGGTTGGCATCGCTTTGCGCCCGGAGCGGCGCACTCCCACTTCTTTCTCCCCCACGGGCTCCGTCCGGAAGCGCTTGGAGGGAGGAGCATGGCTGGAGCCGGCGATAGATGCCGGCTGCTTGTTCTTCGGCCTCGGGCCATGAGTTTGTCCACAAACTCAGTGCCGGCCTCGGCGCGCAGGGGCGGCACGCGCTCGTGGATCTGTGAGTTGGATATGGCTAAGAAGCAATTCGCAAGAAAGCGATAATGGCAAAGTATAAGAAGCCGGAAAAGAAAATACCTCGAGCACAACCAGCTCCTCCGGATTTCCGGTGGGCTCCGGCGGGTCCCGGCCAAGGCGCGCAGCCGGAGTCTTCCCCATCTTCAGATCCTTCCAAAAGATGTAGGGATCCGGGTCGAAGGAGTCAAAGGCACGCTTCCGGAGAGGTCCTCGCGGCTCGCCCGGATAGAGGGGAAGCGGTCCCCGGCCCGAAACAAGGTAAAAAAGATGGTTAGCAAAAGCAGAAACTTACCGGCAAAGACAACCCCAAATTGCGCAATCTCTTACTTCTTGGGTCGGACGGTTAGAGAAACCGAGGGAAGGAGGCCCCATTCCCACGCAAAAGGCATAGCAGTTTGACAAATCTGCTTGGCCTTGAGAACAACGTCTTTCTTGCTGAGAGCGCGGCCTGTGATCTTGGTAGGATCGCCTGGGCCATACATCTCGCTCATCCTATGTGCGCGGCGCTTCAGAGGAAGCACCCGGCGCGATATGAAAGTCCGGATGATATCGTCAGAACAGATGTTGGTCTCCTTCTTCGTAGAGGCCAAGAAACGCACTACCCGGTTGGTTTCGGCGTGTTCCGTCCTTGGGTTGTAGCTCCAGCTTGGTTCTACTGGGGCCCCGCTTGATATGGAGGAAGATTGATGCGATCAGCGCGGCCGGTGTTCTTCACGTAAAGAAAGTTCCTTGCCGGAGTGCGGCAAGACTCGAGGCCGGAAAGCTTAAGAAAAGTGCTCCCTTGGCGGGAGCCGACGATGCAGGAGCCGCACTGCACGGGCGGCTTGGGCTTGGGGATCTCCTTGCCCTGAACGGAGTTGATCCGCAGGTTGAAGAAACGGGCAAACGTCTCACGAGTGGGACGAATGCCGATGTAAGCCTCCATGAAGGTGGCATAACAAGAAAGATAGAAAAGGGCGTTGCCGGGAAGGTGGTGAGGTTGGAGATCGTAGAAATCCAGGAAATCACGGAAAAAAGTAGAGGCAGGAAGGCCGAAGCCGCGCTCAAAGTGAGCGAGAAAAACAACATGCTCGTCGTCTTCCGGATCCGGTTCGATCTCGTTATCCGGAATCCGGCAGGCAACTCCTTCCGGAATCCTCCGAGACCGGTACAGCCAATCGATCTCAAACTCAGTAACGTAGGAGCCCATCCAGGCTCCGCGGGTGGTTGGGGAAGGCTCCTCGCCGGAAGATTGGCTGGAGCTGCTAGAGGCTTGACCAGAGCCACCGGCCTCTTGGCTACCGGAAGCTTGGCTAAAGCTACCGGATTCTAGGTGGCCGCCGGACTCTTGGGGTCACCGGATTCCTGCTGGTTGCCGGAATCGGTTTCCATTGGATCCGAGGCCGTAGATTCACCGGGAGAAGGTCTACGGCGCTTGAGAGAAAGAGAAGAAGAGGATGCAGAGGAAGATCCCTCGTCAGACATCGCAAGGATGGGCGGAGAAACAGGAATCCCAAACTTCAACCCCGTGTGAAGATCTACGAGTAAGAAGAAAACCAAAGGAAAGGAGCAAATAAGAACACCAAAGGCTCAAGATCTGGAAAGCAAGCGAACGGCGAGTAAAGCAAAATTGATACCAACCTTGAGCGGCGCGGACGCTCGAGGGGAGTGTTTGCTGGCGGTGGAGCGGCTCTGCGGTCGCCGGCGAGCTCCGTCGATGGCGAAGCGGAAAAGCTCGCGAAGAAGCACAAATGCGGCGGACGCGAGGAAGGTGCTGCCAAAGAACTCCGCACGGCGAAGTTCGGCGGAGGGCGGCGTAAGTTCGCCGGGCGCCGGAGCTTGAACGGGCGACGGCGGACGGAGAGCGGCGGAGGCGCAGAGGCGTGGAGCTCAGGCGCGAAGGAGGAGAATGCGAAGAAGATGAAGGGGAACGGGCAGTTGTGCTTATATAAGAGAGAGAAAGTGGGCAGCGAACCGCTGGGCCGCGGCGGTTCGCCTCGCGGCCCGCGACGGTTCGCACCTTGGGCCGCCACGTGGCGAACGGATACACGCGCGAAAACGGAGGCCACACGGAGGCGCACGCGGGATCCCGAAGAGGTAGTGGGATCCGCTGCGGTGCATTAAATGCGTGCGCGGGAGTCGAAACGATGTGACAGCGGGCACCGGCGCGTCGATAAAGGCGCATGTCATCGACAAGCGGGGCCCGATATATTCTCGACTTCGCCGAGGAAGGGAGCAGAGACACGTGGTGCCGGAAAAAGAGATGCCGGAACGAGCCTTGCAAAGAGAAGAAAAGGAACAAGGGTAAAGGTGCCGGAACTAAGCTCAAGAGATGAGTGACTAAACCGGTATCTCGTAAAGATGAAAACCTGGCATGGTCTCGTAGGATAAAATCCTCCAGGCTATACCAGCTTCGGGGACTAATGTTGGGGGGATAACCCCGGTATGCCAAAGGCATGCCAAACCGGATGGTTTGAGCCATCGAGATACCGGTTTAATGTTCTTGCCGGAAGCCTAGAAGGAATCCGGGAGAGCAAGGCTAAGCCGGTATCCCCAAAGGGGTATGCCGGGACCCGGTATAAAAGATACCGGAAAGGAGAGCCTGTCGGCAGGACTGGTCAAAGATTCTCTTCAGAGCAAGAAGACAAGGATGAGCTACGCCAAGTAACTTTATTCAGAGCCCTGGCGCCAAAGAGATAGGTGACGGAGAAAGAAGCCGGGGGACGTCAGCTTCTATGATAAAAGAAGGCCCCGGTGTCATCTATGATTAAAGTAGCTTTGTACAAGAGCGCTTAAAGTAGCTTTGTACAAGAACTCAGAAAGTAGTTTGTCCACCAAAGATGCCATTAGGGTTTCTTGCGGTGTAAGCCACCCTCTCCCCTATATAAGGAGAGGGGGCAGCCCATCTTCACGGGCAAGTATGTACGCGTGTATGTAGGAAGGCGAGCCTCAGAACTTGTGTGAATCTATGAACATGGTGATCTAGAGGGAGTTCTTCCTTGTGTCTTTCTTCTTCAACTTCTGGCCTTGGCCAAGTTCTTGAGGAAACCATCCGGAATCTCTTCCCACCTGATCGCAAACCCTCCCCCGAATCCTCTTGCGTCCATTCGGCCCCAATCTAAGCCATCCTATGGCATCTGCTCGTTCACCACGACGACACTTCATGACTAGATCCCTAGCATCCGACGCTGCCGTTGGCCAATAAAATCCTGCCCTAAAGGCTTTTGCCACAAGGGCCCTGCTTCCTGCATGATGCCCGCAGGTTCCCTCGTGTATCTTGCGCAACAGTGCTTTTCCATCGTCAATGGCGATGCACCTTTGGAAGATCCTGAGATGCTACGCTTGTAAAGCTCACCATTTATCATGGCGAAGGCCTTTGAACGTCTGATGATTCGCCTGGCTTCCACAGAGTCCTCTGGCAGCTCTTGCTTTGTCAGATACGCTAGGAACGGCTTGGTCCATAGTGGCTCGAGGAGGAGGACTTGTTCGGCAGGAGGAGTTGGAGATTCTTCAGCCGAAGGAGTTTGCTGCGAGCTTGCCTCTAATTCATCGGCCGATGGTTTTGGAGGTGCCGACTGATGACGCGTAAAGCACACGCTCGTTGGGAACCCCAAGTGGAAGGTGTGATGCGTACAGCAGCAAGTTTCCCTCAGTAAGAAACCAAGGTTTATCGAACCAGTAGGAGCCAAGAAGCACGTTGAAGGTTGATGGCGGCGGGATGTAGTGCGGCGCAACACCAGGGATTCCGGCGCCAACGTGGAACCTGCACAACACAACCAAAGTACTTTGCCCCAACGAAACAGTGAGGTTGTCAATCTCACCGGCTTGCTGTAACAAAGGATTAACCGTATTGTGTGGAAGATGATTGTTTGCAGTAAAAACAAGAGAACAAGTATTGCAGTAGATTGTATTTCAGTAAAGAGAATTGGACCGGGGTCCACAGTTCACTAGAGGTGTCTCTCCCATAAGACAAACAGCATGTTGGGTGAACAAATTACAGTTGGGCAATTGACAAATAAAGAGAGCATGACCATGCACATACATATCATGATGAGTATAGTGAGATTTAATTGGGCATTACGACAAAGTACATAGACCGCCATCCAACTGCATCTATGCCTAAAAAGTCCACCTTCAGGTTATCATCCGAACCCCTCCGCATTAAGTTGCTAACAACAGACAATTGCATTAAGTATTGCGCGTAATGTAACTAGTGACTACATCCTTGAACATAGCACTAATGTTTTATCCCTAGTGGCAACAGCACATCCATAACCTTAGAGGTTCTTATCACCCCTCCAGATTCACGGAGACATGAACCCACTATCGAGCATAAATACTCCCTCTTGGAGTTACTAGCATCAACTTGGCCAAAGCATCTACTAATAACGGAGAGCATGCAAGATCATAAACAACACATAGATATAACTTTGATAATCAACATAACAAGTATTCTCTATTCATCGGATCCCAACAAACGCAACATATAGAATTACAGATAGATGATCTTGATCATGTTAGGCAGCTCACAAGATCCGACAATGATAGCACAATGGGGAGAAGACAACCATCTAGCTACTGCTATGGACCCATAGTCCAGGGGTAGACTACTCACACATCACACCGGAGGCGACCATGGCGGCGTAGAGTCCTCCGGGAGATGATTCCCCTCTCCGGCAGGGTGCCGGAGGCGATCTCCTGGATCCCCCGAGATGGGATCGGCGTTGGCGGCGTCTCTGGAAGGTTTTCCGTATCGTGGCTCTCGGTACTGGGGGTTTCGTCACGGAGGCTTTAAGTAGGCGGAAGGGCAAGTCAGGAGGGGGCACAGGGGCCCCACACCATAGGCCGGCGCGGCCAAAGGGGGGCCGCGCCGCCCTAGGGTTTGGGCACCCGTGGCCCCACTTCGTTCGTCTTCGGACTTCTGGAAGCTTCGTGGAAAAATAGGCCCCTGGGCTTTGATTTCGTCCAATTCCGAGAATATTTCCTTACTAGGATTTCTGAAACCAAAAACAGCAGAAACAAAGAATCGGCACTTCGGCATCTTGTTAATAGGTTAGTTCCGTAAAATGCACGAATATGACATAAAGTGTGCATAAAACATGTAGATAACATCAATAATGTGGCATGGAACATAAGAAATTATCGATACGTCGGAGACGTATCAGCATCCCCAAGCTTAGTTCTGCTCGTCCCGAGCAGGTAAAATGATAACACAGATAATTTCTGGAGTGACATGCCATCATAATCTTGATCATACTATTTGTAAAGCATATGTAGTGAATGCAGCGATCAAAACAATGTATATGACATGAGTAAACAAGTGAATCATATAGCAAAGACTTTTCATGAATAGCACTTCAAGACAAGCATCAATAAGTCTTGCATAAGAGTTAACTCATAAAGCAATAATTTAAAGTAAAGGCATTGAAGCAACACAAAAGAAGATTAAGTTTCAGCGGTTGCTTTCAACTTGTAACATGTATATCTCATGGATATTGTCAACATAGAGTAATATAATAAGTGCAATAAGCAAGTATGTAGGAATCAATGCACAGTTCACACAAGTGTTTGCTTCTTGAGGTGGAGAGAAATAGGTGAACTGACTCAACATTGAAAGTAAAAGAATGGTCCTCCATAGAGGAAAAGCATCGATTGCTATATTTGTGCTAGAGCTTTGATTTTGAAAACATGAAACAATTTTGTCAACGGTAGTAATAAAGCATATGCATCATGTAAATTATATCTTATAAGTTGCAAGCCTCATGCATAGTGTACTAATAGTGCCCGCACCTTGTCCTAATTAGCTTGGACTACCGGATCATCACAATGCACATGTTTTAACCAAGTGTCACAAAGGGGTACCTCTATGCCGCCTGTACAAAGGTCTAAGGAGAAAGCTCGCATTGGATTTCTCGCTATTGATTATTCTTCAACTTAGACATCCATACCGGGACAACATAGACAACAGATAATGGATTACTCTTTTATGCATAAGCATGTAACAACAATTAATAATTTTCTCATTTGAGATTTGAGGATATATGTCCAAAACTGAAACTTCCACCATGGATCATGGCTTTAGTTAGCGGCCCAATGTTCTTCTCTAACAATATGCATGCTTAATCATAAAGTGGTAGATCTCTCTTACTTCAGACAAGACGAACATGCATAGCAACTCACATGAAATTCAACAATGAATAGTTGATGGCGTCCCCAGTGAACATGGTTATCGCACAACAAGCAACTTAATAAGAGATAAAGTGCATAATTACATATTCAATACCACAATAGTTTTTAAGCTATTTGTCCCATGAGCTATATATTGCAAAGGTGAATGATGGAATTTTAAAGGTAGCACTCAAGCAATTTACTTTGGAATGGCGGAAAATACCATGTAGTAGGTAGGTATGGTGGACACAAATGGCATAGTGGTTGGCTCAAGTATTTTGGATGCATGAGAAGTATCCCTCTCGATACAAGGTTTAGGCTAGCAAGGCTTATTTGAAACAAACACAAGGATGAACCGGTGCAGCAAAACTCACATAAAAGACATATTGAAAACATTATAAGACTCTACACCGTCTTCCTTGTTGTTCAAACTCAATACTAGAAATTATCTAGACCTTAGAGAAACCAAATATGCAAACCAAATTTTAGCATGCTCTATGTATTTCTTCATTAATGGGTGCAAAGCATATGATGCAAGAGCTTAATCATGAGCACAACAATTGCCAAGTATCACATTACCCAAGACATTTATAGCAATTACTACATGTATCATTTTCCAACTCCAACCATATAACAATTTAACGAAGGAGAAACTTCGCCATGAATACTATGAGTAGAAACCAAGGACATACTTGTCCATATGCTACAGCGGAGCGTGTCTCTCTCCCATAAAGTGAATGCTAGGATCCATTTTATTCAAACAAAACAAAAACAAAAACAAACCGACGCTCCAAGAAAAAGCACATAAGATGTGATGGAATAAAAATATAGTTTCAGTGGAGGAACCTGATAATGTTGTCGATGAAGAAGGGGATGCCTTGGGCATCCCCAAGCTTAGACGCTTGAGTCTTCTTGATATATGCAGGGGTGAACCACCGGGGCATCCCCAAGCTTAGAGCTTTCACTCTCCTTGATCATGTTGCATCATACTCCTCTCTTGATCCTTGAAAACTTCCTCCACACCAAACTCGAAACAACTCATTAGAGGGTTAGTGCACAATATAAATTAACATATTAAGAGGTGACACAATAATTCTTAACACTTCTGGACATTGCATAATGCTACTGGACATTAGTGGATCAAAGAAATTCATCCAACATAGCAAAAGAGGCAATGCGAAATAAAAGGCAGAATCTGTCAAAACAGAACAGTTCGTATTGACGAATTTTAAAATGGCACCAGACTTGCTCAAATGAAAATGCTCAAATTGAATGAAAGTTGTGTACATATCTGAGGATCATGCACGTAAATTGGCTTAATTTTCTGAGCTACCTACAGGGAGGTGGACCCAGATTCGTGACAGCAAAGAAATCTGGAACTGTGCAGTAATCCAAATCTAGTACTTACTTTTCTATCAACGGCTTAACTTGGCACAACAAAACACAAAACTAAGATAAGGAGAGGTTGCTACAGTAGTAAACAACTTCCAAGACACAAAATAAAAACAAAGTACTGTAGGTAAAAACATGGGTTGTCTCCCATAAGCGCTTTTCTTTAACGCCTTTCAGCTAGGCGCAGAAAGTGTGCATCAAGTATTATCAAGAGACGAAGTGTCAACATCATAATTTGTTCTCATAATAGAATCAAAAGGTACCTTCATTCTCTTTCTAGGGAAGTGTTCCATACCTTTCTTGAGAGGAAATTGATATTTTATATTACCTTCCTTCATATCAATGATAGCACCAACAGTTCGAAGAAAAGGTCTTCCCAATATAATGGGACAAGATGCATTGCATTCAATATCCAAGACAACAAAATCAACGGGGACAAGGTTATTGTTAACGGTAATGCGAACATTATCAACTTTACCCAAAGGTTTCTTTGTAGAATGATCAGCAAGATTAACATCCAAATAACAATTTTTCAGCGGTGGCAAGTCAAGCATATTATAAATTTTCTTAGGCATAACAGAAATACTTGCACCAAGATCACATAAAGCATTACAATCAAAATCTTTAACCTTCATCTTAATGATGGGCTCCCAACCATCCTCTAGCTTTTTAGGAATAGAGGCTTTGCGCTCTAGTTTCTCTTCTCTAGCTTTAATGAGAGCATTTGTAATATGATGTGTGAAAGCCAAATTTATAGCACTAGCATTAGGACTTTTAGCAAGTTTTTGCAAGAACTTTATAACTTCAGAGATGTGGCAATCATCAAAATTCAAACCATTATAATCTAAAGCAATGGGATCATCATCCCCAATGTTGGAAAAAATTTCAGCAGCTTTATCACATGCAGTTTCAATAGCTTTAGCGCTTTCAGGCAGTTTTTCGCGCTTTGTATTAGAAGTGGAAACATTGCTAACACCAATTCTTTTATTATTATTAGTAGGAGGTGCAGCAACATGTGTAGCATTAGCATTACTAGTGGTGGTAATAGTCCAAACTTTAGCTACATTCTTCTCTTTAGCTAGTTTTTCATTTTCTTCTCTATCCCACCTAGCGCCATTCAGCCATTAATCTTATATTCTCATTAATTCTAACTTGGATGGCATTTGCTGTAGTAACAATTTTATTATGATGATTCTCATTAGGCAAAACTTTTGATTTCAAAAGATCAACATCAGCAGCAAGACTATCGACTTTAGAAGCAAGTATATCAATTTTCCCAAGCTTTTCTTCAACAGATTTGTTAAAAGCAGTTTGTGTACTAATAAATTCTTTAAGCATGGCTTCAAGTCCAGGGGGTGAACTCCTATTATTGTTGTAAGAATTCCCATAAGAATTACCATAGCCGTTGCCATTATTATAAGGATATGGCCTATAGTTGTTACTAGAATTGTTCCGGTAAGCATTGTTGTTGAAATTATTATTTTTAATGAAGTTTACATCAACATGTTCTTCTTGTGCAACCAATGAGGCTAACGGAACATTATTAGGATCAATATTAGTCCTATCATTCACAAGCATAGACATAATAGCATCAATCTTATCACTCAAGGAAGAGGTTTCTTCGACAGAATTTACCTTCTTACCTTGTGGAGCTCTTTCCGTGTGCCATTCAGAGTAGTTGATCATCATATTATCAAGAAGCTTTGTTGCTTCACCAAGAGTGATGGACATAAAGGTACCTCCAGCAGCTGAATCCAATAAATTCCGTGAAGAAAAATTTAGTCCTGCATAGAAGGTTTGGATGATCATCCAAGTAGTCAGTCCATGGGTTGGGCAATTTTTAACCAGAGATTTCATTCTTTCCCAAGCTTGAGCAACATGTTCAGTATCTAATTGTTTAAAATTCATTATGCTACTCCTCAAAGATATAATTTTAGCAGGGGGATAATATCTACCAATAAAAGCATCCTTGCATTTAGTCCATGAATCAATACTATTCTTAGGCAGAGATAGCAACCAGTCTTTAGCTCTTCCTCTTAATGAGAAAGGGAACAATTTTAGTTTAATAATATCACCATCTACATCTTTATATTTTTGCATTTCACATAGTTCAACAAAATTATTAAGATGGGCAGCAGCATCATCAGAACTAACAGCAGAAAATTGCTCTCGCATAACAAGATTCAGTAAAGCAGGTTTAATTTCAAAGAATTCTGCTGTAGTAGCAGGTGGAGCAATAGGTGTGCATAAGAAATCATTATTATTTGTGGTTGTGAAGTCACACAACTTAGTATTTTCAGGGTTGGCCATTTTAGCAACAGTAAATTAAACAAACTAGATAAAGTAAATGCAAGTAACTAATTTTTTTGTGTTTTCGATATAGCAAACAAGATAGCAAATAAAGTAAAACTAGCAACTAATTTTTTTTTGTATTTTGATTTAGTGCAGCAAACAAAGTATTAAATAAAACTAAGCAAGACAAAAACAAAGTAAAGAGATTGAGAAGTGAAGACTCCCCTTGCAGCGTGTCTTGATCTCCCCGGCAACGGTGCCAGAAATTTAGCTTGATGACGCGTAAAGCACACGCTCGTTGGGAACCCCAAGTGGAAGGTGTGATGCGTACAGCAGCAAGTTTCCCTCAGTAAGAAACCAAGGTTTATCGAACCAGTAGGAGCCAAGAAGCACGTTGAAGGTTGATGGCGGCGGGATGTAGTGCGGCGCAACACCAGGGATTCCGGCGCCAACGTGGAACCTGCACAACACAACCAAAGTACTTTGCCCCAACGAAACAGTGAGGTTGTCAATCTCACCGGCTTGCTGTAACAAAGGATTAACCGTATTGTGTGGAAGATGATTGTTTGCAGAAAACAGTAGAACAAGTATTGCAGTAGATTGTATTTCAGTAAAGAGAATTGGACCGGGGTCCACAGTTCACTAGAGGTGTCTCTCCCATAAGACAAACATCATGTTGGGTGAACAAATTACAGTTGGGCAATTGACAAATAAAGAGAGCATGACCATGCACATACATATCATGATGAGTATAGTGAGATTTAATTGGGCATTACGACAAAGTACATAGACCGCCATCCAACTGCATCTATGCCTAAAAAGTCCACCTTCAGGTTATCATCCGAACCCCCTCCAGTATTAAGTTGCTAACAACAGACAATTGCATTAAGTATTGCGCGTAATGTAACTAGTGACTACATCCTTGAACATAGCACTAATGTTTTATCCCTAGTGGCAACAGCACATCCATAACCTTAGAGGTTCTTGTCACCCCTCCAGATTCACGGAGACATGAACCCACTATCGAGCATAAATACTCCCTCTTGGAGTTACTAGCATCAACTTGGCCAAAGCATCTACTAATAACGGAGAGCATGCAAGATCATAAACAACACATAGATATAACTTTGATAATCAACATAACAAGTATTCTCTATTCATCGGATCCCAACAAACGCAACATATAGAATTACAGATAGATGATCTTGATCATGTTAGGCAGCTCACAAGATCCGACAATGATAGCACAATGGGGAGAAGACAACCATCTAGCTACTGCTATGGACCCATAGTCCAGGGGTAGACTACTCACACATCACACCGGAGGCGACCATGGCGGCGTAGAGTCCTCCGGGAGATGATTCCCCTCTCCGGCAGGGTGCCGGAGGCGATCTCCTGGATCCCCCGAGATGGGATCGGCGTTGGCGGCGTCTCTGGAAGGTTTTCCGTATCGTGGCTCTCGGTACTGGGGGTTTCATCACGGAGGCTTTAAGTAGGCGGAAGGGCAAGTCAGGAGGGGGCACAGGGGCCCCACACCATAGGCCGGCGCGGCCAAGGGGGGGCCGCGCCGCCCTAGGGTTTGGGCACCCTGTGGCCCCACTTCGTTTCGTCTTCGGACTTCTGGAAGCTTCGTGGAAAAATAGGCCCCTGGGCTTTGATTTCGTCCAATTCCGAGAATATTTCCTTACTAGGATTTCTGAAACCAAAAACAGCAGAAACAAAGAATCGGCACTTCGGCATCTTGTTAATAGGTTAGTTCCAGAAAATGCACGAATATGACATAAAGTGTGCATAAAACATGTAGATAACATCAATAATGTGGCATGGAACATAAGAAATTATCGATACGTCGGAGACGTATCACCGACGTCTTTTCTTTTATTGATCGTTGAGTGATCACTTCGTAAAACACTCCGTCTGGGATGGGGGGGCATGTAGACCCGATGTTTGCCAAAGTGTCGGCTTCCTCATTACTAGCTCTGCCGATATGTTTGAGCTCGCATCCTTCGAATTTAGCTTCCATATTCTGATACAGCTGCCGGTAGGCGATCATGTTGTCGCTGGCTGCGTCGCACAGGTTCATCGATTGCTGCACCACCAAGTTTGAGTCTCCATAGATTTCTAAACGAGTAGCACCGCACGCCTTTGCCATTTTCATTCCGTGCAACAGCGCTTCGTATTCTGCTTCGTTGTTCGTCGGCAGAGAGAAATTCATACGCAGTATATACCTCATCTTATCTCCCTGCGGTGATATCAGCACCACTCCTGCTCCTGCACCCGTACTCCATTTTGACCCATCGAAGTACATTATCCATGACCCCGACATGTCGGGTGCTGCTGGCGTCTGTGATTGGATCCAATCTGCCACGAAATCTGGGAGGATTTGGGATTTTATCGCCGTTCGATTAACGTAAGTTATGTCATGTGGCGCTATTTCGATAGCCCATTGGGACACTCGACCCGTGGCTTCCGGATTAGTCATTATGCTCTTCAGGGGTGCTTCACTTACAACGATAATCGGGTGCTCCGTGAAGTAGTGCCGCAACTTGCGGGCTGACCTCCATACTGCATATGCCAGTTTCTGATGATGGGGATACCTTTGCCTTGCAGGAGTGAGCACTTCACTGAGGTAGTAAACGGGCCTCTGCACACCATGAACTCTCCCTGCTTCCTCTCGTTCGATGACTAAAACGCTGCTGAAGACTTGTGCTGTTGCGGCTATGTACATGAGCAACGTCTCCTTCTCGCGCGGAGTCACAAGTACTGGGGAGGTCGATAAGATTTTCTTCAAGTTGTCGAAGGATTCCTGTGCCTCCTTTGTCCACTCGAACTTTTCCGACTTTTTCATCAAGTTGTAAAAGGGCAAAGCTTTCTCCCCTAGCTTTGCAATGAACCTGCTGAGCGCTGCTAGTCGGCCTGCCAACTGCTGCATTTGGTGCAGATTCTTTGGCAGCTCCATGATGTCTACTTCCCCCTCCTTTTCCTGTAGACAGTGTTGGGCCTCCAAGAGCAGAGGTTTGTAGAACAGCAGCAAGTTTTCCCTTAAGTGGATCACCCAAGGTTTATCGAACTCAGGGAGGAAGAGGTCAAAGATATCCCTCTCATGCAACCCTGCAACCACAAAGCAAGAAGTCTCTTGTGTCCCCAACACACCTAGTAGGTGCACTAGTTCGGCGAAGAGATAGTGAAATACAGGTGGTATGAATAAGCAGTAGTAACGGTGCCGTAAAAATAGCTTGTCGGGCGTGTAGTTGATGGTGGTAGTATTGCAGCAGTAGTAACACGGTGAAACAAAGAAACAAGCAGTAGTAACGCAGCAGTATTTAGGAACAAGGCCTAGGGATTAGACTTTCACTAGTGGACACTCTCAACATTGATCACATAACAGAATAGATAAATGCATACTCTACACTTTTGTTGGATGATGAACGGATTGCGTAGGATTACACGAACCCTCAATGCCGGAGTTAACAAGCTCCACAATTTGTTCATATTTAAGTAACCTTATAGTGTAAGATAGATCAATACAACTGAACCAAGTACTAACATAGCATGCACACTGTCACCTTCATGCATATGTAGGAGGAATAGATCACATCAATATTATCATAGCAATAGTTAACTTCATAATCTACAGGAGATCATGATCATAGCATAAACCAAGTACTAACACGGTGCACACACTGTCACCTTTATACACGTGCAGGAGGAATAGAACTACTTTAATAACTTTGCTAGAGTAGCACATAGATAAATTGTGATACAAACTCATATGAATCTCAATCATGTAAAGCAGCTCATGAGATTATTGTATTGAGGTACATAGGAGAGAGATGAACCACATAGCTACCGGTACAGCCCCGAGCCTCGATGGAGAACTACTCCCTCCTCATGGGAGCAGCAGCGGTGATGAAGATGGCGGTGGAGATGGCAGCGGTGTCGATGGAGAAGCCTTCCGGGGGCACTTCCCCGCTCCGGCAGCGTGCCGGAACAGAGACTCCTGTCCCCCAGATCTTGGCCTCGCGATGGCGGCGGCTCTGGAAGGTTTCTGTGGTTTTCGTCAAGCTTATCAGGGTTTTCGCGATGGAGGCTTTAAATAGGTGAAGAGGCGGCGCAGGAGGGTCGAAGGGGTGCCCACACCATATGGCGGCGCGGCCAGGGCCTGGGCCGCGCCGGCCTATGGTCTGGGGGCCCAGTGCCCCCCCTCTGGTCCTTATCGTGTGTTCTGGATGCTTCCGGGCAAAATAGGAACCTGGGCGTTGATTTCGTCCAATTCCGAGAATATTTCGTTACTAGGATTTCTGAAACCAAAAACAGCAGAAAACAGGAACTGGCACTTTGGCATCTTGTTAATAGGTTAGTTCCAGAAAATGCATGAATATGACATAAAGTGTGCATAAAACATGTAGATAACATCAATAATGTGGCATGGAACATAAGAAATTATCGATACGTCGGAGACGTATCAGCATCCCCAAGCTTAGTTCTGCTCGTCCCGAGCAGGTAAAACGATAACACAGATAATTTCTGGAGTGACATGCCATCATAATCTTGATCATACTATTTGTAAAGCATATGTAGTGAATGCAGCGATCAAAACAATGTAAATGACATGAGTAAACAAATGAATCATAAAGCAAAGACTTTTCATGAATAGTACTTCAAGACAAGCATCAATAAGTCTTGCATAAGAGTTAACTCATAAAGCAATAATTCATAGTAAAGGCATTGAAGCAACACAAAAGAAGATTAAGTTTCAGCGGTTGCTTTCAACTCATAACATGTATATCTCATGGATATTGTCAACATAGAGTAATATAATAAGTGCAATAAGCAAATATGTAGGAATCAATGTACAGTTCACACAAGTGTTTGCTTCTTGAGATGGAGAGAAATAGGTGAACTGACTCAACAATAAAAGTAAAAGAATGGTCCTTCAAAGAGGAAAGCATCGATTGCTATATTTGTGCTAGAGCTTCTATTTTGAAAACATAAAGAGAGCATAAAAATAAAGTTTTGAGAGGTGTATGTTGTTGTCAACGAATGGTAGCGGGTACTCTAACCCCCTTGCCAGGCAAACCTTCAAAGAGCGGCTCCCATTTTATTTTATTTTTGGATGGCACTCCTTCCAACCTTTCTTTCACAAACCATGGCTAACCGAATCCTCGGGTGCCTGCCAACAATCTCATACCATGAAGGAGTGCCTTTTTATTTTAGTTTTATTATGATGACACTCCTCCCCACCTTTGCTTTCTCAAGCCATGGCTAACCGAATCCTTCGGGTGCCGTCCAACAATCACATACCATGGAGGAGTGTCTATTTTTGTTAATTAATTTGGGACTGGGAATCCCATTGCCAGCTCTTTTTGCAAAATTATTGGATAAGCGGATGAAGCCACTAGTCCATTGGTGAAAGTTGCCCAACAAGATTGAAAGATAAACACCACATACTTCCTCATGAGCTATAAAACATTGACACAAATCAGAGGTGATAAATTTTGAATTGTTTAAAGGTAGCACTCAAGCAATTTACTTTGGAATGGCGGAGAAATACCATGTAGTGGGTAGGTATGGTGGACACAAATGGCATAGTGGTTGGCTCAAGTATTTTGGATGCATGAGAAGTATTCCCTCTCGATACAAGGTTTAGGCTAGCAAGGTTATTTGAAACAAACACAAGGATGAACCGGTGCAGCAAAACTCACATAAAAGACATATTGAAAACATTATAAGACTCTACACCGTCTTCCTTGTTGTTCAAACTCAATACTAGAAATTATCTAGACTCTAGAGAGACCAAATATGCAAACCAAATTTTAGCATGCTCTATGTATTTCTTCATTAATGGGTGCAAAGTATATGATGCAAGAGCTTAAACATGAGCACAACAATTGCCAAGTATTACATTACCCAAGACATTTATAGCAATTACTACATGTATCATTTTCCAATTCCAACCATATAACAATTTAACGAAGAAGAAACTTCGCCATGAATACTAAAAGCTAAGAACACATGTGTTCATACGAACCAGCGGAGCGTGTCTCTCTCCCATACAAGCATGATGTAATCCAATTTATTCAAACATAAACAAAAATAAAAGCATACAGACGCTCCAAGTAAAGCACATAAGATGTGACTGAATAAAAATATAGTTTCAGGGGAGGAACCTGATAATGTTGTCGATGAAGAAGGGGATGCCTTGGGCATCCCCAAGCTTAGACGCTTGAGTCTTCTTAGAATATGCAGGGGTGAACCACCGGGGCATCCCCAAGCTTAGAGCTTTCACTCTCCTTGATCACGTTGCATCATACTCCTCTCTTGATCCTTGAAAACTTCCTCCACACCAAACTCGAAACAACTCATTAGAGGGTTAGTGCACAATAAAAATTAACATATTCAGAGGTGACACAATCATTCTTAACACTTCTGGACATTGCATAATGCTACTGGACATTAGTGGATCAAAGAAATTCATCCATCATAGCAAAAGAGGCAATGCGAAATAAAAGGCAGAATCTGTCAAAACAGAACAGTTCGTATTGACGAATTTTAAAATGGCACCAGACTTGCTCAAATGAAAATGCTCAAATTGAATGAAAGTTGCGTACATATCTGAGGATCATGCACGTAAATTGGCTTAATTTTCTGAGCTACCTACAGGGAGGTAGACCCAGATTCGTGACAGCAAAGAAATCTGGAACTGCGCAGTAATCCAAATCTAGTACTTACTTTTCTATCAAAGACTTTACTTGGCACAACAAAACACAAAACTAAGATAAGGAGAGGTTGCTACAGTAGTAAACAACTTCCAAGACACAAAATAAAAATAAAGTACTGTAGCAAAATAACACATGGGTTATCTCCCAAGAAGTTCTTTTCTTTATAGCCATTAAGATGGGCTCAGCAGTTTTGATGATGCACTCGCAAGAAATAGTATTTGAAGCAAAAGAGAGCATCAAGAGGCAAATTCAAAACACATTTAAGTCTAACATGCTTCCTATGCATAGGAATCTTGTAAATAAACAAGTTCATGAAGAGCAAAGTAACAAGCATAGGAAGATAAAACAAGCATAGCTTCAAAAATTTCAGCACATAGAGAGGCATTTTAGTAACATGAAAATTTCTACAACCATATTTTCCTCTCTCATAATAACTTTCAGTAGCATCATGAGCAAACTCAACAATATAACTATCACATAAAGCATTCTTATCATGAGTCTCATGCATAAAATTATTACTCTCCACATAAGCATAGTTAATTTTATTAGTAATAGCGGGAGCAAATTCAACAAAGTAGCTATCATTATTATTCTCATCAAGTGTAGGAGGCATAGTATAATCACAACAAAATTTACTCTCCATAGTAGGTGGCACCAAAAGACCACTATCATTATAATCATCATATATGGGAGGCAAAGTATCATCAAAGAAAATTTTCTCCTCAATGCTTGGGGGACTAAAAAGATCATGAAAACCAGCTTCCCCAAGCTTAGAACTTTCTATATCATTATCAACAATGGTGTTCAAAGCGTTCATACTAATATTACTACCAGCATGCAAATAAGATTCCATAGGTTTTTTAATTTTCGCATCAAACAATCCATGTTTTAAATCAGGAAATAGAATAAGAAGCTCATTCTTGTCCATTACGCCAAACTAGTGTAAACAAGAAACAAAAAGTTGCAATTGCAGGATCTAAAGGAAATAGCTTTGAGTACTTACGGCGCCGGGAAATAGCTTAGTAGCCGAGGTCCGGAGTGTGAGTACCTTTTACCTTTCCTCCCCGGCAACGGCGCCAGAAAATAGCTTGATGTCTACTTCCCCCTCCTTTTCCTGTAGACAGTGTTGGGCCTCCAAGAGCAGAGGTTTGTAGAACAGCAGCAAGTTTTCCCTTAAGTGGATCACCCAAGGTTTATCGAACTCAGGGAGGAAGAGGTCAAAGATATCCCTCTCATGCAACCCTGCAACCACAAAGCAAGAAGTCTCTTGTGTCCCCAACACACCTAGTAGGTGCACTAGTTCGGCGAAGAGATAGTGAAATACAGGTGGTATGAATAAGCAGTAGTAACGGTGCCAGAAAATAGCTTGCTGGCGTGTAGTTGATGGTGGTAGTATTGCAGCAGTAGTAACACAGTGAAACAGTAAACAAGCAGTAGTAACGCAGCAGTATTTAGGAACAAGGCCTAGGGATTAGACTTTCACTAGTGGACACTCTCAACATTGATCACATAACAGAATAGATAAATGCATACTCTACACTTTTGTTGGATGATGAACGCATTGCGTAGGATTACACGAACCCTCAATGCCGGAGTTAACAAGCTCCACAATTTGTTCATATTTAAGTAACCTTATAGTGTAAGATAGATCAATACAACTAAACCAAGTACTAACATAGCATGCACACTGTCACCTTCATGCATATGTAGGAGGAATAGATCACATCAATATTATCATAGCAATAGTTAACTTCATAATCTACAGGAGATCATGATCATAGCATAAACCAAGTACTAACACGGTGCACACACTGTCACCTTTACACACGTGCAGGAGGAATAGAACTACTTTAATAACTTTGCTAGAGTAGCACATAGATAAATTGTGATACAAACTCATATGAATCTCAATCATGTAAAGCAGCTCATGAGATTATTGTATTGAGGTACATAGGAGAGAGATGAACCACATAGCTACCGGTACAGCCCCGAGCCTCGATGGAGAACTACTCCCTCCTCATGGGAGCAGCAGCGGTGATGAAGATGGCGGTGGAGATGGCAGCGGTGTCGATGGAGAAGCCTTCCGGGGGCACTTCCCCGCTCCGGCAGCGTGCCGGAACAGAGACTCCTGTCCCTCAGATCTTGGCCTCGCGATGTCGGCGGCTCTGGAAGGTTTCTGTGGTTTTCGTCAAGCTTGTCAGGGTTTTCGCGACGGAGGCTTTAAATAGGCGAAGAGGCGGCGCAGGAGGGTCGAAGGGGTGCCCACACCATATGGCGGCGCGGCCAGGGCCTGGGCCGCGCCGGCCTATGGTCTGGGGGCCCAGTGCCCCCCCTCTGGTCCTTCTCGTGTGTTCTGGATGCTTCCGGGCAAAATAGGAACCTGGGCGTTGATTTCGTCCAATTCCGAGAATATTTCGTTACTAGGATTTCTGAAACCAAAAACAGCAGAAAACAGGAACTGGCACTTCGGCATCTTGTTAATAGGTTAGTTCCAGAAAATGCACGAATATGACATAAAGTGTGCATAAAACATGTAGATAACATCAATAATGTGGCATGGAACATAAGAAATTATCGATACGTCGGAGACGTATCACTCCATATCAAGAATAGCTTTGATCTTTAAGGGATTGGCTTCGATTCCTCTGGCTGATATGAAGTACCCGAGTACTTGTCCTCCTGGCACTCCGAAGAAGCATTTTTTGGGATTCAACTTGATTTTGTATCTGTCCAGATTGTCGAAGGTCTCCCGCAAATCATCGATGAGCGTGGCCGCGTGCTTCATTTTCACCACGATGTCGTCGATGTAAACTTCAATGTTTCTTCCAATCTGTTCCCCAAGGCAGGCTTGCATGCAGTGTTGGTAAGTTGCTCCCACATTTTTCAGCCCGAAGGTCATGACGTTGTAACAGAAAACGTCGTGTGGAGTGATGAACGCAGTTAGCTCCTGGTCTTCCTTCTTTAGTTTAATCTGATTGTACCCGGAGTATGCATCGAGGAAAGAGAGACGGTCACATCCGGCCGTGGAGTCGACTATTTGGTCTATTCGAGGCAGCGGGAAATGATCTTTCGGGCAGTGCTTATTAAGGCTGGTGTAATCAATGCACATGCGGAGGGCGGTTGTGTCCTTCTTCGGTACCATGACGGGATTGGCCACCCACTCAGATTCCTTAAGTTCTCGAATAAATCCTGCCTTGCGGAGTCGATTAACTTCTTCGCCGATTGCTCTTCTCTTTGGTTCAGAGAATCGTCGCATCGATTGTTGTACTGGTTTGGCCGTCGGGTCAACATTTAGGGCATGCTCAGCGAGTTCCCTGGGGATACCTGGCATGTCGGATGGTTCCCATGCAAATATCTCCCAGCGCTCACGGAGGAACTCGATGAGCGCGCTTTCCTACGCGTCAGTGAGGTCAGCCGAAGTATTGACCATCTTCTTCGGATCAGTAGGGTGCACCTGCAGCTTCTTAGTTTCCTTTTCAGTGTCGAACTCATCGGATCTTACGTTTTGATTGTCGGCTGGTGGTTGTGTGTGGTCTGTAATGGTATCGATCGCGTTGAGTTCTTCCTTGGCTCCGAACTTCGAGGCGATCTTCTGGAACTCCCTGTCGCAGTTGTCTGATCGAGCAAAGCTGCCATGAACGGTTATTGGGGTCCCGTTGTTGCCTGGCATCTTCAGTTTCATGTATGCATAATGAGGCACGGCCATGAATTTAGCAAACGCAGGCCTGCCGAGGATGGCGTGGTACTGAGATTCCCAGTCGACTACTTCGAACTCGATCTTTTCTTTCCTGAAATTACTGGGCGTGCCGAAGACTACGTCCAATGATGTTTTCCCGAGCGAGTAAGCGGGTCGAGTCGGTATAATGCCGTGGAACCCTGTGTCAGATTCTCTTAGCATATCGACTGTTAAACCCATTGCTCTCATTGTGCTGGCGAATAGCAGGTTCAAGCCGCTTCCTCCATCCATGAATACTTTGCCCATATTGTACCCTCCAATCTGTGCTTCAAGGACAAGGGCCGCGTGACCAGGCCTTGGGATAGCTTTCGGGTGATCCGCCCTACTGAAGGAGATACTTTGTTCTGACCAGTCGATGAAATCAGGCGTATCAACCATGGCGACTTCCGCGTATTTTACTTCTCGGGAGAACTTCTTGATTTCTCTCTTTGAAAAGCTGGTTTTATGGATCATGTTGATTTGTCCGCGTAGCTCTGGGAATACTTCTGCTGATACATATTCGCCTTTTTCCATTGGCTCGTATGGTTCTGGTACATACGGTTCTGGCGGGAGGTCGTAGGACCTTGCTCTTTCCTCCATCATGCGAACTTTTGATATAGCTTCGGCTCTAAGATCATCACAGAACTGCCGAATCCCTAGGAAGTGTCGACAGTTTCTCAACAAATGACTGGACTTTTCCCGACCATCTTTTGGATCAATATAGCAGTGGAGGTAACATGGCGCCTCGAGTTGCTCTGTAGCCGAAAGGTACGGAGAACGGGTGCGGCCCCTGATTGATGATGTGTCGTGGCATCCTTGCTCGAACTGTCGAGGGTGAACTGCTGTTCTGCCTTCCTCCTCACGGTGTGAGCCTCTTCTTCTCTTCCTTTGTCCAGCCGTGGTGTCGAGACCCCCTCGGTTGTTCTCTTGTATGCTCCTGGGTGGAATTTCTAGGGTTGTCGCTGAAGGGACATCCTCCGGAGGTACGGCCTTTGAGTCGGACGCGCCGGCCCTGGGGAGGCGAAGGAAACCTCCGGAGTCGATGACGAAGTGGACGCCACCGAAAACAGCCTCCGTGTCGTGAGATGGTGCCATAGAGTTTGGGTGAAGTGCTTCGCGGCGCGGCACGAACTCGAAGGACCCGCAGCGGATCAGATCTCTTGACTCTGCCGGCGTCGGTGATTCAAGTAAGAATGCCGCGGACGTGACTGGTACTGCCGATGACTTGCCTTGTGCCGACATGCTTCCCACATACGGCGCCAATTGTCGAGGGTACTCCTCGCCAATGCCCTCCGATAGGGGCTTAGGGTTGATGGAATCCTGCAAGCTGACACGAGACATCGGTTTACAGACAAGCGGGGAGAACAATTTACCCAGGTTCGGGGCCCTCGATGAGGTAAAACCCTTACGTCCTGCCTGTCTGTTCTTGATTATGATGATAATGGGTTACAATGGGGTGCCGAATAGTTCGGCTGAGATCTCGTCGAGATGGCTAATTGCTAGGGTAACCTAGCTCTAAGCTTTTGCTGGCTAAGATCGCTAAGATTGATCGTGTCCCTCGGCAGCCCCTCTCCTGGCCTTTATATAGGAGGCCAGGTCTCAAGAGTCCTAACCGAGTACGACTAGGTTTACAGTATTTTGGATCTAATCTTTCCTTGTTCGGCTGCTTCCTTGTCTTGCCCGTCAAGGAACCTTCTGGTGCACCGTCCTAGTGGCCCATCTCGCCTCCAGGTGTCTTCATGGGCCTCCAATTAGTCAGTACAGGATAGGGCAATGTCGGTTACCCGAAGGGTAGTGCCCACGTCATCCGGAAGTGTTTTTGGTTGAGGGTTCCGAGGAAACATGGCATTGTAAACTCTGGCTAGAGCCTTGGTACAGAACGCGAGATATTCTTGAACTTGACCCGCGCGATCTTGAAATATGACAATTTGTCGGGTCCGATCCGGAGAAGACCAAAAACTGGAGTTATTATCCAAGGCAAGATTAACAAGGACAGTGGATCTGGCATCAACTCGTTGATCTTCGGCAGCGGTGTCCAAGAAAGAGCCTATTTGGAGGACATGGCCCAATAAGACGAAAAGATAGCGATGAGCAAGAGAGGAGCGAGAATCGTGAAACATACCTGCCATTTCCAAACTCGCGGCAGCCATCAAGTCAAGTATATAATTTTCTCGAGATAAAGCTTGCGCAGCTTCGATAGTTGCAGTTTCTTTCAATGTTAAAGCTTCTTGGGCATGTTGGAGAGCTATTTTTCTCGTTCTGACGATTTGCGGGATTGTTCCATAACAATAAGGGATTGCTTTTTCAAAATTTGGAGCTGTTGCCGAAGTTCAGTCAATTCTGATTGGTCCAAATTAGCACGTGAAGAGTAGTCAAGGGAAACGTCGCCAGGGATTCGGTTCGAGCGAGAGGTAGCAGCTGAAGCAGGCGGGTTTCCAGCAATCTTAGAGTAGTTGTCAAATATCAACTGGAAGAAAGAAAAGGTCGACATCAATAAACAAGCAGTGGATCATTTCTTTTCATTGATAAGTTAGGATATTTACAAGAGTGATGCCCCATTACAAAAGGTCAACTCCTAGTGAGTCGACAGAAAAAGTCATATGTCACAAAGATATCGACATCTACCAAAACAAAAGATAGCAAATGGAGGTATAAGTTGGTCTACTTGACCTCCGGTTTGGCAGAACTGGAGGGAGTAGTTGGTTTATATCCGAGGAAGGAGAGGATCTTCTTCGAGTGTGGCTTGGTAGCCTTAATCAAGGATTGCCACCTCTCCTTGTTGATCTTCTTCGGGTCACCAGCTTTCGCCCAGTCGACGTTTTGCTGGCTCTCGGCGACCAAAGTTATGGTGCCTTCAACGTCAATCTTCAAGTTTTCTTGGCGGAAAGCCAATCCAAGATCTTGTTCGGGAGTAAAACGCTTGGCGAGCTCAGAGAAGGTGTCTGGTTGGCTTTTCTTCGGGGAGAAGTAGGGGGAAAGGCATCTAAATGCAGTACGCGCGTCAGTAATACTGCGGCACGCCAGATCCCCATGAATTTCAAGGAGGGAAATGGCGTCGATAAGACGATCACCTTTCGGCTCCTGAAGTTCAAAATATTGACCCATTTTCCCTGGTGAAACAAAGTTTGGGTCATCAACAAGTATAAGGAGAGATAATTGCGGAAGAAACTCGAGCAAAGAGATGAATGAACTTACTGACAAAACGCCGGTTCTGCGATTCTAGGCGGCCAATAACATCTTCTTCGCGAGCAACCTGCTGAGTTATTTTTTCGCTCAAAGCAGTCTCAGCTTGGTGGAGCCTCTCTCGAAGATCTCCAACAGAGGCAACATCATGTTCAGCTTTCTCGCGAGCTTTTTCACTTTGCTCCAGCTTGATGGCAAGATCATCGGCACGCTGGTTAGCTTTAGCGAGAGCCTCTAGTGGAAGGAAACATGGCAGATGTGACAAGACAAATAGCAATATATCCTACTCGAGGAAAAGAAAAGATGATAAAAAGGCATACCTTTCAAATTATCAATAGTATCACGATACCCAATAAACTGGGTACCGAGACGGATGAATTCCTTCAGCAAAGGCTGTAGAAAGAAAGGTGTCAGAGAGGGTACGGGAGAAAATTCGACAGATGACAAAATAGTTGCAAGGGTTCTTACATCATCCAAGGAAGGAGTCGTCGAACTCCCGGCCAAGAGGCCTTGTCCTTCGCCAAGTTCAATCCTCGCTCTCTTTGGCGAGGGGGCTTGGGGGCTGGCAACATGAGTGGACATCCCCAAGCCTTGTTGAGGAGGCGAGGTTTCCTCCGCTGCACGGCGAGTTTCCGATAAAACTAAAGTTTGCGACGTGCTCGTAGGAGCAGTCACATTGGCAGCGGGCTCTTCTTCTTCGCCACTGTCCACAAAAGATAGTATGAGAAATTCATAAACAATGTATAAAAAGGAAAAAAGACGGAAGAGTAATTTACGAGCTAATGAGGGCATCGTCATAAGGGTTGAAGGCATCCTCCTCCTCGAGGGAAGCTTCTTCGGCTGGCGACTCGCTGGGTTTGGATGTGTTGGAGTCTTCAATTTCACCTCCCTTCCTTTTGTTCTTTGGAGAAGTAGCTGAAGGAGGTGAGTGTACAGATTTGGAAGCCTCCGAATCTGTATCTTTGTTGGAAGAAGCCACGGATTTGTGAGATCCCGCGACTTCACTATCAGGGCGAGAAGCGCCCTGAGTATCGTCGGCAACGACGACTCGTTCATCGACTTCCCCACCTTTAGGTAAGGGAGGAAGAGAAGAGATAACTTGGCGGTTCTGTAGAAGAGAAATCAATTGCAAAAGATAGCTAAGGACAAGTTGGTGGCAATACAGTAAAGCAGCGAGATAGAAGTCGAGAAATTTCGATAATCAACATAGGAATTAAAAAACTTGAGAGACAAGAAACTTACCTCGGGAGGAGCGTTGGTGCCGATGTATGGCTCCACGCGGTAGGAGGTTGGAACTGAATCTTTCTTGCTTAGCGACGAAAACGTCGGACAAGCTTCTCCAAGTCCTTCACAGAGAGATCTTTGGATATGCGGTCGACATCTTTCTCGCCAGCATACAACCATAGAGGGTTTTTGCGAGCCTGTAGAGGCTGCACCCTGATCCTAAGGAAGTGCGCAGTGTTCTGGAGTTCCTTACCGCGGGTGTTCTGGAGTTCATGGATGCGCTTCATCAGCGCATCTGTCGCTGATTTCTCTTCCTCGGTAGCTTCTGCGTCCCAGGAGCGACGGCGAAGGATTTTTGCGCCACCATCAAAGGGCGCGATGTTGTATTCCTGCGAGTTAAGATACTCCTCGCGGGCATATAGCCATCTCCGGCGCCACCCTTGGACGGAGTCGGGGAATTTAACGTCGAAGTAATCGACATCGGGGCGAACACAGATAACAACACCACCTATATTATAGGCGATGTTGTGGGAGCTGTTGCGGCGGATAAAGAAAATGCGTTTCCACAGGGCCCAGTTCGAAGGGGTCCCGAGGAAGCATTCGCAGAGGGTGATGAAGATAGAGATGTGGAGGATAGAATTGGGAGTCAGCTGGTGGAGCTGCAACCCGTAAACAAAGAGCAGTCCACGGAGGAACTCATGGATGGGGGGAGAAAGACCGCGGATTAGATGGTCAACGAAGGTTTCCCGGTATTGGATTGGAGGCGTTGGGAAGCTTTCTTCGTTGGGGAAAATCAGCGCTCCCTCCTTCTTCATTAACCTGAGCTTCTTCAGCAAGTTCAGGTCTTGGTTTGAGATCTTAGATCTTTCCCAGTCGGAGATCTCCAGATTCTCTGTCGCCATTGGAGAGGTATGCTTGGAGAGCCTTGCCCGCGGTGGCATCAACGTCAGTGAGTGGCAAAGTTGGGGAAGAGCAAGGGCGCATGAGTGTGGTAGGAGTAATGGAGGTTTTTGGAGAGAGAGAGCAAGAGTGCGGCGCGGCGAAGGGGTGACAGGAGGAAGAAGAAGGTCATTTATAATGAGCTAGCGAATCGCCGCGCCGTTGGATGGTGGAAGAATGGATTTGATGCCCTACACGTGTCTAGGAGTAAAAAAGTCTTTTTAATGTGAGGGAACTGGATAGGCAATACAGCGCGCGTGCCAGGAAAAGTGGAGGACGCGTGTCCCCCACTTGCGTAACGTGTCCAAAACTGCAGAGGTATGGGCCTATAGGTCAGCGACACGACATTTTTCCGCGCTTTCCCAACACAGCGATCGTGGCTATCGTCAGTGCTGATGTCACAATAAAAGAAGAATTTCGGCTGCATTGTTTGGAGATTTGGCGACAATGAAGTATCATTGAGAATGTCGGGAGCTTTTGATCAAATACAAACTTTTGCTCAAGCGCTCGGGGCTATTTTTACAAGGGATCTGTTAAGAAGATGATTCAAAAGAGAAAAAAGTTGAGCCTACAGCCAAGTATAAATACTCGACTGTAGCCTCGGGGGCTACTCCCATCGGGAGCGCTGATACGTCTCCAACGTATCTATAATTTCTGATGTTCCATGCTTGTTTTATGACAATACCTACATGTTTTGTTCACACTTTATGATGATTTTATGCGTTTTCCGGAACTAACCTATTGACGAGATGCCGAAGTGCCAGTTCCTGTTTTCTGCTGTTTTTGGTTTCAGAAATCCTAGTAAGGAAATATTCTCGGAATTGGACGAAATCAACGCCCATCATCTTATAATTGGACGAAGCTTCCAGAACACCCGAGAGCCACCAGAGGGGAGCCCTGGGGGACCCACACGCCACCCTGGCGCGGCCAGAGGGGGGGGCGCGCCCCCCTATGGTGTCATCGCCTCGTCAGCCCTCCGACTCTGCCTCTTCGCCTATTTAAAGGTCCCTGACCTAAATCTTCGATACGGAAAAGACACGGTACGAGAAACCTTCCAGAGCCGCCGCCATCGCGAAACCAAGATCTGGGGGACAGAAGTCTCTGTTCCGGCACGCCGCCGAGACGGGGAAGTGCCCCCGGAAGGCTCCTCCATCGACACCACCGCCATCTTCATCACCGCTGTTGTCTCCCATGAGGAGGGAGTAGTTCTCCATCGAGGCTAAGGGCTGTACCGGTAGCTATGTGGTTAATCTCTCTCCTATGTACTTCAATACAATGATCTCATGAGCTGCCTTACATGATTGAGATTCATATGAGTTTTGTATCACTATTCATCTATGTGCTACTCTAGTGATGTTATTAAAGTACTCTATTCCTCCTTCATGATGTAATGGTGATAGTGTGTGCATCATGTAGTACTTGGCGTAGTTTATGATTGTGATCTCTTGTAGATTATGAAGTTAACTATTACTATGATGGTATTGATGTGATCTATTCCTCCTTTCATAGTGTGAAGGTGACAGTGTGCATGCTATGTTAGTACTTGGTATAGTTGTGTTGATCTATCATGCACTCTAAGGTTATTTAAATATGAATATCGAATATTGTGGAGCTTGTTAACTCCGGCATTGAGGTGCTCTTGTAGCCCTACACAATTAGTGGTGTTCATCATCCAACAAGAGAGTGTAGAGTATAGCATTTATCTATTCTATTATGTGATCAATGTTGAGAGTGTCCACTAGTGAAAGTATAATCCCTAGGCCTTGTTCCTAAATACTGCAATCATCGCTTGTTTACTGTTCTACTGCATCTGTACTGCCTGCAATATTACCACCATCAACCACACGCCAGTTGTAGCATCAAGTATTTTCTGGTGTCGTTACTACTGCTCATATACATTCATACCACCTGTATTTCACTATCTCTTCGCCGAACTAGTGCACCTATATATCTGAAGTGTATTAGGTGTGTTGGGGACACAAGAGACTTCTTGCTTTGTGGTTGCAGGGTTGCTTGAGAGGGATATCTTTGACCTCTTCCTCCCTGAGTTCGATAAACCTTGGGTGATCCACTTAAGGGAAAACTTGCTGCTGTTCTACAAACCTCTGCTCTTGGAGGCCCAACACTGTCTACAGGAAAAGGAGTGTGCGTAGACATCAAGCTATTTTTTAGCGCCGTTGCCGGGGAGGAAAGGTAAAAGGTACTCACACTCCAGATCTCGGCTACTAAGCTATTTTCTGGTACCGTTGTAAGTGCTCGAAGCTATTTCCTTTAGATCCTGCAATTGCATCTTTTTGTCTCTTGTTTATCACTAGTTAGGCATAATGTAAAGCAACAGTGAGCTTTTAAAATTATTTCCTGAGTTAAGACATGGATGGTTTGATGCGAAAGTTAAAAAACCCATGGAACATATTAGTATGAATACTTTGAACACCATTGTTGCTAATGATATGGAAAATTCTAAGCTTGGGGAAGCTGGTTTTGATGAGCATGATCTTTTTAGTCCCCCAAGCATTGAGGAGAAAATTTTCTTTGATGATACTTTGCCTCCCATTTATGATGATTATAATGATAGTGGTCTTTTGGTGCCGCCTGTTATGGAGGATAAATTTGATTATGATTACAATATGCCTCCTATATTTGATGATAGCTACTTGGTTGAATTTGCTCCCATTACAATTAATAAGAATGACTATGCTTATGTTGGAAGTAGTAATAATTTTATGCATGGGACTCATGATAAGAATACTTTATGTGATAGTTATATTGTTGAGTTTGCTCATGATGCTACTGAAAGTTATTATGATAGAGGAAAATATGGTTGTAGAAATTTTCATGTTACTAAAATGCCTCTCTATATGCTGAAATTTTTGAAGCTACACTTGTTCTATCTTCCTATGCTTGTTACTTTGCTCTTCATGAACTTGTTTATTTACAAGATTCCTTTTCATAGGAAGCATGTTAGACTTAAATGTGTTTTGAATTTGCCTCTTGATGCTCTCTTTTGCTTCAAATACTATTTCTTGCGAGTGCATCATTAAAACTGCTGAGCCCATCTTAATAGCTATAAAGAAAGAACTTCTTGGGAGATAACCCATGTGTTTATTTTACTAAAGTAATTTTGTTTTATATTTGTGTCTTGGAAGTTGTTACTACTGTAGCAACCTCTCCTTATCTTAGTTTTGTTGCATTGTTGTGCCAAGTCAAGTCTTTGATAGTAAGGTTGATACTAGATTTGGATTACTGCGCAGAAACAGATTTCTGTCTGTCACGAATTTGGGTTGAATTCTCTGTAGGTAACTCAGAAAAATCTGCCAATTTACGTGAATGATCCTCAGATATGTACGCAACTTTCATTAAATTTGAGAATTTTCATCTGAGCAAGTCTGGTGCCTCTATAAAATTCGTCTTTACGGACTGTCCTGTTTTGACAGATTCTGCCTTTTATTTCGCATTGCCTCTTTTGCTATGTTGAATGGATTTCTTTGTTCCATTAACTTTCAGAAGTTTTGAGCAATGTCCGGAAGTGTTAAGAATGATTGTGTCACCTCTGAACATGTGAATTTTTAATTATGCACTAACCCTCTAATGAGTTTGTTTTGAGTTTGGTGTGGAGGAAGTTTTCAAGGATCAAGAGAGGAGGATGATACAATAGGATCAAGAAGAGTGAAAGCTCTAAGCTTGGGGATGCCCCGGTGGTTCACCCCTGAATATTTCAAGAAGACTCAAGCATTTAAGCTTGGGGATGCCCAAGGCATCCCCTTCTTCATCGACAACATTATCAGGTTCCTCTAGTGAAACTATATTTTTATTCCATCACATCTTATGTACTTTACTTGGAGCGTCTGTTTGTTTTTGTTTTTGTTTTGTTTGAGTAAAGTTGGATCCTAGCATCCTTGTGTGGGAGAGAGACACGCTCCGCTGGTTCATATGAACACATGTGTTCTTAGCTTTTAATGTTCATGGCGAAGGTTGAAACTGCTTCGTTCATTGTTATATGGTTGGATACGGGAAATGCTACATGTAGTAATTGGTATACTGTCTTGAACAATGTGATACTTGGCAATTGTTGTGCTCATGATTAAGCTCTTGCATCATATACTTTGCACCTATTAGTGAAGAAATACATAGAGCTTGCTAAAATTTGGTTTGCATGATTGGTCTCTCTAAGGTCTAGATATTTTCTAGTAAAGTGTTTGAACAACAAGGAAGACAATGTAGAGTCTTATAATGCTTGCAATATGTTCTTATGTAAGTGTTGTGGTCAAAACCCACCGGCGAGCAGCGACAGGCAACACAGTAGAGCCGGGAACAACTTAGGGCTGCGGCTGGCCCTGGTCCCTCCGAGCGACGGCCCACAAAGCCTCTGGTACACACGTCCGATGCTGGTGCAAGGGCGTGCCACCTGACCTATACCTGGTCAGGAAGGTGATGGAGATGCCTCGCTTAGTTTCCTGCATGGCATACACGTAAACATTAAATACGAGCCTCGATCGGCTCTCAGGTTATCCTGTGAATCGGCTCAAGGAGCCGATCCACCCATGATTCGTACGAGGTGCACGAATATATGGTGGTCCTGCTTGATCAAGATAAAGCTAAAGCGATCTACGACGATTTAGGGTTTTCACCGCATAATCGGATCATCCTACTCACGATTGGGCCTCGCGGCCACGCACGGTGATCGTAAGCCGATCCTAGACAAGGCCTAAAAACCAACACGAGGTTGATCCCCGGAACATCCTGTCTAGGACTAGCAAACGACACCCTACGTGCCGCTGGATCCTCCAACCCTTTGTAAGGCCTAACTATTGCAGATATTAAACTAACCCTTGAAGAACAAGGGGCAACCGTAACGGATCGGATCTACTAAATAATGATCAAGCGGGGTGCCGCCCCTACACCTAAGATAGGTGTAAGGGCGGCTAGATATGCAAGGGTTGCACTACGATAGCATGAACAACGAGAATAAGCTTGTGCTGCCTAGATCGCAAGATGCGATCTAGGCAGCATGATGCTTACCGGTAGAAACCCTCGAGACGAAGGAGTTGGCGATGCGCCGAGATTGATTTGTGGTTGAACGTTGGTTGTTGTTTATTTCATAAACCCTAGATACATATTTATAGTCCAGGGGACTTTCTAACGTGGGAATAATCCCAACCGTGCACGAGGCAAACTCTAACTAACCGACACGTAATCTACTACGTTACAGATACAAGGGCAAACTAGCCCAAACTTTGCATAACAGGCCGATTCACGTAATTCTTCCATGTATATTCTTCAAATCCATCTTGATCGCGGCCCACCTCTGACTCGGTCAAATCCTGGTGATAACACATGCCCCCCTGGTTTTGATAATGATAATTTCAAAACCACTCTGTTTTTCCTGCGAAGGGTCATGTCGTGGCAGAGCAGAACCGTTGCAGTATCCTTCATCATGATGCCCTGTCTTCTCAGCTTCTCTGCAAAATTCGATAGCTTTAGCATCATCTCCTCGGAAACTGCAATGGCATTAAATCTCCACCAGGCTCCTCATTATTTAACCGTGCCGATCGATTAGCCCTCTTCATCCTCTTCCTCTGTTCTAGCTATCGGCACCAAAAAACCCTCTTCCCCTGTAGCAATGTCTTCCTCTTCCTCTGTCTCCTCCGGCCTCTCCCTCCAATCTTTTTCCTCGAGCGAGCCGGAGTGGAACTCCGATCACGGACCAGACGGCGACCTGCCTCTGACCGATGGGGAAGACGACCTCAAGTTCCTCATCGAAGGGGAGCTGATAAGCAAAAGCGAAGACGATGATGATGACGAGGAGGAGGAGGAGGAGGATGAATCCTCCTCCTCCATCGGGTACCCGCCGACAAAGCGCTTCCGCTCTTGGGCGGACAGCGAGGATGAGGATGATGACGAGGAAGACAAAGCTCCGGCTGAGGGCTGGGGCAGCAGCGACGAGGAACTTCCTGGGAGCAGCGCCGACGACATCGACGACGGCGACGATGAGGACAGCGACAACTAGTAGAGTAGGACTAGTAGTAGCAGTGCACTAGGCACCAGATCCCCCTTTTGAGAGCCATCGGCTCTTTCCTGTAAAGCCGCTCCTTTGAATTAATGAAAATTGTTCTTCCAATTCATCTTTCAATTAATCCAATCCCAACCCTTCCGCTTGCCACACCAAGACCGATAGCAACGTATCGGATTCTTTTTCCTTAGACGCCCATGAAGCCGGACTCAAATATCGCTTAGACCGTCAGTCAAGCACTTCTCAAATTCAGACTGCGATTTGATACCTGACCATAAAATTTCGCAATCCCATAGCCGATGACTACTCATCGGCTATTTTGAGAATCCAGTCTCTTTCCTTTTCTCGCAGCAACAGGACGGTCCAATCCCCGTAAAAGCCGACGGCTCCCTTTTCCGGCTCCTCTTCGTAGCTTTAGCAGCCTTCTTCTGCAATGCCTCACCACTTTCGGAGAAGATTACGGTGCAGGGTCAGCCGATGCAACTCCAATTGGCTCCAAAAACAGAGCATCTACCAAGTTAGTTGCCCCCCGAGCCTTAATCAAGGCGAGAATAGTAATGAATCAGCCAAATGTGTCACCATCGGCTTTCAAGTTATAATGCAGAACCAGCCGATTCCAATAAAATCGGCTCTCCAAAGCAAGGATTTTTTAGGGCGAGCTGCCCCCCGGGCCTCTTCAGCTCCCATCAAAACGTGGCAGGGAAGCGACGCAACAACCTCTGAAAGTGACATCGTCCAAGCCGCCACCTTAATCCACGCCAGGCAAAAATGCCATAGCCGCTTGATTCGTTATCGGCTGTGCTCATGCTTCTAGGATAGGTATGCTCCCTTTGTTGGACTCGCCCTTAACCTGATCTGCATGCTCACACTGGCACTGCTGAACTTGAAGTCTTGCAGAAGGAGTTGGAGGTCTTTGAGAAGGAATTCATCCAGTAGAGCCTCTCCTTGTAACTCAACAACTGCTCCATCGGGCTTCTGCTTACATCAGCTGTACCTCTTGAGTCGATAGCCATGCATCGGCTTTTTATTCTAAAGTCGATGTCTGTGCATCGGCTGTATTTTTTTTTTACTGGCCGATTTTTGATTTTTCTAGTCGGCCCCCAATGTTTCACTGCACACATGTTCATCTGCACATGTTCATCTGATTAGGTGCCCCCCCGAGTCGAATCTGTCAGGTAACTGCAGATATCGGCTCTGTAGTTTAGCCAAGGCATTGTGTTTGCACGTCGGCTCTGGTAGGACCAATGTTGATTCTTCTTAACTCACTAGCCGACGTAAAAACCGCTGCCAAGTAGATTAATGTTGAACACAAGCAGAACATGTGGTGAAGATAATTTTGGCCGATTGCTGGAATCGGCCTCCATATTGATTGAAGCGCTCAATGAAGGCTCTGTAATGTTCCTTCATAGATCCTTGGGGCCGATCCCAAGGATCGGCCTCTCCACGTTTGCTCATCGGTTTGTTCTCGCTACACGGTCAGGCCGGTGGATAAGACCAGCCCAACCTCGTCCTTTGTCATGTCGATGTGCTCGCTGTCATCCACCTTGAGTGCATCGTGTAATCCTGGAGCACTAAGCTCCATCGGAAGGACGAGCACCATGTTTGTGCCAGCCGATGTATCATCATCGGCTTTCCTTTGCTTGGGGCGCCACTCCATTTTCCGTGGTCGACCCTCTTTATCCAGGGTTCGCTGAACTTTCGCAGCCAGATCAGGTCGCGCCTTCCTTAGCGTATGCAGGTATAACCTTTCGGCTTCCTCCAAGCCGCGCAATCGCTGAACCCTGTGCTTTTGGGAACGGCTGAGTCCATCAGGGCACCACCTTGGCCGGTGGTACCTGTCTTCTTCTTCTTCTCCCTCGTCTTCCAAATCCTCAAGATCGTCCATCCGAGGGGACTCAGCGCGTTTGCTTCGAGGCGGGAGGGGTCCTAAGCGTTGGAACACGGACACGTTGGCTGCTTCCTTCTTCTTCTGGTTACATTCTGGGCAATTGCCGATTGTGGGCAATCGGCTCATTCCTGAATCCCAGCAGTGTCTGAAGAAGGGACAGTCCCAGTGCCTATCCTCGTCGTCTTGCTCCCTTGACTTTTCTCTGGCACGGCGCTCGTACTCCTCCTCATCGCGATCATGCCGACGATGTCTTCTGGCTTCTCTAGCCAGACGATATCTTTCATCACCATCGCTGGACCGTCGGCGTTGGTCATACTGACTCACATACTTGTTGAGGAGGTGATCAGAGAGGGGTCGCTGATATCTTATGTTCTTCACTTCTCCCTCTGTGACGTAGCGCTTGCCATCGTGACGGAGCCGATCGCGTGGAGCGGCCTCCTCTGTGTCCTTGCTACGAGAGCAGCTGCCCTCGTCTCCATCCTTGCCAGAGTGGTGCCCAGGTCCTACCATGTTGATACTGAACGAGGATCCTGGCTGGCAACCTTCAGGGTAAGTGCACTCCACCATGTTAACGGCGGGGAAGGGGTGAGTGTCGACCTTCATGGCGTACTGGTTGAAAATCAGTCGTCCTTGTTCTATCGCCATTTGGATCTGCTGACGCCACACCCTGCAGTCGTTGGTGGCATGGGAGAGCGAATTATGCCATTTGCAGTATGGCTTTCCATTCAGCTCCTGAACCGTGGGGAATTTGAGACCTTCGGGTATCTTCAACTGCTTCTCCTTGAGCAGGAGGTCGAAGATTTGCTCAGTTTTGGTCACGTCAAAATCAAACCCTCTAGGCGGGCCTGGTGGCTTAACCCATTTGCAGGACACGGGGGTTGCCCCCCGAGTCCATTCAGCCACTGCTACCTCTTGATCTCCCGCAGAAACTTCGTCTTCCCCTGCTTCGACCAGGACTACTGCACGCTTGAATTTGTCCTGGTACAAGTCCGGGTGGCGCTTTTCATATGCTGACAGTTTCTGATCCATGTGCGCCAGCGAAGGATAGTCTGCTTGGGAGGCCATGTCCTTGATTTGTGAGGCAAGGCCCACCACTGCCAATTCGACTGCTTCTTTTTCAGTCACATGAGCCGAATAACATCGGTTCCTTAGATTTCTGAAGCGCTGGATGTATTCTGCCACAGTTTCTCCACGCTTCTGACGTATCTGTGCAAGATCAGCAAGGCCAGACTCGGAAGCTTCTGAGTGAAACTGCATGTGGAACTGTTCTTCCAACTGCTTCCAAATCCGGATCGAGTCTGGTGGCAACGAGGTGTACCACCCGAAAGCCGATCCCGTGAGGGACTGTGCAAAGAACCTCACGCGTAGTGGATCCGACGCTGAGGCCGTTCCTAGCTGTGCCAAATATCGGCTCACATGCTCGATGGAGCTGGAACCATCTGATCCACTGAACTTGGAAAAGTCAGGGAGCCGATACTTGGGTGGTAGCGGGACCAACTCGTATTCATCGGGGTACGGCTTGGAATAGCCGATTGTCCTCCTTTTCGGCACCATGCCGAACTGGTCCCTGAGGATCGTGCTGATCTGATCCGCGGTGCCGGGCCGCAGGAGTCGAACTACGAAGATTCGCCGGGGTGGCGTACTTAGCCAGCCATGCTTGCTTTTCCAGCTCGAGCCAACTGCAGGAGCTGTGCTCGGAGGTTCGTCGGGGTGGCATATTTAGCTAGCCACGTACGCTTCTCAAGATCTGTTGCTAACGTTCCTCCCGCTTCCCGTAAGTCCCCGATGTTGCGGCCTGGTTTGTGAGCGCCCGCCACGCGCAGCCTGGCACGTATGTGCACATGTATCCGTGAGGGATCTCCTTAGGCGCCTCATGCAAGAACTGCAGTCACTAGGGTCACCACCGATCTTGTAGACGACGAATGCCGGTGAATTCGGCACTTCGGTGCTGCCAACGCAAATGGCAGCGGTGGACGGGACTGGAGTGGCATCTCTCCTTGGTGTGTCCCGAGAGCTGGTCCCGACGGAGAGTACCGGTGCCTCATGATCTCCTGATCACCCGGAGAGCGACACGCTCCGCAGTGTTCACCAGGTTCTCGCAGTGGCGGTGCAGCGAGTGAGCCACCAAGTAGTTGATCTCCCGACGTAGGGACCTGGTGCGTTCTTCCTCGACGGGGCAGAGGTCTATCCCATCGAGTGCACCATCAGCGAGAACCCCTTCCACCCGATGCCATGTGAACGGGTTACGTGAAAAGAGCCGATGAGGTCGGCTTCGAGGATTGCTTTGACCTCGTCATACTTCTTCTTGAGCTCGTCGGTCAGATCCTCGTACGTGACTGGAGTGCCGTCCGCCATCTCAGATGTAGATGGCGACGTGGTTGATGACGAAGCTTGTCCCACCGGGCGTGCCAGAATGTGTTGCGGTCAAAACCCACCGGCGAGCAGCGACGGGCAACACAGTAGAGCCGGGAACAACTTAGGGCTGCGGCTAGCCCTGGTCCCTCCGAGCGACGGCCCGCAAAGCCTCTGGTACACACGTCCGATGCTGGTGCAAGGGCGTGCCACCTGACCTATACCTGGTCAGGAAGGTGATGGAGATGCCTCACTTAGTTTCCTGCATGGCATACACGTAAACATTAAATACGAGCCTCGATCGGCTCTCAGGTTATCCTGTGAATTGGCTCAAGGAGCCGATCCACCCATGATTCGTACGAGGTGCACGAATATATGGTGGTCCTGCTTGATCAAGATAAAGCTAAAGCGATCTACGACGATTTAGGGTTTTCACCGCATAATCGGATCATCCTACTCACGATTGGGCCTCGCGGCCACGCACGGTGATCGTAAGCCGATCCTAGACAAGGCCTAAAAACCAACACGAGGTTGATCCCCGGAACATCCTGTCTAGGACTAGCAAACGACACCCTACGTGCCGCTGGATCCTCCAACCCTTTGTAAGGCCTAACTATTGCAGATATTAAACTAATCCTTGAAGAACAAGGAGCAACCGTAACGGATCGGATCTACTAAATAATGATCAAGCGGGGTGCCGCCCCTACACCTAAGATAGGTGTAAGGGCGGCTAGATATGCAGGGGTTGCACTACGATAGCATATGATATTAAGAGCAATGCTAACCCTAACATATCTAAGATAACTACGTTGCTCGCCATCAAAAAGGCTTCAGTACGAGCAACGCATGAACAACGAGAATAAGCTTGTGCTGCCTAGATCGCAAGATGCGATCTAGGCAGCATGATGCTTACCGGTAGAAACCCTCGAGACGAAGGAGTTGGCGATGCGCCGAGATTGATTTGTGGTTGAACGTTGGTTGTTGTTTATTTCATAAACCCTAGATACATATTTATAGTCCAGGGGACTTTCTAACGTGGGAATAATCCCAACCGTGCACGAGGCAAACTCTAACTAACCGACACGTAATCTACTACGTTACAGATACAAGGGCAAACTAGCCCAAACTTTGCATAACAGGCCGATTCACGTAATTCTTCCATATATATTCTTCAAATCCATCTTGATCGCGGCCCACCTCTGACTCGGTCAAATCCTGGTGATAACAGTAAGTTTTGCTGTACTAGTTCATACTTGTGTTTGCTTCAAACAACCTTGCTATCCTAAGCCTTGTATTGAGAGGGAATACTTCTCATGCATCCAAATCCTTGAGCGAAAAACTATGCCATTTGTGTCCACCATACCTACCTACTACATGGTATTTCCCTACCATTCCAAAGTAAATTGCTTGAGTGCTATCTTTAAACACTTCAAAAGTTATTACCTCTTATTTGTGTCAATGTTTTATAGCTCATGAGGAAGTATGTGGTGTTTATCTTTCAATCTTGTTGGGCAACTTTCACCAATGGACTAGTGGCTTCATCCGCTTATCCAATAATTTTGCAAAAAGAGCTGACAATGGGATTCCCAGTCCCAAATTAACTAACCTTCATAATTTTACAAAAAAAATAGACACTCCTCCATGGTATGTGATTGTTGGACGGCACCCGAGGATTCGGTTAGCCATGGCTTGAGAAAGCAAAGGTGGGGAGGAGTGTCATCTAAATAAAACTAAAATAAAAGGCACTCCTTCATGGTATGAGATTGTTGGCAGGCACCCGAGGATTCGGTTAGCCATGGTTTGTGAAAGCAAGGTTGGAAGGAGTGCCACCCAAAAATAAAAATGTTTCATGGGAGCCGCTCTTTGAAGGTTTGTCTGGCAAGGGGGTTAGAGTGCCCACTACCATTCATTGACAACAACAAACACCTCTCAAAACTTTACTTTTATGCTCTCTTTATGTTTTCAAAATAAAAGCTCTAGCACAAATATAGCAATCGATGCTTCCCTCTTCGAAGGGCCATTCTTTTACTTTTATGTTGAGTCAGTTCACCTACTTCTTTCTGTCTTAGAAGCAAACACTTGTGTTAACTGTGCATTGATTCTTACATACTTGCATATTTGCATTCATCATATTACTTTATGTTGACAATTATCCATGAGATATGCATGTTGAAAGTTGAAAGCAACCGCTGAAACTTAATCTTCCTTTGTGTTGCTTCAACACCTTTACTATGAATCTATTGCTTCATGAGTTAACTCTTATGCAAGACTTATTGATGCTTGTCTCGAAAGTACTATTCATGAAAAGTCTTTGCTATATGATTCAGTTGTTTAATCATTATCTTTATCATTGTCTTGAATCGCTGCATTCATCTCATATGCTTTACAATAGTATGATCAAGATTATGTTGGTAGCATGTCACTTCAAAAATTATCTTTTATCGTTTACCTACTCGAGGACGAGTAGGAACTAAGCTTGGGGATGCTGATACGTCTCCAACGTATCTATAATTTCTGATGTTCCATGCTTGTTTTATGACAATACCTACATGTTTTGTTCACACTTTATGATGATTTTATGCGTTTTCCGGAACTAACCTATTGACGAGATGCCGAAGTGCCAGTTCCTGTTTTCTGCTGTTTTTGGTTTCAGAAATCCTAGTAAGGAAATATTCTCGGAATTGGACGAAATCAACGCCCAGCATCTTATAATTGGACGAAGCTTCCAGAACACCCGAGAGCCACCAGAGGGGAGCCCTGGGGGCCCCACACGCCACCCTGGCGCGGCCAGAGGGGGGCGCCCCCTATGGTGTCATCGCCTCGTCAGCCCTCCGACTCCGCCTCTTCGCCTATTTAAAGGTCCTTGACCTAAATCTTCGATACGAAAAAGCCACGGTACGAGAAACCTTCCAGAGCCGCCGCCATCGCGAAGCCAAGATCTGGGGGACAGAAGTCTCTATTCCGGCACGCCACCGGGACGGGGAAGTGCCCCCGGAAGGCTCCTCCATCGACACCACCGCCATCTTCATCACCGCTGATGTGGTGACCCTGCATACCACTGCATGTTGTAGTATGCCAGTCGTTGATATAACATTCAGGAAGTACCATTCCGCAAATATTACATCCCTCAGAGTAGTACAACAGAACATAGCAGGTCCATAACTCATTCATTTATTATTACAAGCATAATACACATATCGTCTCGGAGCTCCTCTTGGGTCCTAAGAGGGATACTCCTGGGTTCGAGGCGAACCCATCTTAACTTACAATATAGAAGTTTCACTAAGTTATATATTTATTCTCTCGAGCAGCTAAGTATTAAGAGTTCGCACTTCTCGGCTACTGCTACTACTCGGTGCTTCTAGGCTTGATCTCCTCCGGAAGCCTCCCCGGTTCCGTAGACTATAAGGTAGTCTACGCCTTCAACACCTCCAGAGAGGTCTGGTTCTTCATAGCCGATGATCTCGGCTCCTTCAGGGTTGTCGTAGTCCTCCTCCAGACGGTTCATACAATCTAAGCAAGGGATTTAAGAGTGGGATGAGTACGAGCGTAGTCAACAAGTTCATTATAGATAAGAGGTGTTTAATGCACTAGCTACGATATTAGACCAGAAAGTCTAATACCAATGCAGGTTTTGATAAACATTTCTTCAAGAGGTTGCTTTTATTTCAAAGAGCTATGTCCGTCAGCCTTCACCGGTTTACTAGAACTTCATGGAGCTCCTTTCCGGCCGCGTTCGCAGTTCCATATCCTGTAACAGGAGTGACAGGTCACGGTTCTTTACACTCTGCAGAGGTGTGTTGCTTTACCCATAAGAGATCTTAACCTTGGTGCCAACCGGGCAGCTTTCCCATCCACACTTCCTTCGGTGTGAGGCCCGGTATAAGGTCTAGCCAATCATGTTCCTCTGCTACCTCGCACACCCACCCTTTGTTGCATACCCCGACCCTGGGTCCTCGCCGGTCCCATTATTCCCACTCACGGGTGGACCCCGACCACGACAACAGTTTGGGACTCGTTAACCAAACTCCTTCGCCGGTAGCTGCAACCCATCATAGACCGCAATACCGTGGGGACTTAAGGCTTCCCCAGCCAACCGCTTGTTCTTCGGGCGACAAGTGTCTACGGACTATGCCGTGGGGACTTAAGGCTTCCCCAGCCAACCGCTCGCCCCCGACAGATACAAGTGTCTACGGTAAAGCGCATCCGTTGATGTACGAGAGGTGGAAACACTTTTGACTACTCCGTCCCACTCCGGATCTTATGGTTAACACGGATATTACGGCACAAGAATCACTGGACGACATTTGTTGTTAATCCTAGATGGATATAAACCCTTGCAATGGAACCTCCACCATATCAACACAATCCATGGTTCCATTGCCCACCACATAGTCATATTCATAGTTATGAAAGTAGTGGTTTTGGTTTTTATGCAATAGTGATAATCATAGTACTTTGCAAGTAATTTGATAAAGATACTCAAATGGTATGAGCAAGTGATGAACTTGCCTGAACACTGCAAAGTTTTGCAGTTGGATGGTGTGGACTGACCCTTGTCCTCTGTTTCTGAAAAATAGCATCATTGTCCGATAAGGGCAATGGTTAAAGAAGCAATTATGCATGATTCCAGTTTTAGGGTTTGTTCCCCCTTCCGATGTCAATATTATTTCATCTAAGAGGTTAATACTAAGATTGATTTGGAGATACTCTATTTAGGGTAAATACAACCTTGAAATGTTGTCAAGGTGTTTTTGAAGTCCAAAATGCATTAATGGACTTATTTTCATTATTGAAAATAATATGTTTGATTTAAATGATTATTTAAATCATCAAATTAAGACTTATTCTTAGTTGTCTTCAAAAATTTCCTTTGACATTTTATTTAGATAGAGAATTTTATGCTGATCAACTTTCATATTTTAATTATTTTTTTAGAGCTTTTAAACATTTCTTATGTAATTTCAAAGTTTTTGTATTTAAGTAATTTTGTGAAATGACCATAATGCCCCTGGGCCCACCTGTCAGGGTGGCCCAGCGGGTTAGGTCGAACCCAAGCCACCCTTTCGGCTCGGTCGGCCCACTCGCTCGTCCTCTCCTCTTCGCGCAGAAACCCTAACTTCCCCTCGACTCTCTGGCGATGCCGTGGTCGCCGCCACCTTCGCCGAGATTCTCCGGCCATCTCCGGCCAACTCCGGCGACGAGATGCGGCGGATCTGGACCGCCTCACGACGGCGCACCAGATCCTCCGGCTAGATCTGCTCGCTGTCTCCTTCTTCGCTCGCCCCCATCGCGTTCGCCCGCACGGCCATGAGGTTGCGCGGTGATGCGCCGCTCATCGGCGACCTTGGCGCCGTGACGCCACCGTGGGCGCTGCCGTGGTGGTGATTGGGCGCTCGCGCTCGGCGACGCCAGGCCTGGCCGCGGCTTGGCGCTGCCATGGTTGGCCCGTGCCGCCATGGCACACTGTGGTGCTCCGCCCAGGTACGTGCGCCTCCATTCTCTTCCTGGCTTCTTCCTTCACTGTCATGCTCTACCACTTGAGCTTGCTGTGCATGCGTGTGTGCTACTGCTGCACCTCTGGCTAGCTGCTGCTCTTGCTCTGCTGCCATGGCCTAAGCTGTGCTGCTGCTGTTCTTGCTATTGGCCCTACTGGCCTTGGCCAGTGTTGTCCAGGACATGCTAGTGCTTGCTTTTCTTTCTGAATTCCTGTTCTGTGTCTCTGTTCTAGTTGCTATACTTGCCAGAATTCAAGTGTGATCATGTGTGATACCCTGGCTTGATTACAGTGTGCAATTTCTTGCAAATTTGCAAGTGCCAGAGCCATTGTGGCTTATTCTGGTGCTCAGATTTATGATGGTGCTCAATTGAGCATTACTGTGGGCTTGACAGTGTTATTAAATAAGGATTTGATGTGTGCCTTGCTTGTGCATTTTGATCCAGTGGCTCATCAAGTCTTTGATGTGCTCCTGGATACAATCATAAGTCATTTATTCAGTTATCTGTTTTATTCAGTTATGACTTGGTGTAGTTCTGCAATAGATGGTTAATTCCTGTTGCTATGGTTGGCTATGATAATCTGTAGCAAAAGCTAGTGGTGCCCTGATGATTATCTGTTCATCATTTGCTTAAGGATAGCTGCTGTGCTTCCTTCTGTGACTCTCTGGTGCTCATCCAGTGTTGTATGTGCCTTTTATAGGCTTGGACTATGTGTGCTGGTGCTTGCTCAAGCATTAGTGGATGCTTGCAGTGATCCATTGGGTCACTGACAAGATGTTGGTGCTTTGGTTACTTATCTGTTTCATTTATCTGTAATTCCTTGCTTGGCTAAGTGGATAAATGATGTGAACTGCTTGCAGTGGTGATCATCTTACAGTTAATTAGATTGAACTAGAGGGATGCCAACCACTGGTTGGGTAGCCTAGCTCATACTGTACCTTACTAGGTGATGATGTGATGCTTTGGTGACTTTCTTGTGTGGCTAGGTAGCTGTTGTGACCCTAGCAGGCTTTGTCTGCTAGAAATGGTTGCTCCTACCTCTATTGGATGCTTCTGTGCACTAATCCTGGTAGTCTTTCATAGGCTGCTAGGTTATTTGATGTTGAAATCATACTGGACAGATAACTGTCCAATCTTCTGATGGCTTTGCTAGCTGTGTGTTGCTAGGTGAATCTGGGTGGCTAGATAGGGATTAGTTCCTTGCTGGATTTCCCTGGTTAAGTCACTTTTAATTCTGTTGGCTTAATCAGTGTTCCCTTGGATACATTCCTAATGGTTTTACCCTAATTTTGCTTGCATCATATGGCTGGTAGCCAAATGATGATACAAACAGGGTACTCACTCCCTTTTGCTTGTGTGTGTTTGATGCACATGCTTATTTATGAGCAAGACAGATGCTTGCTCATGATTCTTATGTATACCTCACTCCAGCTCCTAGAAATGGGTGTTGGTGTAGAGGCTTGCTTCGGTGATTGCTTGATTTGCTTGTCATGCTCCTCCTAGCAAGCTTGTGGTGTTGGATTTAAATGATGTGGCTGTTTGAGCAGGTTGAACAGCAGTGGATGTTCTTCCTGTTCTTGAGTTCTTGGTTTTCTGATGAACTTACCCTGCTGCTTTGTCGATGAATGAGCTAGGGTTTACTGTGGAAAAGGTTTTATATCATCCTTGTTGTGCTCATATGGTCGACAGCTGAGCCTGGCATACTTGGGTGACTCACTGCTCTGTGTGTGTGCTGTGCTCCATGCACACAGCCTTGTGAGCAGGCTGTGTGTGTGTAACCTGATGCTTTGCATCAGGCATGGGACTTGGCTGTGAGATGGATCAGCTCGGCAGCCTTGGTCATATCCACTCAATTCAATATTTTTGCTAACCTGCCAAGTGGCATTGCCACTTGGCATAATGTTGTGTTGGTTTTGTTTGTGTGCAGGGATCAAGCAATTGATCAAGATGAACATGGAGATCATCAAGTCCAAGATCAGATGATAATTACCTTGTAGTATTTAGGATAGAATCATAACTTGTACCTTTCTTTTATTTTCATTTTCTATTTTTTTCCAATTTGTGTAATGTGTTGTAATATATCATATTTCTATTCTGGATATTGTAAATGACATTGTATTATGTGTGATTATCAATAAAGCTCAAGTTTCCTTAATGAGCTTTATCTAAGGGTTATATTATTTATACTCTTGATTACTTATAATTATTTATTGAATTAACTCAAGTTTGAATTATGGAATATCATTTGATGTTTGAATTTGAAATTCAAATTCAAATTTGGTTTGAATTCAATGATGCAACTTAATTTGGAATTCAATCATGCAACTTAGGATTGTGATGCATCTTCTCTTCTCTCTTCTCAAAACCCTAATCTAGTTAAGTAGGAACAAGTTCATCGCACTCTCGAAACCCTAACCCTGTAGGATGTCGAGAGAGAAACCTGTCCCCCTTCATTGCAGTTTTGTTTTAAAAGCGCGAAATTTCCCCAGAATTTACGATGCAATGCACATCCCTTTCTAAAATCTACCCCTCGATCGTCTCTAAACCTGGGACATTACAGCCTATCCCCCTTAAAGAAAACTTCGTCCCGAAGTTGTGGTTGTAATACCTGAAGAGTTCGGGGTATGTTTTCCTCAGGTCTTCTTCCTTTTCCCAGGTGGCTTCCCTCTCGGGATGATGCTTCCATTGTATCTTGCAGTACTTTATAGCTCTATTCCTGAGTTGTTTCCAGTTCTCCTCGAGAATCTTCGCTGGCTTCTCGATGTATGTCAAATCTGTTTGTAACTCGAGCTCTTCATGTGATACTGGCTCATCTGGGGTCTTCAAACACTTTCTGAGTTGCGACACATGGAATACGTTGTGAACCTGAGATAACCTTCCCGGTAGTTCCAATTCAAAGGCTAACCCTCGGTTTTGACTCAGAATCTTGAAAGGTCCGATGTATCTAGGGCTTAACTTTCCCTTTACTCCAAATCTCTGAAGTCCTTTCATCGGGCTCACCTTGAGATATACCATGTCTCCAACTTGTGGCTCCCATGTCCTTCTCTTCTGATCGGCATAACTCTTTTGCCGGCTTTGGGCGATCTTGAGCCTATCTCTTATAATGTCAATAATTCGTTGCTTTTCCTTGACATAATCAGGATTGAACTCTTTACTTGCTCCAGCTTCATACCAGCATATGGGTGATCTACACTTTCTTCCATACAGAGCTTCGAACGGTGCCATCTTGATGCTGCTTTGATAGCTATTATTGTATGAAAACTCTGCTAGTGGCAAATGCTCCTCCCATGATCCTCCGAAGTCTAGGGCACAAGCCCTAAGCATATCCTCTAGAATCTGGTTAGTTCTCTCTGTTTGTCCACCTATCTGAGGATGATAGGCGGTACTATAGTCCAACTTGGATCCTAAAGCTTCGTGTAGTTGCTTCCAAAATGCTGACGTGAACACGGATCCTCGATCCGACACGATCTTCTTGGGTACTCCATGTTTACTCACGATCTTTTTGATGTAAAGATCGATGAGTTTTTCTCCTTTATCCTGCTAATTTACCGCTAAGAAGTGTGCAATTTTCGTCAACCGGTCCACGATTACCCATATCATGTCCTTCTTTTTATTGGTCATGGGTAGTCCGGTGATGAAATCCATTCCTATCTCCTCCCATTTCCATTCTGGAATGGGTAAAGTTTGTAACTTTCCTGCCGGACTCTGGTGTTCAGCCTTCACCCTTTGGCAGGTATGGCATTCCGCCACATATTGTGCTATTTCTCTCTTCATATTGTTCCACCAGAATAGCTCCTTTAGATCCATGTACATCTTTGTACTCCCCGGATGAATGGAATATGGTGTTTGATGGGCTTCTCGGAGTATTACTTCCTTGATTTTAGCAATATCCGGAACACAAATCCTCTTCTGGAACCATAATGATCCCGATTCTCCTCGGTGAAATTCTGATGGTCTTCCTTCATCTATTCTTCTCATCTCCTCCACGATGAATGGATCGTCCAACTGACCCATCATTATCTCATTCTTCAAGTTAACATTTAGCTCATCGGCTACTTGTAAAGCCGATAGTCTTTCATGAGCTTCTTTCTCCCAAAGTTGTATCTGGGCTTGGCTTATTTCCTTCCTCAATTCTGGTGATAACTCTTGTTCCACTCCGCCAGTGCTCTTCCTACTCAAGGCATCTGCTACAACATTGGCCTTTCCTGGAGTACAATTGATGGTCAAATCATCATCCTTGATCAGTTCAAACCATCTTTTCTGCCTCATATTGAGTTCCTTCTGAGTGAAGAAGTATTTGAGACTCTTATGATCCGTATAGAGCTCACACTTGGCTCCATAGAGAAAATGTCTCCAAGTTTTAAGTGCAAATACGACTGCTGCTAATTCTAAGTCATGTGTTGGATAATTCACTTCATGAGGTCTGAGTTGCCTCGATCCATAAGATATTACTTTCCGATCTTGCATGAGTACGCAACCCAATCCATGCTTGGATGCGTCACAGTATACGGTGTAATCTTTGCCAACTTCAGGAACTGCTAACACCGGTGCTGTGGTGAGTTTCTCCTTCAGAGTTTGAAAACTCTTCTCACACTCCTCTGACCACACAAATGGTGTGTTCTTCCTTAACAGCTTCGTCATTGGTCCTGCTATCTTGGAGAATCCTTCAATGAATCTCCGATATTATCCTGCCATTCCTAGGAATCCTCGGATTTCCTTGACAGTCTTGGGTGCTTCCCATTCTAAAACTGCTGCTACCTTGCTTGGGTTAACAGCTATTCCATCTTTGCTAATGACATGACCAAGAAATTCCACTTGATCTAGCCAAAATTCACACTTGCTGAACTTGGCATAGAGTTGATGTTCTCTTAGTGTTTGCAACACTAACCTCAGATGTTCAGCATGTTCTGCTTTGTCTTTGGAATAGATCAAGATATCATCAATGAATACGATGACAAACTTGTCTAAATAGGGCATGAAGATCTTATTCATAAGATTCATGAAGATTGCTGGGGCATTGGTTAGTCCAAAAGGCACTACAAGGTATTCATGATGTCCATACCTTGAGACAAAGGCTGTTTTCGGAACGTCTTCCTTCTTGATCTTTATCTGGTGATAACCGGATCTTAGATCAATTTTGGAAAAGACTCCCGCGCCTCTAACTTGATCGAATAGATCTTGTATTCTTGGAAGTGGATACTTGTTCTTGATTGTGACATTGTTCAAATTCCTGTAATCTCCGCACATCCTTCTACCTCCATCTCTTTTATCAACGAAAATCACAGGTGATCCCCATGGTGATACACTCTCCTGTATGAATCCTTTCTGTTCCAAGTCATCCAATTGCTCCTTAAGTTCTTTCAACTCCTTAGGCCCCATCTTATATGGTGCTTTAGCAATCGGAGTTGTTCCTGGAATTAGGTCGATAGTGAATTCTATCTCCCTATCTGGTGGCATTCCAGGTAATTCCTTAGGAAACACATCCTGGAATTCATTTACTACAGGTATATCTTCCAACTTCACCTCCTTCATGCTGTTCAGTTGTAGCTCAACTTCAATCTGTGTATGCTTGTCTCCTTGGTAGATCATTCTACTTCCATCGGGGCTTTTCAAAGACACAGTCTTGTTCACACAGTCGATCAATGCCCCGTTAGCTTCTAACCAGTTCATACCAAGAATGACATCAATGTCTTTCATCGGTAAAATGAACAGGTCTGCGTCAAATGCGCACTTATTGATCATGATGACTTGTTTTTGTTTGGTATGAGTTACTACTATCATTCCCCCCGCAGAAAGTATGGTTATGGGTGTATCTAAGTTAGTGCAACTAATCCCATGTTTGATGATGAATTGTTGAGAAATGAATGATGTAGTTGCACCAGTATCAAAAAGTACTTTGCCAGGATGAGTGAGTATCTGGAGCGTACCTATCACTGCCTGATCGGAGTTAACCACCTCCTCCAGACTGGTGCAGTTCAACTTGCCGAAGGGTTTCTTGTTCTTCCAGTTCCCTCCGTTATTTCCTCCTCGGCTTCCTCCTCCTCCTGACTGACCTCCTCCAGTATTTCTCTTGGGGCAGTCCTTCAGCATGTGCCCCTCCTGGCGACAACCAAAGCATATTATCCTTGGCTTCTTGCAATCCTTGGCAAAATGCCCTGGAAGTCCACAGCTTCGGCAAACCATTGGATTAGCAGTCTGAAACGCTTGGTTCCTCCTGCTATTGTAGTAGTTGCCGTTGTTGTTGTTGTTGTTGTTGTTGTTGTTGTTGTTGTTGTTGTTGTTGTACCTTGGCTTGAAAATCAAGCTGGTATTGGGCTTGTTACTAACAAACCTCTTAGGCTCAAACTTGGCCTTCTTTCTCTTTTCTTCTTGCAGCTGCTTGAAGTCATCTTCAAGAGTGATGGCTGCATCCACCAACTCTTGGAACTCTGTTGCTCTCATCATCCGGAGCTGTACCTTGAACTGGGGACTTAACCCCCGCAAGAACCTCTTCTTCTTCTTGTCCTCGGTGTTGACCTCCTCAACAGCGTACCGAGACAACTTTGAAAACTCCCTGACATAAGTCAGGATAGCTTTATCCTTCTGCTCGAGACTTTCAAATTCTCGACGCTTCAGTTCCACAATGCTTTCAGGGACATTGGATTCCCTGAATTTCCTTGCAAATTCCTCCCAGGTGAATACCTTTCCAGCCGGATAAACGGCTACGATGTTGTCCCACCATGATGCGGCAGGTCCACACAACAAGTGTGTAGCATAACGGACCTTCTCCTGGTCGTTGCAACCAACAGTGTTGAGCTTTCGCTCAGTGTCCATAAGCCAGTCCTCCGCGTCCATTGGCTCAGGCGCGTATGCGAAAGATATAGGCTTGGTGTTCTGGAAGTCTGATAAGGTGACTCCCTGATTCTCGGGTCTCTCCACCCGGTTCTGTTGCAGCAGCTCCTGGAAGAATTTATTCTGCTGCTCCAATGTTATACGTTGCCTTTCTTCCATCATATGCATGTAATAAACGAAGTTCTGCTGCGTCATGGGTGGTGGTGGTGGTGGAAACTGATTCCTGGCTGCTTCGTCAGCCTCTTCCTTCTGTTTCGCCTCGCGCTCCATGCGCTGCGCTTCTGTCTCCTCACCTACCGGTCCCGACATAACCCCCTAGTTCTGCAACACAAGATGATACTCATAATTACTCCATGCGCAAGTTTTATGAGCTCAACTTTGTGCACAGAACTAGTCACGCAATGGAAATCAAGAAGCAAATCCAAATCATACAAAACATATACCATGTATATACATACTTAAGTGGTCTTATTACAATACTCAGTGACGTTGTGAGTATGCAAACTCACTTATTGAAGTATATGTACAAATTTCTACAAATATTACATACTATAATACACGTGGTACTTGTGTATTATAGTCTCGCCTCCCTTGGTGGTCTCTAGTCGTGCTTCACTCCCGGTACATCCCAGGCTTCCATCCGGTCGAACGTGTCGTCCTCCTGACAAAACCTGGAACATAAGGTCTCCCCGTCGGCTGGTAGTCGGAATCAGATGATGATCCCAGGGAGAAATCGGTGTTTACGAACTGGTCATTCAGTGCATCATAGTCCACCCATCGGGTGTACTCCCCTGTGACTCCACCATAGGTATTTCCAACATTCGTATCCGACTCAACCTGTATCGGATACCCTCCATCTTCTTACCCATTCCACGAATAACTCTGGTTCTGGGTCGTGGCGTCCTCATTCATCTCCCCATCATAATATACTGAAGTACTATGGGTTCCAGTATCAGATCCCCAACGCCAAACCGTGGAGTTCTCTATAGGAGTCACGGAACGCTGATTGTTTCCGGATTCCTCTCCACCCTCATATCCTCCATAGGAACTACTAAGATAGTTCCCAGGTGTAATGGGTGTAGTTTCTAGTTCAGGGTGGTCAATACTAATGTAGTCACCAGCTGAGTAAACTGGTGTGTGCACCTCATTCTCCATAGGTTCCTTCCCCTTAGTCTCCTCCTTGGACTCAATAAACTCCTCTAGCATTGTATCAATTGCTCCCGTCAAATGACGGTTCAACTGAAATAACAATGATAGTAAGTTGCGGCTATTGTCCATGTACTTAGCGGCTTCTGCTGGTTTGCGTTTTGCATACTTGAAGTGGTTAAGCATAGGATCATCTTCCTCCTCCATATGAGGAATGTGTGTGAATTCGGAACCCATAAGCTCTTTCGTCTTATGCTCCCGAATATCAGTTATGGCTCTCATAATGGCTATGTGGTACGCTGTGTTGATAGTTCTGGCCTCACTTGCTGGCATTACTATGCTCATTCCTAGGGATTCTGGGAGTCTTAGTTGACATAGGCATCCCAAATGGGCCTGCCGAAGATAGTACCCGGGGTTTACTGAAGGCCCACTACCCGAAGAATAAGAAGATTCGGAAGCCCAAGATATTATTAAGGAAAGCTAGAGTTGTAATAGAAAGTCTTATTTGTAATTTTACGGGATGAGTTAGAAACCTTCCCGGACTTTGTAACTTGTACAGCACGAATCCCTCGGCTCCGCCTCCTATATAAGGGGGGGTCGAGGGACGCGGAAATCATCGAATTATTGTTTACAAACCCTAGTTTTCATAATCGTCGAGTACTTTTCAGCTGAAACCTTCGAGATCTACTTGCCCTCTACTTCCAACTAAACCCTAGCCTACAATCCATAGGCATTGACAAGTTAATACCTTGTCAATTGGCGCCGACCGTTTGGACTAGAGGCGTAAGGATCTGATCTCGATGGCACGTTCAAGATCTTCGACATCATCAACTGCAAGCAACGCAATGGATCGAGGTAAACAGATCGCTGCTGGTCCTGTCGATTTTGTTCCTCACCCACCCTCCCGTTTGGATGCATATGGGTATCTGGCGGAGCCTATGGAGATGACGTTCGGAAGGTTTCGCTTTCGCTTCGAGAAGGAAGGATCGTATCGTGTCGAAATTCCGATTTCGTCGGGATCGTCGGCGGTCGATTCCGATTTTTCAAGCTATACATCGTCAACCGAATCAGGAGAAGAAGAAACTTCGTCGTCACGCTACATCAGCATCAGGGCAAGAGAGAAACTCGCCAAGATCTTCAGCGACATGTCGTTTGAGTCATCTGCGGACTCATATATAAGCGATGGCTCAAGCAGTGTCCACAGTTACGACTTCATCGACAAATCTACTACAGTGGGCGAGGTCTTCACCAATCTCAATGATGGTGTCACCAAACCCAACATAGATCTGAACACAAAATATCATCAGATTTATGTCATTGGAGAGCCAAGCAATGACCAATAGGAAACATCTGAGGCTTTCGACGATCTGGGAAATCCATACGTCGATCCCTCCGATCTACGACGAGGCCTGGGCAGTAAATACGTCGGGCCACAGCCGCGACACAGAGTTCGACTCCCGCAAGCAGCGTGGGATAGAGCCGCGAGAGCTATGGATGGATCAGAACCAATGGCCACCACAGCCACGCCAGAGGAATTACAAGCATATCAATATAGGCTCGCACGAGCTGCAAGAGAATTGGAAAACAGCACTGAGTTAAACAGAAGAAAGGAGGCAGCTTCTGCATCCAGCAGGAGAAGGGCAGAGTTGAGTCGACAATCTAGAACTTCGGGTGATAGCCACAGGGAAGCTCGGAACAGAGCAAGATCAAGGTTACAACACATACCCGAAGCAGAAAGAGAGCACCCGGTCCAAAACCTCGACATGTCCTTTATGTCGATAGACACAAGAGGAAACATCATCCCTAAGACACCAGAGGCTGGGTATATGGCGACACATGCTTTTATATCCTCGCATCTAAACCACCTCCAGGAGATCCAAGGGAAACACTATACAACATGGCGATAGCAGGAGTTGGAGCCATGGGGACGGCGTTTGTATCAACACCTCCCGAAGGAACAACAAGGCAAAATAGTCCACGACCTGCGGCAGCAGCAGCAGCAGCTCCTGAGGGACCAAGTGGAGCAAGAGATACGGCAGCACAAGCAAGGGTCGACAGAGCGTGACAAAGCAGAAGAGAACATCGGCAGTCCCCAGAGTTAAACGATGAGGATATGTGCGGTTTGCCATGCTTCACGAGGAGAGTGCGAAAAACTCGAGTACCTTCGGGATTCAAGTTGCCTGATAATTTCAAAAAATTCGACGGCCTTCAAGATCCAGAAGATTGGCTAGTTGATTATCTCGAGACGGTGAAACTCACAGGAGGAACCAGAGCAACAGCTATGCAAAGCATCCAGGTGCATTTGAGTGGAGCCGCACGGTCTTGGATAAAGAAACTCCCTCCAGGATCTATCGACAGTTGGGAAAGCTTCGAGGACGTGTTCGTCAAGAACTTCAGGTCCACGTGCAAAAAACCTGCGTCGTTAGAGGAGTTGAGAGCATGTCAACAAAAGCCAGACGAGCCAATGAGAAAATATATCCAAAGGTGGAACATCATCAAAAACTCGGCAGAAAATATATCTGACGAGAGAGCGATAGATGCGTTTGTCGCAGGAATCAGGCGTGGAGATTTTGTCGAGGACTTGGGAAGGACCAACCCAAAGACAGTATCCGCGTTAATGGAAATAGCAAACAGATGGGCAGATGGAGAAGATGCTGTCCACAACAAACGGCACAGGTCGCCAGAGGAGGACCGTGGTCGAAATTATCAACCGAGGCGACGATTTCCTCGGCAGTACCCGAACTATGATGCTCCAGGACAAATTTCGGTAGGTTTTCGGGCAAACACAGGAGGAAACATCAGAGATGATTATCAGAGAAGCAATGAGCAGCGAGGCGATAATAGAGACGATTCTCGAAACAACAGGCAAAATAGCGGGCCTAGGTTCCCGAGGCCTTTCGTGTCTCCTGAAGAGATGATGAATGGGCCGTGTCAGATGCACTTTTTCCTCGACAGCAACGGAAAAAGACAGTCAGGACATCTGCAGAAAGATTGTCGCAATTTCCAGGCAATGTTAAGGTGGGCAGAGCACGCTAACGCTCGGGCAGCACAGAGAAATCCTCGAGAACCCAGGAGCGAGATTCACTTGCCACCTCCTCCCGCGATTACAGAAGATAATCGACATCAGCTCAGAATAGCGGCAGCACCTCCACCACCACCTTACGTTGATCCTAACTCCAACGGAGCGGTGTCGATGATTCAGAAGGGAAGGCCATCCAATAGAGCTCAGAAAGTAATCTCACGACAAGTGTTCATGGCAGAAAAAATGCCTCCACCAACAGTTGAGTACCTTAATTGGTCAGGGCAAGATATTGGCTTCACCATAGCAGATCATCCGCAGCAAGTTCCTCGACCAGGGCAGTCAGCACTTATCTTACCAGCAGTTATTGCGGGATTTGATGTCTCTCGAGTGTTCATAGATGGCGGCAACAGCTTAAACCTTATGTATGCAGATACATTGAGGAAGATGAACATATCCCTAGCAAACTTGAAGCCAACAGACACGAGGTTCCATGGTATCACACCGGAGAAACCAAGTTATCCATTGGGGAAGATCAATCTCGACGTTCAGTTTGGAACCCGAGAGAATTATAGAATCGAGAAGCTGGAATTTGAAGTTGTGGATTTTCCATCGCAGTACCACACTCTGTTGGGATGACCAGCATATGCTAGATTTATGACGGTACCACACTATACATACCTGTTGTGGAGGATGCCTGGACCGAAGGGACCAATCACAGTCAAAGGAAGCTTCGCCTTAGCCGATAAGTGCGATAAGGATTTTCATCGGATATCAGAAACTTTCGGGATGCAAGCTGAGTATTTGGCGTCAAGGAGTATGACTGACTACGACGTGCTGCCAGACGTTGGAAGGCCAAATAAAGAATCAACTTTCAATACCGAGAAAAATTCTAAGGAGGTGCAGATTCACCCGACAGACCCGAAAAAGACGACGTCCATCGCAAACGACATGGACCTCGCATAGGAAAGCGCGCTCGTCGAGTTCCTCCGTGAGAACTGGAAAATCTTCGCATGGTGTCCAGCTGACATGCCAGGAGTACCCAGGGAACTTGCCGAGCACCACCTAAACTTGGATCCACTAGCGAGACCAATCAAACAACCCTTGCGGCATTTTTCGGAACCAAACCGCAAGGCCATGCTGTCAGAAATCGATCGACTACGAGAAGCTGGTTTCATCAAGGAGTTGCACACAGAAGCCACATGGGTAGCAAATCCTGTGTTGGTGCCGAAGAAAAACACTAAGGTCCTTCGCATGTGCGTCGACTTTACGTGTCTCAATAAACATTGTCCAAAGGATCACTTTCCCCTCCCGAGGATCGATCAAATTATCGACTCCACGGCTGGATGTGAACGTCTTTCCTTCCTGGACGCATATTCTGGTTACAACCAGATCAGATTGAAAGAAGAAGATGAAGTAAAGACAGCGTTCATCACACCTTACGGCGTGTTTTGCTACAGAACAATGCCCTTTGGTCTGAAAAACGCGGGAGCAACATATCAGAGGATGATGCAGAAGTGTTTGGCGACACAGATTGGGAAAAATGTGCAAGTATACATCGACAATGTCGTCATAATGTCAAAAAAGGGGGCAACGCTGATCGAGGATCTCAAGGAAACCTTTGACAACCTCGACAAATTCTGCCTCAAGCTGAACCCGACGAAGTGTTCTTTCAGCGTACCAGCAGGAGAACTTCTGGGGTTTCTAGTTTCAGCAAGAGGGATTGAAGCAAATCCCGACAAAATACAAGCTATCGTAACAATGAGGAAGCCAACAAAGTTGAAAGAAATACAACAGCTAATCAAGTAGTCGCAGCTCTGAGCAGATTCGTCGCCAGGCTGGGAGAAAAAGCGTTACCATTTTACGCTCTGATAAAGCAAGGGGAGAAATTCCAGTGGAACGAAGAGGCCGACAGAGCTTTCGAGGATCTGAAGCGCACAATCTCGACACCACCAATCTTGGTGGCGCCGAAGGAAAAAGAACCTCTCCTGCTGTACATTGCAGCCACGCCCCAAGTGGTTAGCACGGTGCTAGTTGTTGAAAGAGAAGAAGAAGGAAAACTCCATGGAGTGCAAAGGCCAGTATATTTCATCAGTGAAGTTTTATCGCCTTCCAAACAGCGGTACCCGCAGTACCAGAAACTAGCATATGGAGTAATTGCAACGGCAAGAAAGTTTCGCCACTATTTTTCGACACACCCGATAATAGTAGTCAACGAAGCACCTCTTTCAAATATACTGAACAATCCAGAAGCTACAGGGCGTGTCTCCCTTTGGGGAATAGAACTTTCCCCTCGGGACATCACGTATGAAAAAAGAAAGGCAATCAAGTCGCAAGTTCGCCGCATTTCATTGCAGAGTGGATGGAGCTACAAAACACGGGACCCCCAGATTTGTCGAGAACTTGGACCATGAACTTCGATGGGTCCAAGAGAGTAGAAGGAGCTGGCGCAGGAGTAGTACTTATATCACCTGAAGGCGACAAGTTGAAATACGTCCTTCGGATGACGTTCCCTAACGCATCCAACAATGAAGCAGAATATGAAGCCCTCATACACGGGATGAAGATGGCGAAAGCTTGCGGTGCAACTCGACTAAAAATCTTTGGCGACTCGCAATTTGTGGCTCAGCAAGTTATGAACCAATGTGACGCAGTCAATGATAGCATGATGGCATACAAGGAGGTGTACAATGAGCTTGAGAAGCTGTTTGATGGGTGTGAGGTAAATCACATCAGTAGATTGAGCAATGATGAAGCCGACGTTCTCGCAAACATCGGATCGCAGTGCCTCCCAATCCCGCCAGGAGTATTTTGGGAAGAAATAGCGGAGAGATCCACAAAGCCGAAAAAGGTGCAGAAAAAAGCAAAGGAAGGAAAAACTTCGGTGCCCCTCAAAGAAACCACGGAGGATGAAGAGGACCAAGAACTTGTGATGATGGTAGAAGTTCCTTGGATGCAAGCGTATATATCATATATCCTCAGGAAAGAAATACCCGACGATCCAGTTGAGTCCAGGTGAATTATTCGACGATCCAAAGCTTTCACAGTGATCAAGGGGGAGTTATACAAGCGAAGTATTTCAGGCGTTCTCCAAAGGTGTGTCACACCCGAGGAAGGAAGAATAATTCTGAAGGATGTACATGAAGGAATATGTGGCCACCACGCAAGTAATCGAGCTATTGTAGCCAAAGTTTTTCGGGCAGGATTCTATTGGTTGACAGCAATCGAGGATGCCAAGGAAATAGTAAGAACTTGCGAGGCGTGTCAAAGATTTGCCGCAAAACCTCACTCTCCAGCGGCGGAATTAACACCAATACCATTGTCGTGGCCCTTTGCCCAATGGGGACTTGTGTAACATCCCAAGTTTCAACAATATTAAACAAGAAAGATAATTTCCCCAAACCCAAAATTTGCAATTAACAAAAACTTTTTCTATGCATATAGTGCCACATATAGATTTATGCATCTGAGTGAAATTCTTTTGTGCAATTGCCATGATGAGTGTTAGTATGTTTAAACATTGCTATGTGAACCCTAACCAAGAACACAAAACCCTAATTTGAGGTGAATTGGAGAAAATGGGAAAAACCCATTTCTCACTCACATACACATTATGCAAATTTGCAAATCCTCAACCAAGGCCATAATTGCTTGCTCCCTTGCTTCTAAAATACTTCAATATGATAAACTAACACAATTGCATCCTTGAATCAAGAATCAAACACAAGGAAATCAAAAATCTCACATACATATGATAATGGTCACTTCTCCCCAAAATATTTTCTTCACCTCTTTAACCCCCTGGTTTTCTCAATTCTTGAACTAAACTTGGTCAACCAAAGCCATGTCATCCAAGACCATGTCAAGATGAGCAACTTTGATGTTGACCATCATGGCTAGAGTTGACTAGGTTGACCAGAATAAGAGTGACAAGAAGGGATGCTGAAATAAAGAGAAGATCATGTCACTTTTGACATTTTGCAAAACAACTCCAAATTGAGTGCCACCACCACCAATACTTCACATCAATTATATAAATGAGATTCACCAAAAAGATTTTCAAAATTTAAATAAAAACTTCATGCGGCCATTTCATCAAACAGGTGGCAGGCATGATTCCAGATTTGTGTGTCACCCTATTACCCACTGGTTTCTTCCCTAAACCCCTTTAATCCTTGATCATTGCACCCTCTTACAACCCCTGCTTCACCCTAGTACATGCCCTGGTCGATTAAAGTGAGAGGAGAGGGGAAAGAAACCCTAGACTAAGGCATGCCTTGGCCATGCCGGCCACCTTTGGCCACCATCTCTCCAGCCCTCCCCTCAACCTTTCTCCTTGTCCTGGAGCTTCCCTGTCACTCAAGGAATCGAATGGTACACCGCTGATGACCCACAAGTATAGGGGATCGCAACAGTCTTCGAGGGAAGTAAAACCCAATTTATTGATTCGACACAAGGGGAGACAAAGAACACTTGAAAGCCTTAACAGCAGAGTTGTCAATTCAGCTGCACCTGGAAACAGACTTGCTCGCAAGGGTTTATCGATAACAGCTTTATAGCGATGCGATAGTGAAATAACAGCAGCAGAGTAACAGAGACAGCAGTAGTAATTTTAGTAAACAGCAGGATTAAAATACTGTAGGCACGGGGACGGATGACGGGCGTTGCATGGATGAGAGAAACTCATGTAACAATCATAGCAGGGCATATGCAGATAATAATAAAACGGTGTCCAAGTACAAAGCAATCAATAGGCATGTGTTCCATATATAGTCGTGCGTGCTCGCAATGAGAAACTTGCACAACATCTTTTGTCCTACCAGCCGGTGGCAGCCGGGCCTCAAGGGAAACTACTGGATATTAAGGTACTCCTTTTAATAGAGTACCGGAGCAAAGCATTAACACTCCGTGAACACATGTGATCCTCGGTTATCCCGATTTCTGTCACTTCGGGGCCATCGGTTCCGGACAGCGACATGTGTATACAACTTATAGATAAGACCATAAACAATGATTATCTTGATGAAACAATAACATGTTCAGATCTGAGATCATGGCACTCGGGCCCTAGTGACAAGCATTAAGCATAACAAGTTGCAACAATATCATCAAAGTACCAATTACGGACACTAGGCACTATGCCCTAACAATCTTATGCTATTACATGACCAATCTCATCCAATCCCTACCATCCCCTTCGGCCTACAGCGGGGGAATTACTCACACATGGATGGGGGAAACATGGCTGGTTGATGTAGAGGCGTTGGCGGTGATGGCGGCGATGATCTCCTCCAATTCCCCGTCCCGGCGGAGTGCCAGAACGGAGACTTCTGGCTCCCGCGACGGAGTTTCGCGATGTGGCGGCGTTCTGGAGTGTTTCTGGTGACTTCGACTTCTCCCCGTGCGTTTTTAGGTCGAGGCCGATAAATAGTCCGAAGGAGGGCGTCGGAGGCCGGCCGAGGGGGCCACACCACAGGGCCGCGCGGGCCCCCCTGGGCCGCGCCGCCCTATGGTGTGGGGCCCTCGGGCCTCCACTTCAATTGCCCTTCTGGCTCCGTTAGTTTCCTGGGAAAATAGGGCCTTCTGCATAAATTCTGAGGTTTTTCCCGAAAGTTGGATTTCTGCACAAAAACGAGACACCAGCAGTTCTCACTGAAAACAGCGTTAGTCCGTGTTAGTTGTATCCAAAATGCACAAATTAGAGGCAAAACAATAGCAAAAGTGTTCGGGAAAGTAGATACGTTTTGGACGTATCAACTCCCCCCAAGCTTAGCTTATTGCTTGTCCTCAAGCAATTCAGTTAACAACTGAGCGATAAAAGAACTTTCACGAACACATTTGCTCATATGATGTATATATTCTCATGCTATGGCTAATACTTAAGCAATTCATAATGAGATACATGTAAATAAGATCATCTAACAGCTATGTCAATCATGGAGAGGTACCAACAATTAATAAGAAGCATCATGAATCATGTATATAAGCAAGATTGCAATGTTCATAAGAGAGTATGATAAAGTGGTATCTCGCTTGCCTGTATTTGATTGGCAAAACATAAATGCCCGGGCACCTCTGGAGTTCATAGAAAGACTAGAAGTAGTGATTGTCAAAAGATAAATGCATCAAAGTTATACCACAATCAATCATATTTTGAGACAAGCATATTGTACTAAGAATGACAGTTGTGCTCTCAAGATAGTGCTCAAAGAAATAATGGAGACACAACATAAAAGTAAAAGATTGACCCTTCGCAGAGGGAAGCAGGGATTAACATGCGCTAGAGCTTTTCATTTTTATAAAGACAGGAGTAAAATTATTTTGAGAGGTGTTTGTTGTTGTCAACGAATGGTAATGGGTACACTAACTACCTCGCCAACCGGACTTTCAAGAGCGGCTCCCATGAATTATTGCATATTTATTTGGCACTCCTTCCAACCTTTCTTTCACAAACCATGGCTAACCGAATCCTCGGGTGCCTGCCAACAATCTCATACCATGAAGGAGTGCCTTTTTATTTTAGTTTTATTATGATGATGACACTCCCCCAACCTTTGCTTACACAAGCCATGGCTAACCGAATCCTTCGGGTGCCGTCCAACAATCACAAACCATGGAGGAGTGTCTATTTAAGTTAATTAATTCGGGACTGGGAATCCCATTGCCAGCTCTTTTTGCAAAATTATTGGATAAGCGGATGTGCCACTAGTCCATAAGAGAGTCCGTCAAAAGTAAATGACAAGGTTGAAAGCTAAACACCACATACTTCCTCATGAGCTATGAAACATAAACACAAATTGAGAAGCATTTTGAAGGTTTTAAAGGTAGCGCATGTGAATTTACTTGGAATGGTTTGAAATGCCATGCATAGGTATTTATGGTGGACACTCTGGAATAACTTGGTTTTCATGTGTTTGGAAGTACGAGCAGCGTTCCCGCTCAGTACAAGTGAAGGCTAGCAATAGACTAGGGAGCGACAAATCAAGAGAGCAAGAATCGTCATAATCATGCTTGCGGCAAAATAAATTAACGGAGGCATAAAAGTGATACAAGAACTCTGAAGCAATATAAATCATCGAGGCTTAATTGACTTTTTGTTCAGTCATATGCATGCATGAGCATGTGCCAAGTCGATATAAATGAATTATTCAGAGGAGGATACCACAATGCCATACTTACTTATGAATAAAACAATGCAAGCAAACATCCATGACATGCTACTCATATTAATAGATTGGAACTAATCATGAGAGATCATAAACTACTAGACTTCCTCAAATAACATATACCTCACATGAACCAACTAAGCATGCTCACATGGATGAGTATATGTACAAAAATGAAAACAAATAGAGTTCATACCAGCCTCTCACCACAATCCAATTGTCGTAGATCGTCATTATTGCCTTTTCACTTGTGCAGCTTGGATAATATGAAATGAAAACCACGCTCCAGCCACCGAAGACCATTGAACTCATAAAGAACTTTACAAACCAAAGAAGAACAGCAAATATTTTTGGTGTTTTCAAATTGCAAATAAGAACAAGAGGAAACAAACAAACAAAGCAAAATCTTTTTGGGTTTTCTTATAGCAAACTAGCAATAGCAAATAAAGTGAAACAAATGCAAGAAACTAAAGCAAACAAATGGTGAAGAGAAATAACAGAAATATTTTTGGTCTTTTTGTGTTTTGGGAAGGAAACAAAGCGAAATCAAGAAATAGCAAACTAAAAGAAACACAGAAAAGCGAGATGGCAGAAATCTGCCAAAACCTGACAGCAGTACAGAAATCGATTTTAACAAAAATCTTACGTTGCTCAGATCGAAAAGTGTTCAACTAATGAAAGTTAGATAACAACCTGGGGAACCTACACAAAAAATTTCAGCTCAAAATGACGCTCTGGCTATTTTTGACGATTTTTACAGTAACGTTCCAGAATCTGTTTTCAGGCAGCATTTCCCCAAATATCATCTTTCTCTCATTAGAAAACCACTCAAACGAACAAAACAAGTATGTGCGAGTATCCAGCAACCATAATATGCAAAGAATGAGTGATGCCGGTATACCTCCCCCCAAGCTTAGGCTTTTGGACTAAGTGGAGTTCAACCCCAACGAGGGTCGTTGTTCCTCGCCGGTGGGTAGTCCATGGAGTAGTCATAGTAAAGCTCCTGCGCAGAAGAAAAGCGTGGAGGCTCCACATATCCACCATGTTGATGCGAGGAACTTGCTGCATCGGATGATGAGTCGAGGTGCTCCTCGACCTCTATGTCGTCTCTTGCATGATGGCCTCCTCTCTCTATGTGTGCATCCAGTGCACCTTCTGTAACCGACCAATCTCCCCTGGAATCAAGGTTAGACAGAACAGGCGCAGGCAATCTTACTAATTTCTCAGTTTTCTTAGTTATTCTCCAAACTTTCTTATAAAATATCATCCTATAATACAGGTTACCCAAGTTGGAGGAATCTGAAACAAATTCATGTTTAATCATAGAGGCTATGTCAAGTTTTTCTATGGGGAACGGAATATCAAAATGATGAGGTTCTACATTATGAAAAGCTAGTAAACGGGAGGCGATGAGACCTCCACAAATTCCACCTTTCTCACGGTTAGTGGCAAGTCTATAAGCTATTAATGCCCCCAAATTATAAGACCTACTATTTTGCAGTGCCGCAGCTAGAAAAGCCAAATCCGGGATAGAAAGCTTACCACCAATCTTTTTAGCAAGAACGCATTTGGTAATAAAATAGGCAAAGTAGCGGATAGCCGGGAGCTGAATACTCGTGATTTTACCACTTTCACCTGAGAAACTCCTTCCATCGCAAATCATCTTGTAAAGATCCGAGAGTTCTTGCGGCGATCCCCTTATCTTCTCGCACGACCCCCATTGCGGTGTTCTAATTGCTGCACAAAAAGCACTAAATGGCAAGTTGACAGTTTTATTGTAAATTTTATACTGGACCGTGGGGTTAGATCGCGACCAATTAAACTTGAAGTCCTGCACAAAAGCCATAGTTAATTTTACATATTGTCTTGGCTCTCCTTCAACAAAGTCACTCAGCCCTGCACGAGAAATTAGAGTTTGAACATCTTCAAGTATCCCCGCGCTTCTCATGAAATCCGCGCACGGGTAGTAAGAGGGGTATACTCCCTCTTCACGATTGACTATCATAACTTGTTGGACTTCCAATTCTTGCTGGTTCAAGTGATATCTATTCCACTCCATTTTCTGAAATTTCAACAACCAATATAAAAGATTTGATTTGGTGACATATAATTGAGGGAAACTACCATAGGAACTTGCTAGAGTACTAATCATGCATCAAAACTAGTTTCTACCACTTAGAACAAGCATGCAAGCTCACTAAACATGTTACCTACAGCAGCAAAATATTCAAGATATACTCAACCAAACGAAATTCTACTTGGATGGGTGGAGGAGTCACATACCGAAGAGCAAATGTGCCAAATTTCAGACAGAAATCTGGGCTGAGCAAAGAGATCGAAAAATCCGGAGCTCTGGAGCAAAAACGCGAGTGAGAGGAACTTGGTACGAGTTTTTTCGGGAGAGAGACTGTTCTGGGCGAAAGAGATGACAAAGTGGGGCAGAGGGGGACCCACACCACATGGTGGCGCGGCCACCTCCTTGGCCGCGCCGGCCTGTGGTCTGGCGCCCTCTGGTGCCCCACAGGTCATCCTCTGGTGTTCCCAGGTGCCTCGTCGAAAAATAGGACCAACGGTATAATTTTTGTGAATTTTTGAAAACTTTGAAAAACGCACATTTCTGGGTATTTAGTTTATTATTACTGGCCAGGAAAAATTTCGAAATCTTCAAATAACTAAAGAACTTTGCAAATTAAAAGTGCTACAGCAACTAGAGCAAGTGGAGGAAGAAAGAGATGTTGTTTACCCTCTCTATGCATACAAAAAGTATTTGTTAACAAGGTTGATCAAGTCTTGCCACCAAATAAATTTTACATAGCATAAGAAGAAATAAACCTCAAATCAATCATGTTACCTTGAATTGTATTGATATGGATCCAATCACGAGAGTTTGATATTCTTCCTTAGGCTCATATATAGGACAAGCAATAGTTCCCACTTTGATAGTTCTCACATTAGAAATAGTATTGACTCCACATACTTTATCAATCTTCTTGGCGAAATAAACGGTATGCTCCCTATCATCAACATTGAAAGTAACCTTTCCTTTATTGCAATCAATAACAGCCCCTGCGGTGTTAAGAAAAGGTCTCCCAAGAATAATAGACATATTATCATCTTCAGGCATTTCCAACACAACAAAATCAGTTAATATTAAGCAGTTAGTAGTAACTTGAACAGGAACATTCTCACATATACCAACAGGAATAGCAGTAGATTTATCAGCCATTTGCAAAGATATATCAGTAGGTATCAACTTATCTAAGTAAAGTCTCTTATAAAGAGAAAAAGGCATAACACTAACACCGGCTTCCAAGTCACATAGAGCAGTTTTAACATAATTATTCTTGATAGAACAAGGAATAGTAGGTATACCTGGGTCGCCCAACTTTTTCGGAACTTTGCCATTGAAAGATTAATTAGCAAGCATGGTGGAAATTTCCTCATTGGGGATTTTCCTTTTGTTAGTAACAATATCTTTCATATACTTTGAATAAGGTGGCAATTTAATAGCATCAGTCAAAGGGATTTGCAAGAATAAAGGTTTCATCCAATCGCAAAATTTATTATAGTGTTCTTCTTCCTTTGATTTTAATTTCTTAGCAGGAAAAGGCATTTGCTTTTGCACCCAAGGTTCTCTTTCATTACCATGTTTCTCAGCAATAAAATCTTCTTTAGTGTACTTTTTATTTTTAGCATGCTTTTCAGGTTCTTCTTCAACCTCTTCTTTATCAGGAGTATCATTCTTATCATTATCATTATCATTATCATGTTCATTACCACTTTCAGTTTCAGCATCAGAAATAGAAATACTATTAGGATCATTAACAGGTTCAGAGGATTCTACAACATTTTTATGTTTCTTCTTCTTTTTCTTCCTAGAATGAGCACTAGGTTCAATGCGTTGAGAATCTTGTTCAACTCTTTTGGGATGCCCTTCAGGATATAGAGGATCCTGGGTAGAGACACCACCTCTAGTTGTTACTTCATAAGCATGTTTCTCTTTAGAATTATTCCCTAACAAGTCATTTTGCACTTTAGTGAGTTGATCAATTTGAGTTTGAATCATTTGAAAATGTTTAACAAGCATCTTAACATCATTGGAGGTTCTCTCCACAATATCATGCAATTCACTAATAGCTTGAGAATTTTCCATTAAATGATTCTCTACTCTCATATTAAAATTTTCTTGCTTAACAATATAATTATCAAACTCATCTAAGCATTGTGCAGGAGGTTTCGAATACGGAATATCTTCCCTAGTAAAGCGTTGAAGGGAGTTTACCTCAATCATGGATGAAGGGGAATTATCTCACATATATCTTCAATAGGAGGTAGATTCTTCACATCTTCAGATTTAATACCTTTCTCCTTGAGAGACTTCTTGGCTTCCCTCATATCTTCATCATTCAATTTAATTAAACCCCGCTTCTTCAATATTGGAGTTGGAGTCGGTTCAGCGTAGTCCAATCATCATGATTTCGGCTTATTTTAGCCAATAATTCTTCAGCGTCGTCTGGAGTTCTTTCCTGAAAACACAACCAGCACAACTATCCAGGTATGCCCTAGACTCAATGGTTAGTCCACTATAAAATATATCAAGTAAATCATGCTTTTCCAAATCATGCTCAGGTCGAGCTCTAATAAGAGAGCAGAATCTCGACCAAGCCTCGTGCAATTTCTCTTCATCTCCCCGATTAAAATTATAAATTCTCTGCAAAGCAATATGTTGAGCACTAGCAGGAAAGTATTTGCGGAAGAAAACATCAAGCAATTCTTTCGGACTTTTAATAGAATTAGGTGGCAAATTATTATACCAAGTTTTAGCGTCATCCTTTAATGAGAATGGAAATATTTTAGCAACAAAGTAAATACGCATCTTAACATCATCAGAAAACAAGCTACTAAGAGTAGATAGCTCAGTCATGTGTTCAACAGCACTTTCTTTTTCAGTACCACAAAAGGGTGTTTTCTCAACAATAGCTATATGAGATAGATCAAGAGAAAAATCATAATCTTTATCCCTAATGTTTATAGGAGATGTGGCAAACTTAGGATCAGGAGACAGTTTATATCTAATAGCATGTTCTGCAAGCAACTTTTTAATTTTTCTTGCATCAGTAGTAGCATTGCATTTTTCAATAAAATCATCATTAAGCTCCACATAATCTTCCTCAGGATCATCACTAAAATAACCAAGTTCAGGTGAACTAACAGGTGTAGTAGCATTAGGAGTTTCAGTATTTTCAATTTGTCTAGACCTAGCAATTGTAGCATCTAGAAAAGATCCCAATGAACCACTATCATCAAGCACAACAGAAACATTATCAATATTATGAGAGTGTTCAGATTCAGCAGATGTACCCGCATGCGAAGCATGTGGCGGTGAAACAAGTTTATCAATCACAGATGGTGAATCAAGAGCAGCAGAGGTATTCAGAATTGTACCTTTTCTTGTAGTGGATGGTAATATGGCGATCTTAGTATCGCGAGGTTTACCCATGATGGAGAATTTGCAGCGAACAATATTAATCCAAGTGAACTTCCAAATAAAGCTATGCTCCCCGGCAACGGCGCCAGAAAATAGTCTTGATGACCCACAAGTATAGGGGATCGCAACAGTCTTCGAGGGAAGTAAAACCCAATTTATTGATTCGACACAAGGGGAGACAAAGAACACTTGAAAGCCTTAACAGCAGAGTTGTCAATTCAGCTGCACCTGGAAACAGACTTGCTCGCAAGGGTTTATCAGTAGTAACAGTTTTATAGCAGTAGCAGTAGTGAAATAACAGCAGCAGAGTAACAGAGACAGCAGTAGTAATTTTAGTAAACAGCAGGATTAAAATACTGTAGGCACGGGGACGGATGACGGGCGTTGCATGGATGAGAGAAACTCATGTAACAATCATAGCAGGGCATTTGCAGATAATAATAAAACGGTGTCCAAGTACAAAGCAATCAATAGGCATGTGTTCCATATATAGTCGTGCGTGCTCGCAATGAGAAACTTGCACAACATCTTTTGTCCTACCAGCCGGTGGCAGCCGGGCCTCAAGGGAAACTACTGGATATTAAGGTACTCCTTTTAATAGAGTACCGGAGCAAAGCATTAACACTCCGTGAACACATGTGATCCTCACATCGCTACCATTCCCTCCTGTTATCCCGATTTCTGTCACTTCGGGGCCATCGGTTCCGGACAGCGACATGTGTATACAACTTATAGGTAAGACCATAAACAATGATTATCTTGATGAAACAATAACATGTTCAGATCTGAGATCATGGCACTCGGGCCCTAGTGACAAGCATTAAGCATAACAAGTTGCAACAATATCATCAAAGTACCAATTACGGACACTAGGCACTATGCCCTAACAATCTTATGCTATTACATGACCAATCTCATCCAATCCCTACCATCCCCTTCGGCCTACAGCGGGGGAATTACTCACACATGGATGGGGGAAACATGGCTGGTTGATGTAGAGGCGTTGGCGGTGATGGCGGCGATGATCTCCTCCAATTCCCCGTCCCGGCGGAGTGCCAGAACGGAGACTTCTGGCTCCCGCGACGGAGTTTCGCGATGTGGCGGCGTTCTGGAGTGTTTCTGGCGACTTCGACTTCTCCCCGTGCGTTTTTAGGTCGAGGCCGATAAATAGTCCGAAGGAGGGCGTCGGAGGCCGGCCGAGGGGGCCACACCACAGGGCCGCGCGGGCCCCCCCTGGGCCGCGCCGCCCTATGGTGTGGGGCCCTCGGGCCTCCACTTCAATTGCCCTTCTGGCTCCGTTAGTTTCCTGGGAAAATAGGGCCTTCTGCATAAATTCTGAGGTTTTTCCCGAAAGTTGGATTTCTGCACAAAAACGAGACACCAGAGCAGTTCTGCTGAAAACAGCGTTAGTCCGTGTTAGTTGTATCCAAAATGCACAAATTAGAGGCAAAACAATAGCAAAAGTGTTCGGGAAAGTAGATACGTTTTGGACGTATCAACCGCCCATGCTCGCCAAGGCACGGCATTGGCCAGAACACGCGTGTCCAAACCGTGCCAGGACGTGCCAGTCGACGCGGTGAGCGCGCCCTGGACACGCCGGTACGTCGCGCGCTCGAGCAGCCTACTCCTCGCCCTGCATCCCTACCGCAACGTTGAGCAGCTACTCCCCGCCCTCTACACGCTAGACACAAGCCCAGGCCTGCCCCTGCACCGTCGCCGTCGTCCTCGACCAAGTGATGCCGCACGCTCCGTGACAAACCCTGCAAGCTCCCGAGCCATCCCGTCGCCTTTTCTCTGCGCCAGCTAGCCGTTGAGCATCGCCAGGACGACGCCTACAAGATGCCGTCCTCGCCTTGCCCTTTCGACCGACGGAGAGGCCACGCCGACGACGCTCCTCTGCAGCACCTCACGGCCTCCATCGCCTGCTATAAATAGAGCTCCTCAGCCCACAACTCCTTCACACCATCTGCTCCCCTCCCTTCTCTGAACAAGCTCCCCACCTCAATTTAGCACCACCTCGCCGGAGCTGCTCGAATCGCAAGCTCAAGTCCGCCGGAGCCCGCGGAAGCTCTGCTCCGATTGGCGCCTCCCCGAGCGCCGCCGCCGCTGCTCCTGTGGCTTCCTCATCTACTACATCTTCTCCGCGCCTACTGCCAGACTCCTGCGCCGGCCTGGTACGCCCTCCGACCCCCTAGGCTCGCCGCCAGGGAGCCCGCTGCTCGTCGGAGAAGACGACGTTCACACGCCGTCGGATCCCAGTCTAATCCAACGGTTTCTATTTCGCGTACCGTTTCGCTGCGTTAAGTGTCGCCGACAGGTGGCCCCCACCTCGTCAGTGCGGCCCGAGCGCGCCAGATGCGTGTTGGGCTGCGAAGTGGGATTTAAACTAGTTTCGGCCCGTTTAGCTTTCCCGCCTAGCCCATGAATTCAAATCTGGATTTAATCTTTATTCAAATTTGCTCTGCTGAAGGTTTAGTAAATTTTGAATAGTTTGAATTCTGCCAAACCAAATTTAGCAAACTTTATACCGTTGGAAAGCCCATGAATTTATCTATCCAATGCCACTGGCCCCATCTCCAATTTCATTGTAGATTTAATCTGACAAAAAAGACAAGGCAGGGATTTTTGAACATTCAAACTTTATTTAAAAATTCAACCAGAATAGATTTTGAAGTAATTCCAATTCTAATAAATCACAAATGATGTCCTCTAATTGATTATGCAATAACATAGCCCTGTTGTTTGTATGATCATGGACTAGATCAAATAAAATGGCTATGTAGTCATTTCTAGAACATTTTTAAAGAGGGATTCAAACTCAACCCTAATATGAGAGCAACCTCTCATTTAAATTTTGATCCTAAGTACTAATAACCAGGGGGAATGACTTAGGCTAATGAACCCTTGAGAATTATTACTTAGAGATTTTAATTCATTTAAATGTTAAGTTTAAAACTATGTGAAGTGTAGCACTTCAATTAAATTGTACTCACATATAATAGATATGAAATGTTGACTTTGGGTCAACCTATATTTCATACCTTATTATTATATGAAGAGATTAAATCTTAATAAGAGGTATTGAGAAGAAATGAATTCCTCTAAGGATCTACATACCAAAAATTAAGAAATAGGAATAATGAGAGGAAATTAATTTCTTCAAATAAAGACTAATCAAATAATCCACCATGCCATGTTTGATTGCTACTAAGATTAGTGTGTGAACCCTTTGAGTGTTTCTAGTTTAGTATGTGAGCTTGGTTTAGTATTTATACCTCGTATTCGTATATAGACGCTAGTAATGAGGAATACCAAGAGGAGGAGGGCTACTCTCAGGAAGAAGAAGAGAACTTCGATAACTACCCAGCTCAAGGCAAGCTAACCCTTGCTAAACACAAGTGCTTAGCTCTACGAGAGCAAAGGCACCATCACCCTTTACTTTTATGTATTACCTATCCCATGTTTTTACTTACATTTACTGTTGCTTATTTATTTCAAAGTACCTTTTTGATTTATGATTCACCTGGTCTAGAGTAGAAAAATACTTGGAATAGATTAGCACCACTCAAAGCTAGATAGCACCCCTCATATAGTTGCCAGTGCTAATCAATTAAAATTGACTACTCTAGATGGGAACATGGTGAAGTGAAATGACTTTGAAAGGAAGTAAAGTGAAGGTGGATTTGAACAAGAGAAGATGGTGATTTTTGATAAAATAGATGATTGAGTTTGAATGCGATACCCTTCCAATTATACAAGTACCCCCACAATACCTGATTATGGGTAGGGCTTAACTAGAAACTTGTGTATTTTAGTATGGGTTCCCTCTGAACAAACATCATAGGGGTTACGCTGCGGCTGCCTCCGTTAAGTGTGGATTGATGTTGAAATGAGGTGAATGTACGGCCCAAGCCCTGTGCAGTTCCCGGGTTAACTGCGGTTTCCACCGGGAGGCCAAGCTCATGGGGAGAGGTGCTCATACTAGCATATATAAGCGAAAGGTTTCGATTGATGATCCGCGTACTGTGTTACGATGATTCGGGGTTATCCTCGACGGATGAAATCAAAAGTTGTGGCACAAGAGTACAACCTCTGCAGAGTGTTAAACCTATTCGAATAGCCGTGTCCACGGTTACGGACGATTGGAAAGGCCATACTATCTCCGTTATCATAAAAATGTTTTGATTCTAGAAATGAATGGTGGATTGAATGGTGACATTATGGTGAACCATAATGAGTTGTGGGAATGACACTAATGTTCCCACTTGAGTTAGTCTAGCACATGATATAAGCTTTTACCAAAGATTTATGAAACTAAAACTTGGCTTTATGCAAATAAACCTAGAGCTTAGCACCCCCTTACCCTTAATGAGTATTTATCTTAGAGTTAGTTTGCGAGTACTTTAAAAGTACTCATGGCTTGCCCTGGCTATTCAAATGCCAGACTATGAAGGAGAGCACCAGTATCAGGATGACGGACAACAGGACGTCTACGATAACTAGGATCGTCTTCTAACGTCAAGCGTTGCCTGTGGAATAGATCGTCCACTACTACTTCGCTTCCGCTACTATTTGTGATGTTGAACAATATATTCGTGTAATATTGGATCATGTGATCTATGGTTGTAAGACAATATGTGTTGTAATAAATGATGACTCTATGCTACTTACTATTATGTCTCGCAAAAACATTATTCCTGGGATTGCGATGTACGACATAATAGGCATCTGGACTTAAAAATCCGGGTGTTGACAAGTTGGTATCAGAGCCATTGTTTGACCTTAGGAGACCCTAGTTAGAATGGACGCTCAAAAACTTAGTTTCAAATTCCATGAATTGACTAGTTATGAAAACCTTATTCACCTTCTTACCTTGAAGAGTCTATTACAAACCCTCTCCTCTTCTAAAATTTGGAACACTTGCACTTATCTAACTTAATCATCTCATCTCTCTACAGATGGATCACGTCGTGGATGCGCAGCCCTTTCTCCAGACTGAGTTCTATCAGTTGGGGAACGGTGGAGAGATCATCTTTGAGAGGGACCTCTTCTCCCTCTCAGAGTTCCTCGGGCGCCCACCACCGGAAGTCTTTGGCGGAATGCTGAATGACCAACCTGGTGGTCAACTTCAGTGGGTGATCATGGTGGACCTTCGTGGAAGGTTCACGCTCCCAATGAGCGCAAGGATCCAGTTCTCCTTCAGGGAGAACAACTGGGCGGATGGTCTCGCAAGAGGACTTTAGGAAGGACTCGCACGTCTGTGCGGGCAAAACTTCATGGACTTCACGGATAGTCGCTTTGTGCACTATGCAAGGCACAACTCCCTTGGAGTGCCAATGAACCTGCCGTCACACCCGCAGCTTCGCCACCATGTTGATCATCTTGACTTCATGCTAAGCGAGACCCGCATCGACCTCGACAACTCCCGCGAATACGCCAACCACACTCACATCCAGTTGGCGCAGCAGGCGGACACCATCAGGGTGATCGCCGGAGAACGCAGGGCACTCCGCCGTGCCAACCAGAAGAAGGATCACGCCATCAACCGCCTGAAGGCCAGGATCGCCACTCTGAAGGCGACCATCGCTGCCCAAGCTGAGCAGATCCAGGAGTTGGAAGGCGAAGGTGAAGGGGAGAACATCCAGGGGGACGGCTACTCCTACGTCAGCAACGACGACGACTACGAGGAGGAGGAAGACGACGACCTGGAGTTCCACCCTTACGAGGATGGCCACGAGCACCTCGATGCCGGGGTAGACAATGTCTACCCTATCAACGTCGATGGCGAGTAGTCCCGTCGAAGCACTTGCGTCCCGTATTATGTATCGGTCCTTTGTATCCGCCCCATGTATCGTAGTTTGTTGAAAGGGTTCTTAAAACCCTCCTGAACATTTGGCTTGTAATATGTGCTACCTCCATGACTATGTTTGTGTGTGTGTAATATTATTATTATTATGAATCAAGTTTTAAGTTGTATTTTATCCCAAAATGAGCCATAGACATTTCCCTCTTATCTCATGATCCCTATCACTGTTCAGATGGCACCCCCAACTCGCAACGAAACCACAATGATGCAACTGCTGCAACAGATGATGGCAGAAAGAGAAGCTGAGAGAGTTGACCGTCAAGCCAACCTAGCTGCACTTCAACAGATTGCTCAGGGCAATCAAGGCCATGGAAACCACGACCACCCAGGGTCAAAGCTGAAAAACTTCCAGAATACTAACCCACCGGTGTTCAGCAAGACCGAGGAACCCCTCGATGCTGATGATTGGCTCCAAACTATGGAGAACAATCTCGAGGTTGCCGGAGTGGAGGACAATGAGAAGGTGTTGTTCGCCACCCACTATCTGGCTGGACCTGCACGTGCCTGGTGGACAAGTACCCGTGCCTTACATGCGGGGCAAATGATGACTTGGGAGGATTTCAAACTCAAGTTTAGTAAGTATCATGTGCCCCCGGGTCTGATTAAGAAGATGAGGGATGAGTTCAGGGAACTGAAGCAAGGCAGAATGACCGTGGTAGAATACCGCGACAAGTTCCTCACTTTGTCAAGGTACGCCCCGGATGAGACGGACACCGTCGAGAAAAGGAAGGAGAGGTTTCTGAATGGACTGCACGATGAGATGCAGACTGTGCTGATCAATATCCCCTTTGCTGACTTAGAAGCCCTCGTTGACTCCGCCATTCAGATGGAGGGGAAGATACACCAAGCCAATGAGAACCGCAAGCGCCGTATGATAAACCAGAGTGGGCCCAGCAACAACCACAAGTATCACCCCACCTCAAGTGGAGGGTTCGCCCCAAGAAACAACAAGCCCCCGATGCAGAATCCACGTCCGAGTTATCAGAACCGGAGTGGAGGAAACCCCAGGTCAGGAGGACACAACAACTACAACAACAACAACAACTTCAACCGCGCTCCACCCCGCGCCCCCAACAATAACTCCAACACTGCTCCAAGGACTGGGAGCAATGCTGTTCCCATCACCCCCAAGGACAAGTCCACCTACAACTGCTACGAGTGCGGAGTAGCTGGGCACTTCTCCTATGAGTGCCCCAAGAAGCTCGCCAAGACTGCCGCCAACACCTCAGGCCCTGCGCAGCAGCAGCGTCGTGTCACCACCAACAAGAAGTTCGCCCCCAACAACCCGAACAACCGCAACGGCCGCCTCTACCACATGAATGCAGAAGAAGCTCAGGAAGCCCCAGACGTTGTGCTGGGTATGTTCTCTGTTAACTCAATACCCGCAAGAGTGCTGTTTGATTCTGGAGCATCGCATTCATTTATTACCGAAGATTTTGCATGCACTAGTAAGATTCAACCCATCAGTTTGAAGCATGTCATGATAGTTCAAATACCTGGATCAACAACTAAAGCTAGAAAAATTTGCAAAGATGTGCCAATCAGAATACATGAAATAGAATTCTATGCAAATTTGATTGTTCTGGGAGCCAAAGGTTTGGAAGTTGTCCTGGGAATGGACTGGATGGCGAAACATCATGGACTGATTGATTGTGCCAAGAAGGCCATCACCATGACTAGTAGCACCGGAATAATAGTCGAACACATATCTGAAAAGATGCCCCGAAAGTTCACTTGTAACCAAGGCCTAGCCAAACCCACCTTGGATCAGATCAGGGTCGTTTGTCGATATCCTGATGTGTTTCCAGATGATCTACCCGGTATGCCCCCAGATCGGGATATCGAGTTTATCATCGAGTTAATCCCCGGAACCGGACCTATAGCCCAGAGAGCCTACAGCATGAACCCGGCAGAGTTAGTGGAACTGAAGAAGCAACTGGATGATATGCTATTCAAGGGTCTGATTCAACCAAGTGCGTCACCTTGGAGATCGCCAGTTTTGTTTGTGGATAAAAAGGACGGTGCCACTCGTTTGGTTACGGACTATCGTAAGCTTAATGATGTCACCATTAAGAACAAGTATTCGTTGCCCAAGATAGAAGATCTGTTTGACCAGCTGACCGGAGCCCAAGTATTCTCGAAGATTGATCTGCGGACAGGATACCATCAGTTGAAGATTCGTGCCACCGACATCCCCAAAACTGCCTTTACCACCAGATATGGATTGTATGAGTACAATGTCATGTCATTTGGATTGACCAATGCCCCCGCTTACTTCATGAATCTCATGAATAAGATCTTTATGAACTTCCTGGACAAGTTTGTCGTTGTCTTCATCGACGACATCCTCATATGCTCCAAGTCCGAGGAAGAACATGAGCAACATTTGGAAGTGGTCCTAGATACCCTTCGGGAACATCAGTTGTATGCCAAGTTCAGCAAGTGTGAGTTCTGGTTGAAAGAAGTAGGATTCTTGGGTCATATCTTGTCAGCCGGAGGAATTGCCGTTGACCCCGCAAAGATCAAGACTGTTGAAAAATGGAAAGCCCCAACCACCCAAACCGAAGTCCGTGCATTTCTCGGATTGGCGGGATATTACCGCCGATTCGTTGAAGGATTCTCGAGCATAGCAAGACCGATGACCCAATTATTGAGGAAGGACCGGAAATTTGAATGGACCGACAAGTGTGAAGAGAGCTTCCAACAGCTCAAGTTAAGACTGACAACAGCCCCAATACTGGTGATGCCGGACATTACCAAGCCCTTCGATGTGTACTGCGACGCCTCCAAGATTGGTCTTGGATGTGTGCTGATGCAAGAAGGCAAAGTGATATCTTACCTATCAAGACAGCTGAAGCAGCATGAACAGAACTATCCAACCCATGACTTAGAACTAGCAACGGTGGTGTTAGCACTGAAAGTATGGCGTCATTACCTCATGGGTAATCGGTGCGAGGTTTACTCGGATCACAAGAGCCTGAAGTATATCTTCACGCAGAAGGAGCTGAATATGAGACAGCGCAGATGGATAGAGTTAATCAAGGATTACGACATGGAAATCCACTATCACCCCGGCAAGGCCAATGTGGTAGCAGATGCTCTGAGTAGACTGCCGTGTCAGTTGAACTCCATGTTAGCAATTGAGTAACCCAGCCTGTTTGAAGAGTTTGAACGGTTTAGGCTTGAACTGGTTAGCGAAGGATACCTCGCCAGCATTGAACTCCAACCCACCCTGATTAGTCAGATCAAAGAAGCTCAGAAAGGAAATGCTAGCATTGACGGAATCAAAAACCAAATAGCCGCCGGAAAGGCATCGGGATTCACCGTAGATGAAGAAGGAGTGCTATGGTATAACAAGCGCCTGTGCGTACCGTCAGACTCAGAATTGAAGCAAGTTATTCTGAAAGAAGCCCACGACACCCTGTACTCCATTCACCCCGGAGGAACCAAGATGTACCAGGATTTGAAGGAACAATTCTGGTGGCATGGAATGAAGAGAGAAATTGGAAGCTACATCGCCAAGTGTGACATCTGTCAAAGAGTCAAAGCAGAACACCAACGCCCCGCAGGACTGTTGCAACCCTTACAGATTCCCGAATGGAAGTGGGATTCCGTAGGAATGGACTTCATCACCGGACTGCCCAAATCTAGTAAAGGAAATGATTCCATCTGGGTAGTGGTCGACAGACTAACCAAAGTCGCCCACTTCATCCCCGTCAAGACCACCTATCAAGGACCGAGACTCGCAGAGCTATATATCTCAAGGATAGTCAGCCTGCACGGAACCCCGAAGTCGATAGTATCCGACAGAGGATCCCAATTCACCTCCCGATTCTGGCAGAAAGTACATGAAGGACTCGGAACTCGTCTGAATTTCAGCACAGCCTATCACCCGCAGACAGATGGACAGACTGAAAGAGTCAACCAGATACTAGAAGATATGTTGAGAGCATGTGTGCTAGAGTATGGATCTAAGTGGGAAGACTGCTTGCCGTATGTAGAATTCTCGTACAACAACAGCTACCAAGCCAGCTTGCAGATGGCCCCCTTCGAAGCACTGTACGGAAGGAAGTGTCGTACCCCTCTGAATTGGTCGGAAGTAGGAGAGAGTCAAATCTTTGGACCAGATATTCTCCGAGAAGCCGAAGAGAAGGTTCACAAGATCCGCGAGTACCTCAGGACAGCCCAATCAAGACAGAAGAGCTACGCCGACAAGAGACGCCGAGAGATGACCTTCGAGATCGGAGATTTCGTATATCTCAAAGTGTCCCCTCTTAAAGGAATGCAGAGATTTCAGCTTAGAGGAAAGCTCGCACCCCGTTATGTCGGACCTTTCAAGGTCCTGAGTCGCCGAGGAGAAGTATCCTATCAGCTGGAGTTACCGGAAGAAATGTCAGCAGTGCACAATGTGTTTCACATCTCGCTACTCCGGAAGTGTTTAGAGGTACCTGAGAAGACCGAGGTTTTCAAGAACATCGACCATCGAGCTGTGGATATCAACTCAGATCTGACATACCGCGAAGTACCTATTCGCATCCTGGAAGAAGCTTTCAGAACTACCCGTACTCGAAGTATCAAGTTTCTGAAGATCCAATGGAGTAACCACACCGAAGAAGAAGCCACTTGGGAGAGAGAAGACTTTATGAGGACTGAGTACCCAGATCTCTTTAGTACCTAGTTTTCTCAGATCTCGGGACGAGATCTTTTGTAAGGGGGAAGGGTTTGTAACATCCCAAGTTTCAACAATATTAAACAAGAGAGAGTGGATTCGGTGAACATGGGGGTACGTGAGCACCCCCTGCGTACCGTCCATAGCGCGTTGAGATTCGGTTATTCCCAATACCTTTGTTGACCGGTCGTTCTGTCATATCCGCTAATGAAGACCATGACGCAACGTCCGCGGCCAGCGGTGCAATAAAATAGTGCGCGAATGATTAGCGTCACATGCGCAGCAGCTGTTTCCCGCCTTGGCTTTGGCGCCATAGAAATGGAGAGGGCGCCAATCGATCTGGTGGGAAAATAGAATTGGCGCGAATCGTGTTGGACGAATATGCCTGGCAAAATTTTCACGCCTGTGACGCGCCCTGCATATCTATACTTTATAACTACCGCGTCGCACAGTCCCTGCTAGCAGCTAGCTGATACTTGCCGCGTGGAATCTGCACACGACGCGTGGGAGGTAGGCGCCATGATATCCCTCCACTCCGCCCCGCGGTTCACGCTCTTGATAAAGCTCGAGCCCGGCTGGAGGCGGCGGCTCGCGCTGCCGCAGTACGCCGTCCTACGGCGGCCGGCGACGAGGAGCGTCCGCGCGGCGGCGGTGGCCGAGTCCGTCGGCGCCGAGCTCCGCCGGCTCGCGCGCGACATAGTGGCCGGCGACGACAATGACCGGCTGCTCAACTACGAGACCCTCCTCGTCGACCGCTTCCTGGACATCCTGCAGGAGCTGCACGGCAGCAACTTCAGACGAGTGGTACGCTCAGAGCAGCACATAATTCTCATTTCCATGTGTCCATGATCAGGAGATCAATTAATGGATGGTGCTTGTGCAGGCTGAGGAGTGCCTGAGGGTGTCCGGGGAGTACCAGCGCGACGGGGGCGACCAGGCGGCGAGGCTGGCCCAGCTGGGGGCGCTCTTCACCAGCCTCGACGTCGGCGACGCCATCACGCTCACCAGCTCCTTCTCCCACATGCTCAACCTGGCCAACCTCGCCGAGGAGGTCCAGATGGTGCGCCAGAAGAAGATGGAGGCCAGCTGCCGCGGCAGCTTCGCCGATGAGGGCTCCGCGCCCACCGAGTCCGACATCGACGAGACCATCCAGCGGCTCGTGCACGGGCTCGGCAAGACGCCCCGGGAGGTGTTCGACGCGCTCAGGACACAGACCACCGACCTCGTCTTCACCGCGCACCCCACACAGTCCGTCAGGAGGTCGCTTCTCGAGAAGCACGCCAGGTAATTAGCCGTAGATTAATGGAAGTGTTTAGTTGTTTACTTTGCTGTTACTAGCTAGCAGCGCTACACGTAATTACATGGTTACTGAGCAAACACTACTTCACTAAGTGACTGTTGTTCACTTCACTGACGTAGATCGGTGAATGCTTATTTCAGGTATGGGGACTATATAAAGCTAGGTGAGGAGATTCAAATTTAATAATACAAGGCATATAGCCTGGTGTGAAGGGCCGGTACTAAAATATTGTTTAAGGCTTTAGGACTTGGTGATAAGAACGAATATGTGATGTGAGCATACTGTGCGGTCCGTGAGTGAAGAATCTTGAACAGTGCTTGTTTTGGCTTGTTTAATCATGTGCTAGAGATACTTTGACGTGTCTGCTAGCTGCTAAAAAAATAATACCAGCTAAGGCCGCACTGTTCATCTTCTCCTACCTCCAATCTCTGAAAACAACTGCATGTGCTGTTGCTCTCGTAACCCCATTCGAACGTGATGATGATAGTGAGCATCGGAGATCTTGCTATTTTGCAAGGATTACTAAATGAAAGGTCGATTAAGCTCGTTGTGGTTCTAGTTCACCTTCCAGACGGAATGAATTACAGCGCGGCATGATACTCCTTCATCTTGCCCGCGGAACAAATTACAACGCGGTATATTCATCGGATAGATCGGTCAACGGTGTGGAGAATCGTGGATGCTCAGATGTTCATGCGCCGCTGGATGTAATTGCCGGTGGCTCCAACTGCGAAAAATGTTAATCGACCTGCAGACATACAAGAAGTACCTGCCGATGGTGAAAATATCACATATAGCAACAACTTGGAAAACGTTAATAATGGTTGGTTTTTGAATACGTCCATGTTGAACTGTTGGAAGGGGAGCATGTGGGCGTGGGCCCCATATTTTAGATTCAAACTATTGGGTCCACTAATGTGGGTGCCTCTATTTAAATTCAAATGTAGGGCATGCATGAATAGTACCAATGTGAGTAAGATATTTGAATTCAAAATGTGGGGCCTGCATGATTTGGGAGATGGGTTAAAAGCTAATGTGCATGCATAAGTGGAACCGGTGATAACCATGTGGATCTGACACTGCCACGTGTCGGACGTTCAGGGGGTGCTCACATATCCCCCTGTTCACCAGGCTTCATTTGTTAAACAAGAAAGATAATTTCCCCAAACCCAAAATTTGCAATTAACAAAAACTTTTTCTATGCATATAGTGCCACATATAGATTTATGCATCTGAGTGAAATTCTTTTGTGCAATTGCCATGATGAGTGTTAGTATGTTTAAACATTGCTATGTGAACCCTAACCAAGAACACAAAACCCTAATTTGAGGTGAATTGGAGAAAATGGGAAAAACCCATTTCTCACTCACATACACATTATGCAAATTTGCAAATCCTCAACCAAGGCCATAATTGCTTGCTCCCTTGCTTCTAAAATACTTCAATATGATAAACTAACACAATTGCATCCTTGAATCAAGAATCAAACACAAGGAAATCAAAAATCTCACATACATATGATAATGGTCACTTCTTCCCAAAATATTTTCTTCACCTCTTTAACCCCCTGGTTTTCTCAATTCTTGAACTAAACTTGGTCAACCAAAGCCATGTCATCCAAGACCATGTCAAGGTGAGCAACTTTGATGTTGACCATCATGGCTAGAGTTGACTAGGTTGACCAGAATAAGAGTGACAAGAAGGGATGCTGAAATAAAGAGAAGATCATGTCACTTTTGACATTTTGCAAAACAACTCCAAATTGAGTGCCACCACCACCAATACTTCACATCAATTATATAAATGAGATTCACCAAAAAGATTTTCAAAATTTAAATAAAAACTTCATGCGGCCATTTCATCAAACAGGTGGCAGGCATGATTCCAGATTTGTGTGTCACCCTATTACCCACTGGTTTCTTCCCTAAACCCCTTTAATCCTTGATCATTGCACCCTCTTACAACCCCTGCTTCACCCTAGTACATGCCCTGGTCGATTAAAGTGAGAGGAGAGGGGAAAGAAACCCTAGACTAAGGCATGCCGTGGCCATGCCGGCCACCTTTGGCCACCATCTCTCCAGCCCTCCCCTCAACCTTTCTCCTTGTCCTGGAGCTTCCCTGTCACTCAAGGAATCGAATGGTACACCGCCCATGCTCGCCAAGGCACGGCATTGGCCAGAACACGCGTGTCCAAACCGTGCCAGGACGTGCCAGTCGACGCGGTGAGCGCGCCCTGGACACGCCGGTACGTCGCGCGCTCGAGCAGCCTACTCCTCGCCCTGCATCCCTACCGCGACGTTGAGCAGCTACTCCCCGCCCTCTACACGCTAGACACAAGCCCAGGCCTGCCCCTGCACCATCGCCGTCGTCCTCGACCAAGTGATGCCGCACGCTCCGTGACAAACCCTGCAAGCTCCCGAGCCATCCCGTCGCCTTTTCTCTGCGCCAGCTAGCCGTTGAGCATCGCCAGGACGACGCCTACAAGATGCCGTCCTCGCCTTGCCCTTTCGACCGACGGAGAGGCCACGCCGACGACGCTCCTCCGCAGCACCTCACGGCCTCCATCGCCTGCTATAAATAGAGCTCCTCAGCCCACAACTCCTTCACACCATCTGCTCCCCTCCCTTCTCTGAACAAGCTCCCCACCTCAATTTAGCACCACCTCGCCGGAGCTGCTCGAATCGCAAGCTCAAGTCCGCCGGAGCCCGCGGAAGCTCTGCTCCGATTGGCGCCTCCCCGAGCGCCGCCACTGCTCCCAGGGCTTCCTCATCTACTACATCTTCTCCGCGCCTACTGCCAGACTCCTGCGCCGGCCTGGTACGCCCTCCGACCCCCTAGGCTCGCCGCCAGGGAGCCCGCTGCTCGTCGGAGAAGACGACGTTCACACGCCGTCGGATCCCAGTCTAATCCAACGGTTTCTATTTCGCGTACCGTTTCGCTGCGTTAAGTGTCGCCGACAGGTGGCCCCCACCTCGTCAGTGCGGCCCGAGCGCACCAGATGCGTGTTGGGCTGCGAAGTGGGATTTAAACTAGTTTCGGCCCGTTTAGCTTTCCCGCCTAGCCCATGAATTCAAATCTGGATTAAATCTTTATTCAAATTTGCTCTGCTGAAGGTTTAGTAAATTTTGAATAGTTTGAATTCTGCCAAACCAAATTTAGCAAACTTTATACCGTTGGAAAGCCCATGAATTTATCTATCCAATGCCACTGGCCCCATCTCCAATTTCATTGTAGATTTAATCTGAAAAAAAAGACAAGGAAGGGATTTTTGAACATTCAAACTTTATTTAAAAATTCAACCAGAATAGATTTTGAAGTAATTCCAATTCTAATAAATCACAAATGATGTCCTCTAATTGATTATGCAATAACATAGCCCTGTTGTTTGTATGATCATGGACTAGATCAAATAAAATGGCTATGTAGTCATTTCTAGAACATTTTTAAAGAGGGATTCAAACTCAACCCTAATATGAGAGCAACCTCTCATTTAAATTTTGATCCTAAGTACTAATAACCAGGGGGAATGACTTAGGCTAATGAACCCTTGAGAATTATTACTTAGAGATTTTAATTCATTTAAATGTTAAGTTTAAAACTATGTGAAGTGTAGCACTTCAATTAAATTGTACTCACATATAATAGATATGAAATGTTGACTTTGGGTCAACCTATATTTCATACCTTATTATTATATGAAGAGATTAAATCTTAATAAGAGGTATTGAGAAGAAATGAATTCCTCTAAGGATCTACATACCAAAAATTAAGAAATAGGAATAATGAGAGGAAATTAATTTCTTCAAATAAAGACTAATCAAATAATCCACCATGCCATGTTTGATTGCTACTAAGATTAGTGTGTGAACCCTTTGAGTGTTTCTAGTTTAGTATGTGAGCTTGGTTTAGTATTTATACCTCGTATTCGTATATAGACGCTAGTAACGAGGAATACCAAGAGGAGGAGGGCTACTCTCAGGAAGAAGAAGAGAACTTCGATAACTACCCAGCTCAAGGCAAGCTAACCCTTGCTAAACACAAGTGCTTAGCTCTACGAGAGCAAAGGCACCATCACCCTTTACTTTTATGTATTACCTATCCCATGTTTTTACTTACATTTACTGTTGCTTATTTATTTCAAAGTACCTTTTTGATTTATGATTCACCTGGTCTAGAGTAGAAAAATACTTGGAATAGATTAGCACCACTCAAAGCTAGATAGCACCCCTCATATAGTTGCTAGTGCTAATCAATTAAAATTGACTACTCTAGATGGGAACATGGTGAAGTGAAATGACTTTGAAAGGAAGTAAAGTGGAGGTGGATTTGAACAAGAGAAGATGGTGATTTTTGATAAAATAGATGATTGAGTTTGAATGCGATACCCTTCCAATTATACAAGTACCCCCACAATACCTGATTATGGGTAGGGCTTAACTAGAAACTTGTGTATTTTAGTATGGGTTCCCTCTGAACAAACATCATAGGGGTTACGCTGCGGCTGCCTCCGTTAAGTGTGGATTGATGTTGAAATGAGGTGAATGTACGGCCCAAGCCCTGTGCAGTTCCCGGGTTAACTGCGGTTTCCACCGGGAGGCCAAGCTCATGGGGAGAGGTGCTCATACTAGCATATATAAGCGAAAGGTTTCGATTGATGATCTGCGTACTGTGTTACGATGATTCGGGGTTATCCTCGACGGATGAAATCAAAAGTTGTGGCACAAGAGTACAACCTCTGCAGAGTGTTAAACCTATTCGAATAGCCGTGTCCACGGTTACGGACGATTGGAAAGGCCATACTATCTCCGTTATCATAAAAATGTTTTGATTCTAGAAATGAATGGTGGATTGAATGGTGACATTATGGTGAACCATAATGAGTTGTGGGAATGACACTAATGTTCCCACTTGAGTTAGTCTAGCACATGATATAAGCTTTTACCAAAGATTTATGAAACTAAAACTTGGCTTTATGCAAATAAACCTAGAGCTTAGCACCCCCTTACCCTTAATGAGTATTTATCTTAGAGTTAGTTTGCGAGTACTTTAAAAGTACTCATGGCTTGCCCTGGCTATTCAAATGCCAGACTATGAAGGAGAGCACCAGTATCAGGATGACGGACAACAGGACGTCTACGATAACTAGGATCGTCTTCTAACGTCAAGCGTTGCCTGTGGAATAGATCGTCCACTACTACTTCGCTTCCGCTACTATTTGTGATGTTGAACAATATATTCGTGTAATATTGGATCATGTGATCTATGGTTGTAAGACAATATGTGTTGTAATAAATGATGACTCTATGCTACTTACTATTATGTCTCGCAAAAACATTATTCCTGGGATTGCGATGTACGACATAATAGGCATCTGGACTTAAAAATCCGGGTGTTGACAACTTGATATGGTGGGAAAGTTGCACAAAGCTTCGCCAGGAGGGTATGAGTACTTGCTGGTCGCTGTCGACAAATTCACCAAGTGGGTAGAAGCGAAGCCAATAAATTCACCAGATGCAGCATCGGCAATAAAGTTTGTGAAAGGCCTCGTTTTTCGGTTTGGAGTGCCTCATAGCATTGTCACAGATAATGGTTCAAACTTCACATCCAAGGAATTCAAGGAATACTGCGCAGAAGTAGGCATTAAATTGCACTTTGCGTCAGTTGGGCACCCGCAAACTAACGGACAAGTCGAGAAAGCCAATGGAATCATCTGCAACGGCCTCAAAAAGCGCCTGCTAGGACCGCTTGAAAAAGCTCGACATACTTGGCCAGAGGAATTGCCAAGTGTTTTGTGGAGCATCCGAACAACACCAAATACGGCGACACAAGAAACTCCGTTTTTTCTCGTACACGGAGCCGAAGCAGTATTACCAATTGAAATAGAGCATGATTCGCCAAGAGTAACAGAGTATGACGAAGAAACATCACAAAAAGCTCGGGAGGATGATATGGACGCACTCGACGAAGCTCGAGATGAAGTACTTTCACGAGTCACCAAATACCAGCAAGACCTCAAAAACTACCACAGTCGATGGTTAAGGCCAAGATCTTTTCAAGTTGGGGATTTGGTCTTGCGGTTAAATCAAAAAAGTACCGAGAAGCTCGAATCACCATGGTTGGGGCCTTACATTGTCACGGAAGTCATCGACGGAGGCGCATACAGGATCAAGGACAAGAAGACAGGGGCTCCCGAGAAAAACCCCTGGAACGTGGCGCAGCTCAGGCGGTTCTACGCCTAGAGCTGAAATATAGTCCTCTGTAAAAATACAATGTACTGAAACGCCCGCGAGTTTTCAGACGCACTCTTTTCCTTTTCGGGGCACCGAGTGGGGCCGGAAAGGTTTTTAATGAGGCGGGCTCGCGGTGCTGCAATATAATAAAGATAGTGGAGATATACTTCTTATTCTTCGACACGTTCGGGGGCTCAACGCCTTCAAGTCTCAAAATACGTACAATATAGACAAACTAGACTTACCGAAATATTTCGCCTTGGTACACTAATACCTCGCCAAATATAAAAATCGGAAGCTAACAATTATAAATATAGTGTACACGTCAAAAATCTTATTGCTTTGGTCTAAGAACCTCGCAACAAAAATATAGAACTTCGACACTAAGATACTCGGGGGCTTGCAACCTATTTGATGAAAAATTAAAGATATCTTCTTACGGCAAGATGAAAAATCTTCGAGATGGAAAAAACAGTACAAACTCTAGCCAGAAGGCTCGGGGGCTCCAACAATATAGAGCACTTTACAATATACAACAAATTTCTTCGGAAATAAAAAAGAAATCAAAAAAGATACAGACACAATGTTTTGCAATATGGTACAAATCAGTCAAAGCCTAAAATACTATCTATGGACAAGCCTCTGGTTGTTTTATGTTCAGCATAGGACCCCTTGACGAAGAATTCTGAGTCCATCCGAAGAAGCTCATCTATCATCGACTCGGCCACAGGAGTTACCATCTCATTGATTGTGTCAATATCATTTTTTCGCCGCGATTTCTTGGCCAGGCAATCAGCAACAATCTTCGTCAGGTCTAATTTTGGATGGCAAATATTTATCATAATCATGGCGAACCTTGCTCCAGCAGTCAATTGAGCTTGCACAAAATTATGAATGCGGGGAGCATCTCTGAATATCTCCAGCAATTCAGGAAGAGTTTTGGGAACTTCATTTCGAGGAAACAAAGTCTTGTAAACAAGGGTTAATGTTGTCGTGCAAAAATTGAGAAATTCGCGCACTTGGCAAGCACGATCTTGGAACCTGACAATTTGCTGGGTTCGTTCAGGGGTGGCCCAGAATAAACAGCCATGGTTAAGGGAAAGATTGATAAGAAGAGTTGTTCTCTCGTTTACTCTTCGATCTTCGGCGGCAGCATCAAGAACCGAGCCTATTAAGCGACAAGGCAAGAAATTTGAAGGGGGGCACAGCAAAATAAAGAGGAGGCATTGTGAGGTTGGACAAACATACCTAACATATCTGTGCTAGCTTCCAACATTAGCTCGAGCATGCTATTTTCTCGGGTAGTGGCTTCCTTTGCTTCCAATACAGCAGTATTCTTGGCAGCCATAGCCTCTTTGGCTTGTTGGAGAGCAAGTTTTTCTTGTTCGGATGCTTTCCGAGATTGTTCCATCATTGCCAGAGTTTGTTTCTTCATGGATTGAAGTTGTTGTCGAAGTTCTTGCAAATCTTCCGACAAATGTTTGCTCGAAGAACCTTCAAGGGGGTCGTCATCAACTAGCATTTTCTTCGAGAAGGAAGAAGCAGGTGAAGCATCGGCAGAGCAAGGATTGGTCGAATAGTTATCAAATATTAACTGGAAAAGAAAGCGCCAGGATCAATGATAGTGCCGGAAGGAATTTCATTAAAAATTTACATAGACATTACAAAAGAAGTTTCTCCAAAAGGACTACCAGGATAATTGTCAACACAGCTAAATTGGCGACAAGGGCAAAAGAGACAGAGAAAGCAAAAAAAAAAAACAAAGAGGCATGCAACTAGACCTCCGGCCTCGATGAGCTAGGAGTTGAAGATGGCTTGATCCCGAGATAGGCCAGAATTTTCTTCGTATTGGGCTTGGCTGCCTTGATCAAAGACCGCCATTTTGTTTGCTCTATCTGCTCGGTGTCGCCAACCTTCATCCAGTCAACAGTTTGTTGGCTGTTAGCGACCAAGGCAACAGTGCTCTCAACAGCAATCTTCATGTTCTCCTGGCGCATTTTCAGCCCAAGGTCCTCTGATGGATTGAAGCTCTGGGCAAGGGCAAGGAAAGTCTTGGGCTCCTCTTTCTTCGGGAAGAAGTAGGGGAATAGCTTCGACAATCCTGCGTCAGCATTCACCACGCCTTCACGAATTTCGGATCCATGAAACTCCAAATAAGAAAGTGCGTCAAGGAGAGGATCATTGTCGGGATTTTCCAGATCAAACTCTTGGTTTGTTTGGCCTGCCACAGGAAATAAACGTTGGTCAAAAGCAAGAAAAAGCAGGTCCTATAAAAAATAGAAAGGATCGATAAAATTACCTTGGAAGCGCCGATTTTGCGAATTCAGGCGCTTGAGGATCCCCTTTTCACGAGTAGCCTGTGCGGCTTTGTGCTCGTTTAAAGCAGTTTCAGTATCCTCAAGTCTCTTCTGCAGTTCCTCGACACTAGCAGCTTTTGCCTTGGCTTCATTAGCCTCTGCTTTGGCTTCGCTAGCAACAAGTTCGGCTTTCTTGCGGGCTGCTTCACTTTGCTCCAGCTTTTGAGCAAGAGTGTCGGCAAGCTTGTTGGCCTCTGCAAGTTTCTCTGTCAAAATAGAAAAGAAAGGTCAAAATTGCGACAAAAAACAGGAGCAAGAAGTCAGAAACAACGACAGCAAAAAAGTTATTACCTTCAGTTCTGCTGGCATACTCACGGTACCCAATGAATTGGGATCCGATGCGAATAAGCTCTTTGATCATGGGCTGTTAAAGAAGAACAAAGAAAGAGAAACATCGGTATGGAAAAAGAATGAAGGCGTAAAAAAGCAAATAGAGGAAATATAGATACTGGCAAGAAAATTAAAAAACTTACATCATCCAAGAGCGGAGTAGAAGAGCTACCCAATTGAGGGGCAGGCTCAATGATCGTTTCAATCCTTGTCCTTTTTGGTGAAGGAGCAAGGGGGCTTGAAGGCGGAGTAGTGGTGACGACGTTTTGTTGAGGAGGCGAGGATTCTTCTCCTTCAACTGGCGTATCCGAGACAAGTAAAGTATGTGACATGCTCGTCCGAGGAGCCACGTCAAAAGTTGGTACTTCTTCCTCATCATCGTTGTGATTAAAAATCGACAGCATAAAAAGCAAGATAAGACAAAAATTTCGAGTACAGAAATAAGGAGAAATAAAAATGACTTACGAGCTGACGAGGGATTCAAGATAAGGATCATAAGTTGCCTTCTGACGTGAAGGATCAACTTCTTCGGCTTTGGAAGTGCCGGAATCTTCGATGTCATTCCTCTTCCTTTTGCCTTTTGGAGAAACAGCGGGAGGAGGAGATAGTGCCGACGCAGTGCCTTCGGAAGATCCCGCAGATTTTCGAGAATCCACGGGTTCATTCACAAAAGACGGAGCTTCTTGATTGTCATCAGTGACAATGGCCCTTTCTTCGACTTCTCCACCTTCAGGAAGAGGAGGAAGCGAGACAAGGTCTGGATGATTCTATGCATAAAACAGGGAGAGATGTCAGAAAAGAAGTTACAAAAAAGATAGCAAAGCAACAACAAGACAATAGACAAAGATTACCTTGGGAAGTGGATTGGCGGCGCTGAATGGTGTCACACGGCAAGAAGAAGGGATAGCATCTTTTTTGCTGAGAGACGAAATTTTTCGGACAAGTTTTTCTAAATCCTTGACCTCCAAATTCACCGACAGCCGATCTACGTCCTTGTCGCCCGCATATTTCCATAGAGGATATTTGCGAGCCTGAAGCGGCTGCACTCTAGTCCTAAGAAAGTATGCAGTGATTTGGACACCCGATAACTCTTTGCCGCGAGTATTTTGCAACTCGTGGATACGAGCCATCAAGGTTTCTGTCGACGCCCTTTCTTCTTCGGTGGCCTCCGCGTCCCAGGAGCGGCGGCGAAAGATTTTCTCGGCGCCATCAAAAGGAGGGATGTTGTCCTCCGCACATCCATGGTTCTCCTCCTGAATGTACAACCACTTCTTGCGCCATCCTTGAACTGAGTCAGGAAGCTTGACGTCGAAGTAGTCGACAGTGGGCCGAACAGAAATTACAACGCCGCCTATATTATAGGCGACATTGGGCGAGCCATTACGGCGGCAGAAGAAAATGCGCTTCCATAGCGCCCAGTTAGGCTGGACGCCAAGGAAGGCCTCGCACAAAGTGATGAAAATGGAGATATGGAGGATTGAATTTGGCGTGAGGTGGTGGAGTTGCAGACCGTAGATAAAAAGAAGTCCACGGAGAAAAGGATGAGTGGGGGCGGAAAGACCGCGGATGAGGTGGTCGACAAAACTTACCCGGTACCCCATTGGAGGGGTTGGGTAGCTTTCCTCACTGGGGAAGCACAGTGCCTTGGGTTTCTTGCTGATCCCCAGCTTCTTGAGCATGTTGATATCTTGAGTGGAAATCTTCGATCTTTCCCACTCCGCCGCCCCAAGATCCACGGCGGCCATGGAGGACTCCGGCGTACCGTGCCTTGTCAATCGACGAGGTGGCATCAACAATGGCGCAGGGTTTGCAGCTCGGAGGCGAGGAGCTTAGGTGGCTGTGGATCGCAGGAGGAAATTTGCAGATGGGAGTAGGAGGACGGCGCGAGCGGAGGTTCTCGAGGAGGAAGAAGAAGACCTTATATAGAGGTGCGCTGAAGCGGCGGACCGTTGGATAAGGAAAATGTGTGACAGATGATAGCCACGTAACAACAAGGGTAAAAAAGTAATTCAACATTGGGGAAGTTACGGTGCGTGCGCCAGAAAAAGCGGAGGACGTGTGTCCCCCACTTGCACGACGTGTCAAGATAGTGGATCAATTGGGCCCGCATGGCAGCGAGAAAAGACTTGTCGCAAATTTCTGACTAGCAATCGTGGCTATCGTCAGCAACAACGTCACCTTAGCAGAAGAAAAAATTCGATTCAACAGCTTCATAAAAGGCGACACGGAAAAATAATGCTGAGCCTTTGATCAAATACAAGTTTTTGATCAAATGCTCGGGGGCTACTTTGGAAAAAAGGAAAAGATCCAGAAGGACAAGATAGAAATGGCATGAGCCTATGACCAAATACAAATATTTGTTCATAGCCTCAGGGGCTACTCCCATCGGGAGCACTGTTCGCGCACCCGAGAAATTATAAAACTTTGGGAGATAAAAGAAAATATAGCGGCATAAGGCGTGGAGCCTACACCCAAGTACAAGTCCTTGGCTGTAGCCTCGGGGGCTACTCCCATCGAGAACGCTGCTCGCGTGCCCGATGAAATTATAAAAAAGAAAGAAAGAAAAAAAAAAGAAGAGCAAAAAAGTATATTTCGAGTTATAATTAACTCTACATATACTCCCATCGGGAGGGCAATATAAGTCATTTTTGACTCGATAAAATGTGCCATTCCAACAGCCGAAAAAGCACTCGACAATATATTCTCAGAACGCCGAAGTTGCGATCAATTTCTGAATGCCGCAAATTTGCGAAGGTAAGACCCCAGATCCGTTCTGCTGGGCGTGGCATCGCCGAAGACTGCGCTCTGCTACTTTTATCCGTATCAACAGATACGAAGAAAAATCCTAACGGACGCGTTAGGTACCCGATAAATTTTACTGGGACTCGACAGAATGGTAAGACCTTAAGCGGCACCTGTCGAAGTTTACACCAGTATCCCGAGGTCATGTCCAGGGACGTGATCTTGAAGTAGGTTTTTGTGGATTGCCACTAGAGCAGTTAACTAGTACCTGATCCGTCAGATGAACTAGCCCCAACTACCATCATCCCTATACAATATAGATGCTTATGAGAAGAAATATAGAAAAAGTCGAAGCTGTCGAATAAAAATAAACAGTGGAGATTTTCCTTTACCCTACGATTCAAGCAAAATCTCGGGGGCTACTAACATAGGCATCCCAAATGGGCCTGCCGAAGATAGTACCCGGGGTTTACTGAAGGCCCACTACCCGAAGAATAAGAAGATTCGGAAGCCCAAGATATTATTAAGGAAAGCTAGAGTTGTAATAGAAAGTCTTATTTGTAATTTTACGGGATGAGTTAGAAACCTTCCCGGACTTTGTAACTTGTACAGCACGAATCCCTCGGCTCCGCCTCCTATATAAGGGGGAGTCGAGGGACGCGGAAATCATCGAATTATTGTTTACAAACCCTAGTTTTCATAATCGTCGAGTACTTTTCGGCTGAAACCTTCGAGATCTACTTGCCCTCTACTTCCAACTAAACCCTAGCCTACAATCCATAGGCATTGACAAGTTAATACCTTGTCATTAATCCTACCCTACACTTTGCTAATACAGTACCGTCATAGTACATGTATTTCTTTACTTGGATCTGGGGATCACACCCAAATTCAAGTAACATGGCACGAAGGATATCTGCGAGTCCGCCTTCATATTCACTCAGTGTTGAATCCATCACTTTCACGTTTCGTCCCGGACGTGAACTTGCCATTGTTGGCTGTAGAAATAGAAAGAATATAAGATTAGTAATAATGCATCATAATAGAGATAATAAAGAATTATCGCACTAAAAGATATGATTGTTGTATTCTCAATTGAATATACACCATATTTTTAGAGAATTCTTTACTAGTCCTATTTGACTCCTAACGTTTGGTCCCATTTACTAGGTTCCAACCTAAGGTCAAAGCTTTTGCTCTGATACCAACTATGGTGACCCTGCATACCACTGCATGTTGTAGTATGCCAGTCGTTGATATAACATTCACGAAGTACCATTCCGCAAATATTAAATCCCTCAGAGTAGTACAACAGAACATAGCAGGTCCATAACTCATTCATTTATTATTACAAGCATAATACACATATCGTCTCGGAGCTCCTCTTGGGTCCTAAGAGGGATACTCCTGGGTTCGAGGCGAACCCATCTTAACTTACAATATAGAAGTTTCACTAAGTTATACATTTATTCTCTTGAGCAGCTAAGTATTAAGAGTTCGCACTTCTCGGCTACTGCTACTACTCGGTGCTTCTAGGCTTGATCTCCTCCGGAAGCCTCCCCGGTTCCGTAGACTATAAGGTAGTCTACGCCTTCAACACCTCCAGAGAGGTCTGGTTCTTCATAGCCGATGATCTCGGCTCCTTCAGGGTTGTCGTAGTCCTCCTCCAGACGGTTTAGACAATCTAAGCAAGGGATTTAAGAGTGGGATGAGTATGAGCATACTCAACAAGTTCATTATAGATAAGAGATGTTTAATGCACTAGCTACGATATTAGACCAGAAAGTCTAATACCAATGCAGGTTTTGATAAACATTTCTTCAAGAGGTTGCTTTTATTTCAAAGAGCTATGTCCGTCAGCCTTCACCGGTTTACTAGAACTTCATGGAGCTCCTTTCCGGCCGCGTTCGCAGTTCCATATCCCGGAACAGGGAGTGACAAGTCACGGTTCTTTACACTCTGCAGAGGTGTGTTGCTTTACCCATAAGAGATCTTAACCTTGGTGCCAACCGGGCAGCTTTCCCGTCCACACTTCCTTCGGTGTGAGGCCCGGTATAAGGTCTAGCCAATCATGTACCTCCGCTACCTCGCACACCCACCCTTTGTTGCATACCCCGACCCTGGGTCCTCGCCGGTCCCATTATTCCCACTCACGGGTGGACCCCGACCACGACAACAGTTTGGGACTCGTTAACCAAACTCCTTCGCCGGTAGCTGCAACCCATCATAGACCGCAATACCGTGGGGACTTAAGGCTTCCCCAGCCAACCGCTTGTTCTTCGGGCGACAAGTGTCTACGGACTATGCCGTGGGGATTTAAGGCTTCCCCAGCCAACCGCTCGCCCCCGACAGATACAAGTGTCTACGGTAAAGTGCATCCGTTGATGTACGAGAGGTGGAAACACTTTTGACTACTCCGTCCCACTCCGGATCTTATGGTTAACACGGATATTACGGCACAAGAATTACTGGACGACATTTGTTGTTAATCCTAGATGGATATAAACCCTTGCAATGGAACCTCCACCATATCAACACAATCCATGGTTCCATTGCCCACCACATAGTCATATTCATAGTTATGAAAGTAGTGGTTTTGGTTTTTATGCAATAGTGATAATCATAGTACTTTGCAAGTAATTTGATAAAGATACTCAAATGGTATGAGCAAGTGATGAACTTGCCTGAACACTGCAAAGTTTTGCAGTTGGATGGTGTGGACTGACCCTTGTCCTCTGTTTCTGAAAAATAGCATCATTGTCCGATAAGGGCAATGGTTAAAGAAGCAATTATGCATGATTCCAGTTTTAGGGTTTGTTCCCCCCTTCCGATGTCAATATTATTTCATGTAAGAGGTTAATACTAAGATTGATTTGGAGATACTCTATTTAGGGTAAATACAACCTTGAAATGTTGTCAAGGTGTTTTTGAAGTCCAAAATGCATTAATGGACTTATTTTCATTATTGAAAATAATATGTGTGATTTAAATGATTATTTAAATCATCAAATTAAGACTTATTCTTAGTTTTCTTCAAAAATTTCCTTTGACATTTTATTTAGATAGAGAATTTTATGCTGATCAATTTTCATATTTTTAATTATTTTTTAGAGCTTTTAAACATTTCTTATGTAATTTCAAAGTTTTTGTATTTAAGTAATTTTGTGAAATGACCATAATGCCCCTGGGCCCACCTGTCAGGGTGGCCCAGCGGGTTAGGTCGAACCTGAGCCACCCTTTCGGCTCGGTCGGCCCACTCGCTCGTCCTCTCCTCTTCGCGCAGAAACCCTAACTTCCCCTCGACTCTCTGGCAATGTCGTGGTCGCCGCCGCCTTCGCCGAGATTCTCCGGCCATCTCCGGCAACTCCGGCGACGAGATGCGGTGGATCTGGACCGCCTCACGACGGCGCACCAGATCCTCCGGCTAGATCTGCTCTCCGTCTCCTTCTTCGCTCGCCCCCGTCGCGTTCGCCCGCACGGCCATGAGGTTACGCGGTGATGCGCCGCTCATCGGCGACCTTGGCGCCGTGATGCCGCCGTGGGCGCTGCCGTGGTGGTGATTGGGCGCTCGCGCTCGGCGACGCCAGGCCTGACCGCGGCTTGGCGCTGCCGTGGTTGGCCCGTGCCGCCGTGCCGCCATGGCACGCTGTGGTGCTCCGCCCAGGTACGTGCGCCTCCATTCTCTTCCTGGCTTCTTCCTTCACTGTCCTGCTCTACCACTTGAGCTTGATGTGCATGCGTGTGTGCTACTGCTGCACCTCTGGCTAGCTGCTGCTCTTGCTCTGCTGCCATGGCCTAAGCTGTGATGCTGCTGTTCTTGCTATTGGCCCTACTGGCCTTGGCCAGTGTTGCCCAGGCCATGCTAGTGCTTGCTATTCTTTCTGAATTCCTGTTCTGTGTCTCTGTTCTAGTTGCTATACTTGCCAGAATTCAAGTGTGATCATGTGTGATACCCTGGCTTGATTACAGTGTGCAATTTCTTGCAAATTTGCAAGTGCCAGAGCCATTGTGGCTTATTCTGGTGCTCAGATTTATGATGGTGCTCAATTGAGCATTACTGTGGGCTTGACAGTGTTATTAAATAAGGATTTGATGTGTGCCTTGCTTGTACATTTTGATCCAGTGGCTCATCAAGTCTTTGATGTGCTCCTGGATACAATCGTAAGTCATTTATTCAGTTATCTGTTTTATTCAGTTATGACTTGGTGTAGTTCTGCAGTAGATGGTTAATTCCTGTTGCTATGGTTGGCTATGATAATCTGTAGCAATAGCTAGTGGTGCCCTGATGATTATCTGTTCATCATTTGCTTAAGGATAGCTGTTGTGCTTCCTTCTGTGACTCTCTGGTGCTCATCCAGTGTTGTATGTGCCTTTTATAGGCTTGGCCTATGTGTGCTGGTGCTTGCTCAAGCATTAGTGGATGCTTGCAGTGATCCATTGGGTCACTGACAAGATGTTGGTGCTTTGGTTACTTATCTGTTTCATTTATCTGTAATTCCTTGCTTGGCTAAGTGGATAAATGATGTGAACTGCTTGCAGTGGTGATCATCTTACAGTTAATTAGATTGAGCTAGAGGGATGCCAACCACTGGTTGGGTACCCTAGCTCATACTGAACCTTACTAGGTGATGATGTGATGCTTTGGTGACTTTCTTGTGTGGCTAGGTAGCTGTTGTGACCCTAGCAGGCTTTGTCTGCTAGAAATGGTTGCTCCTACCTCTATTGGATGCTTCTGTGCACTAATCCTGGTAGTCTTTCATAGGCTGCTAGGTTATTTGATGTTGAAATCATACTGGACAGATAACTGTCCAATATTCTGATGGCTTTGCTAGCTGTGTGTTGCTAGGTGAATCTGGGTGGCTAGATAGGGATTAGTTCCTTGCTGGATTTCCCTGGTTAAGTCACTTTTAATTCTGTTGGCTTAATCAGTGTTCCCTCGGATACATTCCTAATGGGTTTACCCTTATTTTGCTTGCATCATATGGCTGGTAGCCAAATGATGATACAAACAGGGTACTCACTCCCTTTTGCTTGTGTGTGTTTGATGCACATGCTTATTTATGAGCAAGACAGATGCTTGCTCATGATTCTTATGTATACCTCACTCCAGCTCCTAGAAATGGGTGTTGGTGTAGAGGCTTGCTTCAGTGATTGCTTGATTTGCTTGTCCTGCTCCTCCTAGCAAGCTTGTGGTGTTGGATTTAAATGCTGTGGCTGTTTGAGCAGGTTGAACAGCAGTGGCTGTTCTTCCTGTTCTTGAGTTCTTGGTTTTCCGATGAACTTACCCTGCTGCTTTGTCGATGAATGAGCTAGGGTTTACTGTGGAAAAGGTTTTATATCATCCTTGTTGTGCTCATATGGTCGACAGCTGAGCCTGGCATACTTGGGTGACTCACTGCTGTGTGTGTGTGCTGTGCTCCATGCACACAGCCTTGTGAGCAGGCTGTGTGTGTGTGTAACTTGATGCTTTGCATCAGGCCTGGGACTTGGCTGTGAGATGGATCAGCTCGGCAGCCTTGGTCATATCCACTCAATTCAATATTTTTGCTAACCTGCCAAGTGGCATTGCCACTTGGCATAATGTTGTGTTGGTTTTGTTTGTGTGCAGGGATCAAGCAATTGATCAAGATGAACATGGAGATCATCAAGTCCAAGATCAGATGATAATTACCTTGTAGTATTTAGGATAGAATCATAACTTGTACCTTTCTTTTATTTTCATTTTCTATTTTTTTCCAATTTGTGTAATGTGTTGTAATATATCATATTTCTATTCTGGATATTGTAAATGACATATTATGTGTGATTATCAATAAAGCTCAAGTTTTCCTTAATGAGCTTTATCTAAGGGTTATATTATTTATACTCTTGATTACTTATAATTATTTATTGAATTAACTCAAGTTTGAATTATGGAATATCATTTGATGTTTGAATTTGAAATTCAAATTCAAATTTGGTTTGAATTCAATGATGCAACTTAATTTGGAATTCAATCATGCAACTTAGGATTGTGATGCATCTTCTCTTCTCTCTTCTCAAAACCCTAATCTAGTTAAGTAGGAACAAGTTCATCGCACTCTCGAAACCCTAACCCTGTAGGATGTCGAGAGAGAAACCTGTCCCCCTTCGTTGCAGTTTTGTTTTAAAAGCGCGAAATTTCCCCAGAATTTACGATGCAATGCACATCCCTTTCTAAAATCTACCCCTCGATCGTCTCTAAACCTGGGACATTACAGCTGCTATCTCCCATGAGGAGGGAGTAGTTCTCCATCGAGGCTAAGGGCTGTACCGATAGCTATGTGGTTAATCTCTCTCCTATGTACTTCAATACAATGATCTCATGAGCTGCCTTACATGATTGAGATTCATATGAGTTTTGTATCACTATTCATCTATGTGCTACTCTAGTGATGTTATTAAAGTACTCTATTCCTCCTTCATGATGTAATGGTGACAGTGTGTGCATCATGTAGTACTTGGCGTAGTTTATGATTGTGATCTCTTGTAGATTATGAAGTTAACTATTACTATGATGGTATTGATGTGATCTATTCCTCCTTTCATAGTGTGAAGGTGACAGTGTGCATGCTATGTTAGTACTTGGTATAGTTGTGTTGATCTATCATGCACTCTAAGGTTATTTAAATATGAATATCGAATATTGTGGAGCTTGTTAACTCCGGCATTGAGGTGCTCTTGTAGCCCTACACAATTAGTGGTGTTCATCATCCAACAAGAGACTGTAGAGTATAGCATTTATCTATTCTATTATGTGATCAATGTTGAGAGTGTCCACTAGTGAAAGTATAATCCCTAGACCTTGTTCATAAATACTGCAATCATCGCTTGTTTACTGTTCTACTGCATCTGTACTGCCTGCAATATTACCACCATCAACCACACGCCAGTTGTAGCATCAAGTATTTTCTGGTGCCGTTACTACTGCTCATATACATTCATACCACCTGTATTTCACTATCTCTTCGCCGAACTAGTGCACCTATATATCTGACAAGTGTATTAGGTGTGTTGGGGACACAAGAGACTTCTTGCTTTGTGGTTGCAGGGTTGCTTGAAAGGGATATCTTTGACCTCTTCCTCCCTGGGTTCGATAAACCTTGGGTGATCCACTTAAGGGAAAACTTGCTGCTGTTCTACAAACCTCTGCTCTTGGAGGCCCAACACTGTCTACAGGAAAAGGAGTGTGCGTAGACATCAAGCGTTGGTCGCGCACCCGATAAAAATGGCAATATTGGAAAAAGTTGACAATATAGTGACAAATAAACTAAAAAGGTGAGCCTACAACCAAGCACAAGTACTTGATTGTAGCCTCGGGGGCTACTCCCATCGGGAACGCTCTTCGCGTACCCGATGAAGTTACAGAAATCTTGTTGAGCATATTTCGAGTTATGGTGTAACTCTTCATATACTCCCATCAGGAAGACAATAAAAACATGGTCATCATATGACTCGAGCAAATGTGCTATTCCAGCAGCCGAAAAAGGCACTCGACAAAATATTCTCAGTTCGCCTCGGTCGCAATTTAATCTCTGAATGCCGCAAATACTTTGCGAAGGTAAGACCCCAGGATCCGTCATGCGCGGTGTGACATCGCACCAGAATGTGCCTTGCTACTTTTTTCCGTATCAACAGATGCGAAGAAAAACCCTAACGGACGCGTTAGGTACCCGATAAAACGCGACTGGAGTTCGGCATATGGTAAGACCTTAAGCGGCACATGTCGAAACTACGCCAATATACCGAGATCATGTCCAGGGACTTTTTCTTGAAGTAGGTATTTGTGGGATTTCCACGAGAGCAGTTAACTGGTACCTGATCCGTCAGATGAACCAGCCCCAGTTATCATTATCCATGTACAATATAAGATAGATTCATAAAAAAATATCTGATAATTGGAAGAAATCAAGTGTTCATTTTAAAGGTGGAGATTTTCCCTGATTCTTCGATTCAAGCAAAATCTCGGGGGCTACTGACATAGGCATCCCCAATGGGCCTGCCGAAGATAGTACCCGGGGTCTGCCGAAGGCCCACGACCCGAGGTTTATGAAGCCCGGAAGCCCAGTTAAGAGATAGGAAATATAGATTGTAATAGGAATAATGGCTTGTAAATTTACGGGTTGAACTCAAAGAGTTTCCCGGAATATGTAACCGTGTGTAATACGAAACCCTCGGCTCCGCCTCCTATATAAGGGGGAGTCGAGGGACGAAGAAAGGATCGATTTCATTGTCAACATAACCCCAGTTTTCTAGCAGTCGAGTACTTTTCCGGCTGAACCTTCAAGATCTACTTGCCCTCTACTCTTTACGAAAACCCTAGTCTACAATTTGTAGGCATTGACAAGTCGATACTTTGTCAGACACGCTTCGGAAATTTAGAGATGAAAGCGAAAGTGGGACACCAGGAGGTCAAAGGGATGGGAATAATTCCCAGTGGCGCCCCCACCTAGGGCGCGCCACCAGGTCTCTTTTCTCCCTCATCCGTCCGATTCGCCTCAATCTCGCGCCCACGGATTTCGTTTGACCTAAAAACCCCTATATATTCGACCCACGAGGTTTCATCGAGGCTACGGCAGCGGAGATCAAAAACACATAAATAAATAGTCAGCAGGCGACGCCGATGGAGATCGGAGGGGGGAAACACTGCCGAAATCTCCTTCGATGGACTCCACCCCCTTCGTTGTGGTCATCGTCATCATCTTCATCAACATCATCAGCACCATCTTCATCTACCCCTTTGTAATATGTTGGCAAACATGTTGTGTATTGCAATTTATCAATTTTCCATGGTATTTTATGTTGGAGATATGCCCAAGAGAAATAATAAAGTGGTTATTATATATCTTTGTGTTTATGATAAATGTTTACATACCATGCTATAATTGTATTAACCGAAACATTGATACATGTGTGTTATGTGAACAACAAGGAGTCCCTAGTAAGCCTCTTGTGTAACTAGCTTGTTGATTAATAGATGATCATAGTTTCATGATCATGAACATTGGATGTTATTAATAACAAGGTTATGTCATTAGATGAATGATATAATGGACACACCCAATTAAGCGTAGCATAAGATCACGTCATTAAGTTCAATTTGCTATAAGCTTTCGATACATAGTTACCTAGTCCTTCGACCATGAGACCATGTAAATCACTTATACCGGAAGGGTATTTTGATTACATCAAACGCCACTGCCTAAATGGATGGTTATAAAGGTGGGATTAAGTATTCAGAAAGTATGAGTTGATGCATATGGATCAAGAGTGGGATATTGTCCATCCCGATGATGGATAGATATACTCTGGGCCCTCTCGGTGGAATATCGTTTGATTAGCTTGCAAGCATATGAATGGTTCATAAGAGATGATATACCACGGTACGAGTAAAGAGTACTTGTCGGAGACGAGGTTGATCAAGGTATAGAGATACCGATGATCAAACCTCGGACAAGTAAAATATCATGTGACAAAGGGAATCATATCGTATGTAAATGGTTCAATTGATCACTAAGTTATCGTTCAATGTGTGGCAGCCATTATGGATCTCCAGATCCCGTTGTTGGTTATTGGTCGGAGAAGAGTCTCGACCATGTCTACATAGTTCACGAACCGTAGGGTGACACACTTAAGGTTTGATGTCGTTTTAAGTAGATATGGAATATGGAATGTAGTTCGAATGTTTGTTCGGAGTCTCGGATGGGATCCAGGACATCACGAGGAGGTCCAGAATGGTCCGGAGAATAAGATTCATATATAGGAAGTCATTTTCTAAGTTTGAAAATGATCCGGTGTATTTATGGAAGGTTCTAGAAGGTTCTAGAAAAGTCCAGAAGAAATCACCGTGGAAGGTGCCACCAACCTTGGCCGGCCAGCCAAAGGGAGGAAGAGTCCCAGGTGGACTCCACCTAAGGGGGCCCGACCACCCCACCAAGGAAAGGGGGGAGTCCCACCTTGAGTAGGTTTCTTCCATATGGCAGTTTTTGAATTGGGGTCTTATTCAAAGACTTTGGGCAAACCCTTGGGGTTCCACCTATATAATGAGGAGGAGAGGGAGGGGACCAGACACACCAATACCACCTTGGCCACACCCCTCAAGGCACCCAGGCCGGCGCCCCCTCTCCCAAACCCTAGCCGCCTCCCTCCTCCCACCTCTCCCGCATTGCTTTGGCGAAGCCCTGCCGGAGATCTCCACCGCCACCACCGAGGAGGATCTACTACTTCCGCTGCCCGCTGGAACGGGGAGAAGGACGTCTTCATCAACACCGAACATGTGACCGAGTACGGAGGTGCTGCCCGACTGTGGCACCGTCAAGATCTTCTACGCGCTTTTGAAAGCGGCAAGTGATCATCTTCTGCAACAACGAGATCTAATCTCGTAGGCTTTGGAAATCTTCGAGGGTTAGTCTCATGATCTTCTTGTTGCTCCCATCTTCTAGATTGTATCTTGGCTTGGTTTTCGTTCTTGCGGTAGGATTTTTTGTTTTCTATGCTACGAATCCCTTCATTTTATGTATCCATGTCTTTGTTTGAGTAGTGAATTGTTCATGGCAATTGTGAGATAGTTTGTGATGGTTGCATATGAGTATTTGTTATATTCTATGATGATATCGTGTACTGATATTTGAGTGCACACAATGTTAGGTAATGCATGAGGTTGTCACTATTGCATGATGATAGGAGGAGGGACAACTGGATCTTGACAGAAACCATGTCCCAATTCTAAGATTGATGTTGTATTGATTCATAGTTAATCAACGGGGGGGGGTATAACTATGAGGACCTTTAAACTTACAGTGGTGGTTGGACTTTATGTCTTAATAATTCCCTTGTTTGTTCTTAATTGGCCTTGGGAGGAGTAATCACTAGTGGTGTATTTTCTCATGCTTATGGCTGCACCAATCTATGGTTCCTCTCTAGAAGAAACACTAAAAAGACTATACTAAACTTCACTAATTGTGACAACCACACAAATGAAATAGCAATATGCCTGCACAATTACTCGCTTGAGTTACTTCATTTTACACTGACACGCATACATCACGCGACCGTTGGGAACCCCAAGTGGAAGGTGTGATGCGTACAGCAGTAAGTTTCCCTCAGTAAGAAACCAAGGTTTATCGAACCAGTAGGAGCCAAGAAGCACGTTGAAGGTTGATGGCGGCGGAGTGTAGTGCGGCGCAACACCAGGGATTCCGGCGCCAACGTGGAACCTGCACAACACAACCAAATTACTTTGCCCCAACGTGACAGTGAGGTTGTCAATCTCACCGGCTTGCTGTAACAAAGGATTAGATGTATAGTGTGGATGATGATTGTTTGCAGAAAACAGTAGAACAAGTATTGCGATGATTGTATTCGATTAAAAGAATGGACCGGGGTCCACAGTTCACTAGAGGCGTCTCTCCCATAAGAATAAGCATGTTGGGTGAACAAATTACAGTTGGGCAATTGACAAATAAAGAGGGCATGACCATGCACATACATGATATGATGAGTATTGTGAGATTTAATTGGGCATTACGACAAAGTACATAGACCGCTATCCAGCATGCATCTATGCCTAAAAAGTCCACCTTCAGGTTATCATCCGAACCCCTTCCAGTATTAAGTTGCAAACAACAGACAATTGCATTAAGTATGGTGCGTAATGTAATCAACACATACATCCTTAGACATAGCATCGATGTTTTATCCCTAGGGGCAACAGCACATCCACAACCTTAGAACTTTCTGTCACTGTCCCAGATTTAATGGAGGCATGAACCCACTATCGAGCATAAATACTCCCTCTTGGAGTTACAGGCAAAAACTTGGCCAGAGCCTCTACTAGTAACGGAGAGCATGCAAGATCATAAACAACACATAGATAATAGATTGATAATCAACATAGCATAGTATTCTCTATTCATCGGATCCCAACAAACACAACATGTAGCATTACAGATAGATGATCTTGATCATGTTAGGCAGCTCACAAGATCCAACAATGATAGCACAATTAGGAGAAGACGACCATCTAGCTACTGCTATGGACCCATAGTCCAGGGGTGAACTACTCACTCATCACTCCGGAGGCGACCATGGCGGTGAAGAGTCCTCCGAGAGATGATTCCCCTCTCCGGCAGGGTGCCGGAGGCGATCTCCTGAATCCCCCGAGATGGGATTGGCGGCGGCGTCGTCTCTGGAAGGTTTTCCGTATCGTGGCTCTCAGTACTGGAACTATTATCGACGAAGGCTTCTTATAGTCGGAGAGGTAGGTTTAGGGGCGACGCGAGGGGCCCACACAGCAGGGCCGCGCGGCCAGGGGGTGGGCCGCGCCGCCCTGGCGTGTCGCCGCCTCGTCGCCCCACTTCGTTTCTCCCCCGGTGTTCTAGAAGCTTCGTGGAAAAATAAGATCCTGGGCGTTGATTTCGTCCAATTCTGAGAATATTTCCTTACTAGGATTTCCGAAACCAAAAACAGCAGAAAACAACAACTGGCTCTTCGGCATCTCGTTAATAGGTTAGTGCCGGAAAATGCATAAATATGACATAAAGTATGTATAAAACATGTAGGTATCATCAATAAAGTGGCATGGAACATAAGAAATTATCGATACGTTGGAGACGTATCATACACCACTTCATATTACTTTTTTTCTTGCATTAGTTTCGCTTCTTGCATTTTAGTTCAGCACATATAGTTTTATAGTAGAAACCTCTTCACACACACAAACACACTATAGATCCTAGCTATGAATAAAAGGCCATATAAGTGGGTTATAGGGCTTCATAAAATAGATAGTTTACGTTCAGCTCCTCGTGGGTTCGACACTCAAATACTTATTAAAATGTACTACTGTGATCCCCTGCACTTGGGGGTTATTATGTACATGTGAATATGTGCCGCAATGGAGCTATCTCATAATGGTGTATGGGGGAGAAATTGTGAGTCTTCACGAAGCAACACCGATCAAGTGAGGCATTCCTTCTTGAGTGGAGCTTGAAGAGTTGTCGTCAAAATCAAGTAGGATGCGAAAGTAAAATGTATGGCCTTGCTAGGTTTTCCTTTTGCCGGTCTCAAGGTAGTTGTTGGGAGACCGGGTTATTGTATAGATAGCCGCACTATCAAGAGGGGATTTCGGTTGAGTAACTTGATCGCATCATCTTAGGGAGCTCAATGCTTTGCATAATTTTCATCCCTATATTCTTGTTTCCTCTTGGTGTTTCTCCATGTGAGGTTCTTAAGCTTGTTTCTAGCTTTTCAACAAGCTCAAGTTCATCGAAAATGGAATTTGTATGTATCTTCTGTTGCTTTTTCGAGTTCAGATGTCTTTAACGTTTCTTAACGTTGGTAGGCTCACTCTCTAAAATCATATAAAAACATTCTTTGGGGAGTCTATTAATCGTTATCTTTCCAACAAAATTGGTTTCATCTCAATCGGATGCCGGATACAAAAGTTGTCGCATTTTCATCAGGGCTCTGTTGTTCTCGGCAGAAGGGTCGGCGTGTCGGGTGCTGCTACCGGGTAACTCGGCACCTGGGCCAGCATGCCGGGACCTATGCCGGGTAGGTCGGCACCCTTGCCAATACTGCCGGCGTGTCGCGCACCCAATGAAATATGAGGAAGAAGAAAGAAGAGAAAATAACAAGACAATATAGAATTGCAGACGAAGATTTTTCATCGTACATCTTCGAGTTACATATAACTCGTCATGTACTCCCATCGAGAGATCAAGATATTATTTCACGAGTCAACTTGAGTAAATACACAATTCCAGCAGCCAACAACGGCACTCGACAATATATTCTCAGAGCGCATCCAATGCGATAAAGAACTCTGGATGTCGTAATTCTGAAGAGATTACGAAGGTAAGATCCCAGGACCTGTCCTGTGTGGCGTGGTATCGCACCCGAATGCGCTCTCCCACTTTATCTGTATCAGCAGATACGAAAAAAATCCTAACGGACGCGTTAGGTACTCGATAAAACATAGATGTGATTCGGTTCACAGTAAGTCCTTAAGCGGTGCGTGTCGAATTACACCAGTATCCCGAGTTTGATTCCAGAGACTCGAGCTTGAAGTAGGTTTATGCGGGTTTGCCACAAGAGCAGTTAACTGGTACCTAATCCGTCAGATGAACCAACCCTATTTACTATTATTCCTGTACAATATAGACATTGAGAAAAATATTCGTTATGATTCGAAGGTTTTATAAATATGCGACTCAGTTTTACGGTGGAGATTTTACTCGACTCTACGATTCAAGAAAAATCTCGGGGGCTACTGATATAGGCATGCCGAATAAAGCACCTGGGTTATCTGACAAGGATGTGAGGCCCACGATCCAAAGCTTCGAAGGCCCGGAAGCCCAGAAAATTTCGGATAAGGAATATAGAGTTGTATTAGGAATTATGTAACAATACGGGGAAAGGCCTAATAAGCCTTCTCACAGTTTGTGACTTATACAACACGAAATCCCTTGACTCCACCTAGGAATGGCAACGGGTCTGCCCCCGCGCGGGGATTGCCTTTTCTTCCCCGTCCCCGCGTTTGTGAAATTCCCCCATCCCCATCCCCATTCCCCACCTTGGGGACTATTTTTTCCCGTCCCCATCACCCACCGGGTATAGCAGACCCACGGGTTCCCCACCCCATCACAAACAGTAGACAAATCATGAAAATATCTTAGAAATTCAAGCTCAAAAATAACTTAATACATGCAGACTGCAGAGTCACAGAACCACACACTGACACACATAAGACATAACAAGTACTTATGTTTGACTCACATAGTTCACACGACGACACCACCGAATCACGTGATTACCAGAAGGTAAGTAAGCATTAGTGACGGGTGTAAATGCGTGCTTATCTGAAATTAAGCATGACAAGCTAAATTTGTGGGATATTACTGATACATGCGGGGCTCCGCGGGGTTCGGGTATGGGGACTGCTAGAACGCCCCCCGCCCCGCTTTCCCCATCGGGGAGCATGTCTTGCCGTTAATACCCCCATGGGGATAAATTAGATACCACACCCGGCCCCTAATAGAGGAAAACCCCGTCGGGTTTCGGGTAAACGGTCCCCGTTGCCATCCCTAACTCCACCTCCTATATAAAGGGGAGTCGAGGGAAGAGGAGATGATCGATTCATTGTCAACAAAACTACCATAACTTTAGTCGAAACACCTTTATCGACTGAAACCTTCGAGATCTATTTGCCCTCTACTTTTTACGAAATCATAAATCTACAATCCGTAGGCATTGATAAGTTAATACCTTATCAGGATGCGGCCGCCGCGATTCCCCGGGAGCGCGTGGTTACGGGCAGCGGTGCGACGCGGCCCCTTTAATATCATTGGCTGTCTATCGATTCCCTAAGACCCCTTTGTTTTTCAGGATAAATCGCTAAACATAGCGATAGAGAGCGCCTTCCATGGCCGTGATTTCTATCTAGAGAATGAAAGTGGGAGAGCCAACGAAGGAGAGACAATGAAATGAGCAGGCCAGTGCGTTATGACGGGCTAGGCCTTGGATGTATAGCGGAAAATACTATTTTGGCAGAAAACCTGGGTGGATTGTGACCCAGTTCGGCCTAATAAAGCTCCGCCAGTGGTCTCGTCCATTAGATCAACAATACACAGATTTAACAGTATAGGAATAGCTAAAAAAAACAGTATAGGAGCATAGGCACTCAACTCTCATCTGAAAACATTTTGCTCCTGTTAACCTGCATCAACCGTTGTACTAGTAGTAAATGAAACAACACGCGCCAATGATCCATCAGTCACACGATGGATGTGATGTGACGGCATGACCCAAACGAGCCTGGACAGGCGCCGGACCAACAGTTCCTGATTGGCTCCAAAGCACCTGGAGGTAGCTAGCTGGCCGGAGGCATCTACTCCACTGTACGCGTGCTGCTCCCTGGCATTCAAACTTCAAAGTTCAAACTCCAGCGGAATCCCACGACGGCGAGCTCTCGAGTGGGGAACCACAGCCACCGGCTAGTTCCACGGGGTGCAATGCAAACCGTACGCCAGCAACCTCGCATGCATGGTCCTCGCTGTAGTAGCATTGACCTGTGGGGCCGCAGCTGTCCCGGTGCAGTTTAGCGATAGAATATTTAGTGCGAGCACAAGTTCAACTTCAAGCCAACCTATTTTAGAGCATCTCCAAGTCCGCGTTCCCCAACGTCCCTGTAGCCGCTGCCTTTTGAGAAAAGCCCTAGCCGCCCCAACTCAGCCTCCTCTATAGATCGGTTCCCCCTCCTCCGGCCGGCTTCGCCGGCGTCGGGAGGAGTGGGGAACCCGATCTATGAGTGGAGTTTTCAATAAAAGTAGTCTTTTCAGTAGTTTATGTTAGGTTTTTGGTCGCCGTTTTCTAGTTGGTTTCCCCGCAATGGAGATGTCATGGTCTGCAATAAGTGATCTTCGGCCTTTCGTTCGACGACGAGATCTCCTTCCCGACGTCAATGGTGGTGCTGAAAGATTACAATTATCTAGGTATGGGTGTTCAGATTTTACTTCGCCAGATCGATCTTGGATCTTTTCTCATGGTTGCCGCGAGGAGGATTATCCTCGTAGTTCTTGTCCCGGTTGCTACGTCCTCGATAATGGTGATTCGTATTCTCGGCTCTCCATCAACATCGACAAGGCAGATTGGTTTTTATTCCCTGATATACTGGTGTTGGTACTGTTGCCGATGTTGATTGACTACTTTAATGGTTGCGCGTGTGCGCGCAGCTTTGGCATTGCGGCTCAAATTAAAATTATGGAAGAACCTTCGTTGGTATTTACAGGTCTATGGTTTGTTATCTATCTTTGGCTGCCTTCAGAAAAGTACAAGATTATGTCTTGGAAGAAGAAAGAGTTTGAAGACCTCGAAGATTTGCTAGTATCTTTTAGACTTTATTTTGTAATCGCTGGAGACAACTCGTGTATCTCTACCATGTACTATTTGTTATTATGAATATATGTGGTATTGATTGTCAAAAAAAAAAGTCTGTGTTCCCCAAATCGTTCCCAAAACGCGTCAGATTGAGCGTTTGGGGGATGAGTTTCGTTCGTGCCGCGTTTGGGAGACGTCGCTCCCCGGTCGCGTCCCCCAAACAAAATTTCGGAAATTTTAAACTTAAGCGAGATTCGATTAGATTCATCCAAACTTACTTAGATTCGAACGAAATTTGACTAAATTTAAACTAAACCTAATCTAGAAGTACTTGCGGCGGCCGGAGGCGTCGTAGTACTGCTGGAAGTTGTACATCTCGTCGGTGACGACCTCCTGCTTGACGCGCTCGTCGACGGGCTCATCCTTCACCAAGCCGCTTGGTCCTGCCTCGCCGTCGTCGGTGAGGTCCACGAGCGGCTTGCCGGAGTCGCGGATGGACATGGCGATCGCCATGTCGACGTCGCCCCTCCAGGCATCCTTATCGTTCATGGACGCCAAGAACGCCGCCCGCGGCCCTAGGCAGTCCTCGGGGTCGTCGCTGCTGGCGATGAGCCGCTGCTGCCGCTCGTACTCCGCCAGCAGCGCCGCCTGCGACGCTTCCTCCGGCTCCTCCTTCACCTCCGGCTTCGGGATGAGGAGGGCGCCGCCGCGCCTCCCTTGCTGCCGCCGGCTGCCACTGCCGCTGCCACTGCCGCCACGCCTCGTGTTGACGGGCGTCGCCGGCTCCTCCTTCACCTCCCATTTGGGGACGGTGTAGGGCGCCGAGCGGTACGACGAGGACGGCATCGATCGCGCCGGTCCTAAGGAAGAAGAGTGCGAGGAGGACGAGTACGTCGTCCTCCTCGGCTGCCATTGCGGTGGTCCTCCTCGAGGAGACGGTGGTGGTGACGACGGCGTCTCCAACCTTGGAGCGCCGTTGCGGATGACGTTCTCGAGGGTGCGCCCCGGAACGCCCCAGAACAGGGCGCGGCCATTCTTGTTCCAGATGTCGGGCCCACCGACGAGCCCCTGGGTGCTGTGCATCTCGACGTCGTACTTCGCCTTGAAGTACGTCTTCCACCAGTCGTCGTTGTTATTGGCCGCCCACGTCGGATCCTGCCGCTCGGCGGCGGTGAGTTGAGCCCGCCGGGCCCTGATGACGTCCCTCCATTGCTCCGTGCCTGGCTTCGGCGGCGGCGGGACGCCAATGCTGTTCACGGCCATCTTCCAGCCGCCGTTGGTTGGCTGCCGCATGTCCGGCGGGACTGTATAGCCGGCGTGGTACAACGCCCACGCCTCCGGCACGGTTAGGCTGCCGCGGCCGAAGCCGTTCGCCGCGGCGATCTTACGGGAGGACGAGGTCGACATTTTTGGAGCGGCGAGGAGAAGATCTGCGAGGGGGGAGGCGGCGACGAGAAGATTTGGGAGCGGTGAGAAATTGGGATGAACTGCAGGGCGTCTTAATGTACAGCGGCGACAGCGGGGTGGTTGCACGCAATAACACCGGCGTGGACGGCCATGCGGCCATGCACGATGAGACGCGTCTCTGCATCGCCTGGGAAAACAGGGACGCCATTAACGTCGCTTGACCAAAGGTAGGCGACGGGGTTTTAGCCTTCCGAGCCGCTGACGCGTCGGGCCCGCGTCGGTTCGCCTCACTTTTCGTTGTGTCCGGCGTGCCCGGAGCGTCCCCTGTGGGACGGGGACGGGCTCGGGGCGCCGGACACCGTATCGGACCGCGCCGGACAAAAATGGGCTTTGGAGGACACGGCTGGACGGTTTTTTGGTCCGGCGCGCCCCAAATTGCTTTGGGGGGCGCATTGAGGGACGCGGCTGGAGATGCTCTTAGACGTGAAAAATGTTTGATTCTGTTCAGCTAAAAGAAAAGTTTGATTCTATTTATTTGGGTGTCGCTAAGGACGCGCAGCAGGCCTATGTCCATGATGTCTACGCACGGCTCTTTTCCTGTAGACAGTGTTGGGCCTCCAAGAGCAGAGGTTTGTAGAACAGCAGCAAGTTTTCCCTTAAGTGGATCACCCAAGGTTTATCGAACTCAGGGAGGAAGAGGTCAAAGATATCCCTCTCATGCAACCCTGCAACCACAAAGCAAGAAGTCTCTTGTGTCCCCAACACACCTAATACACTTGTCAGATGTATAGGTGCACTAGTTCGGCGAAGAGATAGTGAAATACAGGTGGTATGAATGTATATGAGCAGTAGTAACGGCGCCAAAAAATACTTGATGCTACAACTGGCGTGTGGTTGATGGTGGTAATATTGCAGGCAGTAGAGATGCAGTAAAACAGTAAACAAGCAGCGATAGCAGTATTTGGGAACAAGGCCCAGGGATTATACTTTCACTAGTGGACACTCTCAACATTGATCACATAACAGAATAAATAGATAAATGCTATACTCTACACTCTTTTGTTGGATGATGAACACCACTAATTACGTAGGATTACACGAACCCTCAATGCCGGAGTTAACAAGCTCCACAATATTCGATATTTATGTTTAAATAACCTTAGAGTGCATGATAGATCATTGCAATTACACCAAGTACTAACATAGCATGCACACTGTCACCATCACACTATGAAGGAGGCATAGATCACATCAATACTATCATAGCAATAATTAACTTCATAATCCACAAGAGATTACAATCATAAACTACGCCAAATACTACACGATGCACACACTGTCACCATTACACCGTGGAGGAGGAATAGACTACTTTAATAACATCACTAGAGTAGCACATAGAATAGTGATACAAAGCACATTGCAATCATAAAGGGATATAAATAAGCACTTCACTATGCTATTCTGAATTACTCTCTGGCAAGATAACATCTAACTCAAATCATAACTCGGTGAATAAGTATTCTGTGAAATATATCCTAAGAGACCCACACGGTGCACACACTGTCACGTTTACACACGTGGGACAAGGAGTCTCCGGAGATCACATAAGTAAAATTCACTTGACTAGCATAACGACATCTAGATTACAAGCATCATCATATGGATCTCAATCATGTAAGGCAGCTCATGAGATCATTGTATTGAAGTACATAGAGAGAGAGAGATTAACCACATAGCTACCGGTACAACCCCTTAGCCTCGATGGAGAACTACTCCCTCCTCATCATGGAGAGCAGAAGCGGTGATGAAGATGGCGGTGGAGATGGCAGCGGTGTCGATGGAGAAGCCTTCCGGGGGCACTTCCCCGTCCCGGCGGCGTGCCGGAACAGAGACTCCTGTCCCCCAGATCTTGGCTTCGCGATGGCGGTGGCTCCGGAAGGTTTCTCGTACTGTGGCTTTTTCGTATCGAAGATTTAGGTCAGGGACCTTTAAATAGGCGAAGAGGCGGAGTCGGAAGGTCGACGAGGCGGTGACACAATAGGGGGGCGCGGCCCCCCCTCTGGCCGCGCCAGGCTGGCGTGTGGGGCCCCCAGGGCTCCCCTCTGGTGGCTCTCGGGTGTTCTGGAAGCTTCGTGGGATTTTAAGATTCTGGGCGTTGATTTCGTCCAATTCCGAGAATATTTCCTTACTAGGATTTCTGAAACCAAAAACAGCAGAAAACAGGAACTGGCACTTCAGCATCTCGTCAATAGGTTAGTTCCGGAAAACGCATAAAATCATCATAAAGTGTGAACAAAACATGTAGGTATTGTCATAAAACAAGCATGGAACATAAGAAATTATCGATACGTCCGAGACGTATCAGCATCCCCAAGCTTAGTTCCTGCTCGGCCTCGAGTAGGTAAACGATAAAAGATAATTTCTGAAGTGACATGCTACCAACATGATCTTAATCATACTATTGTAAAGCATATGAGATGAATGCAGCGATTCTAAGCAATGGTAAAGACAATGATTAAACAACTGAATCATATAGCAAAGACTTTTCATGAATAGTACTTTCAAGACAAGCATCAATAAGTCTTGCATAAGAGTTAACTCATAAAGCAATAAATTCATAGTAGAGGCATTGAAGCAACACAAAGGAAGATTAAGTTTCAGCGGTTGCTTTCAACTTTCAACATGCATATCTCATGGATATTGTCAACATAAAGTAATATAACAAGTGCAATATCCAAGTATGTAAGAATCAATGCACAGTTAACACAAGTGTTTGCTTCTAGGGTAGAGAGAAATGGGTAAACTGACTCAACATAAAAGTAGAAGAATGGCCCTTCGCAGAGGGAAGCATTGATTGCTATGTTCGTGCTAGAGCTTATATTTTGAAAACATAAAGAGAGCATAAAAGTAAAGTTTTGAGAGGTGTTTGTTGTTGTCAACGAATGGTAATGGGCACTCTAACCCCCTTGCCAGACAGACCTTCAAAGAGCGGCTCCCATGAAAGATTTTTATTTTTGGGTGGCACTCCTTCCAACCTTTACTTTCACAAACCATGGCTAACCGAATCCTCGGGTGCTTGCCAACAATCTCATACCATGAAGGAGAGCCTTTTATTTTAGTTTTATTTAGATGACACTCCTCCCCACCTTTGCTTTCTCAAGCCATGGCTAACCGAATCCTCGGGTGCCGTCCAACAATCACATACCATGGAGGAGTGTCTATTTTTGTAAAATTATGAAGGTTAATTAATTGGGGACTGGGAATCCCATTGCCAGCTCTTTTTGCAAAATTATTGGATAAGCGGATGAAGCCACTAGTCCATTGGTGAAAGTTGCCCAACAAGATTGAAAGATAAACACCACATACTTCCTCATGAGCTATAAAACATTGACACAAATAAGAGGTAATAAATTTTGAAGTGTTTAAATATAGCACTCAAGCAATTTACTTTGGAATGGCGGAGAAATACCATGTAGTAGGTAGGTATGGTGGACACAAGTGGCATAGTTTTTGGCTCAAGGATTTTGGATGCATGAGAAGTAATCCCTCTCAATACAAGGCTTTAGGCTAGCAAAGTTGTTTGAACCAAACACAAGTATGAACTAGTACAGCAAAACTTACATAAGAACATATTGCAAGCATTATAAGACTCTACATTGTCTTCCTTGTTGTTCAAACACTTTACTAGAAAATATCTATACCTTAGAGAGACCAATCATGCAAACCAAATTTTAGCAAGCTCTATGTATTTCTTCACTAATAGGTGCAAAGTATATGATGCAAGAGCTTAATCATGAGCACAACAATTGCCAAGTATCAAGTTATTCAAGACATCATACCAATTACTACATGTAGCATTTCCCGTTTCCAACCATATAACAATTAACGAAGCAGTTTCAACCTTTGCCATGAATACTAAAAGTAAAGCTAAGAACACATGTGTTCATATGAACCAGCGGAGCATGTCTCTCTCCCACACAAGCATTTATTTATTCAAACAAAACAAAAATGAAAACATACAGACGCTCCAAGTAAAGTACATAAGATGTGACCGAATAAAAATATAGTTTCAAGGGAGGAACCTGATAATTTTGTCGATGAAGAAGGGGATGCCTTGGGCATCCCCAAGCTTAGATGCTTGAGTCTTCTTGAAATATGCAGGGATGAACCACCGGGGCATCCCCAAGCTTAGACTTTTCACTCTTCTTGATCATAGTGTATCATCCTCCTCTCTTGACCCTTGAAAACTTCCTCCACACCAAACTCGAAACAACTCATTAGAGGGTTAGTGCATAATCAAAAATTCACATGTTCAGAGGTGACACAATCATTCTTAACACTTCTGGACATTGCACAAAGCTACTGAAAGTTAATGGAATAGAAAAATCCATCAAGCATAGCAAAATAGGCAATGCGAAATAAAAGGCAGAATCTGTCAAAACAGAATAGTCCGTAAAGACGAATTTTAAAGAGGCACCAGACTTTCTCAAATGAAAATGCTCAAATTGAATGAAAGTTGCGTACATATCTGAGGATCACTCACGTAAATTTGCAGATTTTTTTGAGTAACCCACAGAGAACCCTGCCCAAATTCGTGACAGACAGAAATCTGTTTCTGTGCAGTAATCCAAATCTAGTATCAACCTTACTATCAAAGACTTTACTTGGCACAACAATGCAACAAAATTAAGATAAGGAGAGGTTGCTACAGTAGTAACAACTTCCAAGACACAAATATAAAACAAAGTACTGTAGCAAAATAAACACATGGGTTATCTCCCAAGAAGTTCTTTCTTTATAGCCATTAAGATGGGCTCAGCAGTTTTAATGATGCACTCGCAAGAAATAGTATTTGAAGCAAAAGAGAGTATCAAGAGGCAAATTCTAAACACATTTAAGTCTAACATGCTTCCTATGAAAAGGAATCTTGTACATAAACAAGTTCATGAAGAGCAAAGTAACAAGCATAGGAAGATAGAACAAGTGCAACTTCAAAAATTTCTGCACATAGAGAGGTGTTTTAGTAACATGAAAATTTCTATAACCATATTTTCCTCTCTCATAGTAATGTCCAGTAGCATCATGAGCAAACTCAACAATATAACTATCACATAAAGCATTCTTATCATGAGTCTCATGCATAAAATTATTACTCTCCACATAAGCATAGTCAATTTTACTAGTTGTAGTGGGAGCAAATTCAACAAAGTAGCTATCATTATCATTCTCATCATCAAATATAGGAGGCATATTGTAATCATAATCAAATTTATCCTCCATAACAGGCGGCACCAAAAGACCACTATCATTATAATCATCATAAATAGGAGGCAAAGTATCATCAAAGTAAATTTTCTCCTCATTGCTTGGGGGACTAAAAAGATCATGCTCATCAAAACCAGCTTCCCGAAGCTTAGAATTTTCTATATCATTAGCAACAATGGTATTCAAAGTGTTCATACTAATATGTTCCATGGGTTTTTAAATTTTCGCATCAAACCATCCATGTCTTAACTCCGGAAAAAAGATTAAAAAGCTCCATGTTGCTTTCCATTATGCCAAACTAGTGTAAAACAAGAAACAAAAAGATGCAATTGCAGGATCTAAAGGAAATAGCTTCGAGTACTTACAACGGCGCCGGAAAATAGCTTAGTAGCCGAGATCCGGTGTGTGAGTACCTTTTACCTTTCCTCCCCGGCAACGGCGCCAGAAAATAGCTTGATGTCTACGCACGGCTCTTTTCCTGTAGACAGTGTTGGGCCTCCAAGAGCAGAGGTTTGTAGAACAGCAGCAAGTTTTCCCTTAAGTGGATCACCCAAGGTTTATCGAACTCAGGGAGGAAGAGGTCAAAGATATCCCTCTCATGCAACCCTGCAACCACAAAGCAAGAATTCTCTTGTGTCCCCAACACACCTAATACACTTCTCAGATGTATAGGTGGACTAGTTCGGCGAAGAGATAGTGAAATACAGGTGGTATGAATGTATATGAGCAGTAGTAACGGCGCCAGAAAATACTTGATGCTACAACTAGCGTGTGGTTGATGGTGGTAATATTGCAGGCAGTAGAGATGCAGGAAAACAGTAAACAAGCAGCGATAGCAGTATTTGGGAACAAGGCCTAGGGATTATACTTTCACTAGTGGACACTCTCAACATTGATCACATAACAGAATAAATAGATAAATGCTATACTCTACACTCTTTTGTTGGATGATGAACACCACTAATTGCGTAGGATTACATGAACCCTCAATGCCGGAGTTAACAAGCTCCACAATATTCGATATTCATGTTTAAATAACCTTAGAGTGCATGATAGATCATTGCAATTACACCAAGTACTAACATAGCATGCACACTGTCACCATCACACTATGAAGGAGGCATAGATCACATCAATACTATCATAGCAATAATTAACTTCATAATCTACAAGAGATTACAATCATAACCTACTCCAAGTACTACACGATGCACACACTGTCACCATTACACCGTGGAGGAGGAATAGACTACTTTAATAACATCACTAGAGTAGCACATAGAATAGTGATACAAAGCACATTACAATCATAAAGGGATATAAATAAGCACTTCACTATGCTATTCTGAATTACTCTCTGGCAAGATAACATCTAACTCAAATCATAACTCGGTGAATAAGTATTCTGTGAAATATAGCCTAAGAGACCCACACGGTGCACACACTGTCACCTTTACACACGTGGGACAAGGAGTCTCCGGAGATCACATAAGTAAAATTCACTTGACTAGCATAACGACATCTAGATTACAAGCATCATCATATGGATCTGAATCATGTAAGGCAGCTCATGAGATCATTGTATTGAAGTACATAGAGAGAGAGATTAACCACATAGCTACAGGTACAACCCCTTAGCCTCGATGGAGAACTACTCCCTCCTCATCATGGAGAGCAGAAGCGGTGATGAAGATGGCGGTGGAGATGGCAGTGGTGTCGATGGAGAAGCCTTCCGGGGGCACTTCCCCGTCCCGGCGGCGTGCCGGAACAGAGACTCCTGTCCCCCAGATCTTGGCTTCGCGATGGCGGCGGCTCTGGAAGGTTTCTCGTACCGTGGCTTTTTCGTATCGAAGATTTAGGTCAGGGACCTTTAAATAGGCGAAGAGGCGGAGTCGGAAGGTCGACGAGGCGGTGACACAATAGGGGGGCGCGGCCCCCCCTCTGGCCACGCCAAGCTGGCGTGTGGGGCCCCCAGGGCTCCCCTCTGGTGGCTCTCGGGTGTTCTGGAAGCTTCGTGGGATTTTAAGATTCTGGGCGTTGATTTCGTCCAATTCCGAGAATATTTCCTTACTAGGATTTCTGAAACCAAAAACAGCAGAAAACAGGAACTGGCACTTCGGCATCTCGTCAATAGGTTAGTTCCGGAAAACGCATGAAATCATCATAAAGTGTGAACAAAACATGTAGGTATTGTCATAAAACAAGCATGGAACATAAGAAATTATCGATACGTCGGAGACGTATCAGTCCGACTCACCAACACTGAGAACCACTTTATTTGGTTTGGTCTCATTTTCTAGACCTCTGCCTCCTCAAGTGTTGATGCCTTTCCCTAGATATCGCCTCATCTCCCAACGTCGGTGACCCATCTCTCGGCGACCTACATCCCCATTCTCCATCTCCCGCCCATCGTCCCACCACCGCTGCCATGGACATAAAGTGGTTGTCGCACCACGAGCCCATTGAGTTCGCCCATCATGACATCCTCGCGCCACCGAATGCGAGGGTGCCGAGATGATGGCCCATTAGCAAGACCACCAAGGAAGAGATCCATCGCCATAGAAGACAACATGTGATGTGGCTAGACCCTAGGAACTACTAGGGCAGTGACTACTGACGGACGCTATTCCATGAGTAACGAGAGGCGGCGCTCGCCCGCTTCACTGGTGAGCATCAACCCCTAGAGAAGAACGTCGCTGATCGAACATAGTTCTGGTTAGTGCCAGGACGCGTCATCGAGGATGTCATCATCGCCACCCATCATGAAGCCTTCAACCATGACGCCTTGTAGGCCAACATCGTGAACCTCTACTCCAACGAGGAAGCGTAGGGTAGGTGTAGTTGGCATCCTTATCTAGTCCTTTTGCATTGTTTTTCCTATGAAAGAAGTTTGTCAAAAATGTAGTTTTTGACCCATCTCAAATTTTGTCTACTACCTTCATACCGGTTCATTTGGGGGACCTGCTCCCACACCAACGCGCTCCATACGACAACCCCGATAGATGATTTCAATTAAAACTCAAACAAAAGCATAGAAATTCGAATAAGTTTTCGAATTTAAAGTTTGAGCCAACACACGGCCACCAAATCCGAATAGGTCTTCGAACACGAAGTTTGGGCCATCATACGGCCACCGAATCGCCATCTCCGGCTGCAAAAAACAACTTTGGCTTCCAAGACAACTGATCGGATGAACGGGGTCATGGGCGGCTCAACCTCGACGACTTCCTCATCGTCGGCGAGCCCTAACGGCAGCTCCGTCGCTGCAACAGGATCCACGGTCACCGGGGGAGGCATGAATGTCAACGGTGCCGTCGGAGACATGAACGTGGAGGGTGTCGGGGGAGACGCCGATGCATCTCGCGCCCACCGCACCTCTTGGCCGATGCGCTCGTGGTACATCCCGTGCCACGCCCACACCAATGGGTCCATCTTCTCCATGTCGGCCATCAAGATCTTAGATTCTTGAGACATCTTGGCCAACAAAAGCCGCGTCACTTCGTTAGTGGCCTTCATGATAGTGGCGTGAGCTTCCATCTTCGCCGCCTCCACCTTCTCCCTCTCCAACTCGGTCTTCATGTCGTGCTTGTCGAGGATTGCCTTCCACATGACGGATGCCCTATCCACCGCTTCCTTGTTCTCCATTGAGAATGAGGTTATCATATTCTCGAGGGAGGCGTCCATGGCGGCCAATGCCGGCACCGCATTCCTCTTGGTCTTGGCCTTCTAGTTGCCAATGGGGAGAGGGCACCCTCGTTTCGAATCATGTTGATGGTGGCGTAGTCACCATAGTTCTTCTTCTCATTGAAGGAATCGAGGATGCGTTTGTAGTACTTGCCTCCGGTTTGGTTGGCGTCGGTGATGGGGTAAAAGCTCACTTGCTTCCACGCCTCGATGAGACATTCATCATCCAAAGATCTCAACGTCTGAGCGTAGTCGTCCTCGTCGTGGTCACGCTGGTGTCGGCGTCGATTAGCTCCTCCTGGATATCCTCCTCACCTTCTTCCTCCTCGGCCTCTTCTTCATACTCGTCGACGGGGGGTTTGTAGGCTTGGCCGCGTATGAAGCCGGTGAGGATCTCGTCCCTGACGAAAATCTACGCAACAACTTACCCACTTTGAGTCACTAACGGTGTCTACGATGCACATAACACATAAAAAAGTAAGGAAACTCACCTCGTCCTCGGCCATGGACACGCCGGACGTGCTGCCGAAAAACGCTCCCGCCCTCGTCGGGGAAGAGGTGGCGGGGAAGGTTGGTGCCATCTGTCACGTGGGCATCGGTGCTTCCCGGGTGGCGCAGGTCAGGCAATGAATTCAGGTCGACGGCGAAGCGAAGGGCGCCTCTGCCCCTCGGTGCTGAATCCGGTGAGAACGTTGCGTTGGGGTCGAAGTTCATGTCACTGTCCGCGTACTCGAGGGAGTAGCGAGCGTAGCCGTCCATCTGCGACAACCGCATATGTGAGATCGAAGGCCCCTCCGCGTAGTAGCCCGCGTAGTACCCGGGGACAACGGTGAGCTCGAGAAGTTGCGGCCGGCGGGCTGCTGGCTCCCTTCGGGCTGGCCGCCGCCCAAGCTGAGGCATACTTCCGCAGCAGATGCCACTTTCGCGGCTTGAAGAGCTGCGATGCGGCATCTCCCGCGGTCGGCCGTCGCAAAGGAGCAGCAACGTTTCTCGTCCTCTGATGTCTACTTCCCCCTCCTTTTCCTGTAGACAGTGTTGGGCCTCCAAGAGCAGAGGTTTGTAGAACAGCAGCAAGTTTTCCCTTAAGTGGATCACCCAAGGTTTATCGAACTCAGGGAGGAAGAGGTCAAAGATATCCCTCTCATGCAACCCTGCAACCACAAAGCAAGAAGTCTCTTGTGTCCCCAACACACCTAATAGGTGCACTAGTTCGGCGAAGAGATAGTGAAATACAGGTGGTATGAATATATATGAGCAGTAGCAACGGTGCCAGAAAATAGCTTGCTGGCGTGTAGTTGATGGTGGTAGTATTGCAGCAGTAGTAACGCAGTAAAACAGTAAACAAGCAGTAGTAACGCAGTATTTAGGAACAAGGCCTAGGGATTACACTTTCACTAGTGGACACTCTCAACATTGATCACATAACAGAATAGATAAATGCATACTCTACACTCTTGTTGGATGATGAACGCATTGCGTAGGATTACACGAACCCTCAATGCCGGAGTTAACAAGCTCCACAATTTGTTCATATTTAAGTAACCTTATAGTGTAAGATAGATCAATACAAATAAACCAAGTACTAACATAGCATGCACACTGTCACCTTCATGCATATGTAGGAGGGATAGATCACATCAATATTATCATAGCAATAGTTAACTTCATAATCTACAGGAGATCTTGATCATAGCATAAACCAAGTACTAACATGGTGCACACACTGTCACCTTTACACACGTGCAGGAGGAATAGAACTACTTTAATAACTTTGCTAGAGTAGCACATAGATAAATTGTGACACAAAACTCATATGAATCTCAATCATGTAAAGCAGCTCATGAGATTATTGTATTGAGGTACATGGGAGAGAGATGAACCACATAGCTACCGGTACAGCCCCGAGCCTCGATGGAGAACTACTCCCTCCTCATGGGAGCGGCAGCGGTGATGAAGATGGCGGTGGAGATGGCAGCGGTGTCGATGGAGAAGCCTTCCGGGGGCACTTCCCCGCTCCGGCAGCGTGCCGGAACAGAGACTCCTGTCCCCCAGATCTTGGCCTCGCGATGGCGGCGGCTCTGGAAGGTTTCTGTGGTTTTCGTCGAACGTATCAGGGTTTTCGATCCAGGGGCTTTAAATAGGCGAAGAGGCGGCGCAGGAGGGTCGAAGGGCGACGACACCATAGGCGGCGCGGCCAGGGCACGGGCCGCGCCGGCCTATGGTCCTGGGGCCCAGTGCCCCCTCCGGTCCTTCCCGGGTGTTACGGATGCTTCCGGTGAAAATAGGAACTTGGGCGTTGATTTCGTCCGATTCCGAGAATATTTCGTTACTAGGATTTCTGAAACCAAAAACAGCAGAAAACAGGAACGGCACTTCGGCATCTTGTTAATATGTTAGTTCCTTAAAATGCACGAATATGACATAAAGTGTGCATAAAACATGTAGATAACATCAATAATGTGGCATGGAACATAAGAAATTATCGATACGTCGGAGACGTATCAGCATCCCCAAGCTTAGTTCTGCTCGTCCCGAGCAGGTAAAACGATAACAAAGATAATTTCTGGAGTGACATGCCATCATAACCTTGATCATACTATTTGTAAAGCATATGTAGTGAATGCAGCGATCAAAACAATGTATATGACATGAGTAAACAAGTGAATCATAAAGCAAAGACTTTTCATGAATGGTACTTCAAGACAAGCATCAATAAGTCTTGCATAAGAGTTAACTCATAAAGCAATAATTCAAAGTAAAGGAATTGAAGCAACACAAAGGAAGATTAAGTTTCAGTGGTTGCTTTCAACTTGTAACATGTATATCTCATGGATATTGTCAACATAGAGTAATATAATAAGTGCAATAAGCAAATATGTAGGAATCAATGCACAATTCACACAAGTGTTTACTTCTTGAGGTGGAGAGAAATAGGTGAACTGACTCAACATTGAAAGTAAAAGAATGGTCCTCCATAGAGGAAAAGCATCGATTGCTATATTTGTGCTAGAGCTTTGATTTTGAAAACATGAAACAATTTTGTCAACGGTAGTAATAAAGCATATGTATCATGTAAATTATATCTTATAAGTTGCAAGCCTCATGCATAGTATACTAATAGTGCCTGCACCTTGTCCTAATTAGCTTGGACTACTGGATCATCGCAATGCACATGTTTTAACCAAGTGTCACAAAGGGGTACCTCTATGCCGCCTGTACAAAGGTCTAAGGAGAAAGCTCGCATTGGATTTCTCGCTATTGATTATTCTCAACTTAGACATCCATACCGGGACAACATAGACAACAGATAATGGACTCCTCTTTTATGCATAAGCATGTAACAACAATTAATAATTTTCTCATTTGAGATTGAGGATATATGTCCAAAACTGAAACTTCCACCATGGATCATGGCTTTAGTTAGCGGCCCAATGTTCTTCTCTAACATTATGCATGCTTAACCATAAGGTGGTAGATCTCTCTTACTTCAGACAAGACGGACATGCATAGCAACTCACATGAAATTCAACAATGAATAGTTGATGGCGTCCCCAGTGAACATGGTTATCGCACAACAAGCAACTTAATAAGAGATAAAGTGCATAATTACATATTCAATACCACAATAGTTTTTAAGCTATTTGTCCCATGAGCTATATATTGCAAAGGTGAATGATGGAATTTTAAAGGTAGCACTCAAGCAATTTACTTTGGAATGGCGGAAAATACCATGTAGTAGGTAGGTATGGTGGACACAAATGGCATAGTGGTTGGCTCAAGTATTTTGGATGCATGAGAAGTATTCCCTCTCGATACAAGGTTTAGGCTAGCAAGGCTTATTTGAAACAAACACAAGGATGAACCGGTGCAGCAAAACTCACATAAAAGACATATTGAAAACATTATAAGACTCTACACCGTCTTCCTTGTTGTTCAAACTCAATACTAGAAATTATCTAGACCTTAGAGAGACCAATTATGCAAACCAAATTTTAGCATGCTCTATGTATTTCTTCATTAATGGGTGCAAAGCATATGATGCAAGAGCTTAAACATGAGCACAACAATTGCCAAGTATCACATTACCAAAGACATTAATAGCAATTACTACATGTATCATTTTCCAATTCCAACCATATAACAATTTAACGAAGAAGAAACTTCGCCATGAATACTAAAAGCTAAGAACACATGTGTTCATACGCAACAGCGGAGCGTGTCTCTCTCCCACACAAGCATGATGTAATCCAATTTATTCAAACACAAACAAAAATAAAAGCATACAGACGCTCCAAGTAAAGCACATAAGATGTGACCGAATAAAAATATAGTTTCAAGAGAAGGGACCTGATAATTTGTCGATGAAGAAGGAGATGCCTTGGGCATCCCCAAGCTTAGACGCTTGAGTCTTCTTGATATATGCAGGGGTGAACCACCGGGGCATCCCCAAGCTTAGAGCTTTCACTCTCCTTGATCATAGTATATCATCCTCCTCTCTTGACCCTTGAAAACTTCCTTCACACCCAACTTCGAAACAACTCATTAGAGGGTTAGTGCACAATAAAAATTAACATATTCAGAGGTGACACAATCATTCTTAACACTTCTGGACATTGCATAATGCTACTGGACATTAGTGGATCAAAGAAATTCATCCGACATAGCAAAAGAGGCAATGCGAAATAAAAGGCAGAATCTGTCAAAACAGAACAGTTCATATTGACGAATTTTAAAATGGCACCAGACTTGCTCAAATGAAAATTCTCAAATTGAATGAAAGTTGCGTACATATCTGAGGATCATGCACGTAAATTGGCTTAATTTTCTGAGCTACCTACAGGGAGGTAGACCCAGATTCGTGACAGCAAAGAAATCTGGAACTGCGCAGTAATCCAAATCTAGTACTTACTTTTCTATCAACGGCTTTACTTGGCACAACAAAACACTAAACTAAGATAAGGAGAGGTTGCTACAGTAGTAAACAACTTCCAAGACACAAATATAAAACAAAGTACTGTAGCAAAATAACACATGGGTTATCTCCCAAGAAGTTCTTTTCTTTATAGCCATTAAGATGGGCTCAGCAGTTTTAATGATGCACTCGCAAGAAATAGTATTTGAAGCAAAAGAGAGCATCAAGAAGCAAATACAAAACACATTTAAGTCTAACATGCTTCCTATGCATAGGAATCTTGTAAATAAACAAGTTCATGAAGAGCAAAGTAACAAGCATAGGAAGATAAAACAAGTGTAGCTTCAAAGATTTCAGCACATAGAGAGGTATTTTAGTAACATGAAAATTTCTACAACCATATTTTCCTCTCTCATAATAACTTTCAGTAGCATCATGAGCAAACTCAACAATATAACTATCACATAAAGCATTCTTATCATGAGTCTCATGCATAAAATTATTATTACTCCCAACATAAGCATAGTCAATTTTATTAGTTGTAGTGGGAGCAAATTCAACAAAGTAGCTATCATTATTATTCTCATCAAGTGTAGGAGGCATAGTATAATCACAACAAAATTTACTCTCCATAGTAGGTGGCACCAAAAGACCACTATCATTATAATCATCATAAATAGGAGGCAAAGTATCATCAAAGAAAATTTTCTCCTCAATGCTTGGTGGACTAAAAAGATCATGCTCATCAAAACCAGCTTCCCCAAGCTTAGAATTTTCCATATCATTAGCAACAATGGTATTCAAAGTGTTCATACTAACATGTTCCATGGGTTTTTTAATTTTCGGATCAAACCATCCATGTCTTAAATCAGGAAATAGAGTAAAAAGCTCATTGTTGTCCATTATGCCTTACTAGTGTAAACAAGAAACAAAAAGTTGCAATTGCAGGATCTAAAGGAAATAGCTTTGAGTACTTACAATGCGCCGGAAAATAGCTTGGTAGCCGAGGTCCGGAGTGTGAGTACCTTTTACCTTTCCTCCCCGGCAACGGCGCCAGAAAATAGCTTGATGTCTACTTCCCCCTCCTTTTCCTGTAGACAGTGTTGGGCCTCCAAGAGCAGAGGTTTGTAGAACAGCAGCAAGTTTTCCCTTAAGTGGATCACCCAAGGTTTATCGAACTCAGGGAGGAAGAGGTCAAAGATATCCCTCTCATGCAACCCTGCAACCACAAAGCAAGAAGTCTCTTGTGTCCCCAACACACCTAATAGGTGCACTAGTTCGGCGAAGAGATAGTGAAATACAGGTGGTATGAATATATATGAGCAGTAGCAACGGTGCCAGAAAATAGCTTGCTGGCGTGTAGTTGATGGTGGTAGTATTGCAGCAGTAGTAACGCAGTAAAACAGTAAACAAGCAGTAGTAACGCAGTATTTAGGAACAAGGCCTAGGGATTACACTTTCACTAGTGGACACTCTCAACATTGATCACATAACAGAATAGATAAATGCATACTCTACACTCTTGTTGGATGATGAACGCATTGCGTAGGATTACACGAACCCTCAATGCCGGAGTTAACAAGCTCCATAATTTGTTCATATTTAAGTAACCTTATAGTGTAAGATAGATCAATACAACTAAACCAAGTACTAACATAGCATGCACACTGTCACCTTCATGCATATGTAGGAGGGATAGATCACATCAATATTATCATAGCAATAGTTAACTTCATAATCTACAGGAGATCTTGATCATAGCATAAACCAAGTACTAACACGGTGCACACACTGTCACCTTTACACACGTGCAGGAGGAATAGAACTACTTTAATAACTTTGCTAGAGTAGCACATAGATAAATTGTGACACAAAACTCATATGATTCTCAATCATGTAAAGCAGCTCATGAGATTATTGTATTGAGGTACATGGGAGAGAGATGAACCACATAGCTACCGGTACAGCCCCGAGCCTCGATGGAGAACTACTCCCTCCTCATGGGAGCGGCAGCGGTGATGAAGATGGCGGTGGAGATGGCAGCGGTGTCGATGGAGAAGCCTTCCGGGGGCACTTCCCCGCTCCGGCAGCGTGCCGGAACAGAGACTCCTGTCCCCCAGATCTTGGCCTCGCGATGGCGGCGGCTCTGGAAGGTTTCTGTGGTTTTCGTCGAACGTATCAGGGTTTTCGATCCAGGGGCTTTAAATAGGCGAAGAGGCGGCGCAGGAGGGTCGAAGGGGCGACGACACCATAGGGCGGCGCGGCCAGGGCCTGGGCCGCGCTGGCCTATGGTCTGGGGGCCCAGTGCCCCCCCTCTGGTCCTTCCCGGGTGTTCTGGATGCTTCCGGTGAAAATAGGAACTTGGGCGTTGATTTCGTCCGATTCCGAGAATATTTCGTTACTAAGATTTCTGAAACCAAAAACAGCAGAAAACAGGAACTGGCACTTCGGCATCTTGTTAATAGGTTAGTTCCAGAAAATGCACGAATATGACATAAAGTGTGCATAAAACATGTAGATAACATCAATAATGTGGCATGGAACATAAGAAATTATCGATACGTCGGAGACGTATCATCCTCCCACTCCTTTTTTGACATGTTCACCGGCCTCTCCTCGGCCTCTTCTTCATACTCGTCGACGGGGGGTTTGTAGGCTTGGCTGCGTATGAAGCCGGTGAGGATTTCATCCCCGGCGACAATCTACGCAACAAATTACCCACTTTGAGTCACTGCCGGTGTCTACGATCATAACACATAAAAAGTAAGGAAACTCACCTCGTCCTCAATTGAGAATGAGGACGGAGGCCCTATCCGCCACTTCCTTGTTCTCCATTGAGAATGAGGTTATCATCTTCTCGAGGGAGGCGTCCATGGCGGCCAATGTCGACGCTGCATTCCTCTCGGTCTTGGCCTTCTTGTTGCCAATGGGGAGAGGGCGCCCTCGTTCCGGATCATGCTAATGGTGGTAGTTCTTCTTCTCGTTGAAGGAATCAAGGATGCGCTTGTAGTACTTGCCTCCGGTTTGGTTGGCGCCGGAGATGGGGCAAAAACTCACTTGCTTCCACGCCTCGATGAGACATTCATCCTCCAAAGAGCTCCACCTCGGACCACGAGTGTCGTCGGAACATCTGAGCGTAGTCGTCCTCGTCGTGGTCACGCTGGTGTCGGCGTCGATTAGGTGCTCCTGGATATCCTCCTCACCTTCGTCCTCCTCCGCCTCTTCTCCATACTCGTCGACGGGGGTTTTGTAGGCTCGCCGCGTATGAAGCCGGTGAGGATCTCGTCCCCGGTGACAATCTATGCAACAAATTACCCACTTTGAGTTGCCGCCGGTGTCTACGATGCACATAAAACATAAAAAGTAAGGAAACTCACCTCGTCCTCGGCCATGGACACGCCAGACGTGCTGCCAAACACCTGGTGGGAGCTCCTGCCCTCGTCGGGGAAGAGGTTGCGGGGAATGCCGGTGCCGTCTGTCACGTGGGCATCGGTGCTTCCCGGGTGGCGCAGGTCATGTCGTTGTCCGCGTACTCGAGGGAGTAGCGGGCGCGGCCGTCCATCTGCGATAGCTGCATCTGCGAGATCGAAGGCCCCTCCACGTAGTATCCCGCGTAGTACCCGGGGATGACGGTGAGCTCGAGAAGTTGCCACCGGTGGGCTGCTGGCTCCCTTCGGGCTGGCCGCCGCCCAAGCTGAGGCACACTTCCGCAGCAGACGCCGCGAAAGCGGCGTCTCCCGTGGTCGGCCGTCGCAAATGAGCAGTGGCGTTTCTCGTCCTCGCACTCCTCCCGCGACATGTTCGCCAACTTCTCCTTCGGCGCGACGGTGCGCGGCTTCGTCGACCCTTCACTGCCTTCGCCGGAGCCTTTCTCTTCGGTGGCGTGGCGGCGGCGAGGGATTTTCGGGTTGGAGGATGGATGGGAGATGGAGCGGCGGGCGGGAGAAATGAGCGACGGAGGGGACATGGTTTTGTTGGAAAAGATGAGTACTTTTGAGATGTGTGGCTGACATGCGGCTCCCACGCACAAAAAATTTTGTGCCGTGAGGCACCGGCGCGCCCGATTCACGCCCTTCGCGGAGGGGCCGGCACGGGGTTGTCGGCTTTTCTATTGGGCTCGAAAAAGCGCCGACGCTATTTGGGGCGGGCCAGTGTGAGCATATTTTCGCTACCGACCCCCAAAACGCTATTGGCGCCGCTATGGGACGCGGCGGTGGAGATGCTGGTATTCACAGTAAATTTTTTTCTCAAAATACATAACACTCAATAAACCAGTATAAAGAGCAGTTGAAGTCGTCCTAATGTAAGAGCATCTCCACTGGCGTCTCCCATAGCGGTCCCGATAGCGTTTTGGTGGCCGGCGTTGTTTTTGCTCGCACGGGTGCGCCCTAAACGGCGCCGGCTAGTTTTCGAGCCCAATAGAATCGCCGACATCCCCATGCCAGCCCCTTCGCGTAGGGCGCGAATCGGACTCGCCGGCACCTCCGAGAACGACGGTTTTCGCGGGTGGGGGCACCTTGTCAGTGACAGGACGCGACGGTTCCAATCGGCTGTGACGCAGGAAGGTTGGTCGTCGGCGTTGAATGGTCCCCGCGTGGAAACCGAGGCGGTGACAAGGGCAGCGACTGGCCACGAGGCATCCAGTCGCCTACACCGTTGGCACCACTATTTAGTACGTACGCCGTCCACCACCACGGTGCTATCCTCTCATCTCCACCACCGCCACGCCATTCTCTCCTCTCCACCTCAAAAATACCCAAATAGAGGATACTCTGCCTGCGACCCCCATACGACAGCGCCGGCGCCCCCGTCGGCGACTATGTAGGAACCGCCGGTGGAGATGCTCTGAGACTTAGCGAGACGGCTCTGGCATTCGTTTGTGCAATGCTGTCGTTTGTGATACCAAGGTCGTCGTTTGAAACCGAGAGAGACCCGTTCGGTCTTGCTCCCCGGCACGAGCTCACCGTGAATGCGGAATGCCCAAGTACAGGCGGCGACCGGCATGACTGAACGGTCACTGACACCACCGCATCAGCATTACTGAGTACAAAAACCCGGATCCAAAAACGGTACTGGCCCCACTAGCCAGTAGTAGCCCACAGCGTTGGCGGGCCCCGCGTTGCCTTTGTGTGCTGTGACGTTACCGTAGCGCCTAGCTAGACCGGAGTAGCTTTTTGGTCCGTCCGAGATCCTCCCTTTCCAAATCTCCACTCCCAGTTCGAAAAAATTTAAAACCCACTTCCGGTAAACGTAAACTCCAAAGCCCGCCCGGGCACGTGCGAGTTGAGACTTGAGAGTTGAGCGCGTGCCGGTCATCGGCCCGTTGCGGTCTCATCACTAGCCGGTGAGTGAGTCCAGCGCGTAGTAGCGGTTCAAACTTCAAACCGCGAGCAAGGAACAAAGCCGACGGGTGGGGCCCAGCACCGCTCCTCCTACGCACGCACGCTCCCCCAGGAGATAGATATACACAGGCTCGATCGCGCCCGTCGCTAGCCAGACGGACGGACACGATCTGTTTTAAGATTCAAACCGGGCCTTTCCCTCCTCACGCCGGGACCCCAAAATCCCGTCGTAATTAATAAAGCAAAATAAATACTTCCTGGAAGAACAGGGCCGCACACAACGCGCTGGAGCAGGCCTTCGCTTTGCGCCACGTAGGAAGGAGCACAAGCACATCGGTCGCTTCCCCTAAATTGCACCGTGCCAAAAGGGCCAGCCACCAGACCCAGCGCCCACATGCGGATTCAAATTTCGAAATTTGAAAGGGAGCCTGCCTGCCTGCGGCCGCTGCTGCCTGGTGTAACGGCAATAAACGCATGCCCAAGGAAAATCTTCCGTTCATTAACGCTCCAGATAACGCTAAAGATTGCTTCTATCTAATATCTAATACAATTACTTACCTCCAAAGATAGCAACAAATGGTACTGTAATTAGTGTTGACTAAAGATAAGCAATGCACATTACTTTTTTTTCTTTTTCTTAGAGAGAGAGAGAGAGACCGTGTGGCGCAGTACCGTGGGGACGCACGAGACGGCTGCCGCGAGTTTTTAGATTTTGATTTTTCCGCGAAGATGCGCCAAAGATATGTATGTCGACATGCAAATGTCGTATTATTTCTTTTGCAAGAAAATGATTCCGAATACCCTACAACACCTTCACTTATAGGGTATAGTGCCGTCGCCACGTATCTACGTACGAAGCGACACCGCGGGTTTTGGAGCCCACTCTCGAAAGAAAAGACCCGCGACTGCGAGCGCGTGCCAAAACATCTTTTAAAAAATCTGACTAACGGCTTGACTACACGCCATGGCACCGTCGTCACGCGTCTATGCACAAAATGACACCGCGAGTTTCACCGCGCATTTTTTTGAAGAAAAGCTCCGCGAACACGCGCCAAACAGATACAATCCATATATCCAATTTTAAAAAATGCTACAACATATCCTTTTCTGGAAGACTTTATATCCCGACACCGCGGTAACGTATCTATGCACTTAACAACACCGCGGGCACGTGTCTATGAACTTCACGACATAACGGTCTTTTAGATGGTGTTTTCAGTTTTTTTTCCAAACACGCACCAAAGCATCTCATCATGTCCATTTTTGAAATTTTCCCGCGAACAGCTGGCAGAAGATGTGCCATTCTGCAATTAACATTCTTTTTGCAAATAAAAATCTTCTTTTTAAACACTAACTATACATAGATAACAATCGTCTAAGTGTTGTCTAGGCTAACTACATTCTCCTAATACAAAGACCCTGAAACTTAAGCTATAGTATTAGTCAAACTTAGGGTTGTCTTAACAGGGTCCAAGACGTTGAAGGCTGTTTGAATTTCAAAACGCCTGGAGCAGAGTGAGATGTCAGATTAGGCAATAGGCCCTAATAAACAGGAAATCATTTTGAAAGGACAGGGTGTTTTCTCAATAAAGCCACGCCCTCCGCTCGCCATTCTCCCTTCTTCTCCCCGAACCCCTGGGCTCTGTCGGGACCGAAACCCTCGCCTCCACCCCACTCTCCGCTGCCGCTCCTCCGCAAATCCTACCCAAGGAGGGCTCCGCGAGGTCGGTGGTTGCGAGTTTCCCCCGCCGTCACAGCCTTGCGTCGATGTCGAGCCACGCCGCCTCCTCCCGCCGCTTCTCCTCCTCGTCGGCGACCACCGCGACGGCGAAGCGCCCGGCCATGGCGGAGAGCGCCGGGGGCGCCAAGGCGGCGGGCCCGGCGGCCGCGCAGCAGCAGGCGAAGAAGCGCGTCGCGCTCGGGAACCTCACCAACGTCGCCGCCCCCGGAGGGCGGAGCGGCTGCGGGAAGATCGCCGTCGTCGCCGCCGGCAATGCGGTACGGATCCGAACCTGAGGGGACGCGGGATTGGGGGGTTTCCGTTGTGAAATTGTTGGTGTCTCTGTCGTCTGGGCCTCGGGGGCTACAAGATCTTTATTAGCCCGTTTAATTTTTGAAATTGGCCGGTTGGAGAGGCGGCCACGGGCGCTAGTTGTAGTCGCTTCTGTACTTCTGTGTGGTTGGTTCTACGGATCGATCGAAGTACATTTCATTTGTTCTTGAAGTAGATAAAATTCTTGATGCGGAGATTTGGGTGAGGTGTCCATCCATCGGAGTGACAAGTCAAACGTTTAGTGTTCTTCTCTGCTATTATAGGACATATACTCTGCGATTCGTTGCCTCCTTTACCAAATCAGTACTGTTTTTGTGCTCTTGCTGCAACGTTCTTGGGTTATCTTGGCCCGTGATGTTTTACATATACTGGATAAGGCATTTCTTGGTGTATAGCTGCATGCCTGATTTCTCATCTTCCACTTTTTTTTCTTCCAAATTTTCATGTATTTTCTTTTCTGTTTTTTACTGATATTTTCATTCAATTTTGTACCTTTTGCCACTACTTCGCATACCATTGCGGATTGGGCTTGATCCATTTCTTGATTGAATTCTTGGTAAGCATTGATGGAATGATGGTCAAAGATTAGACTGAACTGGAATCGTTCAGCATAAAGTGTCTTGGTGTAGGCGAAGTGTCCCTTTATCATCTTTGTTTGCTTTGGAATCTTCTATTGTTGGTATGCTAGTAGCATGCTCACTTTATACTTGCACAATATTTAGTCATGCCTGATAACACTATATTTGAAATCAATTAGTACTAACTTCATCTCACTGTCCCACAGAGGTTGAATTCAGCTACCTCAGCTGCACCTGTGAAGAAGGTGTCTTTGGCAAGTGCTCGAAATGCGAGTGCGAATCGCGGCTCGGCTACAAAATCGGCTTCCACCAGGCCAGCTCCAGCTCCTGTCACATCCCGCCATGAGAGCACTGCCCAGAAGGAGAGTGCACCTCCTCGGAAGGTGCCTACCGTTGTGCCGATTGCCGTGCCTGCCATTGTACCCTTCAGCAGCTTCGCTTCTCCTGGAAATTCAGGAGATTCCATTTCAACTGATGAGACAATGTCGACATGCGACTCTATGAAGAGCCCGGACTTTGAGTACATCGATAACGGCGACTCCTCATTGCTTGATTCTTTACAGCGACGGGCAAATGAAAACCTGCGCATTTCAGATGATAGAGCTGTGGAAGGTTTGTTTTGCTTGCTGAACATTGACAACTTCTATGTCTAGGGTGTTTGCTCGTTTAGTGTATTTTGTTAGACGTTCTCTGATATATGTAATGTCCTGTTTCTTTGGCAGGAGTTAAATGGAAGAAGGATGCAACTGCCCCAATGGAAATTGACAACGTTTGCGACGTTGATGAAAACTATGAGGATCCACAGTTGTGTGCTACTCTTGCTTCTGATATCTATATGCACTTGCGAGAGGCTGAGGTACAGCAATCCTCTTCACATCTTTATTGATCTGCCAGAGCTGCAATGTTTAGATCAAAATAGGCTGTTATTATGAAAATCTTCCACTCATATATGACAATGCGTACATGGGTACTGGACTGAAATGATATGCTTCAGTTCGGTACATGTTTCTTGATCTTACTGCCCTTCTCAGATTGTGGTCCATTGGTGTTTTGGCTATATCATAGATCTTATTGTCAATCATCAGAAAAAAGAAGGAATAGGAAGTGTTAGAAGAATGGTCCTGAATATGATATTTTTATGTATGTTGAATGCTCTAGAAAAATATGATAGGTAGGTAAAAGCGTAGAGTACACGTATGCTTCTGAAAATTTTAAGATCAAGGTCAGTCAAATAGTTGAAAAAGTCTCCTAATTAATTATGTGTTATGGTATTGCCAATCCATTTTGTAAGCACCATACATTGCTGTTCTGTTGATTTTATAAACAGGTGTGAGTATTCCGTACACAGTGTAAAGATAATACTAGGAGTTGTATGATAGATGAGTTGATCCAGGATGTCGTAGCTCTGTTAAATGTTAGGTGCCGTAAACCAGTGTCCCTTCAATTAACTAAACCAAGTTCAATCAAAATGGATGCATATGTCTGTTCTGACTTGATCTACACATGTTCAAGAATCCTAGGCATTCTTTGATTGCTTGTTTCTTGCCTGTATATACATATGTTGTTAAAACGTTTCTTTTTTTCTTTCACCAGACCAGGAAAAGACCATCAACTGATTTCCTAGAAACAATTCAAAAGGATGTAAACCCAAGCATGAGGGCTATCTTGATTGACTGGCTTGTAGAGGTAAGCATTTCTGCTGCACGAATCAAATTAACCACAAGCCTACTGGCCCCTCTTTTACATTGTATTGATGCATTCTTTCGTGCAGGTTGCTGAAGAATATCGTCTTGTTCCTGATACCTTATATCTGACAGTGAACTATATTGACCGTTTTCTTTCTGGCAATGAGATCAATCGCCAAAGGCTACAATTGCTTGGGGTTGCCTGCATGCTTATAGCTGCGTAAGATATTAATATCCAGCAAGTTCATTTTTATTTTTCTTCATTTACCCTGTATTTGCATTTCACTGGTTGGCATACTAATTTTGGTCGTTCAATTTCCAGTAAATATGAGGAGATATGTGCACCCCAAGTAGAAGAATTCTGCTACATCACTGACAATACATACTTCAAGGATGAGGTCAGTGCTATATTACATTGTTTAATTCAGTGTTTGTCACTTTGTCCCCACTATTCTCTAATACATATACACACAGGTTTTGGATATGGAAGCTTCTGTCCTTAATTACCTGAAGTTTGAAATGACTGCACCTACAGCAAAGTGCTTTTTAAGGTTTGGCTCTATTTCCTGCATAAAAATTCCATGTCATCATACAAACTGAATTCCACTAACTCTATTTCTTGCCTACCGTAGGAGATTTGTCCGGGCTGCGCAAGTCAGTGATGAGGTATAGCTATCTTGACCAGCTTCTGTTTGCTTACTTCAGTTTCATATGTCGCATATTTTGTAGCATTATTAATTATTGATCTTCTACAGGATCCAGCTTTGCATCTTGAGTTCCTAGCCAATTATGTAGCTGAGCTATCACTGCTTGAGTACAGCCTACTTGCTTACCCTCCTTCACTAGTAGCAGCCTCAGCTATTTTCTTGTCGAAGTTCATACTGCAGCCAACAAAGAATCCATGGGTAGGTGACGTTGCCATAAATCATTATAATGCTTGCCAAGTCAAGTTCTTGCTTGATCTAACATTACCTTTCTGATTGTAAACTGGACGCAGAATTCCACCCTTGCCCACTACACACAGTACAAGCCGTCGGAGTTGTGTGATTGTGTGAAGGCCCTGCACCGCCTTTACAGTGTTGGTCCTGGGAGTAACCTTCCTGCAATCAGAGAAAAATATAGTCAACATAAGGTAATTGAATAGTCTGGACTCTAACACCCAATTCATTCAGTTAATAACTACACTGTTGCTAATTGCTGTCCTACTACCATACTTTCCTCAGTACAAGTTTGTCTCGAAGAAGCAATGTCCTCCTTCATTGCCTGCGGAATTCTTCCGAGACGCGACATGCTAGAGAATAAAAGCCCAGGAGTAGTTGCAGTTGCTTACTGACTTCTTCATCCTGTGGCGGCTCAAATTCGGAGTTGCGCTGCTGATCCTTGCAGACATTATAGCTCGACCCTGGGACATGCCGGTGCCTCCTGTTTGTTTCGGGCGATCGGCACAGAGTGTAGATTCTAGACTGATGCTGATGTCTTTGTGGTAGTGGTGTGCTTTTCTTTAACTTCTCCTTCTGCGGTTTTCTTTCTTCCTGTACCTAGAGTTTAGACCCCAGGTTTTTCAGGTGCATGTACATTGGAGAGCACTGCAGCAAAGCATAAACATCTTGTTTGTAGTGGGCATAATACTGGAGTCGCTAGGCTGCATGCCATGTTGCTTGGATGGCTCCGCCCCTGTATTAGAATGTGGTGGCATTGTTTGTCTGATATCTTAATAAGAGCACCTCATTTAATAGTGCTAATTCTGAAAGCTCTTTTCCCATACATTGTTGACTTGAATTTCTTCGATGGTCCCTTCCTTTCTTGCAAGGGCGGATGGTTCCTCCTTTCAAGCCTGTGGGATGGAGCTTTTGTGGTAGATTAAATTCTTGTTTTGGCACGATAGTGTAGTCCTGGGCACGTCATCAAAACTTTCCTCATTCTGCTTGTGCTATAGAAATTTTTCTTGTTTGCTGATTTTTCTGTTAATGGACCGCTTTGTTGGCCATTAAGTAGCTTGTGAAAAGACAAATTTTCACCAATGTTCTCAACAGCACTGCAAAGAAAATTTACCAGTATTAATTTTGGTACCATTTGTTTTTTAATATTTTGCCAACATTCAACATGATTTGAACGTATAGCAAATTTTCCACATAAAATTGTCAATTTCAGGACATGGTCAGGGTTCATCTCGGAATTTCTAACAAGAGCCAACTAACAATATTAATTCGTTCCGAAAAAACAAAACAGAACTAATTGCTTCGATGAAGAATAAAACAAAAATGCTCTACGAATCCGGGACTGGATTTTTTTCTGGGTTGGAAATCAGGATTCAGGAACTCCCTTTGTGACAAGGGGAGACTCAACCGCACCGCTTTTGCTCCTCATCATCTTGGCTTGCCTGGCATTGACACGCGCTAGGCGCGGCGGCCTTCCGTCTGGCAGGAGGAATTCCGTAGGAGTAGTAGTATTTGCTACCGGATGCTTAGAGTATCTCCACCGGCGACTCTAATAGCGATTTGGGGGTCGACGCTGTTTTTAGGCTCACACCGGCGCGCTCCAAAAAGCACCGGCAATCCTGTGCCGGCTCCTTCGCAAAGGGCGAGAATCGGGCGCGTCGGCAACCTCATCCATGTAGGAAAGCACTCGCGAGGCCCTTCTGCTAGACGCACCAGTTTCCCCCTCTCCTCCCACCCCTGCCCGAGCGGTCTCCGACCCATCGTCGTCGTCATCGTCACGTCCCCCGTGCTTGCCTTCCACCCCGCATGTCCATAAACCACCGGGCATCGACACCGCCGCCACTCCCTCCACCAGTCACCGCTCTTTCCACCGGAATAGAGATCGCCACCACCGCCACCCAAACGCCGCCACCCCACTGGCAAGGTGCTCGTCGGATTGCGCGATGGACTGCGACGACGAGATGTTGGTGCAGTTGTTCATGGAGGAGGAGAGCACTGTCGCTGTCCGGCTGCAGCAACAGCTGATTCTGACGAGCCTCCTCCTCGTTCGCCAGCCCTTCCTGGCCATGCCTTGTCGCGGCGGTTCAAGGCCAGTCAAGAGGAGGACCATCGGCCAACATTGTCAAGCCGGCGCCATGCTGCTTGAGTGCGACTACTTCGCCGACGATGCTACTCATTCGCCAATAGAATTTCGGCGCCGGTTTAGGATGAACAAGGATCTGTTCATGAAGATTGTGTTCGGCGTCAGGGAGTACGTGTTGGAGATATGTCCGAGAGGCAATAATAAATTGGTTATTGTTATACCTTAGTGTTCATGATAAATGTTTACACCCCATGCTATAAATGTATTAACCGGAAACATTAATACATGTGTGTTGTGTAAACAACCAGAGTCCCTAGTAAGCCTCTTGTATAACTAGCTTGCTGATTAACAGATGATCATGGTTTAATGATCATGAATATTGGATGTTATTAATAACAAGGTTATGTCATTGGATGAATGATATAATGGACACACACCCAAATGAGCGTAGCATAAGATCAACTCATTAAGTTCAACTTGCTATAAGCTTTCGATACATAGTTACCTAGTCCTTCGACCATGAGATCATGTAAATCACTTACACCAGAAGGATGCTTTGATTACATCAAACGCCATTGCGTAAATGGGTGGTTATAAAGATGGGATTAAGTATTCGGAAACTGTGAGTTGAGGCATATGGATCAAGAGTGGGATTTGTCCATCCCGATGACGGATAGATATACTCTGGACCCTCTCGGTGGAATGTCGTCTGATTAGCTTGCAAGCATGTGACTAGGTCATAAGAGATGACATATCACAGTACGAGTAAAGAGTACTTGTCAGTAACGAGGTTGAACTAGGTATGGAGATACCGATGATCGAACCTCGGGCAAGTAAAGTATCGCGTGACAAATGGAATCGGTATCGTATGTAAATAGTTCAACCGATCACTAAGTTTGTGTGGGAGCCATTATGGATCTCCAGATCCCGCTATTGGTTATTGGTCGGAGAGGAGTCTCGATCATGTCCGCATAGTTCTCGAACCGTAGGGTGACACACTTAAGGTTTGATGTCGTTTTAAGTAGATATGGAATATGGAATGGAGCTCGAATGTTGTTCGGAGTCTCGGATGGGATCCGAGACATCACGAGGAGGTTCGGAATGGAAGATTCATATATGGGAAGTCATTTTCTGGGGTTCGGAAAAAGTCCGGTGTTTTGACCGGAGATTCTAGAAGGTTTTGGAAGGACCGGAATAGTACGGAATATTGTGGAAGGTTCCGGAAGTCTCTGGGACGACCCGGGCTGTCTAAGGAAGTCCGGAGGGTTCCATAATAGGTGTATCCATGTTTTCCTTAAGGGTTAAGAAGTTTCCCCTAAGGCAGATTCGGATTTGGCAAAAGAGTCCTAGTTCTAGTAGGTTTCGGCTGACAGAAACCTACCAGAACTCTCCCAAACTTTAGGGGCAGATCTTGGACGACCCAAGGACCTTTTCCACCTATAAAAGGAGGGCAAGGGGAGCCCCAAGAGGTGCACAAATCGCAGCCTTAGCTCCCTCTCCCCAAACCCTAACCGCCCCTTCCTCCTCCTCCCTCTTGCACGACTATGGTGAAGCCCTGCAGGATTTCTCCACCACCACCGCCACCATGCCATCGTGCTGTCGGGATTCCGAGGAGGATCTACTACTTCCGCTGCCCGCTAGAACAGGGAGAAGGACGTCATCATTAACACCAAATTAGAGGCGTCTAACTTGTTTTTGCATGGTTTGGTGATGTGATATGGCCATGATGTGATGATGAATATGTATGAGATGATCATTATTGTATTGTGGCAACCGGCAGGAGCCCTATGGTTGTCTTTATATTTCATGTAGAAGTATTATTTCAAAGTAGTTGTAATAGTTGCTACATGTGGTGAACAACCATGAGGACGGCGCCATGGACCTTGACGCTACGCCGATGATGATGGAGATCATGCCCGTTGATGATGGAGATCATGTCCGTGCTTTGGAGATGAAGATCAAAGGCGCAAAGACTAAAAGACCATGTCATATCACATTATGAATTGCATGTGATGTTAATCCTTTATGCATCTTATCTTGCTTAGATCGCGACGGTAGCATTATAAGATGATCCATCACATTAATATCAACATAATAAAGTGTTCTCCCCTCGTATGCACCGTTGCTACAGTTCGTCGTTTCGAAGCATCTCGTGATGATCGGATGTGATAGATTCTACGTTCACATACTACGGGTGTAAGCCATGTTGCACACGCAGAAATACTTGGGTTTTGCTTGACGAGCCTAGCATGTACATACATGGCCTCGGAACACAGGAAGCCGAAAGGTTGAAAACGAGTCATATGGATGATATGATCAACATGTTGGTGTTCACCATTGAAGCTACATCATCTCACGTGATGATCAGTTTTGGTGTAGTGGATATGGATCGTGTGCCACTAAACAACTATGAGGGATGTTGTATTAAGTGGGAGTTTAGTAGTAATTAGATTAAAACATGAACTAATTATCATGAACATAGTCTGAATAGTATTTTGAATTAAATTTGTAGAATTGGCATCCGTTATGTACCATGCGCTAGTCTTGTAATTGAGATAGAAATGTTGTTAAGTCTGACAAGAAACTTTACGGACTGGTACCGTATTATTAAAGAATCAAGAAATTATTAAGTCCTATTGCAAACTTTTAGTAAACCTCACATTGCTAATTCAAAGAGAAATGGTTTAAATTAGTACCTAAAATCATCTTGTCTCCGTGAAACTTGAAGTTCAAATCCGTTTGAAAAATAAGGAGCTGGAAATTTTGTTTTCATAAATAAGCAAGGTATGAGATATATGTGATATCTAAGACCTTATTACAAGATGATATAATATAATCTAGTGAGACTACATAAACTCATAAGTTTTGTGGGAATGTACGAAGGTTGAAGACGCTAAGCGTCCCGATCCTCCAACTAGTTGGGCACTAACGATATTCGCATATCCATGAAGTGATCGTCCTTAGTATGCACCGTTGCTAAGACTCGTCGTTTCGAAGCATCACGTGATGATCGGGTGTTATAGATTCTACGTGTGCATACAACGGGTGCAATCCAGATTTGCACATGCGAATACCGAGGTTAAACTTTATGAGCCTAGCATGTACAGACATGGTCTCAGAAAGTCGTCATGATTTGATGGATAAAAATTATGAGTGAAATTGTTCATCACATTAAAAGGTTACTAATAGTGAAATCCGGAACACTTGTCATATGATGATCAACTTCAAAGAAAGAACCTCAAGGTTATTGGTATTTGACCAACAAACCTAGAAGTTATTGATGTTGAAGTGTTTTTTCTGAGAATGAGAAAAGCTAAAAGAAAAAGTACAAAAGATTTTTTTGCAGAAAGAAAAGACTAGAAAGTCTAGCTCAGGTGTATATAGATGATATACATGTTATGAATGTATTCCTAGTTTGGTCACACAATGAAATTCTTGGGTATTTATACCATATTGGTTGGTATGAAGTGTCATACAAAACAACGCAATACAAGGATACAATGGCCTAAGTGACTGGCAAGAAATATGGTAGGAATGCATGTCTGGAAAAAAATAAAGTGTTATTGTGTTCGTCGTTGGCATTCTACCTGGCCCTTCAGATTTATAATAAAGAACTTTATAATTATTGTTTTGTTCTGGTCAAATGAAAACAATGAGTTGTTCAAATTTTGACAGTATTCCATGTACGATGGATAAGTTATTATAAATCTTTATGGTGAAACACACATGCATAACACTGACGCTAAAATGCCATAAGGCAAATGATGTGAATTCCACTTATTAGTGGAACCGCCATGTAGGTCATGTTAGAAAGGAACACATGAAGGAACTCCATGCAAATGGATTTTTGGAGTCATTTGATTTATGAATCGTTTGGCGCTTGCAAATCTCTTCTAAAGAGAATGACTGAAATACCGTTCATAGGCCAAGAGTTGAACGAGCAACTAACTTAGTGGAAACATACATGATGATGTATGTGGTTCACTAGGCATAGTTGTGTGCGGGAGATTCTTCTACTTCATGAAAACTTCCAACAATGAATTGAATATATATATGTGGATATATTCGATACGGAAGAAGTTTGAAACATTTGAATGGATTCAAATAAATTTCAGCATGAAGTGAAAATCATCGTAATAGAAAAGTCAAATATCTATGATTGGATCATGGTGGAAATATTTGAATTACGAGTTTTAGCGAACATGTAAGAGAGTTATGAAATTGTTCTATAACTCACGTTTCTTGGAGTATCATAGTGATGATGTAGTATCCGAGAGATGTATCCAAACCTTGTTGGATCAATGATGAGATAAAATAAAATGACGCTATTATATTTTTGTAGATTATGCTTTAGAGACTACCGCTTTTACACTGAATAGAGCATCATCATAATCCATTGAAATGACACCATACGAGTTATGGCATGGGTTTAAACCCTAATAGTCTTTTCTTAAATTTTGGTATGCGTAGCATAAGTAAATAAGTTTACAACCAAAACCGGATGAATGTCTTTGTAGTTGTCCCGGAGAACAAATTGGGAATTCTTTCCACTATGAAGTAAAATACAAAAGTGTTTGTTAATGTTACTTGCTTATTTCCAAGAAATTATTTTCTAGCGAAGTATTTGAGTGGGAGGACAATGGAACTTGATAAGGTTTATGAACCTGAGCATAATGATCAGAGTAGCGTAGCATCGGAAATGGTTCCGGAAGCGGCCACGACGATCATGGCTCCCATGTCCACAAAATGTTATAGTCATGGAGATCAAAGTACCTATTGAACCTTGTAGATGTGGTTTACTTTGTGATCGAATAAATGATTTGTGGACAAAGGATTGATTTTGAACAATGATAAACCAACTACATACAAAGAAGTTATGATGGACCCTGACTCCGTTAAAATGGCTATACGCCATGAAATCCAAGATAGGTGAATGCTTTTTGAAAGTAAATGGATCTATAAAATTGATGGACTTGGATGGAATATCCTTGAAGAAGCTCAACTTGTCGAAAAGTTGTTTACGACAAAGTTCAAAGAGTTGACTACGATAAGATTAGATCTTCCGTAGCGATGCTTATTGTCTATGTGGATTATTCTAGTAGTCGCTACATATTTCTTTTATGAGATATGATAGTAGGATGACAGAAATATATTTCTTACTAGAACTGTGTATAAGGATGTATACTAGATACAAACCAAAGAGTTTTGCTAGTCTGTGAAATACTAGATAAGTATCACGGAGTTGGAATCTTCACTGGATGAAATAATCAAAGAGTTTTGATTTCATCAGAAACGATGAAGATGCTTGAATTTGTAAGAAATTATGTGGGAGCGCTGAGACATAGTTATAATATTATATGTGGATGACATATCATTGATTATAAATGATGTAATTATATACTTGATGTGATTAAAATGTTTCATTGAGAATTAACTTCAATGAAAGGATATGGACTGAAACATATTTAGTGTCAAGATATATGGAGATAGATTGAAACACATAATAAGTTTAAGTCAAAGTACATAGAATGAATATTGAAGTAGTTCAATATAAAAATATTAAGAAGGTGTTTATTTCCATGTGAAGTTTTAACAAGACTTGAGTGTAGTTGACACTCGATGAGTAAAAGCACATGAGTGATTTTAGATCACGAATAATATGTGCAAAATTAGATGTCCTGTGCTCTAAAGTGTTACGAGCATATACCAGAATGATTCATGTAATGATCATTGGACAATAGTAAGAATATCCCTGAGTGCTTTAGAAGAACCAAGGATATATATATAGTTTTGTATGGGGTAATGACAAACGAATCGTTGTAAGGTGTTGCACTGATATTAGTTTGGTCATATATAAAAATAAAATTTCAATCTCTATTAGGCTAAGTGTTGTTTAAAAGGTAGCACAATGAGCTAGAAGAAGTCTATGCTAGATTTAGATGGGTTCTAAATATTGTGAAGGATTCTACAAGCGAAGGCAGAGTATGTCATTGTTTTGACAATGACTAAGGATGTTTAAGTCGAGGAGTTCTTTGAGAACTTGATGTAGTTCCGATAGTGTCAGAACTTTAAAGCTATATTGTGTGTGACAATATTAGTGACATATTTCAGACCGCGGAATTAAGGTTCCACGAGAAGACCGAACATATACGATTAATGCCGACTCATTTGGAAAATGAGTGATGCGTGAAGACGCAAATGAATTGCAAAATACATACGTTTCTGAGCTTGTCAGATTCGTTGACTAAACCTCTCCCGTGAGCAAAAAATGATAAGCACCAGAAGGCCAAGGTGTTATATCTTTACAAATGTAAACTAGATTATTGACTCTAGTGCAAGTGGGAGACTGTTGGAGATATTCCCGAGAGGCAATAATAAATTGGTTATTGTTATATCTTAGTGTTCATGATAAATGTTTACACCCCATGCTATAATTGTATTAACCGGAAACATTAATACATGTGTGTTGTGTAAACAACCAGAGTCCCTAGTAAGCCTCTTGTATAACTAGCTTGTTGATTAATAGATGATCATGGTTTCGTGATCTTGACCATTGGATGTTATTAATAACAAGGTTATGTCATTGATTGAATGATATAATGGACACACACCCAAATGAGCGTAGCATAAGATCAAGTCATCAAGTTCAACTTGCTATAAGCTTTCAATACATAGTTACCTAGTCCTTCGACCATGAGATCATGTAAATCACTTACACCGAAAGGATGCTTTGATTACATCAAATGCCATTGCGTAAATGTGTGGTTATAAAGATGGGATTAAGTATTCGGAAACTGTGAGTTGAGGCATATGGATCAAGAGTGGGATTTGTCCATCCCGATGACGGATAGATATACTCTGGGCCCTCTCGGTGGAATGTCGTCTGATTAGCTTGCAAGCATGTGACTAGGTCACAAGAGATGACATACCACGGTATGAGTAAAGAGTACTTGTCAGTAACGAGGTTGAACTAGGTATGGAGATACCGATGATCGAACCTCGGACAAGTAAAGTATCGCGTGACAAAGGGAATCGGCATCGTATGTAAATGGTTCAATCGATCACTAAGTTATCATTGAATGTGTGGGAGCCATTATGGATCTCCAAATCCCGCTATTGGTTATTGGTCGGAGAGGAGTCTCGATCATGTCCGCATAGTTCTCGAACCGTAGGGTGACACACTTAAGGTTTGATGTCGTTTTAAGTAGATATGGAATATGGAATGGAGCTCGAATGTTGTTCGGAGTGTCAGATGGGATCCGAGACATCACGAGGAGGTTCGAAATGGAAGATTCATATATGGGAAGTCATTTTCCGGGGTTCGGAAAAAGTCCGGTGTTTTGACCGGAGCTTCTAGAAGGTTTTGGAAGGACCGAAATAGTACGGAATATTGTGGAAGGTTCCGGAAGTGTCTGGGACGACCCGGGCTGTCTAAGGAAGTCCGGAGGATTCTATAATAGGTGTATCCATGTTTTACTTAAGGGTTAAGAAGTTTTCCCTAAGGCAGATTCGGATTTGGCAAAAGAGTCGTAGTTCTAGTAGGTTTCGGCTGACAGAAACCTACCGGAACTCTCCCAAACTTTGGGGGCAGGTCTTGGACGACCCAAGGAACTTTTTCACCTATAAAAGGAGGGCAAGGGGAGCCCCAAGAGGTGCACAACTCACAGCCCTAGCTCCCTCTCCCCAAACCCTCCGCCCCTTCCTCCTCCTCCCTCTTGCGCGGCTATGGTGAAGCCCTGCAGGATTTCTCCACCACCACCGCCACCATGCCGTCGTGCTGTCGGGATTCCGAGGAGGATCTACTACTTCCGCTGCCCGCTGGAACGGGGAGAAGGACGTCGTCATCAACACCGAACGTGTGACCGAGTACGGAGGTGCTGCCCGACTGTGGCACCGTCAAGATCTTCTACGCGCTTTTGAAAGCGGCAAGTGATCGACTACATCAACAACGAGATCTAATCTCGTAGGCTTTGGAATCTTTGAGGGTTAGTCTCATGATCTTCATCTCGTTGCTACCATCTACTAGATTAGATCTTGGCTTGTTATTCGTTCTTGCGGTAGGAAATTTTTTGTTTTCTATGCTACGAATCCCATCAGTACGGAGACTACTTCATGAGCAAGCAAGATTGCATAGGTTTGTGGGGCTTCTCCTCAATCCAGAACTGCACTGCTGCAATGCGTTGTCTTGCAAACGGAGCTCCCTCCAGATACAACCAATGACTACCTGCGCATGGCGGAGTCGGCATGTTCACAGATTGTCTATAGGTTTTGTCGAGCCATCATGGCGGTGTTTGGTGGGGATTATTTGAGAGCACCAAGGACTGATGATACAGCTCAAATCCTGGAACAAAATGCAGCCCGAGGGTTTCCTGCGATGCTCGGAAACATCGATTGTATGCATTGGGTTGAAAGAATTGCCCTTTTACTTGGCAAGAGATCTATAAGGGGCATACCGGTGAGTGACAATTCTTGAGGCGGTGGCAGACTATGATCTCTGGATTTGACATGCTTTTTTTGGCATAGCAGGAACTAACAATGATATCAACGTGCTTTTGGGGTGCTTCAGCAGCGTTTCACCGTTGTCAGGTACCCTGCTCTCACTTGGTCCGAGTCTCAGATGTGGGAGGTGATGAACGCATGTGTGATCATGCAAAACATGATCATTGAGAGCGAGCGCGACGAACCTGTGTATGATGATCAACCATTTGATAATCAACCATTTGATTATTAGGGTATCTTGCTGAAGTAGAGCCTGTATCACAAAAAATTTCCACTTTCCTTCAAAGGCACCAAGAAATCCGAAATGCAGGTGTTCTTGTTCAACTTTAGACAGATCTGGATGCGCATTTGTGGACGAGGAGAGAAGCCGCCAAAACCACATGATTTAATTTGAATTATTATTTGAATAATTTCCTTCGTATTGTGTTAAACTATGTTCAAATATTCTATGAGTAATTTTATGTGAGTGAAATTTTGTTTCAAAATATTGTAAAATGGAAAAAGATTTTGGAGGCGCCGGTTTGGAGGACGCCAGTGTGGGAACCCGTTCCCCAATTAGAAGATATTGTGCCGGCACCCCCATACGATAGGTGTGTACTTGCTGACGCTATTTGGGGAACGCCGGTGGAGATGCTTTTAGCACAACTATTTGTACAGATGTGTGCCGTGCCTACGTGTGATCGGCGTACACAATTTAGTACAACCATATACTATGAAACCCGTTGATACGTCCATTTTGCATCACTATTTTATATCATAATTTACTGTTATTCATTGATATATTTCATATTTAGAGAAGATACTTATGTTATTTCACCTATTTTGCATGTTTCATGATTATTGGAGAATTACTCACCGGAGTCAGAATTCTGCTGGAAAAAGCACCGTCAGGATACAATATTTCTGAAGATCAACAATTGACGGAAAATATACCGAAGCTCCTATTTTTCCAGATGACGGAGCCAACCAAAAGGGGAGGCCGAGGAGGGCCTCCATGGGCCCTCCCCATGGGCCGGCGCGGCCACCAATGCCGGCGCGCCGCCACGTGGGGAGGGGGCCCACGACCCCCTCGGCCATCGCCCTTTCGCGTACTTCATCTCCCAGAAACCCTAAGGTGCGGGGGAACATCAAGGATAGTCATCGCCGCCTCCTCGAGGCGGAAAACACCAAAGAGAAAAGAGCTCTCCGGCAGGCAGAAATCTGCCGGGAAATTCCCTCCCGGAGGGGGGAAATCGTCGCCATCGTCACCGTCATCGAGCTGGACTTCATTGGGATCATCATCATCATCTCCACCACCGACACCGTCATCTCCACCGCTGCACCTCGCCTCCGCTGTAACATCTAGGGTTGAATCTTGAGTATTTCATAGGGTAAACTCTCCCGGTGTTGATTACTCCTTGTTATTGATGCTATTGAGTGAAACCGTTGAAGCAAGGTTTATGTTCAGATTGTTATCCATCATCATATCACCTCTGATCATGTTCCATATGATGTCTTGTGAGTAGTTCGTTTAGTTCTTGAGGACATGGGTGAAGTCTAAATGTTAGTAGTGAACTATGTTGAGTAATATTTAATGGTTTGATATTTAAGTTGTGGTGTTATTCTTCTAGTGGTGTCATGTGAACGTCGACTACATGACACTTCACCTTTATGGGTCTAGGATAATGCATCTTGTATTCGTTTTCTAATTGTGGGGTTGCCGGAGTGACAACAACCTGAACCCCCGTTGGTATATTGATGCATGAGGGATAGCATGATCTCAGAGTTTAAGGTTGTGGTTAGATTTATGTTAATTACTTTCTTGTATTTGCGGATGCTTGCAAGGGGTTTTATCACAAGTATGTATTAGTCATAGGAAGGGCGGTGCATTAGCATAGGTTCACCCACACAACACTTATCAAAACAATGAAGATTAATCAACTATATGAAGCGAAAGCACTAGACTAAATTCCCGTGTGTCCTCAAGAACGTTTGGTCATCATAAGTAAACAAACCGGCTTGTCCTTTGTGCTAAAAAGGATTGGGCCACTTGCTGCAATTATTATTCTCGCATTTTACTTACTTGTATTTTATTTATCTGCTATATCAAAACCTTCTGAAAACTTGTCTGTGAGCATTTACAGTGAATCCTTCATCGAAACTGCTTGTCAACACCTTCCGCTCCTCGTTGGGTTCGACACTCTTATTTATCGAAAGTACTACGATACACCCCCTATACTTGTGGGTCATCAAGACTATTTTCTGGAACTGTTGCCGGGGAGTGAAGCGCTATTGGTAAGTGGGATTGGTAAGGAAAAACTTTTACTGTACGTGCTGTTTTTATTTCTGCCTGCTGCTATAATTCATTATGGAGAGATCTTCTCTTGAATTCCTATTTGGAAAATCTACTACTACTGCAAAGGTAGTGGATGAGGCGCCAGGTGAGAAAGTGATTCCATATAAAATACATATGAAAATTATTGAACGTGTTGTGGATAACCGCTATGAAGGGGATGGAACTGTCCATCCTGGAGATCATTTACTGTTTTTACAAGAATTATGCGGGTTATTCAAGTGTGCAGGTATTTCTATGGATGAAGTTAGGAAGAAACTATTCTCTATGTCGCTGTCTGGTAAAGCGGCGCATTGGTATAAACTGCTGAAGAATGGGCATTCTCTTGATTGGAAGGATATTATGCCTCTATTTTATTCTAAATTCTATCCTCCAAGTGAAATTCACAAAGACCGAAACCGCATATATAATTTCTGGCCTCATGATGGAGAGAGTATTGCCCAAGCATGGGGGAGATTGAAGTCTTTAATGCTCAAATGCCCCATTCATGAGCTTCCTGGTAATATCATCATTGATATTTTCTATGCAAGACTTTCTTTTCAAGATAAAACCTTGCTGGATACTACTTGTTCTGGATCATTCACGCGCAACAAAGAAGAGTTTACATGGGACCTTCTTGATCGGATTCAAGAGAATACTGAAGGATGGGAGAACGACAAAGGTAGAGAGTCAGGTATAAATTATGATTATGAATGCATTGAAACTTTTATGGATACTGATAAATTTTGAAATATGAGTGCTACTTATGGTCTTGACTCTCAAGTTGTTGCAAATTTTTATAAAGCTTTTGCCTCTCATTTTGAATTTCCTAGGAAGAGTTTTAATAAGTATCATGAACCTTACAAAGATAAAACTGATTCACCTATAGGTAAATGTATTGAAGTTAAAACTGTTGATCACATTCTTCCTGAAGCTTATATTGAAAAAATTCCTTTTCCTGCCAAAATGAAGGAGTATTCTGTTATAACTAGTGTGGTTAACAAAAGTGCAAAGAAACCTATGGAACCTGAGGAGCAAATAAATGTTGAACCTGCTGTTGCAATAGTTAAAGACCTTGTGACTGAAAATGTAGAAGATGGTCACATCATTTTCTGTGAAGATGCTTCTAATATTGTTTCACATCCTAGTAAGTCTAGGAAAGCCAGTGTTCCTATGCTCTCTGTTAGAATTGGTGATCATTGTTATTATGGTTTATGCGATATTGGTGCAAGTTCTAGTGCCATTCCTTATGAGCTTTATAGGGAAATCATGCATGAAATTGGTTCTTGTGAACTTGAAGATATTGATGTGGTTATTCGGCTAGCTAATAGAGAAACTATCTCTCCTATTGGTATTGTTCGAGATGTGGAAGTTCTATGTGGTAAGATTAAATATCCTGCTGACTTTTTGGTACTTAGTTCTGCTGCTAGTAAGACCTGTCCTATCATTTTTGGTAGACTTTTTCTAAATACTTGTGGAGCTATTATAGATTGCAAGAAAGAGAAAATTGTGACTAAATTTGCTGGTGAATCTTATGAGTTTAATTTCTCTAAATTTGCCAAAGTTCCTTATGAAGCTGAATTGCCTAATGATGATTTTAGAGTTGAACAGCTTGCATCTATTGCTCTTGCTCCTAATAATCCTTTGCAGCAATATTTGGAGGATCATGAGAGTGAAGTCTTTAGGGAAGAAAGGAATGAGCTTGATGAAATTTTCCTTCGTCAACCCATTCTTAAACATGACTTACCGGTCGAAGATCTAGGTACAACACCACCACCAAAGGAAGATCCTGTTTTTGATTTGAAACCGTTACATGATAATCTTAAGTATGCTTATATTGATGATAAGAAAACATATCCTGTTATTATTAGTGTTAAGATTTCAGATTTTGAGGAAGAAAGATTATTGGAAATATTGAAGAAACACCGAGGAGCTATTGGCTACACTCTGGATGACTTGAAGGGGATTTCTCCCTCTATTTGCCAACATGCCATCAACATGGAAGATGATGCAAAGCCTGTTGTTGAACATCAGCGTCGTCTAATTCCTAAGATGAAGGATGTGGTAAGGAATGAGGTATTGAAACTTCTTGAAGCTGGTATTATATATCCTATTGCTGATAGTAGATGGGTTAGTCCTGTACATTGTGTTCCTAAGAAAGGAGGAATAACTGTTGTACCTAATGATAATGATGAGCTCATCCCTCAAAGAGTAGTTGTAGGGTATAGAATGTGCATTGATTTTCGAAAGGTTAATAAAGTTACTAAGAAAGATAATTACCCTTTACCTTTTATTGATCAAATGCTAGAAAGGTTATCTAAAAATACTCATTTCTACTTTCTTGATGGTTATTAAGGTTTTCACAAATTCTTGTTAGAGCTAAAGATCAAGAGAAAACCACTTTCACTTGTCCCTATGGAACTTATGCTTATAGGCGTATGCCTTTTGGTTTATGTAATGCTCCTGCTACTTTTCAAAGATGCATGTCTGCTATTTTTCATGGCTTTTGTGAAAAGATTATAGAGGTATTCATGGATGATTTTTCTGTCTATGGGAATTCTTTTGATAATTGTTTGCGAAACCTTGATAAAGTTTTGCAGAGATGTGAAGAAACTAACCTTGTTCTTAATTGGGAGAAATGCCACTTTATGGTTAATGAAGGAATTGTATTGGGACATAAAATTTCTGAGAGAGGTATTGAAGTTGATAGAGCTAAAGTTGAAGCAATTGAGAAGATGCCCTATCCTAGGGATGTTAAAGGTATTCGTAGTATTCTTGGTCATGCTGGTTTTTATAGGAGATTTATTAAAGATTTCTCTAAAATTTCAAATCCTCTTACTAATCTTCTTCAAAAAGATGTACCTTTTGTTTTTGATGATGATTGTAATGAAGCTTTTGAAACTCTAAAGAAAGCCTTAACAACTGCTCCTGTAGATGAACCTCCTAATTGGAATTTACCTTTTGAAATTATGTGTGATGCTAGTGATTTTGCTGTAGGTGCTGTTCTTGGACATCGAGTAGATAAAAAATTGAATGTTATTCATTATGCTAGTAAGACTCTTGATGCTGCTCAAAGAAATTATGCTACAACTGAAAAAGAGTTATTAGCTGTAGTTTTTGCTTGTGACAAGTTTATACCTTATATTGTTGATTCAAAAGTCACAGTTCATACTGATCATGCTGCAATTAGGTACCTTATGGAAAAGAAAGATGCTAAGCCAAGGCTTATTAGATGGGTGCTTCTTTTGCAAGAATTTGATTTACATATTGTAGATAGGAAAGGTGCTGATAATCCTGTTGCTGATAATTTGTCTAGATTGGAAAATATTGCTTATGATCATGTTCCTGTTAATGATAGTTTTCCAAATGAACAATTGGCTGCAATAAAGGTGAGCTCGCGAGATAGTCCTTGGTATGTTGATTATGCTAACTTTATTGTTTCCAAGTACTTGCCTCCAACCTTTTCAGCTCAGCAAAGGAGGAAATTCTTTTATGACTTGAGGCATTATTTTTGGGATGACCCACACTTATATAAAGGAGTGGATGGTATTATGCGAAGATGTGTCCCCGAATATGAACAACAAGAGATATTGAGTAAGTGTCATGATAGTGTTTATGGAGGACATCACGCCGGAGATAGAACCGCACAAAAGGTTCTACAGTCAGGTTTTTATTGGCCAACTCTCTTTAAAGATGCAAGAAAGTTTATTTTATCTTGTGATGAATGTCAAAGAGTTCGTAATATCTCTAGACGCAATGAAATACCTATGAATTATACTCTTGTTATTGAACCATTTGATTGTTGGGGATTTGACTTCATGGGTCCTTTCCCTTCTTCAGAAGGTAACACTCATATACTTGTTGCTGTTGATTATGTTACTAAATGGGTGGAAGCCATACCCACAAAAAGTGCTGATGGTGAGACCTCTTTAAAAATGCTTTTAGATGTTATTTTTCCTAGGTTTGGAGTACCTAGATATCTTATGACTGATGGAGGTTCTCATTTTTCATGGTGGTTTTAGAAAAACTCTTGCTAAATATGGTATTAATCATAGAATTGCTTCAGCTTATCATCCTCAAACTAGTGGGCAAGTAGAATTATCAAATAGAGAAATTAAATCTATCTTGCAAAAGACTGTTAATAAATCTAGGAAAAATTGGGCTAGTAAGTTGAAGGAAGCGTTGTGGGCTTATAGAACTGCTTATAAAAATCCTATGGGTATGTCTCCTTATAAAATGGTTTATGGAAAAGCTTGTCATTTACCTTTAGAACTAGAGCACAAAGCTTATTGGGCTGTAAGAGAACTTAATAAAGATTTTAAACTTGCCGGTAAGAAAAGGTTGCTACAATTGAGTTCTTTAGATGAGTGGAGAAGTGAAGCTTATGAAAATGCTAGACTTTTTAAGGAGAAAGTTAAGAAATGACATGATAGAAGAATTATTAAAAGAGAATTTAATGTTGGAGATAAAGTCCTATTGTATCGGTCTCGTCTCAGATTTTTTGCATGAAAATTACTCTCAAAATGGGAAGGACCATATGTCATTGTGGAGGTGTATCGTTCAGGGGCAATAAAAATGGCTTCGCTGAAAGATGATGCCACATAAGTGGTGAATGGACAAAGACTCAAACATTATATTTCTGGAGATTCTTATAATGAAGATGTTGATGTTATTCGAGTGGTGACTCCGGAAACTTTCATCAGAGATCAAATTGATAGTTCTGCAGAGTTCGACTTCGAATAGGTAACAGTTTTGGTAGTAAAAAGTCCGCGTTTAACTTTCCGAACAATATTTTTGCTATTTTTAGAAAATATGAAAAATTATGAGATCGAATCGGAGTGGAGGAGGCGCACGAGGGCGCGTCCCCACGTGGTGGCACGGGCCCCACCCTGGCCGCGCCGCCATATGGGGACGGCTCCTCGGAGTCCCTCTCCCACTTGGGTTCGACCTGGTACTTTCCTTTTGTCGTGAAATTTTTTGCTATATAATCCCCCGGACCCCCTAGGTCCGTATATCGTCTTCTCGTCGTGTTTTGTTTCGACCTGTTTCTATTCAGATGTCGTCGCAAGGTTTCATTATGCAATGCGTCGCAAACGTGAGCTCCTCCAGGATCTAGATCAAGGAACTTTCGTTGGATGGGCGGAAGAGGAAAGGGTCGTGACAAGACGGAAAGAGATGGATGAGAGTGTCAAGGAGGAAGTGAAGAAGATGCCATCAATAAAAAGAGAGCAGTAAGCTGTGGGGAGTAAGCCAATCTTAGTGGGATCGGTTAACACTCGACGTACTTTTTCTCATAACTTGTAGGGACCTTTACCACCTGCTCCTAGCCTCAACTCTTTCCCTGCTGTGGAGGAAGCTTTTCGGGTTACCGATGAGTTTTTTGATCAATACCGTGTTCTGAGAAGGGAAGTGGAGATACTTCAGGAGGAGAACAACCGACTTCGCAGAATGCTAGAGCGGTTCCTCACTCCCATCAGGGTCGTTCCACCATCACCACCGAAGGAGTAATTCATCATTGGTATTGGCACCCCCTTGGGTTGTTCCAAGCTTGGGGGGAGTGCCGCGGTATCACATCATCACTATCTTTTACTTTTTACTGTCAAGTAGTGTCATATCATGAGTAGGGAAGTTATCATATAAGATGGTTTGCAGTGTGGAAGTATCTCTCTTTTAGTTGGTTATCTATGTATCCCTTGGTGTGAGTTATCGTTATGGAATATTAATGAGAAGTTTTATCATTTACTTTTTGCATACCTTATTTTAGTTTGCAATTTATGTTATATGATTGATCTTGTTGTTAGTATTGATATCACTTTGGGAGCATCAAGTAAATCTATTTGGTTTTGGCAAACTTAGCATTGGTCAACAGCAACGATACTTTGAGGCTTAAGTAGAAAAGGGGGAAGTACATGTAGATATATTATTTCATTATCTTTCTATCTTGTTAGCTAATGAGCTTAGTATTCTGAAGTTAAAATTGTTTGTGCTTACAAGGAAGATGCATGACTGTTTCTATCACATGTATATTTGTTTGTTTCCCTCAACTCTTATGCTTGCTAACCAACCTTGCTAGCCAAAGACCTGTACTGAGAGGGAATGCTTCTCGTGCATCCAAAACCTTAAACTAAACCCATGCCATTTGTGTCCACCATAACTACCTATTATGTGGTATTTTGCGCCACTCCAAGTAAATATTTCATGTGCTAGCTTTAAACAATTCAAAATTTATTATCTCTTATTTGTGTCAATGTTTTATAGCTCATGAGAAAGTATGTGGTGTTTTATCTTTCAATCTTGTTGGACAGACTTTCACCAATGGACTAGCATATACATCCGCTTATCCAATAATTTTGCAAAAAGAGCTGGCAACGGGGTGCCCAGCCCCAATTAATAACTTTCATTAATAATTCTCTTCACATGTTTTGCCCTGATTTATCAGTAAGCAACTTAATTTTGCAATAGACACTCCTCCATGGTATGTGAAATGTTGGAAGGCACCCGGGGATTCGGTTAGCCATGGCTTGTGAAATCAAAGGTTGGGAGGAGTGTCATCTATAAATAAAACTAAAATACATGTGTAAACAAAAGAGAATAGGGATGATCTACCTTGCTGGTAGAGATAACGTCCTTCATGGGAGCCGCTCTTTGAAAGTCTGTTTGACAAGGGGGTTAGAGTGCCCACTACCATTCGTTGACAACAACAAACACCTCTCAAAACTTTATTTTTATGCTCTCTTTATGATTTCAAAACTTAAAAAGCTCTAGCACATGATTTAATCCCTGCTTCCCTCTGCGAAGGGCCTATCTTTTACTTTTATGTTGAGTCAGTAAACCTATTTCCCTCTATCTCAAGCAAGCAATTGAGTTGTTGTGATCCAACCATTTATATTGTGATCTATTTAATCATGTCTTTTATTCTTCCTTGTTTAGTACAAATTTTATCTGAATGAATATGACTTTGAAGGTTATCAATGATTATGAGGAGATTGTTATGATTGAGCATGTAAGTTCTGCCATATAAGCTCTAATATAAAGGCTCTGCTCGAAAGATAAGTACAACCTGTTAATTGTTCTTTGACCAAGAACGAAGTTTGCCATCACCAATTATGATTTCCTATGAACTTTTATTTGTGATTTCCCTTTACTTGTTTCAAGTTGAGTTATATGAGGAAGTTGTTTACTAGAATGTCTTGTGTGAATTAATAAATGTGATGCTTCTTGTCCGTATTTTATTTATCGACTCTTCACTCCATAAACATGTGGTCTTGTTTACTGAGTTCAGTTTCGCTTGGGGACAAGCGAGGTCTAAGCTTGGGGGGAGTTGATACGTCCATTTTGCATCACTATTTTATATCATAATTTACTGTTATTCCTTGATATATTTCATATTTAGAGATGATACTTATGTTATTTCACCTATTTTGCATGTTTCATGATTATTGGAGAATTACTCACCGGAGTCAGAATTCTGCTGGAAAAAGCACCGTCAGGATACAATATTTCTGAAGATCAAAAATTGACGGAAAATATACCGAAGCTCCTATTTTTCCAGATGACGGAGCCATCCAAAAGGGGAGGCCGAGGAGGGCCGCCATGGGCCCTCCCCATGGGCCGGCGCGGCCACCAATGCCGGCGCGCCGCCACGTGGGGAGGGGGGCCACGACCCCCTCGGCCATCGCCCTTTCGCGTACTTCATCTCCCAGAAACCCTAAGGTGCGGGGGAACATCGAGGATAGTCATCGCCGCCTCCTCGAGGCGGAAAACACCAGAGAGAAAAGAGATCTCCGGCAGGCAGAAATCTGCCGGGGAAATTCCCTCCCGGAGGGGGGAAATCGTCGCCATCGTCACCGTCATCGAGCTGGACTTCATTGGGATCATCATCATCATCATCTCCACCACCGACACCGTCATCTCCACCGCTGCACCTCGTCTCCGCTGTAACATCTAGGGTTGAATCTTGAGTATTTCATAGGGGAAACTCTCCCGGTGTTGATTACTCCTTGTTATTGATGCTATTGAGTGAAACCGTTGAATCAAGGTTTATGTTCAGATTGTTATCCATCATCATATAACCTCTGATCATGTTCCATATGATGTCTTATGAGTAGTTCGTTTAGTTCTTGAGGACATGGGTGAAGTCTAAATGTTAGTAGTGAACTATGTTGAGTAATATTTAATGGTTTAATATTTAAGTTGTGGTGTTAATTCTTCTAGTGGTGTCATGTGAACGTCGACTACATGACACTTCACCTTTATGGGCCTAGCGGAATGCATCTTGTATTCGTTTGCTAATTGTGGGGTTGCCGGAGTGACAACAACCTGAACCCCCGTTGGTATATCGATGCATGAGGGATAGCAGGATCTCGGAGTTTAATGCTGTGGTTAGATTTATCTTAATTACTTTCTTGTATTTGCGGATGCTTGCAAGGGGTTTAATCACAAGTATGTATTAGTCCTAGGAAGGGCGGTGCATTAGCATAGGTTCACCCACACAACACTTATCAAAATAATGAAGACTAATCAACTATATGAAGCGAAAGCACTAGACTAAACTTCCGTGTGTCCTCAAGAACGTTTGGTCATCATAAGTAAACACCGGCTTGTCCTTTGTGCTAAAAAGGATTAGGCCACTTGCTGCAATTATTATTCTCGCATTTTACTTACATGTATTTTATTTATCTGCTATATCAAAATCTCCTGAAAACTTGTCTGTGAGCATTTACAGTGAATCCTTCATTGAAACTGCTTGTCAACACCTTCTGCTCCTCGTTGGGTTCGACACTCTTATTTATCGAAAGTACTACGATACACCCCCTATACTTGTGGGTCATCACCCGTATCTATATGAGTGTGATATTTTAGAGGCCGAGTTGCATGTAGGTTTTTATTTTTAAAGATTTAAATTTATATTTCAAAATTTTAAAATATCTAAAAGAAAATTCTGGAGGTAGCCAATGTTGTATGCTACAATGGTGTAAAATCTCGATGAAACTAATTTGTATTACAGGCTACATGAAATTGGCAAAATCTAATGAGTTTTCTAGTTTTTAAATGTGCACTATTCACTAGAAAATTTGCCAAAAATTCCTTAGATCCAAGTAGCGGTGAGGGTCGGTGCCTTTCTGTTAGTTCCCCCACTAGATCTCTTCCGAATGTGGGGTTTCTGCGCTTTGCGATGTCTATGAATGTTGGATTTTTGATCAATTTCCATGGGGTGAAACTATTTGAAGAGACCAAGACGGCGGAGGATCGTATAACCGCGTCGTACAGATAAGTTGTGCCCGTACTAGTGGTCGCTAAAATGGCCTTCAATAAGTATATTTATATCCAAAAATAAATGTTTCATTGATTGTGTCCATTATGTCCTTCCATTCGGGAATCCTATTGAAACTAACATAAAAGGTGCGCGTGTGCGCAGTAAAATGCCAACATCCTATCACTACTAATACAAAAAAAAACTAAGTAAATATGCTTCAAAAATGTACTCATCACCTTTGTCGGCCATTTGCGCTGCAGTTGCAAGATATTGATTACTGTGGCGGGACCTTTCCATTTTTATTCTCTTTTTTTTTATTTTATTTGTGTGAATCCGTAATGTCTTTAAACATTTGGTTGGTGTAGAGGCTAAGTATAATTGGTATCACCACGATAATAATATAATCTCTTTAAAAAGCTGATGCGCACAATATTTTTTATTTAAATATTAAAATAAATCTTCCTCACTAGCGACCAATGTCGCAACACCTACAAGCTTTATGAAGGCCTATCCATGTTAGGGCCATGCGCCCTGACCTCACACCTTCGCATTTCATTTTAAATTTGTGCGCCACACCAAATACTCTATAGAGACCGCGAGCACAAACTGGTCCAACGGACCCTTGGCACGCACCGTTGCATACACTTAAAAATTCGCAACCATCATCTTTTTTAAACATAAGGCACAAGTGCCCAGCTTTAAATTAATAAAGCCACAAACGGCCGAGTTTGATACAAGATGCTAACCAGCTTACAAACAACGAACACCAAAAGCACAAGATACACACAAGAACACAGCTTGTTGATGTCGAAGCCTCCTCGCGAAGCCACCAAGGAAGGAACAGCCCAGGTTCGAGGGAACCGCCTGCCGCCTTGAGGAAGACCATCATCTGCAGCACATGATGGGAGGGGGAGCAGCATCGACCATTTCCAGCGCCGAAGAGGGACCCTTCCCTCTCGTCCTGGCTCGAAGGACGCCGAACCGTCGGACGCTAGATGCACTCCCCTGAGCTATGGCCGATACTGACCACACACCAATCTGGTCAGAGCTAGAGACCCCTCGCCGAAGCTGACAAACCATCGAGGTTGCGCTGCCACACACCGAAGGAGCTGCCGCTGGGAACGTAAACAGGGACCGTAATCGCTGATGAGGAAGGAGCAGGGCACCAAGAAGCCTCGGATACCACCGCAACCAGCCTCCAACCACCAAAGGCACCCTCAACCGGCCAACTGTTCCCCAAGCCACGCCCCCAAGGAGGAAACGGCGCCCATGGCGTCGTCGTCGCCCAATCCGAAGGATTGTAGGTTTTCACCCGGGAACACGGCCGGGTGGGGAGAATCGGGACCTCAACAGCGCCTCAAGAGGGATACACGGCGCCCGTGGGCGTCGCCACTGCTGTGGTCAAACCAGCCGACCAAGGATTTCTCCCAGACCCGATCTCACACCACCACCCCCAATCGGCACCGAAACCAGCAGGCTCCGACTACCAAACCTGGTGGGGAAGAGGACCGAGAGGAGGAAGGCGACCTTCCGATCGACGGGTGGTCGCCGGGGCAGCCACCGCGTCGCGACCGCCGTCCACCGCCACCTTGCCGCCCACGCGACCAAGGACGACGGCGCGCATCCGCGGACGCCGCTAGCCGCCATAGCCGACGCCGCCGCACCACCGAGGCCGCCGCCTCTTTGCCCGAGCACCCACCGCTGAAGAAGCCGCGCCGCCGCTACCGCCGTCAGGGAAGATGACAGCTTTGCCGAGCTCCGCCGCCGCACCACGAGGAACCGCCTCGCCGCGGCTCGCCGGCCCACCGCGAGAGGAGTCATCGGTTCGTCGCTTTAGATCGCCGCCGTCAGAGTGGAGAAGCCCCGCGCCACCACCTCACGCGCGGGAGCCAGAGATCCGCCGCCGCCGGCAACCGCACGGGCTTTGCCCGGCGGCTCGCGCCGACGGCGGCGGCGGGGGGAGGGGAGGAGGGGGCGGCTTGAGCTAGGGTTTGGAATCGCCCTTCCGTCGCCCGCGGGCAACCATCATCTTCCACGACCCATTTTTAGGACATCGGTCAATTCATTGATCTTGTTAAGCTTGTTGTTGACGCCGCCATGGAGCCAGAAAGCGCCCCCACCCTGTGCGTATCCATCATCATATGCATGCCGCTGAGACCATGCTACACCATGCCGTCGAGACTCGCCGTCATCGACATGGTAGTTGAAACACCGCCCCACCAGTTGACCCCTCAAGGCATCATATGTTCCAAGACGATGCCCCTAAGAGGGAGAGCCACAAAAGTGGCACCATCATCCGTTTCGGGAAACCAAGATCTAGGGATTCCCCCGGAACATCTTTGCCAGATGCCGAAGATCAAAGAAACAATACCTCCAACTAAGTAAGGATGATCGAGGTCGCTGTCATCATCGACTCCTACTGCATCGGAGCCCGACCCTCACCGCCCGACCGCCTCGCATACAACCCTCACCGCAGCCAAAGGGGCCGCTGCGCCTTTCGCCGTAGATCTGGCCGGAGAGGTGACCACGCCATCCATCACGTCACCGCCGAAGCAACAACGTTGTGGCGTGCGGCGGTCACACCACTCCCATGCCTTAAGGGACCGTCGGACGTGGGGGTGAGAGGAACCCCGCCGCTACCCTAACATCAGCGTTCTCCCATCCACCACAATTGCACCACCTCCCACATCCGTCATCCAGGGCCGGCCGCACTCCATACGGAGGTCCCCGCCACGAGACATCCGAGGGCAATGAGACGACTACTTGCCGTCTTCCTCTGACAGTTGTGGGAGGTAGGAGAGGTGAAGGTGGGTAGCGGCGGCTAGGGTTTCACCCGAGCCACCACCTGTGAGCGGCATGGGTGTTGTCCCTCTCTTTTTGCCAAAAAATCAACCGATCTATTAATAATCATGCATAGCAGTACAAAGTGCCAAAAGATAATAAAAATTATAAATAGGTTTTTGGGACACCTAGCGACAACTATGCAGAGTAGCACGAGCCAAAGGTGCCCCTCCGTCCTTGCACCTCCATCACCGGAGATGGAAAAAACTTGTTGTAATAGAGATTTTTGCAGTAGACAAACGGTAAGTCGTTGTGCTAAGCCCCAAAGAACCAATGCACTAGTGGAGCAACTTTCAACAAAGATAAGTCCCGTAGATCGCAAGAGCCATACCCGAAACCACACCAGCAAGCACAAAAACCGATTGGATCATAGAAAATCAGCCGGACACACAACTTATGCTAACTTCAAGATGTAGCCATCGTTTCCTTATCTCGAAGAAGACACTGAAAATAGTCTAAACAAAGAACGGAAACCTTCCGCCGGCGAGGACCGTGGTCTGCCAGGCTTCAAATGCCCTAAGCCACCGAAGATGGAGCAGACAGGCAGGGCGAGGGGCCAGAACCCTAGATGGGTTCAGATGGGGGCAGAAACCTAAATGGGTTTACATCAGCCTCGCGATCGCCTCTCCACGAGTCCTGCCTTATGTACCGATTCAGGGGTGTTGTCTCTCGTTATCGTTAAGGCTGAAGCTATCACTGCTTCAGTGCAGGCTACTTCATTGGTAGCGGTCTCGGCCATTTCCTTGTCATAGTTCATACTGCAGTCAACAAAGCATCCATGAATTGATGCGGTTTCCTTGTCATAGTTCATAGGCTATAATGTTTGCCAAGTCGAACTCTTGCTTGAACTAACGTATAGCATATCCTTTACCCGCAAAAGAAAATAGTACTCAGTGGTTTGTCTTAAATTTGGATGTATCTATGCCTAAAAAATATCTAGATACATTCGAATTTAGACAAAATTTTGACATCTAAAAATGGACAGAGGTAGTACTACGTATATCCTTCCAATGGAAACTGGAAACAGAATCCCACTTCGGAGTTTTGCGATTGTGTAAAGGCGCTGCACCGCCTTTTCAGCGTTGGTCCTGGGACTGGGAGTAATCTTCCTGCACTCAGAGAAAAGTACGGTCAACATAAGGTAACTGACTAGTATGGACTCGCCACCCAATTTCTTCAGTTAACAACACTGTTGCTAAATCTGTCCTCCTACCATGAGAAAGTACAATACAAGTTTGTATCCAAGAAGCAATGACAACTTCATTTCCCGCAGAATTGTTCCGAGACGTGTCATGCTAGAGAATAAAATCCCAGAAGTAGTTGCAGTTGCTTACTGAATTCTTCCTCCTGCGGCGGCTCAAATTCGGAGTTGCGCCGCTGTTCCTTTCGGGCAGTATAGCTCGACCCCGAGACATGCCGGTGCCTCGTGCTTGTTTCAGGTGATCAGCAGAGTGTAGATTCCAGATTGATACTAATGTCTTTGTGGTAGTGGTATGGTAGTGCTGTGCTTTTCTTGACTATTTTCTTCTTCTGCTCTCTACTGTTTTCTTTCTCTGTACCTAGTGTAGAACCCCAGGTTTTTCAGGTGCATGTACACTGCAGCAAAGCATAAACATCTTGTGGTCTTTGTGGTAGTGGTGTGCTTTTCTTTGACTTCTCCTTCTGCTCTCTTCTGCGGTTTTCTTTCTTTCTGTACCTAGAGTTTAGACCCCAGGTTTTTCAGGTGCATGTACATTGGAGAGCACTGCAGCAAAGCATAAACATCTTGTTTGTAGTTGGCATAATACTGGAGTAACTTGGCTGCCTGCGATGTTGCCTGGGTGGCTCCTCCCCTGTATTAGAATGTGGTGGCATTGGTTGTCCGATATCTTAATAAGAGCACCTCCTTTTAATTCTGAACTAGCAAAAGTGCCCGTGCGTTGCACCGGGATCCACTCTTAATCATCCGTGTTGAAACTTCTTCAGTTTCACCATTATCCATGGTGGTCATGATTTCTCCTAATCATTATGAACATAACCAAATTTTAAGAAGATTATAGATTACAAGCCCCTCACTGCATCGACTTATAATACAACAAACTTGTAATGATGGTGGGTGCCATCATTATTTTTTATAAATATGAATTAAAACAAATTTAAAGCTAGTACACATTGAATATTCTACAAACCATTCCACAATTTTGTACATTGTGCCAACTGCGTCACCAGTTATCCGGCAACATGCCACTGCTACGATTTGGTGCATAGAAATCAACACTGGGCTACCGCACGAGTCCGTAGGAGGCTTCTCCAGGTGTCCTGTTGGGAGGGAGGAGGAGCACGTCACGCGGATGCCTAGGTGTGCGTGCTCGCCAGTCTACCAATGTAGCTAGGCACCGAGGCAAATAAATTATGGATTCCAACTTTTGAGCAGACAACAATCTACGATTGAAGATTTAGACAAAATGAGCATATGGTTGAATTACAAAAAATTCTATCGCCTCGTGGAAAAATGTATAATAAGAGCAGCAAAAAAAACTTGCTTTTTGAAAAAGTAAATTTTCCATTTATCCGCATTGAGTAAATTTGAAGTCTGCCAACTCATTGCGTCAATAGCTTGTCCTTACATTCGGACCTTTCGGCGGCCACGCCTATTGATTCATTGCCGCTGCCACAGCTCCAAGGCAGAGCACATCTCCACTCCGCGCCGCTTCTTATTTCCCCAAATACTGATAGGAACACGGCACTCCATCCAGTCCACGCACTCCAACACAAGGAAGTGGAGTAGCAGGATGCCTGCCCATGCCCAGCCACGGCAATATGGGCTCGCGTGAGTAGACTACGGCGCCGAAGGCCAGGGACCGGGACTGCCGCACGCGAGGGAATAGGCCCAGGGCAAAGCGCCGCTGCGCCCTCCTCGAGCTTCCCTCATCGATGCGCGCATCCCCGCCGCCCGCGCCTTGCCCCGAGATCCTAGCATCCGGCAGCTGCTCGCCGCTCTCCGGCCGCAAACCGACGACTTGGCCGAGATCTGCTCAGAGATCTTTCCCTCCTCTCCCGTCTTGCCGTCGGGCAGGAGCCTCCCCCATCTCCCTCCTGCTCGATATATCCGCGCCAGTCCCACCGATTTCCACAACATATCCGAGCTTCCCCTTCTTCCTTCTCTGAGCTCCAGCTCTGAATTTCTATTCGCGTCGGGTGGCTCTCCTCACGCGGTCAATCTGGGCGCTTTTCTCTCTATGCCATTGATCCATTAGGTCATGTAATTGCTGCTGATGATTGGAATTTTCGAGTGTATATAAACCGTATGAAATCGCCATAAATAATCGATGTGGGACTATTCAACAGGAAATATGAGTACCTTTTCTCGGCCGGGAACCACCCTAGTTATTTTAAGAGCCCAGATCTAACAGCTAAATCAAAGCCCAGGAGCACTCCTTTCGTCTGCGGCGGCTGCATCGGGCGTGAGCGAGGGAGAGGAGAAAATATAATACCGAACCGGTACCGTGGCACTTTGATGTATTATGTAGTTTGGTGGGAGGGCAAAATTGTCCAAAAAATGTTGGACGAAAATTTTGGCAGAAACCTTAGCTCCTTTATTATTAGGTATAGATAAGCTCTTTCCTTTGTTGACTTGAATTTCTTCGATGGTCCCTTCCTTTTTTAGGGGAGGATGGTGGTTCCTTTGAATCCACAGGTGACGGAGCTTTCGCTTTAGATGGAATTCTTGATCTGGCACAAGATTTAGTGTTGTCCTGGATACGTCATGATAATTTTCCTCATTCTGGATGTGCTACAGAAAATTTGTCTTGTTTGCTGATTTCCATTAATGGGCGCTTGTTGACTGACCGTTAAGCAGCTCATGGAAAAACCGCATTTTTCAGCAATGTTTCAGCAACGTTTGAAAACAGTCAACACCAGCCAACTAACAGAAGCAATTTCATCCCCTAAAAAAGGAAAACAGAAGTAATTTCTTCCCTAAAAAAACAGAATGATCTATACTCCAAATCAGGAACTGGAAATTTTCTCGGGGGCAAACCAGGACTCCCTCTTTGTGACAGACAGGGAGGACTCAACCGCAAGAGGAAGAGAGGGCGCCTTTGCTGCTCATCATGTTGGCTTCCCTGAATTGGTAGGTTCTACTGCATCCATCCATCTGGCTGGAGGAGCCCTATGGATTTTGTTTACTGGATGCTGAGCGCAACTGTTTGTTTACATGTGTGCCAGCCTCAGCCTGCCTACGTGTGAAGCAATCAATATAGCAGGAACACCGTATCAACGAGAGATACAGATGTATGATCGGGCCAGCTAGCTGAGCGATTAGCTGACTGTTAGCATTAGCTAATGACAGAGTTGTATCAGTATCTTCTGGCTGATGATGCCACAGCTAGCTCGTCGGCCCAGAAGGTTCCAGCAAATCGTAGCTGCACGTCGGCCAAGAACGTGCGTGATTGATTGGATTTGATGCTGATAGGAGCTCAATTTATCCATTTCATTGTTGCGTTTTCCATGGCCAGTCTCTGCGATGCGCAATCTGTCGTGATTGTTTTATTGTTTAGGCACGTCCATGGCTAGCTAGGAGAATATCTGCTTATGGAGCTGTAGCATATGCCTATACAACGGCCAGCTAACTATTTCGGCTTAGATTCGCATTTAGGGTAGAACACATAATATATGAATTAGTGCTAGGAGGAACTAGACACTAAATGATATAGTAGAAGCGGGACCTCGGCGTGAGAATTCCAGAAATTAGATTCACGGCGGATTGACTACGGTCGTTGGGGTCTTGTGCCTGCGATCCCAACCACTGGGCTATGCCCACGTCCTCTGAACACATAATATATGGTCGGAGGAAAAGATTGAAGGAACTTCTTAGAGCATCTCCAACAGACGCCCAAAAAGCGCTCCGCGCTATAATAACCGTCGGTTTTGGGCGCGGGAGGTAAAAAAAAAGTGCTCCAGCTGCTGTAAAATAGAGCGGGCGCAAATTTTTTTTAGCGCAGACGCTGAAAAGCGGTATCGTGGTAAATGTACCGCTCCTGATCCAGCGCGTACAAAAAACTCGCTCGCGCGAAAATCCCAACTACCGCTGAAACTTCCTTCTCTGGCCGTCCGTGGGGCAGGGAGGTGAGGGTCGAAGGCGGGATGGGCAATTGTGGCGCGGCCTCCGCGGCGCTCGTGGGGAGGGCCGCCGGCGAGCAGCTCATGGGGAAGATGGGGGCGTGCGGGGTCAGGCAGGGCGGTCCTGCAGGCGACACGCGGGGTATCCGGCCGCAGGCTCGGCGGAGCAGGGAGACGCGCCTCGCCGGAGCAAGGGCGGGACACGGGGAAGTCGGCCGCAGGCCTCGTCAAAGCAGGGAGATGCGCGGGGCAGCCAGCCGCGGGCTCGGCGGAGCAGGGCGACACGCCTCGCCGGAGAAGGGATCCGGCCACTTTGAGGGACGCGGGGAAGCCGGCTGCAGGCCTCGCCGGAGCAAGCGCGGGACACGGGGAAGCCGGCTGCAGGCCTCGTCGGAGCAGGGAGATACGCGGGGTCGAAGCAGGCCTCGTCAATTGATGGATTCCCAGTTAGTCGAACCCTGTCCTCAAATCGTCAATTGATGGATTCCCGATGGATTGCAATCTTTTCTCTTTTTAATCGGACATGGATGTCACAGTGCTGCCTGTGGTGAAGGGTTGTTTTTTTTTTTTTTTTTTGTTTCGTGGTTGCGCTGTAAAATAGAGTCTCTGGCGAAGCTCGCGTCGGCGCCGCGTGCTATATCCGACTTGAACGCGCTGCAAACGATTTTTACAACGCCAAATTTTAGAGCCTCTGTTGGAGATGCTCTTAAGCAGCCGATAAATGAGGAAACATGATTTACAGGGCATCGATCCTCAATCATGGTAAGATGGTGCTCCATCAAGTGCATACAAGAATAGTATGCTGAAAAGGATGAAAATATGATGACAGAACATCGATCTCCAATCATTGTAAGAAGGTACTAAATCAAGCTGGGCAATCAATAGTGTAATAGCATGAGCATCTCTTAAATAAAACAGATACACATTCTTGGCCAGATTTAACCGTCCTAACCACTGACTCTGATCATATTGTACTCGTGAGCTACAACATGAACATGTATGCTACCAAGAACGAAGTATATGGATCCACTACTCATCTCCGAGCTGCGAACCCCCTCCGCTCCCGTCGCCCCCACGTGTGGCGGCCGGGGCGCCCCATCTCCCCGCCTCCTCCCCCCTCCCTCCTCTCCTCCCCGCGCCGCCGCCGCCGGCGGGAGCCGCCGGGCAAAGCCCGGGCGGTCGGCGGCGGCGGTTTCCCTTCCCGCGCACGTCCGGGACTCGACGGGCGAGTCTGCCGTGCGGTGGTGAGGCTCGCCGGCACCGGCTCCGGCTCGGGCGGGTGCGGCTCCGGCCGTTGGGGGCCGTGTGGGTGGCGGCCGTGGCGTGGCGAGGGCGCCGCGCGCGCCGCCTGCTAGCCGCCGCCGGCCACGTTTTGTCCTGCCTAGGGCTCGGATCTGGGCCACTAGGGCTCGGTTCGGGCACGGCAGCTCCGGCGTGGTCCGGTGAGATGGACGGCCGCGTCGGGGAGTCGCTTGGGCGGCGCCCGACCGCCGGTGCTGCACGTTGAGTGGGTGGTGGCGGCGAGCAGATCTAGGCCCGCGGGCCTAGATCTGGGCCAGGCGGGCCTGGTTGTTCCCACCGTTCATGCTTGTCTGCCGACCGTGGGTGGTGTACCATCATGGCTGACCTCGTGCTCGCGGGCCAGATCTAGGGCCAGCGGTCCTGGATTTGGAGACATGGTCGTTCGTTGTTCTGGCGTCGCTTGGGGGCGATGTCCTGGTTGGCTATCTGGGATGGGTCCCGGGGCTGATGCATGCTCGCCGGGTTGGCAGCGTGCCTCGTACTGCAGCTGCTCCCGTGGCTGTAGTATGCTCTTCCTCCGGCCACTATGGTCGTGCTTGTGCGAGTCTTGGCGCCCGGGGATGGTGGGGTTGTCGTGTTGCCGCCGACCTAGCGTCGGTGACGTCTAGATCTGGGTCAGGCCGGGCTTTGCCGGCCCGGCGCGTTTGCGCTCACCACTGCGGATGAGTCTAGCTGGGGCTAGCTCATAGCGCGGCTTTGGTCGGGGCACGGCAGTGATTTCTGCTCTGTCTACTCTACGTCCTCACGATGGTATCCGGAATTTTGATCTGGGTTGGACCTCCGCGAAAGCTGCACATGGCTGTGGCCTGTGCCGGTGACGGCGTCACCTGCGGGTGTCGCTCCCTTGTTGAAGGCGTCCCGATGATGTCGCTCCTGCTCGAAGTGATGGACCCTATCCCTCCGCCTCATTCTGCTCTCCTTGGGAGCCTCACTTCGTGCATGCCTCCCTGGTAGTGTCTTTCGGATCACCCTGCGACCTCTCGCTGGTGTCGCAGCCCTCTCGCAACGTCGGCCTGGCTGCTTTTACACGGTTTGCTGCGGTAGCTGACTTCCTTCCTAGTGCCTTGGGGGGCTTTGCTAGGTCGGCGTCTGGTCGTAGCTCTTGCCGATGTGCCTATCCCAACGCCAGGGGATGATGTTGTGTTGTGGTCTGGACCTAGCCCGAGCTCCAGGGGTGGTGGCTCTTGGGTCTGGGTGAAAACTTTGCAGGACCTTTGTCTCTGCCGTTGACGATGACGCATTCTTGCGCCATTCACCTTCTTGGAGGTGTCGCCGTAAGACCCTCCCTCCTTTGGTTCCTCAAGCTCTGCTAGGTGGCCGGCCCGTCGTTGAGTTCCCCTTGGGTTGCAGTCTCAGTGCGGTGGAGGTATGTTGGCGTGGACTCGGTCGTCATCGCTCCGGTGGAACACAAGACAAGGCTCCCTCTTCATGGATCAAAATGACGCTTCGGCTTGACATTTATGTGTTGTCTTTTCTTGTGTTTTTGCGGTGTGCGCTCGGCGCGTGTGTGTTGTAATTCTTGGTGTAACTCCTAGCCGGTTGATGGCTTTGTTAATTCAAAGCCGGGTTCCTTTCGAGCCTTCCGTCTAAAAGAACGAAGTATATGGATCTCTAAATGAGAACCAAAAGTCCAAACAGCGCCAATATATGAGACAATTTCCGCAAGAGAAAGGCTAACAATCTTTGGCCTAACCAAACCGTAAATTAGTCTAGCACGACAGATTTGCACTGTCTCAGTGATCCTTCTTGGTCGGAGACGCTTACTAGTCATCGTTGGTGGGGTCAATGCCACATCTGGCATTTTTTGGTTTCTGGCGCCTGTCGGCTTACCCAATTACCATGGTTAGCAGGGTTCTAGGTCTAGCGTAGCGGACAGTGGCTCTGAATTGTTTTGTTCTTGTGGTGTGTCCTTCTTTTGTGTTTGGTTGTGTTTTTGTTCCGTGCGGCTTCTAATCTAGTTCAGCAAAGTGAATTGTCCCTTTCTTTTTGTTCGATCCATTCCCAAATTAACTAGGCATCATGATCTGTTTCTTTTACAATGTATTGATACATGAATCAACCAAAAGAAAATACGGCACACAAAAAAGCTACGCATCTGCTATTCTATGAAGATGCCGCCACCCAGTAGCCTGAAAAAAGAAGTCCTAAGCAACCACTAGCATCCGGTTGAATCCAGTAACCATATCCTCCCGTTGCTCCGACGGGAGAAGGAAAGCCCATTGTTAAATCGAATGAGCAGTTCGCCGGATAACCTGTAAAAAACTAGTTCCAATTTGTTTGTTAAAAATAATATCATTCCTACTCCTCCAGATCGCCCAACAAAGAGCAGATACTCCAATTCGAATTTTATGTTTATCATTCTTCTGCACTCCATTAAGCTATCTACCAAACATATTAGTAATATTAGCTGGTGGAGGAATATTATAAGTTAGATACATCATGCGCCAAATAATCTTCGTAAAAGGACAACCAATGAACAAATGATTGGCCGTTTTAGTGGAATCACAAAAACAACACTTTTGACATCCATTTCACTTTCGTTTAGCTAAGTTATCCTTAGTTAAGAGCACCTTATTACTAAGGAACCACATAAAAAAAATTCAAAGGGATCTTTAGTTTCCATAGATACCTACGCAGATAAATAGCATGTCCATTCAACAAGTCAGAATACATAGACTTAACTGAAAATAAACCCGAATCAGTAAGTTTCCAAACAAACTTATCCGATTCAGTTGTTAAATTTATTGTAATTAGGCACTGGCATAAATGTATCCATTGTAACCACTTATTATCATTCAACCCTCTTCTAAAAGAAATATTAATAGGTTCAGTAGAAAGCACTATCGATACTACCACATTTTTATGTTGAACAATATTATAAAGTGCCGGATATTTATGAGATAGAGGCAAACATCCCATCCAAATATCTTCCCAGAACCTCACCGTTGTTCCATCTCCAACTTTGAAATATCCTCTCTTGAAGAAATCATACTTATAATGCATAAGGCCTTTCCAGAAAGGAGAGTCATTTGGTTTCACTCCTACTTGTGCTAGTGTTTTATTTTTTAAATATTTGTTACATAGCGGTTACTGCCATATAGCCTCCTCCAATAGAAGTTTAAACAGCCATTTACTAAGTAGACATTTGTTTTTTAATTTCAATACCTTAATCCCTAACCCACCTTGATCCTTTGGTCTACATAAAATATTTCACTTAGATAATCTATATTTTTTCTTGTGCTCATCAGATTGCCAAAAAAAAAAAACTTTGATCTATAATAATCTAACCTCTTTCTCACCCCAATTGGGATTTCCAAAAATAAGAGCATAAACATCGGAAGACTTATTAAGACCGAATTAATCAATGTGACTCTATCTCCATAGGACAACATTTTACTCCACCAACACCCTAACTTAGAAGCAAACCGGTTCTCAATTGGGTTCCACTCCGCATTCCGAAGTGTCCTATAATGAATAGGAATACCTATATACTTTAAAGGTAAGGATCCAGATTCTCACCCAAAAATATGTCTATATTGGTCCTCCATATCCTTCGCCTTACCAAAACAAAAAAAACTCACTCTTGTGAAAGTTAATTTTCAAACCCAATAGCTGTTCAAAAATACATAGAATGAGTTTCATATTAACTGCCTTAGCAATGTCATATTCCAAAAACAATATTGTGTCATCCGCATATTGAAGTATAGAAAGCCCCCCATCAATCAAGTGTGATAAGAAACTCCCAACTTTACCCTCATCCTTAGCACGAGAAATAAGAATCGCTAGCATATCAACGACTATATTAAAAAGAATCGGAGATAAAGGGTCCCCCTAGCGTAGTCCTTTTCTAGTTTGAAAATTATGACCAGTAACATTATTAACCCTTATTCCTACACTCCCACCTTGCACAAATTGCTTAATTCTATCACACCAAACCGGTTCAAACCCTTCCATATGGAGAACTTGTTACAAAAAGGGCCAATTAACCTTATCGTAAGTCTTTTCAAAATCTATCTTAAATACCACCCCATCAAGCTTTTTCCTATGCATTTCATGTATTGTCTCATGAAGGACTACCACACCCTCTAAAATGTGCCTCCCTGGAATAAAAACCGTCTGTGTAGGTCTAATCACTTTATGAGCTACATCAGAAATACGGTTTGTCGCAACCTTTGTGAATATTTTAAAACTCACATTCAGCAAGAAAATTGGCCTATATTGTTGAATTTGCGTTGCATTTTCCTTTTTAGGTAATAAAGTAATCACCCCAAAATTCAATTTGTACAAAGGCAGGTCACCTTTCTAAAAGCACTCAAACAGTGCCATCAAATCATTTTTGATGACCTCCCAAAAATGTTGATAGAACTCCGCAGGAAAGCCATCCGGACCCGGTGATTTATTATGTTCCATTTGAAAAATAGCGTTGCGAATCTCCTCCATCGAGAAGTTCACCGTTAACAAATTGTTCTCATCCACTGACAATTGCGGGATATCTTCAGTTCTATCTTCATCCAAAGAGACAAAACTAGGTTCCGGATTTCCAAATAGTTTTTTTATAGTATTCCAAAATGTACACCCTGAGATTATCATCTACGACAATAGTACCTTCTTCTTGTTCTAGTTGATAGATTTTCTTTTTCCTATGTTTTCCATTTGCGATGAGGTGAAAATATTTAGTATTGTTGCCCCCTCCTGAATATATTTTACCTTAACTCTTTGTGCCCACTTAATCTCCCCTTCCCTTCTAAACTTATTTAGTTTTTCATTAGCCAATTTTAACTCATTGCGCTCTTCCAGCGACAAAGGGATAGTTTCCGCCCTAATATCTAACGAATCAATGATATTCAGTAATCTTTTGCTTCTCCTTTTTTGTATTTTCCGCTTAAACTTTTAGCCCAACCTCGTAAGAACCGACGTAAATGCCTAATCTTATTTTGCCAGGTCTGAATAGGCGTTTTTCCAACAGGGCCGGCCGCCATTCAGCTCTCGTAAAATCCCTCTTGTTCAAACCAGGACAGTCAAACGAAAAGCGAGCCTTATTACCAATATGTGCCTGAATCTCCGCGTCAATCAAAAGCGGAGTGTGGTCTGATCCCAAGCGAGTCAAAGCCCGGACCGACACCAAAGGGAATTTTTGTTCCCATTCGACACTAGCCAGCACTCCATCTAATTTTTCATATGTAGGATTCGCTCTTCTACTCGCCCAGGTAAATCGCCGTCCAGACAGACCAATTTCTCATAGGTTTAAATTCTCAATGATTGCATTAAAAATAAATGGCCCTCGGGGATTAAAATTGTCATTACTTTTATCCTCTGGTTTTCTCAAAATTTTAAATTCTCAGCCAATAGCATCGGTAAAGTTTCTGACTCACAAGTCCTAACCAACTCTGCAAGAAAATCATATTTATTTTTGGCCTGTGCCGCTCCATACACCGGCACTCAAATCCATCTACTTTTGATGTAATAGACAATTTAACACAATAATCCCCACTACCCACTCTATTAACTAGCAAAGTGTTAGTGTTTATACCAACAAGGATTCCCCCTGACCGTCCATGTGGCGGCAAACAAAACCAAGCAAAGTCCTTACCCGCTGCTACATCACGTAAAAAATGTACCGCAAAATTGGACCATCATGTCTCTAGCAAAGCAATAAAATCTAGGTCATACTCCCTAATTGATTCCTTCACAAACAAATGTTTTCCTGGATCTTTAAACCCTTCACCCACGTAAGCCCTTTAAGATTCGTCATTGTCATTTTGAAGGTTTGATTCTAATACGGTTACTCCTCCTAACATTTTTGCTGTCATAAGACTTTTTTTACGAACTTTTCTATCCCTATTAATAACCGGAGGAATATCAACATCATCATCTCTCAGAAAATCATCATCCCCTTCCAAATCATCACATAAGTCAGATGCACGTGAGACTGCCAAACAAAGAGAAGCATTTTCATGTGGTTTTGCCAATTGATCATTACATTTTAACATAGTTAGAGTTCTCTGTAGATCAAAATCTTTTATTAACCTAGCTGACTTAATGCAATTAGAGTGAGAGTTACCCAAAGAAACTCCCAATGACATAGCATTATCAATAATTTGATCATCCGAAAAAGAAGTAATGGAGGTTGGTTTCGGTATAGACGTACCAATCACCGGCATCTCCGCACGTTTCTTTGCGATCATCATCGCTCTCTTCATCTGTGTCACATCGGCATTAGGCTGGGCACGCAGTCTTCCACTCGACTGCACTTCACGCGTCGCCCGACTTCTCCGTGTACGATCTCTCCAAGTGTTCTTCCTTCCCTCCTCCTTTTGATGCTTCCTCCACAAGGGCTTATTCCACCGCAACCCATAATCCTAAGAAGCTTAGGGTGAGAGGAAATGACTCTTATTCCTTTTGGACCTAATAGGCTAATAGTGCTAAAGAACAACTTTTGTCTATAATCCTAGCATGCATCTCTCGTTGCTTTTATGTTGCTTTTATATTTCTTAATTCTCTTGGTTTGCTAGATTTCTATGTCCAAACCCACTGGCTTTGTCCTCCACTTGTTCTCCTCCAAACAAAACAAGGTGTCCTTATACAAGTAGGATTAATAAATGACATGCCACTCATGCCAGTCACTATAGTATCTTTAAGTGGTCATAATATACAATGTATATTTTGTTCCCAAGGATTTTTAGTTGATACGCCTGCTTGGCGAAAACCACTTGACAACACCATATGGTAAAATTTCAGTTAAGAAAAGATCCACATGGTTGAACTAACCTAGTGACATTCGGGCTGTATTTTTTTTATAAAAAAACCTAGTGCTAATCTACATGACCCAAGGAACTGATAACCCTGAATCTCAAAAGAGGAAAAGAAGGAGGACAAACGGAGATGTGACCCTTTCATTTAAAAAAAAAGGGGGGTTATGTTTGTCATCTCAAGGACAACAGCAGCGTTCAAGATCAACATGTCCAATTTTAACACTTCAACTCTGATAGTCAACAACATGACTATGAGTAACATCTAGATAGTTATCCTACAATTTGCTGACTCGATAGATGCAAAAAGGAAGCTATCATTGCACATAGTTTGATTCTCATTTCTCTTCTGCCATAAAATCAAAGTTCGATCTCGTTTATATTATATTAAACAAGCTAGTCTTACCCTAAGCGGCCCTTAGCTCATCATTTGAGTGTTCGCTCGCAACAAGTTACTTCTTGATGTGGAGATCTGATTACTTTCCTATAGCTGGCTAGGCTCCTGATTGATTGGTTCGCCAGGAAGCACTTGCATGCTGATGCTGGCCTCATTGCAAAGGAATTAGAAACACATTATGGTGGCTTGTGTGTGCTGCACAAATGACTGAAGCATAGCTTGCTGGATTTGAACAAAATAAATAAGTAGATGCTGGATTTCTGAAATGGTATTTGTTGGTTGGGGTGCTATCACTGAGCTGGTCTGGTCTTGCTACCTGGCTCATAATAAAGGAGGTGACAGCAAACGGGGGTTGGCATGTGCCAAGTGGGCACGATTGCTATTATCCAAGACAAGGGGGAGGGCCTACATATGTTTGAACTTTTTTATTTGGAAATAGCTGATGATCCTATTAGACTGAGTTGGCAGTTAGAAACATATCCCTGTTTTTCCAGTCAATGCCTCACTAATACTGGTAATGTATGGCAAGTATATCTGGAACTGCATATATCCCTTTCTTGGTGAGAATTTCATGATTTACCACCTTGTCCATCAGTTAGTGGCCCTGGACTTCAAAATGTTTTAAAGGCTCACGATGACCGCATACAGGACCAGGACAAGGCCATACTTTCCCTAAAAAAAGGGACACATATTTAGGGGCCATGTCATTTGAAAGGTTTTGGTGTAGGGTTCTTGGCAGGTGTGTGATTCTGTCGTGAGCATAATCTTTTGCTTGACCTTGGTGAATAATCAATAACATATAGTAGTTCTTTGCATCAATCGATGCAGAGGCTCTAAATCATCGTCACTTTCGAAGACAAAAAAAAATGGGTCGACTACTAAGATAATACAAGATCTCACGCCTAGGTGGCTTGTTGCTCACACCAATACATGGTTGCTTGGGGGCTACGAGAAAACCAAATATAACTAGATGGACAAGATAAGTTCTCCCAAAGGACCCAAGCAATACGTACGTACGGTCATCGTATCAATGGCGTACAGCCTCCGTGGCAAACCCTTTCATTGGCCTACGCAGGCAGAAATACAGGTGGTCACTTGCGAAACGAGGGAGGAGCTGTCATGCTGGTAGAGGTACCACTCATGCCAGCACGTTGGAGTGCTCCCGCTGTATTGGTTTTAATCAGTTGGCAAACTGCAACAAGATTCCAAGCTTTATAAACTATAACCATGTTTTTTTCTTAATTTTTAAGCTAATTTGGCTCTTAGCCAAGGATTAGCTAGCTGTTATTTTCTAGATATTGAGATTAGCTGTACTGGTTTCAGTTCTTCAGACTTATGGTTTTTAATCATGCTGTCTTTCTCCAAGGATATGTGATTGGCTGGAGGCGTTGCTTCTTTGAGGAGCTCACGGTACCGTCCCTGGGCCGGGCCCACCGGCGAGTAAGTGTGGGCCACACGCAAGGCTGCCAAGTGGTGTGACCTGGCCGTGCCTGATCTTCTGTGGAGCAGGGTGTGCAACGAATCACAACGGCATTATCCTTTGGAGTAGGTTTGTAGATATGTAGCATGATTCGATGGATGTAGACGCAATTTCATTTCACCACTCCAGAGATAGAGATGGAAAATGACCTATCTAGAAATGGAGACCGCGACGGGGAATATTCACCGAGAATGTGTATATTTTAATTTTGTCGGTAGGTGAATTTGTAAAGATGAAATAGCATGGAGGAGCTGGATTTTTCTTAAGAAGCAACCTGAAATACTCTCCATGTTTCTAAATCTAAGAAGTTTGGGAGTTTAAATTGAACTCCGAAAACGTCTTTATATGTAGGAAGTGAAGGAGTAGTTTAGCTAGTTCTACATTGGAACCAACTTAGATTTTTTTCTGCTCAAATGTTTTTACATGTATTTTTTGAGACAAGGAAATATGTAAGAATTTATATGTTAATAAATGTCTAGCAAAAACTAACGCTGTAAAAAATTGTATTAAATATGCATGAATAAATTCCATCTTGAGAAAATATTTGAGCTGTTAATACACAATGAATAATCATCGCCTTAACATAAAAAAGTATCATCAGATGGATTTCAAAGTAACTCAAGTTTGCAGTAATTTTATTTCTAATAGCTTGCCCATCAAATCACAAGAAGTAAAAACCATCTCAAATCAACCACGCAACACAGTTAACCAGATTACCAACTATCAAACCATGACACAGAGGATCCTACATTCCTACTAGCGCCATGTCCTACTCTCCCTGTATCTCCAGCGCAGCTTGCAAGCCTTCAGGACCCATTCATCATTTCACGTCTGTCTTAATGACACCCCTTCCATAATCTCCTCCCATTTGACGTTTCTGCCCCTGCCTCCCTCCAACAACCATGGCCACCTCATGCGGGGCACCCACGTAATTTCCCTCAGGGCCAGGCCGCCTATCTGGCCAACCCATTATATATCGCTCTCATGGCACCGTGGCTCTGTACTGCTCTGCTCTGCCCATTGATAGGCTCTTCTTGGTGATCGCTGCTACACATCGCATCTACCTCCTCTTCAGGCTTCAGCAAGCTAGCTGCATGTAAGCTTCCATTGCTTCTCTGATCGACTCCTTTGTTTTCCTTCCGATGATACAAATTCTCATGGAGTTTTGCGCTCTTGTTTTCTGCGTTTGTGTAGAGATTTTTGAAGGTGCTCCAACAAGATGACCAGCGTATGGAAGACCAAGGTTCTCCCCGGGCTCAGCAAGATCTTCGATAAGGATGGCAAGAAGGCCGCCGCCGCCGAGTTCTTGAAATCCTTCAACAAGGTATGGATGGGAGCCCTTGTTCATTTCTTATCTCTCTCTCAGTGTGCGTATGTTTATGTTTGCTTGTTTGTTGATTATATGGGTGTGTTGTGTATATATGTAGGAGGATATCAGCAAGGAGATTGAAGACAAGAAGACAGAGCTAGAGCCCAAGGTTGTGGAGGTTATTGAAGCCTCTCCCCCAGAGATTAAGGTGAAAACATTTTTCGGTGCCTCATTTTTTTTGTGGTTGATGGAGCATAACAATAGGAAGTAGCCACCCTTAGTGCTAATTATAACCCAGTTTACCTGTTATCTTATTGTAGGGGGTGATAAAGGATAAGAAACCAGCCAAGATCAAGAAGAACTCGGTTGCAGTTACCAAGTTCCTTGACGAGTTGGCCAAGATTGGTAAGCATATATAATTAACAAAACCAAATCGTCCATCTTTGTGGTTAAGATTTTTGCCTAAAATTTTGAAGTAACTAAATAGTAGTAAAAATATATAAGGACTAAACTTGCTGCCAATTATCATTCATATTTTTGTAACTAAAATGGAACTGCCTTTAACAATTTTATTTCTCAGGGTTTACATCTTATATAACCCGTATTCCTTGTCTTTATTCTGCTTTCACATAGTTAAACAGTGTAGTAGAATCTTCCCAGAACAAAAAGGGAAACATAATAGAATCTTCCCACATATGTTTCTTCCAACAGAAGTTCACATGCAACCAGCGTTACTTTTCGGCGATGCGGACAAAAGCCTAACTAGGGAGCTAACAAAAGTTTAAGATATTAACAATAATCAATTAAGCTGATCAATTTGTGGTTGTTGCCACTAGTACCCTCTGCTACGCATGCATACTGCTGAGAATTTTGTGCGTTATAGTAGAATTAAAAAAAGGACGCTTTTAATTATTTGTTAACTTACATATAAATAAACTACTAAACTGACTTGTGCTGGCATGTTAATCTGCAGAATTCCCTGGAGCCAAGCTGGTGAGCGACGCGGTGGCCAAGTCAGGCACCACGCCCCTCTCCCCTGCCATCGTCTTTATCTTGGACAAGGTTGCGCCTTTCGTTCCTGAGCCCAAGGAGGAGCCAAAGGCCGAGGAGCCTGCCGCCGCCGCGGTTGAGGAAACCACCCGGGAAGTTGCCGTGGAGGAGAAGAAGGAGGAGGCTGAGCCCTCCGCTGCGCCCGTGGAGGCTGCCACGCCGGTGGAGGCTGCCGCACCGGCAGCTGAGGTAGTGGAGGAGAAGAAGGAGGAGGAGAAGGCCGCCGAAACTCCCGCACCGGTGGCTGAGCCAGAGAAAAAGTGATCAATCGCCACCAAACTCCAAGAGGAATCCAAGCTACCACCCGCTTTGTTGCTGGTAATCAAGGAAAACATTTAAGTTATTGTGAATTTGTGATCACTTCGTGTCCATGTAGCTGCACAAAAGTAAGTACGTACGACGAACACACACTTTGCCATGCATATTACGGCATGCAAAGGTACACGCAAGAACATTTGTTATTCTTTCGATCGATCGATCCCCTCCCCGTATGTGTAAATTTTATGTGGGGTTTCTTGTTTTTTGTGGTGATTAAAACATGTGTAATTATGTTGGTGTGTTAATTTGTTGGTCATGCTAAGGAGGAACTTGTGCATTTTATCTTGTTCTCTTTTTTTCTGTTTGAGGTGTGATGAAGATACACATAAGCTCCTCTAATTTTTTTAGACATTACGTTTGTGGATATACTCATTTGGTATAGCCTTCTGTTGTTTTAGTTAGCTTAATTACGTGCATATTGTATGGATCGTTTGTATTACTCTAGGATTATACTATCAATGTCTCAACTAAACTACTTCTTCTGTTTGAAAATACCTATTAACCTATGTGTATACATTCTTTTTTGAAATAATAGATGTCCACCTATACGTATAGGTCATATACTCTGGTCCTTCACTCATTTTGAACATTTTTTTTCATGGTTTTCATTGTTATGTTTTGACAATATGTTTTCTATGAAAATATGATAGCAAAGAGTGTATACAGTGTCATAGTACATTTCATGATAGTTTCGTGGTACTAATCAATGTTGACCATACTTTAGAGTTGGTAGTCAAACTAAAGATCTACCCACAAATAAAACGACCGATGTCAATAAACATGAGAATCAAACATTGATTGGTGATTCTAGAGTGCACTATAACAGTAGCAAAACGACGATAAAACAATTCATGCAGTGGGATGTCACTTAATACTGGCTCTATATTGGCTGTATGCATCGTTGTGATGCAGAGACTGGGGTGACCCATTCAAAAAAAAACTTAAATTAACTCTATACGAAGACTTGACACTAAATATGAACATATATAGGAATGATATGAGACAAAAATCGTTTTAGATCTCATGCTACATGGAGCTCCCTTTTTTTCTAAAATTGAAAATGGTATTTCAAAGATTCAGAGATATTTCTGAAAAAAAAACTTAATAGTCTAACTGGTAACAGCAAATGATTGATGCACAAGTTCTTCTTCTCCCTTCCGAGGAAACGAGGACGTCGTTCCGTTCAAGTTTTATAACAAGATAAGCACGAGCAATCGCTAGGAAAATGATCGAGGTGGCGTATCAAATCGTGTCACGAAACCTCGATGGAGATAGATAGCTTGGGCGCGACATATAAATATATCCTTGGGTGCTTAGCCAAATCGGTGAATAAAATCAATCAGTGCCCCGAGGAAAAGGACGTGAGCTCAATCCTATCTACTATCAGTCCATGGTCAGTTGGTCACACGCCTCTAGCTGCATCTTGATCGTCGTCACTGCACAGGCATAATCCGATCGAGCAGAGGCCGGGCCCTGCGTGACGTACTCCTCTGCACCCAAGGTTAATTAACGCAAGATTCTGTTGATTGATTGATCCGTTTGATCGACGGGGTCATGATTTGACTAAAGAAACACTAATGGGATGCATCAATTTCAATCAAAAAGGAACAAGGGGCTTGATTCGCAAGTTTGAGCTGAGATATTTGCTCAGGCTGGTAGCACTAGTACGAGTTGTTAAATTAGGTCCGGGGCAAGGTAGAGAAGGAGGCGGCCAAGAATCAACCTAGGGTTTCGTTCTCTTGCCGGCCACTCCATCGGTCCGTCCCATCTCCGTTGGCCTTAAGGGCTTGTAGATGCCGTGTACCATGACCTCTCGCTGGAGGGAAGGCTTTATTTTTCTTTTTCAGGTATGTTTGCAATGCCTTTTACAAGATAGTGAGGTGGCAGATGGAAGTCTAACAAGGGTCATTCCTGCCTATCCCTGTGTCGGCGATGCGCCTACCGTCAGCGGAGGCCATATAGAGTTGTGTCCCCGACAAATCTTATGAGATCCGGTCAGTGTTCATGTAAGTCGGTGTGTGGTTGCAGGTCTAACCCTTTCGATCTATGGTTCCCATCTTTGGTGATGGTTATTGCTCTGGTTGTTCGTTCTTTGAGACCTTAGCGCGATGATTTCTCATTTGTCTACAACAACAAGATTTACCACAATAACCTTTGCCCGACACCAGTAAGGAAGAGCGAGGACGATGGCGTGCCTTTCGGCTTCCTCTAGTGCTTTTAGTCTTGCTAGATGGTCTAAGGACATATTTGTAATTTATATTACTTTTAGAGATCTTTTTTGACAATCAATACCATATACATTTGTAGTAATAGATAGTGCAGGGTAGATGGGTACATTAGCTAACTTCAACGACTACAACATATAAAGTCTAAAAGAAACAAGCAAATCTTCAAGGTTTTCAAACTCTTTCTTCTTTCATGACACAATTTTATACTTTTCTAAAAGCATCCCAAGATAGATACCAAACCATGGGCCTACAAATACCAACGACTGTTATTCCTGAATTTTAATTTGAGCAGCAATACCAAGACTACGCGCACGTGCACAACTATTAAAGTAATCCATCAATATCGGCAAGAGTACCAACACTAGTATGCTAGGAAAACATAACCGAACAGTTTGGTCGACATCACCGGGGAGCCAAGAGTACGAATCACCATTGTCCGAGATGTAGCAGCCGGGACAAATATTGAGAGGACAAATCTCCTCACGGCAACTATGAGAAAATATCTAAAATCGATCCGCCGAAGCAACCATACCTAGAGAATTGTAATCTTTCAGTACCACCATTAACGTCGCGAAGGAGATCTCGTCGTGAACGGAAAGCCGAAGATCACTTATTGTAGACGATGTCATCTCCATGAGGTGGAGGCCAAGAAAAAGACGGATACCAAAACTCTAACATAATCAAGAAAAACACTATTTTTATTAAAAATTCCAGACATAGATCAGATTTCCCACACCTCCTGACACCGGCGAGGCTGGCCGGAGGAGGGGGAATCAATCTATGAAAGAGGATGCGCTAGGTTTTAGAGATCTTTGCACAACTATTGATTATTAATACTACCTTTGTGCCAAAATATTAGCCCTTTTAAAAAGCTGTTTTAGCTATTAAAAAAGACTTATAATTTGAATCAGATTTTTTTCGATCAAGGAGCATAGCCCCAGACTCTGCATCCAAAGGATGCACACAGCTTTCATCTTTATTAAATTATTCGCAATACCTTACAAGTAGAATACAAAGATCAATCTCGAAGCCTCCTTCCTAGCGACAACTCGCTATACCTACGATGAAGAGGAGGACCATGAACAAGGCCATACTCTCTGACGGTACACCAACACACATCATCCAAAAAGAAAAACCCAGGGTGTGCCATTGCACACGTCGCAGAGTTCGCAACCGCCATCTATCTCGAACCCATCTCCAAGCGAGATCAACATATTGACCGTGCCAGGCCTGCCGTCGATGTCACCATAACACCAAACAGCTCCACCATCCTGCCCGCGTCCAACAATCCTCGCCCGTCTTCGATACCCGCAGCTCCATGCTGCTGAGAATCATCGACGACAACGTGGTAGATTAACACCACTCCATCAAAAACCACTTCCATTCAGCCGCTGCTCCAAAAATGATGCCCCAAGAGGTAGCACGACGCAGGAAGCGCCATCATCGTCTGATCCTGGCTGGATCTAGGGTTTCCCCTGGAGCAGCACGAGTGAGTTCCCGCGGACTGCGACGACGATGCCTTCAAGAAGGAAGCGACGCTTAACGCCGCCATCACCCGCCAATCTTGACACGGTTTTCACCGACAGCCGCGAGTCCCCAACTTTGCGAGAGCAAACGGAGAGGCTAGCAAAGATGATGCCTTCGCAGGGGAACAATGCCAATAGCCGCCGCCATCATCCACCAAAAACGAAGTCAAGGCTCGGTGTTCACCGGTGGCCCCTTCGCCGCTAGCTCCTCATCGACTATATCTTCATCGCCGGGGTAGAGGGATCTCGTGATCCGCCACCCCAGCAACCAGCCGACCTCCTTCGGCGAAGAAGAAGGCCGCCTCCACCGTCGAACCCAAGGCTGCTGCCCCGAGCGACCTCGTACCGCGGGAGAAGCCCAAGATCATCGCCCCTCACCGGCGAGAGGCGGAGGGAATGGCGTTTTCCGCCACCACCGGCATGCCGCCGATGGGGAGTCGGGGAGGCCGCAGCACAGGCTCTGGCCACCGTCCCCGTTCGTCCATGCGGGGAGGCGGGAGGGCCTTCGTCGCCCCTCCATCCTCGTCAGACCGCCGCCGCCCCGGGAGGCGGGAGGGCCGCCACCGCCGCGCGTGAGAAACTCCCTAGCCGCCATCCCTGCCGCGTCACGAGGGAAGGCCCCCGCCGCTGCCACGCCCCGAGGTCTTTGCCCCGGCGGCGCTGCCGGCGGCGGCGGCGGGAGGCGGCTAGGGTTAGGAGGGTTGGGGGTTTGAATCAAGATGTAATAGATAGGTGGGTTGCCTTTGTCCATCACTGCACATCACAACACTGTGGCTTGGTCGTTGTTGTGTGTTGGGCCCTGCCACGATAGACGAGACGTGTACACCAGCAACTACGCAAATGTATATACTGACTGCTGGTACCCATGCATGTGGTGCAAACTGAACCGAGAAGAAGATTCACGGGAATCTGGAGGAGTACTACGAGTGTACGCTATACAGCCGCGAGAATGAGACTCTCGCGGTCTCGCCATTGGTCAGCCTCAGGAGCTTCTGGATAAGACAAAGAACGGAATCTTCTCCGTTTTAGGTCCATCTCCCTTGCTTTGTCTTCCCCCACCTACTAATTCTTCTGTTGGAGTATCCAACAGGCAAGAGGAGCAGTAGCATCTCGAGGACTGATTAATTCAGCATGTTGATTGTCAAGGGGGTGCTACAATATTGTGATATAGGAGTACTACCTCCGTTTCAAAAAATAAGGTTTGTAACTTTAAAAAAATCAAAACTATGTAAAGTTTGAATAGGTTTTTAGAAAACAATGTTAACATGTACAATTCAAACTCAATATATTAGATTCATCACGAATTATATTTTTGTATGATATCTACATATCATCGTGGTTTTTATAGTTTTTTTCTAAAATTTTGGTCAAACTTACTTAGCTTGATTTTTTAAAAATAAATAAATATAGGTCTTATTCTATAAAACGAAGTTAGTATATACTAAGGCAGTACTGAAAGAATGCAAAAAAGTGTTTCCTTGCATCTAGCTAACTTCGATCTCATGTTCTCGTCTTTGTCTGCGAGTCTAGTAGTTGGACAAGGCTACAAAGGCAGAGCTGTCTTCGAGTGATTGGGATGCATGCGTTGGTTGGCTGGGCCGCCTCAGGGGGCCTAGGGCCAGGACCACTCGGACAGCTATTAGGAACTCAGAGGCTGAACGAATCGAACAGGAGTAGATAAGTGGATGTTGATTGGGAATGTTTTTTTTTTTTTTTGGTTTGGAAATGAGAATGTCAAGTCTAAATAATCGACCTTCTTATTTAGACAATGAATTTCCACTCCAAGCCATTGAAACTGAAAAAACATTCTCAATTATGCTGATTCCAAGCCAGGAATTCGCCTCATTGACCATATTAAGGCCCTGTGGATTTTGCCTTTTTCTTAACTTTCTCGAGCTACATAATGGAGTTGGATTGGAATTTGTGTGACATGGTAGATGCATGTACTTTAAGTGCTGTGATTTTTTTCACAGTCTTTTGTTACTTCTAGATAGGCAAAATGATAAGGTAGTACTGAGGATGGCACTTGCAGGCCCATACAGTGGCGGAGGACGGAAAAAAATTAAGGTCGGGCGAAATCTAGAGTACTAAGAATTTTGCAATATAAAAAAGAAATCTAGAGCATAAGAAAAAATTGATGCAAAATATTCAACAAGAATGAGCATTCAATCCTATGAATAGAAAACAAGAATGAGCATTCAATCCTATGAATAGAAAACAAGAATGAGGTATAACCCTATAAGGGAAAGCCTGGGCGAGATGGGACCTGAACACCGGTGAAGATTCCTCCCCGGCTGCCACCGCGCTCTGTCAGCATCGCTGCGCCCCTTGCTGCTGGCGCCGATCTGCCTGCCGGCGCAGTGCTCCTGCACTTCGCTAGCCGCCAGGGTCCTGCGCCGCCGCGTCGTCTTGTTTTGATTTCCGTGGCTGGGCAATCATGGGTTTCTTTCATGCGGTCATGGCTTCCTGATCGGTTGAGCCGCACGAAGCTGCACACGGGCCCAGCCCAGTTGGCGCAGTGGAAAAGTAGCCATCACCCAACGCACCTCTTTTCCCTTCTCTTTCTACTCCAAAGACGACACACACGTAGATTGAGAAATCTCCATACCAAACACATCGATAGATGAATACATATATACAAGTTCTGCACAAAAATTAAGGTAGGGCGGCCGCCCTACCCTGCCCAAAGGGGTCCTCCGCCACTGGGCCCATACCCTTGCATGCCTCCTCCGATTTTATCTGTTACCTGTATCCATATACGTTAACGGTTACATGTTTTTTTCTATACCTATCAACCGGCACGGCAAATCTGCTTCTTATAAGTTATAACTCATAAAATTAAGCAACAAATAGTCGTAATGAAAACATGTAATCATAATTTATCAACAACAACATATTATAAACATCAACACAAGTAGTGATGTAGAGGAGAAATATGAGATCTATATTATATTGATCTCTTGAGAGTTGAGAATCAGGATGCCATCATGTAAATAAGATAGGTCTAGGGCTGTATCTCCAGTTTTTCTCTTTGTTTGGGCATGATGTGTTGTGGCCCTAGCAGACGTTTTTTTTTTTACTTTCCCTTGCACTTCTCGGTTGTGAACTTTGTATGGATGTTGGTGCTTTATTTATAAAGTGGAGCGAAAGCCTATTTTGAGAATATAAGATATGGTCAGGAGATCACGAGTGAAATGATCATAAGTAATTTACCAGCGATCCTGAGACAAGAAAGCATGAGGTTGGCCTCGATAAGCATGAATGCATGATTATGGAGGGAAATTAAGCTACTCACTCCATACCGGTTTATAGGATCTGCATGTAGCCCTAGACCATCAATTTGATCAACACAATATAAATTGTACAACACAAAATTTATATAATTGGAAAATAGAACAATCAAATTTTCTAATGATATATGTTTCGTAATATATATTGTGTATTATGTTTGTCAAATTTACGACCTAAGGATACGCCCAAGATCTAAAAACTAGGACGGAGAAGTATCTTAGAATATTACGAAGGTCCTATTTGTAATTTTTTTTGGATGAGTACATGTGTACGTGGGTACAGGTTCCACGGTCTCATGCATGTACCCGCTCTACCTGTTGGTATGATATTTTTTTAGGGATTTCTATTTTCGTGCCCTCGGTTCCTTAGTTGTGCTCAGTTTTCCCCAGCTCCTTAGTTTTTCCTCAGTTTTCCCCAAAACCTTGTCTGAAACCATCACAGATGCTGTAACGGCCGGTTGCCCGACGGTTGACCGTTATCTTCTGACTAGTGGGGCCACGTAGAGCCCGCAAAGACACGTCAGACCATCCATATTTGTTTGACCGTAAGCATCGCTGTATCCCTGACCAAAACACACATGTGTGGGGCTTCAGTATATCGAATGACAAGTGGGCCATGGCGCTGATACAAGGGGCAATACACGGGTAGGAATAGATTTTTAAACGGAGCTCTACAGCGATGGCACGGAGGAGGTGGCCTGCGGGGTGCCGAGATGAGATCGACGTCCACAAAGAACTGCATGAGGCGAGACCAGACGCATTAGATATATATGAACTAGACGCGTTTAACCATGCAAAGAAGAGAAGAAATGGTCGACGACATCGACGACTACCTCAAAACTTTGACTGACCGTGTCCGACACGAACGCAAGTAATGTAGAGAAAACTAGTGTCTCTCCTTTCTGACGTGTATAGATGGGTGCTAGAAGAGTGTGGTGGCGAAGGGAAAGACCTCGCGGTGGTCTGTGGCGTCCAGCATAGCGGGGCGGCGTGGCCGTGCCCACATCGGCGTGGATGCATGTTCGGCATTGGCATCAGCATGTACGTTCGGCATTGGCCTCGGCGGTATCTCTGGTGTGTCAGTGATCGAATGAGGGGACGGGATTGAGGGTGCATCCCGACGGTGACCTAGCAGTGGCGTCGAGCATAGCCGTTCTGACCATGCCGATATCGGCATCGGCAAAGTTTGGAGGCTGTGGTGCTCGAATCAAGGAGGGATTTGTTTCTTGTACGCCAAAAGTGATTTGAAACAAGTTTCGTGTTGAAGGTTAGGTAACGAAAGTTTGTAACTAAGCCCAAAATTATACTAGACCATGGTGAGGTTCTTTTTGATAGAGCTATACGGTTGGGCAAACTTTTTTGACACTTTTTAGATAGGGTTCCTTGTTGTTACACGTATGGCATCATGTATGGCAAATTTGGGATCATTTGGAGATGTTCGAAAAAATTACTTTGCTTAAACGCATGCCGTTTCGTCTCACTGAAACCAGCTTTTCTAACAAGGTGATTTATTCTACCTCCTCTAAATGACCTCAAATTTCATACAACTGATCTTCCATACATAGATAGATAGATTGTTTCGTTTTTATATTTTTCGAACTTTTTATTTCCCTTTATAATATCCAATTGATTTTCAGGTCAAAACCTCGAAAAACAGCATCATGTATGGCATCATTTTCGCCATAAATTTCAAATTTTGTGAAACTTTCCCTTTTAGATATTCCTTGTTGTTATAGATATGGCATAATGTATGCCAAATTTGGTTAGGTCTCACTGAAACCAGCTTTTGTAACAAGTTAGGTTTTTTCGACCTTCTTAAAAGGGATTTTTTTCTACCTTCCCTAAATGACCTCAAAAATCATACAGACGATCTTCTATACAAAGATAGGTAGATTGTTTCGTTTTTACATTTTTTTGAACTTTTATTTCCCTTTATAATACCCATTTGTTTTCAGGTCAAAACCTCGAAAGTTAACATAACTAGATGGTGAACCCTTCCAAACTTCAAATACAGAGATAGATAGATTGGTTCGTTTATCATTTTTACCGTGAATAGTAATGGCTACAAGAAATCGGTGATGGTCTATCATTTTTTGCGTGAAAAGTAATGGATACAACAAATCGGTGATGGTTTATCATTTTTTGCGTGAAAATTAATGGCTACAACAAATCGGTGATGGTTTATCATTTGGGATTTTCGTGAAAATTAATGGCTACAACAAATCGGTGACGGTTTATCATTTTTTGCGTGAAAATTTATGGCTACAACAAATCGGTGATGGTTTATCATTTTTTACGTGAAAAGTAATGCCTAAAAGAGTTTATAATTTTTAGCGCGTGAAAATAAATACAGAAAACCGCCCTTTAGCATACTTAGAGAGTGGAAGGTAACCGCCGACAGAGAGAGAGAGGGGTTATCCTGCCCGTTAGATCATATGATCAACGGTCGGCGGGCACGATCCGCGTGATATGGGCTAGACCAATCAGGGTAATGTTGCACGTGTGAGAGAATTTGTGGAGGGAGAGGGCAAAACTGAGTAGTATCAAGAAACCAAGGGCACCTATGTAATAAACAGACTAAGGGATTCAAATATGAGATTTAAAAAATGGAAAATGCGTGTTTTGTACAATAAAACCCATCTTGGCCTATCTCAAATTATTTGCAATACAAATATACATGAGTGTGAGAATTGTGGCCTCATTTAGACAAAGTATGTTTTGGGGAAAGCTGTTTTGGGAAGGGCTTATTGTGGAAAACCATGCACCTTCATAGCTACTAGGTGATTTGAGAAGGCCTTTGAGAAGTGGCAATTTGCGGTAAAACTTGATTTATCTATGACTTATCTATGTTTTGAGAACTGGCAATTTGTGGTAAAGACTCCATGAGTATGTGCCACTATTTTTCGGAATTTTTTGCACATTAAATGACTCATTTAACTAGTTAATCCCATTTGTTGACTGTCTGTTGACCAGCTACTTGAGGGTAAAACTGAGCATATTGCACTAGCCAGTATTAGCACTCAAGGGGAAAACTGAGCACACAAAAAATGTTAGTATAATGCTCGAGGTTATACCTGAGTATATCTAAATTTCCAGGGTTAGACTCGAGGACGCGTGTTGCGGTGCAGAAATGAAAGACGTGCAATATTTGACGCGTAGACGCCGGTCGCGGTGCAGAAGTCGAAGACGTGCAATCGTGGACGCGTGACGCATTGCAGAAGTCCAAGACGTGCAGACGTGCAGCGGTGGACGCGTAGGACGCGGGTCGCATTAACCACCCCTTGCCTTTATAGATGCCTCCTCCCACTATCTCTGTCACTCTCACTCGCCTACGCAACGCCGTCTCTCTCACGTCCCATCATCTTCTCCAAAGCAAAAAACCCTCTCCCTCTCCCTCTCCTCTGCCGGCGAGATGGACAAGGAGAATGCCAATCCCATCGTCCACGGCGCCGTCGGCTCCAAGCGCGATGCCTCCCTCTTCGACACTGTCCCCTCAACGGACGTCGCCGCCGTCCCCTCAACGGACGTCGCCGCCGCCTCCGCCGGTGCATCGGAGGCTGCTGCCGCCGGTCGCGGTCAGATCCCGCCGAGATGGGACCCCTACGAGCCGGTGCCTTACGTCCCGCCCCCGAACCTCTACGACACCTCCATAGAGGACCCATGGAACGAGGTAACTACGGTTTGCTTCCTTTTTTGTTCCCCATTCCTTTTTGAACCCTATTTGTGCTGGTGTAGATGGATCTGTGGATGGATGAGTATTGGGCTAATATTTGCGCCGATTTTATTCCATTTTGCTTTGATCCCTCCTTGATTTCGTTTAAGATTTGGGGTTCGGCCGTTCGGTTAATTTATGCAAGTAATAATGGGATCTCAATCAGTTAATTTATGCAAGTAATCATAGGATCTCAATCAGTTATTTTATGCACGAATCAAAAGATATCAACCGTTTAATTTTGCAAATAATCTGGAATGTGTTCAAGTTCAGATCTGGAATCTGTTTCTTTGCCTATGATGAATCGGTGGGCACAGATTTTTACAGGGAGGGTTCAGCGAACCATTTCTGTGTACAAATCTGTTGTGCATGAGCTTTGGTTCGCTTACACCGTCCCTGTAGACATATAATCGTGTCCATTCTAACTGAGGCTGCCTCTGTTTTTTCTAACTTTGTTATCATGCACGTTTGCAACTCATTCACTAATAAATTCCCGTTTGATATGGATCAGCTGTCTGGCAGCGACGTCGGCAGCGACGACGAGCACCATGACGTCAAGACTCGCCAGGTGCTGCGGAGGCTGCAGGTCGGCCGATCGTCTCCTACCTCGACGTCGCCAAGGGTGTCTACAGGTGCCCCTTCTGCACTAGGAGGCTCGGCGGCACTGACTTCAACTGCGTCCTCACGCATGCCGAGAACATCGGCCACACCAACCCCAAGGTCGGCGCGTCGGTGAACCCCAACTCCTTCCGCGCCAAGCACTTGGCGCTCGGCATGCACCTCCGCAGCATCCAGCGGGTGGAGATCTCCGGCGGGCGCATGCCTCCGCTCAAGCCCAAGGCTCCCAAGGGGAGCAACAAGTGGAGGCAGAGGCAGATGGGGTAGGCGGAGTCCTGGACGTGTGCTGCTGCTGCCTCCTCCATTTTGTTGTTGGGATCCCTTTGTTGTTAGCTAGGGATCCCTCGTTATTATGTTGTTAGTATGATGGTGTTGTACTTCTGTGAAGAACCTCGAACCCTACTATGTTTGGCTGCTGAATGCAGCTTATTATCTATATTATCTATCCCTATTCTACTATATGACCTTGTGAATTTATCGTAGATTCTCTGTAGATTTGCTTCTAGATTTAACTACATACATATGGACCAGATGGAGTACTAGATTGGGCTCCCAACTAGATTTGCTGCCATATTGGGCAAACAACGAGGGCCAAAAGGCACAAATAATAATTGAAGAAAGACAGGAATGCAAGCTTCTCTAGATTTGATACTAATTAGGTGAAAAAAAGCAGAGAGAAGGAGGCAGAAAAGGTACTCTTAAAAGGGAAATGCCAATGGCCGAGAGAGACAAAACCCAGCTCCTGCTCACGTGCAACCAAACGCTATCTCGTCCTGTCCCACGCCGTCCCTTTCTACCAGCCCCACGCGACGCGGGCCCACACGACGCGGCCCCACACGTCAGCACGGAGTGGTCAACTTAACGGGAATCCTGCCGTCTGAGCTGCCTTCTGCGGGTTTCAAACAAGCACTTGGGGAAAACTGAGGAAAAACTAAGGAGCTGGGGAAAACTGAGCACAACTAAGGAACGGAGGGCACGAAAATAGAAATCCCATTTTTCTATTTACATACTGACAGATATTTTTTTCTTCTGTCATATGGGTCGATACCAGCAGCTTTTGGTAACCAGTCTCGGCTCTAGCACCTTGATGCAAGCCAGAATAACCTCACTGGATCAATATTCCCGGGAATAACAGCGTTGGTGAACCAGTTGACACTTGATCTCTCATCAAACCGTTTGGTGGGGCCAATACCTAGGGAGATTGGTCAACTGGAAAATCAGGAATTGCTAATTTAGAGATAGAATGGTCTTAGTGGAAGCATTCCAGAAGAGATTGGTCATATGCGAATAGCATCCCATAGCTTGACCATAAAATGGTGACCGCCTACCAGCACGGTTTATTATAAAGACATGGGCTTAAAATATGTACAAACACTCAATCCATAGATATTTGGTTTCCTTCATTGGATTTTATTTTTCGAAACATAGTATAAACACATACACTTAAAAATATGTGCATACAGTCACCCCTATGAACACATGCATGGCATACCTCTATGAGCACCTCCAAAAATACTGAGTTTAAGAAATTTATCTGGCTGATCTTGATATTGACGAAGTTACCATAAGAGCATCTCCACCGGCACCCCCGATAGCGGCCCCTCGATAGCATTTTGGGGGCAGGCAGCAAAAATGAGCTCGCACCGGCGCGCCCCAAACGGCGCCGGCCAATTTTGGAGCCCAATAGAATCGCCGGCAACCCAGTGCCGGCCCCTTCGCCAAAGGCGCGAATCGGGCGCACCGGCACCTCGCGGTACGTCTGAAAACGAGTGTGGGCTCCGCCTGGTAGCCAGACACACCGTTTTTCCACCTCCTACACACGCCCGAGCCGACTCCCACCCCTCTAGATGGCCACCGTATCCGTCGCCGCCGCGCCCACCCTGCTTGCAATAGACACCGCCGACCGTCTAGGAACCACCGTCCATCGACACGGCTGCCACCCCCTCGACCGGCGGCCATTGTTTCGCCCAGAACAGAGCTCGCCGCCATCGCGATAGTATCGCCCCGCCCGCAAGGTGTTCGTCTGATTGCCGCGATGGACAGCGACGACGAGATGATGGTGCAGCTGTTCACGGAGGAGCAGAACGTTGAAGATGTTCGGTGGCAACAACAGCAGCTGATTCTGACGAACATGTTGCGCGTTCTCCAGTCTTTCTTCGTCGTGCCTCGGCGCGGTGGCTCCAAGCCAGGCAAGAGGAGGAACCAACAGGCATCGTGAAGCCGGCGCAGTGCTGCTTGACGCCGACTACTTCAACGACGATGCGACTCATTCGCCGAAGGAATTTTGGCACCGGTTTAGGATGAACAAGGACCTGTTCTTGAAGATTGTCCATGGCGTCAGGGAGTACGACACGTACTTCATAGCCAAGAGAGACTGCACAGGTTTGTGGGGCTTCACCTCAATTCAGAAGTGCACTGCTACAATGCGCGGTCTTGCATACGGAGCTCCTCCAAATACAGCCAATGACTATCTACGGATGGGTGAGTCGACATGCACAGAGAGTCTCTACAGATTATGCCGAGCCGTCATTGCGGTGTTTGCCAAAGACTATTTGAGAGCACCAAGAGCAGATGATACAACTCGGATCCTGCAGAAGAATGCGGCAAGAGGGTTTCCTGGGATGCTCGAAAGCATTGACTGTATGCATTGGGGCTGGAAGAATTGCCCTTTTGCTTGGCAGGGGATCTACAAGGGCCATGCTGGTGAGTGCAGTGTCATTCTTGAGGCGGTAACAGAACAGGAGCTTTGGATTTGGCATGCATTTTTTGGCATGGCAGGAACAAACGATTATATCAATGTGCTACAGCGCTCTCCGGTGTTTGCTAGGCTAGCTGAGGGACAAGCTCCTGCCGTGAACTTTGAGGTAAACGGCCACGCATACAACAGGGGGTACTATCTAGTTGATGGTATCTACCCGACGTATGCTACATTTGTGAAGACAATTCCCTCTCCATCAAACGAGATGGAAGCCTATTTTGCAACATGCCAGGAAGCAGCACGCAAGGATGTTGAGCGTGCTTTTGGGGTGCTTCAACAGTGTTTCGCCATTGTCAGGTACCCTGCTCTCACTTGGTCTGAGGCACAGATGTGGGGGGTGATGAACGCCTGTGTGATCATGCACGACATGATCATTGAGAACGAGCGCGACGCACCTGTGCAGGATGATCATCCATTTGATTATCAAGGGCCACTAGCTGAGGTAGAGCATGTGCCTGAAGAATTCGCTGCGTTTCTTCATATGCACAATGAAATTCGAGATGCAGGTGTCCATGCACAGCTGAAGGCGGATCTAGCTGCGCATTTGTGGGCGAGGAGAGGAGCAGCCAACAATGCATGATTTTATTTCTATTTGTTTGCCTGGATGAATAATTTAAGTACTATTTGTTTGTTGAGTTGTATGAATAATTTAAGTACTATTTGTTTGTTGGATTGTATGAATAATTTAAGTACTCTTTGTTTGATTGAGTGTATGAATAATTTAATTCTATTTGTGTGAATGTATGAATAAAATGTGATCAATATATTGTTTCAAAATATTGTAAAAAAGAAAAAAAAATTGGGGCCGCCGTTTGGGAGGCGCCGGTGTGGAAACGGCTTCCCCAAATGGAGGATGCAGTGTTGGCGCCCCCCAAACGGAGGTGCCGGCGCCCCTGCCGGCGCCTATTTGGGGGCTACCGGTGGAGATGCTCTAAGTAACACGATGTCGATGGTTAGTCGCCTTCCAATAAAAAGCTATTTCACCTTTATAAAACATCAAAGTGTCAAACATAGAACTTAAACTCTGATAGACTGAGGATCTCACTGTCCTTCTAACCATGGAACCATAGATTAGTGATAGAATTAGAAAGGAGAATGACTTGCCACACAATAGTGATCTTTCCCTTTTCTCATATATATAGGCAATTACACAAGATATACAAGGAAGGGATCAATACAAATCCTAACCATAATGGCCTGATTAATTAAAAAAATCAAGCACTAAAGATGCCAGGGTATAACCGAATATAGAGGGCATATTGGGTTTTCCTAACACCCCCCCCCCCCCCTCGCGCAGTCGAAACGGGAGATTCTCGAACGCTGAGAGTGAGACAAGATCGAAAATCCAAGAACAGTGGTGATGGTAGGCCCTTGTGAAGATGTCCGTGAATCGTCGAGATGAAGGCACATGAAGAACTCGAATGTACCCAAGCGCCACATGATCTCGAAAGAAGTGAAGATCGATCTTGATGTGTTTGGTCCCCTGATGTTGAACATGATTCGTGGACATGTATACATCGCTAACATTGTCCCAGAAGACAAACGTGGCACCGGGGAGGGGTCGATGGAGCTCGTGGAGAAGATGATGGAGCTAAGTGGCTTCAGCAACAACATTGGTGACTGCCTGATACTCCACCTTGGCACTTGAGCGAGAAACAGTATGCTGGCGCTTAGACGGCCAGGAGACAAGGTTGTCACCCAAGATCACACAATAGCCGAAGGTGGAGCGTCGCGTGTCAGGGCAACCAGCCCATTCTGCATCAGTGTAGGCCACGAGACGATCCATAGTGGACGGTGCAAGCTGAAGACCATGGTGTATAGTACCCTTGATGTAGCGAAGTACATGCTTGATCAGGGTCAAGTGCTGGTCTCGAGGATCATGCATGTGCAGACAGATCTGCTGGACGGCATAGGCGATGTCGGGCCTGGTGAAAGTCAGGTACTGGAGAGCACCGGCGAGACTAAGATAAGATGAAGGATCAGCAACCGGAGAACCAGCAGTAGAAGCAAGCTTCGGTGACGTATCCACCGGTGTCGAGGCAGGGTGATAGGTGCTCATGCCAGCACGCTCGAGAATCTTGAGAGCGTACTGCGTCTGGGAGAGAAACATCCCCTGGGAATCACGTCGAACGACAAGGCCAAGGAAGTGATGTAGACCTCCCAAGTCTGTCATGGCGAACTCCGAGCTGAGAGCGGTGATGCCGCGCTCATGCAGGGTCAAGGAGGATGTCGTGAGGATGATGTCATTAAGGTAGAGGAGTAGGTAGGCCATGCCAAAAGTTCCATGCATGATGAAGAGTGACGTGTCGGACTTGGAGCAAGTGAAGCCGAAGGTGGTGATGAAGGTCGCGAAGTGGTGATACCACGCACGAGAAGCTTGCTTCAAGCCATAGAGTGCGCGGTTGAGGGGACACACATGATCGGGACGCGCAGAGTCGACGAATCCAGTGGGTTGATGATAGAACACCAGCTCATCAAGATGACCATGGAGGAAGGCGTTCTTGACATCGAGTTGACCGATCTTCCTGTTGGAGGAGAGGGCGACGGAGAGAATAACCCGGATGGTAGCTTGTTTAACCACCGGGCTAAATGTCTCGACGAAATCGATGCCATGCTCCTGGGAGAAGCCGCGCAACACCCACCGTGCTTTGTAGCGGTCGAGCCTACTGTCAGACTTGAGCTTCTGGCGAAAAATGCACTTGTTGGAGACGACATTGACATTGGCGGGGGGAGGGGGTCGCAAAAGATCCCACGTGTTGTTGGCGAGGAGGGCGATGTACTAGTCTGACATGGCCGCTAGCCAGTTCGGGTCTTTGAGTGCACCCCGAACAGACTTGGGGATGGGCGATAGAGCAGCGACGGTCGTGGTGTTGAGGTTGAGACGCTCGCGTGGATCAATGATCTTGCTAGCCTGACGACGGGTGACCATCTGTTGGACAGGGGCATCAGGGGCGGGCGATGCCGGTCGTGTCGATGTGCTGGACGAAGTCGACCTGGACGAGGACGAGCTCGAGGAGGTCGGCACCGCAGGATCTAGGCCACGACCTGAGGAAGCTGTGGGCGAACCCGACGAGAGCGAGTTGGGCGCCGTATAGTCTAGCGTGGGCTGAACCGAGGAGGCCGGTGTTCATGCCGAGGAGGCCGGCGAGGGCGTCACGGGGGAAGCTGGTGGAGAAGCCTCGCGCGGTTTGCGTGGCCCAGTATGCATGGAGGGGACTGGGACCGAGGGCAGCTCGTCGAGATGATCAACGTCAAGTGGCGATGGAGGCTGATACGTCCAATTTGCATCACTATTTTATATCATAATTTGCTGTTATTCATTGATATATTTCATATTGGGACACAATACTTATGTTATTTCATCTATTTTGCATGTTTCATCATTATTGGAGGATCGAACACCGGAGCCAGGATTCTGCTGGAAAAAGCACCGTCAGAACGCAATATTTCGGAAGATCAACTCTGGAAGGAAATTATACCAAAAATCCTATTTTTCAAGATGACGAAGGAAGCTAGAAGGAGGAGCCAGGAGCAGCCAGGGTGGGCCCACACCCTAGGGCGGCGCGGCCCAGGCCCTGGCCGCGCCGGCCTGTGGTGTGGAGGGCCCACGACCCCTTTCGCCTCCTTTTCTTCGCCAAACCCTTCGTCCCGAAGACCTAAGCCACAGAGGGTACCTCGCGAAGAGTTACAGCCGCCTCTGCGGGGCGGAGAACACCAGAGAGAAAAGAGCTCTCCGGCGGACAGGAATCCGCCGGGGAAATTCCCTCCGGGAGGGGGAAATCGACGCCATCGTCACCGTCATCGAGTTGGACATCATCGCCATCACCATCATCATCATCTCCACCATCATCACCGCCGTCATCACCGCTGGACACCGTCACCGCCATAGCAATTTGGGTTTGATCTTGATTGTTTGATAGGGGAAACTCTCCCGGTATCGATTTCTACTTGTTGTTGATGCTATTGAGTGAAACCATTGAACCAAGTTTATGTTCAGATTATTATTCATCATCATATCACCTCTGATCATGTTCCGTATGATGTCTCGTGAGTAGTTCGTTTAGTTCTTGAGGACATGGGTGAAGTCTAAATGTTAGTAGTGAACTATGGATGAGAAATATTCAATGGTGTGATATTTAAGTTGTGGTGTTATTCTTCTAGTGGTGTCATGTGAACGTCGACTACATGACACTTCACCATTTATGGGCCTAGGGGAATGCATCTTGTATTCGTTTGCCAATTGCGGGGTTGCCGGAGTGACAGAAACCTAAACCCCGCCGGTATATCGATGCAGGAGGGATCGCAGGATCTCAGAGTTTAAGGCTGTGGTTAGATTTATTCTTAATTACTTTCTTGTAGTTGCGGATGCTTGCAAGGGGTATAATCACAAGTATGTATTAGTCCTAGGAAGGGCGGTACATTAGCATAGGTTCACCCACACAACACTTATCACAACAATGAAGATTATTTAGCCGTATGTAGCGAAAGCACTAGACTAAAATCCCGTGTGTCCTCGAGAACGTTTGGTCATTATAAGTAAACAAACCGGCTTGTCCTTTGTGCTAAAAAGGATTGAGCCACTCGCTGCAATTGTTACTCTCGCACTTTACATACTCGTACTTTATTCAACTGTTACATCAAACCCCCCTGAATACTTGTCTGTGAGCATTTACAGTGAATCCTTCATCGAAACTGCTTGTCAACACCTTCTACTCCTCGTTGGGATCGACATTCTTACTTATCGAAGATACTACGATACACCCCCTATACTTGTGGGTCATCAAGACTATTTTCTGGCGCCGTTGCCGGGGAGTGAAGCGCTATTGGTAAGTGGAATTGGTAAGGAAAACCTTTCTTGTTGTGCTGATTTTATTTACTTTCTGCTGCTATAAGTCATTATGGAGAGATCTTCTCTTCAATTTCTATTTGGGAAATCTACTACTACTGCAACGGTAGTGGATGAGGCGCCAGGTGAGGAAGTGATACCATATAAAATACCTATGAAAATTATTGAACGTGTTATGGATAACCGCTATGAAGGGGATGGAACTGTCCATCCTGGTGATCATTTACTTTGTTTTGCATGAATTATGCGGGTTATTCAAATGTGCAGGTATTGCTATGGATGAAGTGAGGAAGAAACTATTCTCTTTGTCGTTGTCCGGTAAGGCGGCGCATTGGTATAAATTACTGGATAATGGGGATTCTCTTGAATGGAATGATATTGTGCCCCGGTTTTATTCTAAGTTCTATCCTCCAAGTGAAATTCATAAGGATCGGAATCGCATATATAATTTTTGGCCTCATGATGGAGAGAGTATTGCCCAAGCTTGGGGAGACTCAAGTCTTTAATGCTCAAATGCCCCATTCATGAGCTTCCTGGTAATGTTATTATTGATAATTTCTATGCAAGACTTTCTTTTCAAGACAAGACTTTCTTTGGATACTTCTTGTTCTCGATCATTTACACGCAACAAAGAAGAGTTTAAAAGGGACCTTCTTGATCGAATCCAAGAAAATCTTGAAGGATGGGAGAACGACAAGGATAGAGAATCGTGTATAATTTATGATTATAAATGCATTGAAGCTTTTATGGATACTGATAAATTTCGTAATATGAGTGCTATATATGGTCTTGATTCTCAAGTTGCTGTAAATCTTTATAAAGCTTTTGCCTCTCATTATGAATTGCCAAAGAAGAACTTTGATAAGTATCATGAACCATATAAAGATAAAATTGATTCATCTATTAATAAATGCGTTGTAGTTGAAACTGCTGATCGTGTTATTCCTGAAGCTTATATTGAAAAAACTCCTTTCCCTGCTAAAATGAAGGAGTACTCTGTTATAAATAGTGCGGTTCATAAAAGTGAAAAGAAACCTATAGAACCTGAAGAACAAATAAAAGTTGAACCTCTTTGTTGCAATAGTTAAAGATCTTGTGACTGAAAATGTGGAGGATGGTCATATTATTTTCTGTGAAGATGCTTCTAATATTGTTTCACATCCTAATAAACCCAAACAAGCTAGTGTTCCTATGCTATCTCGTTAGAATTGGTGATCATTGTTATTATGGATTATGTGATATTGGTGCAAGTGTTAGTGCTATTCCGTATGAGCTTTACACGGAGATTATGCACGAAATTGATTCTTGTGAACTTGAAGATATTGATGTGGTTATTCAGCTGGCTAATAGAGAAACTATTCTCCAATTGGTATTGTTCGAGATGTGGAAGTTTTATGCGGTAAGATTAAATATCCTGCTGACTTTTTGGTACTTGGTTCTGCTGCTAGTGATTATTGTCCTATTATTTTTGGTAGACCTTTTCTAAATACTTGTGGAGCTATTATAGATTGCAAGAAAGAGAAAATTTTGACTAAATTTGCTGGTGAATCTTATGAGTTTAACTTCTCTAAATTTACTAAAACTCCTTATAAAGCTGATTTGCCTAGTAATGATTTTAAAATGGAGCAATGTGCATCTATTGTTCTTGTTCCTAATAATCCTTTGCAGCAACATTTGGAGGATAAGCGAGAGCGAAATTTTTAGGAAAGAAAGAGATGAGCTTGAGGAAATTTTTCTTCGCCAACCTATTCTCAAGCATGATTTACCGGTGGAAGATTTGGGTACAACACCGCCACCAAAGGAAGATCCTGTTTTTGATTTAAAGCCTTTACCTGATAATCTTAAATATGCTCATATTGATGATAAGAAAATATATCCTGTTATTATTAGTTCTAAGCTTTCAGAGATTGAGGAAGAAAGGTTATTGGAAATATTGAAGAAGCATCGAGGCGCTATTGGCTACACTCTTGATGATTTGAAGGGGATTTCTCCGTCTATATGCCAACATGCTATTAATATGGAAGATGATGCAAAGCCTGTTGTTGAACCTCAGCGTCGTCTAATTCCAAAGATGAAGGAAGTGGTAAGGAATGAGGTATTACGACTTCTTGAAGCTGGTATTATATATCCTATTGCTGATAGTAGACGGGTTAGTCCTGTGCATTGCGTTCCCAAGAAAGGAGGTATGACTGTTGTGCCTAATGATAATGATGAGCTCATTCCTCAAAGAGTAGTTGTAGGGTATAGAATGTGCATTGATTTTCGAAAAGTTAATAAAGTTACTAAGAAAGATCATTACCCTTTACCATTTATTGATCAAATGCTAGAAAGATTGTCTAAAAATACTCATTTTTGCTTTCTTGATAGTTATTCTGGGTTTTCACAAATTGCTGTTAAAGCTAAAGATCAAGAGAAAACCACCTTTACTTGTCCTTATGGAACTTATGCTTATAGACGCATGCCTTTTGGTTTATGTAATGCTCTTGCTACTTTTCAAAGATGCATGTCTGCTATTTTTCATGGTTTTTGTGAAAGTATTGTAGAGGTATTCATGGATGATTTTTCCGTCTATGGGAATTCTTTTGATAGCTGCTTGCGAAACCTTGATAAAGTTTTGCAGCGATGTGAAGAAACTAACCTTGTTCTTAATTGGGAGAAATGCCACTTTATGGTTAATGAAGGAATTGTATTGGGACATAAAATTTCTGAGAGAGGTATTGAAGTTGATAGAGCTAAAGTTGAAGCAATTGAGAAGATGCCCTATCCAAGGGACGTTAAAGGTATTCGTAGTGTTCTTGGTCATGCTGGGTTTTATAGGAGATTTATTAAAGATTTCTCCAAGATTTCAAAGCCTCTTACTAATCTTCTTCAAAAAGATGTACCATTTGTTTTTGATGATGATTGTAAGGAAGCGTTTGAAACTCTTAAGAAAGCCTTAACAACTGCTCCTATAGTTGAACCTCCTGATTGGAATTTACCCTTTGAAATTATGTGTGATGCTAGTGATTTTGCTGTAGGCGCTGTTCTTGGACAGCGAGTAGATAAAAACTGAATGTTATTCATTATGCTAGTAAAACTCTTGATGCTGCTCAAAGAAATTATGCTACAACTGAAAAGGAATTATTAGCTGTAGTCTTTGCTTGTGATAAATTTAGATCTTATATTGTTGATTCAAAAGTTACTATTCATACTGATCATGCTGCAATTAGATACCTTATGACAAAGAAAGATGCTAAGCCGAGGCTTATTAGATGGGTACTTCTGTTGCAAGAATTTGACTTACATATTGTAGATAGGAAAGGTCTTGATAATCCTGTTCTTTGATAATTTGTCTAGATTGGAAAATATTGCTTATGATCCTGTTCTGTTAATGATAGTTTTCCAAATGAACAATTGGCTGTAATAAAGGTGAGCTCGCGAGACAGGTCCTTGGTATGCTGATTATGCTAACTTTATTGTTTCCAAGTACTTGCCTCCAACCTTTTCAGCTCAGCAAAGGAGGAAATTCTTTTATGATTTGAGGCATTATTTCTGGGATGACCCACACTTATATAAAGAAGGAGTGGATGGTATTATGCGAAGATGTGTCCCTGAATATGAACAACAGGAGATATTGAGTAAATGTCATGGTAGTGCTTATGGAGGACATCACGCCGGAGAAAGAACCGCGCAAAAGGTTCTACAATCAGGTTTTTATTGGCCAACTCTCTTCAAAGATGCGAGAAAGTTTATTTTATCTTGTGATGAATGCCAAAGGGTTGGTAATATCTCCAGACGCAATGAAATGCCTATGAATTATACTCTTGTTATTGAACCGTTTGATTGTTGGGGATTTGACTTCATGGGACCTTTTCCGTCTTCGTAAGGTAACACTCATATACTTGTTCTTTGTTGATTATGTTAAAAAATGGGTGGAGGCTATACCAACAAAAATTGCTGATTGTGAGACCACATTAATAAATCACTTATATATTATTTTTACTAGATTTTGAGTACCAAGATATATTATGACCGATGGAGGTTCTCATTTTATTCATGGAGGTTTTAGAAAAACTCTTGCTAGGTATGGTATTAATCATAGAATTGCTTCGCTTATCATCCTCAAACTAGTGGTCAAGTAGAGTTATCAAATAGAGAGATTAAATCTATTTTGGGAAAGACCGTTAATAAAACTAGAAAGAATTGGGCTAGTAAATTGAAGGATGCAGTTTGGGCTTATAGAACTGCTTATAAAAATCCCATGGGAATGTCACCTTATAAAATGGTTTATGGGAAAGCTTGTCATTTACCTTTAGAACTAGAGCACAAAGCTTATTGGGCTGTTAGAGAATTAAATAAAGATCCGAAACTTGCCGGTGATAAGAGGTTGTTGCAATTGAGTTCTCTAGATGAATGGAGAAGTGAAGCTTATGAAAATGCTAAACTCTTTAAAGAGAAAGTTAAAAAATGGCATGATAGGAGGATCATCAAAAGAGAATTTAATATTGGGGATAAAGTCCTATTGTATCGGTCTCGTCTCGCATTCTTTGCAGGAAATTACTCTCGAAATGGGAAGGACCATATGTTGTCGAGGAGGTGTATCGTTCAGAGCAATCAAAATTAGCTCTCTCCAAGGCAATGCTACGCAAGTGGTGAATGGACAAAGACTCAAGCATTATATCTCGGGTGATTCTTATAATGTTGATGTTGATATTATTCAAGTGGAAACACCGGAGGCCTACATCAAAGGGCAAATTGACAGTCACTTAACTCGACTTCGAATAGGTAACGATCGTAATGAAAAGTACGCAATTTACTTTCCGAACTATATTTTTGCTGTTTTTGGAAAATATGAGAAATTACGAGTTCGAAACGGAGTGGAAAGGACGCACGAGGGGTGCCACCATAGGCGGCGCGGCCTGACCTGGGCCCGCGCCGGCCTATGGTTTGGCCGCCTCCGTCGCTCCTTTCCGACTCAGTTCGATCTGGTATTTTCCTTATTTCGCGAAAATATTTGCTATATAATCTCCCGGACCCCTGGAGGTCCGTATATCGTGTTTTCGACGCGTTTTGTTTCGAGCTGTTTCTGCCAGGATCTGTTTTCGGTTTAGAAGCACCATGGTTTCCAAGAACAAGGGCAAGGAGTTTCCGGATGAAGATGATCGAGATCTTGGGTGGAAAGAGGAAGTCAAGGACGTCAAGGAAGAAGATGAAGAAGAGGTGGAGGAAGACTCGCGCGCAAGCCCGCGTGCTACCATCGCAAGCATCAAGGTGATGGACAACCCTTTTAGTGCAAACAAGAGCGCAAGAATTCGCACTGGAGGAGCGGTTCCACGTCATTACCTAGCTCCGAGAACATCTCCATCAGGCACTCATCACCCCTTCCACAATCTAATTTTCAATAATCAAATTGAAGGGACTCCCAAGGCAGCATTGCCTAGCCAGTGGGATATAGATCGCTCTAACACTGCAGGAGAGAAGGAGCCTGAAGCTGAAGAGTGGGGAAATAACTCCAAGAGCTGGGACTCGCCATCAGACAGACTCTTTAACCGCGTCGAGCACAACTCGCAGATGATTCGCAATCTCATACACGGGATTGACGAGCTTCGGGAGCTTATTGAGAAGCTTGTCGAGAATTCATCACCACCATCGCCGAAGGAGTAATTCATCATCGGTATTGGCATCCCCTTGGTTTGTTCCAAGCTTGGGGAGTGCCGCGGTATCACATTATCACTACCTTTTACTTTTATTGTCAAGTAGTGTCATATCATGAGTAGGGAAGTTATCATATAAGATGGGTTGCGTTTGGAAGTATCTCTCCTTTAGTTGGTTGTCTATGTATCCCTTGGTGTGAGTTATCGTTATGGAATATTAATGAGAAGTCTTATCATTTGCATATTGCACATCTTATTTTAGTTTGCAATCTCTACTATATGATTCATCTTGTTGTTAGTATTGGTATCACTTTGGGAGCATTGAATAAATCTATTTGGTTTTGGCAAACTTAGCATTGGTCAATAGCAACAACACTTTGAGGTTTAAATAGAAAAGAGAAATACATGTAGATGTTTCATTGTCTTTCTTGTTAGCTCATAGCTTATTATTCTGAAGTTAAAATTGTTTGTACTTACAAGGAAGATGCATGATTGTTTCTATCACATGTATATTTGTTTGTTTCCCTCGACTCTTATGCTTGCTAATTAACCTTGCTAGCCAAAGACCTGTCTTGAGAGGGAATACTTCTCGTGCATCCAAACCTTAACCCAAACCTATGCCATTTGTGTCCACCATACCTACCTACTACATGGTATTTTCTGCCATTCCAAGTAAATACTTCATGTGCTACCTTTAAACAATTCAAAACTTAGTATCTCTTATTTGTGTCAATGTTTCATAGCTCATGAGGAAGTATGTGGTGTTTTATCTTTCAATCTTGTTGGGCAACTTCCACCAATGGACTAGTGGCTTCACCCGCTTATCCAATAATTTTGCAAAAAGAGCTGGCAATGGGATTCCCAGTCCCAAATTAATTAAACTAAATAGACACTCCTCCATGGTATGTGATTGATGGACGGCACCCGAAGGATTCGGTCAGCCATGGCTTGTGTAAGCAAAGGTTGGGGGGAGTGTCATCATCATAATAAAGCTAAAATAAAAAGGCACTCCTTCATGGTATGAGATTGTTGGCAGGCACCCGAGGATTCGGTTAGCCATGGTTTGTGAAAGAAAGGTTGGAAGGAGTGCCACACAAAATGAAAATAATATGGGAGCCGCTCTTAGGAGGTTGTCTGGCAAGGGGGTTAGAGTACCCGCTACCAGTCGTTGACAACAACAAACACCTCTCAAAATGTTACTTTTATTCTCTTTATATGATTGCAAAAATTGAAAAAGCTCTAGCACATGATTTAATCCCTGCTTCCCTCTGCGAAGGGCCTGTCTTTTACTTTATGCTGAGTCAGTAAACCTATTTCCCTCCATCTCAAGCAAGCATTTGAGTAGTTGTGATCAAACCATTATATTGTGATTTGCTACATCATGTCTTTTATTCTTCTTTGTTTAGTACAAGTTTTATCTGAATGAATATAGCTTTGCAAGTTATCAATGATCATGAGAAAACCATTATGATTGAGTATGCAAGTTGTGCCTTATAAACTTTAACATGGGAGCGCTGCTCAATGAGATATAATCTGTTAATTGTTCTCTGACCAAGAACGAAGTTTGCCATCACCAATTATGATTTCTTATGCACCTTTACTGGTGATTACCTTATACTTGTTTCAATATGAGTTATAAGAGATCGTTTACTATAATGTCCTGTGTGAATGAATATGATGCTTCTTGTCCGTATTTTATTCATCGACTCTTCACTCCATAAACATGTGGTCATGTCTATCGAGCTCAGTTTCGCTTGGGGACAAGCGAAGTCTAAGCTTGGGGGGAGTTGATACGTCCAATTTGCATCACTATTTTATATCATAATTTGTCGTTATTCATTGATATATTTCATATTGGGACACAATACTTATGTTATTTCATCTATTTTGCATGTTTCATCATTATTGGAGGATCGAACACCGGAGCCAGGATTCTGCTGGAAAAAGCACCGTCAGAACGCAATATTTCGGAAGATCAACTCTGGAAGGAAATTATACCAAAAATCCTATTTTTCAAGATGACGAAGGAAGCCGAAGGAGGAGCCGGGAGCAGCCGGGGTGGGCCCACACCCTAGGGCGGCGCGGCCCGAGCCCCTGGCCGCGCCGGCCTGTGGTGTGGAGGGCCCACGACCCCTTTCGCCTCCTTTTCTTCGCCAAACCCTTCGTCCCGAAGACCTAAGCCACGAGAGGGTACCTCGCGAAGAGTTACAGCCGCCTCTGCGGGCGGAGAACACCAGAGAGAAAGAGCTCTCTCCGGCGGACAGAATCCGCCGGGAAATTCCTCCGGGAGGGGAAATCGACGCCATCGTCACCGTCATCGAGCTGGACATCATCGCCATCACCATCATCATCATCTCCACCATCATCACCGCCGTCATCACCGCTGGACACCGTCACCGCCATAGCAATTTGGGTTTGATCTTGATTGTTTGATAGGGGAAACTCTCCCGGTATCGATTTCTACTTGTTGTTGATGCTATTGAGTGAAACCATTGAACCAAGTTTATGTTCAGATTGTTATTCATCATCATATCACCTCTGATCATGTTCCGTATGATGTCTCGTGAGTAGTTCGTTTAGTTCTTGAGGACATGGGTGAAGTCTAAATGTTAGTAGTGAACTATGGATGAGTAATATTCAATGGTGTGATATTTAAGTTGTGGTGTTATTCTTCTAGTGGTGTCATGTGAACGTCGACTACATGACACTTCACCATTTATGGGCCTAGGGGAATGCATCTTGTATTCGTTTGCCAATTGCGGGGTTGCCGGAGTGACAGAAACCTAAACCCCCGCTGGTATATCGATGCAGGAGGGATCGCAGATCTCGTAGTTTAAGGCTGTGGTTAGATTTATTCTTAATTACTTTCTTGTAGTTGCGGATGCTTGCAAGGGGTATAATCACAAGTATGTATTAGTCCTAGGAAGGGCGGTACATTAGCATAGGTTCACCCACACAACACTTATCACAACAATGAAGATTATTTAGCCGTATGTAGCGAAAGCACTAGACTAAAATCCCGTGTGTCCTCGAGAACGTTTGGTCATTATAAGTAAACAAACCGGCTTGTCCTTTGTGCTAAAAAGGATTGAGCCACTCGCTGCAATTGTTACTCTCGCACTTTACATACTCGTACTTTATTCAACTGTTACATCAAACCCCCCTGAATACTTGTCTGTGAGCATTTACAGTGAATCCTTCATCGAAACTGCTTGTCAACACCTTCTGCTCCTCGTTGGGATCGACATTCTTACTTATCGAAGATACTACGATACACCCCCTATACTTGTGGGTCATCAGAGGCTCGTCCTCCTGCTGCAGGAGAAATGTGGTGCAAAAGGGAACCGAGTTTTGTCGAAAACCACATGTCGAGAGATAATGATACGACGAGTTTCAAGTTCCGTGCAATGGTAGCCACGATGATTAGAAAGATAACCAAGAAGTACACATGTGGTCGAGCGATGCGACAGTTTATGGGGCATGGTGGCAGAAAGGTTTGGATAGCTGATACGTCTCAAACGTACCTGTAATTTTTGATGCTCCATGCTTGTTTTACACCAATTCATATATGTTTTACTCATAATTCGTTGCACTTTTATACATTTTCCAACACTAACCAATAAACAAGATGTCATAGTGTCAGTTCCCTGTTTTCTGCTGTTTTGTATTTCAGAAAAGTTGTACATGAAATATTCTCGGAATTGGACGAAACAAAAGCAAAAGTCAATATTTTACCATAACAAAGACAGAGTCTAGAGGGGAGACGAAGAGGAGGCGCAGGGCGGCCACACCTACCCTAGGCGTGGCCTGGCCTTGGCCCGCGCCTAGGCATTGTGTGGGCCACCCAGGCGGCCACTGACCTCGCCCTTCCGCCTATATAAACCTCCTGACGCAAAAACCGTAAACCAATCGGCCTCCATACACGAAAAGTTCCGTAGCTCCGCCGTCATCGCAGACAAGATCCGGGGGACATAAGTATCTATTTCGGCACCCTGCTGAGACAGGCAATTGCCCCCAGAGCCATCTCCGTCGACTCCACTACCATCGCCATCGCCATTGCTGACTCCCATGATGAGGAGGGAGTAGTTCTCCCCCGGGGCTGAGGGCTCTACCGGTAGCTATGTGGTTTATCTCTCTCTCTCTCCCATGGTGTGATCTTTATGTGATCATGAGCTTTGTAATCTAGATGTCGTTATGCTATTCAAGTGGATTTTACTTATGTGATCTCCGGAGACTCCTTTGTCCCACGTGTGTAAAGGTGACAGTGTGTGCACCGTGTGGGTCTCTTAGGCTATATTTCACAGAATACTTGTTCACTGAATTATGATTTGAGTTGGATGTCTCTATGAAATTATGGTGTGTTAGTACCTCGTATGAATGCTTAAAGTGACAGCATGGGGTGTTAATTAGTACTTGGGAATACATCTTTAAGATTTTCTTTTGCAGCCCTACGCGGTGAATTAGTGCTCGTTATCCAACCGGAGAGTAGTTCGGAATAGCATAGTGAAGTGCTTATATTTATATTCCTTTATGATATCATTGTTGAGAGTGACCACTAGTGAAAGTATGATCCCTAGGCCTTCTTTCCAAGCATCGAGCCACTGTTTATTTACTGTTTTACTGCATGTTACTTGCTTCCATATTTATTTAAGATTGTTATTACCACTCATATTCATCCATATCACTTGCATTTTACTATCTCTTAACCGAACTAGTTCACCTATACACACATGACAAGTGTATTGGGTGTGTTGGGGACACAAGAGACTTCTTGTATCGTAATTGCAGGGTTGCTTGAGAGGGATATTTTTGACCTCTACCTACCTGAGTTCGATAAACCTTGGGTGATCCACTTAAGAGAAACTTGTTGCTGTTCTACAAACCTCTGCACTCAGAGGTCCAACACCGTTGATGTCTACGGGAGCTTCTATTCTTGTAGACAGTGTTGGGCCTCCAAGAGCAGAGGTTTGTAGAACAGCAGCAAGTTTCCCTTAAGTGGATCACCCAAGGTTTATCGATCTCAGGGAGGAAGAGGTCAAAGATATCCCTCTCATGCAACCCTGCAACCACAAAGCAAGAAGTCTCTTGTGTCCCCAACACACCTAATAGGTGCACTAGTTCGGCGAAGAGATAGTGAAATACAGGTTGTATGAATAAATATAAGCAGTAGCAACGACACCAGAAAAGTGCTTTGCTGTCCAGGACTGGCGTGTGGTTGATGGTGGTAATATTGCAGACTATACAGATGCAGTAAAACAGTAAACAAGCAGCGATAGCAGTATTTAGGAACAAGGCATAGGGATCATACTTTCACTAGTGGACACTCTCAACATTGATCACATAACAGAATAGATAGATAGATGCTAGACTCTACACTCTCTTGTTGGATGATGAACACCACTAACTGTGTAGGATTACACGAACCCTCAATGCCGGAGTTAACAAGCTCCACAATATTCAATGTTCATATTTAAATAACCTTAGAGTGTAAGATAGATCAACACAATTAAACCAAGTACTAACATAGCATGCACACTGTCACCTTCACGCTACGAAAGGAGGCATAGATCACATCAATACCATCATAGCAATAGTTAACTTCATAATCTACAAGAGATCACAATCATAGCCTACGCCAAGTACTACACGATGCACACACTGTCACCATTACACCGTGCAGGAGGAATAAACTACTTTAATAACATCACCAGAGTAGCACACAGATAAATTGTGATACAAAACACATTGCAATCATAAAGAGATATAAATAAGCACTTCACTATGCTCTTCATAACAGTGAATAAGTATTCTGTGAAATATAGCCTAAGAGACCCACACGGTGCACACACTGTCACCTTTACACACGTGGGACAAGGAGTCTCCGGAGATCACATAAGTAAAATCCACTTGACTAGCATAATGACATCTAGATTACAAGCATCATCATATGAATCTCAATCATGTAAGGCAGCTCATGAGATTATTGTATTGAAGTACATAGGGAGAGAGATTCACCACATAGCTACCGGTACAGCCCCGAGCCTCGATGGAGAACTACTCCCTCCTCATGGGAGACAACATCGGTGATGAAGATGGCGGTGGTGTCGATGGAGAAGCCTTGCGGGGGCACTTCCCCGTCCCGGCGGCATGCCGGAATAGAGACTCCTGTCCCCCAGATCTTGGCTTCACGATGGCGGCGGCTCTGGATGGTTTCTCGTACCGTGGATTTTCCGTATCGAGGTTTTAGGTCGAGGGGGCTTAAATAGGCGAAGAGGCGGCGTCAGAGGGTCGAAGAGGCGGTGAGATGGTAAGGCGGCGCGGCCAGGGCCTAGGCAGCGCCGGCCTACCTCCTGGGCCCACCAGGGCTCCCCTCTGGCGACTCTCGGGTGTCCTGGAAGCTTCGTGGAAAAATAGGATGCTGGGCGTTGATTTCGTCCGATTCCGAGAATATTTCCTTACTAGGATTTCTGAAACCAAAAACAGCAGAAAACAGGAACTGGCCCTTCGGCATCTCGTCAATAGGTTAGTTCCGTAAAACGCATAATAATGACATAAAGTGTACATAAAACATGTAGATATCATCAATAATGTGGCATAGATCATAAGAAATTATCGATACGTCGAAGACGTATCAACCGTCTACAAAAATAGAAGCGTGCATAGACATCAAGAAGATTTTCTAGCGTCGTTGCCGGGGAGGTAAGGTAAAAGATACTCACATCCTCTGGCTACTAAGTTTTTAGTTGCTGGTGAGTACTCGAAGTTATTTCCTTTAGACTGCAATTATATCTTTTTGTTTCTTGTTTTTATTTTCACTAGTTAGGCTTAATGGAAAAAAAACAACAAAAAAATTAGAGAGCTTTATAGTATTTATCTTGAGTTAGGACATGAGGTGTTTGAAGAGAAAATTAAAAAACCTATGAAACTTTACATGCATGTTAGTAGCAATGTTATTAGTATGAATTCTTTGAACACCATTATTGCTAATGCTATGGAAAAGTCTAAGCTTGGGGAAGCTAGTTTTTATGAAAATGATCTTTTTTAGTTCCCCAGCTTTTGAGGAGGAAATTTGCTATGATGATACTATGCCTCCAATATATGATGATTACAATGATGATTATGTTATTTTTAGTCCACCTACTATTGAGGAGAAATTTAATTGTGATTCCAATATGCCTCCTATATTTGATGTTATGGTGATGAGAATAATAATGATAGCTATTTTATTGAATTTGCTTTCACTACAATTAATAAGAATGGCTATGCTTATGTGGGGAGTAATAATTATTTTATGCATGTAGCTCATGACAAGAATGTTTTATGTGATAGTTATATTGTTGAGTTTAGTCATGATGCTACTGAAAGTTATTATGAGAGAGTAAAATATGGTTGTAGAAGTTTTCATCTTCTTTATGTTAATTTTTTTGAAGTTACTCTTGTTTTATATTCCTATGCTTATCACTTTGTTCTTTGTGGATTTATTTGCGTATAAGATTCCTATGCATAGGAAGTGGGTTAGACTTAAACGGATGAATCCCGGTGATCACATGGATATGTGAGCACGCAGTTTCTATCCGACACGTGTGTAACGTCGTTTGTTCTGTCGTTTGTCTGTGATGAAGTGGAAACGAGTGGGTGGTTCTAAATAAAGAGGCTCGCTTGTTATCCCCTTCGCTCAGCCACCATGCGTAGTAGCGTCCAGCGTGAGAGCTCGGCCACGGACGCCGCCCACGCAATCATCCACGCCACCGCTACCCAAGCATCTCCACGTCAGCCTCCGTGAGTGGCTGGGTACCCCACGCGCGGACGGCGCCGCGCCGGTCACCTGCTGCATCCACCGCCGTAGAGCGCGCGCCGTCTTCTGCGAATCCGGGCGCGTCGAGCGCGGCCGTCTTCTCCGATGGAGGTCGAGCGCGTGCCGGTGGCAGTAGTCCGCGGTGCCGCTGTCGTGCACCCACCTCGATCCCGTCCTCGTGGTCAACCTGGCCGGCCACTTCCAGGGGCCACGGCTCCCTCCCCTACCGGCCGGTACCCAACTGCACCCGCCGCCGGCTGGTACCTCCAAGACGGTCGTGGTTGTGGCATGTCGCTCGCGTCGCCATTATTTGAGGGTTGACCTCCGTCATGGTCGGCTAAACGAATTCATTTTTACCGAGCTAAACGAGCTACTCGCGAGTTCGATGAACTCGGCTCGTTTAGCTTGAACTCGTTTAACGACAAAATATGAAACTCGGCTTGGCTCGTTATACACCGAGTTCGAGTCGAGACGAGTCGAGTCACGAGTTACTCGTTTAGCTCGCGAGTTTCGAGTTTTAATTCCAGGCCTAGAGCGAGGTCGACGAAGAGCAAGGAGATGCGTCGGCCGGTTGGGCTGGACGAAGAGCAAGGCCGACGAAGAGAAAGGAGAGATGGTGGGCGTGCGGCGCGCCTAAGCTGGACGTTGACCGAGGCGCCTTGTTGTTGCCGGCCGGATACAGCCTCTGGTCGGAGGAGGATGATGTTATCCTTTCCTTTGAAGCCAATGAAAAAGTCACCTTGACAGCTCACTGTTCAATGATCCAAGCCAGAGCATGCTGGAAATGCAAAGATGATAAGAGAAACCATCGTTGGCTGATGAATGGAGATTTCCCCTTCTTGTTATTTTCCATTTTCACTGTCCTCTTCTGGCCCAAGATTGGGTGCGGTAATTTGTGATTGATGGAGTTACATTCGTGAAAGGGAAAATGAATATATAAGATTTGGGAGATGAAGAAGAACTAATGCGCGTAATTATGGTGGGTGGGGGAATAGATGCAAAACCAATCGTTAGTGTTTACCGAAAGAAAATGCTCGCAGAAGAGTACTAAAACGACAACAGGCAAAAGGCCAAGGATGTAGAAATCTGCCATTTTTTCTATTCTCTTTTTAGGAACGGGTCCCACCCATGCATGCATCCCGATGCAGAAAAGCGGTACTAGCCGTTTAGAGCAAGTATAATAAGTCCTAATCAGCTGGCTATAAGAGTTAAAATAATATATTCATGTTTTGTTGGAGGAGAGAGAGGAGGAGAGAGAAGAGGAGTGGGCTCTCATGCAAGAGCCAGCTCTAGCACGTGCTCCTAGGCACTTTGTGAGAGTGAAATGTGGGCCATCCATTGATAAAGTAGTACATGATTATAGCTCACTATTATACATATTGGCTCTATGTTAGCTACAAATAACATGGCACATGGCTTATAGCCAGCAGCTGGCTATACTATTAAACTTGCTCTTAGTGGCCATTAGTCACCAAATGAATCCCAACCGTTATCGCCAATATCCGACGATGATGCATGCATGCTCACCTACTCACCTGATTACCAAATTCACTCTCTAGACTTAAATGTGTTTCATATTTGCTTCTTGATGCTCTCTTTTACTTCAATTCATATTTCTTATGTGCCATCTTCTCAAACTACTCCGCCTAGCTTAAAGGTATTAAAGAAAAGCCATTGTTTTATTTCTGTAATTTTTCGTTTATGTTGAGTCTTTAAAGTTATTACCTCTGTAATGATCTCTTCTTATCATCTTTTATTTCGTTTTTGTGCCAAGAATAGCCTCTAATTGGAAGAAAGTAAGATTTGGGGAAGTTGCAGTCCTGAAAACAGATTGTGTGCTGTCACCATAAAAATTCGTATAAATAGCCAGAGAGGAATGTTGAGCTGCCATTTTTATGCATATGCCCCAGGTTATTATCTAACTTTCGTTTGTTGAACACTTTCCGAGCTAAGCAATAGAAGATTTTCAAAAAAAATCGATCTTTACCTGCTGTTCTATTTCGACAGATTTCTGCCACTATTTGCATTTGCCTCTTAATCTCTTTCTTTTTGAGTTCTTTTGATTAAAGAGCTTTTTTAAGAGTTTCTACAGTAGCTAATGCTTTAATACATATTTGAATGTTAGAACTGAACCCAAGTGGATTTGTTATTTTGATTGTACTAATGCTGCTAATAAAGAATTGTGTGAAGTTTTGTATGAAGGAAGTTTTCAAGTGTAGGGAGAGAAGAATGATGTGATGAGATGAATAATGGATAAGAGCTCAAGCTTTGGGATGCCCCTGCAACCCAAGAAATATCCAAGAGGTACAAGCGTCAAAGCTTGGGGATGCCCAAGGCATCCCCTCTTCATCAACAAAGCATCAGGTCATCTTTCTATGCGCTATATTTTTATTGCTTCATATGCTATGTGTTGCTTTTGGAGCGTCTTTATTTTTCTTTTTGTTTAGTTTAGTTTTGTTTGCTGTAGAATATGTTTGATCCCGACACATTTTTTTTGGAGAAAGATCCGCTTCGTTTTAATTGCATAGAACACTCTAGTTTTCACTGTTATTGTTCTGCGAGTGTTCTAGTTTTCTAGTACTGCGTTTAGCTCTTGTTCTTTCACTTGAATTTTGTTCAGAGCTTGTTAGTATTATTTATTTTTGTATGATTAGCTCTCTGGTCCATAATGTATTTCATCTCTGAGAGTTATTTCAAATAACTTGATTGGTGTTGAAGACGAGTAAAATATTTCATGTCTATAGTGATGCAAAAGAAAGCTTGTCTAGACTGTGGCATAGACTTTGGCATGTCATGTTGGATGCTATTCTTGTCATATGCTTAGTATTTATTGTTGTAGCATGACTTGTTTCAAATGGCTGAGAGTGCATAATGTGTCATTGAAAGAATCATGTGTTATTTCTATCATAAAAGCATAATATTGTGATATTCTCCTTTGATGGTTTATTGGGTTGACTTGGCGCATGCTTATACCATGTTATGACTATAGCCAGTCAACTAAAGCCTCTATGATCATTTAGTTTTTGACTTGTAATATCACTTCATGCTTTGATTGATAATGTTTTATCGATATGCATGATTATGGTCATTATTGCTCTCTTAGTTGGTCACTCCCAATCTTTTGCTAGCCTTCGCCTGTGCTGAGTATGAACTCTACTCGTGCATTCAACCACCGTAAACCAAAGTTTGCCAATTGTGTCCACCATATCTACCTATTAGCATTATTGCTATTCCAAGTATATTCATCATGTTTTTATTTATCTTCCAAATTAAATTTTGGCATGAGAAAATTAGTGAGTAAAAGCTCTCACGAACTTGATGGCACATTTACTTTCTTGCACTTAATAAATTTGATCATTGTACCTATCTTATGAAGTTTATATGTTTGCAAATTGCAAGTTAGGAGTTAGTATAACCATGGTTTCATGGGGAACACTTCCGACATTCCACTTATGTTAAGTTGATGTCATGCTCTTTTGTTTATGGATGTCTAGCGGTGCAAACTATAATTGAAACTTCTAAGTCCATGGAGTTTGTATATGAGTTAGAGAAACGCCTGAGCCACTAATCTAAGCCATGCATCATTCATGGTGGAAATTTACAGCTAAACCATAGTGAGCATTCTAGGAAGCATTTACAATAAAAAGCTATACCCATAGTAAATAAAAAATTGTTGAGATGCTCATTGTCTGTTTGTCTTGTCATTTTGGCATGGGATTGTTCCTACAAGAGTACCTCCATATCATCAGGCAAAAGGTACTCCGTTGGTTGTTCTCAATGATACATGTATACTTACAATGACAAGAACTTATTTGGGACCTAAGTTGAGTAGCATGAGGTTTAGGTACTCGTATTGAGGGGGCATGAGATTTTCAACTTGTGATTTGCAAGCATATAACTCATATTTGACTCACATTTACTTCAACCATTTAAGATACTTATGATAGGGGCAATGAGAGCTCAAATCTAATAAGTACCATACTTTTTGGAACGTTTATAAAACTTATTTATGTTGCTTACTATGCAAAGAGTCTTTCTTTTACTTTTATGTTGAGTCTTCATCTTCTACTTTATGCACCAATTAAAAGAGCATAGTTGACATTCTTAGTTCAATGTGCATAGTCCCAAAATTATTATTGATTGATTCATGATTGTGCTATTGCTTGTTCTTAAATTACTTGTATCTAGTCACTCTTTGAACTTTAAAGGTGTCCTAGCATTTATGTTTTGCTACTCCATAAAGGATATGTTGAGTACCACTTTGCTATGTTTACTCTATGCTCATAAACAAACAATTGTTTTCAATGCAATATTATTCATGATCTTTTGTTTGAGTTACTCTTCATGTTACAACATAGTTGCTAAGTTTTATTGTTAGAATTATATCTATCATTTCTATGTTTAAGTACTTTGATTGCAGCTCACAATGCTTTTACAATAACTTGATCAAGATTGTGTTGGCTTCATGTCACCTCAAAAAATATTTTTGTTATCACTTACATACTCGAGGACGAGCGGGAGTTAAGCTTGGAGATGCTTGATACGTCTCAAACGTATCTATAATTTTTGATGCTCCATGCTTGTTTTACACCAATTCATATATGTTTTGCTCATACTTCGTTGCACTTTTATACATCTTGACACTAACCTATTAACAAGATGCCACAGTGCCAGTTCCCTGTTTTCTGCTGTTTTGTATTTCAGAAAAGTTGTACAGGAAATATTCTCGGAATTGAACGAAACAAAAGCCAAAGTTAATATTTTATCGTAACGAAGACAGAGTCCAAATGGGAGACGAAGAGGAGGCGCAGGGCGGTCACACCTACCCTACAGGCGGCCTAGCCTTGGCCCACACCTAGGCATGGTGTGGGCCACCCAGGCGGCCACCGACCTCGCCCTTCCGCCTATATAAAGCTCCCAACACAAAAATCTTAAATCAATCGGCCTCCATCCATGAAAAGTTGCTTAGCTCCATCACCGTCACAGACAAGATCCGCGGGACAGAAGTCTCTGTTCCGGTACCCTGTCGGGATGGGGTGTTGCCCCCGGAGCCATCTCCATCGACTCCACCGCCATCTCCATCGCCGTTGCTGACTCCCATGATGAGGAGGGAGTAGTTCTCCCCCGAGGCCGAGGGCTCTACCGGTAGCTATGTGGTTTATCTCTCTCTCCCATGGTGTGATCTTTATATGATCATGAGCTTTGTAATCTAGATGTCGTTATGCTATTCAAGTGGATTTTACTTATGTGATCTCCGGAGATTCCTTGTCCCACGTGTGTAAAGGTGACAGTGTGTGCACCGTGTGGGTCTCTTAGGCTATATTTTACAGAATACCTGTTCACTGAATTATGATTTGATTTGCATATCTCTATGAAATTAAGGTGTGTTAGTACCTCCTATGATTGCTCAAAGTGACAGCGTGGGGTGTTCATTAGTACTTGGGAATACATCTTTAAGTTTTGCTTTTGCAGCCCTACGCGGTGAATTAGTGCTTGTTATCCAATCAGAGAGTGGTTCAGGGTAGCTTTAGTGAAGTGCTTATATTTATATTTCTTTATAATATCATTGTTGAGAGTAACCACTAGTGAAAATATGATCCCTAGGTCTTGTTTTCAAGCATCGAATCACCATTTATTTACTGTTTTATAGCATGTTTACTTGCTGCCATATTTATTTCAGATTATTATTACCACTTATATTCATCCATATCACTTGCATTTTACTATCTCTTCACCGAACTAGTGCACCTATACACCTGACAAGTGTATTGGGTATGTTGGGGACACAAGAGACTTCTTGTATCGTAATTGCAGGGTTGCTTGAGAGAGATATCTTTGACCTCTACCTCCCTGAGTTCGATAAACTTCGGGTGATCCACTTAAGGGAAACTTGCTGCTGTTCTACAAACCTTTGCACTTGGAGGTCCTACACTATCTACAAGAATAGAAGCGTGCCTAGACATCAATAGCACAAACAGCCAAAAATGCGAAGTAGAGTGTAGTCAGGTCTTTGTGAAAATAGAGCAAAGTATGGACATGGGACGGCGAGAGCTTTAGGAGGTATGTGGACGTATGGAGCGCTTCAACCCAAAAGGTAGAAGGCATGCTAGCTTGAAATAAGAGCAAGCGTACTATGTCATTGACAGTGCGAATGATGCGTTTGGCTTTACCATTTTGAGGAGAAGTGTAGGGGGACGAAAAACGCAGGAGAAAGCCGTGTTGCACGGATAGGTCCTGAAGAGCGCGGTTGTCCAATTCACGCCTGTTGTCCAATGGTATGTGTAAGGGTATTTCACCCTTATCCATTATTTTGGTAACGATGACACCGTGCTAAAGTATTTGGCCTAATATGTTCATAAGGATAATCTCAGGTATTAGGCAATGAGTCGTAAATGGTGTATCAAAGGAACAAGAAGGCTAAAGGAGACCCCCCATTTCAACAACAATCAAAAAGGGGTTATAGGAGAAATCCGGTCACCAGCCCGGTCCAACCGGGCCAGCAACCGGCCAGTCCGGCGTGCTGGCCGGTCAACCAGGCGGCAACCGGGCTCCAAAGGAGGAGCCAGCAGATCCGGTTTGCGCCCGGTCAACCGGGCTCCTGACCGGCGGGTCCGGCGCTCCGTCCGGTCGACCGGGCGGCAACCGGGCGGCAACCGGGGAGCAACCGGAGAAGCGCCAAGACACGCAAAGGAGCCCCGGTCTCTGATCCGGTCTGACCGGCCTCACGACCGGGCTGTCCGGTCTGAGGCCCGGTCAACCGGGTTTGTCGAGGAAAAATGCTGAGGTAGCAAGTGGCAACGGCCAGATTTTGAAGAACACTATAAATACCTCTTCTTCTACCTTGGAAGGGTTAGGCAACATACTACAAGCTGTTCTTGAGCTCTCTCTCTCTTACTCCATTGTTAGAAACACCAAAAGCCTCCGATCTCCCTCCTCCTCCACCCAAACTCAAATCCCTCCGGGGAATCACTAGAGGAGGACCCGATCTACTGTTCTACCAAGCCAAATCTCATTCCCCCTTGTATTCATCGAGAAGCTTGCTTCCTAGGGTTCCTTGGAAACCCTAGGTGGGCAAGAGGAGTCCGGAAGCATCCGGGCTGTGGATTTGCTCCGGGCAAGATTGTGAAGGTTTGGAGGCTACCTCAAAGTCTACCACAAGTGAGTGAGCTATTCCTTCGTGGGATAGGCTCCGGAGAATAGGGTGAGCCTTCGTGGCGTGGGGAATCCTTCGTGGGACCTCCACCCCTCCAAACGTGACGTACCTTGTTGCAAAGCAAGGGAACACGGGAATACATCCTCGTCTCCGCGTGCTATCGGTTATCTCTAACCGAACTCCTTACTTGTGATTTAAACTACCTGAGAGAGCCTTCGTGCTCGAGATAGTTGTATCTTCATATAGGTTGCTTCACCTAGTTTGCATTAGGCTCATCTTTATATTCCGCAAAGCCTAATATTGCAAAGAAAGAATTAAAATTTGTAGAAACCTATTCACCCCCCCTCTAGGTTTACCATCTCTATACTTTCAATTGGTATCAGAGCCTGGACTCTTATTAAGGGCTTCACCTCCTTAAGAGTGAGATGGAAAAACTATTCGAGGGTCTAGATGAAAACTCTAACCTTTCGGTTAAAGAGATGAAATCTAGATTCTTGGCATATGATGCCGAGAAGAAGAAAAAGGAGGATGAGCTACAAAGCCAAATGGCAGAAATGTCTACCATGCTTAAGAAATTGACTAGTGGGCCTCCTAGTACGGCTTCGGCCTCACTAGAGAGCTATCGCGAAGTCAACCATGAATATCCCAAAAACACTTCACCCATGCCTCATATAAACCATAGTGGGAATGTTCCCCATTTTGATGGAACTCACTTTCCTTTTTGGAAATCTTCTATGGAGTCTCATATTCGCAGCTGCAGCGTGGAGTTGTGGGAGATCATTGTTCATGGATACCGGGATCCACAAGATCCCATTCGGTTGACCTCCACCGAATTCTACAACCGTCAACTCAACGCCTCCGCTCGTGACAAGATTAGGAGTGGCATCAACCGCAAGCTCCTTGATCAAGTCAATGACATAGAGTCCGCTAAAGAGTTGTGGGATCGAATTGTAGTACTCCAAGAGGGAACCGATTTGATCCAATCCGCTCTTTATGAGACCGCAAAGCAAGAGGCTCATCAATTCATGATTCGAGAAGGAGAGTCCATGGCCGATGCTTATGCAAGACTTGGTGCTCTTAGAGTAAGGGTCAAGGGACTCGGTGTTGAGAAGTACAATGATGGCTTCGAGATGAATTAACAATTCATAAAGTCCAAGGTGATTGCTATGATTGCCGTCAAACAAGAAGACACCAACCTTGCACTCAACTTACAAATCATGACCAAGAGTGCCGACCTCAACTCCGATGATCTAGTCTCCTATGTGGCCGCCAATGAAAACATGGCCAAAGCGGGAAAGAGGCTCATGGCAATGAACCGTGTTGATGAAGCCTCATACAACCATGAAGCGCCACGCAATCTTGCTCTCAAGGCTAGGGCCGATCATGGAGGAGAGGAAGACTATGAGATTGAAGAAGAGGAAGAGATGACCTCAACTAGTGACATGGCTACCGACTTTGCTTTCTTTGCCAAGAAGTACAAGGCTAAGTTCCCTATGCTCCTCAATGACAAGAAGAAGAAGAGAACTTGCTACAATTGTGATGAAGATAGCCACTTTGCAAATGAGTGCCCTTATGAGAAAAGGGTGGACAAGCCAAGATTCATCAAAGGGGTCAAGCCAAGATTGAAGCCAAACCCAATCAATGACCGATACAAGAAGAACAAGGGAAGAGCCTTTGTTGGGGCCGAGTACTTGTCCGATGATGAAGAGGAAGATGCGGAGAAGGAGGCCGGGGTGGCCGGTTTGGCTTTCTCTAAGCCCGGGTCACTCTTTACATATGACTACTCCAAGGACTACTCCACGGAGAATGATGTTGGATCCTCCTTCATGGCAAGGATAACTCAAGATGAGGACTCCGATGACTCTACCTCATCTACAACCATTGGCTCTTGTCTTATGGCAAGGGAAACCAAGGTAATGGAACCTCCACCTTCCCTATCTAGTGTTCTAGATGATGAGAACGAAGATCAAGATGAATTAATTGTGCTTAAGGAACTCTATGATGTTAGATGCACCCTTCGTGGTGAAGCTCTTGTCAAGTTTGATTTCTTGATGGACTCACTCAAAGAAAAGGATGAGTCCATTGAGGAATTAGAATATCAATTGAATGAGAAGGAACGGAGATTCAATCTCCTAAGACAAGAGCTAAAAACCGAAAGGTGCATATCTCAAGGCCTTAAGCAAAAAATTGAAACTTATGAACTTGATAAAGTTAAGGACCTAGAAACTATTGATAGGGCTCAATTATTGACCCAAGAGCTCAATGCCTCAAAGGAGGAGCTTGAAGTTGCTCATGCTTCTCTCACTAGGGATCTTGACCACCTTGAAAGAGCTAACAAGCTTGTCAAGGATGAGCTCAAGAAACTTGGAGAGAACCATGATCTACTTCAAGAATCCTACAAAAAGGCTCTTGGATCAATGAAGGATCCCATTGATGTTGAAAAGCTTGCTTGTTCCTCCATTTCCTTTACTAGTGAGCATGCTAAACTTGTTGAGGAACATATTCGTTTACAAGAGGAACTTTCTTTGCATGTTGAGACCAATGCATATCTTGAGTCCTTGGTGACCAAATATGGTCTTGACTATCATCCTAATGAATCTTCTTGTGAGCAAGCATCTATTCTTGAGGAAAATGTTAGGCTAACAAAGGAACTTGCAAAGTTCACCACCGCCAAGAACAAGATGGGATTGGATGACCTCTTGAGTAAGCAAAGGTCAAACAATCAAAAGTATGGACTTGGATATGCTCCCAAGTCCCACGAGAAGAACAACTACAAGAAGGAGAAACCCGCTCAAGATAAGAACAAGAAGGTCACTAACAATGGCAAAGCCTCAAAGGGCAAAGCCACTAGTGGTGACCGCACGGGGCCAAACGATCACTATGCATTATTTGTTGATTATTATGGTGATGTCTATGCTAACTATGTTGGCCCTCCTAATGGCTATGCTTATAGAGAGTACTCAATTTGGGTACCAAAAGATATTGTTGCCATTGCAAAGGAACCCATTAATCGATGGGTTCCTAAATCCTCTACTTGATTTTGTAGGGGTATTCCTCCGGTGGTCCAAAATGGGTGTTTGATAGTGGATGCACCAATCATATGACCGGAGGAAAAGGTGTGCTTGATCAATTCATTGAAGATATCAACAAGAAGTCAAGCATTACCTTTGGTGACAACTCAAAGGGAAAGGTACTTGGGTATGGCAAGGTAGCAATCTCTAAGGACTTGTGCCTTGAGACGGTTATGCTTGTTGAACACCTTGGCTATAACTTACTTTCTATATATCATCTTGCCGATGCCGGTTACAATTCATATTTCACTAAATATTATGTGCAAGTCTTTAGGAGTGACAATCTCAAATTGGTCCTTGTTGGAGATGTGGAGAACAACCTTTACGTGGTTGACCTCTCGAAAGAGAGCCCCTCCTTCTCCACATGTCTAATGGCGGCCAAGCATGACGAAGGTTGGTTGTGGCATCGCCGCCTTGGTCATGTTAACATGAGGAATCTTAAACAACTCCTAAAGGGTGAGCATATTGTGGGACTAACCGGCGTTTCTTTTGAGAAAGATCGTGTTTGTAGTGCATGTGTAGCCGGAAAGCAACTCAAGAAGAAGCATCCCATCAAGAGTATTGTTACCACATCTAGGCCTTTGGAGCTCCTTCATTTGGATCTCTTTGGGCCATCACATTATGATACTCTTGGTGGGAGCAAGTATGGACTTGTCATTGTTGATGATTACTCAAGATACTCTTGGGTCTTTCTCCTTAAGTCTAAGGACGAGACCCATAGAGAGTTCATCACCTTCGCCAAGAAAGCTCAACGTATGTATGAATCCGAGATCAAGGCAATTAGGACCGACAATGGCACCGAGTTCAAGAACTACACTATGCAAGAGTTTGTTGATGATGAGGGCATCAAGCATGAGTTTTCGGCGCCATACACCCCTCAACAAAACGGTGTTGTTGAAAAGAAGAACCGGACTATCATTGAGATGGCAAGAACCATGTTGAGTGAATTCAACTCACCCCACAACTTTTGGGGAGAAGCCATCTCTACGGCTGTCCACTACTCCAACCGGCTCTTCCTCCGTCCCCTCCACAACAAAACCCCATACGAGCTCCTTACCGGTAACAAGCCTAATGTCATGTATATTCGTGTCTTTGGATGCAAATGCCTTGTTAAGAACAACAAAGGAAAGCTCGGTAAATTTGAAACTAGAACCATAGAGGGTATATTTGTTGGATATGCGGAGAACTCTCACGCCTATAGATACTACAACCGGTCCTCCGGGACTATTGAAGTATCTTGTGACGTGGTGTTCTTGGAGGATAATGGCTCCCAAGTGGAGCAAGTTGTTCCATGTGTTGCAGGTAATGATGATGATCCATCTAGTGCCATCAAGCATATGGGCATTGGACACATCCGGCCCATGGAGGTTCATAATGATGATCAAGATGATGGAGTAGATGTTTCAAGCACGCCACAAGTGGAGCCTAGCTCAACTCAAGCCGAACCATCAAGTGCAACTCAAGAACCATCCTCTACTCAAGATGAGTCTCAATCCGAAGAACAAGAAGCAGATCCTCATTCCATGGAGCAAGATCATGATGACGATCAAGAAACATCCTCAACTCATGATCAAGCTCAAGTGGTCCCTCATGATCAAGTACTAGCAATAGATGAATTCATTGATCATGAAGGAACCGTTCGGAAGATCAAGGCCGCTACAAGGGCAAGTGACATGAAAGTGGATCAAGTCCTTGGTAGCATCTCAAGAGGAGTGGTAACTCGTAGACACCATGCATTACTTATCACCTATTGTCAACATCATGCTTTTGTGTCTAGTTTTGAACCACTTAAGGTACATGAAGCCTTGGTCGATCCGGATTGGGTAATTGCCATGCAAGAAGAATTGGAGTGTTTCACTCGTAATGAAGTATGGTCTCTAGTTGAGAGACCCAAGGATCATCGCATCAATGTCATTGGGACCAAATGGGTATTCAAGAACAAGCAAGATGAGAATGGCATTGTTATACGAAACAAAGCAAGGTTAGTGGCGCAAGGGTTTGCCCAAATAGAAGGTATGGATTTTGAGGATACCTTTGCGCCGGTAGCCCGTCTTGAAGCTATTCGTCTTTTGCTTGCATTTGCATCTTTCCACAATTTCAAATTATATCAAATGGATGTGAAAAGTGCATTTTTGAATGGTCCCCTAAAAGAAACCGCATATGTGGCTCAACCCCCGGGTTTCGAAGACCCATGCCGACCCAACCACGTGTATTTACTCCATAAGGCACTCTACGGTCTCAAGCAAGCTCCACGTGCTTGGTATGAGTTCCTTAGGGATTTCTTACTACATGATGGGTTTTGCATGGGTACGGTCGATTCCACCCTTTTCACCAAGAGGGTTAAAGGGGGTGGCCTCTTTATATGTCAAATATATGTTGATGATATTATCTTTGGTGGAACTAACCCCAATCATAACAAAGCTTTTGAGCTATTGATGACTAGGAAATTTGAGATGTCCATGATGGGAGAGTTGAAGTTCTTTCTAGGCTTCCAAGTGAGGCAACTTGCAAAAGGCACCTTCATCTCTCAAGAAAAGTATGTGAAGGACATGCTCAAGAAATTCAACATGACCAATGCGAGTCCAATGAAGACACCCATGCCCGTAAAGGGGAAACTTGGTTCATGTGACAGTGAGAAGGATGTGGACATAAAGGTATACCGCTCCATGATAGGATCCTTGCTCTACCTTTGTGCCTCTAGGCCGGATATCATGCTAAGTGTAGGGATGTGTGCTCGTTTTCAATCCGCTCCCAAGGAGAGCCATTTAGTGGCGGTCAAACGGATACTAAGATACCTTGTTCTCACTCCTACTCTCGGGCTATGGTATCCAAAGGGGTCAACCTTTGAACTCATTGGCTATTCGGATTCCGATTGGGCCGGTGATAAGGTTGATCGGAAGTCTACCTCCGGGGCTTGCCAATTTATTGGCCGGTCATTGGTGAGTTGGTCATCCAAGAAACAAAACTCCACCGCCCTATCCACCGCCGAAGCCGAATACATATCCGCGGCATCTTGTTGCACTCAATTGTTATGGATGAAGCAAACCTTGAAAGACTATGGTGTGTCTCTTGGTACGGTGCCTCTTCTTTGTGACAATGAAAGTGCAATAAAGATCGCCAATAACCCGGTTCAACATTGTCGCACCAAACATATTGACATTCGCCATCACTTCCTACGTGATCATGTTGCCAATAAGGATATTGATCTCACTCATGTGGGAACAACCTACCAATTGGCGGATATTTTCACTAAGCCTTTGGATGAAGCCCGCTTTGTTAACTTGAGAGGAGAACTTGGTATTCTTGATCCTAAAAACTTGGATTGATTAACTTCTTGCACTATATTCTTGCATTTATCTTGCTATCTAGCTTAGAGGCATAGCACATATGGGGATAGTCATCTTACCATGTCTTGGTATGATGCATACCTATGTGTGCAACATAAATAGACCCAATGTCATTATATGGACCCAAGCATGTCTCTTCGCGGTCACATGACATTTGTGCTTTCACATAGGGGGAGTAATCCCCCGCCCCTCATTGAGCCTTCATTACAAATTGATTTGACTATATAAGGCCCAATGATCTTATTGTGAGCATCATTTCCAAAATGACTTATGATTCTTGATATACACTTCGAATCATGCCCATTGTTGCTATTCACATCTTGTTTGGATTTTCTCTCCAATGGGTATGCCTAGAGAACTTTGTGTTTCCAACCCCTTGTCTATGCTCATCTCATCATCATCTATCTATCTATATGTACATGTCATCATTTGAGCACTCACGCACATTTACACAAAGCATAGGGGCAAAAACGAGGCAAAATTAGACAATTCTGGGCTGGCCGGTTCCTGGCCCGGTTGGACCGGGTCCCTGACCGGATGGTCCGGTTGACCGGGCGGCAACCGGGGTCTGGGCCGGGTAAGCCGGTCACCAGCCCGGTCTGACCGGACTCCTGACCGGTCGCGCGCCTACTATATATTGGGGAAGGGATACCCCTTGGGGTCATCTTCCCCATTGTTCCCCAATCTCCAACCTCCATGGCCGGCGCCCCAACCATCTCCACCACAGCCTAGGCCCTTCCCACCGCTAGTTCCTCCCCAAACTTCACCCAACCATAGATCGGGGTCTCTCAAGCTTCTTCACCGAAGGATTTGGTCCTTCTCAAGCTCGTTTGGGAGATCTTGAGGATTTGGCCCTCAAGCCCTCTTCACGTGTTCTTCTTGCTCACTTGGGCAATCAAGGACAATGTCATCGGGTAAATCTCCCTTCTATTCCCTCTCCTTCTTGCTTTCCCTCTCCCATTGCCACATGTTGAGGAAAGTTGAGAAAACTTAGGGTTAGGGTTAGGGTTTGTAAAGTCCTCATGCTTTTAGAGTGTCTCACACCACAATGCACTTCTCCACTATATTGCTATAGTCTATATTCAAGTTTATGAGCTTTTGCATGGTTTTGTGGTAGAAAATCTGGGCACAACATCACAACTCGACAGACCCGGTCACCCGCCCGGTCGACCGGCCACTCAACCGGCTGGCCCGGTGCATGGCCCGGTCAACCGGGCGCAAACCGGCCTGTCCGGTCTGCTGCCCGGTCTGACCGGCCTCTGCGCTGGGTTGCCCAGTTTTCGCACAATTTCATCACTACACTTGGATATATGCTATGCTCTTTTGGTTTCTCTCTTACTGATGACATGTACACTTACCCCACTGCTATCCTTGCTCTATTTTCTCATTCACAGATAGTTGGAATGGTGAGCCACCACGTGGCGGTGTTGCCAAGCGAGGAAGGACGGCTGATCCTCCCCGCCGTTCTAGTAGTCGTGCACCCCCTCAAGCTCATCAAGGTACTGACATTGGCAGCTCAGCTCGGGGTAGAACCAAGTCTGTTGCTACCAAGCACAAGGATAAGAATGTTGCCCAAGAGGATGATGAGATAGTGCCAACCATCAATGTTGGGGCTGCAAACCGTCTTGAGTGGCAGGAATGGAGGACAGTGAATCCGTATCGTTTTGAGAAGCCAACTTACACTCGTGCGGACAAGGCCTTCTGGACCAACACACAAGCAGCCCTCTGGGAGGGTTTCTATGATTCTCATGAGTATATGAAGCATGGTAATATTGTATCACCCAAGGCCATCAATCCTGACGAGCTTGTCTTGCATGAAGCCACAAAGTACCATTTTGTGGTTCAAACCTTGAAGAATCTGGGATTGTATGACCTTGTGTGCCTCAAGCCTGATGATACCCAAGATGATCCTACCTTTTGTCCCCTCCTTGTCCGTCAGTTTCACTGCACAGTCTTCTTCCATGATGATGAGGACCGCACCCTCACCTGGATGACCGGCAAGACGAAGTACTCATGCTCCTACTCTCAGTTCCGTGCAGCCATGGGTTGTGGTGATGATAGTAATCCAGGGTACAAGATTCATTCACGGTCCAGGCTTACTAGGGGTGACATCTCTTTCTGCTATCCTGCGAACCCTTCGCCTGGACCTCCCACTATCTCTGGGATGTACTACTCCTATCTGGTACTTGCCAAGCTGTTCCGTGAGAACCTCATCAGCAAGTTTGGCGACCACAGTGAAGTCCGGAACTATCACCACAACTTGATGTACTATTGTCATCCTGACAGGGTAAGGAAGATTGATGGCTGTGATCTTATCTACTGTGAACTGAGGAGAGCAATTATGGACCGCATGACTCCCAACTACGCCCAGTATGTTCAGCAGCTCATCAACTACATTGTTCCCGCTCCTCGGAACGTTATTGGTGAAAAAGTCATCATGGACCCATTCAGGTTCCCCATTCAGGAGGCCACTCGTCCAGACGTTCCCTCCATGACGCCCACCACTGAGCGCCGTTCCAAGGCACACCATGATCATGATGCTAGCTCTAGTCACTCTCAGCGCTCCCAGCATGGGGCCGCTCGATTCTTCACATGCATGTTCCAAATGTGCAAGAACAGCAATGATGTTGCACATCAGACCCTTTCTATGACCCAGGAGACACGGAGGCGCCAGAATGAATTCATGGCCTCAAGGAACCACCCTGTTCCTCCTCCTGGACCTGAGATGGAGCCTGTGGTCGCACCTCAGTGGGAGATGCCTCTTCTTACCGATGAGATGCTCCAGAACTTCGACTTCTCCGTGTACGCTCATGGTGCTCTTCCTACTAGGACTGCTCGTGCTCCCACTCCTACTGCTGATGATGCTGATGATAATGCGGGTGATGATAATGCGGGTGATGATGATGCGGGTGATGATGATGCACGCGAGAGCTCCTCCTCGCTTGGGTTTGGTCACTACTGATGGGTGCGATAGCATCTCTCCTCTTTTCTTCGCCTTTTTGGTGTTCCGATGCCAAAGGGGGAGAAGAGAGTAGAGTCTAGACCACGGGGTTCTTTGATTGCCACAAGCCATGGGAGTTGCTTTATTTGGATTTTATATGGCTTGTGCTTGTTTACTTTGAGTTTTTTCAAGAACCATTTGCTATTTCCAATAATTCGTGTATGGATGTGTATGGACGACTATTATGTGTGCTACTCTATGTTAGGATGATTATGTGTGCTATGCTTATATATCTTGATATGCACATCTCCATACCATGCTTGTTTCCTAAAAGATATTGGGGGAGCTTCTAATGTTTCACAAATGGTGCACTTTGCATTCAAACGCAAATTCTCCAAGTGCACACATTATGGGGGAGCTTTCGTAATATCTTATATGGAATCAAGATTTAGAGCTTATCATAATATCTATTTGTGACTCTAGCTTGGTTTGTCATCGTATACCAAAAAGGGGGAGATTGTAAGGGTATTTCACCCTTATCCATTATTTTGGTAATGATGACACCGTGCTAAAGTATTTGGCCTAATATGTTCATAAGGATAATCTCAGGTATTAGGCAATGAGGCGTAAATGGTGTATCAAAGGAACAAGAAGGCTAAAGGAGACCCCCCATTTCAACAACAATCAAAAAGGGGTTACAGGAGAAATCCGGTCACCAGCCCGGTCCAACCGGGCCAAGAACCGCCAGTCCGGCGTGCTGGCCGGTCAACCGGGCGGCAACCGGGCTCCAAAGGAGGAGCCAGCAGATCCGGTTTGCGCCCGGTCAACCGGGCTCCTGACCGGCAGGTCCGGCGCTCCGTCCGGTCGACCGGGCGGCAACCGGGCGGCAACCGGGGAGCAACCGGAGAAGCGCCAAGACACGCAAAGGAGCCCCGGTCTCTGATCCGGTCTGACCGGCCCCACGACCGGGCTGTCCGGTCTGAGGCCCGGTCAACCGGGTTTGTCGAGGAAAAATGCTGAGGTGGCAAGTGGCAACGGCCAGATTTTGAAGAACACTATAAATACCTCTTCTTCTACCTTGGAAGGGTTAGGCAACATACTACAAGCTGTTCTTGAGCTCTCTCTCTCTTACTCCATTGTTAGAAACACCAAAAGCCTCCGATCTCCCTCCTCCTCCACCCAAACTCAAATCCCTCAGGGGCATCACTAGAGGAGTACACGATCTCATGTTCTAAAAAGCCAAATCTCATTCCCCCTTGTATTCATCGAGAAGCTTGCTTCCTAGGGTTCCTTGGAAACCCTAGGTGGGCAAGAGGAGTCCGGAAGCATCCGGGCTGTGGATTTGCTCCGGGCAAGATTGTGAAGGTTTGGAGGCTACCTCAAAGTCTACCACAAGTGAGTGAGCTATTCCTTCGTGGAATAGGCTCCGGAGAATAGGGTGAGCCTTCGTGGCGTGGGGAATCCTTCGTGGGACCTCCACCCCTCCAAACGTGACGTACCTTGTTGCAAAGCAAGGGAACACGGGAATACATCCTCGTCTCCGCGTGCTATCGGTTATCTCTAACCGAACTCCTTACTTGTGATTTAAACTGCCTGAGAGAGCCTTCGTGCTCGAGATAGTTGTATCTTCATATAGGTTGCTTCACCTAGTTTGCATTAGGCTCATCTTTATATTCCGCAAAGCCTAATATTGCAAAGAAAGAATTAAAATTTGTAGAAACCTATTCACCCCCCCTCTAGGTTTACCATCTCTATACTTTCAATTGGTATCAGAGCCTGGACTCTTATTAAGGGCTTCACCTCCTTAAGAGTGAGATGGAAAAACTATTCGAGGGTCTAGATGAAAACTCTAACCTTTCGGTTAAAGAGATGAAATCTAGATTCTTGGCATATGATGCCGAGAAGAAGAAAAAGGAGGATGAGCTACAAAGCCAAATGGCAGAAATGTCTACCATGCTTAAGAAATTGACTAGTGGGCCTCCTAGTACGGCTTCGGCCTCACTAGAGAGCTATCGCGAAGTCAACCATGAATATCCCAAAAACACTTCACCCATGCCTCATATAAACCATAGTGGGAATGTTCCCCATTTTGATGGAACTCACTTTCCTTTTTGGAAATCTTCTATGGAGTCTCATATTCGCAGCTGCAGCGTGGAGTTGTGGGAGATCATTGTTCATGGATACCGGGATCCACAAGATCCCATTCGGTTGACCTCCACCGAATTCTACAACCGTCAACTCAACGCCTCCGCCCGTGACAAGATTAGGAGTGGCATCAACCGCAAGCTCCTTGATCAAGTCAATGACATAGAGTCCGCTAAAGAGTTGTGGGATCGAATTGTAGTACTCCAAGAGGGAACCGATTTGATCCAATCCGCTCTTTATGAGACCGCAAAGCAAGAGGCTCATCAATTCATGATTCGAGAAGAAGAGTCCATGGCCGATGCTTATGCAAGACTTGGTGCTCTTAGAGTAAGGGTCAAGGGACTCGGTGTTGAGAAGTACAATGATGGCTTTGAGATGAATGAACAATTCATAAAGTCCAAGGTCATTGCTATGATTGCCGTCAAACAAGAAGACACCAACCTTGCACTCAACTTACAAATCATGACCAAGAGTGCCGACCTCAACTCCGATGATCTAGTCTCCTATGTGGCCGCCAATGAAAACATGGCCAAAGCGGGAAAGAGGCTCATGGCAATGAACCGTGTTGATGAAGCCTCATACAACCATGAAGCGCCACGCAATCTTGCTCTCAAGGCTAGGGCCGATCATGGAGGAGAGGAAGACTATGAGATTGAAGAAGAGGAAGAGATGACCTCAACTAGTGACATGGCTACCGACTTTGCTTTCTTTGCCAAGAAGTACAAGGCTAAGTTCCCTATGCTCCTCAATGACAAGAAGAAGAAGAGAACTTGCTACAATTGTGATGAAGATAGCCACTTTGCAAATGAGTGCCCTTATGAGAAAAGGGTGGACAAGCCAAGATTCATCAAAGGGGGCCAAGATTGAAGCCAAACCCAATCAATGACCGATACAAGAAGAACAAGGGAAGAGCCTTTGTTGGGGCCGAGTACTTGTCCGATGATGAAGAGGAAGATGAGGAGAAGGAGGCCGGGGTGGCCGGTTTGGCTTTCTCTAAGCCCGGGTCACTCTTTACATATGACTACTCCAAGGACTACTCCACGGAGAATGATGTTGGATCCTCCTTCATGGAAAGGATAACTCAAGATGAGGACTCCGATGACTCTACCTCATCTACAACCATTGGCTCTTGTCTTATGGCAAGGGAAACCAAGGTAATGGAACCTCCACCTTCCCTATCTAGTGTTCTAGATGATGAGAACGAAGATCAAGATGAATTAATTGTGCTTAAGGAACTCTATGATGTTAGATGCACCCTTCGTGGTGAAGCTCTTGTCAAGTTTGATTTCTTGATGGACTCACTCAAAGAAAAGGATGAGTCCATTGAGGAATTAGAATATCAATTGAATGAGAAGGAACGGAGATTCAATCTCCTAAGACAAGAGCTAAAAACCGAAAGGTGCATATCTCAAGGCCTTAAGCAACAAATTGAAACTTATGAACTTGATAAAGTTAAGGACCTAGAAACTATTGATAGGGCTCAATTATTGACCCAAGAGCTCAATGCCTCAAAGGAGGAGCTTGAAGTTGCTCATGCTTCTCTCACTAGGGATCTTGACCACCTTGAAAGAGCTAACAAGCTTGTCAAGGATGAGCTCAAGAAACTTGGAGAGAACCATGATCTACTTCAAGAATCCTACAAAAAGGCTCTTGGATCAATGAAGGATCCCATTGATGTTGAAAAGCTTGCTTGTTCCTCCATTTCCTTTACTAGTGAGCATGCTAAACTTGTTGAGGAACATATTCGTTTACAAGAGGAACTTTCTTTGCATGTTGAGACCAATGCATATCTTGAGTCCTTGGTGACCAAATATGGTCTTGACTATCATCCTAATGAATCTTCTTGTGAGCAAGCATCTATTCTTGAGGAAAATGTTAGGCTAACAAAGGAACTTGCAAAGTTCACCACCGCCAAGAACAAGATGGGATTGGATGACCTCTTGAGTAAGCAAAGGTCAAACAATCAAAAGTATGGACTTGGATATGCTCCCAAGTCCCACAAGAAGAACAACTACAAGAAGGAGAAACCCGCTCAAGATAAGAACAAGAAGGTCACTAACAATGGCAAAGCCTCAAAGGGCAAAGCCACTAGTGGTGACCGCACGGGGCCAAACGATCACTATGCATTATTTGTTGATTATTATGGTGATGTCTATGCTAACTATGTTGGCCCTCCTAATGGCTATGCTTATAGAGAGTACTCAATTTGGGTACCAAAAGATATTGTTGCCATTGCAAAGGAACCCATTAATCGATGGGTTCCTAAATCCTCTACTTGATTTTGTAGGGGTATTCCTCCGGTGGTCCAAAATGGGTGTTTGATAGTGGATGCACCAATCATATGACCGGAGGAAAAGGTGTGCTTGATCAATTCATTGAAGATATCAACAAGAAGTCAAGCATTACCTTTGGTGACAACTCAAAGGGAAAGGTACTTGGGTATGGCAAGGTAGCAATCTCTAAGGACTTGTGCCTTGAGACGGTTATGCTTGTTAAACACCTTGGCTATAACTTACTTTCTATATATCATCTTGCCGATGCCGGTTACAATTCATATTTCACTAAATATTATGTGCAAGTCTTTAGGAGTGACAATCTCAAATTGGTCTTTGTTGGAGATGTGGAGAACAACCTTTACGTGGTTGACCTCTCGAAAGAGAGCCCCTCCTTCTCCACATGTCTAATGGCGGCCAAGCATGACGAAGGTTGGTTGTGGCATCGCCGCCTTGGTCATGTTAACATGAGGAATCTTAAACAACTCCTAAAGGGTGAGCATATTGTGGGACTAACCGACGTTTCTTTTGAGAAAGATCGTGTTTGTAGTGCATGTGTAGCCGGAAAGCAACTCAAGAAGAAGCATCCCATCAAGAGTATTGTTACCACATCTAGGCCTTTGGAGCTCCTTCATTTGGATCTCTTTGGGCCATCACATTATGATACTCTTGGTGGGAGCAAGTATGGACTTGTCATTGTTGATGATTACTCAAGATACTCTTGGGTCTTTCTCCTTAAGTCTAAGGACGAGACCCATAGAGAGTTCATCACCTTCGCCAAGAAAGCTCAACGTATGTATGAATCCGAGATCAAGGCAATTAGGACCGACAATGGCACCGAGTTCAAGAACTACACTATGCAAGAGTTTGTTGATGATGAGGGCATCAAGCATGAGTTTTCGGCGCCATACACCCCTCAACAAAATGGTGTTGTTGAAAGGAAGAACCGGACTATCATTGAGATGGCAAGAACCATGTTGAGTGAATTCAACTCACCCCACAACTTTTGGGGAGAAGCCATCTCTACGGCCGTCCACTACTCCAACCGGCTCTTCCTCCGTCCCCTCCACAACAAAACCCCATACGAGCTCCTTACCGGTAACAAGCCTAATGTCATGTATATTCGTGTCTTTGGATGCAAATGCCTTGTTAAGAACAACAAAGGAAAGCTCGGTAAATTTGAAACTAGAACCATAGAGGGTATATTTGTTGGATATGCGGAGAACTCTCACGCCTATAGATACTACAACCGGTCCTCCGGGACTATTGAAGTATCTTGTGACGTGGTGTTCTTGGAGGATAATGGCTCCCAAGTGGAGCAAGTTGTTCCATGTGTTGCAGGTAATGATGATGATCCATCTAGTGCCATCAAGCATATGGGCATTGGACACATCCGGCCCATGGAGGTTCATAATGATGATCAAGATGATGGAGTAGATGTTTCAAGCACGCCACAAGTGGAGCCTAGCTCAACTCAAGCCGAACCATCAAGTGCAACTCAAGAACCATCCTCTACTCAAGATGAGTCTCAATCCGAAGAACAAGAAGCAGATCCTCATTCCATGGAGCAAGATCATGATGACGATCAAGAAACATCCTCAACTCATGATCAAGCTCAAGTGGTCCCTCATGATCAAGTACTAGCAATAGATGAATTCATTGATCATGAAGGAACCGTTCGGAAGATCAAGGCCACTACAAGGGCAAGTGACATGAAAGTGGATCAAGTCCTTGGTAGCATCTCAAGAGGAGTGGTAACTCGTAGACACCATGCATTACTTATCACCTATTGTCAACATCATGCTTTTGTGTCTAGTTTTGAACCACTTAAGGTACATGAAGCCTTGGTCGATCCAGATTGGGTAATTGCCATGCAAGAAGAATTGGAGTGTTTCACTCGTAATGAAGTATGGTCTCTAGTTGAGAGACCCAAGGATCATCGCATCAATGTCATTGGGACCAAATGGGTATTCAAGAACAAGCAAGATGAGAATGGCATTGTTATACGAAACAAAGCAAGGTTAGTGGCGCAAGGGTTTGCCCAAATAGAAGGTATGGATTTTGAGGATACCTTTGCGCCGTAGTCTGCCTTGAAGCTATTCGTCTTTTGCTTGCATTTGCATCTTTCCACAATTTCAAATTATATCAAATGGATGTGAAAAGTGCATTTTTGAATGGTCCCCTAAAAGAAACCGCATATGTGGCTCAACCCCCGGGTTTCGAAGACCCATGCCGACCCAACCACGTGTATTTACTCCATAAGGCACTCTACGGTCTCAAGCAAGCTCCACGTGCTTGGTATGAGTTCCTTAGGGATTTCTTACTACATGATGGGTTTTGCATGGGTACGGTCGATTCCACCCTTTTCACCAAGAGGGTTAAAGGGGGTGGCCTCTTTATATGTCAAATATATGTTGATGATATTATCTTTGGTGGAACTAACCCCAATCATAACAAAGCTTTTGAGCTATTGATGACTAGGAAATTTGAGATGTCCATGATGGGAGAGTTGAAGTTCTTTCTAGGCTTCCAAGTGAGGCAACTTGCAAAAGGCACCTTCATCTCTCAAGAAAAGTATTTGAAGGACATGCTCAAGAAATTCAACATGACCAATGCGAGTCCAATGAAGACACCCATGCCCGTAAAGGGGAAACTTGGTTCATGTGACGGTGAGAAGGATGTGGACATAAAGGTATACCGCTCCATGATAGGATCCTTGCTCTACCTTTGTGCCTCTAGGCCGGATATCATGCTAAGTGTAGGGATGTGTGCTCGTTTTCAATCCGCTCCCAAGGAGAGCCATTTAGTGGCGGTCAAACGGATACTAAGATACCTTGTTCTCACTCCTACTCTCGGGCTATGGTATCCAAAGGGGTCAACCTTTGAACTCATTGGCTATTCGGATTCCGATTGGGCCGGTGATAAGGTTGATCGGAAGTCTACCTCTAGGGCTTGCCAATTTATTGGCCGGTCATTGGTGAGTTGGTCATCCAAGAAACAAAACTCCACCGCCCTATCCACCGCCGAAGCCGAATACATATCCGCGGCATCTTGTTGCACTCAATTGTTATGGATGAAGCAAACCTTGAAAGACTATGGTGTGTCTCTTGGTACGGTGCCTCTTCTTTGTGAAAATGAAAGTGCAATAAAGATCGCCAATAACCTGGTTCAACATTGTCGCACCAAACATATTGACATTCACCATCACTTCCTACGTGATCATGTTGCCAATAAGGATATTGATCTCACTCATGTGGGAACAACCTACCAATTGGCGGATATTTTCACTAAGCCTTTGGATGAAGCCCGCTTTGTTAACTTGAGAGGAGAACTTGGTATTCTTGATCCTAAAAACTTGGATTGATTAACTTCTTGCACTATATTCTTGCATTTATCTTGCTATCTAGCTTAGAGGCATAGCACATATGGGGATAGTCATCTTACCATGTCTTGGTATGATGCATACCTATGTGTGCAACATAAATAGACCCAATGTCATTATATGGACCCAAGCATGTCTCTTCGCGGTCACATGACATTTGTGCTTTCACATAGGGGGAGTAATCCCCCGCCCCTCATTGAGCCTTCATTACAAATTGATTTGACTATATAAGGCCCAATGATCTTATTGCGAGCATCATTTCCAAAATGACTTATGATTCTTGATATACACTTCGAATCATGCCCATTGTTGCTATTCACATCTTGTTTGGATTTTCTCTCCAATGGGTATGCCTAGAGAACTTTGTGTTTCCAACCCCTTGTCTATGCTCATCTCATCATCATCTATCTATCTATATGTACATGTCATCATTTGAGCACTCACGCACATTTATACAAAGCATAGGGGCAAAAACGAGGCAAAATTAGACAATTCTGGGCTGGCCGGTTCTGGCCGGTTGGACCGGGTCCCTGACCGGATGGTCCGGTTGACCGGGCGGCAACCGGGGTCTGGGCCGGGTCAGCCGGTCACCAGCCCGGTCTGACCGGACTCCTGACCGGTCGCGCGCCTACTATATATTGGGGAAGGGATACCCCTTGGGGTCATCTTCCCCATTGTTCCCCAATCTCCAACCTCCATGGCCGGCGCCCCAACCATCTCCACCACAGCCTAGGCCCTTCCCACCGCTAGTTCCTCCCCAAACTTCACCCAACCATAGATCGGGGTCTCTCAAGCTTCTTCACCGAAGGATTTGGTCCTTCTCAAGCTCGTTTGGGAGATCTTGGGGATTTGGCCCTCAAGCCCTCTTCACGTGTTCTTCTTGCTCACTTGGGCAATCAAGGACAATGTCATCGGGTAAATCTCCCTTCTATTCCCTCTCCTTCTTGCTTTCCCTCTCCCATTGCCACATGTTGAGGAAAGTTGAGAAAACTTAGGGTTAGGGTTAGGGTTTGTAAAGTCCTCATGCTTTTAGAGTGTCTCACACCACAATGCACTTCTCCACTATATTGCTATAGTCTATATTCAAGTTTATGAGCTTTTGCATGGTTTTGTGGTAGAAAATCTGGGCACAACATCACAACTCGACAGACCCGGTCACCCGGTCGGCCAGACGCTCAACCGGCCGGCCGGTGCGTGGCCCGGTCAACCGGCGCAAACCAGCTGTCCTGTCTGCTGCCCGGTCTGGCCACCGGCCTCTGCGCTGGGTTGCCCAGTTTTCGCACAATTTCATCACTACACTTGGATATATGCTATGCTCTTTTGGTTTCTCTCTTACTGATGACATGTACACTTACCTCACGGCTATCCTTGCTCTATTTTCTCATTCACAGATAGTTGGAATGGTGAGCCACCACGTGGCGGTGTTGCCAAGCGAGGAAGGACGGCTGATCCTCCCCGCCGTTCTAGTAGTCGTGCACCCCCTCAAGCTCATCAAGGTACTGACATTGGCAGCTCAGCTCGGGGTAGAACCAAGTCTGTTGCTACCAAGCACAAGGATAAGAATGTTGCCCAAGAGGATGATGAGATAGTGCCAACCATCAATGTTGGGGCTGCAAACCGTCTTGAGTGGCAGGAATGGAGGACAGTGAATCCGTATCGCTTTGAGAAGCCAACTTACACTCGTGCGGACAAGGCCTTCTGGACCAACACACAAGCAGCCCTCTGGGAGGGTTTCTATGATTCTCATGAGTATATGAAGCATGGTAATATTGTATCACCCAAGGCCATCAATCCTGACGAGCTTGTCTTGCATGAAGCCACAAAGTACCGTTTTGTGGTTCAAACCTTGAAGAATCTGGGATTGTATGACCTTGTGTGCCTTAAGCCTGATGATACCCAAGATGATCCTACCTTTTGTCCCCTCCTTGTCCGTCAGTTTCACTGCACAGTCTTCTTCCATGATGATGAGGACCGCACCCTCACCTGGATGACCGGCAAGACGAAGTACTCATGCTCCTACTCTCAGTTCCGTGCAGCCATGGGTTGTGGTGATGACAGTAATCCAGGGTACAAGATTCATTCACGGTCCAGGCTTACTAGGGGTGACATCTCTTTCTGCTATCCTGCGAACCCTTCGCCTGGACCTCCCACTATCTCTGGGATGTACTACTCCTATCTGGTACTTGCCAAGCTGTTCCGTGAGAACCTCATCAGCAAGTCTGGCGACCACAGTGAAGTCCGAAACTATCACCTCAACTTGATGTACTATTGTCATCCTGACAGGGTAAGGAAGATTGATGGCTGTGATCTTATCTACTGTGAACTGAAGAGAGTAATTATGGACCGCATGACTCCCAACTACGCCCAGTATGTTCAGCGGCTCATCAACTACATTGTTCCCGCTCCTCGGAACGTTATTGGTGAAAAAGTCATCATGGACCCATTCAGGTTCCCCATTCAGGAGGCCACTCGTCCAGACGTTCCCTCCATGACGCCCACCACTGAGCGCCGTTCCAAGGCACACCATGATCATGATGCTAGCTCCAGTCACTCTCGGCGCTCCCAGCATGGGGCCGCTCGATTCTTCACATGCATGTTCCAAATGTGCAAGAACAGCAATGATGTTGCACATCAGACCCTTTCTATGACCCAGGAGACACGGAGGCGCCAGAATGAATTCATGGCCTCAAGGAACCACCCTGTTCCTCCTCCTGGACCTGAGATGGAGCCTGTGGTCGCACCTCAGTGGGAGATGCCTCTTCTTACCGATGAGATGCTCCAGAACTTCGACTTCTCCGTGTACGCTCATGGTGCTCTTCCTACTAGGACTGCTCGTGCTCCCACTCCTACTGCTGATGATGCTGATGATAATGCGGGTGATGATAATGCGGGTGATGATGATGCGGGTGATGATGATGCACGCGAGAGCTCCTCCTCGCTTGGGTTTGGTCACTACTGATGGGTGCGATAGCATCTCTCCTCTTTTCTTCGCCTTTTTGGTGTTCCGATGCCAAAGGGGGAGAAGAGAGTAGAGTCTAGACCACGGGGTTCTTTGATTGCCACAAGCCATGGGAGTTGCTTTATTTGGATTTTATATGGCTTGTGCTTGTTTACTTTGAGTTTTTCAAGAACCATTTGCTATTTCCAATAATTCGTGTATGGATGTGTATGGACGACTATTATGTGTGCTACTCTATGTTAGGATGATTATGTGTGCTATGCTTATATATCTTGATATGCACATCTCCATACCATGCTTGTTTCCTAAAAGATATTGGGGGAGCTTCTCATGTTTCACAAATGGTGCACTTTGCATTCAAACGCAAATTCTCCAAGTGCACACATTATGGGGGAGCTTTCGTAATATCTTATATGGAATCAAGGTTTAGAGCTTATCATAATATCTATTTGTGACTCTAGCTCGGTTTGTCATCGTATACCAAAAAGGGGGAGATTGTAAGGGTATTTCACCCTTATCCATTATTTTGGTAACGATGACACCGTGCTAAAGTATTTGGCCTAATATGTTCATAAGGATAATCTCAGGTATTAGGCAATGAGGCGTAAATGGTGTATCAAAGGAACAAGAAGGCTAAAGGAGACCCCCCATTTCAACAACAATCAAAAAGGGGTTACAGGAGAAATCCGGTCACCAGCCCGGTCCAACCGGGCCAGCAACCGGCCAGTCCGGCGTGCTGGCCGGTCAACCGGGCGGCAACCGGGCTCCAAAGGAGGAGCCAGCAGATCCGGTTTTCGCCCGGTCAACCGGGCTCCTGACCGGCGGGTCCGGCGCTCCATCCGGTCGACCGGGCGGCAACCGGGCGGCAACCGGGGAGCAACCGGAGAAGCGCCAAGACACGCAAAGGAGCCCCGGTCTCTGATCCGGTCTGACCGGCCTCACGACCGGGCTGTCCGGTCTGAAGCCCGGTCAACCGGGTTTGTCGAGGAAAAATGCTGAGGTGGCAAGTGGCAACGGCCAGATTTTGAAGAACACTATAAATACCTCTTCTTCTACCTTGGAAGGGTTAGGCAACATACTACAAGCTGTTCTTGAGCTCTCTCTCTCTTACTCCATTGTTAGAAACACCAAAAGCCTCCGATCTCCCTCCTCCTCCACCCAAACTGAAATCCCTCGGGGGAATCACTAGAGGAGGACCCGATCTACTGTTCTACCAAGCCAAATCTCATTCCCCCTTGTATTCATCGAGAAGCTTGCTTCCTAGGGTTCCTTGGAAACCCTAGGTGGGCAAGAGGAGTCCGGAAGCATCCGGGCTATGGATTTGCTCCGGGCAAGATTGTGAAGGTTTGGAGGCTACCTCAAAGTCTACCACAAGTGAGTGAGCTATTCCTTCGTGGGATAGGCTCCGGAGAATAGGGTGAGCCTTCGTGGCGTGGGGAATCCTTCGTGGGACCTCCACCCCTCCAAACGTGACGTACCTTGTTGCAAAGCAAGGGAACACGGGAATACATCCTCGTCTCCGCGTGCTATCGGTTATCTCTAACCGAACTCCTTACTTGTGATTTAAACTGCCTGAGAGAGCCTTCGTGCTCGAGATAGTTGTATCTTCATATAGGTTGCTTCACCTAGTTTGCATTAGGCTCATCTTTATATTCCGCAAAGCCTAATATTGCAAAGAAAGAATTAAAATTTGTAGAAACCTATTCACCCCCCCCCCCCTCTAGGTTTACCATCTCTATACTTTCAGTATGGCCTGAAGCGAGAGAGAAAATTGGGTAGCGACATAAGCACGAAAGTTAGATAAAATTGGGAAAGCTCACATTTCAAGCGGAGCGGATACGTCCATAAATAATGAGTGAAATCATCTAAAATGACAAGAAAATATTTGTAGCCAGAAACGCTCTTGACGGGGAAGTCCACAAATCACAATGTATTAATTCAAAAGGACACTCAATATGTGTGGTAGAAACATAAAAAGGTAAACCAACATGACGTCCGAGTTGACACGCATGATGTAAACTAGGATCCTTGAGCACTTTATTCATGGGGAGCGAGGAGGTGGAGACGAGGCGTCGGAAAGCGTCGAGGCCAGGGGTGACCGAGACACCGATGCCAAAGGGTGGAGTTGGCGGCAACGACGGTGAGGGCGTGCAGCGGGGAGGTGATCGGGTAGAAGTCTCCCGAGCTACTGCACCTAAGAATCACAGCGCCTGTCCTAAGGTCCTTCACAGAAAATCCCCACAGGTCAAACTCAAAAGAACAAAGATTGTCACGAGTGAACGGACGAACATAAATTAAAATTTTCACTATGCACGGAGTAACAAGAACATCGCGAAGAGTAAGGCGACGAGATGAGGAAGAAAGAGATGTATGGCCAGAGTTAGCGACATGAATAGAAGAGCCATCTCCAACCATAATATGTGTGTGTGGAGGAGTAGATGAAAGGGAGGTGAGGTTACCCGCATCCGAAGACATGTGAGCAGAGGCTCCAGTGTCCATGACCCACTCCGAGGGAGCTTGCAGGCTCATGGTGTTGAAGTAGCTCGCGAGGACGGACGGGTCCCAAGTTGCCTGCGCGGGGCGCCGTAGTTGGGGTAGCCGGTGTAGGTGTACGTCGCGGGTGACGGGGTGTACGTCGCAGGCGACGCGGCAGGCATGGCGATGGAGCCATGTGCAGGGTGTGGCGGCAGGCGTGGCGGCAGGCGTGGCCGCGTGGCTACGATCCGAGAAGACATGTGTTGGGGCTGGGGCCGGCCTGGTGGTAGACGGAGCCGCCGTGGCCCTGCATCGGGTACATGTGGATGGCACCCCTCCAGGGATGCTGTGCGCTGGGGAAGACGAGGGGCGGCGGGTTGCTTCTTATTCCCACGGTAGCGGCCCGAGCCATTGCCAAGGGGGGGCGCTATAGGGTGTGGGGCGCCGAAGCCAGGGTGCCCAGCGTGGGGCTGCGGCGGCGGTGGTGCAGGGCCGCGAGAGCCGCTGGCAGGAGGGACGGTGTAGAAGACCGCAGGCGAGGACGAGCTAGATGACGATTTCGGCTTCAGTTAGTTCCTGGAGAAGAAGCATGTTGCGAAATTTAAGGAAGGAGGGGCATGTTGTGAGGAGAGGGGCGAGGTTCCTGGCGTCCTTGTAGTGGTCGTGGAGGCCCTTGATGGTGTTCCACACCATGGCGTTGTCGGTGACGGGTGCGTTGACGTCGGCGAGGGCATCGGCGATCGACTTTTGCTCGAGGCAGAAGTCGGTGATGCTCTTGTCCTCTAGCGTGATGTTGGATAACTTCTGCCCGAGGTAGCCAACACGGGCCTGCTGGTTGTCGCGGAAGAGGTCAGTGATGGCGGTGAGGACGGCGAAGGAGGTGGTGCCCGCGGCCATGACCATGTCGGCGATGTCAGAGGCAATGGAGCCGTACAACCACGGAAGAAACATGGAGTCCAGCCGCAGCCACTCCGCGTCCACCGGAGGGATGGGTGGGACGAGGTGATCCGTGAGGGCGTACTGCGTGACGGCGATGGCGAGGAAGTCCCGCCACTTGGTGAAGTTGGAGGCCTTGGGATCGAGGGTGACGGGGATCATGCTCTTGATGTTTTGGACGGCGGTGGCCTGAGCCTGGAGGGAGGCGTGTGGGTGGGGGAGGTCATCGGCGGCCATGGGAGCGGCGGCCACAGGAGGAGGCGCGGAAGGAGTCGGTGGAACCCTAGGGCGGCAGCGGTAGTGGAGGGGGAAGGAGGAGAATCGTTTGGCTGATACCATGATAGAATTAGAAAGGAGAATGACTTGCCACACAATTGTAGTCTTTCCCTTATCTCATATATATAGGCAATTACACAAGATATACAACAAGATATACAAGGAAGGGATCACTACAAAGTCTAATCATAATGACCTGAGTAATAAAGAATATCAAGCACTAAAGATGGCAGGGTATAATTGATCGAATATAGAGGACATATTCAGTTTGCCTAACAATTAGTTCTCCCTTTCTCGGACTAAAGGAGTTCACCGGTACCCATTTCATTCATACTAACGAAACAAATAACTCGACCATTTGCTAATGTATCGCCAGTACAGATCAGTACGTGTCCGTGATGATGTATCCATGGGAACTAATTTTCCAAGGACAGGATGATTTGGTGAGCGAGTGCAACCACACATGCATTGGGCCTCCGAATGTCGCGGCGCCGATTGATCACAGCCGGGAGCTAGCCGGCCATCTATCTTCGGAGGACGGCGTGGCATGTGATGTGCACCCTTAATAATGCCCAACTAACATCCCCATGATCCATGCATCCATGTACAGTAGCGGTGTACGTGTATGGCCCATACATATATAATTCCACAAGATTAAGAAGCTACTCCTAGCCAGAGAAGTGCAGCGATAGTAAATTGCGAATTTAGATGTACCCTCCTGATAAGTGTACTTCCGTGGTACGAGAACATAATCGGAGGAAGTGGAGTTAGAGTGAGTAGACATAACAACCCCCGGATGATCTGCTTTCTGAGGTAGTGTTGGTATATAGTGTCCCTTTTCTCCAAGAAATTCTAGATCTGTTATAGAAGTTCACAGGAAGTACAAAGCATCTCAAATATAATGAAAATTATATCAAGGTCCTTAGACCATCTAATGACCACTACCACCGTCAAAGCGAGCCGTTGACGAGCCACTATCGCCACTCTCCCACCGGAGGCGGCTTGACGTTATTGATGACAGTCGAAAAGTCTTCATTCATGCACCTGCCTCTAAGGAGCAACACCCTAGAGCCGAAGTTATTGAACTCTTCAATTTTTAAATCTTCTAATACTAAAGCCGCAACACATGTAAACTAGACGAGATCCACAACTCCATGGGAGCTAGGACTAGACGATTCTCCGCCCTCCTCAACACTGATGGCGCAATCTCCAACGGCAATGTGGACGAGGAGGCGGGTATACCTTATCATTGTCCCACACAACATCGCCACAGCCAGCATAGCGTTCCTGCCGGTTGACCAATCAGTAACTTTAGAGACCCTATTACAACGCCAAGTGCAGGTTTGTGGTCATATATATACCCGGCAGACCATTGGCAACCATCGTCCATGGAGCTCTGTACGTTGGCAACACCCCAACACTTATAGGCCGTGCAACGCATTTTTTTAATAGAAGTCGGCACTTGAGCAGTGCAAATTAACTCTGTCCGCGAAGAGGACCATATGATTACAGTGGGTTTTCATTTTTCAAAAAAGAAGATAATTTATTTTTGAGCCTCCACATTGCATGCTCGGGCTCCCATAGTTACACAAGCTAGTGTGCACTTTTGCTATATATGACCAACTGATCATGTATGGACTCTGAAAGGAAAAAAAACTTATCTTGGAAAAGGGCGGGCGCAATGCAAAGTCAACGCAGCTTGTGCAGAAGGATATGATCAGAGGAGAATCTGAACGTATGTTGCCTTGTTTCGCTGACGAGCAGATTCTTTCAAGCAGGTATAGACACATGTCTGAGTTTCTAATATTCAAAGGAGTCCACGAAAACAGCCATGTTTTTTTGCTTGGAGTAAAGTGCAAAGCAATTTAGGCAACGAGAAGCTTGTCGCAGAACTTTCTCCTCACTGGATCTTATCCTGGACTAATCACCTGTTGCATTCTTCAGAAGGCAGTATAGTACATCCGCACTAGTAGCATCTCGAAGAGTGGAATTTCGGATCTCTTACTAGGCATCGTAGGCATTTTAGGTTGAATGTCAGGATCAGTTCCTTTCATTAGTGTCAGCTTGTAAGAGACATTATTTTTCATACATAGTAGATTAGAACAATTGGCGGCATGCTCCATTTCTCCACGATTTGGAGCTAGAGGACAGGATCACTCCAGCAACAACACTTGATTTGCTTGTGTGAGCTCAGTTGGAAACTTGGAACCGTAGTACCGGGTCCTCCACCCTAATGTGAGAACGGAAAAGCTAGACCTACGGGATGGATTTTACGAAAATATTCTACGAGAGGACGTGGGACCAGCCAGTTGGTTCATTTGTTTTTCCCTTGCATGATTTTCGGGCCGTACACAAACCGTGTGATCCCATAAAAAATTCCCATAGGTGTAGTGTTACTCATGTGAGAATGCCCAACCTTTCAAGCTTTAACTCGCCTCTTAGCCACTTCTTTGATTGAAAATTTGAATGAGCAAATCAAAAGTTGAAATATTCAAAACTTCAAATCTGAAGCAATCAAACGGGCGTGTTAGGGATGCGGGCGCTCCAGCGGGCGGAACGGACGCGGCGAGGCTGTGCGAGTATTTCCGCCGGGCAGATTCGGAGGGGATGACCTGCGTACGTCGGGATCTGCGTCCGGCACGCGGAGGCGACGGCGGGAGATGGGGGAAGAGGGAAAGAGAAGGAGCTGAATGTTCCTTCGCGCCAACGCGGGGAAAGAGATGGGGTTCGCGCTTGCACAACCTCGCGAAATCGGGAACTTGGGGTTTCCGCGCACGCGAATCTGACTGGCCCGGATTTTTTTTTGGCATGGGGTCCAATGCGGTGTCTAAACTGTCCCTTTTTTCCCTCCAAACCTGCAAAACGGAGGTTATTATGCGGATGGGGGTCGGATGTGGTGTCTGCTAGAGATGCTCTTAGCCACCTTTTAATTGAGAATTTAGAATGAGCAAATCAAAAGTTGAAATATTTTTAACTTCAAATTTGAAGCAATCAAGCAAAAATATGAGAATATATCAAGTTCATATTTTTCTAAAAATTAAGAATTTTAATGAAATATAAGCTCTTTTTAAATTCTATTCTTTCAACGAATGTGGATCAGAGGGAGTTTTTTTTTAGACTCTAAACATTTTAGTGGATTGAGGAGTCTAACCAGTGCAGTGCCCGGCCTTTACTATTTCTGGGCCCATCAATAATTCCATAGGTCCAACATCTTGTACTTCACTCATGCTCGTGACGGCCCAGCCCGTAGAATGCTCAGCTTCTCCTTCCGGCAACGCTCGCTGGAGAGCAGCTCCACAACCAGAGAGGAGGACGACGGAGGTCTCCACCAACCAGCCACCGACGCTCCCCAATGGCGGGCTACCGCGGCGCCTCCTCCTCATCCGCGGCCGGCGGCGGCGGAGGGGCGGCGGCGTTCGCGACGCGCGTGCTCCTCCTCCTCACGCTGCTGCCGCTCGCGCTCGCCGCGTTCGCCTTCGCGCTCCAGTGGCGCGGCGGCATGCGCGACCCGACCGGCGCCGCCTGGCCCGCCGACACGCAGCGGTTCCCAGGCATGGAGAACAGCCCTCTCGGCTCCTCCTCCCAGGGAGGCGGGGGCTCCTACTTCGCCGTCTCCTCCGCGTCGGCCTCCTCTGCGGCCGCCGACTGCGCCGAGATCCTCGGCCGGAGCGCCTCCTCCCATGGCATCTCCCTCTACCGAGGCTGGAGCTTCGACTCCGAAGCCGCTATAACCCCTAAGGTGCATCCGCCCCCCGCTCCGATCTGATCTGCGCTTAGAGATCCCCCTTTCTACTTTTCTACAGCGGTTCGATGTGATCTCGTGCTATGGGATTGTGATTAGTATAGATGTGATCCGAGAAGTTAGTCTGCTGAGCTGATGTATATCATAACCTCGACTGAAAAATTGAAGATACACTAACAAGATGATTCGATCACACTGAAGGATTTCACAGTGGTACATTAACACCTCTAGTGGTTTCTTTTTTCAGGATTTAGAATCTCTGGCTAATAGGTTGACCTTATCTTAGAGCATCTCTAGCTGATCCCTTATAATCGCTTAGAGGATTAAAATTTCGGGTTTACTCTAAAGTGCAGCTAGCCGAACTCTCAAACCGGTTAGAGGAGTAAATTACTCCTCAGCCGCACCGACAACTAAATATACTTGGACATGGCCTCTGTAGAGTAAAACTCGGCCACCCACCCACAAACTCCCGCGCCCGCACCACACCGTCGCCGGCGTCGCCTCTGCTGACACCCCGCAGTCTCCGCCAACCCCCTGCCCCACTTCAACTCGCTCGCCGGAGGCTGCCCTCGCCGGAATCGAGCCATAATCGGGCTGCCGTGTCGTCGCCAAAAACTCTTGATGGTGACCTCCTCTGGGTCCGTCCGTCCAACCGTCGACATCCGGCTGTCTCGAAGTCCCCACGCCCCCGTCGACCTCCTCTGTTTTATCTGTTGTTGCCGGGTCCATGGAGATGGAGTAGGCTGAGCTGGACTCCGCGAAAGCTCTTGCTGTCATAGGGGCGCCGAAATCGTCTGCGGCGGCGTCCTTCTCTTTTTATCCTAAGGACGCACCAATGGCGTTCGGCACAATGCCAACAAGGTATTTGTTGAAACTTTTCTTCTGAATGAGAAGATATATGCCGATGTGTTTACTCAATTTCATTTGAAACACGTCCCGTGAATAAGTGCAAAAAGAGACAGCTCGAATCTACGGAGGATGGCGACAATGCACTCTATTTTGCATGGAATGATCAAGTTCTTCTGGAGGCATTGGAGTGGAAAGCAACCGTTCGATAAATTTTGGCAACAAATTCACGAGTCTTCTAACAAGTCCAACACAAGTGGAGAAACTAGATCACCAGCATCACTCTTAAATAGGTGCAACATTCTTGTAATGCGCTCCAATGCCGGCTAGGGTTGATCAAGTGGAGAAGCTAGAACACTATGACCTATGAGACTATGTTAGTGATTTGTATGCACTATACAACTATGTTAGTGATTTGTATGACAATGCTATGATTTTGTATGACTATGCTATGGATTTGTATCACTATGTTTATGTGTAGTTGCAACAAAACCGTAGGAAATAATTTTTAGGGAGTTAAGTGTAGGGGATCGGCTAGGAACCGGTTTTCTTAGAGGACTAAATATAAGGAGCTCAAGGATACTCGGCCGGATAGGGGGCTAAATTATAAGGGATCAGCTAGGGATCCTCTTAGGTTCTTACTTCTTAGTGGAAAAGCCTATCTTGTAGAGAAGATTTGTGTTATTTTAAGTGTGATTTAGTTGTTGCAGAATGTGTTGTTTCTTTTCTGTTACACCAAAGTGCCAAAAATGGCTGACGCAGTCTAGAGGTAAAACAGCGCAGCTGCATTACTTACTCAGTACAACATCCCATGAACTTGTTGTCAGAGTTTTCAGGTTGCCTGACTTGCAATCTTGCATTTGTGCACACAGTATGATCTGTCGCTTAACTTTTCATCACTCAATGAGAACTAGTGTTCACTAGGTGTGCAGCAATGGAGCTTTGCAGAATTTCAATAACTTACATATTCAAATACTAGGTGCTTGTTCCTATTGTTTATTTGAGAAAATTGTGTCATAAAAAAATTACTTAGAGAAACCAGAGAGCTAGCTTTCATCTCGTCGGAGTCAATGTAGTTTTTAGACACCAAGAGGGGAATATGGTGGTCCATGTCTCCATGGTGCATGCAGCATGCTTCTAATATTCCTGAACCTATGGGTCTATTTTGTGCAGAGCTACCTGCCATGTTTGCTTGTTGCTTTCATGTGCAAGGACTCAATAGCAATGCTTATCGCTTAATGTACTGATGAAAGAGCCATTTTCATTCAGTAATTTTTTGGTTGCAGTTGCTCTATTCATATAAACAAATGGGGTCATGCTGGTGATGGTTTACTAGCACATTTTCTTCACTATATGCACATTCTTGTGTCATAATTAACATGGGTCGGACTTCAGGCTTATATCTGCATCCAACTATCTTGAATAGCAAGTCTGGCTAACAGGATATATGATGCTCACATGGTTTCTAGATATGGGATGACGTAGGGAGGACTTGCCAAAATCAGACCAGAATCACATAATTTTGAACTAAAACAACTATTTAACTTAAACATCAGATCATATTTTAGTCGCGAAGATTCCAGTACGCATGTCTTTCTTGTGTAGCATGGCGCGACACTTATGTAGAACTAATTCTGTCCCTTGCGTATTTTTTTATGATACTGCAGATCTGTATCACGGGAAGCACATCTGCTAGCCTACACCAAATTCTTCCATGGTTGTATTATCACAAGGCCATTGGTGTTTCACACTTCATTTTGTTTGTTGAAGGAGAGGCTGCTAAACCAGCTGTTACTTCGGTTCTTGAATCTATTCGGGTAATTAATCTCTCCCTGTACTTTTGTTGTATGATCTTTCCTGGTATACTTCTGACTTCATGTGGCTCTATTTTAGGGTGTAAAAATTATTTTCAGAACTAAAGAACTAAAAGAACAACAAGACAGAAGGTACGGTGATACACTCAATAGTTATGTGCATACGCAACTACTTTCTTTCTGAAGTAACAAAGCTAGTTTTTGTAAATATGTTATGTTCGATGAAAAGCTCAGCTACAACACTAATCAACAATAAAAAGACATGCATCGATAAATTCTGTCAGTATTGCTGAAAATGATGTGTCTTGAGGTGTAGTACGTAAAGATGTCAAATCACTTCTATCACAATGCCATTAATTGAACTTTTCATGTTCTTGCATTGTTGTTTAAGAATCCTTTTTTTTGGGTCTTGTACAAGGGTATTATGTATATTTTGCTATAAAGTTTGTTGATGTATATTCGCTATGCTTGGGTTGTCTATACTTATTCTATTTCTATCATTTTCAGCCGCATTTGGAATGAGACTTGGCTTTCAGGTTTCTTTTACAAGCCATGCAATTACGAGTTGTTTGTTAAGCAGTCACTTAACATGGAAATGGCTATTGTTATGGCAAGGGTATGAGCTATTTCTATCTGTTTGATAGTATCTGCCTAAATAAAAAAATTGACGTTCATGTCCTTTTGTAAGGTGTATTAAAGATAATCATCAGCATTTGATTCACAAATGGTGGTGCTCTTCGTGTTATCCATTGTCCACTACCATCTTACTGTTTCAAATATATATATTTTTTGCACCAGAGGACATATAATTATCATCATATAGTATTCTGGTCTCTGTTGAACTATTTAGCACCAATATCAATACCCATTTATCATCCATAGTACAAGACTATAAGCTGATATGACAGATTTAAGTTACAAGTCTACAACAATATACTAATGTCTCTGATACAATGTTTGTAGCTGCATATAATACAAACAGGAAACATGCATATCATAGTTACTCCTGAATGAAAATATATTTTCTCTTCTGCAGTCCAATAGTCTGTTCCATGTTTGTAACCCAGTCTCTACTTCTGTTTACTAAAATTTCAAGAAACTCCAATCACATTAGTGTGCTTTGCTATTTTGCCAAGGCTATAATAGGAATGTTAGTTTACATCAGTCAATTGTTTCCGGACATTGACAAGTAGTTATGTTCTAAAGGAGTATTTTACATTCTTTTGTTGGTTGATTAGGCCTTGTATTTTGTAGTGAGTTTATTGTGAGCTTCCCTGTTTGATTATCGCAGGAGGCTGGAATGGATTGGATCATACATCTTGATACTGATGAGTTAATTCATCCAGCGGGTGCCAGGGAGTACTCTCTGCGGCGGTTGCTTTTGGATGTTCCTGATAATGTTGACATGGTTATCTTCCCCAACTATGTGAGTTACCGAGCTAATCCGTTCTTGAATTAAGTAACTCATTTCACATCTGACTGGTAAGATTCTGTTTCTTAGGAGAGCAGTGTTGAGCGGGATGACATCAAAGATCCTTTTACTGAGGTACGTAAGCTATTTTTACCAGCAACAATTATTCAATGGAAGTGTATAATTCGTCCTATACGATGGCAAAAAGGCATTGTTTAGTGAAACCCATGGTATAACTGCAAATCCAGATAATGGATACTTACTTTAGCCTGAAGACAAGTTGTATACCTGTAATTTGAAATGCCGTCATTAAAAGTTTGTGTCGGTGAGAAGATAGTATTAGAATATCAAGAGGGGTCTGGTTGTGGCGATTGGTAGCAGAAGTCCTTGTTATTTCCTTGTAGGATCCAGGTCCACACTTGAAAGTACGGACTCACTGCTCTTCTTTAATTACTATGCTACCATGATCCTTTTAGAATACAATGTAGAGAACCTTTGGATCCCAGGCCATGTATTTTCTCCTCACTCATGTGGTTGGAACCGTAAGAATATCCACTCTTTTGGGGGCAAGGTAGCTTTGTTGGGCTAGAAAATTCTCGGTTTGCGAGGAGCCAATTCAGCGCACTCTAATTGACAAGACTCAAGCGACACAAAACACACTCAGCAACTCCCCTCCTTAACTAGTGGGTCGTTTTCTTAAGAGGTGGTTGCATAAGTAAAGCAACACAACTAAGTAAGGTGCTGAGGCAAGTGCGACTTGGCTAAAATGTGCTAATATGCCCATCTAGGCTATAGCTCATCACAGCTAAAAATCCAAGCAAACTTATAGTACCATGTTTATGTAACTGCAGGTTTCCATGTTTAAGAAGAACTACGATCATCTTCCGAAGGATACATACTTTGGCCTCTACAAAGAGGCAACACGGGGTAATCCAAACTACTTCCTCACTTATGGTAATGGGAAATCAGCGGCAAGGGTCCAGGAGCATATGCGCCCGAATGGTGCTCATAGATGGCACAACTACATGAAAACCCCAAAGTATGATAGCAGATATCTAAATTTGTGAAGTTTTTCTTGTGTCGGTTACTAAATTATAGTCAGCTTCTAGGGAAAAATTCTACTGGATTACTTAGCCATCTGTTTCTGTTATCTTTCATGTAGTGAAATCAAGTTGGAGGAGGCTGCTATTCTGCATTACACTTACACAAAGTTCTCAGACTTAACTTCAAGAAGGGATAGGTGTGGCTGCAAGCCAACAAAAGAGGATGTGAAGCGATGTTTTATCTTGGAGTTTGACAGATTGGTGAGTTACATTTGTTTATTTCCGTTGCTACACCTGTGCAATATAAGTTGTTGGCCTATGGTTACCTGGTCAAACATTATGCAATTTTGTTTATTGAAGTGATACGTGTGCATCGTGTAAAAAAAGTAACAGCAATTCAGTATACAGAGGAAACCAGTTCCTAAGAACAAGTAGCTGACACTCTTAATGACCTTTTCTGGATTATGGCTTTCCCTGAAACAACTGATGCGGTTCCATAGGAATTTTTGTTTGGATAAGTGGCAAAACTAAATTTACTTCCTTTCCTCTGACATGACAGGCATTCGTAATTGCTTCAACAGCTACTGAGCAAGAGATGAGGAACTGGTAACCACCTTACCCCTCTGCACAACTGCAGCCCATCCCTTCCTACCCCTCTCCTGAAGAACAGCATTATATTTGTTTGGCTGCATATGTTCAGGTACCACGAACATGTTGTATGGACGGACAAAGATACCAATTTGAAGCTCTTGAGGAAGGGTGTTTTAACACGCATATATGCACCAATGGTAAACCTTTATCTTAAAATCGAAAATGTGATTTGTAATCTCAATGCTGCTAAGCTATGTGTCATCTTTCCAGGCTATTATTCGTGGTCTCAAGGAATCTGGCATCTTCACCGCTGCAGTAACATCCGCAAAAGCACACCCTAAAGTAAAGTCGTCAAACATTGGTCTTGAAAACAAGGAGTCTATCCACACAAATGTAACAGCTGCTCGATCCACTACGTTAAAAGAAGGCGGTAATGACAATTCTCATGCAAGTGCAAGAAAGATTCTGGAAATGATCGATGTCCAGGAAGAAGCGATGCCGCCATTGTCACCCCCTGGTTTCCTTGAGCTCATTGAAAGTGCATTATCATGAAATCATGAGAGGTTCTGGAAGCGTGTTTGATTGTTGTGAGCTGCCAAGAGGCAGCTCCTCAGAGCCGAGATTCCTAACCATGCAGTGTTGACCTGTACTGTTGAGCTTATATATAGATCTCTTCGTTGGTGCAGACTGTAGATTGTCACTACTTATATGTATAGATAGTGCTGGGAGTGTTGGGCGTTGTGTTGTCATGTCAACTCCTGATGATGTATCTTGCTGCCAGTTCTGAACCCTGGAAAGAGGAAAACTTTATCCCTGTAAGAGCCATGCGTAATTTGACCATATTTTATTGGTTCTCGGGTTACAATATTATTTGCGTAGTTGCAGCAATCGAAATGGTGTAAATTGAGGACTGTAAACTAAGTACACTCAGTTGATTGATACAATGTGAAAAGAAGACTGAACAATTCCTTTTATGGATTTCTGTTTTGGAGAAAAAATTCTGGACAATATAGAGAGACTAAAATTTAAGTTATAATTTTAAAAAATGTAGGGGCTTTCCCTACCGCATTTTGTTCAATTAAGAAAAAGAGGGCAACTTTTAGAGTCAGTTTGGTTGCTGCAACCTCGCAAAATATACAGACTTGCATCAGTTCTTGTCAAGCATAGCTACTCCCAAAAATACATCATTATCATCGTCATAATAATTCCTCGGAATGCCGTAAACCACCTCATCCTGCATTCAGGTCTCGTCGGTGGCGTGTCCTTGTGTTCCACGATGTAGCGGAAAGCATGATGTATGCAATCGGAGAGATGAGCGTTGTGGGAATACGACCAACAAAGATGATCTTCATCTAACCATAGTTCTAATGGGCTTGTTGATGAGGTCAGTGTCCTTCGGGTTATCGTAAGTCGGAACAAAGTTAGTTAGTTGCTGGTCATATATGAGCTAACGAAGAAGTGAAAGTACTGAACGAAGTACAAATTGATTCAACCTTGATGCAAGGAAAGTACACATCGTTGTCCATCATGAGTATTGTTGTCTCCTCTCCCCAACACACATCCTCAAGCCTTTTTAGCTTGAAGACCTGAATCCAGCTTGCTCTCAAGTGCCCAGATGGTTGTAGATCTCTTCTGAGGAATCGATGCCCACAAAACCGGAAAACAACCTTTGCAAAAGTTTCAAGGTCTTTCAATCTAACCCCTTATTTATTGGGACCCCATTCTTGATGAGCTAAAAACCCTGTTGAGGACGAAGGTGGACATAGTTGGTGGTCATGTCATGATGTTATTCTTCCGAATTAGACATTACCTATTTGGCACCGACATATATCGAAGCGGCACCTCCGGCAACACTGAGTTTGCTGACATATTAGGCGAGTTTTCCTTCGTCTACAATACAAATCGAAGTACCGGAGAAGAACATTTGTAAGCACGCAACTAACAAAGGTGGATCTAGAAGATCTATCTACGAAGAAGGAAATTCTTGGCAGAACCTCCTAGATGAAGGGGTTTGATGCATGTAAAACAAAATGTTCGTCCTACACAACCAGCCAAGATCTATCTATGAAGATAAAATAACAAGATTGGATCTAGAAGAATTCACCGAGCTAAAGCGGAAGAGGCTCGATGATGACTCTGAACGCGGCAATCCTTGCAGCTAGGCGTATCCCTCCTAGCTGCAAGGACATATCTCCACCTTGATGCAATCTAAGGATCAAAGGTATGATCCCTATGCCGGTATCCACACATCCTCTAATCCAATCTATAAGTGTTACGCCGCATAGGGCGTCATGCTAACGGTGAGAACTGGGAGCCTTTCATCATGCGTATGTGGAGGACTTCGTCAATGGATAAAACACCAAAAGGGAGGGAGAGAGAGAGAGAAAGGATAATACAACCAAAGGGCCATTGTTTTTGAGAATCAAGAGATGTTTTGGAAGAGAGGGGCCACCTCTCTTTATACAAGGGTTAAGGAGAGGGATAACCGTGGGCAAGGGTGGCAGCCTAGGGCATCGCCCCACCCTCCCTTGGCTACCCCTCTTTGGCAGGTTAGGTGGCGGCCCCTTTGCAAGGAAGGTTGGGTAGAAGCCCCAAAACCCTAGCTACCCTTTAATTAAGGGAGATCCGGTGGCTACCAAGACAGGGCTTCGGGTGCCACCCTAATAGGCCCTAGCTTTCCCATGCGGACAAACTTGGTGGGGCTAGACTTGGTGCGGCCAGACTTTGTGGGGTTGGCCTTTTGGCCCACCCTTTGGCACTTCTCAGGTAAATTCCGGACACTTCAGGAATTATCATGTAACTTTGGAACCCAAAATTTCCTCTATATAAATTCACCAAAGCATTTATGATAAATCCCAAAACATATCTAGTAACTTTGGAACTCTTTTGGGCCAAGGGAGGCCCATGTGCCCAAACCCTAAGCCTAGGGCACCAAACCACATGGCCCATGTGATCAGCTGACACCCTAATAGGCTCCCCTTCGGGAGGGGCCCAGTAAGGTGGGATGCATTTTTTCCTTTATTAAATAAATATTAATTTACTTAATTAATATATAATACATATTATTTAATTCCTAGTGACCCGAAACTCTTTTCAAATCACTCCGAACTTAATTATAATCTCTACGGAACTATTCTGGTTTTCTCTTCTCTATTCTCTGGTGTTTCCAATGATATCAAAAGCATCTCCAAGCATCACCGAACCATTAAGCATGTTACGCTACGGTTCAAGAACACACAAACATGATCGAGACGCCTCTCCGATCAATGATCATCAGCGGGACCAAGATGCCTATAATGACATGTGTGCATTCCACGAATATACATCTCACTGAACCATAAACATTGAGTCATATTCCCATTGTTACTTTGATACCAGACTTGTTCGAGATCTGATCATCGGTATCATCATATCTAGTTCAATCTCGTTACCGACAAGGCTACTCAAATCGTCCCGTGATATTCCATCCTCATGACCTATTCATACGCTGCATCTTTATGGATGTAATCTCACAAAGTGGGTCCGGAGTATCTATTCATCACGCGGATGAACAAATACCGATCTTGACACATACGCCTCAGCCTACCCCTTTGGAATACACGTGAAAACCTTTATGATCATCATGTTACGGTATGATGGTTGATGCACTCAAGGAAGCCTCCGATGGTAGCGATTAAATATGATCTCACGGTCTAAGGATTAAGTTACTACGCTTTCATAATTATCACAACGATGAACTTTTTGATTTGATCGTGTTACAATACTTATATATTTGGTATGTCCATCATATCATTGACCCAATGATATGATCCCATTGTCAACTGACATAAATGTTATTTGCATGTTTTATATTGTTTTTTGAGAATTTTCTAAACAATCCCCTCTCCTCTGGTTATAACTTTGTCTCGAAAAAACACCTCTTTTTAGTGTTTTTGACTTTCCCGGAGCTACGGGACTCGAAAAAGGGCAATTTCAGGGGCCACACTTCGGAATTTTCGAGATAAACGAAATGAGCTCAAGTAAGACACCAGGAGATCAATGGGATCAAAATGGGCCCCAATGGCGTGCCCACCCACCTAGGGTGCGCCACCTGGTCCCGTTTCGTTGTCGTCCGTCTGATTCACCTCAATCTTTCACGAACCAACTTTTTTGACCTAAAAACACCTATATATACGATCCCCGAGATTCTCGTCGAGGCTACAGTGGTGGAGATCAAAACACATAACCAGAGAGTCAGCAGGTCGCCACCGGCGGAGATCGGAGGGGGGAAACGCTACTAGAATCGCTTCTGGTGGACTCCCCCCCCTCCGGTGTGGTCATCAACACCATCATCTCCATCACCATCTACAACAACTCTCTTGGAAAACATGATGTGTATTGCAATCTATCACTTTCCCATGGTATTTTGTGTCTCCATGTCTTTGTTTGAGTAGTTATGGCATCTAAACAACATAGCACAGGAGAGAGAGATCAATCTATTGCCACAAATCCATAGTCCAGAGGTGGATCACTCCCTCTTCATCATGGTGGTGGTGTTGATGATGTTGGAGAGGGCGGAGATGCAACCGGGGATGGCTCCGGTGGCGTTTACCCCTCCAATCTTCACAGGTTCAGCCTCAATTTCGTGGTTTTCGTGTTTTCGAGCTGCATCCTCCGAGAACGCCTGGAGGGTCTATATATTGTGGTTTTAGGTCAAGCCCGTCAGCTTTAGATCAAAACGGACGGCTACGGGTGCTCGAGGAGGAAACGAGACATGGTGGCACGGCCTAAGGTGGGGCCCGCACCACATGTGCTCGTTCAGGCCTCGTGGGCCCTCTCTGGTACTTATTCTTCTCATATTGTGTCTCCGGGAAATATTGAATCCAGAAAAATCCTCGCTCCATTTGAGTTCCGTAAGGTCCCTAAAACTTAAAAACACACAAAAGGGGTTTCTTCTACAAAGTTATAAACAAATGAAAGGGGATCAATGGAAAATCCCCATAAATCAATGCAAAATATGAACATAACATCTTATAACAGGAAAATATGTTGGAATATATGACAATAAACTACAAAGTTCATATATGCATTTTACATGCATCTAATACCTCTAGACTAGGATGTCCCATGAGAAGTGAGGATGTAAGGCCTACCGAGAATCACCACCTGCCAAGGATCAAGACGAAGGCCCAACTGGCTAGGAGGAGACCAAGACAAATCCATCTAGGACCCCAAAATGGATAACTTGGAGCATACATCGCAGAATACGAGCCTCCTTAGGATTCTAAGTCATAATCAGTTATTACTCGCCGTGTAAACCCTTGGCACGACCTAGTATATAAGCCAACCCTTGGGTAGCCTAAGGGCACAAACAATCTCACCATTGTAACCCCGCACATTGTTGTGTTACAGTGATTTATAGGAGTAGAGATCCTCCTTCGTCATTGATCTTGAAGATGGGTAAACTGTATGCATCATCGTCCCATACACCAGATCACACGCTCTCTTTCTCTGATCGCAGTGAGCTACCCTCTATTTCGTACTTGTAAACAATACCACGACATGTCTCTCCTTTGGAACTAGGGCTCTGGATCTCAAAAGCGCTAACCAGATTTTCTTACCTATCACACTTTCGGCATCCTCCTTCGACTTGAGTTACAACTTATCTCCCCCTACACTAAGGCTGCATGACCACGAGCCAGTGTAAGCCGGATATTTTTGAGTCTAGCATCAGGGCATCAACTTTTTGTCCTAACACACTTTTTGGGTGTAAGCCAAATATTTTGTGGACTAGCTTCAAGGCAACAAGCTTTCAACCAAACACTACTCAACAATCTTTGCAATATTTATATTTATCTCCATTTGAGTTTCACATGACAACTCTTTTAGCTTCATGTTAGACATGTCATTCTTATTTATCAAAACATGCTACAATCGCTCCCTTAAAGTTGTGGGTACAGCTCCAAACAAGATAATGTTAGCCTATATTGGTTGTTGCAGTACAAGCTGTTGTTGGATTTAGGGATAATTTCTTCTCCCTCTTCTTTGGTATAGTCTTGAAAGGAAAACTCTTCTTATTATACAAGCTCCATCTCTCTCAAAATGTTGATGTATTTGCTTTCATCCATATTTGCCATCATTTATCTAGTCCATCAATTTATATCTAGCTATGTGATTCACATCAATTGTACATACAAGATAAGGTCTAGTGCTTCCCTATTTTTTTCCGAAAAAGGATACATCCCTGTGATGGGATTCGTAGCATAGAAAACAAAAAAATTCCTACCGCAAGAACGAAAACCAAGCCAAGATGTAGTCTAGAAGATGGTAGCAACGAGGGGATCACGAGACTAACCCTTGAAGATTTCCAAAGCCTACGAGATTAGATCTCGTTGTTGCAGAAGATGATCACTTGCCGCTTTCAAAAGCACGTAGAAGATCTTGACGGTGCCACAGTCGCGCAGCACCTCCGTACTCGGTCACACGTTCGGTGTTGATGAAGACAACGTCCTTCTCCCCGTTCCAGCAGGAAGCGGAAGTAGTAGATCCTCCTCGGAATCCCGGCAGCACGACGGCGTGGTGGCGGTGGTGGTGGAGATCTCTGGCAGGGCTTCGCCAAAGCGTATGCGGGAGAGGTGGAGGAGGAGGGCGGCTAGGGTTTGGGGAGAGGGGGCGCCGGCTTGGGCAGCCTTGAGGGGTGCGGCCAACTTGGTGGAAAGAAGTGGCCGGCCCCCTCCCCTTGTCCCTCATTATATAGGTGGAATCCCTAGGGTTTGCCCAAAGTCTTCGAAAAAGACCCCAATTCAAAAAAAGCCATATGGACGAAACCTAGAGGGACAGGGACTCTCCCCTTCCCCCCTTTCTTTGGCTGGCCAAGGAGGTGGAGTCCACCATGGAATCCACTCTCCCACTTGGTTGGCTGGTTAGGGTTGGTGGAGTCCCTCCGGGACTCCTCCTTCCATAGTGATTTATTCCGGATAATTCTAGAAACCACCTTCCATAAATTCACCGGATCATTTTCAAACTTGGAAAGTGACTTCCTATATATGAATCTTATTCTCTGGACCATTCCGGACATCCTCGTGATGTCCTGGATCCCATCCGAGACTCCGAACAAAACTTCGAGCTCCATTCCATATTCCATATCTACTTAAACGACATCAAACCTTAAGTGTGTCACACTACGGTTCGTGAACTATGCAGACATGGTTGAGACTTCTCTCCGACCAATAACCAATAGCGGGATCTGGAGATCCATAATGGCTCCCACATATTCAACGATGACTTAGTGATCGACTGAACCATTTACATACGATACCGATTCCCTTTGTCACGCGATATTTTATTTGTCCGAGGTTTGATCATCGGTATCTCTATACCTTGTTCAACCTCGTCTCCGACAAGTACTCTTTACTCGTACCGTGGTATGTCATCTCTTATGAACCATTCATATGCTTGCAAGCTAATTAGACGACATTCCACCGAGAGGGCCCAGAGTATATCTATCCGTCATCGGGATGGACAATATCCCACTCTTGATCCATATGCCTCAACTCATACTTTCCGAATACTTAATCCCACCTTTATAACCACCCATTTACGCAGTGGTGTTTGATGTAATCAAAGTACCCTTCCGACATAAGTGATTTACATGATCTCATGTTCGAAGGACTAGGTAACTATGTATCGAAAGCTTATAGCAAATGAACTTAATGGCGTGATCTTATGCTACGCTTAAATGGGTGTGTCCATTACATCATTCATCAATGACATAACCTTGTTATTAATAACATCCAATGTTCATGATCATGAAACCATGATCATCTATTAATCAACAAGCTAGTTATACAAGAGCCTTACTAGGGACTCCTTGTTGTTTACATAACACACATGTATCAATGTTTTGGTTAATACAATTATAGAATGGTATGCAAACATTTATCATAAACACAAAGATATATTATAATAACCATTTTATTATTGCCTCTTGGGCATATCTCCAACAGTCTCCCACTTACACTAGAGTCAATAATCTAGTTTACATTTGTAAAGATATAACACCTTGGCCTTCTGGTGTTTTATCATGTTTTTCCCACGGGAGAGGCTTTAGTCAACGGATCTGACACGCTCAGAAATGTATGTATTTTGCAATTCATTTACGTCTCGACGCATCACTCATTTTCCAAATGAGTCGGCATTAAATATGTTTAGTCTTTTGGTGGAACCTTAATTCCGCGGTCTGAAATATGTCACTAATATTGTCACACAAAATATAGCTTCAAAGTTCTGACACTATCGAAACTACACCAAGTTCTCAAAGAACTTTTCGACTTAACATCCTCAGTCATTGTCAGAACAATGACATACTCTGCCTTGGTTTGTAGAATTCGTCACAATATTTAGAACTTTTCTAAATCTAGCATAGACAACTTCTAGCTTATTGTGCTACCTTTTAAACAACACTTAGCCTAATTTGAGATTGAAATTTTATTTTTATATGTGACCAAACTAATATCGGTGCAACACTTTACAGCGATTTGTTTGTCATTACCCCATACAAAACTATATATATATATCCTTGGTTCTTCTAAAAAGTACTCAAGGATATTCTTACTGTCGTCCAATGATCATCACATGAATCATTCTGGTACATGATCATAACACTTTAGAGCACAGGACATCTGATTGTGTACATATTATTCGTGATCTATAATCAGTCATGTGTTTTTACTTATTGAGTGTCGGATACACTCAAGTCTTGTTAAACCTTCACATGACAAGAACATTTTCTTAATATTTCTATATTGAACTACTTCAATATCCATTCTATGTACTTTGACTTAAACTTATTATGTGTTTCAATCTATCTTCATAGATCTTGACACTAAAATATGTTTCAGTCCATATTCTTTCATTGAAGTTAATTCTCAATGAAACCTTTTAATCAAGTATATAATTACATCATTTATAACCAACTATATGTCATCTACATAAAGTATTATAAATATGTCTCAGCGCTCCCACTTAATTTCTTGCAAATGCAAGCATCTTCATCGTTTCTGATGAAATCAAAAAACTCTTTGACTATTTCATCCGGTGAAGATTCCAACTCCGCGATACTCACTTCATCCAATTGAAGTTCGTATACCTATCTAGTATTCCACGGATTAGCAAAACTCTTGGTTGTATCTTGTATACACCTTTAATACACACTTCTGTTAAGTAATGTATTTTGCCATCCTACTATCATATCTCATAAAAGAAATATGTAGCGATTACTAGAATAATCCACATAGACTATAAGCATTGCTACGGAATATCTAATCTTATCGTAGTCAACTCTTTGAACTTTGTTGTAAACAACTTTTCGACAAGTCGAGTTTCTTCAAGGATATTTCATCCAAGTCCATCAATTTTATAGATCCATTTACTTTCAAAAAGTATTCATCTATCTTGGATTTCATGGCGTATAGCCATTTTAACGGAGTTAGGGCCCATCATAACTTCTTTGTTTGTAGTTGGTTTATCATTGTTCAAAATCAATCATTTGTCCACAAATCATTTATTTGATCACAAAGTAAACCATACCTACAAGGTTCAATATGTACTTCGATCTCCATGTCTAAAACACTTTGTAGTCATGGGAGCCATGATCGTCGTGGCCGCTTCCGGAACCATTTCCGATGCTGCGCTACTCTGATCATTATGCTCAGGTTTATAAACCTTATCAAGTTCTATTGTCCTCCCACTCAAAACTTCGCTAGAAACAATTTCTTGGAAATAAGTAAGAAACATCGACAAACACGTTTTTGTCTTTGTCTCCATAGTGGAAAGAATTCCCAATCAATTCTCTGGGATAACCAACAAAGACATTCATCCGATTTTGGTTGTAAACTTATTTACTTATGCTATACATACCAAAATTTAAGAAAATACTATTAGGGTTTATACCCATGTGATACGTCTCAAACATATCTATAATTTCTTATGTTCCATGCTACTTTTATGATGATACTTACATGTTTTATACACACTTTACATCGTTTTGATGCGTTTTCCGGAACTAACCTATTGACGAGATGCCGAAGGGCCAGTTCCTGTTTTCTGCTGTTTTTGGTTTCAGAAATCCTAGTAAGGAAATATTCTCGGAATCGGACGAAATCAATGCCCATCATCCTATTTTTCCACGAAGCTTCCAGAACACCCGAGAGCCGCCAGAGGGGGGCCACAGGCCCACCAAACAGTAGGCCGGCGTGGCCAAGGGGGGGCCCGCACCCCCCTGTTGTGTCGTCGCCTCGTTGACCTTCTGACGCTGCCTCTTTGCCTATATAAAGGTCCCTGACCTAAAACACGATAGGGAAAAGCCACGGTACGAGAAACCTTCCAGAGCCGCCGCCATCGCAAAGCCAAGATCTGGGGGACAGGAGTCTCTATTCCGGCACGCCGCCGGGATGGGGAAGTGCCCCCGGAAGGCTTCTCCATCGACACCACCGCCATCTTCATCAACGCTGCTGTCTCCCATGAGGAGGGAGTAGTTCTCCATCGAGGCTTGGGGCTGTACCGGTAGCTATGTGGTTAATCTCTCTCCTATGTGCTTCAATACAATAATCTCATGAGCTGCCTTACATGATTGAGATTCATATGATGATGCTTCTAATCTAGATGTCATTATGCTAGTCAAGTGGGTTTTACTTATGTGATCTCCGAAGACTCCTTGTCCCACGTGTGTAAAGGTGACAGTGTGTGCACCGTGTGGGTCTCTTAGGCTATATTTCACAGAATACTTATTCACTGTTATGAATGGCATAGTGAAGTGCTTATTTATATCCCTTTATGATTGCAATGTGTTTTGTATCACAATTTATCTGTGTGCTACTCTAGTGATGTTATTAAAGTAGTTTATTCCTCCTGCACGGTGTAATGGTGACAGTGTGTGCATCGTGTAGTACTTGGTGTAGGCTATGATTGTGATCTCTTGTAGATTATGAAGTTAACTATTGCTATGATAGTATTGATGTGATCTATTCCTCCTTTCGTAGTGTGAAGGTGACAGTGTGCATGCTATGTTAGTACTTGGTTTGGTTATGTTGATCTGTTATGCACTCTAAGGTTATTTAAATATGAACATTGAATATTGTGGAGCTTGTTAACTCTGGCATTGAGGGTTCGTGTAATCCTACACAGTTAGTGGTGTTCATCATCCAACAAGAAGGTGTAGAGTCTAGCATCTATCTATTTATTCTGTTATGTGATCAATGTTGAGAGTGTCCACTAGTGAAAGTATGATCCCTAGGCCTTGTTCCTAAATACTGCTATCGCTGCTTGTTTACTGTTTTACTGCATCTTTACTTCCTGCAATATTACTACCATCAACTGCACGCCAGCAAGCACTTTTCTGGCGCCGTTACTACTGCTCATATCCATTCATACCACTTGTATTTCACTATCTCTTCGCCGAACTAGTGCACCTATACATCTGACAAGTGTATTAGGTGTGTTGGGGACACAAGAGACTTCTTGTATCGTGATTGCAGGGTTGCATGAGAGGGATATCTTTGACCTCTTCCTCCCTGAGTTCGATAAACCTTGGGTGATCCACTTAAGGGAAACTTGCTGCTGTTCTACAAACCTCTGCTCTTGGAGGCCCAACACTGTCTACAAGAATAGAAGCACCCGTAGACATCAAGCACTTTTCTGGCGCCGTTGCCGGGGAGGAAAGGTAAAAGGCACTCATACTCCGGTCCCAGGTAATAAGTACTTTTCTGGCGCCGTTGTGTGTGTGCTCGAAGCTATTTCCTTTAGATCCTGCAATTGCATCTTTTTGTCTCTTGTTTTACACTAGTAAGGCTTAATGGAAGACAACAACAAAATGAGAGATCTTTATGAACTTTATCTTGAATTAGGACATGATGTGTTTGAAGAGAAAATTAAAAAACCCATGGAACTTATGCATGCTAATGGGAATGTTATTAGTATGAATGCTTTGAACACCATTGTTGCTAATGCTATGGAAGAATTTAAGCTTGGGGAGGTCAGTTTTGATGAAAATGATCTCTTTAGCCCTCCGGGCATTGAGGAGAAAGTTTATGTTGATTATGATATGCCTCCTATTTATGATGATTATAATGATAGTGGTCTTTTGGTGCCGCCTACTATGGAGGATAAGTTTAATTATGATTATACTATGCCTCCTACACTTGATGAGAATAATAATGATAGCTACTTTGTTGAATTTGCTCCCACTACAACTAATAAAATTGATTATGCTTATGTGGAGAGTAATGATACTTTTATGCATGAGAATAAGAATGCTTTATGTGATACTTATATTGTTGAGTTTGTTCATGATGCTACTGAAAATTATTATGAGAGAGGAAAATATGGTTGTAGAAATTTTCATGTTACTAAAACACCTCTCTATATGCTGAAATTTTTGAAGTTACACTGGTTTTATCTTCCTATGCTTGTTACTTTGCTCTTCATGAACTTGTTTATTTACAAGATTCCTATGCATAGGAAGCATGTTAGACTTAAATGTGTTTTGAATTTGCTTTTTGATGTTCTCTTTTGCTTCAACTCTTATTTCTTGGGAGTGCATCATTGAAATTACTGAGCCCATCTTAATGGCTATAAAGAAAGAACTTCTTGGGAGATAACCCATGTGTTTATTTTACTACAGTACTTTTGTTTTATATTTGTGTCTTGGAAGTTGTTTACTACTGTAGCAACCTCTCCTTATCTTATTTTATTGCATTGTTGTGCCAAGTAAAGTTTTTGATAGTAGGGTTGATACTAGAATTGGATTACTGCGCAGAAACAGATTTCTGTCTGTCACGAATCTGGGCAGAATTCTCTGTAGGTAACTCAAAAAAATCTGCCAATTTACGTGCGTGATCCTCAGATATGTACGCAACTTTCATTCAATTTGGGCATTTTCATCTGAGCAAGTCTGGTGCCACTTTAAAATTCGTCTTTACGGACTGTTCTGTTTTGACAGATTCTGCCTTTTATTTCGCATTGCCTCTTTTGCTGTGTTGGATGGATTTCTTTGTTCCATTAACTTCCAGTAGCTTTGTGCAATGTCCAGAAGTATTAAGAATGATTGTGTTGAAGGAGATATGCCCTAGAGGCAATAATAAAGTGGTTATTATTTATATCTTTGTGTTTATGATAAATGTTTATATATCATGCTATAATTGTATTAACCGAAACATTAGTACATGTGTGATATGTAGACAAACAAGAAGTCCCTAGTATGCCTCTTAAACTAGCTTGTTGATTAATGGATGATTAGTTTCATAATCATGAACATTGGATGTTATTAATAACAAGGTTATGTCATTGTATGAATGATGTAATGGACACACCCAATTAAGCGTAGCATAAGATCTCGTCATTAAGTTATTTGCTATAAGCTTTCGATACATAGTTACCTAGTCCTTATGACCATGAGATCATGTAAATCACTTATACCGGAAAGGTACTTTGATTACACCAAACACCACTGCGTAAATGGGTGGCTATAAAGGTGGGATTAAGTATCCGGAAAGTATGAGTTGAGGCATATGGATCAACAGTGGGATTTGTCCATCCCGATGACGGATAGATATACTCTGGGCCCTCTCGGTGGAATGTCGTCTAATGTCTTGCAAGCATATGAATGAGTTCATAAGAGACCACATACCACGGTACGAGTAAAGAGTACTTGTCAGGAGACGAGGTTGAACAAGGTATAGAGTGATACCGAAGATCAAACCTCGGACAAGTAAAATATCGCGAGACAAAGGGAATTGGTATTGTATGTGAATGGTTCATTCGATCACTAAAGTCATCGTTGAATATGTGGGAGCCATTATGGATCTCCAGATCCCGCTATTGGTTATTGGTCGGAGTGAGTACTCAACCATGTCCGCATAGTTCACGAACCGTAGGGTGACACACTTAAAGTTGGATGTTGAAACGGTAGTACTTGAAATATGGAATGGAGTTCGAATATTTGTTCGGAGTCCCGGATGAGATCCCGGACATCACGAGGAGTTCCGGAATGGTCCGGAGAATAAGATTCATATATAGGATGTCATTTTATGTGAATTAAAATGTCGCGGAAGGTTCTATGGAAGGTTCTAGAAGGTTCTAGAAAAGTCCGGAAGAAACCACCAAGGAAGGTGGAGTCCACATGGGACTCCACCTCCATGGCCGGCCAACCCTAGTGGGGGAGGAGTCCCAAGTGGACTCCCCCTTAGGGGGCCGGCCACCCCCCCATATGGGAGGTGGAACTCCCACCTTTGGTGGGAGTCCTAGCTTGGCTAGGTTTCCCCCTCTTATGGAAGGTTTTTGGTTCGGGTCTTATTCGAAGACTTGGACACCAACACTTGGGGATCCACCTATATAATGAGGAGCCAAGGGAGGGGGCCGGCCACCCTAAGACCACAAGCTGGCCGCAGCCCTTGAAGTGGCCGGCCACCCCCTCCCAAACCCTAGCCGCCCCCCTCTCCTCCATAACTCCCGCGTAGCTTTAGCGAAGCTCCGCCGGACTTCTCCACCACCACCAACACCACGCCGTCGTGCTGTCGGATTCAAGAGGAGCTACTACTTCCGCTGCCCGCTGGAACGGGAGGTGGACGTCGTCTTCATCAACAACCGAACGTGTGACCGAGTACGGAGGTGCTGCCCGTTCGTGGCGCCGGAACCGATCGTGATCAAGATCTTCTACGCGCTTTTGCAAGCGGCAAGTGAACGTCTACCGCAGCAGCAAGAGCCTCCTCTTGTAGGCTTTGGAATCTCTTCAAGGGTGAGACTCGATACCCCCTCGTTGCTACCGTCTTCTAGATTGCATCTTGGCTTGGATTGCATGTTCGCGGTAGGAACATTTTTGTTTTCTATGCAACGTTATCCTACAGTGGTATCAGAGCCGTGTCTATGCATAGATGGTTGCACGAGTAGAACACAATGGTTTGTGGGCGTTGATGCTCTTGTTATCTTTAGTTTGAGTACTTTGCATCTTTGTGGCATAGTGGGATGAAGCGGCTCGGACTAACTTTACATGACCGCGTTCATGAGACTTGTTCCTCGTTCGACATGCAACTTGTATTGCATAAGAGGCTTTGCGGGTGTCTGTCTCTCCTACTATAGTGAAGATTCAATTTACTCTTCTATTGAAAACATTAGTATCAACGTTGTGGTTCATGTTCGTAGGTAGATTAGATCTCTCTGGAAAACCCTAAACCACGTAAAATATGCAAACCAAATTAGAGACGTCTAACTTGTTTTTGCAGGGTTTGGTGATGTGATATGGCCATAATGTGATGATGAATATGTATGAGATGATCATTATTGTATTGTGGCAACCGGCAGGAGCCTTATGGTTGTCTTTAAATTTCATGTTGAGTAGTATTTCAAAGTAGTTGTAATAGTTGCTACATGGAGGACAATCATGAAGACGGCGCCATTGACCTTGAAGCTACGCCGACGATGATGGAGATCATGCCCGAAGATGATGGAGATCATGTCCGTGCTTTGGAGATGAAGATCAAAGGCGCAAAGACAAAAGGGCCATATCATATCACATATGAACTGCATGTGATGTTAATCCTTTTATGCATCTTATTTTGCTTAGATCGCGACGGTAGCATTATAAGATGATCCCTCACTAAAATCTCAAGATAATAAAGTGTTCATCCTTAGTAGCACCGTTACCAAGTCTTGTCGTTTCGAAGCATCTCGTGATGATCGGGTGTGATAGATTCAATAAGTACATACAACGGGTGCAAGACAGTTTTGCACATGCAGATACTAAGGTGGCCTTGACGAGCCTAGCATGTACAGACATGGTCTCGGAACACGTGATACCGAAAGGTAGAGCATGAATCATATGGTTGATATGATGAACACTTTGAGTGTTCGCCATTGAAATCACACCTTTTCTCGTGATGATCGGGTTTAGGTGCGGTGGATTTGGTTCGTGTGATCACTAAGACAATGCGAGGGATATTGTTTTGAGTGGGAGTTCACTTAGATTTTTTAATTATGTTGAATTAAAATTTGAACTCAATTTGTCATAAACTTAGTCTAAACTATTGCAAATATATGTTGTAGAGATGGCGTCCCCAATCAATTTTAATCAGTTCCTAGAGAAAGAGAAACTTAAGAGCAACGGTAGCAACTTCACCGACTGGTTCCGTCATGTGAGGATCTTCCTCTCTGGCGGAAATCTGCAATATGTGCTTGATGCACCGCTAGGTGACCCTCCTGCAGAAACTGAAACCGATGAAGTAAAAGCTGTTTACGCAACTCGGAAAACTCGGTACTCTCAAGTTCAGTGTGCCATCCCGTGCGATGCTGGAATCCGATCTTCAAAAACGTTTTGAGCACCACGATCCTCATGAGTTGATGAATGAGCTGAAAGCTATATTCGAGACTCATGCGTCCGTGGAATGCTATGAAGCATCGAAACATTTCTTCATCTGTATGATGGAAGAATGCAGATCCGTTAGTGAGCACATGCTCGCCATGACCGGGCATGCGAAGAAACTCAATGACTTGGGAATAGTGATTCCTAACAGACTGGGGATTAATCGTGTCCTTCAATCACTGCCACCAAGTTACAAGAACTTTGTGATGAACTACAATATGCAGAACATGAACAAGGAGTTACCTGAACTCTTTGGCATGCTAAAAGCTGCTGAGATTGAGATCAAGAAAGAGCACCAAGTGTTGATGGTCAACAAGACCACCAGTTTCAAGAAACAGGGCAAGTCTAAGGGAAAATTCAAGAAGGGTGGCAAGAAAGCTGCCACGCCTCCTATGAAACCTAAGAACGGCCCTAAGCCTGATGATGAGTGCTATTACTGCAAGGAGAAATGAAACTGTAAGCGTAATTGCTCCAAGTATCTGGCTGATCTGAAGAGCGGCCTTGTCAAGAAGAAGAAAGAAGGTATATCTGATATACATGTTATAGATGTTCATTTCACTGGTTCTCGTTCTAGTACCTGGGTATTTGATACTGGTTCGGTTGCTCATATTTGTAACTCGAAACAGGAACTAAAGAATAAACGACAACTGCTGAAAGATGAAGTGACGATGCGCGTTGGAAACGGATCCAAGGTCAATGTGATCGCAGTCGGCACACTTCCTCTACATCTACCTTCGGGATTAGTTTTAAGCCTAAATAATTGCTATTATGTACCTGCGTTGAGCATGAACATTATATCTGGATCTTGTTTAATGCAAGACGGTTATTCATTCAAGTCTGAGAATAATGGTTGTTCTATTTTTATGAATAATATCTTTTATGGTCGAGCACCACAAAAGAATGGCTTATTTCTGTTAGATCTCGATAGTAGTGATACGCATATACATAACATTGATGCTAAGCGAATTAAATTGAATGATAATTCTACTTATATGTGGCATCGTGCCTTGGTCATATTGGAGTGACACGCATGAAGAAACTCCATACTGATGGATTACTTGAATCACTTGACATTGAGTCACTTGATAGATGCGAAGCATGTCTAATGGGAAAAATGACAAAGACTCCATTTTCCAGTATGATGGAGCGAGCTACTGACTTATTGGAAATCATACATACCGATGTGTGTGGACCAATGAGCGTAGCATCGCGCGGTGGTTATCGTTATGTTCTAACCTTCACAGATGATCTGAGTAGATATGGGTATATCTATTTCATGAAACATAAATCCGAAACTTTCGAGAAGTTTAAGGAATTTCAAAGTGAAGTAGAAAATCAACGTAACAAGAAGATTAAATTTCTACGATCTGATCGTGGAGGTGAATATCTGAGTTATGAGTTTGGCATGCATTTAAAGAAATGCGGAATACTTTCACAATTGACACCGCCGGGAACACCTCAACGTAACGGTGTGTCCGAACGTCATAATCGAACTCTCTTAGATATGGTTCGTTCTATGATGTCTCTTACTGATTTGCCGTTATCATTTTGGAGTTATGCATTAGAGATAGCCGCATTCACTTTAAATAGAGCACCATCAAAATCCGTAGAAACGACACCGTATGAATTATGGTTTAATAAGAAACCTAAGTCATCGTTCTGAAAGTTTGGGGTTGCGAAGCCTATGTAAAGAAGTTACAACCGGACAAGCTAGAACCCAAAGCGGAGAAATGCGTCTTCATAGGATACCCTAAGGAAACTATAGGGTACACTTTCTATCACAGATCCGAAGGCAAAATCTTTGTTGCTAAGAACGGAACCTTTCTTGAGAAAGAATTTCTCACTAAAGAAGTGACTGGAAGAAAAGTAGAACTCGATGAGATTGATGAATCTATACTCGTTGATCAGAGTAGCGCGATGCGAAATTGTACCTGTACCGCCTACACCGGCAACAGAGGAAGCTAATGATAATGATCATGAAACTTCAAACGAGGAAACTACTGAACCTCGCAGATCGACAAGGGAACGTGCCACTCCTGATTGGTATGATCCTTGTCTAAATGTCATGATTGTGGATAACAATGATGAGGACCCTGCGACGTATGAAGAAGCGATGATGAGCCCAGATTCCAACAAATGGCAAGAAGCCATGAAATCCGAAATGGGATCCATGTATGATAACAAAGTATGGACTTTGGTAGACTTACCTGATAGCCGAAAGGCTATCGAAAATAAATGGATCTTCAAGAGAAAAACAGATGCTGATGGTAATATTACTGTCTATAAAGCTCGACTTGTCGCAAAGGGTTTTCGACAAATTCAAGGAGTTGACTACGATGAGACTTTCTCACCTGTAGCGAAGCTAAAATCTGTGAGGATTTTGTTAGCAATAGCTGCATTTTTCGATTATGAGATTTGGCAGATGGATGTCAAAACGGCGTTCCTTAATGGAGACATTGAGGAAGAGTTGTATATGGTACAACCCAAAGGTTTTGTCGATCCTAAAAATGCTGACAAAGTATGCAAACTTCAGCGTTCAATCTATGGACTGAAGCAAGCATCAAGAAGTTGGAACCGACGTTTTGATAAGGTGATCAAAGACTTCGGGTTTATACAGTGTCATGGAGAGGCCTGTATTTACAAGAAAGTGAGTGGGAACTCTGTAGCATTCCTGATATTATATGTAGATGACATATTATTGATCGGGAATGATATAGAACTATTAAGCAGTGTTAAAGGTTATTTGAATAATAGTTTTTCAATGAAAGACCTTGGTGAAGCATCGTATATATTAGGCATCAAGATTTATAGAGATAGATCATGATGCCTAATAGGGCTATCACAGAGTACATATCTGGACAAGATTCTAAAGAAGTTTAGAATGGACGAAAGTAAGAAAGGGTTCTTACCTATGTTACCAGGCAAGGTATTGAGTAAGACTCAAGGACCGGCTACGGCAGAAGAAAGAGAAAGGATGAGTAATATCCCCTATGCCTCGGCAGTAGGATCTATCATGTATGCCATGCTATGTACTAGACCGGATATAGCACATGCTGTTAGTTTGACTAGCAGATATCAAAGTGATCCAGGAATGGAACATTGGACAGCGGTCAAGAATATCCTGAAGTACTTGAAAAGAACTAAGGATATGTTTCTTTGTTATGGAGGTGACCAAGAGCTCGTTGTAAATGGTTACACCGATGCAAGTTGGAACACTGATCCTGATGACTCTAAGTCACAGTCTGGGTACGTGTTTATATTGAATGGTGCTGCAGTAAGCTGGGCAAGCTCGAAGCAGTGCACGGTGGCGAAGTCTTCAACGGGAATCGAGTACATAGCGGCTTCAGAGGCTTCATCAGAAGCGGTATGGATGAAGAGGTTCATTGTAGAGCTCGGTGTGGTTCCTAGTGCATTGGACCAATTAATCATTTACTGTGATAACATGGGTGCCATCGCCAATGCACAAGAGCCAAGGTCACACAAGAGGCTGAAGCATATCAAGCTGCGTTACCACTCGATTCGCGAGTACATCGAAGATGGAGAAGTAAAGATTTGCAAAGTACACACTGATCTGAATGTAGCAGATCCGTTGACTAAAGCTCTCCCTAGGGCTAAGCATGACCAACACCAGAATGCCATGGGTGTTAGGTACATTACAATGTAATCTAGATTATTGACTCTAGTGCAAGTGGGAGACTGAAGGAGATATGCCCTAGAGGCAATAATAAAGTGGTTATTATTTATATCTTTGTGTTTATGATAAATGTTTATATATCATGCTATAATTGTATTAACCGAAACATTAGTACATGTGTGATATGTAGACAAACAAGAAGTCCCTAGTATGCCTCTTAAACTAGCTTGTTGATTAATGGATGATTAGTTTCATAATCATGAACATTGGATGTTATTAATAACAAGGTTATGTCATTGTATGAATGATGTAATGGACACACCCAATTAAGCGTAGCATAAGATCTCGTCATTAAGTTATTTGCTATAAGCTTTCGATACATAGTTACCTAGTCCTTATGACCATGAGATCATGTAAATCACTTATACCGGAAAGGTACTTTGATTACACCAAACACCACTGCGTAAATGGGTGGCTATAAAGGTGGGATTAAGTATCCGAAAAGTATGAGTTGAGGCATATGGATCAACAGTGGGATTTGTCCATCCCGATGACGGATAGATATACTCTGGGCCCTCTCGGTGGAATGTCGTCTAATGTCTTGCAAGCATATGAATGAGTTCATAAGAGACCACATACCACGGTATGAGTAAAGAGTACTTGTCAGGAGACGAGGTTGAACAAGGTATAGAGTGATACCGAAGATCAAACCTCGGACAAGTAAAATATCGCGAGACAAAGGGAATTGGTATTGTATGTGAATGGTTCATTCGATCACTAAAGTCATCGTTGAATATGTGGGAGCCATTATGGATCTCCAGATCCCGCTATTGGTTATTGGTCGGAGTGAGTACTCAACCATGTCCGCATAGTTCACGAACCGTAGGGTGACACACTTAAAGTTGGATGTTGAAATGGTAGTACTTGAAATATGGAATGGAGTTCGAATATTTGTTCGGAGTCCCGGATGAGATCCCGGACATCACGAGGAGTTCCGGAATGGTCCGGAGAATAAGATTCATACATAGGATGTCATTTTATGTGAATTAAAATGTCGCGGAAGGTTCTATGGAAGGTTCTAGAAAAGTCCGGAAGAAACCACCAAGGAAGGTGGAGTCCACATGGGACTCCACCTCCATGGCCGGCCAACCCTAGTGGGGGAGGAGTCCCAAGTGGACTCCCCCTTAGGGGGACGGCCACCCCCCCCCATATGGGAGGTGGAACTCCCACCTTAGGTGGGAGTCCTAGCTTGGCTAGGTTTCCCCCTCTTATGGAAGGTTTTTGGTTCGGGTCTTATTCGAAGACTTGGACACCAACACTTGGGGATCCACCTATATAATGAGGAGCCAAGGGAGGGGGCCGGCCACCCTAAGACCACAAGCTGGCCGCCCCCCTTGAAGTGGCCGGCCACCCCCTCCCAAACCCTAGCCGCCCCCCTCTCCTCCATAACTCCCGCGTAGCTTTAGCGAAGCTCCGCCGGACTTCTCCACCACCACCGACACCACGCCGTCGTGCTGTCGGATTCAAGAGGAGCTACTACTTCCGCTGCCCGCTGGAACGGGAGGTGGACGTCGTCTTCATCAACAACCGAACGTGTGACCGAGTACGGAGGTGTTGCCCGTTCGTGGCACCGGAACCGATCGTGATCAAGATCTTCTACGCGCTTTTGCAAGCGGCAAGTGAACGTCTACCGCAGCAACAAGAGCCTCCTCTTGTAGGATTTGGAATCTCTTCAAGGGTGAGACTCGATACCCCCTCGTTGCTACCGTCTTCTAGATTGCATCTTGGCTTGGATTGCGTGTTCGCGGTAGGAAATTTTTTGTTTTCTATGCAACGTTATCCTACATGTGTCACCTCTGAACATGTGAATTTTTGATTATGCACTAACCCTCTAATGAGTTTGTTTCGAGTTTGGTGTGGAGGAAGTTTTCAAGGGTCAAGAGAGGAGGATGATATACTAGGATCAAGAAGAGTGAAAAGTCTAAGCTTGGGGATGCCCCCGTGGTTCACCCCTGCATATTTCAAGAAGACTCAAGCATCTAAGCTTGGGGATGCCCAAGGCATCCCCTTCTTCATCGACAACTTATCAGGTTTCTTCTCTTGAAACTATATTTTTATTCGTCACATCTTATATACTTTACTTGGAGCGTCTGTTTGTTTTTGTTTCTGTTTTTGTTTGAATAAATGCTTGTGTGGGAGAGAGACACGCTCCGCTGTTGCATATGAACACATGTGTTCTTAGCTTTACTCTTAATCTTCATGGCGAAGGTTGAAACTGCTTCGTTAATTGTTATATGGTTGGAAACGGGAAATGCTACATGTAGTAATTGATAAAATGTCTTGGATAATTTGATACTTGGCAATTGTTGTGCTCATGCTTAAGCTCTTGCATCATATACTTTGCACCCATTAATGAAGAAATACATAGAGCTTGCTAAAATTTGGTTTGCATAATTGGTCTCTCTAAGGTCTAGATAATTTCTAGTAAAGAGTTTGAACAACAAGGAAGACGGTGTAGAGTCTTATAATGTTTACAATATGTCTTTTATGTGAGTTTTGCTGCACCGGTTCATCCTTGTGTTTGTTTCAAATAACCTTGCTAGCCTAAACCTTGTATCGAGAGGGAATACTTCTCATGCATCCAAAATCCTTGAGCCAACCACTATGCCATTTGTGTCCACCATACCTACCTACTACATGGTATTTCTCCGCCATTCCAAATTAAATTGCTTGAGTGCTACCTTTAAAATTTCTATCCTTTACCTTTTCAATATATAGCTCATGGGACAAATAGCTTAAAAACTATTGTGGTATTGAATATGTACTTATGCACTTTATCTGTTATTAAGTTGTTTGTTGTGCGATAACCATGTTCCTGGGGACGCCATCAACTACTCTTTGTTGAATATCATGTGAGTTCCTATGCATGTCCGTCTTGTCTGAAGTAAGGGAGATTTACCACCCATTTAATGGTTAAAGCATGCATAATGTTAGAGAAGAACATTGGGCCGCTAACTAAAGCCATGATCCATGGTGGAAGTTTCAGTTTTGGACATATATCCTCAATCTCATATGAGAACATTAATTGTTGCTACATGCTTATGCATTAAAGAGGAGTCCATTATCTGTTGTCTATGTTGTCCCGGTATGGATGTCTAAGTTGAGAATAATCAAAAGCGAGAAATCCAATGCGAGCTTTCTCCTTCGACCTTTGTACAGGCGGCATAGAGGTACCCCTTTGTGACACTTGGTTAAAACATGTGTATTGCGATGACAATCCCGGTAATCCAAGCTAATTAGGACAAGGTGCGGTCACTATTAGTATACTATGCATGAGGCTTGCAACTTGTAAGATATAATTTACATGATACATATGCTTTATTACTACCGTTGACAAAATTGTTTCTTGTTTTCAAAACCAAAGCTCTAGCACAAATATAGCAATCAATGCTTCCCTCTGCGAAGGGCCTTTCTTTTACTTTTATGTTGAGTCAGTTCACCTATCTCTCTCCACCTCAAGAAGCAAACACTTGTGTGAACTGTGCATTGATTCCTACATACTTGCATATTGCACTTGTTATATTACTTTACATTGACAATATCCATGAGATATACATGTTATAAGTTGAAAGCAACCGCTGAAACTTAATCTTCCTTTGTGTTGCTTCAATACCTCTACTTTGAATTATTGCTTTACGAGCTAACTCTTATGCAAGACTTATTGATGCTTGTCTTGAAGTACTATTCATGAAAAGTCTTTGCTTTATGATTCATTTGTTTACTCATGCCATTACCATTGTTTTGTCGCTGCATTCATTACATATGCTTTACAATTGTATTGATCAAGATTATGATAGCATGTCACTTAAGAAATTATCTTTGTTATCGTTTACCTACTCGAGGGCGAGTAGGAACTAAGCTTGGGGATGCTTGATACGTCTCAAACGTATCTATAATTTCTTATGTTCCATGCTACTTTTATGATGATACTTACATGTTTTATACACACTTTACATCGTTTTGATGCATTTTCCGGAACTAACCTATTGACGACATGCCGAAGGGCCAGTTCCTGTTTTCTGCTGTTTTTGGTTTCAGAAATCCTAGTAAGGAAATATTCTCGGAATCGGACGAAATCAATGCCTAGCATCCTATTTTTCCACGAAGCTTCCAGAACACCCGAGAGCCGCCAGAGGGGGGCCACAGGCCCACCAAACAGTAGGACGGCGCGGCCAAGGGGGGGCCGCGCCCCCCTGTTGTGTCGTCACCTCGTTGACCTTCTGACGCCGCCTCTTCGCCTATATAAAGGTCCCTGACCTAAAACACGATAGGGAAAAGCCACGGTACGAGAAACCTTCCAGAGCCGCCGCCATCGCGAAGCCAAGATCTGGGGGACAGGAGTCTTTGTTCCGGCACGCCGCCGGGACGGGGAAGTGCCCCCGGAAGGCTTCTCCATCGACACCACCGCCATCTTCATCAACGCTGATGTCTCCCATGAGGAGGGAGTAGTTCTCCATCGAGGCTCGGGGCTGTACCGGTAGCTATGTGGTTAATCTCTCTCCTATGTGCTTCAATACAATAATCTCATGAGCTGCCTTACATGATTGAGATTCATATGATGATGCTTGTAATCTAGATGTCATTATGCTAGTCAAGTGGGTTTTACTTATGTGATCTCCGGAGACTCCTTGTCCCACGTGTGTAAAGGTGACAGTGTGTGCACCGTGTGGGTCTCTTAGGCTATATTTCACAGAATACTTATTCACTGTTATGAATGGCATAGTGAAGTGCTTATTTATATCCCTTTATGATTGCAATGTGTTTTGTATCACAATTTATCTGTGTGCTACTCTAGTGATGTTATTAAAGTAGTTTATTCCTCCTGCACGGTGTAATGGTGATAGTGTGTGCATCGTGTAGTACTTGGCGTAGGCTATGATTGTGATCTCTTGTAGATTATGAAGTTAACTATTGCTATGATAGTATTGATGTGATATATTCCTCCTTTCGTTGTGTGAAGGTGACAATGTACATGCTATGTTAGTACTTGGTTTGGTTATGTTGATCTGTTATGCACTCTAAGGTTATTTAAATATGAACATTGAATATTGTGGAGCTTGTTAACTCCGGCATTGAGGGTTCGTGTAATCCTACACAGTTAGTGGTGTTCATCATCCAACAAGAAGGTGTAGAGTCTAGCATCTATCTATTTATTCTGTTATGTGATCAATGTTGAGAGTGTCCACTAGTGAAAGTATGATCCCTAGGCCTTGTTCCTAAATACTGCTATCGCTGCTTGTTTACTATTTTACTGCATCTTTACTTCCTGCAATATTACTACCATCAACTGCACGCCAGCAAGCACTTTTCTGGCGCCGTTACTACTGCTCATATTCATTCATACCACTTGTATTTCACTATCTCTTCGCCGAACTAGTGCACCTATACATCTGACAAGTGTATTAGGTGTGTTGGGGACACAAGAGACTTCTTGTATCGTGATTGCAGGGCTGCATGAGAGGGATATCTTTGACCTCTTCCTCCCTGAGTTCGATAAACCTTGGGTGATCCACTTAAGGGAAACTTGTTGCTGTTCTACAAACCTCTGCTCTTGGAGGCCCAACACTGTCTACAAGAATATAAGCACCCGTAGACATCACCATGCCATAACTCATATGGTGTCATTTCAACGGATTTATGATGACGCTCTATTTAGTGTAAAAGCGGTAGTCACTAAAGCATAATCCACAAAAATATAATGGCGTCATTTTATTTTATCTCATCATTAACCCAACAAGGTTTGGATACATCTCTCGGATACTACATCATCATTATGATACTCCAAGAAATGTGAGTTTTAGAACAATTTCATAACTCTCTTAGATGTTCGCTAAAACTCGTAATTCAAAATTTCCCCCATGATCCAATCATAGATATTTGACTTTTCCATTACGATGATTTCCACTTCATGCTGAAATTTATTTGAATCCATTCAAATGTTTCAAACTTCTTCCTTATCGAATATATCCACATATATATACTCAATTCATTGTTGGAAGTTTTCATGAAGTAGAAGAATCTCCCGCACACAACTATGCCCAGTGAACCACATACATCATCATATATGTTTCCACTAAGTTAGTTGCCCGTTCAACTCTTGGCCTATGAACGGTATTTCAGTCATTCTCTTTAGAAAAGATTTGCAAGCGCCAGACGATTCAAAAATCGAATGACTCCAAACATCCATTTGCATGGAGTTCCTTCATGCGTTCCTTTCTAACATGACCTAAATGGCGGTTCCACAGATAAGTGGAATTCAAATCATTTGTCTTATGGCATTTTAGCGTCAGTGTTATGCATGTGAGTTTCACCATTAAGATTTATAATAACTTATCCATCGTACATGGAGTAATGTCATAATTTGAACAACTCATTGTTTTCATTTGACCAGAGCAAAATAAAAATTATTAAGTTCTTTATTATAAATTCTAAGGGCTAGATAGAATGCCAACGACGAACATAATAACACTTTATTTTTGTTCCAGACGTGCATTCCTATCCTATTCCTTGTCAGTCACTTAGGCCATTGTATTCTTGTATTGCGTTGTTTTGTATGACACTTCATACCAACCAATATGGTATAGATACCCAAGAATTTCATTGTGTGACCAAACTAGGAATACATTCATAACATGTATATCATTTATATACACCTGAGCTAGACTTTCTAGTTTTTTCTTTCTTTCTGAGAAAATATCTTTTGTAGTTTCTCTTTTAGTTTTCCTCATTCTTAGAAAACACTTCACCTTCAATAACTTCTAAGTCCATTGGTCAAATACCAATAACCTTGAGGTTCTTACTTTGAAGTTGATCATCATATGACAAGTGTTCCAGATTTCACTATTAGTAACTTTTTAATATGATGAACAATTTCACTCATAATTTTATCCATCATATCATGACGACTTTCTGAGACCATGTCTGTACATGCTAGGCTTGTAAAGTTTAACCTTAGTATTCGCATATGCAAATCTGGCTTGCACCCGTTGTATGCACACGTAGAATCTATAACACCCGATCATCACGAGATGCTTCGAAACGATGAGTCTTAGCAACGGTGCATACTAAGGACGATCAATTCATGGATATGCGAATATCGTTAGTGCCCAAATAGTTGGAGGATTTGGACGCCTTGCGTCTTCAACCTTCATACATTCCCATAAAACTTATGAGTTTATGTAGTCTCACCAAATTATATTCTATCACCTTGCAACAAGGTCTTAGATATCACATATATCTCATACCTCTCTTATTTCTGAAAACAAAATTTTCAGCTCCTTACTTTTCAAACAGATTTGAACTTCAAGTTTCACGGAGACAAGATGATTCTAGGTACTAATTGAAACCATTGTTCTTTGAATCAGCAATGTGAGGTTTACTAAAAGTTTGCAATAGGACTTAATCATTTCTTGATTCTTTAATAATACGGTACCAGTTCGTAAAGTTTCTTGTCAGATTTATCAGTATTTCTATCTCAATTACAAGACTAGCGCATGGTAGAAAACGGATGCCAATTCTACAAATTTAATTCAAAATACTACTCAGACTATGTTCATGATAATTAGTTTCATGTTTTAATCTAATTACTAATGAACTCCCACTTAATACAACATCCCTCGTAGTTGTTTAGTGGTACACGATCCAAATCCACTACACCAAAACCGATCATCACGTGAGATGATGTAGCTTCAATGGTGAACATCAACATGTTGATTATATCATCCATATGACTCGTGTTAAACCTTTCGGTTTCCTGTGTTCCGAGGCCATGTCTGTACATGCTAGGCTCGCCAAGCAAACCCAAGTATTTCCGCGTGTGCAACATGGCTTACACCCGTTGTATGTGAACATAGAATCTATCACATACGATCATCACGAGATGCTTCAAAACGACGAACTGTAGCAACGGTGCATACGAGGGGAGAACACTTTATTATCTTGATATTAATGTGAGGGGTCATCTTATAATGCTACCGTCGCGATCTAAGCAAGATAAGATGCAAAAAGGATTAACATCACATGCAATTCATATGTGATATGATATGGCCCTTTAGTCTTTGCGCCTTTTATCTTCATCTCCAAAGCACGGACATGATCTCCATCATCAACGGGCATGATCTCCATCATCGTCGGCGTAGCGTCAAGGTTCATGGCGCCGTCTTCATGGTTGTTCACCGTGTGTAGCAACTATTACAACTACTTTGAAATAATACTACAACATGAAATATAAAGACAACCATAAGGCTCCTGCCGGTTGCCACAATACAATAATGATCATCTCATACATATTCATCATCACATCATGGCCATATCACATCACCAAACCCTGCAAAAACAAGTTAGACGCCTCTAATATGGTTTGCATATTTTACGTGGTTTAGGGTTTTCGAGTAAGATCCAATCTACCTACGAACATGAACCACAACGGTGATACTAGTGTTGTCAATAGAAAGAGTAAATTGAATCTTCACTATGGTGGGAGAGACAGACACCCGCAAAGCCACTTATGCAATACAAGTTGCATATTGAGCGTGGAGCAAATCTCATGAACGCGGTCATGTAAAGTTAGCCCGGGCCGCTTCATCCCACCATGCCGCAAGATGCAAAGTACACGAACTAAAGACAACAAAGCATCAACGCCCACAAAACAATTGTGTTCTACTCGTGCAACCAATCTATGCATAGACACGGCTCTGATACCACTGATGGGATTCGTAGCATAGAAAAAAAAAGTTTCCTACCGCAAGAACAAAAACCAAGCCAAGATGCAGTCTAGAAGATGGTAGCAATGAGGGGATCACGAGACTAACCCTTGAAGATTTCCAAAGCCTACGAGATTAGATCTCGTTGTTGCAGAAGATGATCACTTGCCGGTTTCAAAAGCGCATAGAAGATCTTGACGGTGCCACAGTCGGGCAGCACCTCCGTACTCAGTCACACGTTCGGTGTTGATGAAGACGACGTCCTTCTCCCCGTTCCAGCGGGAAGCGGAAGTAGTAGATCCTCCTCGGAATCCCGGCAGCACGACGGCGTGGTGGCGGTGGCGGTGGAGATCTTTGGCAGGGCTTCGCCAAAGCGTATGCGGGAGAGATGGAGGAGGAGGGCGGCTAGGGTTTGGGGAGAGGGGGCGCCGGCTTAGGAAGCCTTGAGGGGTGCGGCCAACTTGGTGGAAAGAAGTGGCTGGCCCCCTCCCTTGTCCCTCATTATATAGGTGGAATCCCTAGGGTTTGCCCAAAGTCTTCGAATAAGACCCCAATTCAAAAACTGCCATATGGATGAAACCTAGAGGGACAGGGACTCTCCCCTTCCCCCCTTTCTTTGGCCGGCCAAGGAGGTGGAGTCCACCATGGACTCCACCCTCCCACTTGGTTGGCTGGTTAGGGTTGGTGGAGTCCCTCCGGGACTCCTCCTTCCATAGTGATTTATTCCGGATAATTCTAGAAACCACCTTCCATAAATTCACCGGATCATTTCCAAACTTGGAAAGTGACTTCCTATATATGAATCTTATTCTCTGGACCATTCCGGACCTCCTCGTGATGTCCTGGATCCCATCCGAGACTCCGAACAAAACTTTGAACTCCATTCCATATTCCATATCTACTTAAACGACATCAAACCTTAAGTGTGTCACCCTACGGTTCGTGAACTATGCAGACATGGTTGAGACTTCTCTCCGACCAATAACCAATAGCGGGATCTGGAGATCCATAATGGCTCCCACATATTCAACGATGACTGTTATCACCAGAATTTGACCGAGTCAGAGGTGGACCGCGATCATGATGGGCTTGAAGATTATACATGGAAGAATATATGTGAATCGGCCTTATATGCAAAGTTTGGGCTAGTTTGCCCATGTATCTGTAATATAGTAGGATACGTATCAATTAGATAGAGTTTGGCTCGTGCACGGTTGGGATTATTCCCACGTTAGAAAGTCTACGGACTATAAATATGTATCTAGGGTTTATGAAATAAACAACAATCACGTTCACCACAAATCAATCTAGGCGCATCGCCAACTCCCTTGTCTCGAGGGTTTCTTCCGGGTAAGCATCATGCTGCCTAGATCGCATCTTGCGATCTAGGCAGTACAAGTTTATTCGTTGTTCATGCGTTGCTCGTACTGAAGCCTTTTTGATGGCGAGCAACGTAGTTATCTTAGATGTGTTAGGGTTAGCATGGTTCTTCGTATCATATGCTGTCGTAGTGCAACCCTTAGACATCTAGCCGCCCTTACACCTATCTTAGGTGTAGGGGCGGCACCCCGCTTGATCATTATTTAGTAGATCCGATCCGTTATGGTTGCTCCTTGTTCTTCAAGGATTAGTTTAATATCTGCATAGTTAGGCCTTACAAAGGGTTGGAGGATCCAGCGGCATGTAGGGTGTAGTTTGCTAGCCCTAGACAGGACGTTCCGGGGATCAACCTCGTGTTGGTTTTTAGGCCCTGTCTAGGATCGGCTTACGGTCACCGTGCGCGGCCGCGAGGCCCAATCACGAGTAGGACGTTCCGATTATGCGGTGAAAACCCTAAATCGTCGTAGATCGTTTTAGCTTTATCTTGATCAAGCAGGACCACCATATATTCGTACACCTCGTACGAATCATGGGTGGATCGGCTCCCTGAGCCGATTCACAGGACAACCTGAGAGCCGATCGAGGCTCGTATTTAATGTTTACGTGTATGCCATGCAGGAAACTAAGCGAGGCATCTCCATCACCTTCCTGACCAGGTATAGGTCAGGTGGCACGCCTTTGCACCAGCATCGGACGTGCGTGCCGGAGTCTTTGCGGGCCGTCGCTCGGAGGGACCAGGGCCAGCCGCAGCCCTAAGTTGCTCCCGGCTCTCCTGTGTTGCCCGTCGCTGCTCGCCGGTGGGTTTCTGACCGCAACACATTCTGGCACGCCCGGTGGGACAACCTTCTACATCAACCACATCGCCATCTACATCTGAGATGGCGGACGGCACCCCAGTCACGTACGAGGATCTGACCGAGGAGCTCAAGAAGAAGTATGACGAGGCCAAAGCGATCCTCGAAGCCGACCTCATCGGCTCCTTTCACAGAACCCGCTCACATGGCATCAGGTGGAAAGGGTTCTCGCCTGAAGGTGCGCTCGATGGAATAGACCTATCCGCCCCATCAGAAGAACGCACCAGGTCCCTGCGTCAGGAGATTAACTACATGGTGGCTCACTCGCTGCACCGCCACTCTGAGAACCTGGTGAACACTTTGGAGCGTGTTGCTCTTCGGGTGATCCAGGAAATCATGAGGCACCAGTACTCTCCGTCAGGACCAGCTCTCGGGACATACCAAGGAGAGATGCCACTCCAGTCCCGTCCACCGCTGCCATTCGCGTTGGCAGCACCAGAAGTGCCGAATTCACTGGCATTCGTCGTCTACAAGATCGGTGGTGACCCTAGCGACTACCAGTTCTTGTACGAGGCGCCTAAGGAGATCCCTCACGGATACACGTGCACATACGTGCCAGGCATCGCAGAATCGGGCACTCACAAACCAGATCGCAACAGCAGGGACTTCTGGAAAAGCAGGAGGAACTTCAGCGACAGATCTTGAGAAGCAGACGTGGCTAGCTAAGTACGCCACTCCAACAAACCTCCAGAGCGCAGCTCCTGCAGTTGGCTCAGAGCTGGAAAAGCAAGCATGGCTGGCTAAGTATGCCACCCCGGCGAATCTTCAGAGTTCGACTCCTGCAGCCAGCACCGCGGATCAAATCAGTACTATCCTGAGAGACTAGTTCGGCATGGTGCCGAAAAGGAGGACAATCGGCTATTCCAAGCCGTACCCCAACGAGTACGAGTTGATCCCGCTACCACCCAAATATCGGCTCCCTGATTTCTCCAAGTTCAATGGATCAGATGGTTCCAGCTCCATCGAGCACGTGAGCCGATATTTGGCACATCTGGGCACGATCTCAGCAGCAGATGAGCTACGTGTGAGGTTCTTCGCACAGTCCCTCACAGGATCGGCTTTCGGGTGGTACACTTCGTTGCCACCAGACTCGATCCGGACTTGGAAGCAGTTGGAAGAACAGTTCCACATGCAGTATCACTCAGAGGCTTCCGAGTCTGGCCTTGCCGATTTAGCACAAATACGTCAGAAGCGTGGAGAAACTGTGGCTAAATACGTCCAGCGCTTCAGAAATCTTAGGAACCGATGTTATTCGGCTCGTGTGACTGAAAAGGAAGCAGTCGAGTTGGCAGTGGTGGGCCTTGCATCACCAATCAAGGACATGGCCTCCCAAGCAGACTACCCGTCACTGGCGCACATGGTTCAGAAACTGTCGTTATATGAACAGCGCCACCCGGACTTGTACCAGGACAAATTCAAGCGTGCGGTAGTCCTGGTTGAGGCAGATGAAGACGAAGGCTCTGCGGGAGATCAAGAGGTAGCAGTGGCTGAATGGACTCGGGGGGGCAACCCCCGTGTCCTGCAAATGGGTTAAGCCACCAGGTCCGCCCAGAGGGTTCGATTTTGACGTGACTAAAACTGAGCAAATCTTCGACCTCTTACTCAAGGAGAAGCAGTTGAAGTTACCCGAAGGCCTCAAAATCCCCACGGTACAGGAGCTGAACGGAAAGCCATACTGCAAATGGCATAACTCGTTCTCCCATGCCACCAACGACTGCAGGGTGTGGCGTCAGCAGATCCAAATGGCGATAGAACAAGGACGTTTGATTTTTAACCAGTACGCCATGAAAGTCGACACCCACCCCTTCCCCGCCGTTAACATGGTGGAGTGCACTTACCCTGAAGGTTGCCAGCCAGGATTCTCGTTCAACATCAACATGGTAGGACCTGGACACCACTCTGGCAAGGATGGAGACGAGGGCAGCTGCTCTCGTAGCAAGGACACAGAGGAGGCCGCTCCACGCGATTGGCTCCGTCACGATGGCAAGCGCTACATCACAGAGGGAGAAGTAAAGAATGTAAGATATCAGCGACCTCTCTCTGATCACCTCCTCAACAAGTATGTGAGTCAATATAGCCAATGCCGACGATCCAGCGACGATGATGATAGAGACCGTCTGGCTAGGGACGCCAGGAGACATCGTCGGCATGATCGCGATGAGGAGGAGTACGAGCGCCGTGCCAAGGAAAAATCGAGGGAGCAAGATGACGAGGATAGACACTGGGACTGCCCCTTCTTCAGACACTGCTAGGATTCAGGAATGAGCCGATTGCCTACAATCGGCAACTGCCCAGAATGTAGACAGAAGAGGAAGGATGCAGCTAACGTGTCCGTGTTCAAACGTCTGGGGCCTCTCCCACCGCGGAACAAGCACGCTGAGTCCCCTCGGGTGGAAGATCTCGAGGATTTGGAAGACGATGATGAAGAAGAAGACAAGTACCACCGGCCAAGGTGGTGCCCTGATGGACTCAGCCGTTCCCAAAAGCGCAGGGTTCAGCGACTGCGCGGCTTGGAGGAAGCCGAAAGGTTATACCTGCACACGCTAAGGAAGGCGCGGCCCGATCTGGCCGCGAAGATCCAGCGAACCCTGGATGAAGAGGGTCGACCACAAAAAATGGAGTGGCGCCCCAAGCAAAAGAAAGCCGATGATGAGACATCGGCTGGCACAAACATGGTGTTTATCCTTCCGATGGAGTTTAGCGCTCCAGGATTAGACGAGGCACCTGTGGCACAACTTGACTGCGGCCCACGGCCGGTTATCTTTGAGAAGCCACGAGAAAGAAGCTACAGACATCTGAAGGCCCTGTACTTGCGAGGTTATATCGATGGGAGGCCTGTCAACAAGATGCTGGTGGACACCGGAGCGGCAGTCAACATTATGTCATACTCTATGCTACGTCGGTTGGGACGCTCTAGCTCGGATCTGATCAAGACCAACATGACATTGAGCGACTTCAACGGCCAAGCGTCTGACGCACAAGGTGTTCTGAACGTGGATCTGACCGTAGGAAGGAAAACCATCCCTACGACGTTCTTCATCGTTGATAGCAAGAGCACCTATGCTGTTCTGCTAGGAAGAGATTGGATCCACGCCAACTGTTGCATTCCCTCCACGATGCACCAATGCGTAATATAGTGGGATGGAGATGAGATAGAGGTCGTCCAGGCCGATGACTCAGCCGAGATTTCAATGGCTGGCATGAACGCTTGGGAAACAGCAGGCCAAGAGCCACTCTCAGGTATCAATTTGGACGACTGCGAGCGCATCGACGTGACGAAGGGCAGGGTTAGGCTGGTCTTATCCACCGGCCTGACCGTGTAGCAAGAACAAACTGATGAGCAAACGTGGCGAGGCCGATCCTTGGGATCGGCCCCAAAGATCTATGAAGGAACATTACAAAACCTTCATTGAGCGATTCAATATGGAGGCCGATTCCAGCAATCGGCCAAAATTATCCTCACCACATGTTCTGCTTGTGTTCAACATCGATCTACTGGGCAGCGGTTTTACGTCGGCTGATGAGTTAGGAAAAGTCAACATTGGTCCTACCGGAGCCGACGTGCAAATACAGTGCCTTGGCTAACTACAGAGCCGATATCTGCAGTTACCTGACAGATTCGGCTCGGGGGCACCTAATCAGATGAACATGTGCGGATGAACATGTGTGCAGTGAAATATTGGGGGCCGATAGAAAAATCGGCCAGTAAAAAAAAATCAGCATCACGATATATAGCCGATGCACGGACATCGACTTTAGAACTAAGAAACAAAGCCGATGCACAGCCATCGACTCTAGTACAATTACACAGGATCTACCTGCTGCGTGTTCAAGACGCGGATTTTCATCAAGTCCTCTACTTCCTCGAGGGGGCAAACAATGAGAGCTTCCTCAGCTGCAATGAGCCGATTGCAGCAGTACTGTCAGAAGTCAGCTCTGGCGTGCAAGACGGCCTTTTGCTCGTTAAGCCGTTGGTGTTTCGTCTACAATATCGGCTTTCAACGGAGGAAGAGGCAATCGATGGGGGCAAGTTCGGCTGGTTCGACATGGTGGCTGCCTCAGAGTTACCTGAGTTCAAAGCCCTTGGTCTGATTTGTGCATCCTCACCAATATTCTCGCCATGACTGAGGCTCGGGGGGCAGCTAGCCTGGTAGATGCTCTGTTTTTTAGAAGCCGATTGGAGTGTCATCGGCTGGTCCTTCGTCGCAACCTTCTTCACAAAATGATGAGTGCTCGCAGAAGAGGATCGCTGGAGCTGGTGCGAGAAATTTAAGGGCTCTCTTGAAAACTCTACAGTATCCACCAGATCTCAAGGACATCAGCTGAAGAATTGGAGGATGGTTTGGATGTGAGTTAGACCTGTTGGTCCGCGTGAGTAGGCGACGACTTGACCTCAAATCGCGTTTATAGTGCAAGCCGATGCCCTGCCATCGGCTCTCTGTACAGGGACTTCGTTCGACGATCGGTGAAATTGACAAGAAAGCAAAATTAATTGAGGAATATTTTCTTCATTAATAGCGGTATTTCTTACAAGGAAAGAGCCGATTGCTCAGGGAAGAAAGAACAAAAGCCGGCTACTACTACTAGTCCCTAATCTAAGGGCCGTTGCTGCCCTCGCCGTCGTCGTCGCTGCCGCCGGCGCAGCTGCTGATAGGCTCCTCATCGGAGCTCCCGTAACCTTCTACGGGAGCCTCATCTTCCTCCTCGTCGTCATCGCTGTCGTCGTCCCACCAGACGCGGAGGCGCTTCGCCGGTGGGTAGCCTTCGAGGGAGTCGTCGTCGCCCTCCTCCGCCTCTTCTTCGGAGGAGGTGAAGTCATCCCAGGAGAAGCGGTCATCCTCGCTCTCCGCCTCCTCTTCCCCCTCGACGAGGAACTGAAGGTCGTCCTCTCCGTCGGTCAAGGATTTGTCATCCTCGGACCAGATGGAGGAATCATGTTCCTCCTTGTCCCACTCCGATGCGGCGAGGATGTCGTGCGCCGCCAGCGAGCCCCACTCTGGCGTCGGCTCGCGAGATGAGGAAGAGTCGGAGAAGACTGACGAGGTGGAGGAGGACGAAGAGGAAAAGGACTGGGAAGAAAGATCCGACGAGGCGGAGGAGGAAGAAGAAGACATGGCTACGGGAGATGGAGGATTTTTGGGTGCCGATGGACAGAGCAGAGCAAGGGGATGAAGTGGCGAACTGTTCAGAGCAGTTAAATAAAGGGGATATAGTAGAGATTCAATGCCACAGCAGTTTCCGAGGAGGCGGTGCCCAAAAAAGAAGAAAAGAAAACAACGGTCAAATCACGCGGAGAAATTGAGAAGGCAGGGCGTCATGATGAAGGGTGCTGCGACGGTTCTGTTCTGCCACGACATGACCCGACGAAGAGAATCAGAGTGATTTTGGAATTATCAATTCCAAAACCAGGGGGGCATGTGTTATCACCAGAATTTGACCGAGTCAGAGGTGGGCCGCGATCATGATGGGCTTGAAGATTATACATGGAAGAATATATGTGAATCGGCCTTATATGCAAAGTTTGGGCTAGTTTGCCCATGTATCTGTAATATAGTAGGATACGTATCAATTAGATAGAGTTTGGCTCGTGCACGGTTGGGATTATTCCCACGTTAGAAAGTCTACGGACTATAAATATGTATCTAGGGTTTATGAAATAAACAACAATCACGTTCACCACAAATCAATCTAGGCGCATCGCCAACTCCCTTGTCTCGAGGGTTTCTTCCGGGTAAGCATCATGCTGCCTAGATCGCATCTTGCGATCTAGGCAGTACAAGTTTATTCGTTGTTCATGCGTTGCTCGTACTGAAGCCTTTTTGATGGCGAGCAACGTAGTTATCTTAGATGTGTTAGGGTTAGCATGGTTCTTCGTATCATATGCTGTCGTAGTGCAACCCTTAGACATCTAGCCGCCCTTACACCTATCTTAGGTGTAGGGGCGGCACCCCGCTTGATCATTATTTAGTAGATCCGATCCGTTATGGTTGCTCCTTGTTCTTCAGGGATTAGTTTAATATCTGCATAGTTAGGCCTTACAAAGGGTTGGAGGATCCAGCGGCGTGTAGGGTGTAGTTTGCTAGCCCTAGACAGGACGTTCCGGGGATCAACCTCGTGTTGGTTTTTAGGCCCTGTCTAGGATCGGCTTACGATCACCGTGCGCGGCCGCGAGGCCCAATCACGAGTAGGACGTTCCGATTATGCGGTGAAAACCCTAAATCGTCGTAGATCGTTTTAGCTTTATCTTGATCAAGCAGGACCACCATATATTCGTACACCTCGTATGAATCATGGGTGGATCGGCTCCTTGAGCCGATTCACAGGACAACCTGAGAGCCGATCGAGGCTCGTATTTAATGTTTACGTGTATGCCATGCAGGAAACTAAGCGAGGCATCTCCATCACCTTCCTGACCAGGTATAGGTCAGGTGGCACGCCTTTGCACCAGCATCGGACGTGCGTGCCGGAGTCTTTGCGGGCCGTCGCTCGGAGGGACCAGGGCCAGCCGCAGCCCTAAGTTGCTCCCGGCTCTCCTGTGTTGCCCGTCGCTGCTCGCCGGTGGGTTTCTGACCGCAACAATGACTTAGTGATCGATTGAACCATTTACATACGATACCGATTCCCTTTGTCACACGATATTTTACTTGTCCGAGGTTTGATCATCGGTATCTCTATACCTTGGTCAACCTCGTCTCCGACAAGTACTCTTTACTCGTACCGTGGTATGTCATCTCTTATGAACCATTCATATGCTTGCAAGCTAATTAGACGACATTCCACCGAGAGGGCCCAGAGTATATCTATCCGTCATCGGGATGGACAATATCCCACTCTTGATCCATATGCCTCAACTCATACTTTCCGAATACTTAATCCCACGTTTATAACCATCCATTTACGCAGTGGCGTTTGATGTAATCAAAGTACCCTTCCGGCATAAGTGATTTACATGATCTCATGTTCGAAGGACTAGGTAACTATGTATCGAAAGTTTATAGCAAATTAACTTAATGACGTGATCTTATGCTACGCTTAAATGGGTGTATCCATTACATCATTCATCAATGACATAACCTTGTTATTAATAACATCCAATGTTCATGATCACGAAACCATGATCATCTATTATTCAACAAGCTAGTTATACAAGAGGCTTACTAGGGATTCCTTGTTGTTTACATAACACACATGTATCAATGTTTCGGTTAATACAATTATTGCATGGTATGCAAACATTTATCATAAACACAAAGATATATTATAATAACCATTTTATTATTGCCTCTTGGGCATATCTCTAACAGTCTCCCACTTGCACTAGAGTCAATAATCTAGTTTACATTTGTAAAGATATAACACCTTGGCCTTCTGGTGTTTTATCATGTTTTGCCCACGGGAGAGGTTTTAGTCAACGGATCTGACACGCTCAGAAATGTATGTATTTTGCAATTCATTTGCGTCTCAATGCATCACTCATTTTCCAAATGAGTCGGCATTAAATATGTTTAGTCTTTTGGTGGAACCTTAATTCCGCGGTCTGAAATATGTCACTAATATTGCCACACACAATATAGCTTCAAAGTTCTGACACTGTTGGAACTACACCAAGTTCTCAAAGAACTTTTCGACTTAACATCCTCAGTCATTTTCAGAACAATGACATACTCTGCCTTGGTTTGTAGAATCCGTCACAATATTTAGAACTTTTCTAAATCTAGCATAGACAACTTCTAGCTTATTGTGCTACCTTTTAAACAACACTTAGCCTAATTTGAGATTGAAATTTTATTTTTATATGTGACCAAACTAATATCGGTGCAACACTTTACAGCGATTTGTTTGTCATTACCCCATACAAAACTATATATATATCCTTGGTTCTTCTAAAAAGTACTCAAGGATATTCTTACTGTCGTCCAATGATCATCACATGAATCATTCTGGTACATGCTCATAACACTTTAGAGCACAGGACATCTGATTGTGTGCATATTATTCGTGATCTATAATCACTCATGTGTTTTTACTTATTGAGTGTCAGATACACTCAAGTCTTGTTAAACCTTCACATGACAAGAACATTTTCTTAATATTTCTATATTGAACTACTTCAATATCCATTCTATGTACTTTGACTTAAACTTATTATGTGTTTCAATCTATCTTCATAGATCTTGACACTAAAATATGTTTCAGTCCATATCCTTTCATTGACGTTAATTCTCAATGAAACCTTTTAATCAAGTATATAATTACATCATTTATAACCAACTATATGTCATCTACATAAAGTATTATAAATATGTCCCAGCGCTCCCACTTAATTTCTTGCAAATGCAAGCATCTTCATCGTTTCTGATGAAATCAAAAAACTCTTTGACTATTTCATCCGGTGAAGATTCCAACTCCGCGATACTCACTTAATCCAATTGAAGTTCGTATACCTATCTAGTATTCCACGGACTAGCAAATTTTTTGGTTGTATCTTGTATACACCTTTAATACACACTTCTGTTAAGTAATGTATTTTGCCATCCTACTATCATATCTCATAAAAGAAATATGTAGCGATTACTAGAATAATCCACATAGACTATAAGCATTGCTATGGAATATCTAATCTTATCGTAGTCAACTCTTTGAACTTTGTCGTAAACAACTTTTCGACAAGTCGAGTTTCTTCAAGTATATTTCATCCAAGTCCATCAATTTTATAGATCCATTTACTTTCAAAAAGTATTCATCTATCTTGGATTTCATGGCGTATAGCCATTTTAACGGAGTCAAGGCCCATCATAACTTCTTTGTTTGTAGTTGGTTTATCATTGTTCAAAATCAATCATTTGTCCACAAATCATTTATTTGATCACAAAGTAAACCATACCTACAAGGTTCAATATGTACTTCGATCTCCATGTCTAAAACACTTTGTAGTCATGGGAGCCATGATCGTCGTGGCCGCTTCCGGAACCATTTCCGATGCTGCGCTACTCTGATCATTATGCTCAGGTTTATAAACCTTATCAAGTTCTATTGTCCTCCCACTCAAAACTTCGCTAGAAACAATTTCTTGGAAATAAGTAAGAAACATCGAAAAACACTTTTTTGTCTTTGTCTCCATAGTGGAAAGAATTCCCAATCAATTCTCTGGGATAACCAACAAAGACATTCATCCGATTTTGGTTCTAAACTTATTTACTTATGCTATACATACCAAAATTTAAGAAAATACTATTAGGGTTTATACCCATGCCATAACTCGTATGGTGTCATTTCAACGGATTTATGATGACGCTCTATTTAGTGTAAAAGCGGTAGTCACTAAAGCATAATCCACAAAAATATAATGGCGTCATTTTATTTTATCTCATCATTAACCCAACAAGGTTTGGATACATCTCTCGGATACTACATCATCACTATGATACTCCAAGAAATGTGAGTTTTAGAACAATTTCATAACTCTCTTAGATGTTCGCTAAAACTCGTAATTCAAATTTTCCCCTATGATCCAATCATAGATATTTGACTTTTCCATTACGATGATTTCCACTTCATGCTGAAATTTATTTGAATCCATTCAAATGTTTCAAACTTCTTCCTTATCGAATATATCCACATATATATACTCAATTCATTGTTGGAAGTTTTCATGAAGTAGAAGAATCTCCCGCACACAACTATGCCCAGTGAACCACATACATCATCATATATGTTTCCACTAAGTTAGTTGCTCGTTCAACTCTTGGCCTATGAACGGTATTTCAGTCATTCTCTTTAGAAAAGATTTTCAAGCGCCAGACGATTCAAAAATCGAATGACTCCAAAAATCCATTTGCATGGAGTTCCTTCATGCGTTCCTTTCTAACATGACCTAAATGGCGGTTCCACAGATAAGTGGAATTCAAATCATTTGCCTTATGGCATTTTAGCGTCGGTGTTATGCATGTGAGTTTCACCATTAAGATTTATAATAACTTATCCATCGTACATGGAGTAATGTCATAATTTGAACAACTCATTGTTTTCATTTGACCAGAGCAAAATAACAATTATTAAGTTCTTTATTATAAATTCTAAGGGCTAGATAGAATGCCAACGACGAACATAATAACACTTTATTTTTGTTCCAGACGTGCATTCCTATCATATTCCTTGTCAGTCACTTAGGCCATTGTATTCTTGTATTGCGTTGTTTTGCATGACACTTCATACCAACCAATATGGTATAGATACCCAAGAATTTCATTGTGTGACCAAACTAGGAATACATTCATAACATGTATATCATTTATATACACCTGAGCTAGACTTTCTAGTCTTTTCTTTCTTTCTGCCAAAATATCTTTTGTAGTTTCTCTTTTAGTTTTCCTCATTCTTAGAAAACACTCCACCTTCAATAACTTCTAAGTCCATTGGTCAAATACCAATAACCTTGAGGTTCTTACTTTGAAGTTGATCATCATATGACAAGTGTTCCAGATTTCACTATTAGTAACTTTTTAATATGATGAACAATTTCACTCATAATTTTATCCATCATATCATGACGACTTTCTGAGACCATGTCTGTACATGCTAGGCTCGTAAAGTTTAACCTTAGTATTCGCATATGCAAATCTGGCTTGCACCCGTTGTATGCACACATAGAATCTATAACACCCGATCATCACGAGATGCTTCGAAACAACGAGTCTTAGCAACAGTACATACTAAGGACGATCAATTCATGGATATGCGAATATCGTTAGTGCCCCAATAGTTGGAGGATTGGGACGCCTTGCGTCTTCAACCTTCATACATTCCCATAAAACTTATGAGTTTATGTAGTCTCACCAAATTATATTCTATCACCTTGCAACAAGGTCTTAGATATCACATATATCTCATACCTCTCTTATTTCTGAAAACAAAATTTTCAGCTCCTTACTTTTCAAACAGATTTGAACTTCAAGTTTCACGGAGACAAGATGATTCTAGGTACTAATTGAAACCATTGTTCTTTGAATCAGCAATGTGAGGTTTACTAAAAGTTTGCAATAGGACTTAATCATTTCTTGATTCTTTAATAATACGGTACCAGTCCGTAAAGTTTCTTGTCAGATTTAACAGTATTTCTATCTCAATTACAAGACTAGCGCATGGTAGAAAACGGATGCCAATTCTACAAATTTAATTCAAAATACTACTCAGACTATGTTCATGATAATGAGTTCATGATTTAATCTAATTACTAATGAACTCCCACTTAATACAACATCCCTCATAGTTGTTTAGTGGTACACGATCCAAATCCACTGCACCAAAACCGATCATCACGTGAGATGATGTAGCTTCAATGGTGAACATCAACATGTTGATTATATCATCCATATGCCTCGTGTTCAACCTTTCGGTTTCCTGTGTTCCGAGGCCATGTCTGTACATGCTAGGCTCGCCAAGCAAACCCAAGTATTTCCGCGTGTGCAACATGGCTTACACCCGTTGTATGTGAACGTAGAATCTATCACATCCGATCATCACGAGATGCTTCAAAACGACGAACTGTAGCAACGGTGCATACGAGGGGAGAACACTTTATTATCTTGATATTAATGTGAGGGGTCATCTTATAATGCTACCGTCGCGATCTAAGCAAGATAAGATGCAAAAAGGATTAACATCACATGCAATTCATATGTGATATGATATGGCCCTTTAGTCTTTGCGCCTTTGATCTTCATCTCCAAAGCACGGACATGATCTCCATCATCAACGGGCATGATCTCCATCATCGTCGGCGTAGCGTCAAGGTTCATGGCGCCGTCTTCATTGTTGTTCACCGTGTGTAGCAACTATTACAACTACTTTGAAATAATACTACAACATGAAATATAAAGACAACCATAAGGCTCCTGCCGGTTGCCACAATACAATAATGATCATCTCATACATATTCATCATCACATCATGGCCATATCACATCACCAAACCCTGCAAAAACAAGTTAGACGCCTCTAATATGGTTTGCATATTTTACGTGGTTTAGGGTTTTCGAGTAAGATCCAATCTACCTACGAACATGAACCACAACGGTGATACTAGTGTTGTCAATAGAAAGAGTAGATTGAATCTTCACTATGGTGGGAGAGACAGACACCCGCAAAGCCACTTATGCAATACAAGTTGCATGTCGAGCGTGGAGCAAATCTCATGAACGCGGTCATGTAAAGTTAACCCGGGCCGCTTCATCCCACCATGCCGCAAGATGCAAATTACACGAACTAAAGACAACAAAGCATCAATGCCCACAAAACAATTGTGTTCTACTCGTGCAACCAATCTATGCATAGACACGGCTCTGATACCACTGATGGGATTTGTAGCATAGAAAACAAAAAATTTCCTACCGCAAGAACAAAAACCAAGCCAAGATGCAGTCTAGAAGATGGTAGCAACAAGGGGATCACGAGACTAACCCTTGAAGATTTCCAAAGCCTACGATATTAGATCTCGTTGTTGCAGAAGATGATCACTTGCCGCTTTCAAAAGCGCGTAGAAGATCTTGACGGTGCCACAGTCGGGCAGCACCTCCGTACTCGGTCACACGTTCGGTGTTGATGAAGACGACGTCCTTCTCCCCGTTCCAGCGGGAAGCGGAAGTAGTAGATCCTCCTCGGAATCCCGGCAGCACGACGGCGTGGTGGCGGTGGTGGTGGAGATCTTCGGCAGGGCTTCGCCAAAGCGTATGCGGGAGAGGTGGAGGAGGAGGGCGGCTAGGGTTTGGGGAGAGGGGGCGCCGGCTTGGGCAGCCTTGAGGGGTGCGGCCAACTTGGTGGAAAGAAGTGGCCGGCCCCCTCCCCTTGTCCCTCATTATATAGGTGGAATCCCTAGGGTTTGCCCAAAGTCTTCGAATAAGACCCCAATTCAAAAACTGCCATATGGACGAAACCTAGAGGGACAGGGACTCTCCCCTTCCCCCCTTTCTTTGGCTGGCCAAGGAGGTGGAGTCCACCATGGACTCCACCCTCCCACTTGGTTGGCTGGTTAGGGTTGGTGGAGTCCCTCCGGGACTCCTCCTTCCATAGTGATTTATTCCGGATAATTCTAGAAACCACCTTCCATAAATTCACCGGATCATTTCCAAACTTGGAAAGTGACTTCCTATATATGAATCTTATTCTCTGGACCATTCCGGACCTCCTCGTGATGTCCTAGATCCCATCCGAGACTCTGAACAAAACTTCGAACTCCATTCCATATTCCATATCTACTTAAACGACATCAAACCTTAAGTGTGTCACCCTACGGTTCGTGAACTATGCAGACATGGTTGAGACTTCTCTCCAACCAATAACAAATAGCGGGATCTGGAGATCCATAATGGCTCCCACATATTCAACGATGACTTAGTGATCGATTGAACCATTTACATACGATACCGATTCCCTTTGTCACGCGATATTTTACTTGTCCGAGGTTTGATCATCGGTATCTCTATACCTTGTTCAACCTCGTCTCCGACAAGTACTCTTTACTCGTACCGTGGTATGTCATCTCTTATGAACCATTCATATGCTTGCAAGCTAATTAGACAACATTCCACCGAGAGGGCCCAGAGTATATCTATCCGTCATCGGGATGGACAATATCCCACTCTTGATCCATATGCCTCAACTCATACTTTCCGAATACTTAATCCCACCTTTATAACCACTCATTTACGCAGTGGCGTTTGATGTAATCAAAGTACCCTTCCGGCATAAGTGATTTACATGATCTCATGTTCGAAGGACTAGGTAACTATGTATCGAAAGCTTATAGGAAATGAACTTAATGACGTGATCTTATGCTACGCTTAAATGGGTGTGTCCATTACATCATTCATCAATGACATAACCTTGTTATTAATAACATCCAATGTTCATGATCACGAAACCATGATCATCTATTAATCAACAAGCTAGTTATACAAGAGCCTTACTAGGGACTCCTTGTTGTTTACATAACACACATGTATCAATGTTTCGGTTAATACAATTATAGCATGGTATGCAAACATTTATCATAAACACAAAGATATATTATAATAACCATTTTATTATTGCCTCTTAGGCATATCTCCAACACCCTGGACTCGACACTGATTGATGCATAAATCCATTTCTTTTTATTTGCAAGCTGAAGAAATTTCTGATTCTTTTCATGCATAAAGCTGGCATCAACTAGGATCTAGTTTTTATTGATGGAGATCTACCTAAGACACATTCACATGATCCTTGGATCTAACTTGTCTTTCCCATTTCTTTGGTCATTCTACGTGCCATCATCATCTTATACCATTGGCTTTTATCTTGTTGATCATTCTGATCATCTTGTTTTTTTTGTGGGATCCTTCTTGTTATCTTATTCAACGAAGATGACATGTTTAAGTCTCCCAACAACAATTCTAACATGGTAATGTTTTCCCTAAAGTAAAATATAACCTAGCTGGAGGAATCTTGTTGTGATCTCTACATGGAACCTTAACCTTGGCCACTTCATAAAAGCTCTAAAATGTACCCTACCAATAAACACCCATTAATCAAAGGAAAACAAAGCAAACTGACAGAGCACATGCCACTCACATTAGTGATGTGCAAGTCCTCAAATGTGCACCCAAACCTACTAAAGATCATCATAATATCATGAATTGCGTTTCCAAACAACTACATTTTACAATTACCCTTTCATAGGCAACCAAAGTATGGGTATCCATCCACTCTTGATCAACCATGATATGAGGTGGAACGTTGACTAAAAATGTCCACTCATCTAGTTGTCTAGTTTGCAAAGGCTAGTTAGTATTTTAGATGATGGTGAAACCTTTTGATATCTCTTACTTAGATACATATCCCATTTGAACATAAACCACTCCATCATTATTGATGGATACCATCTCACTAGCTTGCCCAGGAAGATTAATGTGATAGAAAGCAAGGCTAGATTTTGCACTCCTAAGAAATTTGGATAATTTATGCGGGCTACTTTTTGATGGGACACTAAGCTATTCCATGATTTGCTTGTAAATGAAACAAACCTTATGCTAGGGGCATGCTTTCTTATAGTGACATGGATCACCATAGTTGCAAGTTTGCAACACACAACTTTAGTGTAATTACATCCTTCTCTTTTACTGCCTGAACTGGAACTGGAGTGGTAGGGCCACTAGATAAAACATCTCGTGAAGCATGAAAAATAGCTTGCATGAGATCTTACTTTTGCTTGCCTTGTTGCATGTGGTTACTGTTCCTTTGCTAATTGTGGCATGGTGCTTGTTGAAGATGGTCTTATGATGTTAGTTCATCTTGCTTCTAGTGTGAAGTACGAGGCATAGCCATTAAAGATCTTCTAAGACCCTCTTTTGCGGCCACTATGGATGCCCATATGCATTTAAGCATGCCACTAGACTCCTCTAACAACATCGGTTCACCTATCGAGGTTGAGGCTCGAAAGGTAGGGCCAACGGTCTATCAAAACCTTGAGTGTGAAAGGGAGGCTGAAGGTGGTGGTTGAGCGCCATGGTGGTGGCGTGGCAAGGTGGCACTGATGTTTTTTCACGTTTATGTGTAGCAGTATTGTAAGCGCCAATTGTGAGAGTGGGCCCTCGTGACGCAAGGGACAATGTGAAAGTCAAGGCGGAGAAAAAGGGCAGGAGGGGGTTGACAGGGTAAATAGCGTAGGAAAATCTGTGGGCTTGCGATCAGAACTGCCTGTCCAACCTTTTATTTATTTTGGCTGGAGTACCAAGTAACGGACAATTTGAGAGATTTCGATTGCCGTATCTTTATTAAAATGCATAATTAAATTAAAATATATTGTATTATTTCCTTTCTCAATATAATTGATATCTATAACACAGAAATTTTCTGCCGACGGTCAGGGAGGGTGGTTGACAGGGTAAATAGCGTGGAGAAATCTTTGGCCTTGCGATCGGAACTGCCTGTCCAACCTTTTATTTATTTCGGCTGGAGTACCTACGGTCAATTTGAGAGATTTCGATTGCGTATCTTTATTAAAAATAGATAATTAAATTAAAATATATTGTTTTATTTCCTTTCCCAATAAAATCTATAACACAGAAATTTTGTGCCGAAAGTTTTTATAAATAGACAAGCAATAGGGCAGGGAAAGGGGCAGAGACCAAAGAAACCTCGGGGCGTGCATTGCCAATCGGCGAACTGCATCCCGGCGCAGGACGACGATGGGGCCTCTCAAATCTCCCCCCTCTACAGCCAGAGCCAGGCCAACTTCCCCTCCAAGCACAAGGACACCGCCGCTTGGTCTTGGTCACCACCGTCTGCCGCCCCCGCCGCCACCACTTCCTCTCCCGCCGCCGCCGCCACCACCACTGGGGTCTTCCGGTCTACCCCTCCCCTCGTCTTCCCCGCCATTGCCGCCTCCATACGACTCCCTCGGGTTGCCGCCGCCGCCACCACCACCTCCCCTACCGCCGCCGCCGCCGCTACCTCGCGACTGCTCCCATCTGTCCCGTATCTCGTCTTCCCCGCCGTTGCCGCCTCCAAGCCGTGCCCTCCCGATGACGACGCCGCGCCGTGGGCATCCGCCATGGTCGAGAGCCGCCTGGGAGGCCAGCTTACCCACCATCGTGCTCGGCCTCGCCTGTTCTTCCTCTACCCGGCTGAGCAGAGAGGGGCATTCCGTCGAACAACTGGCGCCCGCGCGCGGGTCTCCGCCGACGACGCCCTTCTGCGCCGACGCGTCCGGCGAGGACCTCGCCGGCGTCCCGCCGGAGCTGCTCCCGCCGAAGAAGAGGCCCGTGCGGTACCACCCCTACCACGCGTCCTCCACGATCCAGGAGATCGCCACCCACGGACGGGGCGGCGGGTTCGGCAACCGCCCGGTCCCTCCCACCGTGGAACGCGACGGCGACGGCGAGGGGTTCGTTAACCGGCCCCTTCCTCTCAACGTGGAAGGCGACGGCGACGGCGACGGCGAGGGTTTCCGGAACCGGGCCGTTCCTCTCACCGCGGAAGGAGACGGCGACGGCGACGGCGAGGGTTTCCGGAACCGGCCCGTTCCTCTAACCGCGGAAGGCGACGGCGACTCGCGCCAGGTCGACCGGGACGACGAGGGCCTGCGCGCCGTGCTCCGCCGCCTCCGCATCTCCCAGCCGGCGCTGGTGCTAACCAAGCGGCTGACCCTGTCGGACCGCAGCCGCGAACACGCGCGCCTCATCCTCCCGGACGGCCTGGTCAGGTCCTCGCCGCTGCTCGGCACGATGACGGCGGGGGAGCGGCACCTGGTGCTAGGCGGCGGCGGGCTGCCGGTGCAGGCGTTCGACCGCCTGGGCCGGGTCTACCACATGATGCTGAAGCGCGACCGCGCCGCCAACACGTACCGGCTGGCGGGCGAGTGGACCCTGTTCCTGTCGCGGCACCGCGGCATGCGCGACGGGGACGACGTGGAGGTGTTCGCCTTCCGCCCGCCGGACTGGCAGGCGCGCCTGGTCAGGTGCGGCGAGGCTGGGCTCGGCTTGGCGCTGCTGCACTGCCGGAGCGCGGGGGCGGCGACGGCGACGACGGCCAACGGCATGGACTGGGGCGGCCCGGAGGGTTACGAGGTGGGCGGCATCCCGCTTCTGGACGCCAACCCTGCGAGGCCGGGACGGTTGCCGCGGCGGCGCCGGCGGCGACATGGAAATCACAACGCCACTGCTCGTTTTGCTTAGCTAGAAGGTTGCAACTCCCGGCACATAATTTCAGAATCGATCAGTCGCCTGTGCCAGAGAGAGTTAGAGGTAAGAGGAAACATCTAGACTAGAGTTTGTGTTGAAGCTGGCGAAGATGAAGGTGTGTGGGCGATCTCTTGCAGTCATGTTCTTGGGATCAATGGAGTTCCGGTACCTTTTTTGATGCAAATGGTGACGGACTGGGTAAGAGCGGGGATGGTTTCGTGGCAGTTACAGTACTCCAATCTATCTCAGTTGTAACAGTTGTAAGTGCACATTTTTTGCTGGCAGCGTATGCGGATGAACATATGAAACCTTGGAATTAGAGGTGAACGAACCGCTCGTTTTGTTGTTCCTGTTTGTTGCAACCTGAAACTTGCATCACGGTGTTTCATGGCCCTCTTACCTGGGCTGGTGGCGTACGCGTACTCTGGCGGGATCTTCCTATCTCTGGCTTGTCCTCCATTGCCCGTTTTCTTCTGCAATGGACATGTTTATGTTGGGTTTCATATCTAGTCTTCCATAACTTATTGGACAATATGTTTCAACGTTGTTGTATGTGGTCGTAGAGCGTCCAAGGTCTAGAGCTTGAACGAATCCCTTCTCAGGGTTGTTCAGGCGCCGACCACCTTGAATGCGTCACTACCTCTAACTTTACCCCCACCTTCTTGGACGCCTTAGGGAACCCTAGGTTTATATCAGCTAGAACTGAGAATGAAGGTGTGAGGGCGACCTCTTGTAGTGATGTTCTTGGGATCAATGGAGTTCCGGCACCTTGATGCAAATGGTGACGGACTGGGTAAGAGCGGGGATGGATTCGTTGCAGACTTACAGTACAATGTGCTATCTCAGTTGTAACCGCACATTTTGGCTGTCATGCGTATGCGGATGAACATATGAAACCGTGGAATTAGAGGTGAACGAACCGCTAGTTTTGTTGTTCCTGTTTGTTGCAACCTGAAACTTGCATCAAGGTGTTTCATGGTGCCCTCTTACCTGGGCTGGCGGCTTACTCTAGCGGAATCTTCCTATCTTTGGCTTGTCCTTCATTGCCCGTTTCCTTCTACAATGGACGTGTTTATGTTGGGTTTCATATCTATTCTTTCCTAACTTATTGGACAACATGTTTCAATGTTGTTGTATGTGGTCGTAGAGCGTCCAAGGTCTAGAGCTTGAACAAATCCCTTCTCAGGGTTGTTCAGGCGCCGACCACCTTGAAGGTGTCACTACCTCTAATTGTACCCCTTCCTTCTTGAATGCCTTAGCGAACCCTAGGTTTAGATTTGCTAGAACTAGCAGCGGCGGTGCCACATTGTAGTGAATTTAGTCTTAGATCCACCTTGGAGAAGTTATCTTGGTTCCACCACTCAGGCACCTAGGAGCTTCGGTGAGTTTAGTTTCAGATCTATGAATTGGGGGAATGCCTCCAGTGTAACATCTCAGTATTAGATGCTAGAAATAGAGAGGAAACATATGTGTGCATTACATTCATGCATAGAAAATCTAGAGATTTTTCGCGCTTAAAAATAAATCTTGTGATTGAAGTTTCAGTTAAGTTGATGGAATTGAAGTAGATCATCAAGTTGAGCGCTATAAATTTCAATGTGACCTTTGTGAAAATCATATTTTGGGTAAAGGTGATTTGATATATGTGTTGGATCAAATGGAGCTACAATTAAAACATTTAAGGATCAAATATCAGATCTAATTGGTCATAATATGATATTCTTTGCAACAACTCGTTGCTACCAATCAATTGCTAAACAAATAAGAAGGCATAGAAGATCAGAACCTCATCCATATATTTTCCATGTCATTATTCAATATTATTCTTACCATGGTCCTCATGGTATTTTGTAAACTCAATCCTTGAACTTATGACAAGGAAACAAAACAAGTACAATTATCAAATCTTGATCTATTCCATTCATGTCCATTCAAAATTACTTACACCAAACATTAGAAGGGAGAGATATATACCCATTCAATAGATATTATCAACACTTAAGTTAGAGCCCTAGGATATAATTCAAGTCATAAATACTAACCATAGCCATGCCTATATAAGAGAGTCCACGTTAAGTGTTACACTCTTGTTGCTTGAGGAAACACTTGCTATTGGAGGTGAGAGCCATACTTCATTAGTGATACCTTTGGGAAACCCAAAACCAAGATCTTCACAAATGGGTGATGATCGAAGAACTTTAAGAACAAGTATGAATGAAGTAAGTAAAACCCTAATGAAGTATGACCCATCAAGATTTAGCTTGAGATTAAATGTCTAGAGTAGTAAACAAATATCCTTAATGACAAATCTCTAAGAATTAGAAGTGAATATAACAAGAATAAATAAATAAAGAGAGACCAGGGAGAAGTAAGTTGATCATGCCAAATACATGATTATACTTTGGTGTATATATGTGAATAAATCATATAAGAAATCTTAATATGATAAACAGATATCATCCTAAATAAATGGAGAGGAGGCAAGGTGAAGTGAGCACATCTCAACTAGTAGAAAAGCCTCCCTATGTAAGCTTGTTGGTAAACTTAACATTGCACACGATTTTCACTAGGAGATATCATCCTAAATAAATGGAGAGGGGGAAAGGTTAAGTGAACACATCTCAACTAGGAGAAAAGCATCCCTATGAAAGCATGTTGGCAACCTTAACCTTGCATAAGATTTCCACTAGGCCAAGTAATCAAGATAGTGGTAAGAATAAACCTACATTCTAAGCTCTTGGTTAGCTTAGAAGTTAAAGCACACTAACCACATCTTAGGAGTGGTTAGTACTTATTTGGCGTAAGAGAGCAAACCTTCACATAATCTATAAATTTTCATCTGCCCTTTTAAACCCTAATCCACTTAGTGATCCTAATAAAACCCTAGTGTCACGACCTATAATTAAATCCAAATCATGCGATAATTGACCAACCTTAGAAGTAAATCTAAGCCTATGAATCAAGTGACTAAATTAACACATTATAACCATAAGAGTTATCTTAATTCCCAATTCTAAGCCTCCACAAATAAATCTTTCTTATAAGATAAATAAGAACTCCCTTTAAGAGTCCAAAGTGAAGTGTTGAACACACAATTAACTATATGGGAGTACCACTAGAAAATTCCATGCCATTAGGAAATGTTGGAGAACCAAATAATGCCCCTGGGACATATTACCAAATAAAAAGTCACATAATAATTTTAGTCCTAGTAAATTAATTTTAATATACTAATACAAAACAACGCTTTTATATAAGATCAGGAAGTTATCCAAGCCATAAAAAATTTGAACTCCAAAAGTGTGAGAATTGGAATTATCCCAATTAAGATACTACCTATTTGAAATTTAATCATATTTAAAATAAAAGAATACATATGCAAATACCAATACTCTTAAAAGAACATAATAAATAATAAATTTCTTCATTGAATTTGAAAGGAGTCATACACTCTTAAAAGGACATATTCCTGGAAACTGCACCATCAACGTTGGCCTTGATCAGACCCGCTGAAGGCGGAATCCATCTCGGATTGGTTGCACGCCGAACAGTGGCCTAGATAGCTGATATGCGTTTTGGAATTAGAGAGAGATCATCAAGGAACTTTCGAACAAAAGAATCGGTACACGACGGACTTTGGTATTCGCCTTCATGTATCGCATTTCGTCTCGTAGTCCGAAACGCCAAATCCCCCACAAGGTCACCAAGATCTTCACGAAATCCTAAGAGCATCTCCACTCGTCTCCCCGAGAAGCCCCCCACGAGCCATTTTTACATTCGGACGGCGAAAAACGGCTCAGTCGCGCCCCCAGGTTCTCATTTTCGTCCGGGAAACGGCCTAATTTCGTCCGGACTCCCCGGGCCATCCTCGGTTTCCCGGGGATCTCTCGGGGACTCCGGATGGAGCAAAATCAATCGCCCACGCCCACGTGTCTCCTCTTTCGTCCGGACTCCCCGAGCCATCCTCTTTTTCCCCGAGAAACGCCGCTTGGGGAACACACGACTGGAAATATACTGCCCCCCATACCAAAAATTGATCTAATCCGGACGAAAATTTCGCCGGATCTGGGCGTGGGGAGCGCCAACGAGTGGGGATGCTCTAAGCAGACTAAGGAGTCCATCATAGCAAAGATCTAGCTCTTAGCATTTGGCTCCATTGTTTCACACATATGTTCGATGATTTTTTTTCATCAACCAAGGCCCATACACAGCGCGTCACTGGACACTCGATTAAAGAGTGGCGCCATGAATCAACTCTTCCGCATAACGAGCAAGAGCTAGTCGTCTACATGTTACGGTGATGCAATAGTAGATCGGTTGTCAGAAGTGATTGTTTGGCTAGGCGCTAGAGAAAAAACACCTTGATTTTCGAGGGCACATTAACCTTCCACATCCGAGTCCAATGCTTTTATTCAGGAAGCTTGAGGATCTGACATCCGCCTTCACATAGCTCGTGCTCCACGCGCCTGGTGCACCGTTAGGCTTTGTCACCATGAAAATACATGTTGTAAACATTCGTATTTCTGGCTCTCTAAGAAATTCTGAGTACCCATGTGCTATTTTTCGTACTTAAATTCAAAATTATATAGATTAGGGAAAATAAATATGGTAAGTTTTAAATGGACGATATAGTATGCATCCCATAAACCTTAAAATTCGTAGTAATTTTAAATATTGAAAAAAAATCTAAATCCTCCTGAAAACAAAAAATGATCAGGTATTGTACTCGTGTAAAAGAAATTGGCTCGAAAAGGTTTTCATGGTATCCCAAGCAAAAAAAAGATAGAATTATTACGAATATAGTGTGAATATAGCGCGATAGGCTAGGGGTGGCACCGATCGACGAGAAGTTAGTCCAACACCGACTAAACTGGTTTGGGCATATCCAGCGGAGGCCTCCAGAAGCTCCAGTCAACGCTGAAATTCTAAAAAGTATGAAAAAACTAGAAGGGGTAGAGGATAATCAAAGGAAGTGGAAAAATGAGACTTCAATGTACCTAAAGTTTTGGCTCTTGAAAGAACTGCACGAGGATCAATGATCCATGTTTACGAATCTTAGTTTACTCTTTTTTTCCTTCTCGTTCTTATTTTGGCTTCCTTTCACTTATGTTGACATTCATACCTATAGCCTACCTAACTTGTTTGAAAAAAAAGGGCTTTGATGTTGTTGTTGTATAGCGTGAATTCGATTTTGTCTTTTTACCTAAGCTACAATGATTGTAATTCCCTGGTGAAATATTTTTGTACAAGTACAATACTTGATCTTCTTTAGTTCCCAAAATGATTCAAAAAATTTAAACATTTTATTGAATTATTGTTGGGCACACATGAGCATTGTTGTAGGCTAGTGTTATGAGTCTATGTTGCTACCTTAATAGTTATTCTCATCTAATTTTATGACATGTCAATAAAATACTTAGTTGACGTTGCATGTGGATGCATATTACCATCCAATGAGCAGGAGTACCCATGTTTTGATAATCACTCACGAATCAAGCAACTAATTATCTACCCCTCGGCAATGATGGCAATAAGCTGAGGCGGGGACATTCATGCAAAATACTCGTTATGAATGCTGACTAAGAATACGGTGCCATACGAAACGGCACTTCATTCATTCAGTAGTTTCTCGTTCTTCAGGTCAATAAGTTCGAGTTCCATCAATTGCTCAAAGTTGCTACTATCTACAAATCTTCCCTGCAGTCAGGAAAGAAAGCTACCCCACACCTTGTTTCTATCTCTAATTACGGAGCCTGCAACTAAGCAGGCAAATTATCTCTACCTGCAATCGCAGCAGCCTTCGATTTATGTTTCTCAGGCTGCAGGCAGGTTCTTCTTGAGCTTCTCTTCGAGAAACTTCCTCGTGTCAGCGCCTTTCACGTTGAACTCCATCAGAAGATCTTCAAACAGCTTATTCAGGCTGTCACAGAACTGAGTGCGCCGAAGGAGAGGATCTACTCTACTAGCTTCTTGCTTTGGTGCACTGTTGCTGCTAGATGCTCCATTGCCCCCTTCTTCCTCTTCAGGGACTACCGATCCAACCATATTACCCTCTAGGTAATGTTTGCATGCTGCGAGAATGGTGCGCCCATGTTCCCGGAAGTGACCGGCGACGAGGTCCGGAAAGTACTGCAAGGAGCCAAAAACAAAGAATGGTTAGTATAGCATAGCAGTAGACAAATCAAGAATGGTTAGTATAGCATAGCAGTAGACAAATCAAGTTCTATGCTACTCATCAGGTTACTCAACTGAATGCTAATTGCAAATGAGAGCTGTTGTGTTACGTTTCCTCCTTCCGAAATTATGTTGCTTAAATTTTTTGGTCAAAGTCAAACTTTACAAAGTTTGACCCAGTATATATAGAAGAATATACCAACATCTACAATATCGAATCCCTATTGTTATTAGAACCATCTTTCTTTTTAGAATACGCAGAGGACATTTATGTTTCATTTCATTGAAAAGATACGAGTTGGTTTACATCCTCCTAAGAGTCAGGTTACATCATAGTTTCATGCAATTCAGTGCACATCCCAGGTGGCTGGCATCACGACCCGAAACCCGCTGGCGCCTGCTCTTGCCCATAGTCTAGCCTCACCTTTGATCATTGCAACCAGGGACTGAACCGACCATCCTTCGCATTTTCTTTAAAAAAAATATGGTTCTAACAATAATTTGTTGATATTATATAGATGTTGATATATTTCCTATTTACATAGTCAAACTCCACAGAATTTGACTTTGAAAAGAAATTATATGCAACATAATATGGGAAGAATGGAGTAACATTAAATTAGTGAGGACATTCTGCAATACCATATAGGAAGCATGTTCCCATTGGTCAGGATGAGAATGCAAGTGTATTAGCCACAATCAAGATAATGGAATATTGAATATTCAGGTAATCTTTAATAAATTTGGTCTGTCCGAAACAGAATCTACTGCATTTCACATCCTTTTCCAATCTTCTGGTACATACCATTTTGTTCTGTAGATGACAGTCCTTGCATACCAAACAATGCTCTAAAATTATGCTATTCCATTGAGTACTCATAATACACGTCTTAGTACCCTTGCCGATTACGATTGGAAAAAACAAGTTCTTTTAGAACGGACAATATTTGACATAATTAACCAGAATAACTGGGTCTTAAGCTTCGTTTGGCATTGTGGTGGATTATGGTGATCCTGTTGGTCACACCCATTTTTGCCTATTTTAATGTTTCTTTGAGTTGTTTTTATTCCCTCCAGCTCCATTTACTTGCCGCAGACCATGAGGTTAATTGGTCTTGCTTTGCCTCTGCTCTGCATCAAGTAATTCGGGCCAGAGGTAATACCTTTTTGTGGCTAATTTTCAACTAGATTATAAAGAGAATTTTCAGATACCAGGCTGGCTGTTTATTTAGGCCGAAATTGAATCAAGCCTAAGGCCCACTAAAACTAGTGCACCAAAATAAGAGTAGCATGACTGTCAAGGAGCGCCATTCAAGTATATAACAGCAGCAAATGCAGTAAACTATGACAAGATCCAGATACTTGACGAAATAAAACAGCTAACCTAATAGCATGTCACAAGTAAATTTCTTATTAAGATAAGCTTCCAGGGTTGATCTATGAAAATGAGATATAACTTACTAATTTAGCGAAACATTACCTGCGGAGGTTTTCTAAGTGAATACAACATAGTCCTGCATGAGAGCAGAAATGTGTTCTTGTTATACTCTATAGAATGCTGTTCTCCACTTGGAGTATTCGCTTGGCCCGCCCATCCCGGCTCATTGAAATATGGCTTCTCGTTCAAAATGAGAGCCTGAATGGAGACAAGCACCTGCAGCATGGTTGACTGAGCTGGGTTCCACGTCTCGCAGCCTTTGCCACTCCAGGTACCAAGGAGGCTAAGGCAGACTTTTCCACAATTGTATAAGTTTGGATTAAGTCGAAGTCCTCCGGAATGGTAATATACCAACTGCAGCACCAACAGTAGTAAGCATCTTAATAAAGAAAAGTTAAAATAAACATAAAGAGAAGTGTTGAAGCTTATGCATATACCGGAGGCTGAGAAGGATAAGTAGCAGTAAAATGTGCATCAAAGAAGAAGAGGCCATCATGGTAGGGCGTTCCCTTGGGGCCTATAATCGCAGCCCTAAGAAGATCCATTCTATCTTCAGCAACTCGGACAAAGATAGAAGCTACAAAAAGAGTATTTTCACAGTTTAGACTTCCAATTTCAGAAAATATAAGAAAAGGTACCAAGAAATAAACCATACATTGTCCACTTCCATGATATCAATGCATTTGTTAGTGCTAAGTCGAATGATAATTAACTAAATCTCAGTCAACTAAACTTAGCTGTTAATTGACCATAATAAAAAATATCTAGGTCCAAACTTTGTTTACATAATTTTTATTTATTTGTCTCACCGCTGGATGAAGATCCTAGGGCTCAAAATGTGCTATTTAAGCCTCACTTGTTACTCAAGACGTATAAGTATGCAATTTAGCCACACTATATTAACGAAAAGTACAAGTGCAGATCTACTAGATTTACATAACATACAACAAAATCTTGAGAATTTACGGAGATAACATGCGAAGAGGATAAGGTAGCATACATCCATAATGGAGCAAGCTTTAACTGACAGTTCTATGAAGATATAACCCATAATGAAGGAATTGTGTAAATATGTCATAGGAACAATTTATACTCCCTCTGGTCTTCTTTATAAGGTGTAGTTCAACCATACACGCAGATCAAGAAAGATACAAATTTGAGAAAGCTACAAATTTGAGAAAGTTACAAATTTGTCCCTTTCATTATGTGAGAGAGGATTATGGATATGCCCCCAAACCTAAATTTCAATTTACCACGGGCAGTGCTAACAACATGCCAACGAGCAGCCACATAAAGGCAGTAGAGCCAATGGTGTTGGCTAGAAAATCCAGCTTGCCAGAATGCCATGGAGATGCTAGTTAAACTTTAAGTAGGTATACTGTTTCCCTATTTTTTATTTGCCAAACTGAAGAAAGAAACCCAGTTGTAAACATCTAACCTGGTAGGTCTTTCTCCAAAAGTTTCCACTCATGTTGAATTCTCTTTGCCCAATCTCTGCTTGGCTGAAACAATACGCACATGAAAAAAAACATAAGCATCACACCACTGCATAAAAGAAAGAGAACTACCCACAGTGAGTACAACATGAGAGCAATAACTTCAACACAATACCTTTCCCACCGATTTGTCAGCATAGTGGTGGTCAGCGAAATTTTCAACAGTGTAAAACTGTGGGAACGCCTTATATTTCCTTGTAATTTCATCCTCAGTTATTTCGGGCTCCTCCTCATCCTGGGCTGCACTTTTCTGCAGCCACGGTACAGTAGCCTCCACGCCCGGAGGCAGGTCTAAATCGTCAAACTTATCAGCGAGCTGCTGATTGAAGTCGGCTTCATCAAATTCATATTCAGATTCATCGTCATTTTCATCATCGCAGTCCTCATCGTCGTCCTCCATATAGTAATCTTCTTCCTCGTTGTCCACATAATCAGCGTCTGGTAGCTCTGGTTCAGACATCTGCACAGAACCACTCGTGCTGGATCCGACTTGGTCGCTGGAAGAACCCTGTTGAATAGCAATACGTCAGTTGAAAACAGAGGAAATTATACTTGCCTTACGGCGAATCTTGGAAAGCGCTTCCTTCTGCAACTAAGGATATGGTACTGTATCTAATTAGCCTTTGTGTGTTGGTTGCTAGTCAGTGAGGTAAAATATGAATCATGGGTACAGGGTTTGGTCTTCCATTGACTTGCATAGGTGTATCGTTGGCATAAAAGTCTACCGTAGTATTCAGTGTAAGCATTCTAGTTCACCTTGTAAATTTATCAATCAGTGAAAGGAAGGACCGTTCTAATGGTTTCGATGGCGAAACAGTTAATCTCAAACTCATGATCTGTACGGAAAGATGAGATAAGAATCAACAAGAGCTGATCAGAAGAGCAAGAAAACCCCCAGAATTAACAAAACACCCTAAAATCTCCAAACAAACCGAACTGATCGCAGGCCCAAAGCCAATTGCGTCCGGCGTTGCGCCAATCGACCTGACAAAGGATAGGCGCTGCAAGAACCCATCCCGAAGCCCCTCGACAAAGAAACCGAAACCCCAAAATCTTTGAAAGTGCTTTCTTCTCCAACTAAGGATATGCTACTGTATCTAATTAGTGTCTGTGTGTTGGTTGCTAATCACTGAGATCAAATTGCGAATATGGATCATGGTTACAGGGATCGGACTTCCATTGACTTGCATGAGTGTATCTTTGGCATAAATAGAAGTCAACCATAGTATTCAGTGTAAGCATTCTAGTTCACCTTATAAATTTATCAATCGGTGAAAGGAAAGACCGTTCTAATGGTTTCGAAGGGGAAACAGTTAATCTCAAACTCATGATCTCTACCGAAAGATGAGATAAGAATCAACAAAGGAGCTGAGTAGAAGAACAAGAAAACCCCCAGACTGAAAAAAACACCCTAAAGCCCGAATTGATCGCGGACCTCAAGCCAATTGTGTCCGGCATTGCATCAATCGACCTGACAAAGGATAGGCGCCGCAAGAACCCATCCCGAAGCACCTCGACAAAGAAACCCGAACCCCAAAATTCCGCCCCCAAAATCCAAACCCTAGCGCCAAGATCGCGTCTTCTCTCGCGACGAAAAACCCCAGATTGATCGCTGCCGATGCAAAACCCTAGGACGCGCCACACCACCCCGGGCGCGCCGCGCCCGTGGCAATCGATAATAGCACCAAGAAGATGAGCTCGGGAGCGGGGAAGCGACGGAATTACCTCGCACCGCTGGCGCTTCTGCTGCGAGGAGCCCCACGCGGCGGCGCCCGTCGACCAGCAGGCCGAGCTCCCCTGCTGCAGCCCGCGGGACCTGCACGGGATAAGAAGAAGAGACCCTGAGCCGATCGCCGAACCAATCCGGATAATGGAGGAGATTTGGAAGTGGAGGCGCGGTCCAATCGCGGCGCCGGCGGAGAGGGGGGGAGGAGGTGACTTACTCTGTGTCCATGGACGCCGGCGCCGGACCGGCCGCGGGACGAGGAGGCGGCGGAGGCGGGGACGGACCTCGGCGGCTGGGTGGGAGTGCGGCGAGTGCGAGAGGGGAACGGGAACGCGTGGCCGTACCGACTTATTTGGCCAGAGCCCACGGGTTGGCTCCTACCACGTTGACTCTCCTGCTCCCGCGCTCTCTCGCTGCTATGTGGGGCCGGGGACGCTGGGACGAGGTCCGGACCCACATGTCAGCGAGAGGTGACGTGAGGGGAGAAGGTTAATTAGGTTGCGCTGCGGGAGGAGTCCGGGTTGGTATGGAGAGCTGGACCGGGCCGGCGGCTACCGGTTTCGGCTACGTTTATGGGGTCCTGCAAATAATTAAGCAGAAAAAAACCTAGGAACTTTTGTGCCGTGGTCCCGGCCTGCAGTGCTCGCTTCTGTTCGACACGTGGTGGAAGGATTTGTTTTCGATCATCAGCCTTTGATTACTGACAGGACTCACGATTTATATCACGTCACTTGTTTGTGTCTCCTTCTGTTCGAGTACTGCGGCTGAAAGAAACCACAGAAAATTATGGAGTACTACTCCTAGTCCTAGCGCAATACTAATGCTCTGTTCAAGTAGAAAATCCTAGAGAACATACATGGATGCATCATGCATGGCCACTGGCTTGACTGTATTTCATTTTATTTTGCATCATTTCACTTCTCCTCATTTTATTGGCATGTTAAAAACACTTGTGCTAATGGCTTCAATGTTAAAAACACTTCAGCCCTTTTCCTTGCACATGTGTAAGTGGCATCTCTGTACTTGCTTCGCTTTGTTTTTCAGTACTACTGCAACTTGTTTACTTTCAGTCTGTACTACTATTGTGTATATTGCATGAGACTAGCACAAGTGCCCGTGCTTTGCTACGGATTAATTTTTGTTGAATCACATAACTAAGTGAGCTTCTAGAATTAGCTCAAAATGTGGTAAAAAATCATGGTTATAAAAAATCCAATAATTATCTACCATTGAGAACAAGCAAGTGCGTGTGGGTAGGGAGGCTTCTGGGGCTATCCACGGTACGCACCTGCCGCGAGGGTTGGCGATTGTGAGAGAGAGAGAGAAAAGTCGAAAGAAAAGGTTGGACGAGCGAGGAAAAAAAGGTAAAGTGATTGGTCGCACGCTTCCTCTCCCCACACGCAACCTCCTCCATCTTTCACATCCCAGCTGCGGCTCCCCATGCCCTCATCTTCTTCCTCTCGTCCTCTCCGGCCGGTTCCTAGCCGCCTCCACCACTACGGCTTCATCTACGTCGCCAGCCCGTGGTGGAAGCAGTCGGAGGCAAGTCAACCTCAGAGGCTTGACGGCCAGAGCGATGGCGGTCGGCATGGCCCTGGAAGGTCGGGCGATGTCGCCATATCGGCCGTCCCGAAGGCCGGGATGCGCTGCCACTCAGCTCTCTCCCTCAACAGATCGAAGGCCGAAGAGCCGCGCATCACGGCGGCAGTTTGGACTGAGGTACGTGATTCCCATTTTTTCGCTGTATTTTCTCCATCTAAATACAGATATATACCCCATGCTGATAGTTTGTGATTCGGCCTCCTATTTATTGGTTACGGTGTGGAACAATCATACTGTCATGGTACCCTTTGCTATTTGGCATTTGTTGTTGTTGATTTACAGAACTGCAGGTGCGGGGTATTCTCTGCCCACTTCCAATCATGCCCCCTTGCAACTTCTTTATTTCTTGGGATTGGACAATGCACTCTATGTCTTGATGAATTGGTCACTTGCCACGGCTTCAGTTATAGCATAAGGATTTTCATTGGGAATAATGGAGCTAATTCAGTGACAAGAAAGCAACTATGAAGTACATCAGATCATGGATTTCGAGTCGAAAGACTAGTCGAGACTAGTCGACGACTAGTCTACGAGTCGCATTTGCAAGGTCGACTCAGCCAGTCGACTCGACTCATTTGATGAGTCGATCGAGTCGATCGACTAGTCTTGACTAGTCTCGACTAGTGTAGGTTTGTGAGTTGGTCGACTTAAAAAATGACCCCACATGTTATAATTTTTTCCATTCTTTCCTTTCATTCCCATTTTCCCCGTGTTCCCCCGTGAAACCAAGGTCGAGAGACGGTTTCCCCCGCTCAAACCCAAAAGCCAAAAAACTATTCTAAATGATTTGGTCAAAATCAAGGATCTAGATCATCTAGCTATACTGAAAGGCTATCTTTGTGATATATATATTTTTTCCTGTTGCTTTCGTAAGTACATTTGATGCGTACTAATCATTTATGGAAAATTTTCCGTGCAAGATTTTTCCTAATCATTTTTGCTGACTCCTACTTTCCTTGTATTTTTACAGGAATCATAGAGGCTTCCTAATCTTTTTTTTTGTATGCATCAGAGAGATGAATCGACTTGACATCAATCATCTTTCGAGGTATATAAGCATGCAAACCCAGTTTATAATATTACTCTCTTTGAGATGAAATCCTTTAAGTGACTAGGTTGTATTGATAAGATGTACTTCATGCAGTTTTGTAAGGGAGCAATTTTGGCACTATATCCTGACCTGAAGTGGTGCTTATGAGAATTTGACTTGAAAAACACACTACCGCATACCAGATCAGATAAAGATGTTACAAAATCGAATTTGGAGGACAACCGTCAGTGAGCTTAAGGATGTTGCCTTATTCGCTCCTTATGTATGTGTATAACTTGGTCCCTTTATGTTACTTGTTGTCACGTGCTGAAGCCAAAGATTCATTTTTCGCTATGTGTTTTGCCCTTATATTTTCATGCATGTTCCTGTCTGCTTTGATTTGCCAATTGACACGTGTTCTCATGAACACCAATACACCCAACACTGCAAAGAGGGCCTTTTCTCCGAGAGATCAAAGGTTAGGCCCATGTGTTCACTTATTATTGTTTTATATTCTTTCAGTGGGCTAACGCTTGTGCATAATGATTGGGCAAACCAACAAAAAATGCAGGAACGCTGGGCTCAAATGTGTGCTTTGGAGACAAAGAGCTGCTGAATTCAATGATAATGGCTAGAGCTCTGCTGCTGTTGGGATCTTTTTTGGTGTCCTTATAAAATATTATAACAGTGGGTTTGTTTTTTAACATTTGATGCATTGCATTCTAGTTTAGTGAGCACCTGAAGCCTGAAGGTATCAAGAAAAAAATATATCCTTATTACATTGAACTCTAATGTACTCGTGTAGATGATGAGACACTTAGGGGTGGTTCTGCTTGCAGATGGTACCTCAATGAAGACTTGCCTAATATTGACTCTTTCTTTGAAAGGTAGGTCCATGTTATGTGTACATTCCATTATGCATTCATTTTTTTACGTTGGTTGATGGCGTTACACATTCACCCATATGCGGGCTCTTTATATGTCTTTGCGATGGTTCAGGTGTGTTCTAGAGGAAGAAGATGGAGTTCTATAATTCTATAGAAGAATTGGGCTTAAATCTTACTGTTCAAACAGGTAAATATTTGACCTCTTTCTTTTGAAAGTTGGATCATACTGCAAGTATAGGATCTTTTTAGATGATTCGGTTGAGATGATAAAACAGAGATTAATACTTTTAGATAAATTAGGTATGTCTATGAAATTCGTTTTTTTGTGTGTGTAAAGGTATCTATGCACATATTTACTGTATGACCACCTCCATATCATGCCGCAATGCAAATAAGCAGGTTAGGAATTCATATATTTGCGAAACAATGTAAAACCCTTGTGGCAATCATGATGAGCTCTGTGAAAAATAGTCATGGGCATATAATTGCAATCTGTGAAAGACTTGAATGGTTTGGTAGGGACGTCCACTTGTTGGAACATGTTATTTATTGAACGTGTCTGGAAGTATCTATTCATTAGAGTGTGCATTTCTATTCTGAATAATTTCCACTCTGTCAAGAACTTTGTAGAGCCTAACTAGATTGCATCATGGATTTTCTAGCCTTTGGTACCTATAATTAATGCTGATGCTGGCAAATGGTTAGTTGTCAATTACTTCTCTCAGTGGGTAAAGCTTGTGGTCATGGCGTTTTTTTGGAAACTTTCTTGTGATAGAGCTATAATCAAATGACTTTATCATTGTGGTAAAGTAGGTGTAAATGTTCGTCAGGTTATCTGGATTACATATATGTTTTTCTCTGTGTAATAATCGAATTATTTGAAAATGGGGATAACTGTAGATCTCTTTCATGATGCTATAATTGTTTGCTACGTAGATCAGGAGTTGCAAGGCTTGTGTATCGTTTTTGTTGATCCTTGTCTGTGTGGAATAAGTGTTAATTTGATGGTGGTGGTTATCTTTTGCAGCTCAATTAGTGAACAGTAATGTTTGTGTTTCTGTGAAATGGTAAAAACATAATTTTATTGACACAAGCATCTTTCGTAGTGTCAGGAGTACATAGATTTCAGAAGCGAAGAACTGGGTTAGCTTGTATTTAGGTAAGTAGATTAGATATGCCAAAATTAAGAAAATTGAAGATGGTTGGCTACAGGCTTGCACTTTGAAATTTGAGTTGATACTTGGTTGTTAAAAACTCAACATGTCGCTTACTGAACTGCCGCATGTACCTAAATTTTATCAATACCACACATCTCCTTTCTTTTTCCTGCTCTGTAATTTGTTTTGTTGCTCTTGTGTAAATTTTCAGCTGATGCCATCCAATTTTTTGCAAAGGATGTTAATATTATCACAAAACCTTCAGTATTGAAGCTAGCAAGTTGACATCAGCAATCAACCAAGTTATCGCTCAACTACCTGACGGTACAATATGAGGTGAAGCTGGTCTCTATATATATACCTCTTCTGTTTCAATTGCAGGTCGGGGTACCATGGGCCGTTGAGAGGAAGGTGAGATGTGAAAGGGGAGAGGAGATGACAAAGGTTGCAAAGAGAAGAAATGCTATCTAGGCACAACTCGAAGGAGAGAAGCAGGCAAATCACTAGCGGTCTATTATTGTTCTGATTTCCACCTTCTAGAATGGTCTTTTAGCCATAGATATACTAATGTCAAACTTGTTTTCTTATAATTTATGAATTATCAACTATGTGGAGCATCAAGTTTTGACGTGTTCAGTGTGTGCGTGATACCAATTCTCTGATTATGGTTAGTTGTGCACAACTTGCACATAAGCAGTATTATTCAACATTTTTCACTCTATACAATTTTGATCCGAATCAGCTATGCCAACCTTGCATGCTGGTAGCTTCATCTACACATTATACTTTTGTGCTGACTAAGACTAACCTGGATTTCTACCAGTGAATGTCTTCTGAAACTGTAAACCCTGAAACTTGACTTGCTACCAATATTCTCAGATGAACATGGTTGGCTTCTTATTTTTAATGGGCTCAAATATATAGACTTAAGCCAAAATTAGCAAAACATTATGAAATTGCATTGGTTATCACATATGAAATCGTATTCCAATATGCAGACCCACAATTTGAAGCTCAGTAATTACTGTCAGAAAACAAAAATATAATACAACCATTCAAGGTCAGGTGCGAATACAGGAAGCTAAAAGAGTGTGTCAGCACACTTTTTTTTTTTTTGAACACAGAAGATATTTCTTATTGATCTAGCAACATTTTACAAGGAGAAGCGTGCAGTGGGACACGCAAGACACAGCGGCTACATTTGCATTTAGGCAAACTCTGTTGCTTGTACCTAAACATCTGAAAGAAAAGGGCCTGCTCTGAAGCTTAAGAGCTAGTCTAGTCTGATGATGAGCTCTAAAATTGAGGCTTCTTGATATGTGAAAAACCTTGGAAGCATCAAAGGAAGAGGTCGCTACCATGTCAGCAAGTTCTGGTCTGATTACCCAATATCCTGGAGCATGGAGGATTTCTCTGGTGGAAGCAGCTTTTGCCAAGGTAGCGTTGTCCGTCAAGAAGGTTGCCTGCTGAATTTGTAGTATGTATGCTAGTCTAGCTAAAAGTGTGTCAGCACACTTGTGATTGTAAAAATCGACCTCCCGTCTGATTCCTACGGAGCCTCATCCATCTTCGGCGATTTACACGAAAATAACCCAAAAGTGAAAGAAAAGCACAGAATGACCCTCCGGCGAAACTATTTCACCAATCTAACCCTTTTGTGTGGCGCCCCCCACACGGGCGCCACATATGCCCATGTGGCTCCCCTCCAGTCGGCGCCACTGATCCAGCCGACGTGGCCCCCTCGCCGCTGAGCTGGTGCGCCCATCCGACGTGGCAGCATGTGTGGCGCCCCTCCCAACGGCGCCACACATGCACTTGTAATCCCCCAAAACATACTGTGAGACAATTCCTCTGGGACTTAGCCGTTTTGCGAGGCTCGATGTGTGGCGCCGATGCCACGGGCGCCACACTAGCATGTGTGGCGCCGATGCCACGGGCGCCACACATAGAGGCTCGTGAAAACGGCTAAGGACTTATCGTCCAGAGCCCTGGATGTTTTCGACCAAGTAGTTCATATAAGTTGGCATGTGTGGCGCCGAAGCCGCGGGCGCCACACTAGCATTTGTGGCGCCAGTGGCAAGGGCGCGACACATTGACTTGTGTTAAAAAAATGAAAAATCCTACCAAACTCCAACAGTTACGAGTACAACATTGGACACAACAAGTAGCAATTTCATGACATACACATATAACACTTCATAGGTCACATTGTAGCACGTAGATTCAAACAACAAGTAGCATTACAGACCATGGTTCGAAATGACATAGGGTTCACAAATCGATACTTATGAATATAGAGTTCACAACAACACGTAGCACATCCTAGTAGCGTCCTCGACGTGCCGTCCTCGCGGGCTGCTTCCGGACGGCCATCCTCTTCGTCCGCTGCCGTGGCTGTTGTTGCTGCTGCTCCTGCTCCTCCTGCTCCTCCTCCTCCTCCTCCTCATCTGAAGAGAACGGCTCGTCGTTCCTCATCCTCGACAAAGCTGATCTCCGCCGCGGCCCGTCATCCTCCTCAGTAACAACCTTCTTTCCTCGGTTGACATAATCTTCCGGAGTGTACCGGTTTGGAGCCTTGCCCCTTGGCTTGAACTGGTAAGCTGACCGTGGGGCTTGCTTCGAGGTACGCTTTGGAAGTATGCCTTGACTCAGAATTAGGTCGTCCTCAGGAATCTTCACAAACACGAACACATGAGATTATAAAAGTTGAAATTAGTAAGAACATGTTTGACAGCAACAAAATAGTCCATACCTCCCGCTCTTCTGAAGAGGAAGATGTAGCGATTTCGGCTTCCCGGCAACCTAGCAAGCTGGCTAACCGCCGCATCTTTCGTGCAGTGTTCTGCGTCATGCCGTTCATGGTTACAAATCCACCACATCATAGTAGCGTACATTCAAAGTTGGTGATCATACCTTAATGAAATACCGCAACGGTCCGACAGGCTTGTCATCTGTCCCGCTCTGCTCCCAGATAACCTCGCACTCCTCATCTGTTTTTTCGATCTCCTTCCGCTGTGACAAACATAGCATACACAATTGAAGCGAGCACATGGCAATGTAGATGATGTACTAGTTAGTGAGAGAATAGAATACCACGAAGTTCAGCTCGGAAGCAATAGAAGTCGATCTCCCTCTGCGAGCAAAGGTGTCGTGCTGGCTTTGCCCAACCTCATCGAACTGGATGGGGTCGTCCAAGATCTCCTCAGGATACGCGTGCTTAACTAACTCGATACGCGTGTTCTCATGGAACCACTCAAGGTAGTTGTTGAAAGCGGCGAAGTTGTGAGGCACAATCTGCTCAGGGCCAGCATTCCGTGCCGCTTGCAAACAGTGTTGGAACGCTGCGATGTGGCCGCTATGATGGACTGGCCAATTTGTGATCTTCCTCTGCCGCTGCCTATCAAGCCTGCAAGAATCAACAAGTTAGTTTGTACCTCTTCTATCAAGAATCTTCCATCGCATGATTCCAGAAGTTTACCTATGAAGCGCCTTGTCCGTGTCTTGCCACACTGGTGGGCACTCCTGATACAGCCCAAACTGTCTCATCACTCTTTGCGGCTGGTGGTGTTCAACAAGCCACATGCATATGACTGGGCAGCGCATACGCCAGAACCGCGCCTCCTCCGTGCACTTGTGGTTGAGGTCAGTCATCGACGTGCCAATACGGTAGTAGCCACCATATGGCTCTCATTCCACCTGCAGCATACAAATATCTCAGAATTTAGAACATGCCAGTAGAATCAATGAAAACTAGGATTGCAAAAGAGTGATCGGTTACCTGCTCAGCAGTAAGAGTGTCCAACTCCGCAGTGTACTGCATGTACATGATCTTTGGATCGCCCGACATCTCCGAGACATTGTCCCAAAGGTATGCCCAAGTGGGCTCCCGATCAGGAAAGTGAGGGTGATGAGGCCATGGCCTCTCGTTGAGTACCCTGGGCCGCCCAACCGATAGGCGGTCCCAGCTCCATACGGAAAGTAGGAGCATGCATCCACCAATACCGCCGCTCCCAGACCTGCGACAAGCTCCAACTGCGCACATAAGACATTTGGTTAGTACTTTGTCTAGCATACTACTATAGGAAAATAGTACATAGAGCAAATCATCACCTGCCGGTAGAGGTAGGCAAGTGCCGCTGTTCCCCAACTCCAACGGTTATCCAACACCGTAAGCGCCTTCAGCCAACACCAATGGGCCAGCTTCCCCCCACTGTCAGGAAAGAGAGTCCTCGAAATCATGTACCATAAGTACACGCGGGCGTACGTCCTCCGAGTGTCCTCGTCGGCCTCTTCCGGGCATTCTCCAAAGTTAGTCCTGATCCATTCGAAAGACGCGCCGGCGGGAGCTCTCTTCTTTGGTTCTGTTGGCAGCAGAGGAGCCATGCCAATAAGCACCTGCATCTGCTCGCGCCACCCATCAGAAGCTGTGTTCATACACAGTGGCTCGCCCTGAATAGGTAGTCCAAGGATCATGGAAACATCCTGGAGAGTAGGGGCCATCTCGCCGGCCCTCAAGTGGAAGGTGTGAGTCTCCGGCCTCCACCGGTCGACAAGGGCGGTGAGTGCCGAGGGGTTCATGAGTGGCCCCCCACGGCTTACAAGGGATATGAACGGCATAAGACCGGTAGGCCGGATGAACTCCGTGTACCTCTCGTCATACGGTATATCCGCTGTGCCATGGTAACGAATCTTCAAAGGGCGAAGATCCGTTCCCCTCTCCGTCATATGAACAGCCCGGTGCACCCTGTCGTACTCTTCATCCAGAAGCCACACCATCCTACATGTTTACACAACCATATTATGAGTCATTCCACTAACAAAAATGAGCAACACATACATGGGAGTTCATATCCAAATCCATGAGAGTTCCATACATACACATATACATTCATATCTAGGGTTCCAACAAATATTTGGTTCAAATATGAGTTATTCCATCACAAATAATAGACATTTCAATACATACATACATAGAATTTGAACACATACATAACCATTTTATATCTACATAGCCAAATCTAGGGTTCATATCCAAATCCACCAACATATCCAAATCTAGGGTTCATATCCAAATCCACTAACATATCTAGGGTTCCTACACATACACATTCAACACTTACATAGCCATTTCAACACATACATAGCCATTTCAACACATACATGTAAAATTTCATATCTAGGGTTCCACCAAATCTAGGGTTCGTATCCAAATCCACCAACATATCCAAATCTTGCTAGGTTTAGAGCCAAATGCACTAACATATCAATGGTTCATATCTAAATCCACCAACATGAATTTCCATGTCTAGGGTTCATACCCAAATCTACCAAATCCACCAACAATAGTGGACGAATAAGAGGGAATCGAAGGGGAATACCTTGAGGAATGGAGGAGGAAGGACTTGGCCGGATAGATCTGACGATTCCTTGGTCGATTTGGTGGGGGGGGCCGAAGGGGAGGCGGGCGGCGGCGGCGGTTGGGGACGAGAAGCAGAGAGAAGAGAAAGAAGAAAGAGAGGGTCGGGCTGGGCGTGGGCGCGGGCGCCACACTTAAGTGGATGTGTGGCGCCCATGGCATCGGCGCCACACATGCTAGTGTGGCGCCTGTGGCATCGGTGCCACACATCGAGCCTCGCAAAACGGCTAAGTCCCAGAGGAATTGTCTCACAGTATGTTTTGGGGGATTACAAGTGCATGTGTGGCGCCGTTGGGAGGGGCGCCACACATGCTGCCACGTCGGATGGGCGCACCAGCTCAGCGGCGAGGGGGCCACGTCGGCTGGGACAGTGGCGCCGGCAGGAGGGGAGCCACATGGGCATGTGTGGCGCCCGTGTGGGGGGCGCCACACAAAAGGGTGTTATCACCAGAATTTGACCGAGTCAGAGGTGGGCCGCGATCAAGATAGATTTGAAGAATATACATGGAAGAAATATGAGGATCGGCCTTTATATACAAAATATGGGCTAGTTGGCCCGTGTATCTGTAGCATAGTAGATTACGTGTCGTTTTAGTTAGAGTTGGCCTCGTGCACGGTTGGGATTATTCCCACGTTAGAAAGTCCCCTGGACTATAAATATGTATCTAGGGTTTATGAAATAAACAACAACCAACGTTCAACCAACCAATCAATCTCGGCGCATCGCCAACTCCTTCGTCTCGAGGGTTTCTACCGGTAAGCATCATGCTGCCTAGATCGCATCTTTCGATCTAGGCAGCAGAAGCTTTATGTTGTTCATGCGTTGCTCGTTCTGAAGCCTTTTTGATGGCGAGCAACGTAGTTATCATAGATGTGTTAGGGTTAGCATAGTTCTTCGTATAACATGCTATCGTAGTGCAACCCTTGCATGTCTAGCCGCCCTTACACCTATCTTAGGTGTAGGGGCGGCACCCCGCTTGATCATTATTTAGTAGATCCGATCCGTTACGGTTGCTCCTTGTTCTACAAGGATTAGTTTAATATCTGCAATAGTTAGGCCTTACAAAGGGTTGGAGGATCCAGCGGCATGTAGGGTGTCGTCTGCTAGTCCTAGGCAGGATGTTCCGGGGATCAACCTCGTGTTGGTTTTTAGGCCCTATCTAGGATCGGCTTACGATCACCGTGCGTGGCCGCGAGGCCCAATCGTGAGTAGGATGATCCGATTATGCGGTGAAAACCCTAAATCGTCGTAGATCGCATTAGCTTTATCTTGATCAAGTAGGACCACCATATATTCGTGCACCTCGTACGAATCATGGGTGGATCGGCTCCCTGAGCCGATTCACAGGATAATGAAGGAGATATGCCCTAGAGGCAATAATAAAGTGGTTATTGTTTATATCTTTATGTTTATAATAAATGTTTATATATCATGCTATAATTGTATTAACCGAAACATTAGTACATGTGTGATATGTAGACAAACAAAGAAGTCCCTAGTATGCCTCTTAACTAGCTTGTTGATTAATGGATGATTAGTTTCATAATCATGAACATTGGATGTTATTAATAACAAGGTTATGTCATTGTATGAATGATGTAATGGACACACCCAATTAAGCGTAGCATAAGATATCGTCATTAAGTTATTTGCTATAAGCTTTCGATACATAGTTACCTAGTCCTTATGACCATGAGATCATGTAAGTCACTTGTACCGGAAAGGTACTTTGATTACACCAAACACCACTGCGTAAATGGGTGGCTATAAAGGTGGGATTAAGTATCCGGAAAGTATGAGTTGAGGCATATGGATCAACAGTGGGATTTGTCCATCCCGATGACTGATAGATATACTCTGGGCCCTCTCGGTGGAATGTTGTCTAATGTCTTGCAAGCATATGAATGAGTTCATAAGAGACCACATACCATGGTACGAGTAAAGAGTACTTGTCAGGAGACGAGGTTGAACAAGGTATAGAGTGATACTGAAGATCAAACCTCGGACAAGTAAAATATCGCGAGACAAAGGGAATTGGTATCGTATGTGAATGGTTCATTCGATCACTAAAGTCATCGTTGAATATGTGGGAGCCATTATGGATCTCCAGATCCCGCTATTGGTTATTGGTCGGAGTGAGTACTCAACCATGTCCGCATAGTTTACGAACCGTAGGGTGACACACTTAAAGTTGGATGTTGAAATGGTAGTACTTGAATATGGAATGGAGTTCGAATATTTGTTCGGAGTCCCGGATGAGATCCCGGACATCACGAGGAGTTCCGGAATGGTCCGGAGAATAAGATTCATATATAGGATGTCATTTTATGTGAATTAAAATGTCGCGGAAGGTTCTATGGAAGGTTCTAGAAGGTTCTAGAAAAGTCCGGAAGAAACCACCAAGGAAGGTGGAGTCCACATGGTACTCCACCTCCATGGCCGGCCAACCCTAGTGGGGGAGGAGTCCCAAGTGGACTCCCCCTTAGGGGGCCGGCCACCCCTCCATATGGGAGGTGGAAACCCCACTTTTGGTGGGAGTCCTAGATGGGCTAGGTTTCCCCCTCTTATGGAAGGTTTTTGGTTCGGGTCTTATTCGAAGACTTGGACACCAACCCTTGGGGATCCACCTATATAATGAGGGGCCAAGGGAGGGGGCCGGCCACCCCACCCCAAGACCACAAGCTGGCCGCCCCATTGAAGTGGCCGGCCACCCCCTCCCAAACCCTAGCCGCCCCCCTCTCCTCCATATCTCCCGCGTAGCTTAGCGAAGCTCCGCCGGAATTCTTCACCGCCACCGACACCACGCCATCGTGCCGTCGGATTCAAGAGGAGCTACTACTTCCGCTGCCCGCTGGAACGGGAGGTGGACGTCGTCTTCATCAACAACCGAACGTGTGACCGAGTACGGAGGTGCTGCCCGTTCGTGGCGCCGGAACCGATCGTGATCAAGATCTTCTACGCGCTTTTGCAAGCGGCAAGTGATCGTCTACCGCAGCAACAAGAGCCTCCTCTTGTAGGCTTTGGAATCTCTTCAAGGGTGAGACTCGATACCCCATCGTTGCTACCGTCTTCTAGATTGCATCTTGGCTTGGATTGCGTGTTCGCGGTAGGAAATTTTTTGTTTTCTATGCAACGTTATCCTACAGTGGTATCAGAGCCGTGTCTATGCATAGATGGTTGCACGAGTAGAACACAATGGTTTGTGGGCGTTGATGCTCTTGTTATCTTTAGTTTGAGTACTTTGCATCTTTGTGGCATAGTGGGATGAAGCGGCTCGGACTAACTTTACATGACCGCGTTCATGAGACTTGTTCCTCGTTCGACATGCAACTTGTATTGCATAAGAGGCTTTTGCGGGTGTCTGTCTCTCCTACTATAGTGAAGATTCAACTTACTCTTCTATTGACAACACTAGTATCACCGTTGTGGTTCATGTTCGTAGGTAGATTAGATCTTAAACGAAAACCCTAAACCACGTAAAATATGCAAACCAAATTAGAGACGTCTAACTTGTTTTTGCAGGGTTTGGTGATGTGATATGGCCATGATATGATGATGAATATGTATGAGATGATCATTATTGTATTGTGGCAACCGGCAGGAGCCTTATGGTTGTCTTTAATTTTCATGTTGAGTAGTATTTCAAAGTAGTTGTAATAGTTGCTACATGAGGTGAACAACCATGAAGACGGCGCCATGAACCTTGACGCTACGCCAACAATGATGGAGATCATGCCCGTTGATGATGGAGATCATGTCCGTGCTTTGGAGATGAAGATCAAAGGCGCAAAGACAAAAGGGCCATATCATATCACATATGAACTGCATGTGATGTTAATCCTTTATGCATCTTATTTTGCTTAGATCGCGACGGTAGCATTATAAGATGATCCCTCACATTAATATCAAGATAATAAAGTGTTCTCCCCTCGTATGCACCGTTGTAATAGTTCGTCGTTTCGAAGCATCTCGTGATGATCGGATGTGATAGATTCAACGATTCACATACAACGGGTGTAAGCCATGTTGCACACGCGGAATACTTGGGTTTGCTTGACGAGCCTAGCATGTACAGACATGGCCTCGGGACAACGGAAACCGAAAGGTTGAACACGAGTCATATGGATGATATGATCAACATGTTGATGTTCACCATTGAAACTACATCATCTCACGTGATGATCGGTTTTGGTGTAGTGGATTTGGATCGTGTACCACTTAACAACTATGAGGGATGTTGTATTAAGTGGGAGTTCATTAGTAATTAGATTAAAACATGAACTAATTATCATAAACATAGTCTGAGTAGTATTTTGAATTAATTTTGTAGAATTGGCATCCGTTTTCTACTATGCGCTAGTCTTGTTATTGAGATAGAAATACTGTTAAAATCTGACAAGAAACTTTACGGATTGGTACCGTATTGTTAAAGAATCAAGAATTGATTAAGTCCTATTGCAAACTTTTAGTAAACCTCACATTGTTGATTCAAAGAGCTATGTTTTCAATTAGTACCTAAAGTTATCTTGTCTCCGTCAAACTTGAAGTTCAAATTTGTTTGAAAAGTAAGGAGCTGAAAATTTAGTTTTCAGAAATAATCAAGGTATGAGATATATGTGATATCTAAGACCTTATTACAAGATAATAGAATATAATTTGGTGAGACTACATAAACTCATAAGTTTTATGGGAATGTATGAAGGTTGAAGACGCCAGGCGTCACAATCCTCCAACTATTGGGGCACTAACAATATTCGCATATCCATGAAGTGACCATCCTTAATATGCACCGTTATTAAGACTCGTCGTTTCGAAGCATCACGTGATGATCGGGTGTGATAGATTCTACGAGTGCATACAACGGGTGCAAGCTAGATTTGCACATGCAAATACCAAGGTTAAAACTTTACGAGCCTAGCATGTACAGACATGGTCTCGGAAAGTCGTCATGATATGATGGATAAAATTATGAGTGAAATTGTTCATCATATTACAAAGTTACTAATAGTGAAATCTGGAACACTTGTCATATGATGATCAACTTCAAAGTAAGAACCTCAAGGTTATTGGTATTCGACCAACAAACCAAGAAGTTATTGAAGTTGATATAATGAGGAAAGCTAAAAGAGAAACTGCAAAAGATATTTTGGCAAAAAGAAAAAAGAAAAGACTAGAAAGTCTAGCTCAGGTGTATATAAATGATATACATGTTATGGTTGTATTTCTAGTTAAGTCACACTATGAAATTCTTGGGTATTAGTACTATATTGGTTGGTATGAAGTGTCATACAAAACAACGCAATACAAGAATACAATGGCCTAAGTGACTGACAAGGAATATGATAGGAATGCACGTCAGAAACAAAAATAAAGTGTTATTATGTTCGTCGTTGGCATTCTATCTAGCCCTTAGAATTTATAATAAAGAGCTTAATAAATTGTTATTTTGCTCTGGTCAAATAAAACAATGAGTTGTTTAAATTATGACATTACTCCATGTACGATGGATAAGTTATTATAAATCTTAATGGTGAAACACACATACATAACACTGACGCTAAAATGCCATAAGGCAAATGATTTGAATTCCACTTATTTGTGGAACCGCCATTTAGGTCATGTTAGAAAGGAACGCATGAAGGAACTCCATGCAAATGGATTTTTGGAGTCATTTGATTTTTGAATCATTTGGCGCTTGCAAATCTTTTATAAAGAGAATGATTAAAATACCGTTCATAGGCCAAAAGTTGAACGGGCAACTAACTTAGTGAAAAATACATGATGATGTATGTGGTTCACTGGGCATAGTTGTGTGCGGGAGATTCTTCTACTTCATGAAAACTTTCAAACAATGAATTGAGTATATATGTGGATATATTCAATAAGGAAAAGTTTGAAACATTTTGAATGGATTCAAATAAATTTCAGCATGAAGTGGAAATCATCGTAATAGAAAAGTCAAATATCTATGATTGGATCATGGTGGAAATATTTGAATTACAAGTTTTAGCGAACATCTAAGAGAGTTATGAAATTGTTCTACAACTCACGTTTCTTGGAGTATCATAGTGATGATGAAGTATCCGAGAGATGTATCCAAACCTTGTTGGATTAATGATGAGATAAAATATTATGACGCCATTATATTTTTTTTGTGGATTATGCTTTAGTGACTACCGCTTTTACACTGAATAGAGCATCATCATGATCCGTTGAAATGACACCATACGAGTTATGGCATGGGTATGAAACCTGATAGTCTTTTCTTAAATTTTGGTATGCATAGCATAAGTAAATAAGTTTACAACCAAAATCGGATGAATGTCTTTGTTGGTTATCCCAGAGAATTGATTGGGAATTCTTCCCACTATGGAGACAAAGACAAAAGTGTTTGTCAATGTTTCTTATTTCCAAGAAATTGTTTCTAGTGAAGTTTTTGAGTGGGAGGACAATATAATTTGATAAGGTTTATGAACCTGAGCATAATGATCAGAGTAGCGCAGCATCGAATTTGTTTCTAAGCGGCCACGACGATCATGGCTCCCATGACTACAAAGTGTTTTAGCCATGGAGATCGAAGTACATATTGAACCTTGTAGGTATGGTTTACTTTGTGATCAAATAAATGATTTGTGAACAAAGGATTGATTTTGAACAATGATAAACCAACTACAAACAAAGAAGTTATGATGGGCCCTGACTCCGTTAAAATGGCTATACGCCATGAAATCCAAGATAGATGAATACTTTATGAAAGTAAATGGATCTATGAAATTGATAGACTTGGATGAAATATCCTTGAAGAAAGCTTGATTTGTCGAAAAATTGTTTACGACAAAGTTCAAAGAGTTGAATACGATAAGATTAGATCTTCCGTAGCAATGCTTATAGTCTATGTGGATTATTCTAGTAATCACTACATATTTCTTTTATGAGATATGCTAGTAGGATGGCAAAATACACTACTTAACAGAAGTATGTATACAAGATACAACCAAGAGTTTTGCTGGTCCGTGGAATACTAGATAGCTATACAAGCTTCAATTGGATGAAGTAAGTATCACGGAGTTGGAATCTTCACCAGATGAAATAGTCAAAGAGTTTTTTGATTTCATCAGAGACGATGAAGAGGCTTGCATTTGCAAGAAGTTAAGTGGGAGCGCTAAGACACATTTATAATACTTTATGTAGGTGACATATAGTTGGTTATAAATGATGTAATTATATACTTGATTAAAAGGTTTCATTGAGAATTAACTTCAATGAAAGGATATGGACTGAAACAAATTTAGTGTCAAGATCTATGAAGATAGATTGAAACACATAAATAAGTTTAAGTCAAAGTACATATGATGGATATTGAAGTAGTTCAATATAGAAATATTAAGAAAATGTTCTTGTCATGTGAAGGTTTAACAAGACTTGAGTGTATCGACACTCAATGAGTAAAAACACATGAGTGATTATAGATCACGAATAATATGTACACAATCAGATATCATGTGCTATAAAGTGTTATGAGCATATACCAGAATGATTCATATGATGATCATTGGACGACAGTAAGAATATCCTTGAGTACTTTAGAAGAACTAAGGATATACATATATATTTTTGTATGAAGAAATGACAAACAAATCGCTGTAAGGTGTTACACCGATATTTATTTTGTCACATATCAAAATAGAATTTCAATCTCAAATTAGACTAAGTGTTGTTTTAAAGGTAGCACAATGAACTAGAAGTTGTCTATGTTAGATTTAGAAGAGTTCTAAATATTGTGATGGATTCTACAAAACGAAGTAGAGTATGTCATTTGTTTTGACAAATGACTGAGGATGTTGAGTCAAGAAGTTCTTTGAGAACTTGGTGTAGTTCCGATAGTGTCGAACTTTGAAGCTATATTGTATGTGACAATATTAGTGACTTATTTCAGACCGCGGAATTAAGGTTCCACCATAAGATCAAACATATTTAATGCCAACTCATTTGGAAATGAGTGATGCGTTGAGACGCAAATGAATTACAAAATACATACGTTTACGAGCGTGTCGAGATCCGTTGACTAAAAACCTCTCCCGTGAGCAATACATGATAAAGCACCATAAGGCCAAGGTGTTATATCTTTACAAATGTAAACTAGATTATTGACTCTAGTGCAAGTGGGAGACTGAAGGAGATATGCCCTAGAGGCAATAATAAAGTGGTTATTATTTATATCTTTATGTTTATAATAAATGTTTATATATCATGCTATAATTGTATTAACCGAAACATTAGTACATGTGTGATATGTAGACAAACAAAGAAGTCCCTAGTATGCCTCTTAACTAGCTTGTTGATTAATGGATGATTAGTTTCATAATCATGAACATTGGATGTTATTAATAACAAGGTTATGTCATTGTATGAATGATGTAATGGACACACCCAATTAAGCGTAGCATAAGATCTCGTCATTAAGTTATTTTCTATAAGCTTTCGATACATAGTTACCTAGTCCTTATGACCATGAGATCATGTAAGTCACTTGTACCGGAAAGGTACTTTGATTACACCAAACACCACTGCGTAAATGGGTGGCTATAAAGGTGGGATTAAGTATCCGGAAAGTATGAGTTGAGGCATATGGATCAACAATGGGATTTGTCCATCCCGATGACGGATAGATATACTCTGGGCCCTCTCGGTGGAATGTCGTCTAATGTCTTGCAAGCATATGAATGAGTTCATAAGAGACCACATACCACGGTACGAGTAAAGAGTACTTGTCAGGAGACGAGGTTGAACAAGGTATAGAGTGATACCGAAGATCAAACCTCGGACAAGTAAAATATCGTGAGACAAAGGGAATTGGTATCGTATGTGAATGGTTCATTTGATCACTAAAGTCATCGTTGAATATGTGGGAGCCATTATGGATCTCCAGATCCCGCTATTGGTTATTGGTCGGAGTGAGTACTCAACCATGTCCGCATAGTTCACGAACCGTAGGGTGACACACTTAAAGTTGGATGTTGAAATGGTAGTACTTGAATATGGAATGGAGTTCGAATATTTGTTCGGAGTCCCGGATGAGATCCCGGACATCACGAGGAGTTCCAGAATGGTTCGGAGAATAAGATTCATATATAGGATGTCATTTTATGTGAATTAAAATGTCGCGGAAGGTTCTATGGAAGGTTCTAGAAGGTTCTAGAAAAGTCCGGAAGAAACCACCAAGGAAGGTGGAGTCCACATGGGACTCCACCTCCATGGCCGGCCAACCCTAGTGGGGGAGGAGTCCCAAGTGGACTCCCCCTTAGGGGGCCGGCCACCCCTCCATATGGGAGGTGGAAACCCCACTTTTGGTGGGAGTCCTAGATGGGCTAGGTTTCCCCCTCTTATGGAAGGTTTTTGGTTCGGGTCTTATTCGAAGACTTGGACACCAACCCTTGGGGATCCACCTATATAATGAGGGGCCAAGGGAGGGGGCCGGCCACCCCACCCCAAGACCACAAGCTGGCCGCCCCATTGAAGTGGCCGGCCACCCCCTCCCAAACCCTAGCCGCCCCCCTCTCCTCCATATCTCCCGCGTAGCTTAGCGAAGCTCCGCCGGAATTCTTCACCGCCACCGACACCACGCCATCGTGCTGTCGGATTCAAGAGGAGCTACTACTTCCGCTGCCCGCTGGAACGGGGAGGTGGACGTCGTCTTCATCAACAACCGAACGTGTGACCGAGTACGGAGGTGCTGCCCGTTCGTGGCGCCGGAACCGATCGTGATCAAGATCTTCTACGCGCTTTTGCAAGCGGCAAGTGATCGTCTACCGCAGCAACAAGAGCCTCCTCTTGTAGGCTTTGGAATCTCTTCAAGGGTGAGACTCGATACCCCCTCGTTGCTACCGTCTTCTAGATTGCATCTTGGCTTGGATTGCGTGTTCGCGGTAGGAAAATTTTTGTTTTCTATGCAACGTTATCCTACAGATAACCTGAGAGCCGATTGAGGCTCGTATTTGATGTTTACGTGTATGCCATGCAGGAAACTTAGCGAGGCATCTCCATCACCTTCCTGACCAGGTATAGGTCAGGTGGCACGCCCTTGCATCAGCATCGGACATGTGCACCAGAGGCTTTGCGGGCCGTCGCTCAGAGGGACCAGGGCCAGCCGAAGCCCTAGGTTGTTCCCGGCTCTACTGTGTTGCCCGTCGCTGCCCGCCGGTGGGTTTTGACCGCAACACATTCTGGCACGCCCGGTGGGACAAGCTTCGACATCAACCACCTCGCCATCTACATCTGAGATGGCGGACGGCACTCCAGTCACGTACGAGGATCTGACCGACGAGCTCAAGAAGAAGTATGACGAGATCAAAGTCATCCTCGAGGCCGACCTCATCGGCTCTTTCCACAGAACCTGTTCACATGGCATCAGGTGGAAGGGGTTCTCGCCTAATGGTGCACTCGATGGGATAGACCTCTCTGCCCCGTCGGAAGAACGCACCAGGTCCCTGCGGCAGGAGATCAACTACTTGGTGGCTCACTCGCTACACCGCCACTCTGAGAACCTGGTAAACACGTTGGAGCGTGTCGCTCTTCGCGTGATCCAGGAGATCATGAGGCACCAGTACTCGCCGTCAGGACCAGCTCTCGGGACGCATCAAGGAGAGTTGCCACTCCAGTCCCGTCCACCGCTGCCATTTGCGTTGGCAGCACCAGAAGTGCCGACTTCACCGGCATTCGTCATCTACAAGATCGGTGGTGACCCTAGCGACTACCAGTTCTTGCATGAGGCGCCTAAGGAGATCCCTCACGGGTACACGTGCACGTATGTGCCAGATTGCGGTAACTGGGCGCTCACAAACCAGGCCACAACATCAGGGACTTCTGGGAAAACAGGAGGGACATCAGCGACAGATCTTGAGAAGCAGACGTGGCTAACTAAGTACGCCACCCCGACGAACCTCCAGAGCTCAGCTCCTGCAGTTGGCTCAGAGCTGGAAAAGCAAACATGGCTGGCTAAGTACGCCACCCCGGCGAATCTTCAGAGTTCAACTCCTGCAGCCAGCACAGCGGATCAGATCAGCACCATACTGAGAGACCAGTTCAGCATGGTGCCGAAAAGGAGGGCAATCGGCTATTCCAAGCCGTACCCTGACGACTACGAATTGATCCCGCTACCACCTAAATATCGGCTCCCGGATTTCTCCAAATTCAGTGGATCAGATGGTTCCAGCTCCATCGAGCATGTGGGCCGATATTTGGCACAGCTAGGAACGGCCTCAGTGTCGGATTCTCTACGCGTGAGGTTCTTCTCACAGTCCCTCACGGGATCGGCTTTCGGGTGGTACACCTCGTTGCCACCAGACTCGATCCGGACTTGGAAGCAGTTGGAAGAACAGTTCCATATGCAGTACCATTCAGAGGCTTCCGAGTCTGGCCTTGCCGATCTAGCACAAATACGTCAGAAGCGCGGAGAAACTGTGACAGAATACATCCAGCGCTTCAGGAATCTTAGGAACCGATGTTATTCGGTTCGTGTGACTGAAAAGGAAGCAGTCGAGTTGGCAGTAGCGGGCCTTGCAACATCGCTCAAGGACATGGCCTCCCAAGCAGATTACCCCTCACTGGCGCACATGGTTCAGAAACTGTCGGCATATGAACAGCGCCACCCGGACCTGTACCAGGACAAATTCAAGCGTGCAGTAGTCCTGGTCGAGGCAGAGGAAGACGAAGTTTCTGCGGGAGACCAAGAGGTAGCAGTGGCTGAATGGACTCGGGGGGGAACCCCCGTGTCCTGCAAATGGGTAAAGCCACCAGGCCCGCCCAGGGGGTTTGATTTTGACGTGACCAAAACTGAGCAAATCTTCGACCTCCTGCTCAAGGAGAAGCAGTTGACGATTCCCGAAGGTCTCAAATTCCCCACGGTACAAGAGCTGAACGGAAAGCCATACTGCAAATGGCATAACTCGCTCTCCCATGCCACCAACGACTGCAGGGTGTGGCGTCAGCACATCCAATCGGTGATAGAAAAAGGACGTCTGATTTTCAACCAGTACGCCATGAAGGTCGACACCCAACCCTTCCCCGCCGTTAACATGGTGGAATGCACTTACCCTGAAGGTTGCCAGCCAGGATCCTCGTTCAGCATCAACATGGTAGGACCTGGGCACCACTCTGACAAAGATGGAGACGAGGGCAGCTGCTCTCGTAGCAAGGACACAGAGGAGGCCGCTCCACGCGATCGGCTCCGTCATGATGGCAAGCGCTACGTCACAGAGGGAGAAGTGAAGGACATGAGATATCAGCGACCCCTCTCTGATCACCTCCTCAACAAGTATGTGAGTCAGTATGACCAACGCCGACGATCCAGCGATGATGATGAAAGAGATCGTCTGGCTAGAGAAGCCAGAAGACATCGTCGGCACGATCGCGATGAGGAGGAGTACGAGCGTCGTGCCAAAGGAAAATCAAGGGAGCAAGACGACAACGACAGGCACTGGGACTGCCCCTTCTTCAGACACTGCTGGGATTCAGGAATGAGCCGATTGCCCACAATCGGCAATTGCCCAGAATGCAACCAGAAGAAGAAGGAGGCAGCCAACGTGTCCGTGTTCAAGCGCTTAGGGCCTCTCCCGCCACAAAGCAAACGCGCTGAGTCCCCTCGATGGGAAGATCTCGAGGATTCAGAAGACGAGGGACAAGAAGAAGAAGAAGACAGGTACCACCGTCCAAGGTGGTGCCCTGATGGACTCAGCCGTTCCCAAAAGCGCAGGGTTCAGCGATTGCGCGGCCTGGAGGAAGCCGAAAGGTTATACTTGCATACGCTAAGGAGGGCACGACCTGATCTGGCCGCGAAAGTTCAGCGAACCCTGGACGAAGAGGGTCGTCCACGGAAAATGGAGTGGCGTCCCAAGCAAAGGAAAGCCGATGATGAAACATCGGCCGGCACAAACATGGTGTTCATCCTCCCTTCGGAGTTCAGTGCTCCAGGATTAGACGAGGCACCTGTGGCACAACTTGACTGCGGCCCACGGCCGGTTATCTTTGAGAAGCCACGAGAAAGAAGCTACAGACATCTGAAAGCCCTGTACTTGCGAGGTTATATCGATGGGAGGCCTGTAAATAAGATGCTGGTGGACACCGGAGCGGCAGTCAACATCATGCCGTACTCTATGCTACGTCGGCTGGGACGCTCTAGCTCAGATCTAATCAAGACCAACGTGACATTGAGCGATTTCAACGGCCAAGCGTCTGACGCACAAGGTGTTCTGAACGTGGATCTGACCGTAGGAAGGAAAACTATCCCTACAACGTTCTTCATTGTTGATAGCACGAGCACTTATGCTGTTCTGCTAGGAAGGGATTGGATCCACGCCAACTGCTGCATTCCCTCCACGATGCACCAATGCATAATACAGTGGGATGGAGATGAGGTAGAGGTCGTCCAGGCCGATGACTCAGCCGAAATTTCAACGGCTGGCATGAACGCATGGGAAGAAGAAGGCCAAGAACCCCTCTCAGGTATCAATTTGGACGACTGTGACCGCATCGACGTGACGAAGGGAAGGGTTAAGCTAGTTTTATCCACTGGCTTGACTATGTAGCTGAAGCAAAGCAATGGGCAAACGTGGCGAGGCTGATCCTTGTGATTGGCCCCAAAAATCTATGAAGGGACATTACAGAACCTTCAGTCAGCACTTCAATCAATATGGAGGCCGATCCCAGCAATCGGCCAAAATTATCCTCACCACATGTTCTGCTTGTGTTCGTCATTGATCCTACCGGAGCCGACGAACGAATTATAGAGCCGATATCTGCCATTCCCTGACAGATTCGGCTCGGGGGGCACCTAAACACGATGAACATGTGAACATGTGCAGGAGAACATGTGTGCAGTGAAATATTGGGGCCGATAGGAAAAAATCGGCCAGTAAAAATTTTTTTTTACAGCCGATGCAAGGGCATCGACTTTAGAACTAAGAAACGAAGCCGATGCGCAGCCATCGACTCTAGTGCAATTATACAAGGATTACCGGATCTCCACCAAGTCCAGTTCAGCTTTGGGAGGCATATCGGCTTTCGAAGGAAGGAGGGTGATCGGCTTTGGTGCACCCTCTCTGACATTCTCGCCTCGAGTAAGGCTCGGGGGGCAGCAGGCCTGGTGGATGCTCTGTTCAGGAGCCGATTGGGGGACCATCAGCTGATCTTTCGTCGCAACCTTCTTCACAAAATGATGAGTGACCGTTAGGTTTGGTTGGAAGAATTCAAAGGCTTTCCTGAAGACTCTACATTGTCTACCAGATCTCAAAAAATCATCAGTTGAAGAATTGAAGGGTGAATTTTAAAGGACCGATGCATGGTTATCGGCTCATTACGCATTGGCTAAGGGGACAAATCGGCAGGATCAGTATGAGAGGAAATCGGCTAAATTAAGCTCAAAGGAAATCGGCAAAATCAAATTGGGAGAAGTTCTTCATTGATAAATGAGATTTCTTACATAAAGAGCTGATTGCTCTCAAAAGGAAGTAGTAGGGGGTACATTGCCCCATCTACTACTACTGGTCCTATACTAAGAGGTCCTATCTACGGGCCGTCGCTGCCCTCGTCGTCGCCGTCGTCGCCGCTGTCGGCGCTGCTCCCGGCGGGCTCGTCGTCGCTCCAATGGCCGCCGACTGGGCCCTCATTGTCCTCGTCCGCTTCGTCAGCGTCATCGTCGTCGCTGTCGAAGTCGCTGAGGTTCCCCGGCCAGGGGCAGAACCGCTTGGCCGGCGGCTCGTCGGAGGAGGTGTTGTCCTCCTCCTCCTCCTCCTCGGGAGAGGTGAAGTCACAGGAGAAGCGATCGTCGTCGCTCTCCTCCTCCGTTTCCCCGTCGGCGAGGAAGCGGAGGTCGCTTTCCCCGTCGGTCAGGGACTTGTCGTCCTCCGACCAGATGGAGAAGTCATGGCTAGACTCCTCCCCGGCCTCAATGGCGCGGCGGGTGTTGGCTGCGTGGACCTCCGCCGGGTTCGGTTCCGGCGTCGGCTCGCGAGAGGAAGAGGACTGGGTGGAAAGATCCGATGAAGCAGAGGAGGAAGAAGACATGGTGGCGCAGGAGGGCTTTTGGAGTGCTAATGCGAAGAAGATGCGGAAATAAACTGTGCGGAGCGGTTGAATAAAAGGGGATATAGTGGAAATTCAATGCCACAGTAGTTTCCGAGGAAGTGGTGCCTAAGAAAAAAAAACTGCCAGGTCACGCGGAGAAGTTGAGAAGGCAAGGCATCATGATGACGGATACTGCAACGGTTCTGCCACGACATGACCCAACGAAGGAAAAGCAGAGTGATTTTGGAATTACCAATTCCAAAACCAGGGGGGCATGTGTTATCACCAGAATTTGACCGAGTCAGAGGTGGGCCGCGATCAAGATAGATTTGAAGAATATACATGGAAGAAATATGAGGATCCGCCTTTATATACAAAATATGGGCTAGTTGGCCCGTGTATCTGTAGCATAGTAGATTACGTGTCGTTTTAGTTAGAGTTGGCCTCGTGCACGGTTGGGATTATTCCCACGTTAGAAAGTCCCCTGGACTATAAATATGTATCTAGGGTTTATGAAATAAACAACAACCAACGTTCAACCAACCAATCAATCTCGGCGCATCGCCAACTCCTTCGTCTCGAGGGTTTCTACCGGTAAGCATCATGCTGCCTAGATCGCATCTTTCGATCTAGGCAGCAGAAGCTTTATGTTGTTCATGCGTTGCTCGTTCTGAAGCCTTTTTGATGGCGAGCAACGTAGTTATCATAGATGTGTTAGGGTTAGCATAGTTCTTCGTATAACATGCTATCGTAGTGCAACCCTTGCATGTCTAGCCGCCCTTACACCTATCTTAGGTGTAGGGGCGGCACCCCGCTTGATCATTATTTAGTAGATCCGATCCGTTACGGTTGCTCCTTGTTCTACAAGGATTAGTTTAATATCTGCAATAGTTAGGCCTTACAAAGGGTTGGAGGATCCAGCGGCATGTAGGGTGTCGTCTGCTAGTCCTAGGCAGGATGTTCCGGGGATCAACCTCGTGTTGGTTTTTAGGCCCTATCTAGGATCGGCTTACGATCACCGTGCGTGGCCGCGAGGCCCAATCGTGAGTAGGATGATCCGATTATGCGGTGAAAACCCTAAATCGTCGTAGATCGCATTAGCTTTATCTTGATCAAGTAGGACCACCATATATTCGTGCACCTCGTACGAATCATGGGTGGATCGGCTCCCTGAGCCGATTCACAGGATAATGAAGGAGATATGCCCTAGAGGCAATAATAAAGTGGTTATTGTTTATATCTTTATGTTTATAATAAATGTTTATATATCATGCTATAATTGTATTAACCGAAACATTAGTACATGTGTGATATGTAGACAAACAAAGAAGTCCCTAGTATGCCTCTTAACTAGCTTGTTGATTAATGGATGATTAGTTTCATAATCATGAACATTGGATGTTATTAATAACAAGGTTATGTCATTGTATGAATGATGTAATGGACACACCCAATTAAGCGTAGCATAAGATATCGTCATTAAGTTATTTGCTATAAGCTTTCGATACATAGTTACCTAGTCCTTATGACCATGAGATCATGTAAGTCACTTGTACCGGAAAGGTACTTTGATTACACCAAACACCACTGCGTAAATGGGTGGCTATAAAGGTGGGATTAAGTATCCGGAAAGTATGAGTTGAGGCATATGGATCAACAGTGGGATTTGTCCATCCCGATGACTGATAGATATACTCTGGGCCCTCTCGGTGGAATGTTGTCTAATGTCTTGCAAGCATATGAATGAGTTCATAAGAGACCACATACCATGGTACGAGTAAAGAGTACTTGTCAGGAGACGAGGTTGAACAAGGTATAGAGTGATACTGAAGATCAAACCTCGGACAAGTAAAATATCGCGAGACAAAGGGAATTGGTATCGTATGTGAATGGTTCATTCGATCACTAAAGTCATCGTTGAATATGTGGGAGCCATTATGGATCTCCAGATCCCGCTATTGGTTATTGGTCGGAGTGAGTACTCAACCATGTCCGCATAGTTTACGAACCGTAGGGTGACACACTTAAAGTTGGATGTTGAAATGGTAGTACTTGAATATGGAATGGAGTTCGAATATTTGTTCGGAGTCCCGGATGAGATCCCGGACATCACGAGGAGTTCCGGAATGGTCCGGAGAATAAGATTCATATATAGGATGTCATTTTATGTGAATTAAAATGTCGCGGAAGGTTCTATGGAAGGTTCTAGAAGGTTCTAGAAAAGTCCGGAAGAAACCACCAAGGAAGGTGGAGTCCACATGGTACTCCACCTCCATGGCCGGCCAACCCTAGTGGGGGAGGAGTCCCAAGTGGACTCCCCCTTAGGGGGCCGGCCACCCCTCCATATGGGAGGTGGAAACCCCACTTTTGGTGGGAGTCCTAGATGGGCTAGGTTTCCCCCTCTTATGGAAGGTTTTTGGTTCGGGTCTTATTCGAAGACTTGGACACCAACCCTTGGGGATCCACCTATATAATGAGGGGCCAAGGGAGGGGGCCGGCCACCCCACCCCAAGACCACAAGCTGGCCGCCCCATTGAAGTGGCCGGCCACCCCCTCCCAAACCCTAGCCGCCCCCCTCTCCTCCATATCTCCCGCGTAGCTTAGCGAAGCTCCGCCGGAATTCTTCACCGCCACCGACACCACGCCATCGTGCTGTCGGATTCAAGAGGAGCTACTACTTCCGCTGCCCGCTGGAACGGGGAGGTGGACGTCGTCTTCATCAACAACCGAACGTGTGACCGAGTACGGAGGTGCTGCCCGTTCGTGGCGCCGGAACCGATCGTGATCAAGATCTTCTACGCGCTTTTGCAAGCGGCAAGTGATCGTCTACCGCAGCAACAAGAGCCTCCTCTTGTAGGCTTTGGAATCTCTTCAAGGGTGAGACTCGATACCCCATCGTTGCTACCGTCTTCTAGATTGCATCTTGGCTTGGATTGCGTGTTCGCGGTAGGAAATTTTTTGTTTTCTATGCAACGTTATCCTACAGTGGTATCAGAGCCGTGTCTATGCATAGATGGTTGCACGAGTAGAACACAATGGTTTGTGGGCGTTGATGCTCTTGTTATCTTTAGTTTGAGTACTTTGCATCTTTGTGGCATAGTGGGATGAAGCGGCTCGGACTAACTTTACATGACCGCGTTCATGAGACTTGTTCCTCGTTCGACATGCAACTTGTATTGCATAAGAGGCTTTGCGGGTGTCTGTCTCTCCTACTATAGTGAAGATTCAACTTACTCTTCTATTGACAACACTAGTATCACCGTTGTGGTTCATGTTCGTAGGTAGATTAGATCTTAAACGAAAACCCTAAACCACGTAAAATATGCAAACCAAATTAGAGACGTCTAACTTGTTTTTGCAGGGTTTGGTGATGTGATATGGCCATGATATGATGATGAATATGTATGAGATGATCATTATTGTATTGTGGCAACCGGCAGGAGCCTTATGGTTGTCTTTAATTTTCATGTTGAGTAGTATTTCAAAGTAGTTGTAATAGTTGCTACATGAGGTGAACAACCATGAAGACGGCGCCATGAACCTTGACGCTACGCCAACAATGATGGAGATCATGCCCGTTGATGATGGAGATCATGTCCGTGCTTTGGAGATGAAGATCAAAGGCGCAAAGACAAAAGGGCCATATCATATCACATATGAACTGCATGTGATGTTAATCCTTTATGCATCTTATTTTGCTTAGATCGCGACGGTAGCATTATAAGATGATCCCTCACATTAATATCAAGATAATAAAGTGTTCTCCCCTCGTATGCACCGTTGTAATAGTTCGTCGTTTCGAAGCATCTCGTGATGATCGGATGTGATAGATTCAACGATTCACATACAACGGGTGTAAGCCATGTTGCACACGCGGAATACTTGGGTTTGCTTGACGAGCCTAGCATGTACAGACATGGCCTCGGGACAACGGAAACCGAAAGGTTGAACACGAGTCATATGGATGATATGATCAACATGTTGATGTTCACCATTGAAACTACATCATCTCACGTGATGATCGGTTTTGGTGTAGTGGATTTGGATCGTGTACCACTTAACAACTATGAGGGATGTTGTATTAAGTGGGAGTTCATTAGTAATTAGATTAAAACATGAACTAATTATCATAAACATAGTCTGAGTAGTATTTTGAATTAATTTTGTAGAATTGGCATCCGTTTTCTACTATGCGCTAGTCTTGTTATTGAGATAGAAATACTGTTAAAATCTGACAAGAAACTTTACGGATTGGTACCGTATTGTTAAAGAATATACATGGAAGAAATATGAGGATCGGCCTTTATATACAAAATATGGGCTAGTTGGCCCGTGTATCTGTAGCATAGTAGATTACGTGTCGTTTTAGTTAGAGTTGGCCTCGTGCACGGTTGGGATTATTCCCACGTTAGAAAGTCCCCTGGACTATAAATATGTATCTAGGGTTTATGAAATAAACAACAACCAACGTTCAACCAACCAATCAATCTCGGCGCATCGCCAACTCCTTCGTCTCGAGGGTTTCTACCGGTAAGCATCATGCTGCCTAGATCGCATCTTTCGATCTAGGCAGCAGAAGCTTTATGTTGTTCATGCGTTGCTCGTTCTGAAGCCTTTTTGATGGCTAGCAACGTAGTTATCATAGATGTGTTAGGGTTAGCATAGTTCTTCGTATAACATGCTATCGTAGTGCAACCCTTGCATGTCTAGCCGCACTTACACCTATCTTAGGTGTAGGGGCGGCACCCCGCTTGATCATTATTTAGTAGATCCGATCCGTTACGGTTGCTCCTTGTTCTACAAGGATTAGTTTAATATCTGCAATAGTTAGGCCTTACAAAGGGTTGGAGGATCCAGCGGTATGTAGGGTGTCGTCTGCTAGTCCTAGGCAGGATGTTCCGGGGATCAACCTCGTGTTGGTTTTTAGGCCCTATCTAGGATCGGCTTACGATCACCGTGCGTGGCCGCGAGGCCCAATCGTGAGTAGGATGATCCGATTATGCGGTGAAAACCCTAAATCGTCGTAGATCGCATTAGCTTTATCTTGATCAAGTAGGACCACCATATATTCGTGCACCTCGTACGAATCATGGGTGGATCGGCTCCCTGAGCCGATTCACAGGATAACCTGAGAGCCGATCGAGGCTCGTATTTAATGTTTACGTGTATGCCATGCAGGAAACTAAGCGAGGCATCTCCATCACCTTCCTGACCAGGTATAGGTCAGGTGGCACGCCCTTGCATCAGCATCGGACGTGTGCACCAGAGGCTTTGCGGGCCGTCGCTCAGAGGGACCAGGGCCAGCCGAAGCCCTAGGTTGTTCCCGGCTCTACTGTGTTGCCCGTCGCTGCCCGCCGGTGGGTTTTGACCGCAACAAAGGGTTAGATTGGTGAAATAGTTTCGCCGGAGGGTCATTCTGTGTTTTTCTTTCACTTTTGGGTTATTTTTGTGTAAATCGCCTCCATCTTCCTCTACCCAAATATTCATAAATATGCAGGCCATGTCTTGCACGTGTTACCATGATGCAACTGTTAATATTGTGACGGGATTGAGCCGCAACTGTACGGTAAGGAGGCGCCTCATGGGGCGCCCCAACCACTAGTCTATACCTAATCTATATACCTACTAATAAAGGAAGGAAGGTTTCTCCCCATTATTTTCGTCCGTTTTTAATATACCCCTGGTGTTTAGTCGAATTTACAAGGGCTGCCACCGCCTAGATGTACTACCCGTTCGCTGTTTTTTTCCTCCGTCCGAAAAGATCCTCTCACCGAGTCACCGAGCACTACCCAAGACCGAAGGGCCTCGACCAGAGAAAGAGAAGCGTGTGCAGGGGGCGAGAGAACCCGACGGTGAGCCTCCTGCCTCCGGCATAGGGCACGCCCATCCGGGGACAACTCTCCTGCTGTCCTGCAAGAGGAATGCGGAGCAGAGACATCGCAGCTGGAGGCCATGGCGGCGCGGCGGCCCTCCGGGGAGCAGCTCTCCAGGAAGAGGAAGGCAGAGCATGGATTCGTCGTGCTGGATGGCTGCCTCCTTGCAGAGCACGACCGCTAAACTCTTCCCGGGGGCGGGCGGCGGGTCGGGCTGCCAGGGAGGTTCGGGCCTGCAGGTGGTGTAAGGGGGATTGATTTGGAGGCTCAGTTCGTTCCCCTCACGCTTTTCAACTTCAACATTAACATGATGGCTACGATGGAGGTTCAGATCTGGCGATTTGTCTCTGCCTGGTATCTTCAGGTCCTTCATCGGAGGGCCTCCACGACAGGGATAGCCACCTGATTCTCCATATTCAGTGCGAACTGCCGATGTATTTCTTCAGTTAGTCAACAAGATCTGTTCTGGATTGCACAGGTAGGATAATATGGTCTAATACTGTATTGTGGTGCATATGAGAAAAACCTCGAGTTCTGAAATCGCTGCAGCTACGGACTGGAGTTTCCAAACCACACAGCAAGTACAAGTACGTCGTGGTAGATCGATCCTGTTGTCAGTACTGACCAATGCCATGGTGAATACGCCGATTTTTCTTCTCCACCGTACAATCAAAAGCATGAATCTCTTTTGCAAAAAAAGAGCGTGAATCTAGGCATTATAAAAAAGTCCTGGTTATTGGGCGAAAATGAGGATTTAGAGACTGAGACACGATCTTGCAAAAAGAAAAGAAACTTTCACGTACCCCTGTTTTGCTGACAAAATTACAACACTGACACGGGTTAGCATCGTATGGTTAGTTTCGTGCTTCCAAACTGTACCCGCTCGGGCCATAATGGGCCACGTAGCTACACTCTTATGGACCATGAGTCATCCAAATTTCACTTATGCCAGGCATGATGCCGTAACCACTTGAGATATGGGTAAAAAGTAAAAACAGATGCTAGATTAGTCCCACCTCGGGTCTTTAAACATATTCTGACCGGTTCATATATCTAAATTTCCTGGATATCAACAAGTTGCCAAGAAAAACGGAATCAGTGGAAAAAAATCAACTCCTTAAGGGTGGGTGGTGGTTATCATGGGAGAGAAGGACGCGACCAGTGAGACGGAAACCACATGCAGCCAGCCCTGAGAGTACCATGTGTGCGACGAACGGGCCGAAGCGATGGGATCAAAGGAAAGCAAGCCTTCAATTATCGGTTTTTAATTCTCGGCCATGCTCAAATTTAAAGATATTTTATTAATTTTGGAAAAAAAACTTACAAAATTCGTTTGACATATTTCGGGTGGTATTATTGCTGATATTTTTGAAATTTCCGAAAACCAATAATACCCGTGCCCACGGGTAACTTTTTGCAACCGAGAACACAAACCTTGATTAGATGCACAAATCGGTGTGAATAGATATGTAAATAAAAATGCAGTTGGGATGACCAGATGTTCCTGCAGGAAGAGAGATCATGCAGGAGGGGACGCAACCACTTCATGCTTCTGGAGCCGGATAAGAACACCGCCGAGAGCCACGCAACATGCATGCATTGGCATAATAGCAGGCAAAACTCGCTGAGCACCCGGCGATCAAGTCCAGCTTGAGTCAAATTTTCTCTACTAGAGTTGTCTCGTAGAAAAGTAGTTCCAGTAGTAAAAAAATTTAAGGTCGAAAAATATTCAATAAAATGTCAACTCTTATCAATTCATAACATACTTCATACTAAAAATTAAGACAAAAGAGGCTAGGAAAACATGGCTAGATCGACTTTGGGCAAAATTTAGGTGTGGTTGACATCTTGTTCGAAATTTGATTTTTTACAATTCCCGTTGCAACGCACGGGCAAATGTACTAGTCTATACCTAATCTTTACCTACTAATAAAGGAAGTAAGGTTTCTCCCCTAAATTTTCGTCCGTTTTAAACTTGTCCCAGATTTTCTGTCGAAATTACAAGGGCTGCCACCGCTTAGTTACAAAACGGTTCGCAGCGTATTGTTTCCTTGGTTCGACATTTATTTTTCCTATTTTGCCCCTGGGTTGTTAACCCGGGTTAGGAAATATTACCCTCGTGCCACCGCGAAGTGAAAACGATTCGCTCGGCTGGGTTAGCTTGTTCCGACTCGCAATCGCTGTGGCCTGTGGTTGTTGTTCGGGTCACGCTGGGCCGATGTGGGCGTTTTCCTGGGTCACGTTGGGCCAGTGAAAAATAAATGAAAATAGTTTCAAGTGTTTCCTGCATCGTTCGTGGAGAGTTAAGCAAGGATATTCCGAATTGAATAGTCCCACCTCGAGTTTTAAGATTTAATCCTCCCAGTTTATATACACGTGAATGTGAACGTCAGCAAGCAGCGTCGGAAATCGAACATGCGTCGGAAATCGAACATAAGGAAGCCTCGGAGGTTGTGGCGGAAAGGATGAGCTAATACGCAGAGATGGAACGATTGTTGCCGGCTTCACAGAGAACCGTCACACCTCTGTGTGTGCCGAAGGAGAGAGGAGACGAGGTCAGAGAAGGAGCTCCAGAACCTCCATGGATAAGAGGGCAAGCACCTCTGTGTGTGCCGGAGGAGAGAGGATACGAGGTCAGAGAAGGAGCTCCAGAACCTCCATGGACCAGCAACAGCCTAACATGAGGGGAGGGCAAACACCTCTGTGCCGAAGGAGAGAGGAGACGAGGTCAGAGAAGGAGCTCCAGAACCTCCATGGACCAGCAACTTCCTTTATTAATTTTTGTTAGTTTGCATGCCGAGAGTCTACTTAGAATTTTTTTACAAGATGGGTACTACTCTGTTCGTGGACCTGAACACTATGGCTCCTTTACTCTTCGCGTACATAAACAGTAATTTGATGAGTGGAAAGAAACGCTCATAAAAAGAAATTGATAAAAAGAATTGAGAGCTAGAAATTACATCATACTATTTTCAAGATTTGTGAGCACATATTAAATTATTTTAATTTAAATAGGAACTTCGAAGGTGAATCATAACTTAACCATAACTCTATATCCTCCGAGAGAATTGGATTGGTTGATCGAGGAGCAGATCATTGGGCAACATAAAAGAAAATTACCCTTGCACATGTCGATTCCCAAGAAAACTGACACGGCGATGCCTCCCGGTCGAAAAGTTGTAGTCGGACGAGGTAAAAAAAATCCCATCTACGAGGCTGTGGCATGCTAATTCCAAAAATACTGAACACCGAGGCATCAATGCCTGTGAAGAAATGCGTCGATGGTCCTAGGTACATTTTTTTTTAATCCGCCGCAACGCGCGGGCATTGTGCTAGTAATAATAAAGAGAGGATTGTTTCCTTGGTCCAACACTTTTTTTAGACAAGTTTACCCTCCCACTAAATTACATATAACGCACAATGCAATGGTTAGCTTTTTTTTTCCCGGCCAGCAATCCATACGTGCTAGGTTATTTAGCTGCCGGCCGGCTATTATGGGCCTTGCGCCGCACGACTCGGATACAGCCACCCAAAATGTTGGCCTGCTCCTTCCGTGACTGCCGGTAAACAGCTGATCAAGGATATTTGCTATTCTTTTAATAGTCCCACCTCGAGTTCCTGGATCAAATCTCTCCAGTTTATACACTCGTGACTAGCGTCAGCAAGCAGCAGCCTCCGGAAATAACATGCTAATTTAACACAAAGGGTTATGGGTTGTGACGGAAGGATGAGCTAATAGAAAGGTGGATAGCGATTGTTGCGGGCTTCAGAGATATTCAGAGATTGTCAGATTGTGTTGGACGAGCCTGCGCTGGCTGGAGCTTGGCGTGTTGGGCCTTGAGGAGTTTAATTGCATTGCCTGAAAAGCTCGATCGTGTATTTCAACGGACTTGTTTGGTTGGGATAGGCCAATTTACTAATTTACACGCCGGCAGAGACAAACCTCCATATAAACAAAAACTAAAATGAAACAAAAGATATTTTAAGTGCTAGAAATGCTAGTTTCTCCTATAAATGTTGAAACACTACCCGGCCAGCCAGGGGTCTGAGAGGGGCAAATGAATCTGGGTCGTTGGTTTTGCCTAGCCACATCCCACTTTTCACTACAGCCATTCGATCGGTAGTTTTTTTTCTCACTCGCTTAGCTTCTCGTGGAGTCCATGACGCATGGGGCCAGCTACATGCGAGGCCCGACGGTCAGAGACTGGGTCGTTGGTTTTGCCTAGCCACATCCCACTTTTCACTACAGCCATTCGATCGGTAGTTTTTTTTCTCACTCGCTTAGCTTCTCGTGGAGTCCATGACGCATGGGGCCAGCTACATGCGAGGCCCGACGGTCAGAGACAGCCACAGGTGCTCGTTGGTGTCGCCTTCCGTCTGGAGCCACGCGGAATGGTGAAAACCTAGATCGCGAGTCCCCGATTCACTCCCCAATCCCCGTCCGTCCTCTCCTCCCCAATCCCCGTCTCTCCTCCTCCCCAACCGTGGCGGCGCGCGTGGAGGAGCGGAAAGGGACGGCGGTGACCCGTGCGGCGCCAGCGGTGGCGGACTCGCCCTTCCCCGCGCGCGAGGAGAAGAGATCGGGGGGCCCTCGTCCTACGTGAGTGGCGGCGTGCTGCGTGACGGCGGCTCCTGTCCTCTCGGCTGCGGGACTCGAGGGTCTCTCGCGCCTAGCGATGGCGCGGTGGAAGGCGGCGGCTGGACGGGGCAGTGGAAGGCGGGGCGCGCCAGCCCCGCCGGTGGTTTCCTTCATCTGCACGCGGCGGTTGGCGGCGCAGAGATGAGCGACGAGCCGTGGGAGCTTGCCGCGAGCGTGCAGCTCGTCCATCAGCTGGCAACGCTCACGTCGCGCATGCCCCTCCTCCTTGGCCTGTTCTCATCTCCCTCCTCTCTCTGTCTCTTCCTCTCTATCTTCCTCTTTGTGCTCTCGCTCATTTTTCTCCTGGATGCAGCAGGGAGTCGGCCGGTGGTGGCATGGCTCAGGATCCCTCCGTGTTTGGCGGCGCAGAGCAGCGGGGTGAGCCGCAGCAGTTTGCCGCGCGTGCGCAACTCGTTCTTCTGCGGGGGGCTACGCCTGTCCCCCACGCCCAAGCTGCTGCTCTCCAGCGTGAAGGATAGGTGAGCTGGTTATGCTGTTAAATCCCCTCCTCTTTATAGATCCCCATGATTTGTACTCCGCTATTTCGATTTGAGATTAAGATTTTTATCTGTGCTGCTGCTTCCGGGGTTGTGCGGGATTGGATACAACATGGTCGTTTTTGTGGTGGAGAGGGAGTCCTGGAGGTCATCGTCAACCAGAGATTGCTAATGGTATTGCTGTAATTTTTGCCTCTCCGTCCAGATCTTGTCCACTATATACCATTCTTGATTGGATCCACTTTTTAAGAAACAATGGTGGAAGTTCTTCTGGCTATGGTAATGGAAACGATGTTGTGGAGATGTTGTGGCAAGCAGATGCAGTCAGCGATGGAGCGTAGCGGTAGTCGACGTCTGAACCGGACAGGTGGATCCCCTCCCCTGTCTCGGTATCTCTCTCGGAGACATTCACTGCAATGAGCTTTGGGATATTGTGCCATTGAAATGCATATGTAGTTTACCCTCTAGCCTTTTCCCCATGATATACACTTGCATTGATAAATTGCTTTTAGGTGAAAATAAATGTTGCTTTGTTTTGGATGTAGCTGTTGTTGTAGTGGTCAATGAATATTTATGTTATCCATGATACTCCAAGCCATTTGCAAATGTTTACCCAAATTGTTCTTCTGTAGGGTTCATGCTTCTAAATTATTCCCTTTATTGGTTCTAAATTATGTTGCACGATTTCGTATACCCAGGTTCAGGTGTCTGAGGCTATTTTGAGGGTCAGCCAGAAATAAAATGGCATATGTAAATGCATATTTGCTGGTTCTTTTTTGATACTTTTGGTAAAATAACCTTTGGTTTTGTAGAGCAAAATCTTTTATTAAGATTGGGCAGGAAGACAAGGAGGATGTTGCACTCACATTTAAACTTCTTGCTATACTATAATGTGTAATAACACTAATATGTATCCTCTCTCTTTTGTGCCATCTCTTTTTCCGAGGCCAGCTTGGAGGCTAAATTGATTTTCCGCTCAAGCAGCTAGAGGTCTTCCTAGGAAACTGCATTGGCAGATGCAGAAGACTCCTGCAGGATGAAAAAATGGATTTACTAGAAGGCAAACACGTGAGTATTCTCTTTGAAATGTCCTTTCAGTCCTTTTAGTTAACACTATCTGAACACAAGCTTTGTTTGTTTTCTAAATATAAATGAACACCTGAAGTTGTGTTGGTGTACAATTTTTTAAAGTTGCAAGTCTGCTCCTTCTTATCATTTCTATAGTAGTTTTGTACTTACCTATTTGAAAAGCATAAGGGGTTTGATTCAGTACTTTGAAAGGAAAGGTTGAATCTTTAGAACTGAAGTGAACCTAACCAAACATACCTTGTTACTGTTGGTGGTCGTAACTTCGGGGTTTCATGGATGAGGTGAGCACCTCACCTTGACGGCATCATAAGCAGATCACGAGTATGGTTTATACTTTGAAGAGAGTTAAAACCTTAAATCATTTGCCTTCTCTATAGTTCTTACAAGAAAATAAGGTCCTCCCCTCTTTAGAATTTAGATAGAAGACAAAATTTCACACGCTCGTTGTTCTGCGTTCTTCCTTGGTTTACCAATGGTGCTTCTTTGTTTGGGTTGGTGCAGGATAGCGGCCAAGTTGCTTCTATGTGTTGGTGATATTAGTCATGGCCTTGATGCTTGGAGGATATATAACGATCTATGCGGGTAGCAGCAGGATGTCTGCGAGGTAAAAAACTGGGCGTCTTCTCTACAACATCTGTTCAAACAATTCATTTGGCTCCTCGTGTATTTCCAATGTAGTACATACTACAGACTGATAATACCGTGGATAATTTTCATTTTGTAGTAATATCAAATTTCCCTCGAATCTGATAGTACAACGTCCTGATAAAACCATCAACGCATTTCCCTTTAATTTTAGACATAATGTGCTAACGGATTCATTTAGGCGAAGTTGAAGTAAGCTAGAAAGTGGCCAGCAGATTGTATTGCATAGTGAGCAATGTTTTGTTTTCTGTGTACTAAGATTCTACATCTTATGTACTTTCGATTTAATACATTTTTCATCATGGATGACAAAATAATAATAAATTATGGGTCATTGATTTTGCATATTACGCCAGTGAGCTACTACTCTCTGCTGTGCATATGAATATTGGTATGTTAGTGTTATTTGCGAATGTAAACCCAAGATTTTGCATCCTCATTTCATTTCAATGCATTATTTTACTAGCTTTTGATCTTTGTTATTCTCATTTAGTTGCTTTGACAGATAAAAGTCAAAAGTCTGAACAACAATCGAGTTGATGGCATAGGGCTGCAACGTGGGACAAAATGTGGGACAAAATTTACTCATTTTCACCTAGCTCCTTCCTATTTCCCCCTGAGATCCATTTCTATATTTTTGATTTAATTTCGTTTTTGGGGATGAAGCGGGACGCCACGTTGCCAGCCTATGATTGCATGTGAAAAGGAAGCTGAAAACTGAATTTAGATGATATTTTGTCTGAACATTTCCTGTTTTAGAGTACATATGTCCATCTTATTTCTTCCTCACTAATTTAATTCTATTTTTTAGCCAGGCTTTGGATGTCCAGGAGTTTCTTACACCCCAGCATTAGTGTTCGTGGAGTCCATCGTTGTTGCAGGTATACCCATTCTCCCCATCTCTATTTATCCCCTTTCTTCTCCTGTATATTGGCACAATTTGCTCCCTAGAATTTGTAGTATGCAATATGTGCTACTGACCAAGAATTTGACGGTTTGATGAATGAACTATAATAATCAATCCATTTCATCATATGTAGTAACTTCTTGCGATTTTAATATTTTATTTACAGAAGGTGAATATTTGCAAGCACAGTGTGGGTATGCGAGTGAGCATTTGAAATTCCACTTAGAAAGAGCTTTTATCGACTGAAACTATCTGTGTTGTTTCATATGATTCAGAGAAGGCCTGCTCATCATGACTTAGATGGGAAGGTTTTGATGTCTTGTATTGAAGGTACCATGGCTAAAATCTAAAAGACATCACACACTACTAAAATAATGTATCATTTCATCGACTGAATCTTTTGTTGCAAAAAATAAGCCAAAACAATGTACTGGACCTGAAGATTTGGACAATTTGTTTCTTCAGAAATACATTTGGTTCTTTGGATTGTGAATAGTGGATTTTAAACCATTTCTCCCAGATTTGTACAGCTTGGAAAGTAATACATATTATGTAAGATCGGCGAGTGTCTGCTTGAATCATTATAGATTTCAGGTTAGCTTAGTCAATCTTTTCCGCTGTTCAGTGTTAAAAGAAAGCAAGGGGTTAGCTTGGTGGCAAGTATCGATTGCGGTTGTGTGAGCACAGTGCCCATGTAGGCTTGTTTGCTTCACGAGTACTACTTCATCAGAGCTAGCTAACAGAGAGATCCCTTAGTGCTAGCTTAATTATGTGCATGATTTATGTGTAAGGAATATAACCAATTTTCGTGCATAAACTCCCAAGCTTAACCAGAATATGTGTGCTATTTGTTGGTAGCTCAATATGTACAGTGCGTATCAGTACCTCATTGTGTGGTTCTTCAGTTAACATCGATGCAGTGTGTAGTTTCTAACCCCGCTAAATTTGCAGTGATAGCTACCTCTATGTAATCTTGGTAGCAGAAAATAATTCAAACTTCACTTAGCTTGTTTTAAATTGGCAATCTATCTATTTACATAATGAATCATATGCTGACTGCCGAGTATGATAAAGTTGACCAAAGGGGGACGGAACCCTCTCTTGGCTGTCCGTTGTTACTTTCCAGCCGCGGATTCATACGAGTTGGATATCACCCTGTTTTAATTCGGTCGCCCTTGGGATTCGAACCCATGTGTGGCTGGCTGCCGCACATGTACCAGCAGTATGTCTACAAATTGGCCACATATAGAAGTAATTAAATGTCCAGTGCCATTGTCCTTGCTTGAAGCTGCTATCATGGATTGACCATTATATTGTTCTTTTTCAAATGTGTTGCCTATATTATTTAGAATTAATCATTTTTGTTTTCCTAAGCTATTGGTACTAAAACAAGTACTGGATCCTATCCTAGAGATAGGCCACATAAGAATATTGAATTCTCTGATTTCTATCTTGCGTCTGTGCTTTGCAATTATACACTTTGTAGTTCTCTTCCTTTCAAAAAATATTCTATTTCTTCAAGACCTTAGAAAATAAGGTGTTGCTTATGCTACTAAATTCTACCGGATGGCCAATTATCTAAAACATTTTTTATTACCCAAGCATGGCATCGGTCAACCTATCAAAAAGAGCAAAAACATGAATACATTTAAGCTTTGTATGAGTACTCAATTGAGGATAAAACTTATATGGTTGCAATTCCAACCTGACTTTGCCACATGCCTCCTGAGACCGTTTGATAGTAATTTGTGATGTAAATAAGAGTTCTCATACAAATTTCACCACTTAGATTTGTATGAACATTTTGCAGATTTTAGCTAAGGTCCAATCTGTTTAAAAATTCTACAAGTTTGGTGATGAATTTTATCTCACTTGATAGTATTGGGTGCATCAATCACTGGCCTCTTCATTCCTCCTGTTTCCTTTGGATTCTAATCGTCTTGTCCATGTAGGATTCTTGAGGGGAACAGTTCATCACGGGGCGCTATTTCCAGGGGCGAATTGCGGTGCTGGTGTTGCTTCACAGGTTTGGTGAGAAACTTCATGTCTTACTCTTATCATTGTTGTGCATTGCCCATGTTAAACTTTTGCTCGTTTACGCTGAGGGGTTGCTGTTGGAACCGCATCGGCTCTGTTTTCTGCTTATTGTGTGTGCTTTGTTGACCACATAGTGGCTGCTTCATTTCTTCTTCTGTTCCTTGACATGTGCGGTGATCGGGTTGCTTTGTGTGTTGTCCAATCTGTTCTAGCTATCAAGTTTGATTACTGGTGATATGTAATACCCAATTGGTCTATAGCCAAATCACTTGGGTGGGCACATGATATGTGTGCCACCTAGCAACAGAATAGCCTGCATTGACACATCTTCAGTCTTCACTGCTATTTTGGAATGTAATTTTTTTTTGCTTTGCCGGATTGATCTGTACCTCTTATTCTCTGGACTTATATTATTTGAGATTTTTGGGTTGCTAAATATTTCTTTTTGCATTTCAAGATTGATTTATACCTCTTATGTTCCGAATCTATATTATTTAGGACTTACGATGTGGGTTTCTTATATTTGTTGTCTGTATTTTGGCACTTTCCTTAATCTGAAAGTGTATTCTGATATGTTGTGCATTTGTGCATAAAAGATCTGACTTACAACAACATTTGGGGGACAACATGCCACTGTGGAACGAAATCATGGTTAAATAGATGTATTGTGCAATTCTACAAGCCCAAAAAAAAACTTCAAGCTTCGTTCAATATGATATTCTACTTTAAATTTCTGTTCAGTAGTACACAAAGACCATTCATTCTTGCCCATTCCAGAGTGTATATACTATCTGCTCTACAGAAAATTTGTTTGTTATCATCTCCTATATCTTTGACAGTGACCCTGCATATACTTCTTTTGCGAATATGCAAAATCCGTGTGTATCATTGCATTAAAAGAGAGAAACAGTTATAGAGTACATATAATATCTGAAGTATTGTAGTTTTTTTGGCTGTATCAGCTCTATCAATAATATTAATATTCTTACTAAAACATTTGAAAGCTTTTGGGACAAATAATGTGTGAGCCTGACCTTGCTATTACTTCTTTTCTTATCATGGTGCAAATGGATTATGTCAATTGCTGACTAGCGTTGGAAAAAAACCATTCTTTCACTCCACACAATGCAGCTGTTGTGCTCCAATGGTTCAATTCCCAAGACACACAGATTTTTTACGTTTGTTAACATAAATACTTCTAAGTATCATGGCTCCTAGAGGAAAATGCTTAATTGTATGCTAATTTCTCTCTCTTTCGGTATCCTTTGTTCTATTATAGATGTGACATAATGCTTATTTCTACTTCTAGCAGGCTCCTTGTAATAACTATCAAGAATCATGCCAATTTGCCTACTGCAGCTAAAGGTACAGATGAAAGGCCTTAGTTTCCAATACTATTGTTGCAGTACAAGTTGATGAAACTGATTTGTTATACAAATTACATGAGTGGTCTGGTGACAATGGCTTAGTCCATTGCTCATCTTTGCAGTTGGCACAGCTAAAATCTATTGTGGCATAGGAGCTCACAAGATTGAGATGATCTTCTGAAACTTTTGTAACACCGAAATTATATTTTTTTATGATGTTTTGTACAATACTTGCAGTTGCTGCTTGGAGCATGGTTGAGTCAGCTCCCTTGCTGCAGCCTACGGCTCTCCCCTTGCCCCCTTGTCGAAGCCATCGGAGAGGACAAGGCCGACAACCCATGATGATACACTCACAGCTACCCAGGTCCGCACTTCGCCCTATGCTATTTCTTTCATGCCATGGGTACAATTTTTCTGTGTCTCAAGGCTACTCTCATACACCATCTCTTGATTTAGGCCTCGCTGGTCCTCCCTTGCATGCCCTCATATGCCAGGGGTTATGGCAATCAGGACATGGTGGGGGCAGTTGGCGGTAAGGCAGAGTCAGGCCTCAGGCGTACTGCCAGCAATGGCACTACTCGAGATCAATGCCATGAGGTTCAGCTACTTTCTCGCTTGGATGCTTGCCATGTTAGGTATTGGTCATTTCTCCTACAGGTCTTTTAACTGGTTATTAATTGTCTCCCTAATCAAACACAGAGTTGGTTCTCCTACACCCCCTTGGACCCATTTACACTTTCAAGGGCTGCATATAGTGTTGTTGTGAGCCTTCTCACTTCTCAGTTGCTTCCTTTTTAGTGTATTGATATGAGGTGCTGCCTACCATGTAGTCAATAGCGATCATCCCTTGAATGATTGCAAGTGAGATAAAATTTGTGGAGGTCTCCTACTGCATTTACCATGTAGTCAATAGCGATCATCCCTTGAATGATTGCAAGTGAGAGAAAATTTGTGGAGGTCTCCTACTGCATTTTGTTCTTTCGCCGCAAGATTGATTTCTCTATGTTATTACTATGAACTAATAGTATAAATTACCTGCAAGGAGCTAAATATAAGATTATTGGAACTAATAGTTGTATGTGCTTATGTATCTTATTTTGCATCTTCAAAACAAGCAGTGGTTTATTTTTATGGTCACTTAATCACCTTCTCACCTGTCTCTGATAGTAAAATTTAAAATTAGTGCAATCTGACAAACTAGCGTATCATTGTATGCAAACAACACAATTCTAAGATACATTATTTTTCCCTTCCTATCGTTTGTCCATGTTTATGGTTGTGTAGTTTCTTGCCCATGCTCTGACTTGCTCAAGATTTTTTTTTCTTATATTGTTTTCAGGATTATCACTCAAGTCCCAGGATTTGATGACATTGTTTCTGGCTGTTAGGTTGTACAACATCTTTGTTATGGATTGTGACCCCCACACAATACTGGATTCAGGTGTACACTAGCAACTACTCTTTTTGTCATTTACTTGATTTAGTTGAGACTGAGGTCAACATATATGCTGGAAAAGGACAACTTTGCATGTATTAACTTATGTACTATTGTAATGTGCGTCACCGGCCAGAGAAGGCGGAGATCCGTGGATGCCAGTGAGGGAGGCAGCTTGGCTTGGACTGGCCATGGCGCTGGCGTTGATGACTCCCTGCCATCCTCCTTTGTCTCCCATCCACAGCTTGGCTCGGACTTGGTGGAGCATGTATAGAAGAGGCTTTCATCATTTGTCAACTGGGTCGCACTTTCCTTGTCATCTCTTAGTAATGGATTTTCTATAATACTAAAATCAGAACCTTAGCCTCAGCAAAAGTGCATGCAGATTTACAATAGCAAGGCATCTTATCGTGGACATGTTTTTGACTTGACTGATTAGGAAGTAAGTGAAAAATGATTTCCTGAAATATGCACATTGCATCCTAGAAAGTTGTGAATAAAATTATGGTTATGCATTAATATGCTCATCTCTGCTTGGAACTTTTGGCAAATAAATATAACGTGACGATGTTCTCATATCAGGTCTCGAGCGGCTGGTGGTGGTGTACAATGGTGCCCAGCGGCGCGCACAACGGGTGTACGCCACCTGTGAGCTGTTCTCATGGAGGACGCTGTCCGGGCGACGCCTGCCCGTGCCCGTCGCTCGACCCTCGCCGCCGGACTCCCAAGTGCTCCTCCCAGGCACCATGGCGTTGGGGACGCACAACCCAGGCACCGCAGACCATGTGTGAAGGCTGGATGCGAGACCTCATGCACTGCTTGAGGGCGAGCTCAGCCGATGCCTAAACGCCAAGGTGAGCATCTCCTGATCCTTTCCATCTGCTCCATATCTTTCTCTTGTAGGCTTTGATCTTGCTTGTCAAACCTGAGTTTTCTGGTGTCGTTTCAGGCTTTAAAAATTCGTTGCTGTGTGGATTATAAATGTATGGGGTTTCTATTGCCATGCCTGCCACTCTGGTGCAGCTCCGGCACACGCTGGATGGCCTTGTCCCTAAAGGTGATTTGGTAATACGTTGCATGCTATCCTGTTTGGCTGGCTCTGACCACGTTGATTGGTTTTCTGTAATTAGTCAAGTAGTATATTGTCATCCCTTATGCATATTGAAAATACAACTGATTGGTTAGCTGCACAGATTAACTGATTCAATGTTTTTTTTTGTTAACATTGATGTGTCATCGGAGGTCCTATATCTATCTGATGAGTGCTAAAATGGTGTGGACTTGTGGCTTTTGGATTGTTTACTGCTCAAGAATTCAGTCTGACGATATTTGGTGGACACATGCTCTTTAGGTGGATTGACCCTACCGTGGCTGAGGTGTACACCATAGTGAATTTTCTGGAGCTCTGCTTGAATTTGAACACTCAGTTTGCGTCCCAGATTTCTCTGAACTCCAGTGTATCCAAAAAAAAAAGTTTTATTCTGTGCTTCTCTTTGGTTGGCAATTATAAGATTGAAATAGCTCGTAAGCACATGAGGATGCTCAATGTAAACTGGTATACTTATCTCTCCCTTATTGTTATTTTGTTCTTTGTATGGTTAGTAATATGACTGAACACTAAGAGCTGAGCTAATTTGTAGAGACAGCGTGGATGTTTTATTTTCCATATATCCCATTACTCATGATGGTGGAAATAAAAGTTTACCTACTTAGTTGCCAATTCTCACTGGAATTGCTTTTGGATGTAGTGACAGTGATATCTGAACTCATATTTTGAGTGATATTTTTCAGTGTGAACCTAACTAATTTAATTTTCTCATTGTCCGTGATGTATGTGACGGTGATCCTTGCATCTTCTTTGCCATGAAATCATGTTTATTTACTCTAGCGGTGAGCCCATGTTTGGAAGAAATTAATAATTTCAGTACATGTTGGAGCTTTTGGGTCGTTCCAACATGAAGCTGTTCTTTTTTCTTTTCTTTTCCCATTCCAGTGTGAAATAGTTGTAGTTTTGCACCATCTATCCAATTGGGCTTATGCAGATAGCTTAAATTCATGGATATGAGCATATGTATATATATCCTGTGAGAGACTTAAGAGAAACCAAATATGATCACCAATTTAGGAACCAAATATACGGGAGAGTCTCAGATTCTAAGAAGGGTTCTAGAGTTTCATATTGCTGTGTCCTGGCTCCACTTGCCCCCATGCCAAAACCATCGGTGTGGCATGGGGGCATCGACCTCTCAGAAGGCAGGTTCTATGGCCATTGGTAGAGCTAACGGCGGAGGAAGTGGTGTTCTGGCTGGTGAGTTATCATCATCTCGTTTCATTGTTCGGTACTCATCAGATCTGAGACTATGGAATATGTATATGACACGGATTACCGATATTCATTGTTGAAGGGTTGCTGATGCTTGGGATGGGGTAAATCTTAAGCTTACTCTTTGCAGAACTGTGTCTCAGTGAGTGTTCCATATATGGTTAGACTTGGTCTCTTTGTTGCCACATGGTGGGTTAGTGAAAATAACAATCCAGTGATCTATATTACCTCTGCTGCACTTTAGACATTGTGGACTGTGTGTAATGAAATGTGCTTTCAGGTACTAAGATGGCTGCGTGTCAGGGAGATGTTAACAAGAATCGAGATGTTGATTGGAAGCTGGAAGGTGCTTTGCTTGGACAAACATTCCAGTTTGCTGGATCCTAGAGGAGTACCTGATGAAGCTGAACCCCTTGAAAGGGGAACTTCTTTGAATTGCATGGACATGAATTAACCGATCCTGGGGTGTATGTCTACTGAATCTACATCATCTGTCCCCCTTCTGAAGAAATGGCCTAAGGAGCTGGCCTGTGAAGCTTTATTGGGATGATTGGCAATACCTTGTGACTCTGTAGGCTTATTCCTATAGCTACCTGAAAGTGTTGTTCCCTCTCGCCTGTTGCCATTTTCTGTTTTCGGCTTTGTTACTGTAACCTGATGATGTGACTGCTTTGCATATAATGGAACCGGGGGACCCCCTTTATCTAAAAAAAAAGAGATGTTAAAGAGGAGGATCAAAATTTCTTAAGAGCGTGCTTTGCTTTTCTGTCTGCGTGACTGTTCTAAATAACTACGGAGTATTGTTTATGTTTGTCTAGAATTTGGATCATGGGCACTGAAGATTAGCAATTGGGCATGATCATAGAGATTACCATGCTTGAAAGTTAGGTGCGTTAGATGATGATGTTGTATTATACATGTATTAATTTTTTTAAAGACAAATAGGTATTACACAAGTGCTTGAAAGATGGTCTTTTCCGGAAAAAGAAGGCCTCAGCTGTTGGCTATAAAATAAAAAAAACTCTCAACAATTGGTCTCTGTTGGCTATCTGGGTAACCTTCTCTTCTTGCTTTCACCCTCCTAGCTGTTGCTTCTTGAAAATGTGTATAATAAAATGCATCGATGTTCTAAATGTCTTTAGCTATCAACATGCAATCTTGCTCCGTTTCAAAAATGAGAACATGAGGGAAACGTAACTAAACTACTGAATTCTTGACCAACTAAACCTGTTATATGTTCAGACTTGAGTACACAATATTTGCCAAACATAATAAACCCAATTATGGCTTCAAAAAACCGAGCCTTCATTTGCAAATATATTTATTCGTGATTCTGTCACTTGCACCCGTGGCGCAACTAGTCATCCAATGGAAATAAAATCTGGAGTGATTTCAAAACCCGTGCCAAGTCATCCGAGAGCTTCAACTGTTCCATAAGAGTTTTGACTCGGTTTGATCTTTTATGCAATGTTGCATGTAGGACAATATTATTGTACATTGGCTTAATTTTCGTAGAATGTACATACAAATTCCACCACCTAGGTCATATAATACACTTATGACAATATTAATATAGTGGTTACAATATTGTCTCGTTTATCTTTACGCCGGGACAACTAAACGCGTGATCACAAAACATGTCATATTTTCATACCTTGGTAAACTACTTCTACTAAAAAAAATAGATACAATTGTAGCTATGAAACCTAAACCTTCATTTGCAAATAAACTAATCTTGATTCCGGCATTTGCCTTTCAGCTTCGACGCTATTGTCATATCATTGCACACACAAAAAAAACGTAATGTACAGATGAAATGAAGAAATGACAGAATTGCCATTCTATAAGTTCCTTGAATTTCCATCCAATAAGTTCCTGCCTTGATTTGAAAATGGCTGGTTATGCTTGCCGCACCATACGATTGTATTAGAGCTGCAGTATTATGGTCCTGGGTTTTTCCTTGAAAAATATTTATATGAGCTATTGATTCGCTTTTGCCTTTGCGCTGAAATTGTCATATTTTATTGCAGCACCTTGATAGAATGGCGTGTCTACAATTGTACTAAAGCATTTAAATTTCAAGCTTATTATTAATACTAAAATAAGCTAAAACTTACAATTTAATTTTTGCATTGATTCTGCCATTTGCGCGATAGCGCAACGGGTCATCTAGTCTATACCTACTAATAAAGGAAGTAAGGTTTCTCCCCAGAATTTTCGTCCGTTTTATATTTACCCTTGGTTTTCAGTTGAATTTACATGGAATGCCACCGCTTAGTACCGGTTCTTAATACCGATTCATATACCGAGCCACCAAACCCTGCCCCTTCCCTCTCCCTCGCCGCCTCTTTCGCACGACCCAATTAAGCTCCTCTCCCGTGCGGTTCAATCTCGAGGGAAACATCGTCCCCCGTTACGGCCGCCAGCATCGCGCTGGAGGAGGGCCCTGCATGACCGTTCCCTCACCTCACCTGCCGGACCTGGGCTGGCAGGCGCCGGATCTGGGCGTCCACGCGTGGCTCGCGTCCTTCGTTCCTCTTTGCATCCACTCAGTTCGTTCAAATCGCCGCGAGATCTGGACAAGCCATCACAACTCCGCCCGATCGTGAAGGGAATGGCGGAGAACTGCGTCTGGCAAAGGCAGTTGACTAGGATCTGCGCCGCGCCCCTGCCGGCACTAGACGACGACGAGGCGTCCGCGATCTAGACGCTGCTTTCCCAGAAGCAGGATGTGAAGTCCCTCATGGCCTCATGGCTCCGCCACATCTCGCGTGCAGACCTCGGTACAAGAAAACAACACATCAAGCCCTCAGCGTACATGTTCTACGGTCTGGCTGAATCGTGCTCCTTCAGACTCAATCGCGGAATCGAATAAGTTGATGGCCTGGAGAGAAACTTGTGGCACCGCGGTGGTCAGTGACGACTGACAGTCGTTGGTTGGTTCCCCTGTTTTGTTGTTGCTGGTTCAGATCACAAGACTTACTAAATCACTCCCATAAAATAAATTATTTGTTTGTGTAGCTACCCATGGAGCTTGGCCAGCTTCATGAGAAGGGCTCGCGCTAGGCTTCTATTCCGATGATGCTGATGGATCTACATGCCTAAGCATTCAAAGAAACAGAGAAACGACAGATAATAATAGCATGTGTGACCAATCTCTGCTTTTGATCGTGTCGTACCGCATGTCTGACCAACGGCTGCTCACATTCTGGCGGAAGCAAAGCCTTGCCGCATAAGTGCGCCTCTTCACTCCATATCGAGAACCATCGAGGCGCCGTCGAACTGTTGCGTGTTGTCTCCGCGAAGGAGTGTCCCTGGGCGGTCTTGATCCCCTCCTTCATAGTACGTGATCTAGCAATTCCCCTTTCCCCTGCCCGCTAGCTAGCACCGCTGGGAGTAGCTGCTCTCTGAACTCTAGATTGCATTCACAGTGTTTGTGTCCTGGAATCATCTTGGTTTCCCTATTCCTAGCAATTACACTAAAATTTTGATACTAATTCAGGTACAGTGAGAAGAACCGCTGGTTTGATGAAGTTAAACTCAACTATAAATCATCTAGATTGTGATAGAATTCAGTTGACAGTTTTAGCAGTTATGACATTTAATTTTAGATTGTGAGCATTAGTTTTTGTCTGAAGAAATATCCGTTATGAGTAGTTTCAGAGTAGCTGATGCATGTGATCTATTTTAGATGGCCACACTTATTTCGTGCACAAGAGTAAACTGTCGTAATTTGTTTTTTCACGCTTGTGGGAACATTGATTTAAAAGAACATGCAGATTGGTCGGACTAGAATAGGGCTAAGGAGTTCATCCACACGATTTACTCGGCGACAATGGCAATAGAGTCCCGTGCAAAATATGATTTTCACCATAACTCGTTTAAAATTCATGTTATGTGATTTCCAATATTGGCGATGTACAAAAGACATGTCGATCAAGAACTCCATGCATTCGATTGACCTAAGGATTTGAAAATACTGAAATGTTAATTCATTTAATTTTGGGTTGCGCCGTAGCAACGCACGGGTTTTTTGCTAGTAATAATAAAGGGAGGATTGTTTTCTTGGTCCAACACTTTTTTGGACCGATTTACTCTCCCACCAAATCACATACAACGCACTATTGCCACCAAACCATTTTATTCTTTTTTTTCCAGTCCATCATCCGGTACGTGGATGTAAGGTTTCTCCCTAATTTTTCGTCCGTTTTTTTATTGACCAAATTTCTATGCAGAAATTACAAGTAGTGCCACCGTACAAAAACGTTTAACGCTTCGCTCCGTTCTCTTTTTTTTTTGAGCACATCTTCGCTCCGTTCTCTTGCTCATGCTGGGCGTTTTCGCTGGGTCTCCTTAGTGCGTCGGCCCAGCCCAATTCACCGACAGCAAAAAACACGATCCAGCGATCCCACACCAGAAAAACGATACAACGAAAACCACCTTTCGTACGTCGTTGATTAGTCCCACATCGCTGTGACGCTGTGTTAGAGGGAGTTTTGCTGGTTTATATACGTAAGTTCCACCGTTACGAACAAGCCGCCGTAGGAAAAAAAAAGGAAGGAATATTGGTAGAAATCCAGGTTAGTCTTAGTCAGCACTAACCTTCCATATGATGGGTGACGGCAATAAAAAAGTGTTTCGGGTATTCCTCGTGCTACTTCTACTCTATAGTCAGACGGACTATTCTTTTAGCTTCCCAAATTAACATGCAAGCATCTTGATTAGTTGACCAGGCATATTTATGAGTTAGTGCAGTGATTAATCATGTTCTTTATAAATAGGAGAAAATTTGATCATCGCATCGTACTGAGGAGAAGTGCCATGACAGATGATTCACTGGAGATTTAAGTTTTTAATAGATGATCAACAATTTTGCTCGCTCTTCCGTAGTTCCGCCGCAACGCGCGGGCATTGTCCTAGTTTATTCATAAAAGAGGAAACAAGTCCTCTCCTCCTCCTCCTCCTTCGAGTGGACATCCACTCCGGTATCGGACACCACTCGCTCGTCGGATTTCGACTGGGACTCCGAGTAGTTTAGTTTAGGGTAGTTTCGAAATAAATATCGTTGTAGCGTCGAAGTTTCAAATATATTTCGTATTTTCAGTTAATTTTTCGTATTTTGTTTAATCTATTCCGTAGTAAAATATGATAAAAAAAAGTTATTTGCACCACGCTGCGCACTGCACAATTGAGAGTCCGGTGAAGGAAAGGTTTTAGCCCCCCACCCGCCACCGACGGAGGCCCAAAACCCGATGTGAATGCCCCAAATACCTTAGTGGCAAACTTGTTATTTTATATTTAAATTAAAAATCTTACTACTTATATCTCGAGGTACTGGAGTGCTGGATCGAACTAATCCGCCCGTTCGTGCTGCCCTGTTCGTCAGGAAGAGGCAGAGGCCGGCGAATCCAAGCCGGCCACGGCAATCAGGCGATCATAGGAGGCGAATCCGATTTTCAAGTAATCCACTACTCTCCCTGACTTTCCTCATCCCCCTCGATATTCTTCTCCAAAATAGCAAGGTTGCAATTAGTACCATGGTAGCACCGAGCATTGGATCATGGCCAAATTTGACCCTTTTCAATCCTTTTACTTAGTATCGAAAGGAAAAAGAAATAAAAGATGAATTGGGTTGAACCTCAGAGTCATGAAAAATTTGGTAAATTATATTTTGGAAAAAAAGAAATTTAATTTAAATAAAGGGGTATCCAAGCTAAACCAGGCCTCAGAAATCAGAGCATAGAAAAAAGCTAGGCTGGCTAATTAAATGAAAAGTTGAAATTTCTCTGGTTTCTTCAGCTGTCAATTCTTCAGTGCCCGCGGCAGAACCAACAGGGGAGGCAAAAGGGAAAAGCTAGGATTGGGGGTGCAGGCGGGCAAAAATCATCGAGAGCGAAATCGTGAGGGAAAATGAAAAAATGTGTCGCCTGGGTGCCGGATTTCCCCGACCTTGGTCGCCGGAGATGCCGCGCCGGCGCCACCCGCGTGTCTGGTGGGCAGAGGGGCCCTTGGTTCCGCGCGTGTCTGGCGGGTATTGAAGCCCTGGATCCCACGCGTCAATGGAGTATTCGGATCTCAGAGTGTGACCACGCGGCGGCGGGCAGAGGAGCTCGGGGAGACAGAAGAGCCGCATCCCGCAGCTGGGTGAAGGTGGAGTTGCTAATTTGCATTGTTGGAAAATAATAATTTGGTAGATTTTGTATGTTCGAAATGAATCACACATACCAAATTTATCTCCGGCAAATCAGGGATTTGTTTAGGTCGAGATCCCATAACTCTTTGATAGGATCACGACTCGGAGACTCGATCAGGAGAAGAGTAGGATCACGCCCGCGATGAAGCAACTCGAGCCGAGTCGGCCGAGAGAAGGGAGCTACTAGGAGCGCACAATCCGGCAGCTGACCCTTCGAACTCCCTTGATTTCTACTCTTAAAATTAGAGCCAAACTTCCGCCGCATAATCTGTCCGCCTAGAACTCTGGAGGATCACGACTCGAACACTGCATCTGGAGAAGAGTAGGATCACCCTTCGGACTCCCTTTGTTTCTACTCGTATAAAATTAGAATCAAAAACTTCCAACGACCACAGCCGTTTCCTGGCTATATCTCTGCAACCGAGAGCGTGATTTCGATCCCTGGATTTGCTCGCGTCGGAGGCTCGGACTGGAGCAGAGCAGAGCAGTCGGCCGGCCCCAACTCCAATTCCTCTTATTACTAGACAAATCCTCTCGACTGAAACACCATTGTATGCCATTACAGGTTACTTGTTCTCCCTCGTCCCTCTCTTCTCTACCCTATGGTTCATTGATCAAACGAGACACTTGTGCTTGTCTGTAATCTAAGTTCTGACCCTTGTGATCCGTTTGTTAATACCAAAATAAGAAACTCTTCCTTGTTAATTTCAGGTGCACAATGATCAACAATACAGTATGCAAAAGAACTTCCTCAAACCGTATCAGTGGGAAACCAATCTATAAGAAAGCGAGGCCAAATGTTAAACTGGAAGACCTTCCACAGGTATGCCAAATTTTCTTTTCTGCGTTAATTCTGTATAGATGGAACTGCTAATCTCGAGGGATATTGACGCAGGATCTGCTGTGCACCATTGTATCAAAGTTGCCTGCTAAAGAAGTTTCAAGAGCTACTGTTTTATCAAGCTATTGGAGATATATCTGTGGTATTTGCTGCTACAAATTATGTTTCACTGGTGCTACTGGGTGTTGCCGTGATACTTTAGAAAGAAAAGAATACCTCCAGTGCATCCATAAATTCATCAATAATGTCAATACAGCCGTGCAAAAGTGCCATGCCAAGTTGGTTGAAGAGTTCAATGTCAGATTCGAGTTCGACGCAATGCTGGTTGATCATCTAAATAATTGGGTTAAATTTGCGGTATCATCACAGGCAAAGAGCATAGTTTTCTATTTACGGCCTATTAACATGAGACGCACGGATGTAGATCGCTACTTATTTCCATTTCACCTTTTGGATAGTGGAAGCAACATGTCTCATCTACAGTGTATACAGCTTAGCTTTGTATCTTTCAGACCACCATCTGAATTCAGAGGTTTCCCAAGCCTGAGAAAGCTTGCTTTGCAGTTTGTCGATATCACTATAAAGGATCTTGAAGTTATACTGTCCAATTGCTATAATCTTGGATGGCTCAGCTTAGTCAGATGCTTCCTGAATGGCGAACTAAAGTTGGATCGTCCGTTGTCCCGCCTTCGACACCTAACAGTTGTATACTGTAAGGTGACCAGGATAGAACTTCATGTTACGAAACTCGTTACCTTTGTATATGATGGTCCCATTATTCCTATTGTTATAGCTCAACATTCGAAGCTGGAAAATGCACATATACGATTCTTCAAGGCAACTTATCAAGATGCTGTCAGTGCACTTCTGAATGGTATTCCGACCATGCAAAATCTGACTCTCCAGATTACTTGCCCACAACTAGAGGTTTGCTCCTCGAATGGCATTGAATTTACAATCAAATTTATGGTGGACATCATCAGTTCAATAATACAGTTCTTTTTGCCTTGCAGGTGCAATCATTGTTGAATAACACATGCAAGTTTTCCCATCTTAGGCGCTTACAGTTGTTAATGTGTATATTAGCTCAACATATTGAGAAGCTTCCATATGTACTAGTTTCCATACTGAGGGAAGCTCCATTTATTGAAAAGCTTGAGATCCATGTAAGTACCCTTCTTGGTTCTTATGTGCCAATAGGTATCTTTCTTCTTTGGCACCGCATTCGATTTGCTTTTAGCCCTTCTATACTTGCTTCTGTTCGTGGTAGGTGTTACAACTTGTTGTGTGCATGGATGCAGAATTTGTGTGATAGGCAGTTTAAGTGGACACTAAAATTCGAAGGGAGGCCCCTTCGTACGTATGTATTTCCATATACTGTGCTAATCATATATACTACCATGTTTGAATCTTGCAGTTTGCTACCTGTCGCCACCTTTGTTTTGCGAACAATGGTACTTTGGACAATCAGCCTCTTCAGCGGTGTGAATATACTTATCTGAAGAGTATGCATATGACGGGATATAAAGGGGCAAGAGGTCAACTTGAATTTCTTCTACATATTGTGGAAAATGCCCCTGCGCTGGAGGTATTAACTGTGGACACAACTGAACGGCTTAATGAATATGAAGATGTTTCAGTAAACTTGATTTGCAGAAAAAAATCATGCTCCGAGCGCGCTGCTCTGCATGCCGAATCTTGTCTCAGTGAAAAACTTTCACCAAAGGTGAAGCTTTGTGTTATGTAGGTAGGGCTCCTTTAGAGTCAACAAGTGTGTGTCTGCTTCTGTTGAAAAATTGTGCCACCATATGCCGTGAGAGTATTTGTGAATGAAACAACTAAGATGGCTCTGGTAGCTAGCTTGGCTAGATAAAGAAAGAAGGTTAGTTTCCACCTGCGCTGCTAAGAGCATCTCTAACAGAGTCCGTAAACACGCAAACTGATAACACTGAGATAACACTGAGTTCAGTTCATCGAACTCGTGTTTACGGATCGAAAAATTGCTTGTGCAGAACGTAAACAAAATCTGTAAACCAGCATATTCCCTAAATATGCCATTAAAGACCCACCTGTTATTTTTCCCCTCATTTTTCTTTTTTCCTGGTCATCTTCTTCCGTGTGACTTCTTCCTCCCGAGCTCGCCCCAACCGCCACTAGCGAGCTGTGCCCGCCCCAGACCCCCGCCGCACCGCGGTTCGCCCCCCCCCCCCCCCCCCGCCTGCTACGCCCTGCCCCACACTCGCCCCGCCGCGACCCGCCTCACCCCACGCCGCCCCGCCCTTGCCGCGCCCCGACCCGGCTCACCCCACGCCGCCGCGCCCTGGCCTGTCCCGCGCCGCCCCGGCGAGCTCGACCCGGCCTGCCCCTGCCCCTCCTCGCCTCGACCTACCCTACCCCGGCCTGCCCCGCTCCGGCGAACTCGACCTTGCCCCACCCCATCACAGACACCTCTAGGGCCGCCCAGCCCACGCTCGACGAACTCGTGGCTGGCCGGCTACCCTCTCTCCCTTCCCCGAGCTCGCAACGCAGGTCCTTCGACCGGATTTTGCTGAATTTTGATCGTATTCGGGAGTCCTCCGGCGGAACTGCAGTGTTTGGAGCCGAAGTTTCAGCCTGCCAAAAGGCCACTAGGAATACAGGTTTCCCTTCAATTCGACTTTCCAACCCCTACAAATAGGGGGCGGAGTTTGGTCTTCGGGCTCGGCCTATAAATTTTTTTCGGCTTCGTCCCGTTTACAGTAACTGATCTGCGCCGATTTTTGAACCGAACCCGTAAACTGGCGGTTATTTTTCGGTTTTGCCTAGTTTATAGGCTCCGCTAGAGATGCTCTAAGGTGACACGACACATGTTGCTTTGGATGCTGATATGGTCTTCGACATCGTTCAAGGATTTTTGGCTCCATGTGTTGAAGGATAGAGAGAGATTGGCGGAATATGATGGATGTATTATTGAGCCTCATGGGCGAGTATATATAGGCGTACAGGGATCATGGTGGAGTGCAAGACAAGACACGAGATCTATCTCTATCCTAGATTACCTAAACCGTACGTATACTCTAACACTCCCCCGCAGTCGTAGCGGGAGCGTCGTGAACAACATGAACGACGTGAACGGTCAGACTGGAGATAAACCGAAGTGGACCCCAGAAGGCTGACACTCCCCCGCAATCGTAGCGGGAGTGTCATGGATGGTGTCGCGTCGCGGATGCTTGGACTGTAGAAGAAGCCGATGTGCTCATGCGAGGTGATAGCCCTTTGTGTCGATGTCGAGGTAGCCGAGAGCGTGTGGGTCCTGCAACTTTGGTCGGGGTAGCTGCGCGAGGGGGGTGCCGTGGTCGATGTTGTGGTCGGGTGCCGATGTCGAGGTAGCCGCACATGAAGCCGCAAGCGCATAGTGCGCGAGGAGAGTGACAGAGACGCGTCGAGGCAGTCGTGGAGATGGTCAATGCAGTCTGAGCCGTCGAGGACGAGGTGCTTCCCTAGTTTTGCCAGAACTAGGCGCACGTCGGGGACGAAGGCATACTCCGGTTTTGCCAGAACCAAGTACGCAAGACGAAGTCGGCGACGCGGTCGAGGCAGTCGTAGAAGAGTTGATGCCGATGAAGACGTTGTCGAAGCCGATGAGGACGAGGCGCCGGTCCGAGCTTGCCAGGCCCGGGGACGTGTTGGGGACGAAGGCACGTACTGGTGTTGCCAATACCGGGCGTGCGAGGCAGGGACCATCATGGACCATGCGCCAGTGTCAGGGGGACCAACAGAGGAGGCCTCCAGAGTGGTGGCGAGACGCAGAGCGACGAAGAGGGAGAGATGCCGATGCCGTCCGCGGTTGTCGGAGTAGACGAATAGTCGAGGATGAGACGATGACGCTGGCGACGAGGTCGTGGTGGACGGAGACGTAGAAGGCGACAAAACCAGCGGCGGCCAGGAGTGGCCATGCTGGATGCCTAGACTGTAGACGTGGTCGGCGAGGCCTGCGACGACCGGAGGTGGTCATGCAGGTTACCTATGGAGGTGCGACGGCGGTACTCGAAGTAGGCGAGGAAGAACCCGGCGGCGTGACAAAGACCATGCGCGTACGGATGCGACCCGCGCCGAAGGGGCGGCGCTGTGGTGGCCTCGGACGTCGGTGCGCGGGGGACGGCGAAGATGACTGCGTGCGGCGACACCACGACCCGAGGGGGCGGCGTAGCTGTAGGGCATGAGTCGGTGCAGCGGCGGGAGACCACCAGCGACATACACGCCTCGGAAGGCGCGTCGGAGGACGGTAGCGTGGACCAAAGGCGGCGGCGCTGCGGCCCGAAGAGGCGACACCGCGGCAACCCGGTGCTCGATCGGTGGTAGGCGCGTGCTCGGGGACGTGCTTGGCGTCACTACAAGAAATCTGCCATAATATGACGTTTTTTTTATGACTGGAAATCAAAATGTCATAACTTTATGACGTTCCTAGCTTTGACCGTCCTTGGCCACTCCGGGGGGGGCGAAACCCTAGAAAATCGTGATGTTATTGGGCAAAAACGTCATTGGCAATTTAGGTCAAAACGTCATTAGCAAAATTAAGTGGCCTACGACGTTTTTCCACTGCTGATTGCGACAAATCAATAACGTCATTGGCATTTGGCTCAATACAATGGTATGTGTTTGGCTGCCATGTCATCCATTTTTCCTATGTGTCCCTTTTCGGGTCCCACGCGCCTCACACGTGTCACTAGAAGCAACTGGCTTGAACTAACTGACATGTAGGACCAACTGATACTTGTGGGACCAAGGCGTCTTGTAATTTTTTTCTCTGTTGCGTCCACCATTTTAATGGGCTGCTGGTGATATCATCCTCTTTTGGGCTGTCCTCTACTAGGCTGCTGGCCTACCCTAATGTATATGGTGGTTGAATTGCTGGCACGACGGCCCATCCGGTGGTTGAATTGCTGGCCCAACGGCCCATCCGGGGTTGGAAATAACTGGCAAAAATTGTGCTTGCGGGGACTCGAACCGTCGACCTGGCGCTGCCGCACAACCACTCCTTACCGCTTTGCTACAATAGTGTTGTTGACAATATAGACATGATAGAACAATGTGTAGCAACTCCTTTTGCACGGCGACGCCGCCCATATATGGTCGCCGGCGTCAGCCATGTAAAGTGGATGGGAAATTCATTTTTCTAGCCCATTCAGTGTGAACTTCTTGACAGAGATTACATAATAGCAGTGAGCTCCATTTTTGCATGAGATACTTTGTGTTTGAATTTTGAACTTACAGGATAGCAACCACCACCTACCAACAGCCTCATTAAATAGGTTATAGGCAGTTACTAGTACTTATTGTATTTATAATGCCCCTGGTTGGTTTTGCCTTCCGCCCTCCGGTGAAACAAGTCTCCTTCATCTTCTTTCTCTCTCTTTTGTGCTGAAAATCTCTTTTCTCTCTGAAGATTCTTGTTTGTTTTAAGAGGTAGGAAAATATGTTTTTACATGTCACTACTTCATCTCCTTTTCTCTGTTTGTTCAAAATCCTTTTTGTCTTCTGAATAATCTTGTTTGTTCAGATCTATGGATATATGTGCATGGATTCCCCAAAAAATTGGGCACAAATTCTGGGAACAAAAAGCTGACATATTCAACATAAATTCTGGGAAAAACAAGCTGGCATGTTCAACATAAATTCTGGGCCAAACAACCTGACACATAATCTGAAATAAACTGACATTACACAAACTACAGATTCAAACTGCTATTCATCCATTACACAAACTACAGATTCAAACTGCTATTCATCTTCTTCGGAAACTGGACGATTCCTAGTCCTCTTTCCTCCATCATCATCATCAGTGCAATATTGATACATTGTCTCATCAACCTCCTCGATTTCTTCAGGAACAACCTCCTTGCTCCATTTCTTCAGTTTGTCCACAACGACTTTTTCAAGTAGCACACGTTCCTGGTCACTTCTCGTCCTACTCCGTGCAGTGCCTTCTTTTTCTTGCACAGGAACTTGACTAGAATCTTCATCTTGATATGATAGTACAGCAACACCGGGTCCCTGTTCATTTTCTTTTACACTCCATAGATGTCTATGGTGAAATTTCTGCACAACATGCCATTTTCCTTTCAACTTGGTGTCTGGCACATAAAAGACCTTGGTTGCTTGTGATTTCAGAAGGAAAGGATCATTCTTGTACCAAAACTTTTCTGTGTTAACACTTTTGAAGTGTCCATCATCGTCGAGCTCGGGTTTCCTACCACCAAGGTCAAACCAGTCACACCGGAAGAGGACAACTGACCGATGGACGCCACCGCTGGAGTTGTATTGCAATCTGATGATGGATTTGAGCTGACCAAAGAAGTCAATGCTGTTCCCATCATGATCTCCCTCGGAAACGATTCCACTATTTTGTGTCTTTCTGTTCTTCTCGCGGTCAACAGTATGGTACCGAACACTGTCAACAACACATGCCGAATATAGTCTCACTCTAAAATCTGGTTTGCACGCCAAAGCATAGAGATCAGGACAGACATCATTTCGCATTTTTCCAATCTGCAAAAAATCAACCAGGGGGTGAGTAACACACACAACAAATTCATATCATGAACTTTTCCAATCTTTAGAAATAAACCAGCTAAAGATCTCACATGAGTCTGAAACCATCTAGCAAAGTTCTTGGCAAGCCATCTATCAACATTGATCTGACCACCTCGTTGGTTCAACTCTTGTTTGCACAGGCTGGAATGGCAACAGAAAATAGATCCTAATTATTATTTGGAGAGGCTGCAATAACCTATCTATATATGGGGATGAAGAGAAACATACTCGATGTATGGATCAACCTCAGGGCAACTTCGGAGCACATACCACACCATGTTGTCATAGTCCTCACCTGCATACACATATTGAGAGGCTCCAATAAATTTCACACCGTGTTTGAAAACAGACACATCACCAATATGTGAATCATCCCGCTCCGGATTTCTGCTTGGACGGTTGAATCTTGTTTCAACATCGTTGAAGTATCTCGAGCAAAATGTTAGGCACTCATCAACAATATATGCTTCGGCAATCGATCCCTCCGGCCTGGCATTGTTCCGGACATAACGCTTGAATGTTAGCAACCTTCTTTCGACTGGGTACATCCAACTGTAATGCACTGGGCCTCTAAGCCTTGCCTCTTTTGGTAAATGGATGGCCAAATGCACCATCACGTCGAAGAAAGATGGGGGGAAGATCTTCTCAAGTTTGCAAAGAATAACTACGATTTCCTTTTCAAGTCTGTCCAGAACGTCTCTCTTCGATGTTTTGCGGCCTGACTCTACGAAGAAATTTCCAAGCTCAGCAACCGCTTCATATATGTCTTCATGGATTGTTCCTCGCAGGCCAGCCGGTAAGATCCTTTGAAGCAATATATGACAGTCATGGGTCTTCAGCCCTTGAAGCTTGCACTTATCAGCAGCCACACACTTGGATATGTTAGACGCGTACCCATCTGGAAACCTCACAGCTTTTATGAATTCATAAAATGCAATTTTTTCTTGTTTACTCATTGTATACCATGCATGTGGCATCTCAAAAGAGTCAGCTGAAACAGGCTGCAAATGCAAGTCACCTCTTATGCCCATATCTTCCAAATCAAGCCTTGAATTCACAGTGTCCTTTGTCTTGCCTTGTATGTTCATGAAAGTACCAATCAGATTGTCACAGATGTTTTTCTCGATGTGCATTACATCGAGATTATGCCTCAGCTTTAGATCTTCCCAGTATGGCAAGTCCCACAAACATGACCTACGGCTCCAACACTGACCGTCCTCACGTTTCCTTTTCTTCTGAAGCTTGCCTGGTATCACATCTCTAACCCTATCAAGCTGTTCCTTCAGCTCTTCTGGAGTGAATTCCACTGGCTTCTCACGCCTTTCAATAGCACCATTGTATTCTTTGCTATTTCTCCAAGGATGGTACAGAGGTAGCCAATGGCCGTGCCCAATAAAGCAGATTTTGTTCCTTAATTTCTTGGAGCAATTCTCTTTGTCACAACGCACACATGCCTGGTAACCAGCTGTGGCCCTCCCTGACAATGTGTGCAGTGCCGGATAATCATGAATACACCATAAGATTGCAGCACGGAGATCAAACTTGTCTGGACTATTGGCATCATATGATTTTACACCTTTCCAGAGCTCCTGCAGCTCTTCCTTCAAAGGTTCCATGAAGACATCAAAATCTTTTCCTGGAGAGGATGGACCAGGGATTAGCAATGTCAGCATGAAGTTGGACTGATCCATACATGCCCACGGTGGAAGGTTGTATGGCACCACGAATACAGGCCACATGCTGTATGAGTTGCTCATATTCCCGTAGGGATTAAAACCATCTGTGGCAAGTCCAAGCCTTATGTTCCTGGCATCAGCGGCAAAGTCTTTATGAATATTGTCAAAATCCTTCCATGCATCCCCGTCTGCTGGATGACTGAGATCATTCTCCACGTCTTGCCGCTTCAGTTTGTGCCACTGTACTTCCTTTGATTGCTCCTTTGAAAGAAACATTCTTTGCAGCCTTGGAATCAATGGGAAGTGCCTCAGCACCTTCTCTGGGATCTTTCTCCTACCATCAGCATCTTTCCATCTGGAGGCTTTGCACTTGGGGCAATTATTCTCCTTGGCATAATCCTTCCGGAACAATACATAGTTATTCGGGCACACATGGATACTCTCATAACCAAGGCACAACCTACCGACTATGCTAAGTGCCTCCTCGTATGACTTTGGTATTGAGCTAGTAGGGTATTGCAAGGCCAAAATCAGGAGTATCGCGTTGAATGCAACGTTGCTAATCCGGTAGTACGACTTGGCCTGAAGTAACTTGACTGTGAGTGAAAACCTTGACATTGTACCCCCATCGCTGGCTGCGCGCTTAGCTTCCTCTATCAACTCAGCAAATATAGTGTCCTTTCCAGGACCTTGCGGTTCTGACTTGTACAAATCAGCAAGCAGATCAGGAATTCTATCATCTTCGTAACCATCTTCCTCTTGCAAACCAAAATAGTGTGCCTCTGCATCACCTCCACCAACATGGTGTGCCCCTGCATCACCTCCATGTCCAGCCTCAGGTTCACCTCCATGTCCAGCCTCAGGTTCACCTCCATGTCCATGTCCGGCTTCAGGTGCACCTCGTTGTCCTCCATGTCCAGCTTCAGGTACAGGATGTAATGGTTCTCCATGGAAGACCCATCTGTCATAAGTGTTTGCCATCCCAAAAAGAAGCAAATGAGCCTCTACTACATCTAGAGGTTTTGTGCACCGGTTGAGACAGCTACGACATGGGCACAGCACCTGATCATCATTGGCAGCACTCAAGCGAACAAACTGCATAAACTCTGCCACTCCCTTTGTGTGTTTAGGGGAAATCCTTCTAATTCTTGTTGTAATCCAGCGTCTGTCCATCTGCGGAAGAACAAAATGATGCAATTAGCAAACACCTAACTGCACAGCAGTTCCAATTTCAAGCAATGCACAGCAGTTCAATTCGATTTTGTGAACTGATGAAGAAAAACAGATCAAGAGGGGAGAGATGAGAGGGGTGCAGACCGGGAGATGCGGAGGGGCTCGTCGTCGGAGAGGGCCGGGGCTCATCCTGGAGAGGGCGAGGGGCTCGTCCTGGAGAGGGCGAGGGGCTCGTCCTAGAGAGGGCGAGGGGCTCGTCGTCGGCGAGGCAGATGGACAGCAGATCCCTTGCTCGGACGCATCGCCGACACACCCACCACCGCCGTCACCTCGGACTTTAGTCCTAGTAACAGCACATATTGGATCACAGAGATTCGATATTGTGCACTGACGAAGAAGAACAGATCGAGAGGGGAGAGATGAGAGGGGTGCAGACCGGGAGATGCGGAGGGGCTCGTCGTCAGAGAGGGCCGGGGCTCGTCGTCGGAGAGGGACGGGGCTCGTCGTCGGAGAGGGAAGGGGCCGCCACCGCCACCGCCACCGCCACCGCCGCCGCCGCCGCCGAGCGACTGGATTCGAATTTCTGCTAGGTTATAGGAGGGAGTTGGATTCAGAAGGGATATTTGGGCTTCTCCTGGGCGCCAAAAAAAAATCAAAAAGAGTGAGGGCTGGGAGTCGAACCCAGCACCTCTAGATATGTCAACGTGCCAGTTAACCAGTGGAGCTATTGGAGAGATCTTGTCAGCTTACCATCCTTTATCCTTTACATAGTGGAACTAAGGCAACTTCTACTGACTGTGGGGCCATCTAGCAGTAGATACCACTGGGTTGGGCCATTTTGGGGTGGGTGGGGTAAAATGGCACCCACTGACGTGTGGGGCCATCTAGCAGTAGATACCACTGGGTTGGGCCATTTCTGGTAATTTTATGTGGATTAGGAGCCAACAGGTAAAATGGATTTCCGGTAATAAATTCTGCCTCCTCCGCCTCTCTGCTTCTTGACGGTTCCACTCCTCCTCCCACTATACGAAAAACCCTCTTCTTCCTCCTTTGTTCCGCAGCCGCTTCTTCATTCTCGCCGCTTCATTCTCGCCGCTTCTGCCTCCTTCGCGCCATGGACGCTTCTTCTTCCTCTTCCTCTGTTCCGCAACCGCTTCTGCCTCCTCCGCCGTCAGCCATCTAGCCCTTTACTCAGATCAGGACCTTCACCGTCCATGGCAGCAAGGAGATCGATGTTGTCTACACAAACGAGGAGCAGACGATGAGCAAGTACCTGAAGATGTACGCGTAGTGGTATGCGGAAGAAAACGAGAACAAATTTGTAGGATTGGATCTCGAGTACACTGCGGAGGGCCCCAACCACGAAGAAGAAAACTTCCTCGCCGTCGTTCAACTGTCCATGAGGAACCACGTCCTCGTCTGCCACTATTCCTGGTTTGTAGACCTTAATCTTGCTCTGATTTAGTTAATCTTGCTCTGATTTAGTTAATCTTGCTCAGATTTTAGTTAATCGCTAGTGCATGATGAACCAAGTCACCCTCGAGTGCTCTGTTTTAGTTAATCTTGATCTGTTTTAGTTACTCTCGAGTGCTCTGTTTTCTCTGTTTGAGAGAAAATTGCAACTCACATGCACCATAATTCGCAAGGCAGTTTCAAGAATATGGGATTGTGCATTTTATTGAAAGAAATTGTGGAGAGGGGATTATCCATAATTCTTGTGTTAATGAACCGTGTATTTAGCTATATAATGTTGAATTGTGAATTTAGTTTCAGACCGAGTCATATTTCTGTGTTTTCTAACTGGGAATTCGTGCAACAGCAAGTTACAAATTGGTTCATTTGGGCTAGGTGCAACAAATTAAACTACAAACCGTGCTAGCTGCAAAACTAGTTTTGTTTCTGTGTTTAGTGTAACAAAAGCCACAAAGCATGGTGTCCTGATCTTGCAGATTGAACCTATCCATATGCTCATCTAGCATGTACTGGATTTCATTATACCAAATTAATTATCACAAAGCAAATTTCCAGAGTCCTGATCTTGCATTTAATAGACTTTTGTTAGTTTCAAAATTATACGATGCAAATTAAATGATATTTCAGTGACTAAAAAATTGCACTTACACATTTCATAAAAGTGTTGGTCATGCATTCTTTTAGTACCAAATGGATTATGACTAGATAATTTTCAGACTCTTGATCATGCACTTACTAAACTCATGTCAATTTTATTCAATTTATGAGATTGCATAGACTAAACATTCGTATTCCCAAATTTTATTCAAGTGTTGATCTCGCAAGTACTAAATTTTTGCATCAAATTGACTCTATCCATATGCTCATCTAGCATGTACTGGATTTCATTATACCAAATTAATTATCACAAGCAAATTTCCGGAGTCTTGATCTTGCATTTAATAGACTTTTGTTAGTTTCAAAATTATATGATGCAAAATGAAATTTCAATGACTAAACAATTGCACTTACACATTTCATAAAAGTGTTGTTCATGCATTCTATTAGTACCAAATGAATTATGACTAGATAATTTTCAGACTGTTGATCATGAACTTACTAAACTTATGTAGTTTCAAATTTTATATTCAAGCTATGAGATTACATAGACTAGCTTCGTAGTCCCAAATTTTATTCAAGTGTTGATCTCGCAAGTACTAAATTTTTGCTTTCAGGACCAACGGGGAATGTCCGGCGCTGCGCTCATTCCTTCAAAATCAAGGAATTGTGTTCTGCACCGTTGACAAGAGAGCGGATTTTCTAAAGTTATATTTCGAGAATATTATAATTCCAAGTAAGAACTGGATCAATATCCAGGAATTTGTCCACGTCAAAGGTCGCAACGACAGAGGATATTTAATGAGGGGTGGAATGGCTAGTCTTGCAACCAGCATCATCGACGAGTCGTACAGCCAGATGAAGAACAAATTCCCTCCAGAGAGGCACAATTACTGGGAAGAGCGGCCGTTGTCTGATTTAAACCTGGAGTATGCAACTAAAGATGCTTACGTGAGCTACCAGCTCTACGTTAAGATATGGTTCTTCCTGCGTTACCTTGTGTTTTGCCCCGGTTGCAAGAAGGAAGACACGCTGAGGGGACATCTGTGTAACAAATGCAATGCAGCAGAGATCGAAGCTGAACGTGCATAGAAAAATGCTGCAGCTGAAATAGCAAGGTTAAATGCTGAACTTGCAAGCGTGCAGGCTGAACTAGCAAGCTTGAAGGCACTAGCTTCCAGCGACAACACCCAGCAGGCAATTCCCCCTCATGGCAAGCGGAGGAAGATGAATGATGAGCAGTGGCTGGAGAGTAGTGATGCGCTGAAGAGTAGTGATTATTGGCAGAACCTAAAGTCGTGGACTGGTGATGAGCAGAAGAGTGATGATCCGTGGACGACGGAGATGAGTGATCAGCAGAGCCCGAAGAGTGATAATCCGTGGCTGACGAAGCTAGGCAATTACTGACGACTTCTCCAAGATCCTTGCCTAGTTAATTATTTGTATTTGCTTGTCAATAAATTTTGCTTCTATCGTCTATTTGTTTTATGAATCATCTATTGCTTCTGGTTTGTAAGAAGTACTTTTTAGTTTGAAACCAGAACCTCCTTATTGTAATAAGTACCTAGTTATTTGTTTTATGAAGCATCTATTGCTTCTGGTTTGTAAAAAGTACTTTTTAATTAGTTGAAACCCCAGAACCTCCTTCCGGTATATGGGGTGTTTCCCGGAAATGCGCAGACGACACTTCGGAAAGGTTCTGGCGAGGTATAGGGGGGAACTCCCGCCCGCCTGGCGTCACTTGTGGGAATAATCTCGACGTTGCATGTGCCAAAAACTTTCCACTACATGTTCCTATGGTATAAACAAACTCAAATGAAGCAAAAAGTAGAATGATCCACCCCCGTTGGGATCGAGTCAATGGGCTACACCGCGCGGGGACAACAGATTCACGTTTGTCGTGATCCCGCTACTCCGAGTGTCGAAATCCCCCCCAAACTGTTTTGTGCACCTATATGCTAAGCATAAAAATGTTGTGGTATGTTGCAAGGTCCAGCATTTGACACCCCGGGGTATGGGGTGCTTCCCGGAAATGCGCAGACGACACTTCGGAAGGTTCTGGTGAGGTATAGGGGGGAACTGCCGCGTGGCGTCACCCTGTGGGAATCTTGACGTTGCATGTGCCAAAAACTTTCCACTACACATTCCTATGGTATAAACAAACTCAAATGAAGCAAAAAGTAGAATGGTCCACCCCCATTGGGATCGAGTCAATGGGCTAGACCGAGGGGACAACATATTCGCGTTTGGCGGGATATCCCGCTACTCCGAGTGTCGAAATCCCCCCAAACTTGTTGGTGCACCTATATATGGTAAGCATAAAAATGTTTTGGTATGTTGCAAGGTCCAACATTTGACACCCCGGGGTATGGGGTGCTTCCCGGAAATGCGCAGACGACACTTCGGAAGGTTCTGGCGAGGTATAGGGGGGAACTCCCGCGTGGCGTCACCCTGTGGGAATCTTGACGTTGCATGTGCCAAAAACTTTCCACTACACATTCCTATGGTATAAACAAACTCAAATGAAGCAAAAAGTAGAATGGTCCACCCCATTGGGATCGAGTCAATGGGCTAGACCGCGGGGACAACAGATTCGCGTTTGGTGGGATATCCCGCTACTCCGAGTGTCGAAATCCCCCCCCCAAACTTGTTTGTGCACCTATATGCTAATCATAAAAATGTTGTGGTATGTTGCAAGGTCCAGCATTTGACACCCCGGGGTATGGGGTGCTTCCCGGAAATGCGCAGACGACACTTTGGAAGGTTCTGGCGAGGTATAGGGGGGAACTCCCACGTGGCGTCACCCCGTGGGAAGCTTGACGTTGCATGTGCCAAAAACTTTCCACTACATGTTCCTATTGTATAAACAAACTCAAATGAAGCAAAAAGTAGAATGATCCACCCCCGTTGGGATTGAGTCAATGGGCTAGACCGCGCGGGGACAACAGATTCACGTTTGTCGTGATCCCGCTACTCCGAGTGTCGAAATCCCCCCAAACTTGTTTGTGCACCTATATGCTAAGCATAAATATGTTGTGGTATGTTGCAAGGTCCAGCATTTGACACCCCGGGGTATGGGGTGCTTCCCGGAAATGCGCAGACGACACTTCGGAAGGTTCTGGCGAGGTATAGGGGGGGAACTGCCACGTGGCGTCACCCTGTGGGAATCTTGACATTGCATGTGCCCAAAACTTTCCACTACACATTCCTATGGTATAAACAAACTAAAATGAAGCAAAAAGTAGAATGGTCCACCCCCATTGGGATCGAGTCAATGGGCTAGACCGCGGGGACAACAGATTCGCGTTTGGCGGGATATCCCGCTAATCCGAGTGGCGAAATCCCCCCAAACTTGTTTGTGCACCTATATATGCTAAGCATAAAATGTTGTGGTATGTTGCAAGGTCCATAATTTGACACCCCGGGGTATGGGGTGCTTCCCGGAAATGCGCAGACGACACTTCGGAAGGTTCTGGCGAGGTATAGGGGGGAAATGCGCAGATGACACTTCGTGTGATAATGGCTCTAGCTGTGCCAAAGGGTCCCAATATTGGTTCTACATGTGTATATGTCCTAAACAAACCTAAAAGAATGAAAAGGTACATTGGTGCACCCTCGCGCGGAGAAATCTAGGGAGGTAGACCCGCCGGGGCACACGTTCCGCTGTTTTGGGGGGACGAGGGGGAGAACGACCGCCGGAGCACCAGAACCCCACCAAATCTGGCATGTGGGCCTATGCTATGTGTCAAAGTGTGATGCAAGGTGTAATGGTGCAAAAGTATCTCCCCTAAACCCTAGACCCTAGCCCTAACCCTACACCGAACCCTAACCAGTAGACCAGGCACACCGTCGATCGTGTGATAATGGCTCTAGCTGCGGGTGTATGTGCCAAAGGGTCCCAATCTTGGTTCTCCATGTGTATATGTCCTAAAAAAACCTAAAATAATGAAAAGGTACATTGGTGCACCCTCGCGCGGAGAAATCTAGGGGGGTAGACCCGCCGGGGCACACGTTCCGCTGTTTTGGGGGAAGGAGGGGGAGAACGACCGCCGGAACACCGGAACCCCACCAAATCTTGCATGTGGGACTATGCTATGTGTGAAAGTGTGTTGCAAGGTGTAATGGTGCAAAATTAGCTCCCCTAAACCCTAGACCCTACCCCTAACCCTAGGCCAAACCCTAACCAGTAGATCAGGCACACTGTCGATCGTGTGATAATGGCTCGAGCTGCTGGTGTATGTGCCAAAGGGTCCCAATCTTGGTTCTCCATGTGTATATTTCCTAAACAAACCTAAAAGAATGAAAATGTACATTGGTGCACCCTCGCGCGGAGAAATCTAGGGGGGTAGACCCGCCGGGGCACACGTTCCGCTGTTTTGGGGGGAGGAGGGGGAGAACGACCGCCGGAACACCGGAACCCCACCAAATCTTGCATGTGGGCCTATGCTATGTGTCAAAGTGTGATGCAACGTGTAATTGTGCAAAAGTAGCTCCCCTAAACCCTAGACCCTAGCCCTAACCCTACGCCGAACCCTAACCAGTAGATCAGGCACACCCTCGATCGTGTGATAATGGCTCGAGCTGCGGGTGTATGTGCCAAAGGGTCCCAATCTTGGTTCTACATGTGTATATGTCCTAAAAAACCTAAAAGAATGAAAATGTACGTTGGTGCACCCTCGCGCGGAGAAATCTAGGGGGGTAGACCCGCCGGGGCACACGTTCCGCTGTTTTGGGGGGTGGAGGGGGAGAACAACCGCCGGAACACTGGAACCCCACCAAATCTTGCATGTGGGCCTATGATATGTGTCAAAGTGTGGTGCAAGGTGTAATGGTGCAAAAGTAGCTCCCCTAAACCCTAGACCCTAGCCCTAACCCTACACCGAACACTAACCAGTAGATCAGGCACACCCTCGATCGTGTGATAATGGCTCGAGCTGCGGGTGTATGTGCCAAAGGGTCCCAATCTTGGTTCTCCATGTGTATATGTCCTAAACAAACCTAAAAGAATGAAAATGTACATTGGTGCACCCTCGCGCGGAGAAATCTAGGGGGGTAGACCCGCCGGGGCACATGTTCCGCTGTTTTGGGGGGAGGAGGGGGAGAACGACCACCGGAACACCGAAACCCTACCAATTCTTTCATGTGGGCTTATGCTATGTGTCAAAGTGTGATTCAAGGTGTAATTGTGCAAAAGTAGCTCCCCTAAACCCTATACCCTAGCCCTAACCCTACGCCAAACCCTAACCAGTAGATCAGGCACACCCTCGATCGTGTGATAATGGCTCGAGCTGCGGGTGTATGTGCCAAAGGGTCCCAATCTTGGTTATCCATGTGTATATGTCCTAAACAAACCTAAAAGAATGAAAAGGTACATTGGTGCACCCTCGCGCGGATAAATCTAGGGGGGTAGACCCGCCGGGGCACACGTTCCGCTGTTTTGGGGGGAGGAGGGGGAGAACGACCGCCGGAACACCGGAACCACACGAAATCTTGAATGTGGGCCTATGCTATGTGTCAAAGTGTGGTGCAAGGTGTAATGGTGAAAAAGTAGCTCCCCTAAATCCTAGACCCTACCCCTAACCCTACGCCGAACCCTAACCAGTAGATCAGGCACACCCTCGATCATGTGATAATGGCTCGAGCTGTGGGTGTATGTGCCAAAGGGTCCCAATCTTGGTTCTCCATGTGTATATATCGTAAACAAAACTAAAAGAATGAAAAGGTACATTGGTGCACCCTCGCGCGGAGAAATCTCGGGGGTAGACCCGCCGGGGCACACGTTCCGCTGTTTTGGGGGGAGGAGGGGGAGAACGACCGACGGAACACCGAAACCCCACCAAATCTTGCATGTGGGCCTATACTATGTGTCAAAGTGTGATGCAAGGTGTAATTGTGCAAAAGTAGCTCCCCTAAACCCTAGACCCTAGCCCTAACCCTACGCCGAACCCTAACCAGTAGATCAGGCACACCCTCGATCGTGTGATAATGGCTCGAGCTGCGGGTGTATGTGCCAAAGGGTCCCAATCTTGGTTCTCCATGTGTATATGTACTAAACAAACCTAAAAGAATGAAAATGTACATTGGTGCACCCTCGCGCGGAGAAATCTAGGGGGGTAGACCCGCCGGGGCACACGTTCCGCTGTTTTGGGGGGAGGAGGGGGAGAACGACCGCCGGAACACCGGAACCCCACCAAATCTTGCATGTGGGCCTACGATATGTGTAGAAGTGTGATGAAAGGTGCAATTGTGCAAAATTAGCTCCCCTAAACCCTAGACCCTAGCCCTAACCCTACGCCGAACCCTAACCAGTAGATCAGGCACACCGTCGATCGTGTGATAATGGCTCGAGCTGCGGGTGTATGTGCCAAAGGGTCCCAATCTTGGTTCTCCATGTGTATATGTCCTAAACAAACCTAAAAGAATGAAAATTACATTGGTGCACCCTCGCGCGGAGAAATCTAGGGGGTAGACCCGCCGGGGCACACGTTCCGCTGTTTTGGGGGAGGAGGGGGAGAACGACCGCCGGAACACCGGAACCCCACCAAATCTTGCATGTGTGCCTATGCTATGTGTCAAAGTGTGATGCAAGGTGTAATTGTGCAAAAGTAGCTCCCCTAAACCCTAGACCCTAGCCCTAACCCTACGCCGAACCCTACCCAGTAAATCATGCACACCCTTGATACGTCTCTGACGTATCGATAATTTCTTATGTTCCATGCCACATTATTGATGATATCTACATGTTTTATGCATACTTTATGTCATATTTATGCATTTTCTGGAACTAACCTATTAACAAGATGCCGAAGAGCTAGTTGCTATTTTCTGCTGTTTTTGGTTTCAGAAATCCTAGTAAAGAAATATTATCGGAATTGGACGAAATCAACGCCCAGGGGCCTATTTTCACACGAAGCTTCCAGAAGACCGAAGAGTCAACGAAGTGGGGCCACGAGGTGGCGAGGAGGTAGGGCGGCGCGGCCCAGCCCTTGGCCGCGCCGGCTTGTCTCCTGGGCCCCTCGTGTGGCCCCCTGACCTGCCCTTCCGCCTACAAATAGTCTTCGTCGCGAAACCCCCAGACCGAGAGCCACGATACGGAAAACCTTCCAGAGACGCCGCCACCGCCAATCCCATCTCGGGGGATTCAGGAGATCGCCTCCGGCACCCTGCCGGAGAGGGGATTCATCTCCCGGAGGACTCTACACCGCCATGGTCGCCTCCGGAGTGATGAGTGAGTAGTTCACCCCTGGACTATGGGTCCATAGCAGTAGCTAGATGGTTGTCTTCTCCTCATTATGCTTCATTGTCGGATCTTGTGAGCTGTCTAACATGATCAAGATCATCTATCTGTAATGCTATATGTTATGTTTGTTGGGATCCGATGGATAGAGAATACTATGTTATGGTGATTATCAATCTATATCTATTTGTTGTTTATGATCTTGCATGCTCTCCGTTATTAGTAGAGGCTCTGGCCAAGTTTTTGCTAGTAACTCCAAGAGGGAGTATTGATGCTCGATAGTGGGTTCATGTCTCCGTGAATCTGGGGGAGTGACAGAAACCTCTAAGGTTATGGATGTGCTGTTGCCACTAGGGATAAAACATTGATGCTATGTCCGAGGATATAGTTATTGATTACATTACGCACCATACTTAATGCAATTGTCTGTTGTTTTCAACTTAATACTGGAAGGGGTTCGGATGATAACCTGAAGGTGGACTTTTTAGGCATAGATGCATGCTGGATAGCGGTCTATGTACTTTGTCGTAATGCCCAATTAAATCTCACAATACTCATCATAATATGTATGTGCATGGTCATGCCCTCTTTATTTGTCAATTGCCCAACTGTAATTTGTTCACCCAACATGCTATTTATCTTATGGGAGAGACACCTCTAGTGAACTGTGGACCCCGGTCCATTCTTTACATCTGAAATACAATCTACTGCAATTGTTCTACTGTTTTCTGCAAACAATCATCATCCACACTATACATCTAATCCTTTGTTACAGCAAGCCGGTGAGATTGACAACCTCACTGTTTCGTTGGGGCAAAGTACTTGGTTTGTGTTGTGCAGGTTCCACGTTGGCGCCGGAATCCCTGGTGTTGCGCCGCACTACATCTCGCCGCCATCAACCTTCAACGTGCTTCTTGGCTCCTACTGGTTCGATTAAACCTTGGTTTCATACTGAGGGAAAACTTGCCGCTATACGCATCACACCTTCCTCTTGGGGTTCCCAACGGTCGCGTGCTGTACGTGTATCAAGACTGTTTTCTGGCGCCGTTGCCGGGGAGATCAAGACACGCTGCAAGGGGAGTCTCCACATCGCAATCTCTTTACTTTGTTTTTGTCTTGCTTTATTTTATTTACTACTTTTTTTGCTGCATTATATCAAAATACAAAAAAATTAGTTGCTAGTTTTACTTTACTTGCTATCTTGTTTGCACTCTATATCAAAAACCCAAAAAAATTAGTTACTTGCATTTACTTTATCTAGTTTGCTTTATTTACTGTTGCTAAAATGAGTACTCCTGAAAATACTAAGTTGTGTGACTTCACAACCACAAATAATAATGATTTCTTATGCACGCCTATTGCTCCACCTGCTACTACAGCAGAATTCTTTGAAATTAAACCTGCTTTACTGAATCTTGTTATGCGAGAGCAATTTTCTGGTGTTAGTTCTGATGATGCTGCTGCTCATCTCAATAATTTTGTTGAACTATGTGAAATGCAAAAGTATAAGGATGTAGATGGTGACATTATAAAATTAAAATTGTTCCCTTTCTCATTAAGAGGAAGAGCTAAAGATTGGTTGCTATCTCTGCCTAAGAATAGTATTGATTCATGGACTAAATGCAAGGATGCTTTTATTGGTAGATATTATCCCCCTGCTAAAATTATATCTTTGAGGAGTAGCATAATGAATTTTAAACAATTGGATAATGAGCATGTTGCACAAGCATGGGAAAGAATGAAATCTTTGGTTAGAAATTGCCCAACCCATGGACTGACTACTTGGATGATCATCCAAACCTTTTATGCAGGACTGAATTTTTCTTCGCGGAACCTATTGGATTCAGCTGCTGGAGGTACCTTTATGTCCATCACTCTTGGTGAAGCAACAAAGCTTCTTGATAATATGATGATTAATTACTCTGAATGGCACACGGAAAGAGCTCCACAAGGTAAGAAGGTAAATTCTGTCGAAGAAACCTCTTCCTTGAGTGATAAGATTGATGCTATTATGTCTATGCTTGTGAATGATAGGACTAATATTGATCCTAATAATGTTCCGTTAGCTTCATTGGTTGCCGAAGAAGAACATGTTGATGTAAACTTCATTAAAAATAATAATTTCAACAACAATGCTTACCGGAACAATTCTAGTAACAACTATAGGCCATATCCTTATAATAATGGCAACGGCTATGGTAATTCTTATGGGAATTCTTACAACAATAATAGGAACACACCCCCTGGACTTGAAGCCATGCTTAAAGAATTTATTAGTACACAAACTGCTTTTAACAAATCTGTTGAAGAAAAGCTTGGCAAAATTGATATACTTGCTTCTAAAGTCGATAGTCTTGCTGCTGATGTTGATCTTTTGAAATCGAAAGTTATGCCTCATGAGAATCATAATAATAAGATTGTTACTACAGCAAATGCCATCCAAGTTAGAATTAATGAGAATATAAGATTGATGGCCGAATTGCGTGCTAGGTGGGAAAGAGAAGAAAATGAAAAAGAAGATAATATAGCTAAAGTTTGGACTATTACCACCACTAGTAATGCTAATGCTACACATGTTGCTGCACCTCCTACAATTAATGGTAAAATAATTGGTGTTGGCAATGTTTCCACTTCAAATACAAAGCGCGAAAAACTGCCTGAAACTGCTAAAACTGCTGAAACTGCCTGTGATAAAACTGCTGAATTTTTTTCCAACATTGGGGATGATGATCCCATTGCTTTAGATTATAATGGTTTGAATTTTGATGATTGCCACATCTCTGAAGTTATAAAGTTCTTACAAAAACTTGCTAAAAGTCCTAATGCTAGTGCTATAAATTTGGCTTTCACGAAACATATTACAAATGCTCTCATAAAAGCTAGAGAAGAGAAACTAGAACGCGAAGCTTCTATTCCTAGGAAGCTAGAGGATGGTTGGGAGCCCATCATTAAGATGAAGGTCAATGACTTTGATTGTAATGCTTTATGTGATCTTGGTGCAAGTATTTCTGTTATGCCTAAGAAAATTTATAATATGCTTGACTTGCCACCATTGAAAAATTGTTATTTGGATGTTAATCTTGCTGATCATTCTACAAAGAAACCTTTGGGGAAAGTTGATAATGTTCGCATTACCGTTAACAATAACCTTGTCCCCGTTGATTTTGTTGTCTTGGATATTGAATGCAATGCATCTTGTCCCATTATATTGGAAAGACCTTTTCTTCGAACTGTTGGTGCTATCATTGATATGAAGGAAGGTAATATTAAATATCAATTTCCTCTCAAAAAAGGTATGGAACACTTCCCTAGAAAGAGAATGAAGTTACCTTTTGATTCTATCATTAGAACAAATTATGATGTTGACACTTCGTCTCTTGATAATACTTGATGCACACTTTCTGCGCCTAGCTGAAAGGCGTTAAAGAAAAGCGCTTATGGGAGACAACCCATGTTTTTACTACAGTACCTTTGTTTTTATTTTGTGACTTGGAAGTTGTTTACTACTGTAGCAACCTCTCCTTATCTTAGTTTTGTGCATTGTTGTGCCAAGTAAAGTCGTTGATAGTAAGGTTCATACTAGATTTGGATTACTGCGCAGAAACAGATTTTTTTGCTGTCACGAATCTGGGCAAACTTCTCTGTAGGTAACTCATAAAATTATGCCAATTTACGTGAGTGATCCTCAGATATGTACGCAACTTTCATTCAATTTGAGAATTTTCATTTGAGCAAGTCTGGTGCCTCAATAAAATTCGTCTTTACGAACTGTTCTGTTTTGACAGATTCTGCCTTTTATTTTGCATTGCCTGTTTTGATATGCTCGATGGATATTTCGATTCCATTGACTTTCAGTAGCTTTGTGCAATGTCCAGAAGTGTTAAGAATGATTATGTCACCTCTGAACATGTATATTTTGATTGAGCACTAACCCTCTAATGAGTTGTTTTGAGTTTGGTGTGGAGGAAGTTTTCAAGGATCAAGAGAGGGAGATGATACAACATGATCAAGGAGAGTGAAAGCTCTAAGCTTTTCCCGGTGGTTCACCCCTGCATATATCAAGAAGACTCAAGCGTCTAAGCTTGGGGATGCCCAAGGCATCCCCTTCTTCATCGACAACATTATCAGGTTCCTCCCCTGAAACTATATTTTTATTCCATCACATCTTATGTGCTTTGCTTGGAGCGTCGGTTTGTTTTTGTCTTTTGTTTTGTTTGAATAAAATGGATCCTAGCATTCTTTGTGTGGGAGAGAGACACGCTCCGCTGTTGCATATGGACAAATATGTCCTTAGGCTTTACTCATAATATCATGGCGAAGTTTCTTCTTCGTTAAATTGTTATATGGTTGGAATTGGAAAATGATACATGTAGTAATTTGCTATAATGTGTTGGATAATGTGATACTTGGCAATTGTTGTGCTCATGTTTAAGCTCTTGCATCATGTACTTTGCACCTATTAATGAAGAAATACATAGAGCATGCTAAAATTTGGTTTGCATATTTGGTCTCTCTAAAGTCTAGATAATTTCTAGTATTGAGTTTGAACAACAAGGAAGACGGTGTAGAGTCTTATAATGTTTACAATATGTCTTTTATGTGAGTTTTGCTGCACCGCTTCATACTTGTGTTTGTTTCAAATAACCTTGCTAGCCTAAACCTTGTATCGAGAGGGAATACTTCTCATGCATCCAAATACTTGAGCCAACCACTATGCCATTTGTGTCCACCATACCTACCTACTACATGGTATTTCTCCGCCATTCCAAAGTAAATTGCTTGAGTGCTACCTTTAAACAATTCAAAATTTATCACCTCTGATTTGTGTCAATGTTTTATAGCTCATGAGGAAGTATGTGGTGTTTATCTTTCAATCTTGTTGGGCAACTTTCACTAATGGACTAGTGGCTTCATCCGCTTATCCAATAAATTTGCAAAAAGAGCTGGCAATGGGATTCCCAGTTCCAAATTAATTAATAAAAATAGACACTCCTCCATGGTATGTGATTGTTGGACGGCACCCGAAGGATTCGGTTAGCCATGGCTTGAGAAAGCAAAAGTGGGGAGGAGTGTCATCATAATAAAACTAAAATAAAAAGGCACTCCTTCATGGTATGAGATTGTTGGCAGGCACCCGAAGGATTCGGTTAGCCATGGTTTGTGAAAGAAAGGTTGGAAGGAGTGCCACACAAAAATAAAATAAAATGGGAGCCGCTCTTTGAAGGTTTGTCTGGCAAGGGGGTTAGAGTGCCCACTACCATTCGTTGACAACAACAAACACCTCTCAAAATTTTACTTTTATTGCTCTCTATATGTTTTCAAAATCAAAGCTCTAGCACAAATATAGCAATCGATGCTTTCCTCTTTGAAGGACCATTCTTTTACTTTTATTGTTGAGTCAGTTCACCTATTTCTCTCCACCTCAAGAAGCAAACACTTGTGTGAACTGTGCATTGATTCCTACATACTTGCATATTGCACGTGTTATATTACTTTGCATTGACAACTATCCATGAGATATACATGTTATAAGTTGAAAGCAACCGCTGAAACTTAATCTTCCTTTGTGTTGCTTCAATACCTCTACTATGAATTATTGCTTTATGAGTTAACTCTTATGCAAGACTAATTGATGCTTGTCTTGAAGTACTATTAATGAAAAGTCTTTGCTATATGATTCATTTGTTTACTCATGTCATTTACATTGTTTGGATCGCTGCATTCATTACATATACTTACAATAGTATGATCAAGGTTATGATGGCATGTCACTCCAGAAATTATCTTTGTTATCGTTTACAGGACGACGAGAACTAAGCTTGGGGATGCTGATACGTCTCCGACGTATCGATAATTTCTTATGTTCCATGCCACATTATTGATGATATCTACATGTTTTATGCATACTTTATGTCATATTTATGCATTTTCTGGAACTAACCTATTAACAAGATGCCGAAGAGCCAGTTGCTGTTTTCCGCTGTTTTTGGTTTCAGAAATCCTAGTAAAGAAATATTCTCGGAATTGGACGAAATCAACGCCCAGGGGCCTATTTTCACACGAAGCTTCCAGAAGACCGAAGAGTCAACGAAGTGGGGCCACGAGGTGGCCAGGAGGTAAGGCGGCGCGGCCCAGCCCTTGGCCGCGCCGGCCTGTCTCCTGGGCCCCTCGTGTGGCCCCCTGACCTGCCCTTTCGCCTACAAATAGTCTTCATCGCGAAACCCCCAGACCGAGAGCCACGATACGGAAAACCTTCCAGAGACGCCGCCGCTGCCAATCCCATCTAGGGGGATTCAGGAGATCGCCTCCGGCACCCTACCGGAGAGGGGATTCATCTCCCGGAGGACTCTACACCGCCATGGTCGCCTCCGGAGTGATGAGTGAGTAGTTCACCCCTGGACTATGGGTCCATAGCAGTAGCTAGATGGTTGTCTTCTCCTCATTATGCTTCATTGTCGGATCTTGTGAGCTGCCTAACATGATCAAGATCATCTATCTGTAATGCTATATGTTGTGTTTGTTGGGATCCGATGGATAGAGAATACTATGTTATGTTGATTATCAATCTATATCTATGTGTTGTTTATGATCTTGCATGCTCTCCGTTATTAGTAGAGGCTCTGGCCAAGTTTTTGCTAGTAACTCCAAGAGGGAGTATTTATGCTCGATAGTGGGTTCATGTCTCCGTGAATGCAGGGGAGTGAGAAACCTCTAAGGTTATGGATGTCTTTGTTGCCACTAGGGATAAAACATTGATGCTATGTCAGGGATGTAGTTATTGATTACATTACGCACCATACTTAATGCAATTGTCTGTTGTTTTCAACTTAATCTTTGGAAGGGGTTCGGATGATAACTTTGAAGGTGGACTTTTTAGGCATAGATGCATCTTTGGATAGCGGTCTATGTACTTTGTCGTAATGCCCAATTAAATCTCACAATACTCATCATAATATGTATGTGCATGGTCATGCCCTCTTTATTTGTCAATTGCCCAACTGTAATTTGTTCACCCAACATGCTATTTATCTTATGGGAGAGACACCTCTAGTGAACTGTGGACCCCGGTCCATTCTTTACATCTGAAATACAATCTACTGCAATTGTTCTACTGTTTTCTGCAAACAATCATCATCCACACTATACATCTAATCCTTTGTTACAGCAAGCCGGTGAGATTGACAACCTCACTGTTTCGTTGGGGCAAAGTACTTGGTTTGTGTTGTGCAGGTTCCACGTTGGCGCCGGAATCCCTGGTGTTGCGCCGCACTACATCTCGCCGCCATCAACCTTCAACGTGCTTCTTGGCTCCTACTGGTTCGATTAAACCTTGGTTTCATACTGAGGGAAAACTTGCCGCTGTACGCATCACACCTTCCTCTTGGGGTTCCCAACGGTCGCGTGCTGTACGCATCACACCTTCCTCTTGAGGGACCATTCTTTTACTTTTATTGTTGAGTCAGTTCACCTATCTCTCTCCACCTCAAGAAGCAAACACTTGTGTGAACTGTGCATTGATTCCTACATACTTGCATATTGCACTTGTTATATTACTCTATGTTGACAATATCCATGAGATATACATGTTATAAGTTGAAGGAAACCGCTGAAACTTCATCTTCCTTTGTGTTGCTTCAATACCTTTACTTTGAATTATTGCTTTATGAGTTAACTCTTATGCAAGACTTATTGATGCTTGTCTTGAAGTACTATTCATGAAAAGTCTTTGCTATATTATTCACTTGTTTACTCATGTCATTTACATTGTTTTGATCGCTGCATTCATTACATATGCTTACAATAGTATGATCAAGGTTATGATGGCATGTCACTCCAGAAATTATCTTTGTTTATCGTTTACCTGCTCGGGACGAGCAGAAACTAAGCTTGGGGATGCTGATACGTCTCCGACGTATCGATAATTTCTTATGTTCCATGCCACATTATTGATGATATCTACATGTTTTATGCACACTTTATGTCATATTTGTGCATTTTCTGGAACTAACCTATTAACAAGATGCCGAAGAGCCGATTCTTTGTTTTCTGCTGTTTTTGGTTTCAGAAATCCTAGTAAGGAAATATTCTCGGAATTGGACGAAATCAACGCCCAGGGTCCTATTTTGCCACGAAGCTTCCAGAAGACCGAAGAGTCAACGAAGTGGGGCCACGAGGTGGCCAGGAGGTAGGGTGGCGCGGCCCCACCCTTGGTCGCGCCAGCCTGTCTTCTGGGCCCCTCGCGACGCCCCCTGACCTACCCTTCCGCCTACAAATAGCCTTCGTCGCGAAACCCCCAGTACCGAGAGCCACGATACGGAAAACCTTCCAGAGACGCCGCCGCCGCCAATCCCATCTCGGGGGATTCAGGAGATCGCCTCCGGCACCCTGCCGGAGAGGGGAATCACCTCCCGGAGGACTCTACGCCGCCATGGTCGCCTCCGGAGTGATGTGTGAGTAGTCTACCCCTGGACTATGGGTCCATAGCAGTAGCTAGATGGTTGTCTTCTCCCCATTGTGCTTAATTGTCGGGTCTTGTGAGCTGCCGAACATGATCAAGATCATCTATCTGCAATTCTATATGTTGTGTTTGTTGGGATCCGATGAATAGAGAATAGCATGTTATGTTGATTATCAATTTATATCTATGTGTTGTTTATGATCTTGCATGCTCTCCGTTATTAGTAGATGCTCTGGCCAAGTTGATGCTAGTAACTCCAAGAGGGAGTATTTATGCTCGATAGTGGGTTGATGTCTCCGTGAATCTGGGGGAGTGAGAGAAACCTCTAAGATTATGGATGTGCTGTTGCCACTAGGGATAAAACATTGATGCTATGTCCGAGGATGTAGTTATTGATTACATTACGCGCAATACTTAATGCAATTGTCTGTTGTTAGCAACTTAATACTGGAAGGGGTTCGGATGATAACCTGAAGGTGGACTTTTTAGGCATAGATGCATGCTGGATAGCGGTCTATGTACTTTGTCGTAATGCCCAATTAAATATCACAATACTCATCATAATATGTATGTGCATGGTCATGCCCTCTCTATTTGTCAATTGCCCAACTGTAATTTGTTCACCCAACATGCTATTTATCTTATGGGAGAGACACCTCTAGTGAACTGTGGACCCCGGTCCAATTCTCTATACTGAAATACAATCTCTTGCCATCGTTCTCTTGTTCTCTGCAAACAATCATCATCCACACTATACATCTAATCCTTTGTTACAGCAAGCCGGTGAGATTGACAACCTCACTGTTTCGTTGGGGCAAAGTACTTGGTTTGTGTTGTGCAGGTTCCACGTTGGCGCCGGAATCCCTGGTGTTGCGCCGCACTACATCTCGCCGCCATCAACATTCAACGTGCTTCTTGGCTCCTACTGGTTCGATTAAACCTTGGTTTCATAATGAGGGAAAACTTGCAGCTGTACGCATCACACCTTCCTCTTGGGGTTCCCAACGGTCGCGTGCTGTACGCGTATCAACCCTCGATCGTGTGATAATGGCTCGAGCTGCGGGTGTATGTGCCAAAGGGTCCCAATCTTGGTTCTCCATGTGAATATGTCCTAAACAAACCTAAAAGAATAAAAATGTCCATTGGTGCACCCTCGCGCGGAGAAATCTACGGGGTAGACCCGCCGGGGCACACGTTCCGCTGTTTTGGGGGGAGGAGGGGGAGAACGACCACCGGAATACCGGAACCCCACCAAATCTTGCATGTGGGCCTATTGTATGTGTCAAAGTGTGGTGCAAGGTGTAATGGTGCAAAATTAGATACCCTAAACCCTAGACCCTAGCCCTAACCCTACGCCGAACACTAACCAGTAGATCAGGCACACCCTCGATCGTGTGATAATGGCTCGAGCTGCGGGTGTATGTGCCAAAGGGTCCCAATCTTGGTTATCCATGTGTATATGTCCTAAACAAACCTAAAAGAACGAAAATGTACATTGGTGCACCCTCACGCGGAGAAATCTAGGGGGGTAGACCCGCCGGGGCACACGTTCGCTGTTTTGGGGGGAGGAGGGGGAGAACGACCGCCGGAACACCGGAACCCGACCAAATCTTGCATGTGGGCCTATGATATGTGTCAAAGTGTGATGCAAGGTGTAATTGTGCAAAAGTAGCTCCCCTAAACCCTAGACCCTAGCCCTAACCCTACGCCGAACCCTAACCAGTAGATCAGGCACACCCTCGATCGTGTCATAATAGCTCGAGCTGTGGGTGTATGTGCCAAAGGGTCCCAATCTTGGTTCTCCATGTGTATATGTACTAAAAAACCTAAAAGAATGAAAAGGTACATTGGTGCACCCTCGCGCGGAGAAATCTAGGGGGTAGACCCGCCGGGGCACACGTTCCGCTATTTTGTGGGGAGGAGGGGGAGAACGACCGCCGGAACACCAGAACCCCACCAAATCTTGCATGTGGGCCTATGATATGTGTCAAAGTGTGGTTCAAGGTGTAATGGTGCAAAAGTAGCTCCCCTAAACCCTAGACCCTACCCCTAACCCTACGCCGAACCCTAACCAGTAGATCAGGCACACCCTCGATCGTGTGATAATGGCTCGAGCTGCGGGTGTATGTGCCAAAGGGTCCCAATCTTGGTTCTCCATGTGTATATGTCCTAAACAAACCTAAAAGAATGAAAAGGTACATTGGTGCACCCTCGCGCGGAGAAATCTATGGGGGTAGACCCGCCGGGGCACACGTTCCGCTGTTTTGGGGGGAGGAGGGGAGAACGACCGCCGGAACACCGAAACCCCACCAAATCTTGCATGTGGGCCTATGCTATGTGTCAAAGTGTGACGCAAGGTGTAATTGTGCAAAACTAGCTCCCCTAAACCCTAGACCCTAGCCCTAACCCTACGCCGAACCCTAACCAGTAGATCAGGCACACCCTCGATCGTGTGATAATGGCTCGAGCTGCGGGTGTATGTGCCAAAGGGTCCCAATCTTGGTTCTCCATGTGTATATGTCCTAAAAAAACCTAAAAGAATGAAAATTTACATTGGTGCACCCTCGCGCGGAGAAATCTAGGGGGTAGACCCACCGGGGCACACGTTCCGCTGTTTTGGGGGGAGGAGGGGGAGAACGACCGCCAGAACACCGGAACCCCACCAAATCTTGCATGTGGGCCTATGATATGTGCCAAAGTGTGATGCAAGGTGTAATTGTGCAAAAGTAGCTCCCCTAAACCCTAGACCATAGCCCTAACCCTACGCCCAACCCTAACCAGTAGATCAGGCACACCCTTGATCGTGTGATAATGGCTCGAGCTACGGGTGTATGTGCAAAAGGGTCCCAATCTTGGTTCTCCATGTGTATATGTCCTAAAAAACCTAAAATAATGAAAATGTACATTGGTGCACCCTCGCACGGAGAAATCTAGGGGGGGGGGGGGTAGACCCGCCGGGGCACACGTTCCGCTGTTTTGGAGGGAGGAGGGGGAGAACGACCGCCGGAACACCGGAACCCCACCAAATCTTGAATGTGGGCCTATGATATGTGTCAAAGTGTGATGCAAGGTGTAATTGTGCAAAAGTAGCTCCCCTAAACCCTAGACCCTAGCCCTAACCCTACGCCGAACCCTAACTAGTAGATCAGGCACACCCTCGATCGTGTGGTAATGGCTCGAGCTGCGGGTGTATGTGCCAAAGGGTCCCAATCTTGGTTCTCCATGTGTATATGTCCTAAACAAACCTAAAAGAATGAAAAGGTACATTGGTGCACCCTCGCGCGGAGAAATCTAGGGGGGTAGACCCGCCGGGGCACACGTTCCGCTGTTTTGCGGGGAGGAGGGGGAGAACGACCGCTGGAACACCGGAACCCCACCAAATCTTGCATGTGGGCCTATGCTATGTGTCAAAGTGTGGTGCAAGGTGTAATGGTGCAAAAGTAGCTCCCCTAAACCCTAGACCCTACCCCTAACCCTACGCCGAACCCTAACCAGTAGATCACGCACACCCTCGATCGTGTGATAATGGCTCGAGCTGCGGGTGTATGTGCCAAAGGGTCCCAATCTTGGTTCTCCATGTGTATATGTCCTAAACAAACCTAAAAGAATGAAAAGGTACATTGGTGCACCCTCGCGCGGAGAAATCTAGGGGGTAGACCCGCTGGGGCACACGTTCCGCTGTTTTGGGGGGAGGAGGGGGAGAACGACCACCGGAACACCGAAACCCTACCAAATCTTGCATGTGGGCCTATGCTATGTGTCAAAGTGTGATTCTAGGTGTAATTGTGCAAAAGTAGCTCCCCTAAACCCTAGACCCTAGCCCTAACCCTACGCCGAACCCTAACCAGTAGATCATGCACACCCTCGATCGTGTCATAATGGCTCGAGCTGTGGGTGTATGTGCCAAAGGGTCCCAATCTTGGTTCTCCATGTGTATATGTACTAAAAAAACCTAAAAGAATGAAAAGGTACATTGGTGCACCCTCGCGCGGAGAAATCTAGGGGGTAGACCCGCCGGGGCACACGTTCCGCTATTTTGGGGGGAGGAGGGGGAGAACGACCGCCGGAACACCAGAACCCCACCAAATCTTGCATGTGGGCCTATGATATGTGTCAAAGTGTGGTTCAAGGTGTAATGGTGCAAAAGTAGCTCCCCTAAACCCTAGACCCTACCCCTAACCCTACGCCGAACCCTAACCAGTAGATCAGGCACACCCTCGATCGTGTGATAATGGCTCGAGCTGCGGGTGTATGTGCCAAAGGGTCCCAATCTTGGTTCTCCATGTGTATATGTCCTAAACAAACCTAAAAGAATGAAAAGGTACATTGGTGCACCCTCGCGCGGAGAAATCTATGGGGGTAGACCCGCCGGGGCACACGTTCCGCTGTTTTGGGGGGAGGAGGGGGAGAACGACCGCCGGAACACCGGAACCCCACCAAATCTTGCATGTGGGCCTATGCTATGTGTCAAAGTGTGACGCAAGGTGTAATTGTGCAAAACTAGCTCCCCTAAACCCTAGACCCTAGCCCTAACCCTACGCCGAACCCTAACCAGTAGATCAGGCACACCCTCGATCGTGTGATAATGGCTCGAGCTGCGGGTGTATGTGCCAAAGGGTCCCAATCTTGGTTCTCCATGTGTATATGTCCTAAAAAAACCTAAAATAATGAAAATTTACATTGGTGCACCCTCGCGCGGAGAAATCTAGGGGGTAGACCCACCGGGGCACACGTTCCGCTGTTTTGGGGGGAGGAGGGGGAGAACGACCGCCGGAACACCGGAACCCCACCAAATCTTGCATGTGGGCCTATGATATGTGCCAAAGTGTGATGCAAGGTGTAATTGTGCAAAAGTAGCTCCCCTAAACCCTAGACCATAGCCCTAACCCTACGCCCAACCCTAACCAGTAGATCAGGCACGCCCTCGATCGTGTGATAATGGCTCGAGCTACGGGTGTATGTGCAAAAGGGTCCCAATCTTGGTTCTCCATGTGTATATGTCCTAAAAAACCTAAAATAATGAAAATGTACATTGGTGCACCCTCGCGCGGAGAAATCTAGGGGGGGGGGGGGTAGACCCGCCGGGGCACACGTTCCGCTGTTTTGGGGGGAGGAGGGGGAGAACGACCGCCGGAACACCGGAACCCCACCAAATCTTGCATGTGGGCCTATGATATGTGTCAAAGTGTGATGCAAGGTGTAATTGTGCAAAAGTAGCTCCCCTAAACCCTAGACCCTAGCCCTAACCCTACGCCGAACCCTAACTAGTAGATCAGGCACACCCTAAATCGTGTGGTAATGGCTCGAGCTGCGGGTGTATGTGCCAAAGGGTCCCAATCTTGGTTCTCCATGTGTATATGTCCTAAACAAACCTAAAAGAATGAAAAGGTACATTGGTGCACCCTCGCGCGGAGAAATCTAGGGGGGCAGACCCGCCGGGGCACACGTTCCGCTGTTTTGCGGGGAGGAGGGGGAGAACGACCGCCGGAACACCGGAACCCCACCAAATCTTGCATGAGGGCCTATGCTATGTGTCAAAGTGTGGTGCAAGGTGTAATGGTGCAAAAGTAGCTCCCCTAAACCCTAGACCCTACCCCTAACCCTACGCCGAACCCTAACCAGTAGATCACGCACACCCTCGATCGTGTGATAATGGCTCGAGCTGCGGGTGTATGTGCCAAAGGGTCCCAATCTTGGTTCTCCATCTGTATATTTCCTAAACAAACCTAAAAGAATGAAAAGGTACATTGGTGCACCCTCGCGCGGAGAAATCTAGGGGGTAGACCCGCTGGGGCACACGTTCCGCTGTTTTGGGGGGAGGAGGGGGAGAACGACCACCGGAACACCGAAACCCTACCAAATCTTGCATGTGGGCCTATGCTATGTGTCAAAGTGTGATGCAAGGTGTAATTGTGCAAAAGTAGCTCCCCTAAACCCTAGACCCTAGCCCTAACCCTACGCCGAACCCTAACCAGTAGATCAGGCACACCCTCGATCGTGTGATAATGGCTCGAGCTGCGGGTGTATGTGCCAAAGGGTCCCAATCTTGGTTCTCCATGTGTATATGTCCTAAACAAACCTAAAAGAATGAAAATGTACATTGGTGCACCCTCGCGCGGAGAAATCTAGGGGGTAGACCCGCCGGGCACACGTTCCGCTGTTTTGGGGGAGGAGGGGGAGAACGACCGCCGGAACACCGGAACCCCACCAAATCTTGCATGTGGGCCTATGATATGTGTCAAAGTGTGATGCAAGGTGTAATTGTGCAAAAGTAGCTCCCCTAAACCCTAGACCCTAGCCCTAACCCTACGCCGAACCCTAACCAGTAGATCAGGCACACCCTCGATCGTGTGATAATGGCTCGAGCTGCGGGTGTATGTGCCAAAGGGTCCCAATCTTGGTTATCCATGTGTATATGTCCTAAAAAACCTAAAAGAATGAAAATTTACATTGGTGCACCCTCACGCGGAGAAATCTAGGGGGGTAGACCCGCCGGGGCACACATTCCGCTGTTTTGGGGGGAGGAGGGGGAGAACGACCGCCGGAACACCGGAACCCCACCAAATCTTGCATGTGGGCCTATACTATGTGTCAAAGTGTGGTGCAAGGTGTAATGGTGCAAAAGTAGCTCCCCTAAACCCTAGACCCTAGCCCTAACCCTACGCCGAACCCTAACCAGTAGATCAGGCACACCCTCGATCGTGTGATAATGGCTCGAGCTACGGGTGTATGTGCCAAAGGGTCCCAATCTTGGTTCTACATGTGTATATGTCCTAAAAAAACCTAAAAGAATGAAAATGTACATTGGTGCACCCTCGCGCGGAGAAATCTAGGGGGGTAGACCCACCGGGGCACACGTTCCGCTGTTTTGGGGGTAGGAGGGGGAGAACGACCGCCGGAACACCGGAACCCCACCAAATCTTGCATGTGGGCCTATTATATGTGTCAAAGTGTGATGCAAGGTGTAATTGTGCAAAATTAGCTCCCCTAAACCCTAGACCCTAGCCCTAACCCTACGCCGAACCCTAACTAGTAGATCAGGCACACCCTCGATCGTGTGATAATGGCTCGAGCTGCGGGTGTATGTGCCAAAGGGTCCCAATCTTCGTTCTCCATGTGTATATGTCCTAAACAAACCTAAAAGAATGAAAAGGTACATTGGTGCACCCTCGCGCGGAGAAATCTAGGGGGGTAGACCCGCCGGGGCACACGTTCCGCTGTTTTGGGGGGAAGAGGGGGAGAACGACCGCCGGAAAACCGGAACCCTACCAAATCTTGCATGTGGGCCTATGCTATGTGTCAAAGTGTGGTGCAAGGTGTAATGGTGCAAAAGTATCTCTCCTAAACCCTAGACCCTACCCCTAACCCTACGCCGAACCATAACCAGTAGATCGGGCACACCCTCGACCGTGTGATAATGGCTCGAGCTGCGGGTGTATGTGCCAAAGGGTCCCAATCTTGGTTCTCCATGTGTATATGTCCTAAAAAAACCTAAAAAAATGAAAAGGTACATTGGTGCATGATACGTCTCCGACGTATCGATAATTTCTTATGTTCCATGCCACATTATTGATGTTATCTACATGTTTTATGCACACTTTATGTCATATTCGTGCATTTTCTGGAACTAACCTATTAACAAGATGCCGAAGTGCCGATTCTTTGTTTTCTGCTGTTTTTGGTTTCAGAAATCCTAGTAAGGAAATATTCTCGGAATTGGACGAAATCAAAGCCCAGGGGCCTATTTTTCCACGGAGCTTCCAGAAGACCGAAGAACACACGAAGTGGGGCCACGAGGTGGCGACACCACGTGGCGGCGCGGCCCAGGGGGGCCCGCGCCGCCCTATGGTGTGGCCCCCTGGTCTGGCCCCCGACTCTGCCCTTCCGCCTACAAATAGCCTCCGTGACGAAAACCCCGATGCGAGAACCACGATACGGAAAACCTTCCAGAGACGCCGCCGCCGCCGATCCCATCTCGGGGGATCCAGGAGATCGCCTCCGGCACCCTGCCGGAGAGGGGAATCATCTCCCGGAGGACTCTACGCCGCCATGGTCGCCTCCGGTGTGATGTGTGAGTAGTCTACCCCTGGACTATGGGTCCATAGCAGTAGCTAGATGGTTGTCTTCTCCCCATTGTGCTATCATTGTCGGATCTTGTGAGCTGCCTAACATGATCAAGATCATCTATCTGTAATTCTATATGTTGCGTTTGTTGGGATCCGATGAATAGAGAATACTTGTTATGTTGATTATCAAAGTTATGCTTATGTGTTGTTTATGATCTTGCATGCTCTCCGTTACTAGTAGATGCTCTGGCCAAGTAGATGCTTGTAACTCCAAGAGGGAGTACTTATGCTCGATAGTGGGTTCATGCCCGCATTGACACAGGACAAAGTGATGAAAGTTCTAAGGTTGTGTTGTGCTGTTGCCACTAGGGATAAAACATTGATGCTATGTCTAAGGATGTAGTTGTTGATTACATTACGCACCATACTTAATGCAATTGTCTGTTGCTTGCAACTTAATACCGGAGGGGTTCGGATGATAACCTGAAGGTGGACTTTTTAGGCATAGATGCAGTTGGATGACGGTCTATGTACTTTGTCGTAATGCCCAATTAAATCTCACTATACTCATCATGATATGTATGTGCATTGTCATGCTCTCTTTATTTGTCAATTGCCCAACTGTAATTTGTTCACCCAACATGCTGTTCGTCTTATGGGAGAGACACCTCTAGTGAACTGTGGACCCCGGTCCAATTCTCTTTACTGAAATACAATCTACTGCAATACTTGTTCTCTTGTTTTCTCGCAAACAATCATCTTCCACACAATACGGTTAACTCTTTGTTACAGCAAGCCGGTGAGATTGACAACCTCACTGTTTCGTTGGGGCAAAGTACTTTGGTTGTGTTGTGCAGGTTCCACGTTGGCGCCGGAATCCCTGGTGTTGCGCCGCACTACATCTCGCCGCCATCAACCTTCAACGTGCTTCTTGGCTCCTCCTGGTTCGATAAACCTTGGTTTCTTTCGAGGAAAACTTGCTGCTGTGCGCATCATACCTTCCTCTTGGGGTTGCCCAACGAACGTGTGAAATACACGCCATCAAGCTCTTTTTCTGGCGCCGTTGCCGGGGAACGAAGAAAAGTTACACCACAAAGATTTTCAACTCCCACGTCAACAGCTCTTTTTCTGGCGCCGTTGCCGGGGAGATCAAGACACGCTGCAAGGGGAGTCTCCACTTCTCAATCTCTTTACTTTGTTTTTGTCTTGCTTAGTTTTATTTACTACTTTGTTTGCTGCACTAAATCAAAATACAAAAAAATTAGTTGCTAGTTTTACTTTATTTGTTATCTTGTTTGCTATATCGAAAATACAAAAAAATTAGTTTACTTGCATTTAATTATCTAGTTTGCTTTATTGTCTTGCACTCTATATTAAAAATACAAAAAAAATTAGTTACTTTTGTTACCATGTCTAGCTCTGAACCTGTTACTTCTTCACCTGAAGAATTAGTCTTCACTTTTAAACAAGGGGATGAGGAGAGTTTTAAGGATGCTTGGTCTAGAATTTTTTCTTCTTATCGTAAAACTGAACCTCAAATGACTCTAAGTTTGCTCCTTAGTAATTTTTATTTTGGTCTTATGGTTCGCTATAGATATGCTTTGGATACTTTGGTGGGAGGAGATTTCCTTCATTGCAATGGGGATCAAGCTTTTAATGCCATAAAGAAGTTGGTTGCATCACATGATTCAGCTAATAACTTTGATTCAGTCCTCACTAGCATATATAGTAGATTAAATAATCTAGAGATAAGTACATCTCGCTTGAATGATAACTATTGCCACGTTCGTAATCGTCTTGAACAAGTTTTAGTGAACTCTAAACTCTCATTGTGGGATCCTGCTGTTAAAATTGTTATCGGTGATCGAACCCTCCATGCCTACTGTGATATTATGTATGAATTTTGCCTTATGCCTGAAAGTATTTATAAATCTTTGAAACTTTGGGGAGTTGAGGAAGGAGGAGAAGAAATAACTCTCATTGATAACTCTACCATAACTCCTAAAGGAATAGCTGCAGGTGTGCATACAACTATTCGTGGAAGAACAATATCCATTGATTATCTTGTTGTTGAAACAGGAAAACTCACACTCGGAAGATCCCTGCTGAAACTATTGGGAGCAGTCATTGATGTCGGAGAAGGCACTCTGAAATTCACCTCTATACCGGGAGAAACTCATATATTTCCTAAACCAAAGGGAAAGAAAAACAACAAGAAAGGTAAGGGTAAAGCCCAAGGTAAGGTTGATGCACCATCTCTTGATAATACTTGATGCACACTTTCTGCGCCTAGCTGAAAGGCGTTAAAGAAAAGCGCTTATGGGAGACAACCCATGTTTTTACCTACAGTACTTTGTTTTTATTTTGTGTCTTGGAAGTTGTTTACTACTGTAGCAACCTCTCCTTATCTTAGTTTTGTGTTTTGTTGTGCCAAGTTAAGCCGTTGATAGAAAAGTAAGTACTAGATTTGGATTACTGCACAGTTCCAGATTTCTTTGCTGTCACGAATCTGGGTCCACCTCCCTGTAGGTAGCTCAGAAAATTAAGCCAATTTACGTGCATGATCCTCAGATATGTATGCAACTTTCATTCAATTTGAGCATTTTCATTTGAGCAAGTCTGGTGCCATTTTAAAATTCGTCAATACGAACTGTTCTGTTTTGACAGATTCTGCCTTTTATTTCGCATTGCCTCTTTCGCTATGTTGGATGAATTTCTTTGATCCACTAATGTCCAGTAGCATTATGCAATGTCCAGAAGTGTTAAGAATGATTGTGTCACCTCTGAATATGTCAATTTATAATGTGCACTAACCCTCTAATGAGTTGTTTCGAGTTTGGTGTGGAGGAAGTTTTCAAGGATCAAGAGAGGAGTATGATGCAACATGATCAAGGAGAGTGAAAGCTCTAAGCTTGGGGATGCACCCGGTGGTTCACCCCTGCATATATCAAGAAGACTCAAGCGTCTAAGCTTGGGGATGCCCAAGGCATCCCCTTCTTCATCGACAACATTATCAGGTTCCTCCCCTGAAACTATATTTTTATTCCATCACATCTTATGTGCTTTTTCTTGGAGCGTCGGTTTGTTTTTGTTTTTGTTTTGTTTGAATAAAATGGATCCTAGCATTCACTTTATGGGAGAGAGACACGCTCCGCTGTAGCATATGGACAAGTATGTCCTTGGTTTCTACTCATAGTATTCATGGCGAAGTTTCTCCTTCGTTAAATTGTTATATGGTTGGAATTGGAAAATGATACATGTAGTAATTGCTATAAATGTTTTGGGTAATGTGATACTTGGCAATTGTTGTGCTCATGTTTAAGCTCTTGCATCATATACTTTGCACCCATTAATGAAGAAATACATAGAGCATGCTAAAATTTGGTTTGCATATTTGGTTTCTCTAAGGTCTAGATAATTTCTAGTATTGAGTTTGAACAACAAGGAAGATGGTGTAGAGTCTTATAATGTTTTCAATATGTCTTTTATGTGAGTTTTGCTGCACCGGTTCATCCTTGTGTTTGTTTCAAATAAGCCTTGCTAGCCTAAACCTTGTATCGAGAGGGAATACTTCTCATGCATCCAAAATACTTGAGCCAACCACTATGCCATTTGTGTCCACCATACCTACCTATGCTACATGGTATTTTCCGCCATTCCAAAGTAAATTGCTTGAGTGCTACCTTTAAAATTCCATCATTCACCTTTGCAATATATAGCTCATGGGACAAATAGCTTAAAAACTATTGTGGTATTGAATATGTAATTATGCACTTTATCTCTTATTAAGTTGCTTGTTGTGCGATAACCATGTTTATCGGGGAACGCCATCAACTCATTGTTGAATTTCATGTGAGTTGCTATGCATGTTCGTCTTGTCTGAAGTAAGGGCGATCTACTCGAGTTGAATGGTTTGAGCATGCATATTGTGAGAGAAGAACATTGGGCCGCTTAACCGAAGCCATGTTCCATGGTGGAAGTTTCAGTTTTGGACAAACATCCTCAAATCTCTACCGAGAAAAGAATTAATTGTTGTTGAATGCTTAAAGCATTAAAAGAGGAGTCCATTATCTCATTGTCTATGTTGTCCCGGTATGGATGTCTAAGTTGAGAATAATCAAAAGCGAGAAATCCAAATGCGAGCTTTCTCCTTAGACCTTTGTACGAGGCGTCATAGAGGTACCCCTTTGTGATACTTGGTTAAAGCATATGTATTGCGGTGATAATCCAGGTAGTCCAAGCTAATTAGGACAAGGTGCGGGCACTATTAGTACACTATGCATGAGGCTTGCAACTTATAAGATATAATTTACATGATGCATATGCTTTATTACTACCGTTGACAAAATTGTTTCATGTTTTCAAAATCAAAGCTCTAGCACAAATATAGCAATCGATGCTTTTCCTCTATGAGGACCATTCTTTTACTTTCAATGTTGAGTCAGTTCACCTATTTCTCTCCACCTCAAGAAGCAAACACTTGTGTGAACTGTGCATTGATTCCTACATACTTGCTTATTGCACTTATTATATTACTCTATGTTGACAATATCCATGAGATATACATGTTACAAGTTGAAAGCAACCGCTGAAACTTAATCTTCTTTTGTGTTGCTTCAATGCCTTTACTTTGAATTATTGCTTTATGAGTTAACTCTTATGCAAGACTTATTGATGCTTGTCTTGAAGTGCTATTCATGAAAAGTCTTTGCTATATGATTCACTTGTTTACTCATGTCATACACATTGTTTTGATCGCTGCATTCACTACATATGCTTTACAAATAGTATGATCAATATTATGATGGCATGTCACTCCGAGAAATTATACGTGTTATCGTTTTACCTGCTCGGGACGAGCGAGAACTAAGCTTGGGGATGCTGATACGTCTCCGACGTATCGATAATTTCTTATGTTCCATGCCACATTATTGATGTTATCTACATGTTTTATGCACACTTTATGTCATATTCGTGCATTTTCTCGGAACTAACCTATTAACAAGATGCCGAAGTGCCGATTCTTTGTTTGCTGCTGTTTTTGGTTTCAGAAATCCTAGTAAGGAAATATTCTCGGAATTGGACGAAATCAAAGCCCAGGGGCCTATTTTTCCACGGAGCTTCCAGAAGACCGAAGAACACACGAAGTGGGGCCACGAGGTGGCGACACCACGTGGCGGCGCGGCCCCCGGGGGGCCCGCGCCGCCCGATGGGGTGGCCCCTCGTGCGGCCCCGACTCTGCCCTTCCGCCTACAAATAGCCTCCGTGACGAAACCCCAGTACCGAGAACCACGATACGGAAAACCTTCCGGAGACGCCGCCGCCGCCGATCCCATCTCGGGGATCCAGGAGATCGCCTCCGGCACCCTGCCGGAGAGGGAATCATCTCCGGAGGACTCTACGCCGCCATGGTCGCCTCCGGTGTGATGTGTGAGTAGTCTACCCCTGGACTATGGGTCCATAGCAGTAGCTAGATGGTTGTCTTCTCCCCATTGTGCTATCATTGTCGGATCTTGTGAGCTGCCTAACATGATCAAGATCATCTATCTGTAATTCTATATGTTGCGTTTGTTGGGATCCGATGAATAGAGAATACTTGTTATGTTGATTATCAAAGTTATGCTTATGTGTTGTTTATGATCTTGCATGCTCTCCGTTACTAGTAGATGCTCTGGCCAAGTAGATGCTTGTAACTCCAAGAGGGAGTACTTATGCTCGATAGTGGGTTCATGCCTGCATTGACACAGGACAAGTGACAGAAAGTTCTAAGGTTGTGTTGTGCTGTTGCCACTAGGGATAAAACATTGATGCTATGTCTAAGGATGTAGTTGTTGATTACATTACGCACCATACTTAATGCAATTGTCTGTTGCTTGCAACTTAATACTGGAGGGGGTTCGGATGATAACCTGAAGGTGGACTTTTTAGGCATAGATGCAGTTGGATGGCGGTCTATGTACTTTGTCGTAATGCCCAATTAAATCTCACTATACTCATCATGATATGTATGTGCATTGTCATGCTCTCTTTATTTGTCAATTGCCCAACTGTAATTTGTTCACCCAACATGCTGTTCGTCTTATGGGAGAGACACCTCTAGTGAACTGTGGACCCCGGTCCAATTCTCTTTACTGAAATACAATCTACTGCAATACTTGTTCTACTGTTTTCTGCAAACAATCATCTTCCACACAATACGGTTAACTCTTTGTTACAGCAAGCCGGTGAGATTGACAACCTCACTGTTTCGTTGGGGCAAAGTACTTTGGTTGTGTTGTGCAGGTTCCACGTTGGCGCCGGAATCCCTGGTGTTGCGCCGCACTACATCTCGCCGCCATCAACCTTCAACGTGCTTCTTGGCTCCTCCTGGTTCGATAAACCTTGGTTTCTTTCTGAGGGAAAACTTGCTGCTGTGCGCATCATACCTTCCTCTTGGGGTTGCCCAACGAACGTGTGAAATACACGCCATCAGTGCACCGTCGCGCGGAGAAATCTAGGGGGGTAGACCCACCGGGGCACACGTTCGCTGCTTTGGGGGGAGGAGGGGGAGAACGACCGCCGGAACACCGAAACCCCACCAAATCTTGCATGTGGGCCTATGCTATGTGTAAAAGTGTGATGCAAGGTGTAATTGTGCAAAATTAGCTCCACTAAACCCTAGACCCTAGCCCTAACCCTACGCCGAACCCTAACCAGTAGATCAGGCACACCCTCGATCGTGTGATAATGGCTCGAGCTGCGGGTGTATGTGCCAAAGGGTCCCAATCTTGGTTGTCCATGTGTATATGTCCAAAAAAAAACCTAAAGGAATGAAAATGTACATTTGTGCACCCTCGCGCGGAGAAATCTAGGGGGTAGACCCGCCGGGGCACACATTCCGCTGTTTTGGGGGGAGGAGGGGGAGAACGACCGCCGGAACACCGGAACCCCACCAAATCTTGCATGTGGTCCTATTATATGTGTCAAAGTGTGATGCAGGGTGTAATTGTGCAAAAGTAGATCCCCTAAACCCTAGACCCTAGCCCTACGCCGAACCCTAACCAGTAGATCAGGCACACCCTCGATCGTGTGATAATGGCTCGAGCTGCGGGTGTATGTGCCAAAGGGTCCCAATCTTTGTTCTCCATGTGTATATGTCCTAAACAAACCTAAAAGAATGAAAATGTACATTGGTGCACCCTCGCGCGGAGAAATCTAGGGGGTAGACCCGCCGAGGCACACGTTCCACTGTTTTGGGGGGGGGGGAGGGGGAGAACGACCGCCGGAACACCGGAACCCCACCAAATCTTGCATGTGGGCCTATGATATGTGTCAAAGTGTGATGCAAGGTGTAATTGTGCAAAAGTAGCTCCCCTAAACCGTAGACCCTAGCCCTAACCCTACGCCGAACCCTAACCAGTAGATCAGGCACACCCTCGATCGTGTGATAATGGCTCGAGCTGCGGGTGTATGTGCCCAAGGGTCCCAATCTTGGTTCTCCATGTGTATATATCCTAAACAAACCTAAAAGAATTAAAATTTACATTGGTGCACCCTCGCGCGGAGAAATCTAGGGGGTAGACCCGCCGAGGCACACGTTCCGCTGTTTTGGGGGGAGGAGGGGGAGAACGACCACCGGAACACCGGAACCCCACCAAATATTGCATGTGGGCCTATGCTATGTGTCAAAGTGTGATGCAAGGTGTAATTGTGCAAAAGTAGCTCCCCTAAACCCTAGACCCTAGCCCTAACCCTACGCCGAACCCTAACCAGTAGATCAGGCACACCCTCGATCGTGTGATAATGGCTCGAGCTGCGGGTGTATGTGCCAAAGGGTCCCAATCTTGGTTCTCCATGTGTATATGTCCTAAACAAACCTAAAAGAATGCAAATGTACATTGGTGCACCCTCGCGCGGAGAAATCTAGGGGTAGACCCGCCGGGGCACACGTTCCGCTGTTTTGGGGGGAGGAGGGGGAGAACGACCGCCGGAACACCGGAACCCCACCGAATCTTGCATGTGGGCCTATGATATGTGTCAAAGTGTGATGCAAGGTGTAATTGTGCAAAAGTAGCTCCCCTAAACCCTAGACCCTAGCCCTAACCCTACGCCGAACCCTAACCAGTAGATCAGGCACACCCTCGATCGTGTGATAATGGCTCGAGCTGCGGGTGTATGTGCCAAAGGGTCCCAATCTTGGTTATCCATGTGTATATGTCCTAAAAAAACCTAAAAGAATGAAAATTTACATTGGTGCACCCTCACGCGGAGAAATCTAGGGGGGTAGACCCGCCGGGGCACACATTCCGCTCTTTTGGGGGGAGGAGGGGGAGAACGACCGCCGGAACACCGGAACCCCACCAAATCTTGCATGTGGGCCTATACTATGTGTCAAAGTGTGGTGCAAGGTGTAATGGTGCAAAAGTAGCTCCCCTAAACCCTAGACCCTAGCCCTAACCCTACGCCGAACCCTAACCAGTAGATCAGGCACACCCTCGATCGTGTGATAATGGCTCGAGCTACGGGTGTATGTGCCAAAGGGTCCCAATCTTGGTTCTACATGTTTATATGTCCTAAACAAACCTAAAAGAATGAAAATGTACATTGGTACACCCTCGCGCGGAGAAATCTATGGGGGTAGACCCGCCGGGGCACACGTTCCGCTGTTTTGGGGGGGAGGAGGGGGAGAACGACCGCTGGAACACCGGAACCCCACCAAATCTTGCATGTGGGCCTATTATATGTGTCAAAGTGTGATGCAAGGTGTAATTGTGCAAAATTAGCTCCCCTAAACCCTAGACCCTAGCCCTAACCCTACGCCGAACCCTAACTAGTAGATCAGGCACACCCTCGATCGTGTGATAATGGCTCGAGCTGCGGGTGTATGTGCCAAAGGGTCCCAATCTTTGTTCTCCATGTGTATATGTCCTAAACAAACCTAAAAGAATGAAAAGGTACATTGGTGCACCCTCGCGCGGAGAAATCTAGGGGGGTAGACCCGCCGGGGCACACGTTCCGCTGTTTTGGGGGGAGGAGGGGGAGAACGACCGCCAGAAAACCGGAACCCCACCAAATCTTGCATGTGGGCCTATGCTATGTGTCAAAGTGTGGTGCAAGGTGTAATGGTGCAAAAGTAGCTCTCCTAAACCCTAGACCCTACCCCTAACCCTACGCCGAACCATAACCAGTAGATCGGGCACACCCTCGACCGTGTGATAATGGCTCGAGCTGCGGGTGTATGTGCCAAAGGGTCCCAATCTTGGTTCTCCATGTGTATATGTCCTAAAAAAACCTAAGAAAATGAAAAGGTACATTGGTTCACCCTCGCGCGGAGAAATCTAGGGGGGTAGACCCACCGGGGCACACGTTCGCTGCTTTGGGGGGAGGAGGGGGAGAACGACCGCCGGAACACCGAAACCCCACCAAATCTTGCATGTGGGCCTATGCTATGTGTAAAAGTGTGATGCAAGGTGTAATTGTGCAAAATTAGCTCCACTAAACCCTAGACCCTAGCCCTAACCCTACGCCGAACCCTAACCAGTAGATCAGGCACACCCTCAATCGTGTGATAATGGCTCGAGCTGCGGGTGTATGTGCCAAAGGGTCCCAATCTTGGTTGTCCATGTGTATATGTCCTAAAAAAACCTAAAGGAATGAAAATGTACATTTGTGCACCCTCGCGCGGAGAAATCTAGGGGGTAGACCCGCCGGGGCACACATTCCGCTGTTTTGGGGGGAGGAGGGGGAGAACGACCGCCGGAACACCGGAACCCCACCAAATCTTGCATGTGGTCCTATTATATGTGTCAAAGTGTGATGCAAGGTGTAATTGTGCAAAAGTAGATCCCCTAAACCCTAGACCCTAGCCCTACGCCGAACCCTAACCAGTAGATCAGGCACACCCTCGATCGTGTGATAATGGCTCGAGCTGCGGGTGTATGTGCCAAAGGGTCCCAATCTTTGTTCTCCATGTGTATATGTCCTAAACAAACCTAAAAGAATGAAAATGTACATTGGTGCACCCTCGCGCGGAGAAATCTAGGGGGTAGACCCGCCGAGGCACACGTTCCACTGTTTTGGGGGGAGGAGGGGGAGAACGACCGCCGGAACACCGGAACCCCACCAAATCTTGCATGTGGGCCTATGATATGTGTCAAAGTGTGATGCAAGGTGTAATTGTGCAAAAGTAGCTCCCCTAAACCGTAGACCCTAGCCCTAACCCTACGCCGAATCCTAACCAGTAGATCAGGCACACCCTCGATCGTGTGATAATGGCTCGAGCTGCGGGTGTATGTGCCAAAGGGTCCCAATCTTGGTTCTCCATGTGTATATATCCTAAACAAACCTAAAAGAATTAAAATTTACATTGGTGCACCCTCGCGCGGAGAAATCTAGGGGGTAGACCCGCCGAGGCACACGTTCCACTGTTTTGGGGGGAGGAGGGGGAGAACGACCGCCGGAACACCGGAACCCCACCAAATATTGCATGTGGGCCTATGCTATGTGTCAAAGTGTGATGCAAGGTGTAATTGTGCAAAAGTAGCTCCCCTAAACCCTAGACCCTAGCCCTAACCCTACGCCGAACCCTAACCAGTAGATCAGGCACACCCTCGATCGTGTGATAATGGCTCGAGCTGCGGGTGTATGTGCCAAAGGGTCCCAATCTTGGTTCTCCATGTGTATATGTCCTAAACAAACCTAAAAGAATGAAAAGGTACATTGGTGCACCCTCGGGCGGAGAAATCTAGGGGGTAGACCCGCCGGGGCACACGTTTCGCTGTTTTGGGGGGAGGAGGGGGAGAACGACCGCCGGAACACCAGAACCCCACCAAATCTTGCATGTGGGCCTATGCTATGTGTCAAAGTGTGATGCAAGGTTTAATTGTGCAAAAGTAGCTCCCCTAAACCCTAGACCCCAGCCCTAACCCTACGCCGAACCCGAACCCTAACCGGATTTGAACTGGGGCCACACTTTCCTTCGCTCAATAAATGGAGGGAAAAATGTTTTTAGGTCTAGGACGCGTCATTTTATGTGCTAAAAGTTTTCCATTTCGCGCGTTGGCGGACGGGTGCCCGCGCGCGCCCGTTACGGCTGTACCGCATGTCCCGGCGGCCCAGTTTTGCGCAGTTGGCAAAGTAAACGGAGCCAAAAAGTCGAGCGGAGCCGCGTGGCGTCATTTTATGTGTCCTAGTAACCACTTCAAAAGACGGAATTGGGATACGACAATTATCTTGAAAAACCCTTCACGAATAGGGCTATCACGTCCGGAGTTCTATGGCTTTTAGGGGAAATGAGTAGGAAACGGCCCGTTTCACCACATAGTTTGTCGGAACGAGGCCATATTTGGCACGTGCGTGGGCCTTAGGATGGGAAGCAAGGCCCCGATCGTGGATTTCCAATCCAAACCACGGGCGACGGTTTTTCCATTTTCGGGGTGCCGAAAGGGGTTTTTTTTTGTGAAGGAGCTACATGCGCATTTTAGTATTGCACGAGACCTCCGCGCAACGGTAGGATACCTCCTACGCACCACCTATCACATGTCATATGCACGCGGTAGCCATTTGGGAATCCCTCCCGCTTCCTGCGGTGTCCCGCCAAATCCGCTGGAAACTCATGACCGGATTTGAAGTGGCCGGGGCCACACTTTCCTTCGCTCAATAAATGGAGGGAAAAATGGTTTTAGGTCTAGGACATGTAATTTTATGCGCTAAATGTTTTCCGTTTCGCCCGTTTGCGGACGGGTGCATGCGCGCGCCCGGTAGTGCCATACCGCATGTCCCGACGGCCCCGTTTTGCGCAGTTGGCAAAGTAAATGGAGCCAAAAAGTCGAGCGCGGAGACGACATTATATTCTAGGAGAATCCTTCATGATCGAACTACCACGTTCGGAATCTTGATGTATATAGAATGGGATAAAGCTTGCATATGCCTTATGAGCATATAATTAGTGTGTGCAAGAGACATATATAATTTGACATAATTAACCAAACATTTTCTGATTTTTTATATATAATTTATTAAGGATTCTAGCATGTTCCTATATCCCTATATTATTATCATTAAAGGAATGAAGGTGACACACGTTTAATTACATGATATTCTGTTTTTAAAATTATTTTAACCTACACCAAATTATATGCATTATTGCGCATTTAATTATTATTGTTTTGCACAAAAAAGCCCCAAAAATTCCCTCCTACTTAAATAAATTGATAGAGCCAAAACCCTCCCAAACCCCAAAACTCTCCCGCCCAGCTGCTTCCCCCGCCAGCTCCAGCGAAATGTTTTGAATCCACCCGCCACTAACCTAAGCTGGAAAGGAGGGCAAATGTCCGAAACGCCACTAACCTAAGCTGGAAAGGAGGGACATTTCAGTCAAATCCCGTACGATCTCCCTCAATTCCTCAATTCCCCTCCCACTCCGGTGCGATACGAACCCCAATTCCCCTCCCACTCCGCTCATCCCCACCCGCCGATGGCCACCGACGAGCGGCGCTCCAACGAGCGGACGAGCGGAGAGCTACCCGCCGACGACGGCCGCGCGTGCGTAGACGCTCGCCACAAGATCTACAGGCGAGTTCCCTCCTCAACCCGACCCCCCCTCTTCTATGGACTTTTCTTGGCCTGCTTAGGGTTTCGTCGGCCATGGCTAGGGTTACGGTTTGCTTGGCATGGCATGGTTAGGGTTAGGGATTTCGTGGCATGGCTTGTTTCCTTGGCTTGTCCAGGGTCAGGGTTGCTCGGTGATGTCTACGTTCCCCCTCCTTTCCTGTAGACAGTGTTGGGCCTCCAAGAGCAGAGGTTTGTAGAACAGCAGCAAGTTTTCCCTTAAGTGGATCACCCAAGGTTTATCGAACTCAGGGAGGAAGAGGTCAAAGATATCCCTCTCATGCAACCCTGTAACCACAAAGCAAGAAGTCTCTTGTGTCCCCAACACACCTAATAGGTGCACTAGTTCGGCGAAGAGATAGTGAAATACAGGTGGTATAAATATATATGAGCAGTAGCAACGGTGCCAGAAAATAGCTTGCTGGTGTGTAGTTGATGGTGGTGGTATTGCAGCAGTAGTAACACAGTGAAACAGTAAACAAGCAGTAGTAACGCAGCAGTATTTAGGAACAAGGCCTAGGGATTACACTTTCACTAGTGGACACTCTCAACATTGATCACATAACAGAATAGATAAATGCATACTCTACACTTTTGTTGGATGATGAACACATTGCGTAGGATTACACGAACCCTCAATGCCGGAGTTAACAAGCTCCACAATTTGTTCATATTTAAGTAACCTTATAGTGTAAGATAGATCAAAAGACTAAACCAAGTACTAACATAGCATGCACACTGTCACCTTCATGCATATGTAGGAGGAATAGATCACATCAATATTATCATAGCAATAGTTAACTTCGCAATCTACAAGAGATCATGATCATAGCATAAACCAAGTACTAACACGGTGCACACACTGTCACCTTTACACACGTGCAGGAGGAGTAAAACTACTTTAATAACATTGCTAGAGTAGCACATAGATAAATTGTGATACAAAACTCATATGAATCTCAATCATGTAAAGCAGCTCATGAGATTATTGTATTGAGGTACATAGGAGAGAGATTAACCACATAGCTACCGGTACAGCCCCGAGCCTCGATGGAGAACTACTCCCTCCTCATGGGAGCAGCAGCGGTGATGAAGATGGCGATGGAGATGGCAGCGGTGTCGATGGAGAAGCCTTCCGGGGGCACTTCCCCGTCCCGGCAGCGTGCCGGAACAGAGACTCCTGTCCCCCAGATCTTGGCGTCGCGATGGCGGCGGCTCTGGAAGGTTTCTGTGGTTTTCGCCGAACGCCTCAGGGTTTTCGATCCAGGGGCTTTATATAGGCGAAGAGGCGGCGCAGGAGGGCTTCTGGGGGGCCCACACCATAGGGCGGCGCGGCCCCCCCTCTGGCCGCGCCAGGGTGTGGTGTGGGGCCCCTGTGGCTCCTCCGGCGGCTCTCGGGTGTTGGATGGTTCCGGGAAAAATAGGAACCCGGGCGTTGATTTCGTCCGATTCCAAGAATATTTCGTTACTAGGATTTCTGAAACCAAAAACAGCAGAAAACAGAACGCACTTCGGCATCTTGTTAATAGGTTAGTTCCAGAAAATGCACGAATATGACATAAAGTGTGCATAAAACATGTAGATAACATCAATAATGTGGCATGGAACATAAGAAATTATCGATACGTCGGAGACGTATCAGCATCCCCAAGCTTAGTTCTGCTCATCCCTGAGCAGGTAAAACGATAACACAGATAATTTCTGGAGTGACATGCCATCATAAACTTGATCATACTATTTGTAAAGCATATGTAGTGAATGCAGCGATCAAAACAATGGTAATGACATGAGTAAACAACTGAATCATAAAGCAAAGACTTTTCATGAATAGCACTTCAAGACAAGCATCAATAAGTCTTGCATAAGAGTTAACTCATAAAGCAATAATTCAAAGTAAAGGCATTGAAGCAACACAAAAGAAGATTAAGTTTCAGCGGTTGCTTTCAACTTGTAACATGTATATCTCATGGATATTGTCAACATAGAGTAACATAATAAGTGCAATAAGCAAGTATGTAGGAATCAATGCACAGTTCACACAAGTGTTTGCTTCTTGAGGTGGAGAGAAATAGGTGAACTGACTCAACATTGGAAAGTAGAAGAATGGTCCTCCATAGAGGAAAAGCATCGATTGCTATATTTGTGCTAGAGCTTTGATTTTGAAAACATGAAACAATTTTGTCAACGGTAGTAATAAAGCATATGCATCATGTAAATTATATCTTATAAGTTGCAAGCCTCATGCATAGTGTACTAATAGTGCCCGCACCTTGTCCTAATTAGCTTGGACTACCGGATCATCACAATGCACTGTTTTTACCAAGTGTCACAAAGGGGTACCTCTATGCCGCCTGTACAAAGGTCTAAGGAGAAAGCTCGCATTGGATTTCTCGCTATTGATTATTCTTCAACTTAGACATCCATACCGGGACAACATAGACAACAGATAATGGACTCCTCTTTTATGCATAAGCATGTAACAACAATTAATAATTTTCTCATTTGAGATTGAGGATATATGTCCAAAACTGAAACTTCCACCATGGATCATGGCTTTAGTTAGCGGCCCAATGTTCTTCTCTAACATATGCATGCTTAACCATAAGGTGGTAGATCGCTCTTACTTCAGACAAGACGAACATGCATAGCAACTCACATGATATTCAACAAAGAGTAGTTGATGGCGTCCCCAGTGAACATGGTTATCGCACAACAAGCAACTTAATAAGAGATAAAGTGCATAATTACATATTCAATACCACAATAGTTTTTAAGCTATTTGTCCCATGAGCTATATATTGCAAAGGTGAATGATGGAATTTTAAAGGTAGCACTCAAGCAATTTACTTTGGAATGGCGGAAAATACCATGTAGTAGGTAGGTATGGTGGACACAAATGGCATAGTGGTTGGCTCAAGGATTTGGATGCATGAGAAGTATTCCCTCTCGATACAAGGTTTAGGCTAGCAAGGTTGTTTGAAGCAAACTCAAGCATGAACTAGTACAACAAAACTCACATAGAAGACATATTACAAGCATTATAAAACTATACATCGTCTTCCTTGTTGTTCAAACATCTTACTAGAAAATATCTAGACTCTAGAGAAACCACTCATGCAAACCCAAATTTTAACAAGCTCTATGTATTTCCTCACTAATGGGTGCAAGGTATATGATGCAAGAGCTTAAACAAGAGCACAACAATTGCCAAGTATCACATTATTCAAGACATCACACCAATTTCTACATGTAGCATTTTCCAATTCCAACCATATAATAATTTAACGAAGGAGAAACTTCGCCATGAATATTATGAGCTAAGAACACATGTGTTCATACGAACCAGCGGAGCGTGTCTCTCTCCCACACAAGCATTTATTCAAACACAAACAAAAACAAAAGCATACAGACGCTCCAAGTAAAGCACATAAGATGTGACCGAATAAAAATATAGTTTCAAGAGAAGGAACCTGATAATTTGTCGATGAAGAAGGGGATGCCTTGGGCATCCCCAAGCTTAGACGCTTGAGTCTTCTTGAAATATGCAGGGATGAACCACCGGGGCATCCCCAAGCTTAGAGCTTTCACTCTTCTTGATCATAGTATATCATCCTCCTTTCTTGACCCTTGAAAACTTCCTCCACACCAAACTCGAAATAACTCATTAGAGGGTTAGTGCACAATAAAAATTAACATATTCAGAGGTGACACAATCATTCTTAACACTTCTGGACATTGCATAATGCTACTGGACATTAGTGGATCAAAGAAATTCATCCAACATAGCAAAAGAGGCAATGCGAAATAAAAGGCAGAATCTGTCAAAACAGAACAGTTCGTATTGACGAATTTTAAAATGGCACCAGACTTGCTCAAATGAAAATGCTCAAATTTAATGAAAGTTGCGTACATATCTGAGGATCATGCACGTAAATTGGCTTAATTTTCTGAGCTACCTACAGGGAGGTGGACCCAGATTCGTGACAGCAAAGAAATCTGGAACTGCGCAGTAATCCAAATCTAGTACTTACTTTTCTATCAACGGCTTTACTTGGCACAACAAAACACAAAACTAAGATAAGGAGAGGTTGCTACAGTAGTAAACAACTTCCAAGACACAAATATAAAACAAAATACTGTAGCAAAATAACACATGGGTTATCTCCCAAGAAGTTCTTTTCTTTATAGCCATTAAGATGGGCTCAGCAGTTTTAATGATGCACTCGCAAGAAATAGTATTTGAAGCAAAAGAGAGCATCAAGAGGCAAATTCAAAACACATTTTAGTCTAACATGCTTCCTATGCAAAGGAATCTTGTAAATAAACAAGTTCATGAAGAGCAAAGTAACAAGCATAGGAAGATAAAACAAGTGTAGCTTCAAAAATTTCAGCACATAGAGAGGTGTTTTAGTAACATGAAAATTTCTACAACCATATTTTCCTCTCTCATAATAACTTTCAGTAGCAACATTAGCAAACTCAACAATATAACTATCACATAAAGCATTCTTATCATGAGTCTCATGCATAAAATTATTACTCTCCACATAGGCATAATCAATTTTATTAGTTGTAGTGGGAGCAAATTCAACAAAGTAGCTATCATTATTATTCTCATCAAGTGTAGGAGGCATAGTATAATCACAACAAAATTTACTCTCCATAGTAGGTGGCACCAAAAGACCACTATCATTATAATCATCATAAATAGGAGGCAAAGTATCATCAAAGAAAATTTTCTCCTCAATGCTTGGGGGACTAAAAATATCATGCTCATCAAAGCCAGCTTCCCCAAGCTTAGAATTTTCCATATCATTAGCAACAATGGTGTTCAAAGCGTTCATACTAATATCATTGCTACTAGCATGCAAATAAGATTCCATGGGTTTTTTAATTTTCGCATTAAACCATTCATGTCTTGACTCAGGAAATAGAATAAAAAGCTCACAGATGTTGTCCATTATGCCTTACTAGTGTAAACAAGAAACAAAAAGATGCAATTGCAGGATCTAAAGGAAATAGCTTCGAGCACAAACACAATGGCGCCAGAAAAGTACTTTACCTGGAACCGGAGTATGAGTGCCTTTTACCTTTCCTCCCCGGCAACGGCGCCAAAAAAGTGCTTGATGTCTACGTTCCCCCTCCTTTCCTGTAGACAGTGTTGGGCCTCCAAGAGCAGAGGTTTGTAGAACAGCAGCAAGTTTTCCCTTAAGTGGATCACCCAAGGTTTATCGAACTCAGGGAGGAAGAGGTCAAAGATATCCCTCTCATGCAACCCTGCAACCACAAAGCAAGAAGTCTCTTGTGTCCCCAACACACCTAATAGGTGCACTAGTTCGGCGAAGAGATAGTGAAATACAGGTGGTATAAATATATATGAGCAGTAGCAACGGTGCCAGAAAATAGCTTGCTGGTGTGTAGTTGATGGTGGTGGTATTGCAGCAGTAGTAACACAGTGAAACAGTAAACAAGCAGTAGTAACGCAGCAGTATTTAGGAACAAGGCCTAGGGATTACACTTTCACTAGTGGACACTCTCAACATTGATCACATAACAGAATAGATAAATGCATACTCTACACTTTTGTTGGATGATGAACACATTGCGTAGGATTACACGAACCCTCAATGCCGGAGTTAACAAGCTCCACAATTTGTTCATATTTAAGTAACCTTATAGTGTAAGATAGATCAAAAGACTAAACCAAGTACTAACATAGCATGCACACTGTCACCTTCATGCATATGTAGGAGGAATAGATCACATCAATATTATCATAGCAATATTTAACTTCGCAATCTACAAGAGATCATGATCATAGCATAAACCAAGTACTAACACGGTGCACACACTGTCACCTTTACACACGTGCAGGAGGAGTAAAACTACTTTAATAACATTGCTAGAGTAGCACATAGATAAATTGTGATACAAAACTCATATGAATCTCAATCATGTAAAGCAGCTCATGAGATTATTGTATTGAGGTACATAGGAGAGAGATTAACCACATAGCTACCGGTACAGCCCCGAGCCTCGATGGAGAACTACTCCCTCCTCATGGGAGCAGCAGCGGTGATGAAGATGGCGATGGAGATGGCAGCGGTGTCGATGGAGAAGCCTTCCGGGGGCACTTCCCCGTCCCGGCAGCGTGCCGGAACAGAGACTCCTGTCCCCCAGATCTTGGCATCGCGATGGCGGCGGCTCTGGAAGGTTTCTGTGGTTTTCGCCGAACGCCTCAGGGTTTTCGATCCAGGGGCTTTATATAGGCGAAGAGGCGGCGCAGGAGGGCTTCTGGGGGGCCCACACCATAGGGCGGCGTGGCCCCCCCTCTGGCCGCGCCAGGGTGTGGTGTGGGGCCCCCAGGGCTCCCCTCTGGCGGCTCTCGGGTGTTCTGGATGGTTCCGGGAAAAATAGGAACCTGGGCGTTGATTTCGTCCGATTCCGAGAATATTTCGTTACTAGGATTTCTGAAACCAAAAACAGCAGAAAACAGGAACTGGCACTTCGGCATCTTGTTAATAGGTTAGTTCCAGAAAATGCACGAATATGACATAAAGTGTGCATAAAACATGTAGATAACATCAATAATGTGGCATGGAACATAAGAAATTATCGATACGTCGGAGACGTATCACTCGGCCTGTCTTGGTTCTTGCTGCAACCAGTCCATGGTTGCTTCGGATCTTGCTTGGCATGTTCTTGCTGCAACCAGTCGATGATTGCTGCGGATCTTGCCTGGCTTAGGCTCTGTAGATTTAGATTTGGTTTTCTGCAGTCCCTATATGATTACCTGCTGCCGATCTTGCTTGCTATATGCAACCAGCCCATGGTTGCTTCGGTCTTGATTGGCATGTGTCTTGCTGCAACCAATCGATGATTGCTGCGGATCTTGCTTGGCTCAGGCTCTGTAGAATTTAGATCTGGTTTACTGCAGTCCCTATATGATTACCTGCTGCCGATCTTGCTTGTTGTATGCAACCAGTTAATTAGTGATGTGGATCTTGCCTGGCGTGGGTCTCGCTGCAACCAGTCCGTGATTGTTGGGGGATTTTACTTGGCTTGGGCTCTGTAGATTGTACATCTAGTTTACTGCAGTCCATATATGATTTGCTGCTACAGATCTTTCTTGCTACAACTAGTACATAATATGATTACCTGCTGCGGATCTTGCTTGGTACAGATCTTTACCAAGGCATGCCCTTTTATATTTCGTCGATGAACATTTATATTGCCCTTTTATCCTGTGTTGATGAAACTTCTCCCAAACAAAGTTTGGTTTCCCTGTTTATCTGTACATGCCTACAGCTTTATCTGTGTACATGTCTATTGTTGTATGAAGGGATATGTCTAATGATTATAACCTGTTATCTTCTTAGGTAATACTATCAAGGCCTGACCTACTTCAAGGAGCAAGGTGAACCAGGTGATTGTTGATCAACATGAACCTATGTTGCTTGGTTCTTTAATTGCATCCATATGTTGTATCTGCTGTCACTAATTGTTATTCTTTTCGTGCCAGCACATATCCAACCCATCAACATCAGGCATGGCAAAAACTGGGAAGAAGCAGCTGGCTGGTATGCGGCTTCATTGTAACATCCCAAAAATTTCAAAACAAACAAAATGAATTTCCCTAGTTCCAAATTTTGGAACCAACAAAAACTTTTATTAAATTAATTTGATACATAGAGATCTTGTTTAATTCTTGTGCTATTGCCATGATTGCTTGTTTAATTAGTATTTGAAATACTCTTAAACCCTAAACCTCACATTCCTTTTTTTACCATCCAAGTTAAAATAAAATAAAAAGAATTTAAATAAGAAAAAGGCATATGTGCCTATGGCTATTCTTATAAAACTTTACCCTAGGCCTTTACACTTTATTTAGAGGATTGGAAAACCTTCATAAACCTTATCTAGTACTTCTCAAACCCAATCCAAGTTGAAACAAAATAAAATAAAAAGAAACTAAAAATGCCATAGAGGCATATGAGAGTAAAATAGCAAATTTGTGAAATTGAGGATCTTGACCCTAAGACTTGTGGTGAATGGTTGGATCACTCCTATATACCATTTCAACACTCAACAACATCAAATGGGCCAAGAACAATCAAATTAGAAATCAAATGCAACATATGCATAGAGGCATATGTGACACATAGCCATAATACCCAATTCTTGTCCTATGCCTTTATACCTTGACCAAATAGTGTGAAACCATATCTAAACATAACCTAACACTAATTGACCCTCAACCTTGCCCAAGTAAAGCAAGGGGAGCAAATTACAAGAATAAGAAAATTTGACATGTCACCTCTTATGTGTTATGGCCATTTTTGCAAATCTTTGAGCTAGACCTTTTGGAATGGTTTCAATGGTTTGGAAATGTTCCTAAACTAATAAGAATCACTTTGGAGTCAAGAAAAATTAAATCAAAAAGAGAGAAATCAAATAGGGAGAAAATCCCATTTTTCACTCACATACACACACTACAAGAAAAGTTCTGATAGACAACGTCTCAAAATCGTCCGCTAAGGGTATTTTTCGTCGCCAATGGGCCTAACCCGACAATATGGGTTCTGTTGTCGAAACTGCGTCAGGCAAAGTCCTACGACGATTTTTCGGTTTTTCGCGCTTGGGCGCCCTTCCGCCACGGAAAATCGGACCGTTGCAGAAGTGTTTCCGGGAGCCCGTTGACTGCTGACGTCATGCAAACTGACACGTGGCAGACGCCGTTAACTGGCAGTTAACGGCGTTAACCGCTGAAACCCCGTGGTAGATGGTAGGCCCACACGAGGCCTGCCATGTCTTAAGCGGGCCGGCCCATTAAGTTTGCGGGCCGGGCCAGCTGACTTAGTTTGACCGGTCAACTATATAGCTGGGCTGGTCCATTAGTTACGTGGGTCGGGCCTAACCTCTAAGGTTGACTGGTCAAAAGATTAATGGGCCGGCCCACTAAGCATGTGGGCCGGGCCGAATGCACTCGTTTGACCGGTCAATAGGCAAAAGGGCTGGCCCACAAAACATGTGGGACCCACTTTCATGTTATCGGGCCGGCCCATTTACCAAGTGGGGTCCACCTTAAAGCAAGTGGGCCGGCCCAAGAAGTTATTGGGCCGACCCAATTAGCATGTGGGTCCCACTTTCCTGCTATCGGGCCGGCCCATTTAGTACGTGGGGTCCACATTAGATCAAATGGGCCGGCCCACCAAGCCGATGGGCAGGCCAAAAGCACGGGTGGGTCCCACTTTCTGTTAATGGGCCGACCCATTTAGTATGTGGGGTCCACCATATAGCAAGTGGCCTACCCAACAAGATAGTGGGCCGGGCCAAAAACACAGGTGGGTCCCACTTTCCAGTTAAAGGGCCGACCCATTTAGTATGTGGGGTCGACCATATAGCAAGTGGGCCGGCCCAACACGCTAGTGGGCCGGGCCAAAAACACAGGTGGGTCCCTCTTTCCTCTTAAAGGGCCGGCCCATTTAGTATGTGGGGTCCACCATGCAGCAAGTGGGCCGGCCCAACAAGATAGTGGGCCGGGCCAAAAACGCAGGTGGGTCCCACTTTCCTCTTAAAGGGCCGGCCCATCTAGTATGTGGGGTCCACCATGCAGCAAATGGGCCGGCCCAACAAGATAGTGGGCCGGGCCAAAAGCACAGGTGGGTCCCACTTTCCTGTTAAAGGGCCGGCCCATTTAGTATGTAGGGTCCACCACAAAAGCAATTGGCTGGCCCAACTAGTTAGTGGGCCGGCCCAGTAGTGGGTGGGGTCCACCTTAAAGCAAGTGGGCCGGCCCAATTAGAGTGTGGGGTCCACCGTAAATCAAGTGGGCTGGCCCAATAAGTAAGTGGGCCAGCCCGTTTAGTTGCTGTTTATATGCCGGCATAATAGGCGCTTTAGGATTTTGCGGGCCGGCACATATGTGATTTCGGTTAATTGGGCCGTTTAAGGGATGGGAATTCGTGTTTTAGATACTGGGAATATTTACGCAGCAATGATTTCTATCGGATAGCCTCACTTACCACAAGCAACAAAGAAAAAATGCGCGAAAGAACTATAAAAACTAACTAAATATTACATCAGTAGCACGGCTGTGAAAAAATATTACAGAACCCAGAGAAATTGAATGGTAATTAAACCTAGCAATACAATGAAGCGATCCGGCAATCTTTTAAGTTGTCCATGCAGCACCTATATCTGAAACAAAGACATTACAAGTTAAGACAGCAACAATGGAAAGGCAAAGACACTACAATATTGTTTGCCAAAGAATTTGGAACTCATCATTTCATCGTTATAACAAGATCATTGTAATGCGCACAATAAGAAAACAAAGAGTGCATGCCGCATACCAACAGCCAATATAACAGAGCATGTTAGAATGAAACAGCAGACTTACTACTGTCGAGTCCCATGCAAACCAACATGTTCAGGGAGTACAAAATTGGCATGAACAACATAGTAGCAGGCTATAAATTTTGTAACAACGACTGAGCAAGATGAAGTTATGATGGCTACATCTACAGAGCAGGGAATGTAAACCAAAAATAGAAGTTACGATGGCAAAAGCTAAAGAGGAGGGAATGTGAACCAACATGTGCCAAGTGTAATTACTTCATTTTGGCCGTGAACTAAATAATACTCCTGAAATTCTAGTGAAGGGGATGCAAATCAAGATGTTTCGGGATATAAACTTGTAATGAGCAACACATAGAGGATAGTTAATGCTGGAGCTTAGGATGGACCAGATACAGAATAAAGTGGGATCACCTGTGAACTTGTATAAGAGGGAATGCAAACCAATATGTTCAGCATTCCATATGTGAGCGTCATGCCAAGTCAGAGAAACAAGTCAATAATGCAGCTTTTGAAGAACAAGATGGCACGCAAAATTATTATCTAGTAATATGACAAGTTTATTTGTACTACAGGCTAGATAGCAGAGTGATAGCATGCCAAACTAAGTCCTTACTTTGTTAGCTTACAATGAAGTAGATACAAAACAATGGCATCACCTGTAGTACAGGGAATGCAAGCCAACATGTTCATGGAGTAAAAAATTGGCACAAACAACATAGTAGCAGGCCATAATTTTTGTAACAACGACTGAGCAAGATAAAGTTATGATGGCTAGATCTACAGAGCAGGCAATGTAAACCAAATATAGAAGTTACGATGCCAAAAGCTATAGAGCAGGGAATGCGAACCAACATGTGCAATTACTTAAAATTGGCCATGAACTAAATAATAGCAGGATGTTACTATAATATACCTATAATTTTTGTAACAACGACTGAGCAAGATAGAAGTTATGATGGCTACATCTACAGAGCAGGGAATGCAAACCAAAATGTTCAATCGCTTAAAGTTAGCAATGAACTAGAAAATAGCAAGGTGTTACGGTCATAGCTAGGAATGAACTAAAAGAGCTTCAGACAAACAAGCATCTGAACCCAGAACATGGCGCTAAAACAAGGGACTTACATTAGGAGAAGCACTCTGTGGGAGTCACAGCAGATCTTCTTGGGGTTGATAGATCCGGTGATGAAGTACGCTACATGTGCTACTTGGGGTTGGAGAGACGGCCATTACACTTCATGGTTACTCATCTCATCTGCAAAAACGTAACGGCGCGTCGTTAGCACAAATAGGTTCCCGCAAGATTAAACAAGAACTTGCAGGCAAGCAATAGAAAAGCGACAGTAGAAGAGTTTAGATCATGCACGGCGCCGGTGAAGCAGATCCGGTTCATGCACAATGGTGTCGGTGAGCAAGATCCGATGCGGTGGACGACGGATCCAGCGAAGCGGCTCCGGTGGGGTGGACGATACCGCAGCTGAAGCGACTGCGGTAGACTGCTGGATGAGCATATGGTTTCGAGGTTCGGCGGGGATGATCCGGTCCGGTTGATGACGACGTCGATGAAGCGGTTCCGGCAGGCAGCCGGATGACGAGGATCGCGAGGCCTCGGGTAGGCCAGGGAAGTCCGGCGGGGATGTTCCGGTGCGGTGGTCGTGGAGGTGGGAGAGAGGGACTTGGGAAGTTCCGGTGGGTGGTCTGAGGGAAATGAATTTTTTTGGGAGGGTTTCCGGGCTAGGGAGGTGGTGATCCAAAAAATGACGGGCAGACCCCCCCACCAACCGACTTTGCTGTCATCTCCACAGGGGTAGAATAGGAATTTGGAAGCGTGTGAAATTTTTGTATTTTGTGGGCGGGAAGTTTTGCCGCTATGAGATTTTGAATTTGGCTAAGGTCCAACTATAATGATAAAAAATTGTGAGACCGTACTAGTACCTCTGTTCAAGGCCGACTGCAAAATCAAATCATCATCACCTTGAATATCGGTCACTACCATGATCATGATCTATCTCTGAAATTAGTGTATCCGCTAGATCTTGCAAAGTGTAATGATAAAAAGAATTGTGAGACCGTACTAGTACTTCTCTTCTAGGCCGAGTGCAACATCAAATCATCATCACGTTGAAAATTTGTTACCATGATCATGATCTACCTCAAAATGGGCGCATCCGCTAAATCTTGCAAAGTATAATGATACAAATTTGTGAGACCGTACTAGTACTTATGTTCAAGGTCGAGTGCAACATCAAATCATCATTACATTGAATATTGTGTTACCATGATCATGATCTATCTCTGAATTTGGCGCATCCGCTAAATCTCGCAAAGTATAATGATAAAAAAATTGTGAGACTGTACTAGTACTTATGTTCAAGGCCGAGTGCAGGATCAAATCATTATCACGTTGAAATTTGTTACAACGATCATGCCATATCTCTAAAATTGGCGCATCCGCTAGTGAGAGTGACAGAGAGAGTGCGAGGAGGCGTCTATAAAGGCGAGGGGTGGTTAATACAACCCGCGTCCTATGCGTCCACCATTGATCGTCTGCACGTCTTGGGGTTCTGCAACGCGACACGCGTCCACGATTGCACGTCTTTGACTTTTGCACTGGGACCCGCGTCTACGCGTCAATAATTGCACGTCTTCCACTTCTGCACCGCAACACGCGTACTCGAGTCTAATACTCGCTAATGCAATATACTCAGTTTTACCTCAAGTGGATGGTCAACAGAGAGTCAACAAATGGGATTAACTAGTTAAATGAGTCAACAAATGGGATTATCAAGCTTACTTATTCGTTTTCACGTGTTAAACTTGTCTAAATCTTGGTCAAACCTAGGATTTGATCAAGATTCAAATGGGCAGAAAATTCCAAAAAAAACAGAAAAATGAAAAACCAAAGCACATAGTCTTGTTATGTCATATAGTAAGCATTACGGTTGATAAACAAGGTCTAGACATATTCAAACCATACAAATCATGTATCTACCCTCTAACCCCTAAACTATGTCTTATGAAGTCAAGCATGAAGAGAAGTGGTTTTGGGTTTCAAACATGGAAATTTCAAAAACCTCCCAAAAACATCATTTTAGAGTGACTAAGAAGGATACATGCTTCCCTTTTCATTTTCATGTTTTAAACTTGTTTAAATCTTGGTCAATCCTAGTATTTGACCAAGATTCAAATGGGCATCAAAATTTAAAAAAATCAGAAAAATGAAAAACCAATGCACATAGTTTTTCTTATGTCATATAGTAAGCATTCAAGTTGATAAACAAGGTCTATACATATTCAAACCAGACAAATCATGTATCTATACCAATAACCCCTAAACTCTGTCTTATGAAGTCAAGCATGAAGAGAAGTGGTTTTTGGTTTCAAACATGGAAATTTCAAAAACCTCCCAAAAGCTTCATTTTAGAGTGACTAAGAAGGATCCATGCTTACCTTTGCATTTTCATATTTTAAACTTGTTTAAATCATTGTCAAACCTAGGATTTGTCCAAGATACAAATGGGCACAAATTTAAAAAAATCAGAAAAATTAAAAACAAAAGCACATAGTCTTCTTGTGTCATATCGTAAGCATTCAAGTTGATAAACAAGGTCTAGATATATCCAAACCAGACAAATCATGTATCTACCCCATGTCGATCTTATGAAGTCTAGCATGAAGAGAAATCGTTTTGGGTTTCAAACATGGAAATTTCAAGAACATCCCAAAAGCTTCATTTTAGAGTGACTAAGAAGGATCAAGGCTTACGTTTTCATTTTCATGTTCTAAACTTGTTTAAATCCTGGTCAAATCTAGGATTTGACGAAGATTCAAATGGGCATAAAATAAAAAAATAGAAAAATGAAAAACCAAAGCACATAGTCTTCTTATGTCATATAGTAAACATTAACGTTGATAAACAAGGTCTAGACATATTCAAACTAGACAAATCATGTATCTACCCCTAACCCCTAAACTCTGTATTGTGAAGTCAAGCATGAAAAGAAGTGCATGGTTTTGGGTTTCAAACATGGAAATTTCAAAAACCTCCCGAAAACTTCATTTTAGAGTGACTAAGAAGGATACATGCTTCCCTTTTCATTTTCATGTTTTAAACTTGTTTAAATCTTGGTCAAACCTAGGATTTTACAAGATTCAAATGTGCATCAAAATTCCAAAAAAATCAGAAAAATGAAAAACCAAAGCACATAGTTTTGTTATGTCATATAGTAAGCATTAAAGTTGATAAACAAAGCCTAGACATAATCAAACAAGAAAAAATCATGTATCTACCCCTACCCCTAAACTCTGTCTTATGTAGTTAAGCATGAAGAGAAGTGGTTTTGGGTTTCAAACATGGAAGTTTCAAAAACCTCCCAAAAGCTTTATTTTAGAGTGACTAAGAAGGATCCATGCTTACCTTTTCATTTTCATATTTTAAACTTATTAAAATCATTGTCAAACCTAGGATTTGACTAAGATTCAAATGGGCATAAAATTTAAAAAGATCAGAAAAATGAAAAACAAAAGCACATAGTCTTCTTATGTCATATATATAGTAAGCATTCAAAAGTTGATAAACAAGGTCTAGACATATTCAAATAATACAAATCATGTATCTACCCCTAACCATAAACTCTGTCTTATGAAGTCAAACATGAAGACAAATGGTTTTTGGTTTGAAACACGAAAATTTCAAAAACCTCCCAAAAGCTTCAATTTAGAGTGACTAAGAAGGATCCAGGCTTACCTTTTCATTTTCATGTTTTAAACTTGTTTAAATCTTGGTAAAACCTAGGATTTGACCAATATTCAAATGGGCATAAAATAAAAAATAAAAAACCAAAGCACATAGTCTTCTTATGTCATATAGTAACCATTCAAGTTCATAAACAAGGTCTAGACATTTTCAAACCAGAAAAATCATGTACCCCCTAAGCCTAAACTCTATCTCATATATGAAGTCAAGCATGAAGAGAAGTGTGGTTTTGGGTTTCAAACATGTAAATTTCAAAAACATCCCAAAAGCTTCATTTTAATTAGACTTACTGATTAATTAAGAAGGATCCATGATTAATTACCTTTTCATTGTCATGTTTTAAACTTGTTTAAATCTTGGTCAAGCCTGGGATTTGACCAAGATTCAAATGGGCATAAAAATTCAGAAAAAAAATCGAAAGAATGAAAAACCAAAGCACGTAGCCTTCATATGTCATATAGTGAGCATTCAAATTGATAAACAAGGTCTAGACATATTTAAACCAGAAAAATCATGTATCTACCCCTAAGCCCTAACCCTAAACTCTGTCTTATGAAGTCAAGCATAAAGAGAAGTAGTTTGGAGTTTCAAACATGGAAATTTCAAAAACCTCCGAAAAGCTTCATTTTAGAGCGACTAAGAAGGATCGATGCTTACCTTTTCATTTTCATGTTTTTAACTTATTTGAATCTTGGTCAAATCCTAGGTTTGACCAAGATTTAAACAAGTTTAAAACATTAAAATGAAATGGGAAGTCTGTATCCTTCTTAGTCACTCTAAAATGGAGCTTTTGGGAGGTTCTTGAAATTTCCATGGTTGACTTCATAAGACGGAGTTTAGGGTTAGGGTAGACATATACATGATTTGTCTGGTTTGATTATGTCTAGACCTTGTTTATCAACTTTAATGCTTACTATATGACATAAGAAAACTATTTGCTTTTGTTTTTCTTTTTTCTGTTTTTTTATTTTGATGCCCATTTGAATCTTGTCAAATCCTATGTTTGACCAAGATAATTTAAACCAGTTTAAAACATGAAATGAAAAGGGAAGCATGTATCCTTCTTAATCACTCTAAAATGAAGTATTTGGGAGGTTTTTGAAATTTCCATGTTTCAAACCCAAAACCACTTGTAAAGTTCTTAATCTATCTCTGAATTTGGCGCATTCGCTAAATCTTGCAAAGTATAATGATAAAGAAATTGTAAGACAGTAGTAGTACTTCTATTCAAGGTCGAGTGCAACATCAAATCATCATCATGTTGAATTTTTTTTACCATGATCCTCTAAAAATGGGCGCATCCGCTAAAACTTGCAAAGTATAATGATACAAAATTTTGAGACCGTACTAGTACTTATGTTCAAGGTCGAGTGCAACATCAAATCATCATTACATTGAAAATTGTGTTACCATGATCATGATCTATCTCTGAATTTGGCGCGTCCGCTAAATCTCGCAAAGTATAATGATAAAAAATTGTGAGACTGTACTAGTACTTATGTTCAAGGCCGAGTGCAGGATCAAATCATCATCACGTTGAAATTTGTTACAACGATTATGACATATCTCTAAAATTGGCGCATCCGCTAAATCTTGCACGTGGCGCATCTCGGTGCGGAGCAACAGGCCGGTGCTATCAAGGTTGAGGCGTCGGTAGCGTCATCGGGCTCTCCTCTTTTGATAGATGTTCTACATGGCGTGGCGCACCGCCCACCGAGAAGCAGTCACATGTGAGATCGAGGTGGAGACGTCATCGGCATCCTCGAGGCACGGCCGCCCTTCTACGAGCCAGAGTCGACTCAAGGTATGAATCCATGCGTTGTCGCTCCCCTTCTGCACATGAAGTGGGGTGCCTTAGATTTATTGTTCTTCTCTTACGATTATTTGTAGCCGAACATGTGTGCTCTTTCTCTGAATATATTGCTTGAAAAGCTAACCAAGTTACTTAAATTCACTTCGTTCTTAATCTTGCGTGCTAATTTTGTTATTGTTGCTGACAATGGTGCGCGCAAGGAAATTTATTTGTGGGTGTGCTGAGCTGTTAGGCCTAAGTCGAAATCCTCAGCTAAACAAGGCCTCAGCTTAACACATAAAAAAGGTGTTCAATCTCGCCCACTGTCCTCTTCTTTCCTCTTCCTTTATTGGAACTTGTTTTATGAGACAAGGAAAGTGGCACGTGTAATGTGAGTAAAACCCACTTAGCCAAAATCAGCTACGAGCAAGATTTTATGTATTGTAGATGCCCCAATTGACTCTCATCCCCAATGTAGTCTTTTTTATGTCAGTATAGACTTCTTTACTGGATGTATACTATTGTACATGGCATGCATTTGCCTAATGAGGAGCATTGTATTGCCATTCTAGCCAACCTGATCGATCTGTCAAGCTTCATGCACGAGATGCCATGTTTAGTTTACTCCCTCGCTCCGATCCATATTTCTTGGTGTAAAATGAATGTGAATCGGAGGGAGTACTCTTCTTACATAGTACTATACCAGTTCAAAAAAAGTACTACTACATCACAAATGCATCAAAAGAGTACTACATCACAAGACCACCACGGTTGTACTAGTAGAGTTTAATGCTTAACTTCCAAAGGGAATAAGATTAAACATATGAACTTTAAATAGGCGCTATCCGACGTCTGCTTGTTTTGGGAGCACAACATAAATAATACTACCCCCGTCCATACATAAGTGACTAAACTTTGTCTAGAGATGGTTTCATCTATATCTGTTTTTAGTGTGTAGATACATTCGTATCTTGAAGGAAAAAGGTGAGCCGCTAACTTTTTGAATAGAGTGAGTAATACAATTCGGATAAACAATGGTGTAGTAAAACAAATACTCCTGCCCATCATAAAACAAAACACAGACTGACTGAAATATATGTACAGATCACAAAAAAGGTTTCATCAGACCCCGAACATATACATGCAGAGATGACCGTTTGATCACATAAAACAAAGGTTTCGTGGCATATTTATGCCCCCAAAACAAGCAGACGTCGGACAGCGCCAACGTACTAGCAGCTACCACTATGGAGCTGCAGTACAAACAAATGGTGCAGCGACATTTCCACCAGAACGAAAACTAAAAGACATCAGACCAAACAAAAGCTGGGCTATCACTTCTTGCCCAAACAAGCCTTGCTCCTTCATATGCGACTTCCTTTTCTCTTATGGATGTTGAACTTTGAATTAGATGGGTTCCTGACAGCGCGTTCTTTTTCGTGTCCTTGATGTTGCACTGGATCAGGTCGGTTACTGTCAGGAAATGAACAAATTGATCAGCAAAAGTCATATGTAAATGAATGCAAAGGTTACATATGAATGACTAACCCGGTCTAACTGAGTAGGGATGTAAAGTGCACCAACGTCTAGCAGAATTGTACTTTCTCCACTGCCAGTTGCTCATATCTAATTGGAATACTCCCTCCTTTGCCCTTACAACCAGCTCATTTTTGTCCTCAAATACGCAGAGTAACCTTACTGCATGTTTCCAATTGTATGGAAATGATGTGTCAAGGCCAAGAAAAGTATCCAATTCAAAATTTATATGACATGTCCATGACTCGTGATCGCTTTGTTGATGATCTTGTATCGCCCATGTTTGTAGGGTGAAGTCTCTTATAACAGCAAGGGCAACATCTCCATTATGTCCCTTGAAGATGTGAATGTTAAGCATGAATATATCATGCGTCTCATGAGGGCACTGAATATATTTCAGAGCCTTCTTTGCATGGTCAAGCTCAATGATATATCTAGACTTCGTTGGCCAGTACAAAATACCCCCTATGAGAGTTGCCGGTCTACGGTCAATCTCTGACAGCATCGGAGTTGATCGAGCTAGAAACTCCCATTCTTTTGAATCTGGTGAGTAGATATGAGCCTGTGCATCGTAACTTTTAGTTGTTATCCAAACAACCGAGAACTTGCAACAATGTGTAAACGGTTCAGAGTTGTTTCTCGAACAGAGAATTGAGCCACTGCTTTCAATTGCATGATTGCGCCACAATGGTGGTTCTGGTATCGCTGTGAGAACTTGCCTAATTGGATCCCAGACTGATATATACCCACCGGATACATTAGAATGGAGTAGCACCATACCATCGCGGCATCCCAGGACATAGATTTTGGGACCGTTCACTTCAGACGGGATTGCCAGCATCTGCAAGATGGTCGGGTGAAGATCATGCTCTGTGATGAATCGATTGTCCTCGGAGTTGTTGGTGAAAAACCCTAGCAACGGGTTTCCTCCGTTGTGTGACATAGTTAGCTTTCTGAAACAATTGCTTCCCATACATTGCCTCCATGCTTTCTTGGTGCCTGATGCAGCTAGTAAGCAGGTTGGATGGGGAGGAAGCCTGACAAGAATCTGAGAGACTACATCTTCAGGCAGATTGTTGATTGTTGTGGGTGTCCTTCGACTAAAGCTGGTAGGATTACGCAAATCGCACGATGCATCGTCAAAATTATGTAAACAGCACATTGCATCATCTAATTTTTTAAACAAAATGCAACATCTAATTTGACTAAACAGCAAAATGCATGATCTAATTCATCATCAAAGTTTCCTAAACTGCACGGTGCATCAGCAAAATCAAAATAGTGTAAACAGCACAATGCATCAGCAAAATCAAAATAATGTAAACAGGACAATGCATCAGCAAAATCAAAATAATGTAAACAGCACAATGCAAAAACACCACAAAAATAGGACGCACCAACGGAAGGCAATCTCGCATCTACAGTAATAATTGCTAACGTGTCAACACGATTGGAGGAAAAGGAGACATCTACAGGACCCAAAACGCTGTGGTAACATCAGATGGGGTTAGCTTTGATATAAGTAATAAAATGTAAACAACACAATGCATCATCTAAGTTGACAGCAAAATTCTTCATCGAAATTTCCCACACTGCTCAAGGAATCAGAAAAATTACCTAAAAGGCTAAAAGAGCAAAATGCATCATCAGAGTAAAATATATGTAAACAGTACAATGCATCATCCAACTTTTGGCTAAACAGCAGAGAGCATTAGCTAGGTTGACAGAAAAAAATCACCATGAAAAATTCCTGAAGAGGACAGTGCATCAGAAAAATTACTACTCCCCTCCGATTCATATTAAATGACTCCAATATGGATGTATCTAGAACTAAAATGTGTCTAGATACATTCATATTAGAGTCAATTAATATGAATCAGAGTACCTAAAAAGCATAATGAATCACCCAAATTACAAAAGAAGCAGGATGCATCATCAAAAATACAAAAACATCGCAATGCATCATCACGTCTGGTTTGGGCAAAAAACCCAATCCACCAGATCTAACCGCATTGCAGTTGGGGAAGGTAGAACTTACGAAGGGGTTGACGAGTCATGATCATATGCAACAAGCACCGCCTTAGATGAAGTCTCCATCCAAGCTCTCGACGCATTCAAAGCAGCCAGCTTCGAAGCCTCCGACGGTTCTCCCGGCTGCGCCGCCAAAACTCTCGAAGCACGCGCCAAGACTTTCCAACAAAATGCCGCTTCGATACGAGCATTTGCCAGCGCCACAGCGCCCGGGGCCGTCCTAGCCACCGCCTTCGCCTTTGCCTCCGCATCCGCATCCTCTTTACATGTCTCCGCCGATGCATGCAGAGCATCCGTCTCCGCTTTCCATGTATCCGCCGATGCAGTGTAGGCATCGAGCGACGCCGTTTTCATTTCCTAGAAAATGCAGTAAGTTACTCACATTGCAATCCCCAAATTAAGGTTATATCGAACAAAATGACCGATGAACCTCTCTACTCGCCGGAGGTTGGAGATGTACATACCTGCGAAGATCGGTCCGGTGGTGCTTGACGGTGGTGCGTCGGGGACGGGGGAGAACTCGGCGGGGAGAATGGCGGCGCGGCCCAAGACGGCGGCGCGGAGAGGGGCGACGGTGCGGTCATCGAACCTCGGCAGACAGTATTTTGTATATATATATGAGAAGAAGAATAAAGTCTGGTCGAATGAGGCAGCGCGACCGTGATACTACTACCGAAGGCTACTAGTGCTACGTTGGAGTACTGTAGTAATATAACATAATAAAATAATGGCCTTGTTTAAACCACTCTTGTCAGTGTGTCATCGCGTCCAAATTTAATGCATTCTGTGGAAATCGGAATAATGCTGTAAACACTCTCATATATAGCATGCACCGACACTTTTCAATAAAATGTCGTCTCCATTTCATAGCAGACTGCTTGCACACTGGGATACGATGCTGACATGACGAAGGGCGCAGAAGTATTTTGGTGTATTTCATCCGAGCAGATCGGGGCGACGGTGCGTCTTTGGAGGGAATACCGTGTGGTGTGTCTTTGGAGGGAATACCGTACGTACTTAGGAGTATTTCACTCGGGCAGACTGCTTGCACACTGGGATACGATGCTGACATGACGAAGGGCGAAGAAGTTTGCGTGAATGGTTGTACTACCATCCGACCATTAGCATAATCATTGCGCGATAGCTTACACGAGAAGGAAAATAGCCGAACAGCTGTGGATAATAAAAGCATTTGGTTCTTCGAGGATCCTTCTTCTACTGCCTTCTCAAAGGAGTACTACTATTGTAATTTTTTTGTTTTTCTGGGACCTTCGGGTCCCTTCCCCGTTGAAAGTGAAGTGTTCTATTCCAATACATTCATATGCCAATGTTTCTATTTTTACAAGCAAATAAATAACAAAGGATGACTCAATGCACAAGTTGATCTCGTTTTGAAGTTTTTTTAAACTTCTTCTATTGTATTCAAATTTGATTAGAAGGAGTCGATCGATTGTATACACCAATCGTATAGCTCGGTGGGTGGATTGGCATTTGAAGTTTGGTCATTGTGTTCTTGTTTGTTACCACCCTCGGAAGGCACGTCCAAGTATTTCCTGTCAGAATTTATGGCATGTATGTAGTTACATAACCTACATTGTTTCAATTATGAGTTTAATTACTAGGCAAAAGCTTAAAAAAATCCATATATAGTTGAAGATTAAGATCAACAAATCCTTGAACCTATATCTACAAAATTGATGGCACTAACACATCCTAGCAAGCGGAAAGCATGTCTACCCTACTGCTTGCAAAAGGTGGAATTATGACAATAATGTGCAACTGTTAAAATTTGGTAGAATCTCTTGTTTGTGAAGTTGCTTAAAATATGATCTCTTCCAAACTTGAGGTCATATGATAACTAAAAAGTTTTGTATGGCGGGATTTTGCATCAAAGTACATGCGCACAATACTCACTTGTGGGCAGAAAGCCAAGCAAACTCATATTACTAGGTTTGTATTGATTTGTTCTAGAAATTTCACCATCACATATGATTTTGGGCTTGCGTTAATTTTACTTTAAAAACTTCTTCCAAATTCAAATTTTCTTCAAACATGCCAACGGTACATGTCTACCAATTGATAATTAAGGGTACACCACACGTACTACCGCGTAGGGTACATAAAAAAAATACTATATTTTATGGCATGTACTAATTTCACATAATCTACAACTCAATGTTTAGTTTAATGATCAGCCCAGAACTAGAAAACAAATATACATATAGTTGCAAATTAACCTAGAAAAGCTCTAGTATCCTTTAAAACCCTAGAAAATGGTCATGCATGCATGCATCCTACCCATAATACTAACTAATTAAGGTCTCAATCTCTATACTGCTCACGAAGTTTGGAATTCTGGAAAATATGCAACTTATTTCATTAATTTACCATGGCGAGATAGATGCATGCACATCGATCTCTTAAAAAATGTGGTCATATATGTTAAATATAAGTTTGTAAAGGATTTGGCATCCATATAAGCTCACCGGATATATAGATAAGGCCAAGCAAACACATCGAATATTTGTAAAGAAATGTTTTTGCTAGAACCTTCAAATTTTTAGATTTACATCACACACAAAGAACACACCTTTTATTTCGCCAGGTTTGTGCACTAATAAAGTACTCCTACAGTACTAGAAATTGGATTATTCTACTCCGGAGTGATATGCTCACCGGAGTATTTTTTGATCTTAGCTGGAGTGGCATTTGGCGGTTGCACGAAGCCGTGCTGGATGTTAAGCCTGTCGAGGCACGCCTGGTGGAAAGCGTGCGCCACCTTAGCCTCATCGGCGCGCCGCTGCAATGCTGCGTCCCTGGGATTTGCCGCCGCCGCATTCTTAGCCTGCACGAAAGCTTGCAGAGCATCCCGGCATCTATAGAGTGCCGGGAACATCACGTTATATACGAGCTCATTGGCGGTGTTGCTCCTGCAAAGGGCGTCGCCGTGATGCGCTTCGAAAGAACGGCCTGGCTCCACGGCAGGCACCACCTGAAGTGCGGTCGGATTAGGCGGCTGGCCACGGGAGCTCCCTGCCTCCGCATCGTTCGCGCCGGCCGGGAAGGGGATCTCACCTGCTGGCAAAGAAAACCATGCGGCATGCGCGGGCGGAAAAGCCGGCCAGGGCCGAGCGGGTGTCGCATGCGGGGTTGCGTGGGAGAACCCTGCCTCTGCATCCATCGGCCCGCACGGGAAGCGGCTGGCGAGGGGCTCCACGGCCAGCGCCGCCGCCGCGGGCTGAACAACCGGCCAGTGCAGAGCGGGCGGGTTATGCCTTGGTGCGCGATGGACGAAGCGAAGACGGCGCTGATGCTCCGCTTCCTCGTCGGTGGTAGGACTACGCGCGCGATGACCAGAGCCAAGTCGGAAGGCCATAGCTATGTCGATTGGTCACTTAAGCTGGAGAGGTTCTCTTACCATTTTGGAGAGAGTAGCGGAGTAAGAGGAAGTTGTTGCTTATAATAAAAATATCTCGGGTTCACTGCCACGTTGGGTTAAGAGGGGCAAAGTTGGTCAATGCCTAGGAAGTTGGAATCATTTTGGCCCCAATTTAATTACCTTGCGGTTCCTCGGTCTTATGAAGTCTAGCATGAAGAGAAGTAGTTTTGGGTTTCAAACGTTTAAGCCAAAAGCCCCATTTCAAATATTTCAAACTTATTCAAATTTGAAAGACATACAAGTTATAGTACACATAGTGCATACATGTTCACACATACTGCACTAGATGCTAACCCTATAGTTTGAGGCCATTGGATGAGGTCGAAAAATTTCTTGGATTAAATGGGGTTGTTCGAACCCCGTAGTTGGATTTTTTGAACCTTGATTTGTAGAACTGGGCAAAACCCTAGTTTAACCTGTTTAATTATAGATTCGTAGGTCGATTTTCTACCTTTTTATTATTACTATGCAGCACATGTGTGTTTGCCCGTCGAGTGAAACTCGGAGGAAGAGGGATCACTCGGAAGGAGAGAAGAAGGGAGAGAATTATGGTGTGTTCCCTTTTTCGGGTGATGATGCTGACTATTGTGCAGGTTTTGTCTGTGAGCAGTAGGTGCGAGCGAGCGAGCGAGCGAGTCAAGCGAGGCCGAGAATGAGAGAGTTTTTTTTGTGAGAGGGACAACCGAAGGATCCAGAAGGACCCACAGACTCCCAATACGCATCCTGATGCGTCTTCTCTTGACAAAGAAAATGGCTGGGAGTTTGCGTACCTATTGCACGTGACTTGTGCTCACTGAAGTGTGGGACCTCACGCATGGGCACCACACGTAAGTGACAGACCTGTTGGTGTAAAAACTCGGTTGATTATTATAGTGCATTAGAACAAAGTTTCCTATGGATTCAAGGGTAGGAAATCCAAGTTAACTCATTTACATGACATTATTTTTTCCATGAAGCAAAGTAAACACACCTATCAATTGGTACATTTTGGAGTGACTAAGAAGGATCCAGGCTTACTTATTCATTTTCACGTGTAAAACTTGTCTAAATCTTGGTCAAACCAAATTGGCAGAAAATTAAAAAAAAAAACTGAAAACTGAAAAACCAAAGCACATAGTCTTATATGTCATATAGTAAGCATTAAAGTTGATAAACAAGGTCTAGACATATTCAAACCATACAAATCATGTATCTACCCCCTAACCCCTAAACTATGTCTTATGAAGTCACGCATGAAGAGAAGTGGTTTTGCGTTTCAAACATGGAATTTTCAAAAACCTCCCAAAAACTACATTTTATAGTGACTAAGAAGGATACATGCTTCCCTTTTCATTTTCATGTTTTAAACTTGTTTATATCTTGGTCAAACCTAGGATTCGACCAAGATTCAAATGGGCACAAAAAAATGAAAAACAAAAGCACATAGTCTTCTTATATATGTCATATCGTAAGCATTCAAGTTGATAAACAAGGTCTAGATATATCCAAACCAGACAAATCATGTATCTACCCCCTTGTCGATCTTATGAAGTCTAGCAAGTTGTTTTGGGTTTCAAACATGGAAATTTCAAGAACATCCCAAAAGCTTCATTTTAGAGCGACTAAGAAGGATCCAGGCTTACTTTTCCATTTTCATGTTTTAAACTTGTTTAAATCTTGGTGAAATCTAGGATTTGACCAAGATTCAAATGGACCAAGATTCAAATGGGCATAAAATAAAAAATATAAAAATGAAAAACCAAAGTGCACATAGTCTTATATGTCATATAGTAAGCATTCAAATTGATAAACATGGTCTAGACATATTCAAACCAGAAAAATCATGTATCTACCCCTAACCCTAAACTCTGTCTTATGAAGTCAAGCATGAACAGAAGTGGTTTTGGGTTTCAAACATGGTAAATTCAAGAACCTCCCAAAAGCTTCATTTTAGAGTGACTAAGAGAAGGATCCAGACTTAATTACCTTTTTCATTTTCACATGTTAAACTTGTTTAAATCTTGCTCAAACCTAGGATTTTACCAAGATTCAAATGGGCATAAAAATCAAAAAAATGAAATACCAATGCACATAGTCCTCTTATATATGTCATATAGTAAGCATTCAACAAGTTGATAAACAAGGTCTAGACACATATTCAAACCAGACAAATCATGTATCTACCCCCTATCGACCCTAAACTTCGTCTTATATGAAGTCAAGCATGAAGAGAAGTGTGGTTTTTGGTTTCAAACATGGAAATTTCAAAAACCTCCGAAAAGCACATAGTCTTCCTATGTCATATAGTAAGCATTCAAGATAGTCTTCCTATGTCATGTAGTAAGCATTCAAGATAGTCTTCCTATGTCATGTAGTAAGCATTCAAGATAGTCTTCCTATGTCATGTATCTACACCCCCTAACTCTAAACTTTGTCTTATGTAGTCAAGCATGAAGAGAAGTGGTTTTGGGTTTCAAATATGGAAATTTCAAAAACCTATCAAAAGCTTCATTTTAGAGTGACTGACTAAGAAGGATCCATGCTTACCTTTTCATTTTCATATAGTAATTAAGCATTCAAGTTGATAAACAAGGTTTAGACATATTCAAACCAAACAAATTATGTATCTACCCCTAACCCTAAACTCGGTCTTATGAAGTCTAGCATGAAGAGAAGTAGTTTTGGGTTTCAAACGTTTAAGCCAAAAGCCCCATTTCAAATATTTCAAACTTATTCAAATTTGGTTCAAATTTGAAAGACATACAAGTTATAGTACACATAGTGCATACATATTCACACATACTGCACTAGATGCTAACCCTATAGTTTGAGGCCATTGGATGAGGTCGAAAAATTTCTTGGATTAAATGGGGTTGTTCGAACCCCGTAGTTGGATTTTTTGAACCTTGATTTGTAGAACTGGGCAAAACCCTAGTTTAACCTATTTAATTATAGATTCGTAGGTCGATTTTCTACCTTTTTATTATTACTATGCAGCACATGTGTGTTTGCCCGTCGAGTGAAACTCGGAGGAAGAGGGATCACTCGGAAGGAGAGAAGAAGGGAGAGAATTATGGTGTCTTCCCTTTTTCGGGTGATGATGCTGACTATTGTGCAGGATTTGTCAGTGAGCAGGAGGTGTGAGCGAGCGAGCGAGTCGAGCGAGGCCGAGAATGAGAGAGTTTTTTTTTGTGAGAGGGACAACCGAAGGATCTAGAAGGACCCACAGACTCCCAATACGCATCCTGATGCGTCTTCTCTTGACCAAGAAAATGGCTGGGAGTTTGCGTACCTATTGCACGTGACTTGTGCTCACTGAAGTGTGAGACCTCACACATGGGCACCACACGTAAGTGACAGACCTGTTGATGTAAAAACTCGGTTGATTATTATAGTGCATTAGAACAAAGTTTCCTATGGATTCAAGGGTAGGAAATCCAAGTTAACTCATTTACATGACATTATTTTTTCCATGAAGCAAAGTTAACACACCTATCAATTGGTACATTTTGGAGTGACTAAGAAGGATCCAGGCTTACTTATTCGTTTTCACGTGTAAAACTTGTCTAAATCTTGGTCAAACCAAATTGGCAGAAAATTCAAAAAAAACTGAAAAATGAAAAACCAAAGCACATAGTCTTATATGTCATATAGTAAGCATTAAAGTTGATAAACAAGGTCTAGACATATTCAAACCATACAAATCATGTATCTACCCCCTAACCCCTAAACTCTGTCTTATGAAGTCACGCATGAAGAGAAGTGGTTTTGGGTTTCAAACATGGAATTTTCAAAAACCTCCCAAAAACTACATTTTATAGTGACTAAGAAGGATACATGCTTCCCTTTTCGTTTTCATGTTTTAAACTTGTTTAAATCTTGGTCAAACCTAGGATTCGACCAAGATTCAAATGGGCACAAAAAAAATGAAAAACAAAAGCACATAGTCTTCTTATATATGTCATATCGTAAGCATTCAAGTTGATAAACAAGGTCTAGATATATCCAAACCAGACAAATCATGTATCTACCCCCTTGTCGATCTTATGAAGTCTAGCAAGAAGAAAAGTTGTTTTGGGTTTCAAACATGGAAATTTCAAGAACATCCCAAAAGCTTCATTTTAGAGCGACTAAGAAGGATCCAGGCTTACCTTTCCATTTTCATGTTTTAAACTTGTTAAAATCTTGGTGAAATCTAGGATTTGACCAAGATTCAAATGGACCAAGATTCAAATGGGCATAAAATAAAAAAATATAAAAATGAAAAACCAAAGCGCACATAGTCTTATATGTCATATAGTAAGCATTCAAATTGATAAACATGGTCTAGACATATTCAAACCAGAAAAATCATGTATCTACCCCTAACCCTAAACTCTGTCTTATGAAGTCAAGCATGAACAGAAGTGGTTTTGGGTTTCAAACATGGTAAATTCAAGAACCTCCCAAAAGCTTCATTTTAGAGTGACTAAGAGAAGGATCCAGAATTAATTACCTTTTTCATTTTCACATGTTAAACTCGTTTAAATCTTGCTCAAACCTAGGATTTTACCAAGATTCAAATGGGCATAAAAATCAAAAAAATGAAATACCAATGCACATAGTCCTCTTATATATGTCATATAGTAAGCATTCAACAAGTTGATAAACAAGGTCTAGACACATATTCAAACCAGACAAATCATGTATCTACCCCCTATCGACCCTAAACTTCGTCTTATATGAAGTGAAGCATGAAGAGAAGTGTGGTTTTTGGTTTCAAACATGGAAATTTCAAAAACCTCCGAAAAGCACATAGTCTTCCTATGTCATATAGTAAGCATTCAAGATAGTCTTCCTATGTCATGTAGTAAGCAGTCAAGATAGTCTTCCTATGTCATGTATCTACACCCCCTAACCCTAAACTTTGTCGTATGTAGTCAAGCATGAAGAGAAGTGGTTTTGGGTTTCAAATATGGAAATTTCAAAAACCTATCAAAAGCTTCATTTTAGAGTGACTGACTAAGAAGGATCCATGCTTACCTTTTCATTTTCATATAGTAATTAAGCATTCAAGTTGATAAACAAGGTTTAGACATATTCAAACCAAACAAATCATGTATCTACCCCTAACCCTAAACTCGGTCTTATGAAGTCTAGCATGAAGAGAAGTAGTTTTGGGTTTCAAACGTTTAAGCCAAAAGCCGCATTTCAAATATTTCAAACTTATTCAAATTTGGTTCAAATTTGAAAGACATACAAGTTATAGTACACATAGTGCATACATGTTCACACATACTGCACTAGATGCTAACCCTATAGTTTGAGGCCATTGGATGAGGTCGAAAAATTTCTTGGATTAAATGGGATTGTTCGAACCCCGTAGTTGGATTTTTTTGAACCTTGATTTGTAGAACTGGGCAAAACCCTAGTTTAACCTGTTTAATTATAGATTCGTAGGTCGATTTTCTACCTTTTTATTATTACTATGCAGCACATGTGTGTTTGCCCGTCGAGTGAAACTCGGAGGAAGAGGGATCACTCGGAAGGAGAGAAGAAGGGAGAGAATTATGGTGTCTTCCCTTTTTCGGGTGATGATGTTGACTGTTGTGCAGGTTTTGTCAGTGAGCAGTAGGTGCGAGAGAGCGAGCGAGCGAGTCGAGCGAGGCCGAGAATGAGAGAGTTTTTTTTTTGTGAGAGGGACAACCGAAGGATCCAGAAGGACCCACAGACTCCCAATACGCATCCTGATGCGTCTTCTCTTGACAAAGAAAATGGCTGGGAGTTTGCGTACCTATTGCACGTGACTTGTGCTCACTGAAGTGTGGGACCTCACGCATGGGCACCACACGTAAGTGACAGACCTGTTGGTGTAAAAACTCGGTTGATTATTATAGTGCATTAGAACAAAGTTTCCTATGGATTCAAGGGTAGGAAATCCAAGTTAACTCATTTACATGACATTATTTTTTCCATGAAGCAAAGTAAACACACCTATCAATTGGTACATTTTGGAGTGACTAAGAAGGATCCAGGCTTACTTATTCGTTTTCACGTGTAAAACTTGTCTAAATCTTGGTCAAACCAAATTGGCAGAAAATTAAAAAAAAAACTGAAAACTGAAAAACCAAAGCACATAGTCTTATATGTCATATAGTAAGCATTAAAGTTGATAAACAAGGTCTAGACATATTCAAACCATACAAATCATGTATCTACCCCCTAACCCCTAAACTATGTCTTATGAAGTCACGCATGAAGAGAAGTGGTTTTGGGTTTCAAACATGGAATTTTCAAAAACCTCCCAAAAACTTCATTTTATAGTGACTAAGAAGGATACATGCTTCCCTTTTCATTTTCATGTTTTAAACTTGTTTAAATCTTGGTCAAACCTAGGATTCGACCAAGATTCTAATGGCACAAAAAAATGAAAAACAAAAGCACATAGTCTTCTTATATATGTCATATCGTAAGCATTCAAGTTGATAAATAGGGTCTAGATATATCCAAACCAGACAAATCATGTATCTACCCCCTTGTCGATCTTATGAAGTCTAGCATGAAGAAAAGTTGTTTTGGGTTTCAAACATGGAAATTTCAAGAACATCCCAAAAGCTTCATTTTAGAGCGACTAAGAAGGATCCAGGCTTACCTTTCCATTTTCTTGTTTTAAACTTGTTTAAATCTTGGTGAAATCTAGGATTTGACCAAGATTCGAATGGACCAAGATTCAAATGGGCATAAAATAAAAAAATAGAAAAATGAAAAACCAAAGCGCACATAGTCTTCTTATGTCATATAGTAAGCATTAAAGTTGATAAACAAGGTCTAGACATATTCAAACCAGACAAATCATGTATCTACCCCCTAACCCCTCAACTCTGTCTTATAAAGTCAAGCATGAAGATAAGTGGTTTTGGGTTTCAAACATGGAAATTTCAAAAACCTCCCAAAAACTTCATTTTAGGGTGATTAAGAAGGATACAGGCTTCCCTTTTCATTTTCATGTTCTATACTTGTTTAAATCTTGGTCAAACCTATGATTTGACCAAGATTCAAATGTGCATCAAAATTCAAAAAAAAATTCAGAAAAATGAAAAACCAAAGCACATAGTTTTCTTATGTCATATTGTAAGCATTAAAGTTGATAAACAAGGTCTATACATATTCAAACAAGAAAAATCATGTATCTACCCCCTAACCCTAAACTTTGTCTTATGTAGTCAAGCATGAAGAGAAGTGGTTTTGGGTTTCAAATATGGAAATTTCAAAAACCTATCAAAAGCTTCATTTTAGAGTGACTGGCTAAGAAGGATCCATGCTTACCTTTTCATTTTCATATTTTAAACTTGTTTAAATCATTGTCAAGCCTAGGATTTGACCAAGATTTAAATGGGCGTAAAATTAAAAAAAATCGGAAAAATGAAAAACAAAAGCACATAGTCTTCTTATGTCACACATATATATATATATATATATATAGTAAGCATTCAAAAGTTGATAAACAAGGTCTAGACATATTCAATCATGTATCTACCCCTAACCCTAAACTATGTCTTATGAAGTCAAGCATGAAGAGAAGTGTTTTTTGATTTCAAACATGGAAATTCCAAAAACCTCCCAAAAGCTTCATTTTAGAGTGACTAAGAAGGATCCATGCTTACCTTTTAATTTTCATGTTTTAAACTTGTTTAAATCTTGGTCAAACCTAGGATTTGACCAATATTCAAATGGGCATAAAATAAAAAAACAAAGCACATAGTCTTCTTATGTCATATAGTAAGCATTCAAGTTCATAAACAAGGTCTAGACATATTCAAACCAGGCAAATCATGTACCCCCTAACCCTAAACACTCTGTCTTAATTATATATGAAGTCAGGCATGAAGCAGAGAAGTGTGGTTTTGGGTTTCAAACATGGAAATTTCAAAAACCTCCCAAAAGCTTCATTTTAATTAGACTGACTGGTTAATTAAGAAGGATCCAGGATTAATTACCTTTTCATTGTCATGTTTTAAACTTGTTTAAATCTTGCTCAAACCTAGGATTTGACCAAAATTCAAATGGGCATAAAAATTCAGAAAAAATTGAAAGAATGAAAAACCAAAGCACATCGCCTTTTTATGTCATATAGTAAGCATTCAAATTGATAAACATGGTCTAGACATATTCAAACCAGAAAAATCACGTATCTACCCCTAACCCTAAACTCTGTCTTATGAAGTCAAGCATGAACATAAGTGGTTTTGGGTTTCAAACATGGTAAATTCAAGAACCTCCCAAAAGCTTCATTTTAGAGTGACTAAGAGAAGGATCCAGACTTAATTACCTTTTTCATTTTCACATGTTAAACTTGTTTAAATCTTGCTCAAACCTAGGATTTTACCAAGATTCAAATGGGCATAAAAATCAAAAAAATGAAATACCAATGCACATAGTCCTCTTATATATGTCATATAGTAAGCATTCAACAAGTTGATAAACAAGGTCTAGACACATATTCAAACCAGACAAATCATGTATCTACCCCCTATCGACCCTAAACTTCGTCTTATATGAAGTCAAGCATGATGTGGTTTTTGGTTTCAAACATGAAAATTTCAAAAACCTCCGAAAAGCACATAGTCTTCCTATGTCATACTAGCATAATACCCGTGCGTTGCTACGGACTATTGGTGCAATATATAAATTGAAGAGCAACAAACGTACAAATAAAACCGACTCAATCAAAAGACACGTATTCATGATGAGAAATAAATTGAGGCAATGTGAAGTGGGCTAAATTGGATGAAATGATATTTTAACTTTTATGTTGCTTTCTATGTTGAACATGAATCCATATAGTTGCAACTATTATTTGAGAAAGGACAGTTTAGTACGACTTGCAGTGGGTGTTTTTGTCACACCGCATTAACGAATCATCTATTTAGAAACGCGAACCTCTTTTAAATGTAAAACTGGATTTTGAGATGGTAGAAATATTTGATAATCGATGTGGGATTAACCTTATGTGAATTTACAGAAAATTGTGTGCAAGGTTTGAATCTCCAAAGAGTGGTTTGTTAACCCTCTCTTCCGTTGAGTCGAACTGCGAATCTGCTCAAGCCGAACCACCCGAGAGACATGAACAAAAGGGAAAATTAACTGAAAGTTTGGAAATTGTCCGAACTTGGTTCACTGTTATTCCAAATAGAACTGATCTCAGATGAAAGAAACGTCAATTATTCCTTCGGCATATGTTGCATTCAGTTTTCTATTTAGCTAGATTGCATCGGCAGTGGAACGGGAAGGGCCTCCAACTCTCACTTCTCCACCAAAGTAAATCCGCATGGTGAGTTGTTGCATCGATCGAGCCTAACCTTGAACCGGAGAAAATGTAGTTTGGGCATGCTGCGCGAGCATTATACACGCATATGGCCGGCAAGCACCCGCTGCGGTGAGCGCATGGTCGGCAACAGCAAGAGCAGATGAAGGGATGGACACTCGTGAAGATTCACTATCGGCTACCGTGCTCGCCTGGATGTTCGCCGACCTGCTTGCTGCCACTGGACGTTAGGCTGTAGCGACCACACGAGCCAAGTCAGGAAATCGAGCCGGAGTTCACCTGTCGTCGCCTCTTCGTCACCTCAGGCCACGCCCGCGCGCCGTACGAATCTCGACAACGGGGTCGCCGAGGGTTGCGACGTTTCAACGGATCCGGACTCTGGTGGCAGCGGCAATTAACCTCAACGAGAGGAGGGGCTCTTTTCCGATCGCTACACGCGGGACACACGAAGTAACCGGGGCGTTTTCCAATCGCTACGCGGGATGATTAAGGAAGCGACGTGAGGTACAAGTCCGTTTGCAATTTAATAGTAAAGATATTGGCCAGATCGGATCGGACTTGCAATGCATATGCCTGTGATGTTTTTTCCGTCCAGATCGGAGAGTTGGGCCACGCCGTTTTTCTTTGGGCTAGATGAAAAAAAAGCAAAAGCCCAAGTGTGACACCAGGCAACCACCTATTGCAATTTAATAGTAAAGATAGTAAGCATTCAAGATAGTCTTCCTATGTCATGTAGTAAGCATTCAAGATAGTCTTCCTATGTCATGTATCTACACTCCCTAACCCTAAACTTTGTCTTATGTAGTCAAGCATGAAGAGAAGTGGTTTTGGGTTTCAAATATGGAAATTTCAAAAACCTATCAAAAGCTTCATTTTAGAGTGACTGACTAAGAAGGATCCATGCTTACCTTTTCATTTTCATATAGTAATTAAGCATTCAAGTTGATAAACAAGGTTTAGACATATTCAAACCAAACAAATCATGTATCTACCCCTAACCCTAAACTCTGTCTTATGAAGTCAAGCATGAAGAGAAGTGGTTTTGGGTTTCAAATATGGAAATTTCAAAAACCTATCAAAAGCTTCATTTTAGAGTGACTGACTAAGAAGGATCCATGCTTACCTTTTCATTTTCATATAGTAATTAAGCATTCAAGTTGATAAACAAGGTTTAGACATATTCAAACCAAACAAATCATGTATCTACCCCTAACCCTAAACTCGGTCTTATGAAGTCTAGCATGAAGAGAAGTAGTTTTGGGTTTCAAACGTTTAAGCCAAAAGCCCCATTTCAATTATTTCAAACTTATTCAAATTTGGTTCAAATTTGAAAGACATACAAGTTATAGTACACATAGTGCATACATGTTCACACATACTGCACTAGATGCTAACCCTATAGTTTGAGGCCATTGGATGAGGTCGAAAAAATTCTTGGATTAAATGGGGTTGTTCGAACCCCGTAGTTGGATTTTTTTGAACCTTGATTTGTAGAACTGGGCAAAACCCTAGTTTAACCTATTTAATTATAGATTCGTAGGTCGATTTTCTACCTTTTTATTATTACTATGCAGCACATGTGTGTTTGCCGTCGAGTGAAACTCGGAGGAAGAGGGATCACTCGGAAGGAGAGAAGAAGGGAGAGAATTATGGTGTCTTCCCTTTTTCGGGTGATGATGTTGACTGTTGTGCAGGTTTTGTCAGTGAGCAGGAGGTGCGAGCGAGCGAGCGAGCGAGGCCGAGAATGAGAGAGTTTTTTTTGTGAGAGGGACAACCTAAGGATCCAGAAGGACCCACAGACTCCCAATACGCATCCTGATGCGTCTTCTCTTGACAAAGAAAATGGCTGGGAGTTTGCGTACCTATTGCACGTGACTTGTGCTCACTGAAGTGTGGGACCTCACGCATGGGCACCACACGTAAGTGACAGACCTGTTGGTGTAAAAACTCGGTTGATTATTATAGTGCATTAGAACAAAGTTTCCTATGGATTCAAGGGTAGGAAATCCAAGTTAACTCATTTACATGACATTATTTTTTCCATGAAGCAAAGTTAACACACCTATCAATTTCCCGTACATTTTGGAGTGACTAAGAAGGATCCAGGCTTACTTATTCGTTTTCACGTGTAAAACTTGTCTAAATCTTGGTCAAACCAAATTGGCAGAAAATTAACAAAAAAACTGAAAAATGAAAAACCAAAGCACATAGTCTTATATGTCATATAGTAAGCATTAAAGTTGATAAACAAGGTGTAGACATATTCAAACCATACAAATCATGTATCTACCCCCTAACCCCTAAACTATGTCTTATGAAGTCACGCATGAAGAGAAGTGGTTTTGGGTTTCAAACATGGAATTTTCAAAAACCTCCCAAAAACTTCATTTTATAGTGACTAAGAAGGATACATGCTTCCCTTTTCATTTTCATGTTTTAAACTTGTTTAAATCTTGGTCAAACCTAGGATTCGACCAAGATTCAAATGGGCACAAAAAAAAATGAAAAACAAAAGCACATAGTCTTCTTATATATGTCATATCGTAAGCATTCAAGTTGATAAACAAGGTCTAGATATATCCAAACTAGACAAATCATGTATCTACCCCCTTGTCGATCTTATGAAGTCTAGCATGAAGAAAAGTTGTTTTGGGTTTCAAACATGTAAATTTCAAGAACATCCAAAAAGCTTCCTTTTAGAGCGACTAAGAAGGATCCAGGCTTACCTTTCCATTTTCATGTTTTAAACTTGTTTAAATCTTGGTGAAATCTAGGATTTGACCAAGATTCAAATGGACCAAGATTCAAATGGGCATAAAATAAAAAAATAGAAAAATGAAAAACCAAAGCGCACATAGTCTTCTCATGTCATATAGTAAGCATTAAAGTTGGTAAACAAGGTCTAGACATATTCAAACCAGACAAATCATGTATATATCTACCCCCTAACCCCTCAACTCTGTCTTATAAAGTCAAGCATGAAGATAAGTGGTTTTGGGTTTCAAACATGGAAATTTCAAAAACCTCCCAAAAACTTCATTTTAGGGTGACTAAGAAGGATACAGGCTTCCCTTTTCATTTTCATGTTCTATACTTGTTTAAATATTGGTCAAACCTATGATTTGACCAAGATTCAAATGTGCATCAAAATTCAAAAAAAAATCAGAAAAATGAAAAACCAAAGCACATAGTTTTCTTATGTCATATAGTAAGCATTAAAGTTGATAAACAAGGTCTATACATATTCAAACAAGAAAAATCATGTATCTACCCCCTAACCCTAAACTTTGTCTTATGTAGTCAAGCATGAAGAGAAGTGGTTTTGGGTTTCAAATATGGAAATTTCAAAAACCTATCAAAAGCTTCATTTTAGAGTGACTGGCTAAGAAGGATCTGTAACATCCCAAATTTCAATAAAAGAAAGTTAGAAGAATTCCAGAGAGCAAATTTTCAAACCAACAAAAACTTTTCAAATTGCATATAGTGCCATGCATAGGACTTGTGCATTTGAGTGATATGCCATGATGATTGTTATTAGGTGTATATGATAAACCCTAAAACCCTAATGTGATCATGAGAAGATCACAAACCAAATAAATTAAAAAGAGGAAGAAAATCAAATAAAAGCAAAACCCTAAAAACCCTCACATATGCCCTATGGCATTTTTATAAATTTTGACCCTAGACCAATTTGGTCTTCATCATTAGTTGAATAATGTTACTAAACACTTATTACCACATTTGGAATCAAAGAATCACAATTCAAATAAATTTCAAATGCAAAACTTGCTCACATATGATAATGGTCAAATCTGCCAATTATAGTCTGATCACTACTTTGAGCCATTGCAATTCAAATTTCTCAAACCAAATCTTGCTAACTCTTTGCACCACATCAAAGTCAACATCAAGGTGAACACTTTTTGTAAAATCACCATGCCAAATTCTTTCTTGATCATTAGCTATGCTCATCCAAAGTTGCAACTTTTTAACATATGTAACAATCTCCCACTTATCAATTTTTGCAAAACTTTGAATTCAACAATTCCACCACCACCTCTCATCATCTCTGGTCATTTAGAACTCAACCAAACACACACCATTCAAATTGGTCAACCATTTGAATTAAACCAAATTTGGACAAAAATCAAAAATGGCATCTATGGAACTATTTGACACTATTTGAAATAGTGATCTACCTAGCTCTAATCTACTCCAAACCTACTCTAAATGGTTCCCCTGTCCCCTCTCTCACTTAATACCACATAGTAACCTAGGGAGGCAAACCCTAGCATGCATGACATGGCCATGCCGGCCATGTCGAGCCACCTCTCTTCCCCTCACTCTCCACCTCTGGCCCTGGTGTCCAACCGCTCCACCTCACCCTTCTACCTCGCCTAACAATGGCCTTGTTGCCGTAGACGCCGTGAGCTCGCCGGAGACAGCGCGCCCAGAACGCGCCAGCATGCCGCTCGCGTCGCGACCATGCGCGCCATGGACGCACACTGGACACGCGCCGACCCACGCCCTCGCGCTCGCCCTGGCCCCACTTGCTAGCCATTGAGCATCACCACGCCACCACGACGCCGCCAGACATGCCCACGACCAGACCCTGGACCGCCGCCGCCGGAGAAGGAGAAGGAAATCCCGTGAACGCCGCCGCCAGACATGGAAACAATGCGAGCTATTCAGACGTCGCCCGACCGCGCCGTCACCGCCATTAGCTTCGCCTGGACGTGTAGAGCACCGCTGCACCCTCGCCTAGCTCGACCGCTCGCCGGAATCGCCGCGCCCATGTCGACCACCACCCTGCCCCGCAACCCTCACTCGCGCCTATAAATACGGAGCTCCCCTGAGCAATCCAGGCACACCATTACCCTCTCCTCCCATCCTTGACTCTCCACCACCACTCCACCCATTGAATCGTCGCCGGAGCAAGCTCAATCGGGAGATCACCGCCGCGGAAGCTCTGCAGCAATCGTCAACGATCCCGACCACCTCAGGCGACGCCACTGCTACCAGGAGGCTCGCCGTCGTCCACAACCTCGTCGAGCATACTGCCAACCCTAGCTGGAGCCACGGTGAGCTCTCCGACCCCCTACCCTCGCCGCGCCAGTGAGCTTCTCTCGCCGGCGACGACGACAACCCAGAGCCGTTAGATCTCCATCTAATCCAACGCTCCACACTTCCCATACCGATTCGGTGTTTAAAAGCCGCTGACAGGTGGAGCCCTCCTGTCAGGCAGCCCACGCGGGCACAGACGCGTGGTGGGCTGGCCTTGGGCCGTTTTAAACCATTTCGGCCCACCTAGCTTTCCCGCCGGCCTTTTATTTCAAATCCTATTTAAACAATTCCAAATGAATTTCAATACTGCCCAAACTTTGAAATTCAATAGATTTAAATTGGCTTAACCAAATTCAATGAAATTTATATTGTTGGAAAGCTAGTAAAAATATCTACAAAATGCCACTAGTCCCATGACCAGATTAATTGTAGAAGTAATTTGATAAAAAGAAGAAGGCAGGGACTTTTCCCTATTCAAATAATTATTAAAAATCAACTAAAATAGATATTAAGTTAATTCCAACTCTAATAGTTCACATTTGACTTACACTAATTGATTATGCAATAAAATGGTGTGGTCACTTTGCATGATCATGTCCTAGTTTAATTAATGGATAATATGGCTAGTTTAACTAGTTGATATTGTCCAAAACTATTAAGTAATTCATATGAAGTATTATACTTCATTTAAAACTTGTCTCAAATGAATTCATGTGATGTTTGGACCCCTGGCCAAACTCACCTATATGAATTACTTGGAGATTTAAATCATATGTAGCACTATTAAATAGTATGAGGTGGTCTACATCATTTAAATCATTTTCTCAAATGATGATGATGAACATTTGACTTAGGTCAATACAAGCTCATATATGATTGTTTGAGAAATTAAATCTTAAGAAGATTTCAATGAGAGGAAATTATTTCTCAAGAACCCTATGGAAACTATCATTTACATATTAATTAAAAAGAAGTGAATTCTCCCCAAGCAACACAACCCATGCACCCTAATTAGATTATTTGTGTGCATAGAATAGCTTGTGTGTTTATATGTGATATATGGAATAGCCATTGAATTAGTGAGTAATTATACTCGTATTCAAATTTAGACGCTAGCACCGGAGAGTACACCGAAGAAGAAGGTTGCTACCAAGAGGAGGAGGAGGAGAATTTTGAGAACTACCAAGGCAAGCTAATATTCTTGCAAAGTGCAAAGCCCCTTGGGGCAAGGCACCATGAATCTTACCTTTTCTTACATAAGCCTATCCCAAGTTTATACATTACAAGTTTTTACTTGTTTTCTTAAAGAGTTACTTTTATAGTTAACTTTGGTCAAAGTAAAGGAGTTTACTAGAGTAGTAAAGTTAGTCTCCATCAAGCAAAGCAAGATAGCACCCCTCATGATTTAGAGCAAGTGCTAATGAAATAAAACTTGACTACTCTAGATGGGAACAATGTGAATTGAAATGAATTTGAAACCTTGGAATGATGAAGCATTCCATTGAATGATTTTTTGAAGGTGAATATGACCAAGAGAAGATGGTGATTTTTGATAAACATGATGTTGGTTTGAATGCGATACCTTTCCAATTATTAAGTACCCCCACAATACCTGATTATGGGTAGGGCTTAACTGGAAGTTTATGCATCTTAGTATGGGTTCCCTCTGAACACACGTCATAGGGGTTATGCTTGAGGCTGCCTCCGTTGTTGAGAAATGATGTGAAATTGAGGTGAATTGTACGGCCAAGCCTGTGCGATTCCCAGGTTGACAGTTGGTCTTCACTGGGAGGCCAAGCTCATGGGGAGAGGTGCTCATACTAGGATTTGTAAGTGAAAGGTTATGGTTGATGATCCGCGTACTGTGTTACGATGATTCGGGGTAATCCCGACGGATGAAATCAAATGTTGTGGCACAAGTGTGCAACCTCTGCAGAGTGTAAACCTATTCGAATAGCCGCGTCCACTGTTACGGAAGGTTGGAAAGGCCATACAGTTTCCGATGTCATACCTTTGAAAATGATGTTGAAAGAAGATGGTGAAATGACTTGCGGTGAATTGAATTGAAATCACCACTTGAATGGTGGGAATGACACTAATGTTCCCACTTGAGTTAGTTAGCATTTGAATAAGCTTTTCTCAAAAACTTATGAACTAAAACTGGCTTTATGCAAATAAACTAGAGCTTAGCAAACCTTACTAGAATGTCTAGCACTTCCATTAGTATTAGTTTGCGAGTACTTAAAGTACTCACGGCTTTGTCCCTGGCTATTCAAATGGCCAGAGTATGAAGATGAACAAGGAGATGACCAGCAGGATGCCTACGACAACTAGGAGTCTTCCGACGTCAAGCGTTGGCCTGTGGACTAGAGAGTCCTTGTATCTTACGCTTCCGCTATGAACTTGTGTTTGTTCGTTGATCAATAGATCAACTATTCGTGTAATATGGATGATGTGATTCCAAGTTGTAAGACATTATGGTTTGTAATGAATGATGACTGTGATACTTAACTATTATGCCTCGCAACAACAATATTCCTGGGATTGCGATGTATGACATAATAGGCATTCGGACTTAAAAATCCGGGTGTTGACAACTTGGTATCAGAGCCATTGTTTGACCTTAGAAGACCTTAGTTAGAATGGGCATTCTGAAAAACTTAACTTTTAAAATCAAATGAAGAGAATATTTGTGAAAACTTACTTACACTCTTGTCTTTGAGACTTTGCCAAAATTTGATGAGTCATGTTCTATCTTATTTGAATCTACTTAAATTTTTGCCACACTTTACACTCTCTAACTTACTCATCCAATTCTCTTTCAGATGGAGCCGAATGAACCCATCAACACCAAGTTTTACCAGCTTGGGAACGGAGGGAGCTTCATCTTCGAGCACGACCTCAACGCCGTCTCTGACTTCCTTGGGCGCCCACACCCCGAGTTCCACGGGGTTCAGCTGGACGACACGCCCGGAGGAGAGTTGCAGTGGGTGATCACTGCCGACTTGAGGGGCAAGATGGAGCCTCCCACCACGGAGAGGATCCTCTTCTCCTTCCGCGAGAGCAACTGGCTCGACGGACTCGCACGTGGCCTTCAGGAGGCACTTGCGCGCCTCTGTGGACAGAACGTGGTGCGCATCCTCGCCTCTCGCTACGCGCATCTCGTGAGGCGTGATGCCATGGGAGTGCCCATGGAGCTGCAGCCGCACCCGGAGTTGAGGCACCATGCTGAGCACCTGGACTTCATGCTCTATCAGACTCAGAAGGACCTCGACGCCACTCGCGCTTACGCGAACCAGACCCATGCTCACATCATCGAGCAGGGTGAGGCGGTCAAGCTACTCAACAACGACTGCAAGAGCCTTCGCCAGCAGCGTGCCAAGAAGGACGCTACGATTGTGCGCCTTCGCGCCAAGATCACGTCACTTGAGGCCACTGTCAAGGCCCAGGAGGATCAGATTCGTGAGCTGGAGGATGACGACGGAGGTATCGACCTTCAGGGAGGAGGAGCCTTCCTGAGCGACGACGACGACTTCGAGGAGGATGAGAACACCGAGGAGGAGGATTACGAGTTCCTGGAGACAGGACCTGACGACTACGTCCCGATCGATGTCGAGGATGAGGAGTAGTTGCACTAGTTTCACTTATAGTAGGTGTGAGTTGTATCCCGTCCTTTGTATCGTAGCATGAGAATGGTTCTTAAAACCATTGGAGTATGTGTGTGTTAGTTTGTACTATGTGTTGAATGAATGAATGAATGTTATGTTGGTCATGAAAAGATTACAAGTTTTCAAATGTTTTCAAACCTAACCAAAATAAACCATAGAATGTTCCCTCTTATCTCATGATCTTCTATATCTTCAGATGTCCCCTAACTATCGCACCAACGACGCGATGATGCAACTGCTGCAAACCCTGCTTGCCGACAGGGAGACCGAAAGAGCTGAACGCCAAGCCAACCTCAACGCTTTGCAGAACATCGCCAATCAAGGCCATGGAAATCATGACCACCCTGGATCCAAGCTCAAGAACTTCCAGAACACCAACCCTCCGGTGTTTAGCAAGACCGAGGAACCCCTCGACACCGACGACTGGCTCCAGACTATGGAGAACAACTTGGAAGTAGCCGGAGTGGAAGCCAATGAGAAAGTATTGTTTGCCACTCACTATCTCGCTGGACCAGCCCGCGCTTGGTGGACAAGCACCCGTGCCATGAACGGAGGTCAGTTCATGACTTGGGAGGATTTCAAGCTAAAGTTCAGCAAGTACCATGTACCCCCGGGTCTTATCAAAAAGATGAGGGATGAGTTCCGTGAACTGAAACAAGGTCGCATGACGGTGGTAGAATACCGCGACAAGTTTCTCACACTGTCGAGGTATGCCCCTGATGAGACCGACACCGTTGAGGAGAGGAAGGAGAGATTCCTGAACGGACTGCATGATGAGATGCAGACTGTCCTCGTCAACATCCCCTTTGCCGACCTCGAAGCCCTTGTTGACTCCGCCATCCAGATGGAGGGCAAGCTGAACCAAGCCAATGAGAACCGCAAGCGCCGCATGGCGAATCAAAGTGGATCAAGCCACCCCCAGAAGTATCGCCCTAGCTCAAGCGGAGGTTTCACTCCGAGAAACAACAAGCCACCGATGCAGAACTCGCGCCCCGGTTATCAGAACCGGAGTGGAGGAAACTCCAAGCTAGGAGGCTACAACAACTACAACAACAACAACTACTACAACCGAGCTCCGCCCAGAGCCCCTAACAACAACAACAACACCACCAACACCGCCCCCAGAACCGGAAGCAACGCCGTTCCCGTTGCGAACAAGTAGTACAAGACCACCATCACTTGCTATGAGTGTGGTGTAGTGGGGCACTACTCCAACGAGTGTCCCAAGCGCCTTGCCAAGCTCGCCGGCAACACCGCTGCACCTGCTCAGCAGCAACGCCGTGTCTCCACCGGCAAGAAGTTCACCCCCAACAACCCCAATAACCGCAGCGGCCGCCTCTACCACATGAACGCCGAAGAAGCCCAGGAAGCACCAGATGTTGTACTGGGTATGTTTTCTGTCAACCACATCCCTGCCAGAGTGTTGTTTGATTCCGGAGCATCTCATTCTTTTGTCACCGAAGACTTTGCATCAACAAGTAAAATTCAACCCCTCAGTTTGAAGCATGTTATGATAGTTCAAATTCCCGGATCAACCACCGAAGCCAGAAAATTTTGCAAAAATGTACCTATCAAAATCCATGATGTAGATTTCTATGCCAATCTAATCATTCTGGGAACCAAAGGTTTGGAAGTCGTCCTAGGAATGGACTGGATGTCCAAACACAATGGATTGATAGACTGTGCCAAGAAAGCCATAACCATGACTAGCAGCACCGGTATCGTAGTAGAGCACGTCTCTGAAAAACTACCCAGAAAATTCACCTGCAACCAAAGTGTATCCAAGCCAACTCTGGATCAAATCAGGGTCGTTTGTCGCTACCCTGATGTGTTTCCGGATGATCTACCCGGTATGCCCCCGGATAGGGATATCGAGTTCATCATCGAGTTAATCCCCGGAACTGGAACCATAGCCCAGTGAGCCTACAGCATGAACGCAACCGAGCTTGTGGAGCTGAAGAAACAAATAGATGATATGTTGGCCAAAGGTCTGATTAGACCTAGTGCATCCCCCTGGAGATCACCAGTTTTGTTTGTGGACAAGAAGGATGGTGCAAATCGTTTATGTACGGACTATAGTAAGCTTAACGATGTCACCATCAAAAACAAATACCCCTTACCCAAGATAGAAGACTTGTTTGATCAACTCACCGGAGCCAGAGTTTTCGCCAAGATAGATCTTAGAACTGGATATCATCAGCTGAAGATCCGAGCCACCGACATTCCAAAAACTGCCTTCACCACCAGATATGGGTTGTATGAGTACAATGTCATGTCGTTTGGACTGACCAATGCCCCCGCTTATTTCATGAATCTCATGAATAAAATCTTCATGAACTTTTTGGACAAGTTTGTCGTTGTCTTCATCGACGACATTCTCGTCTACTCCAAGTCCGAAGAGGAACATGAACAGCGTTTGGAAACTGTCCTAGAAACCCTTAGACATCACAAGTTGTATGCCAAGTTCGGCAAGTGTGAGTTTTGGTTGGAAGAAGTTGGATTCCTGGGACACATCTTGTCTGTAGGAGGAATTGCCGTAGATCCCGCCAAAATCAAAACTGTTATGGAATGGCAAGCCCCAACCACCCAAACCGAGGTCCGCGCTTTTCTTGGATTAGCCGGATATTACCGCAGATTTGTAGAAGGCTTTTCGAGCATCGCTCCACCAATGACCCAACTGTTGAAAAAGGACAGAAAGTTTGAGTGGACCGACAAATGTGAAGAGAGCTATCAACATCTCAAGAGTAGACTGACCACCGCCCCAATCCTGATCATGCCAAATATCGCAAAGCCCTTTGACGTATATTGCGACGCCTCCAAGACTGGTCTTGGATGTGTGCTTATGCAAGAAGGCAAGGTTGTATCCTACCTTTCAAGACAACTAAAGCAACATGAACAGAACTACCCAACCCATGACCTCGAGCTTGCAGCCGTGGTCCTAGCCTTGAAAGTTTGGCGTCATTACCTCATGGGTAATCGATGCGAGATCTACACCGACCACAAGAGCCTGAAATATATCTTCACCCAGAAGGAGCTGAACATGAGACAACGCCGATGGATCGAATTGATCAAGGATTACGACATGGAGATTCACTACCACCCCGGCAAGGCCAATGTGGTAGCGGATGCTTTGAGTCGACTGCCGTGTCAGTTGAACTCCATGCTCGCAACCGAACAGCCCAGCTTGCATCAGGAGTTTGAACAGTTCAGACTTGAACTGGTTAGTGAAGGATTCCTAGCCAACATAGAACTGCAACCCACCTTGGTTAGCCAAATCAAGGAAGCCCAGAAGGACAACGCTAGCATCGAAGGAATCAAGAAACAGATAGCCACAGGAAAAGCCCCCGGATTCACCGTAGACGAAGCCGGAGTTCTTTGGTACAAAGAACGTCTCTGCGTACCATCGGACTCAGACTTGAAGCAAGTCATCCTGCAAGAAGCCCATGACACCCTCTATTCAATCCACCCCGGAGGTACCAAGATGTACCAAGACCTGAAGGAGCAATTTTGGTGGCAAGGAATGAAGAGAGAGATCGGCAGCTACATCGCCAAGTGTGACATCTGTCAAAGAGTCAAGGCAGAACATCAACGACCCGCCGGACTATTGCAACCTCTCCAGATTCCAGAATGGAAATGGGACTCCGTAGGAATGGACTTTATCACCGGACTGCCCAAATCCAGCAAAGGCAATGATTCAATATGGGTAGTTGTCGATAGATTGACCAAAGTCACCCATTTCATCACCGTCAAGACCACTTACCAAGGCCCAAAGTTAGCGGAACTGTACATTTCCAGAATAGTCGCCCTGCACGGAACCCCAAAATCGATAGTGTCAGATAGAGGATCACAGTTCACCTCAAGATTCTGGCAGAAAGTGCATGAAGGACTAGGAACCCGTCTGAATTTCAGCACCGCCTATCACCCTCAGACCGACGGACAGACTGAGAGAGTCAACCGGATACTGGAGGACATGCTGAGAGCATGTGTACTGGAATATGGATCTAAGTGGGAAGACTGCCTACCTTACGCAGAATTCTCTTACAACAATAGCTACCAAGCTAGCCTACAGATGGCCCCCTTTGAAGCCTTGTACGGAAGGAAATGCCGTACCCCCCTGAACTGGTCGGAAGTCGGAGAAAGCCAAGTTTTTGGCCCAGATGTTCTTCGTGAAGCCGAAGAAAAAGTACACAAGATCCGAGAGTATCTCAAGACTGCGCAATCAAGACAGAAGAGCTACGCCAACAAGCGACGTCGGGAGATGACCTTTGAGATCGGAGATTTTGTCTATCTCAAGGTATCCCCCTTGAAAGGAATGCAGAGATTTCAACTGAAAGGAAAGCTCGCACCCCGATACGTCGGACCTTTCAAAGTCCTCAGCCGCCGAGGAGAAGTATCTTATCAACTGGAGTTGCCTGAAGAAATGTCGGCTGTGCACGACGTGTTTCATATCTCACTCCTCCGGAAGTGCCTTGAAGTCCCCGAGAAGACCGAAGTGTTCAAGAACATCGATCACCGATCGGTGGATATCAACAAGGATTTGACTTACCGCGAAGTGCCGATTCGCATCCTGGAGGAAGCTTACCGAACCACCCGCACCCGAAGCATCAAGTTTCTGAAGATACAGTGGAGCAATCACATTGAAGATGAAGCCACATGGGAACGCGAAGACTTCATGAAGGAGTACCCAGATCTCTTTAGTACCTAACTTTCTTTTCGATCTCGGGACGAGATCTTTTGTAAGGAGGAAGGGTTTGTAACATCCCAAATTTCAATAAAAGAAAGTTAGAAGAATTCCAGAGAGCAAAATTTCAAACCAACAAAAACTTTTCAAATTGCATATAGTGCCATGCATAGGACTTGTGCATTTGAGTGATATGCCATGATGATTGTTATTAGGTGTATATGATAAACCCTAAAACCCTAATGTGATCATGAGAAGATCACAAACCAAATAAATTAAAAAGAGGAAGAAAATCAAATAAAAGCAAAACCCTAAAAACCCTCACATATGCCCTATGGCATTTTTATAAATTTTGACCCTAGACCAATTTGGTCTTCATCATTAGTTGAATAATGTTACTAAACACTTATTACCACATTTGGAATCAAAGAATCACAATTCAAATAAATTTCAAATGCAAAACTTGCTCACATATGATAATGGTCAAATCTGCCAATTATAGTCTGATCACTACTTTGAGCCATTGCAATTCAAATTTCTCAAACCAAACCTTGCTAACTCTTTGCACCACATCAAACTCAACATCAAGGTGAACACTTTTTGTAAAGATCACCATGCCAAATTCTTTCTTGATCATTAGCTATGCTCATCCAAAGTTGCAACTTTTTAACATATGTAACAATCTCCCACTTATCAATTTTTGCAAAACTTTGAATTCAACAATTCCACCACCACCTCTCATCATCTCTGGTCATTTAGAACTCAACCAAACACACACCATTCAAATTGGTCAACCATTTGAATTAAACCAAATTTGGACAAAAATCAAAAATGGCATCTATGGAACTATTTGACACTATTTGAAATAGTGATCTACCTAGCTCTAATCTACTCCAAACCTACTCTAAATGGTTCCCCTGTCCCCTCTCTCACTTAATACCACATAGTAACCTAGGGAGGCAAACCCTAGCATGCATGACATGGCCATGCCGGCCATGTCGAGCCACCTCTCTCCCCCTCACTCTCCACCTCTGGCCCTGGTGTCCAACCGCTCCACCTCACCCTTCTACCTCGCCTAGCAATGGCCTTGTCGCCGTAGACGCCGTGAGCTCGCCGGAGACAGCGCGCCCAGAACGCGCCAGCATGCCGCTCGCGTCGCGACCATGCGCGCCATGGACGCACACTGGACACGCGCCGACCCACGCCCTCGCGCTCGCCCTGACCCCGCTTGCTAGCCGTTGAGCATCACCACGCCACCACGACGCCGCCAGACATGCCCACGACCAGACCCTGGACCGCCGCCGCCGGAGAAGGAGAAGGAAATCCCGTGAACGCCGCCGCCAGACATGGAAACAATGCGAGCTATTCAGACGTCGCCCGACCGCGCCGTCACCGCCATTAGCTTCGCCTGGATGTGTAGAGCACCGCTGCACCCTCGCCTAGCTCGACCACTCGCCGGAATCGCCGCGCCCATGTCGACCACCACCCTGCCCCGCAACCCTCACTCGCGCCTATAAATACCGAGCTCCCCTGAGCAATCCAGGCACACCATCACCCTCTCCTCCCATCCTTGACTCTCCACCACCACTCCACCCATTGAATCGTCGCCAGAGCAATCTCAATCGGGAGATCACCGCCGCGGAAGCTCTGCAGCAATCGCCGGCGATCCCGACCACCTCAGGCGATGCCACTGCTACCAGGAGGCTCGCCGTCGTCCACAACCTCGTCGAGCATACTGCCAACCCTAGCTGGAGCCACGGTGAGCTCTCCGACCCCCTACCCTCGCCGCGCCAGTGAGCTTCTCTCGCCGGCGACGACGACCCAGAGCCGTTAGATCTCCATGTAATCCAACACTCCACACTTCCCATACCGATTCGGTGTTTAAAAGCCGCTGACAGGTGGAGCCCTCCTGTCAGGCAGCCCACGCGGGCACAGACGCGTGGTGGGCTGGCCTTGGGACGTTTTAAACCGTTTCGGCCCACCTAGCTTTCCCGCCGGCCTTTTTATTTCAAATCCTATTTAAACAATTCCAAATGAATTTCAATACTACCCAAACTTTGAAATTCAATAGATTTAAATTGGCTTAACCAAATTCAATGAACTTTATATTGTTGGAAAGCTAGTAAAAATATCTACACAATGCCACTGGTCCCATGACCAGATTAGTTGTAGAATTAATTTGATAAAAAGAAAAAGGCAGGGACTTTTCCCTATTCAAATAATTATTAAAAATCAACTAAAATAGATATTAAGTTAATTCCAACTCTAATAGTTCACATTTGACTTACACTAATTGATTATGCAATAAAATGGTGTGGTCACTTTGCATGATCATGTCCTAGTTTAATTAATGGATAATATGGCTAGTTTAACTAGTTGATATTGTCCAAAACTATTAAGTAATTCATATGAAGTATTATACTTCATTTAAAACTTGTCTCAAATGAATTCATGTGATGTTTGGACCCCTGGCCAAACTCACCTATATGAATTACTTGGAGATTTAAATCATATGTAGCACTATTAAATAGTATGAGGTGGTCTACCTCATTTAAATCATTTTATCAAATGATGATGATGAACATTTGACTTAGGTCAATACAAGCTCATATATGATTGTTTGAGAAATTAAATCTTAAGAAGATTTAAATGAGAGGAAATTATTTCTCAAGAACCCTATGGAAACTATTATTTACATATTAATTAAAAAGAAGTGAATTCTCCCCAAGCAACACAACCCATGCACCCTAATTAGATTATTTGTGTGCATAGAATAGCTTGTGTGTTTATATGGGATATATGGAATAGCCATTGAATTAGTGAGTAATTATACTCGTATTCAAATTTAGACGCTAGCACCGGAGAGTACACCGAAGAAGAAGGTTGCTACCAAGAGGAGAAGGAGGAGAATTTTGAGAACTACCAAGGCAAGCTAATATTCTTGCAAAGTGCAAAGCCCCTTGGGGCAAGGCACCATGAATCTTACCTTTTCTTACATAAGCCTATCCCAAGCTTATACATTACAAGTTTTTACTTGTTTTCTTAAAGAGTTACTTTTATAGTTAACTTTGGTCAAAGTAAAGGAGTTTATTAGAGTAGTAAAGTTAGTCTCCATCAAGCAAAGCAAGATAGCACCCCTCATGATTTAGAGCTAGTGCTAATGAAATAAAACTTGACGACTCTAGATGGGAACAATGTGAATTGAAATGAATTTGAAACCTTGGAATGATGAAGCATTCCATTGAATGATTTTTTGAAGGTGAATATGACCAAGAGAAGATGGTGATTTTTTATAAACATGATGTTGGTTTGAATGCGATACCTTTCCAATTATTAAGTACCCCCACAATACCTGATTATGGGTAGGGCTTAACTGGAAGTTTATGCATCTTAGTATGGGTTCCCTCTGAACACACGCCATAGGGGTTATGCTTGAGGCTGCCTCCGTTGTTGAGAAATGATGTGAAATTGAGGTGAATTGTACGGCCAAGCCCTGTGCAGTTCCCAGGTTGATAGTTGGTCTTCACTGGGAGGCCAAGCTCATGGGGAGAGGTGCTCATACTAGGATTTGTACGTGAAAGGTTATGGTTGATGATCCGCGTACTGTGTTACGATGATTCGGGGTAATCCCGACGGATGAAATCAAATGTTGTGGCACAAGTGTGCAACCTCTGCAGAGTGTAAACCTATTCGAATAGTCGCGTCCACGGTTACAGAAGGTTGGAAAGGCCATACAGTTTCTGATGTCATACCTTTGAAAATGATGTTGAAAGAACATGGTGAAATGACTTGCGGTGAATTGAATTGAAATCACCACTTGAATGGTGGGAATGACACTAATGTTCCCACTTGAGTTAGTTAGCATTTGAATAAGCTTTTCTCAAAAACTTATGAACTAAAACTGGCTTTATGCAAATAAACTAGAGCTTACCAAACCTTACTAGAATGTCTAGCACTTCCATTAGTATTAGTTTGCGAGTACTTAAAGTACTCACGGCTTTGTCCCTGGCTATTCAAATGGCCAGAGTATGAAGATGAACAAGGAGATGACCAGCAGGACGCCTACGACAACTAGGAGTCTTCCGACGTCAAGCGTTGGCCTGTGGACTAGAGAGTCCTTGTATCTTACGCTTCCGCTATGAACTTGTGTTTGTTCGTTGATCAATAGATCAACTATTCGTGTAATATGGATGATGTGATTCCAAGTTGTAAGACATTATGGTTTGTAATGAATGATGACTGTGATACTTAACTATTATGCCTCGCAACAACAATATTCCTGGGATTGCGATGTATGGCATAATAGGCATTCAGACTTAAAAATCCGGGTGTTGACAGGATCCATGCTTACCTTTTCATTTTCATATTTTAATCTTGTTTAAATCATTGTCAAGCCTAGGTTTTGACCAAGATTTAAATGGGCATAAAATTAAAAAAAACCGGAAAAATGAAAAACAAAAGCACATAGTCTTCTTATGTCATATAATATATATATATATATATATATATAGTAAGCATTCAACAGTTGATAAACAAGGTCTAGACATATTCAATCATGTATCTACCCCTAACCCTAAACTATGTCTTATGAAGTCAAGCATGATGAGAAGTGTTTTTTGGTTTCAAAGATGGAAATTTCAAAAACCTCCCAAAAGCTTCATTTTAGAGTGACTAAGAAGGATCCATGCTTACCTTTTCATTTTCATGTTTTAAACTTGTTTAAATCTTGGTCAAACCTAGGATTTGACCAATATTCAAATGGGCATAAAATAAAAAAACAAAGCACATAGTCTTCTTATGTCATATAGTAAGCATTCAAGTTCTTAAACAAGGTCTAGACATATTCAAACCAGGCAAATCATGTACCCCCTAACCCTAAACACTCTGTCTTAATTATATATGAAGTCAAGCATGAAGCAGAGAAGTGTGGTTTTGGGTTTCAAACATGGAAATTTCAAAAACCTCCCAAAAGCTTCATTTTAATTAGACTGACTGGTTAATTAAGAAGGATCCAGGATTAATTACCTTTTCATTGTCATGTTTTAAACTTGTTTAAATCTTGCTCAAACCTAGGATTTAACCGAAATTCAAATGGGCATAAAAATTCAGAAAAAATCGAAAGAATGAAAAACCAAAGCACATAGCCTTCTTATGTCATATAGTAAGCATTCAAATTGATAAACATGGTCTAGACATATTCAAACCAGAAAAATCATGTATCTACCCCTAACCCTAAACTCTGTCTTATGAAGTCAAGCATGAACAGAAGTGGTTTTGGGTTTCAAACATTGTAAATTCAAGAACCTCCCAAAAGCTTCATTTTAGAGTGACTAAGAGAAGGATCCAGACTTAATTACCTTTTTCATTTTCACATGTTAAACTTGTTTAAATCTTGCTCAAACCTAGGATTTTACCAAGATTCAAATGGGCATAAAAATCAAAAAAATGAAATACCAATGCACATAGTCCTCTTATATATGTCATATAGTAAGCATTCAACAAGTTGATAAACAAGGTCTAGACACATATTCAAACCAGACAAATCATGTATCTACCCCTATCGACCCTAAACTTCGTCTTATATGAAGTCAAGCATGAAGAGAAGTGTGGTTTTTGGTTTCAAACATGGAAATTTCAAAAACCTCCGAAAAGCACATAGTCTTCCTATGTCATATAGTAAGCATTCAAGATAGTCTTCCTATGTCATGTAGTAAGCATTCAAGATAGTCTTCCTATGTCATGTATCTGCACCCCCTAACCCTAAACTTTGTCTTATGTAGTCAAGCATGAAGAGAAGTGGTTTTGGGTTTCAAATATGGAAATTTCAAAAACCTATCAAAAGCTTCATTTTAGAGTGACTGGCTAAGAAGGATTCATGCTTACCTTTTCATTTTCATATTTTAAACTTGTTTAAATCATTGTCAAGCCTAGGATTTGACCAAGATTTAAATGGGCATAAAATTAAAAAAAAATCGGAAAAATGAAAAACAAAAGCACATAGTCTTCTTATGTCACACATATATATATATATATAGTAAGCATTCAAAAGTTGATAAACAAGGTCTAGACATATTCAATCATGTATCTACCCCTAACCCTAAACTATGTCTTATGAAGTCAAGCATGAAGAGAAGTGTTTTTTGGTTTCAAACATGGAAATTTCAAAAACCTCCCAAAAGCTTCATTTTAGAGTGACTAAGAAGGATCCATGCTTACCTTTTCATTTTCATGTTTTAAACTTGTTTAAATCATTATCAAGCCTAGGATTTGACAAAGATTTAAATGGGCATAAGAATAAAAAAATCAGAAAAATGAAAAACAAAAGCACATAGTCTTCTTATGTCACATATATATATATATAGTAAGCATTCAAAAGTTGATAAACAAAGTCTAGACATATTCCAATAAGACAAATCATGTATCTACCCCTAACCCTAAACTCTGTCTTATGAAGTCAAGCATGAAGAGAAGTGGTTTTTGGTTTCAAACATGCATGGAAATTTAAAAAACCTCCCAAAATCTTCATTTTAGAGTGACTAAGAAGGATCCATGCTTACCTTTTCATTTTCATGTTTTAAACTTGTTTAAATCTTGGTCAAACCTAGTATTTGACCAATATTCAAATGGGCTAAAATAAATAAAATAAATAAAATAAAAAACCAAAGCACATAGTCTTCTTATGACATATAGTAAACATTCAAGTTCATAAACAAGCTCTAGACATATTCAAACCAGTCAAATCATGTACACCCTAACCCTAAACTTTGTCTTAATTATATATGAAGTCAAGCATGAAGCAGAGAAGTGTGGTTTTGGGTTTCAAACATGGAAATTTCAAAAACCTCCCAAAAGCTTCATTTTAATTAGACTGACTGGTTAATTAAGAAGGATCTAGGATTAATTACCTTTTCATTGTCATGTTTAAACTTGTTTAAATCTTGGTCGAACCTAGGATTTGACCAAGATTCAAATGGGCATAAAAAATTAGAAAAAATCAAAAGAATGAAAAACCAAAGCACATAGCCTTCTTATGTCATATAGTAAGTATTCAAATTGATAAACATGGTCTAGGCATATTCAAACCAGAAAAATCATGTATTTACCCCTAACCCTAAACTCTGTCTTATGAAGTCAAGCATGAACAGAAGTGGTTTTTGGTTTCAAACATGGTAAATTCAAGAACCTCCCAAAAGCTTCATTTTAGGGTTTCTAAGAGAAGGATCCAGACTTACCTTTTCATTTTCACATGTTAAACTTGTTTAAATCTTGCTCAAACCTAGGATTTACCAAGATTCAAATGGGCATAGAAATCAAAAAATGAAATACCAATGCACATAGTCCTCTTATGTCATATAGTAAGCATTCAAGTTGATAAACAAGGTCTAGACATATTCAAACCAAACAAATCATGTATCTACCCCTTATCGACCCTAAAATTCGTCTTATGAAGTCAAGCATGAAGAGAAGTGGTTTTGGGTTTCAAACATGGAAATTTCAAAAACCTCCCAAAAGCTTCATTTTAGAGCGACTAAACGATCGTTGCTTCTCTTTTCATTTTCATGTTTTAAACTTATTTAAATCTTGGTCAAACCTAGGATTTGACCAAGATTCAAATGGGCATAAAAATTCAGACAAAAAATCTAAATAATGAAAAACCAAAGCACATAGCCTTCTTAATTATGTCATATAGTAAACATTCAAGTTGATAAACAAGGTCTAGACATATTCAAACCAGAAAAATCATGTATCTACCCCTAACCCTAAACTCTGTCTTAGGAAGTCCAGCATGAAGAAAAGTGGTTCTGGGTTTCAAACATGCATGGAAATTTCAAGAACCTCCCAAAAGCTTCATTTTAGAGTGACTACGAAGGATCCATGCTTACACCTTTTCATTTTCATGTTTTAAACTTGTTTAAATCCTGGTCAAACTTGGGATTTGACCAAGATTCAAATGGGCATAAAATTCAAAAAAAAAATAGATAAATGAAAAACCAAAGCACATAGTCTTCTTATGTCATATAGTAAGCATTCAAGTTGATAAACAAGGTCTAGACATATTGAAACCAGACAAATCATGTATGTACCCCTATCCCTAAACTATGTCTTATGAAGTCTAGCATGAAAGAAGTGGTTTTGGGTTTCAAACATGGAAATTTCAAAAACCTCCCAAAAGCTTCATTTTGGATTGACTAAGGAGGATCCATGCTTAGTTATTTATTTTCATGTTTTAAACTTGTTTAAATCTAGGTCAAACCTAAGATTTGACCAAGATTCAAATAGACATAAAAAATCAACTGTTTACAACAGCACACAAAATAAACATGAAATTACATCTAAATCCCTAACTTTTACATGGAGGACCCCTGGCCGAAAGCAAGAAATGCGATCGGGTCTTGAATCTTGATGCGTCTTCTCTTGACAAAGAAGATCGCTGGGAGTTTGCGTATGTACAGCACGTCACTTGTGCTCACTGAAGTGTGGGACCTGACGCATGGGCAACACACGTAAGTGACATGGATTCAAGGGTAGGGAAGGCAAGAGAAAAAAATGAGAATTTGGACAAAAATAACCCAATCTTGCTAGTATGTCGAAAGTTTGTTTTTCCCAATCTTTTTGACTTTGGGTTATTTCTTTCTATTTTGCCGAAAAAACGAGGACATAGACTGGAGACGAGTTGAGGATTTCTGGTGTCAGACTGGAAACAGTGATGCATCTAGCTTCAGAGTACCTCAGATTAAGACTTCCTGAGCAACACTAGTCTGACGTAAGTACAGTGTATACAGACAAGACAGGGACCCGACATTGCTACCCACGTCCCTCTGCGCCCCTTCAAAGAAATCATACTCCGTACTAGAATCTCGAATCATAGGAATTAGTCTGACACGATTTCTGATTGTTTAATTCATAGGATTGCAATTTTCAGAATTCATTGACAATACATTTTTATATAAAAACAAAAAATCCTTCATTGTGTAACCGTATGTTATTATTTCTTTTGGTGTTCACACGTAATCAAACGTTATTGGATCCAAATACCGTTGTTTCTCAATCCTATATATTTGGAGATGATCATCACTCTCTAATCATACAATTTTCATATTCCCGCACTTTGAAAATCTTGCGAATAATCAAAGCAGCCAAATTTTATGGTGTGTATTGTATATGTTTATGACATGCTTAGTTTCATCGAATATTGTTTGTTTGCATCGCGGGGAAACCACGTGAATTTAGATTAATTGTTGTTTGTTTGTGGTGTGACCAAGTGCTTTTGCAACGAAACAACCCCCCCCCCCCCCCACCATGCACGCATTGTTTGGATCGCATGCATGATGTGTACAAAATATTAAAATAGAAATAATGCAGGAATTGAATATGATTGCATGTTGAATTAATCCTATATGAAAGAAATCACACAAATTTGAATTCCATGTTCTTTGGTTGTAGTGCTACACAAAAAACACAAGAATTAGTATGAATTATCATGTATTCAAGAATCAAAGGAGCCACTGAGATTTGAATCCCACAAAATTTCTATGAATGTCTTCGAACCAAACAAGCCCAACAAGATTCCTAAGGAATATAATACAACGAATCAAACGGCTTCCGTTGTTGGAATATTTCCTTAGGACATCAATCCTATAGATACTATATGATCCAGTTTCAGCGACAATCTGGTCGGTGTAGGCTCGAGGAGGCCAATTGTATATATATGTTTGGACCCGGTTGGTTGAGTGATCATGCTCGTGACATCTAGCCTGAAAGGTAAAATTCGGGCAAGGCCAACATGACGCCACAATACTTTTGAAATATTCAAAAGCGCGTAATATTTGTGAAATTTTAATAATAGCTACTACTTATGTGATTTTTTTCGCTCATACGTTTATTGGGGTTAGGCTAACCCTAATGGCCTCCTCAAGATCCCTACCTCTACCAAGGTTTCCCGAGTTCATCCACCTCGACGGGTTTCTTGCCACTTTCGACCATGTTGTGGGCCTCATTTCGGGTTCCCGTACCACGACTCAAAACTCCCATCGAAGTCCCGAACCCGATGCCATAATATTTGTTTGAAAAAATTCAAGACCGCACAATATTTGTTGAAATAAATGAATACATATTTTTAAATAGCTAAATAAAAGAAGTATGAATTTTGAAAAATCTATTTTTTCTAAAACATTAATTGGAGCATTGACATGTTGAACCCACTTGTCGATTTTGCTATCAACATGACTAACTAGCTGATTAGATAACCAAGTGGTGCAATTTGCAACATTTTAGACCACCACATGGTGGAAACTGCAAAAAAATGTCCAAGTGGTGGTTTGTGCAACATATAGAGCCGTACAGTATATGGTAGTACAAGATGAATGTGCACTGCCGTGGGCCCGTGGTAATATATCATGATGATGGCAAAGGATCTTTTCTCTGCTGAAACTGTCCAGAGCTGATTTGATGAGACAAAATACAGCTCCACGGCGTGCAAGGACAGCTATACAATACATTAGCTTCTTCTCGGGTCACACGCCTTCACGACAGTGCGAAGAAGTGCAGCAGAGACCAGAGAGAGAAGGCACGCCGTAGTACTCGTATATTGATTTCAATTCAAATTGTTTTTTTGCCTGCCTCTCCGTCTTCTTCATCTCCATCTTCTCTGGTGACCCCGCCTACACCAGCAGCCCCTGCACCACCGCCGCCATGCCTTTTTCGGATCATCTCGAGCCACCTGTTTAATGGTACTAGTAGGAGTTGTGGACTTTTATCCATATCGCTCTACCAGCTGCCACTCGCACTGTCCTCCAATACCTCATACCCAAACGCCAGCGTCCCACTCCCACACCCCCACACCCACTTGACCGCATCCTTCCAATGGCGAGATCGATCAATGAGAGTGGCAGTTCTTGGGTGTTTGCTGATGGCCCCTTTCAAGAAATCGCATCCCGATGCGGTGTCATCACCGCCGCGAGCCTCGTCGGTTCATGCAAGTTTTATCATGATTCAGCAACACAAAGTGTAGCTCTGCCTGCATCTCAGCCGTTTGGCTTGCCCTGTGTTCTTCATACTCACCAAACTCAGGTACCCTCCGCGCACAATCCCTTCTCCCGCGTCGTCAAGTTCAAGCAGCAGGGTGCGCAGAAGGGCGAGCAGCAGGATTCGAAAGAGCGCAAGGGTACATTGTGCCAACTGATGCCGCTGGACAGGATCTCTTCCGATGCCGTGATTCCAGATGGTGGTACGGGCATGTGGGCAGGCGCGAATGGAGATTGGATCGCTCTTCTTGGCTTTCCCTGGAATTGGGAGCTTGTCAATGTGTACACTGGTCGCCGGATTCCTCTACCAGCAATACGTGAGTTTAAATCGACCCAGGATAAACTTGTGTTCGAGTCTAATGATCAACATCTTCAACTGCTGAAGATAGCTATTTGCCGAGTTCCAACAGCTGCTTCAAATTATACTAGTTTCTCTGTTCTTGCCATCTTCAACGCGGCAATTGCAGTCCTTCACTGTGCTTCTAGCCGATGGACAGTTCTTGACAACCAGTTCTTAGCGTTCGGCTACTCCGATGCAATCATCCACAAGGGTATTGTATTTGTCAGAACTCGTAGCGAAGTTTATGCATGGAATCAACTTTCTTGGGGTAATTTTTCTCATCTCATATGATGTGTTTTCGCTATTACCTGCTAGTTTCAGATATAGCTTTAGCCTTTTTCTTTTTGTTGTGCAGTTTTCGTGTCATGCCTGTACCTTTCCCCCTCTATATTCAATCAAAATCAGTAGCGATATGCCTTTGAGTCAAAATAAAGTACTCCCTCATATCCAAATCAAATTGACTCAGCTTTGTCTAGCGAGTGCATCTAGCTAGACAAACTTGAGTCAATTAATTTGTGCATATCTAGCTAGATACATCCAGTTGAGTCAATTAATTTGGATCGAAGGCAGTATTTTAGCTAGTATCATTATTCATGTATGTAATGAACTAATCAAGTTTTGCTGAACTGACTTCAAGCTGTGCTTTCCTTTGCAAGGTCCTTTGTTGATCAGCACGGCACCTATTCCTCCAGAACTTGATGAACAAGGTCGGTACAATCTTGGCTCCTGGTGGTTAGCACGATCTCCTGATGGTTCTAGACTTTTTCTGGTCCATACCTGGGGCGTTACTGATGGGCGGGATTATACTGGACTGGTTCGTATTTTACCTGCTGCTGCTACCTCTGAGGGTCGTCATGGTCGCACTATTAGCGGGTATGGTAAGGGTTTACTTGGCTGCGAGGAGTACAGCATGGACACCAGTCAGTTGATGCCACCGAGGCCATGGAGGAGGATTATTTCCCTTGGATCATATTCTCTCTTCCTTGGAGTGAACTATCCGATTATCATTCCAGTAGAAGACGGGGCAGAACATGACCGTCCAAATATGGTGAGAAGCAACTCTGTTTACACATCGCACCATGCAGTAGGCCTTGCATATCCTCCTTCTCCAGAAATTTGCCGCTTCAGTTTGAATTCTGAAGGCATCGTTGGTTTCCAAACCAACATTAGATGGACATGGCGGCAGGTTCCGTTGTGGTTCATCCCAAGCTTCGCCAACACCCGGCAATGGAACCTGCCTTCGCGTCACAGGTCCAGAAAGAAGGGCTGATGTACTTTATGTAATACTCGTGTTGCAATGCAAGATTTGTATCTGTTGAACTATTTCATTTGCATGTTTATCTCTACCTAGGCTACTCCCTTTCCGTAAGTAGTTGTGTTGTACTATCTGTTGAACTATTTCCTTTGCCTGTTATCTCTACCTAGGCTACTCATCCGTAGTTGTTAAATTGATGTAATGCTCCTACAACGCAGGCTACACTGGGCGTGTGGCCTGTAATGTTATCAAACACCTTTTGTACTCATTCTAGTAAGCATTTCACACGATAGCTCACATAATTAAAGTACTCCTACAACGTATTAGTTGAAAGATATCTCTCATAATTAAGTACCCCTCTTCGAGCTTATGCGAAACATAAATGACTATTTTAGAAATATATACTCTCGTGACAAGATTATATTTAAAAACAATGGTACGTAGTTCTATTAGAAAAAAAGGTGTGAATAGTAGAATGATGTAGAAGTGTTTTTTGAGGTCTGTGCATAGCTAGTGTTCATTGTGCAAAAGCACTTAGACTAGTCACAATGGGAAGTATCATAGACTAGTATCATACATACTCCCTCCGTCCTCAAATAAGTGGACATCTAGCCCCAAACTTTGTCCATGAAAGAGTGTACTTCTATGTTCCCAATGTACTTTAAATTAGCAAAAGTTATTTCTCTCTCATCGCATGGAAATCAAACCCAATAATATTCAACACATGTTATCTTAATTTTGTACATGCACTTAGCCTATTGGAGATGAAATAATTAAAGAGGAGAGAGATGTTGGTTGCATCTTCCCAATGCAATTTTTCTCTCTTTTTACTAATTTACCTTGAAAATCCCGCACGTCCACTTATTTATGGACGGAGGGAGTATGATACTAGTTTATGATACAACACCTACAATGCATAGTATCATGAATTAGTATCATAGTTCCATTCTATTTAATGTTTTGTAGAATCTCAATGCAAATATGTGTACATGATGTGTTTACCTCTAAAATTTCTAGTTTTACGTGCTATGATACTGTATCTACCTATGATACTAATTTCACACCTCTCATCATTAATTGATGTGCCACATAAGATTTATACCTACATGACATGCATGATACTACTACTACCTATGATACTCCCATTGTGGCTACTCTCAATGCAAAACCGAGCCGTGGCCCGCCCAACCTAGAAAAATTAAGCCTATGTTATTTGTAAAATTCAGCGTAATATTAGCTTATTTTACTTTCTCTCAGCTTGTTGTCCCTCCAACCTTTCTTGTCAAGCTTCACTGCTATGCAAAAGGCTAAGAGCATCCACTATGTTGTCCACAAGACCTATCTACAAGGAAAAAGTAGTTGATAAGGTTGTAGTGGAGGTTATCCACAAGTAATATTTCCTTGGGCTGCATGATTCGTAGGAATAGGAAAAAACATATAATTAGTATGGCATGCCTAGTCGAATCCTGTAGGAAGATGAGTTCTCTTTGATTCAGCCAAAGGAATTATCAATGAGATATGACCTCATGTTTATTTTCTATAGGATTATTTCCTATAGGATATGTTCTCATGAATCAAACAACAAGCTGGTGTAGGAAAAAATCCCGTAGAATCAAACAACTAGCAATCAAAAATAATTTATCTCTCATTCCTCTGTCGTGCATGTGGGTACACCAATAGCATATACATGTTGGTCCCATCTTAATGCTAAGGTTCAGTTCATCATACATAGTGGGAAACTTCACAAGATAAATGGGACCCAAGTTATGGCGAAAGTTAATATTATTACTATATATATACACACATAGTTTCATTCGATTTGAATTATAGGTTTGTGAGCAAATATATATTTAGTTTGAACTAGTGCTCGAGTACATAAGAAGCTATTTAATCACAAGCTTCATAGATTTTAAAACAAGGCATCTACATATTACTGGATTTTTTCAAAATTTTCAGAATAGTTTTTTTTAGCTTCGAAATAAGAGATAGGTTGGAACGTTGGATCTCAAATGGATGGTAGATGGTGGCACATAGTCACAATGTATCTTGGAAGCATCAAGTCACTGAAGCTCTGTCCGGTTTCCAAACCAAGCTAAGAAAGGCATTGAAAATGAAGTTCTGCTCTAAAACATCTCTCATTCCATTTTGGTGCTCGCGCAGTTGCATACTGCCCACGTGTTAAGGTACGTGTCTCTGGCATGTAGAGAACTACGATTATTGGCGAAAAATATATCGAAATGGAAACTGTAAAAAAAACCCTCTCTGGTCAACCTGATGTGACGAGACATCACTGCACCAAACGTCGTCGCAAATTTATAGATGGGTGGCATGCTAGTATACCAACAGTCAAATCGGCGCCCAGTCGCAACAGCAGCCTAGAGTACTACCTAGTTTTTGCCCCTTGCATGTCTATCATCTCCTTCTTCACCCTCCCAGAATCACGCGCACGCGCATTATCTCGATCCCCACCACGCCGCATCGTTCCTTCCATAGCGCTCGCCCTCTCCTCCGAAATCCCCAAGCGCGGTTGCATCCGCCATCCACCTAAATCCATCTCCACGTGATGAATTATTCTAGGCTTTGCCGGGGCGGCGGGGAAGGCCACTGGGAGGCTCTCACCGGCGACAAAACCGACCTCATCGCTGCGCATCTGGACGTTACCTACACCGTCCGACTTGCCGCATGTTCCAGGGAGCTCTACGACCGGATCAACAAGGATGAAGGTAAGATGCACCATTGGGGTGAACCCTGCCTGCTGATGCCTCCGCCTGCTTATTGGTTCGATGAACACTGGGATTGGGCGACAGCATCTCGTCTGCATGATACCGTGTACGACCTGGTGCCCCTCGACCATCCTCGCCGTTCTGTCGCCCTGCCGTTCATGCCCGACAGAAAATGGCTTCACGCGAACGACGACTGGATCGCCGCCGCCGATCATCATGGGTACCAGTGGTGCCTCGTGAACGTCTACACCGAGCGACATATCCCCCTTCCATCCCTACCTGCTTCGAAGATCGATCATAGTAGTTTTTCATATCAACCTGCATACTCTTTTAACTGGGGTCCAGCAATTGATTTGTTGAAGATTGTAATCTGCCAAGTGCCCACAAAAGGTGGGAGGTACGCAGATTACAAGCTCGTCGCCTTGTTCGACAAAACGATTTTCTACCTTGAAGGGGGTGGCGACTGGAGAATGCTGGAGGCCCTTACACCTGCACCTGATTATCCATTACTGTGATGCCATTGAACTCGGTGGCCACGTTTTTGCGGTGGACGAAACTGACGGCTCCACGTACTTCTGGGACACCGCAAATGGTATTTTTTCAGTCCTTTTGCATTGCATGATAGACTGCCTTAACCAATGAAGTTATTAATGAACTACCTTGTTTATATTTTACCTTTCTTAAATGACTTAATGATCACACCCCCTTTTGCTGAATATGAATGAACCGTTGCTTGCAATGAATTAGTAGTACTAATTAGCCACCAACAAACATAGTATGCTCAATATGTGATTGCATTCCTGAATTAGTAACTCTACGCCAATGCAGAATATGGATGTAATTAACCAGTATCTCAAAAGATAACGTAGCACTATGAAGGCACCCTTTTTGATAACCTTTTACACCCATTGTTTCATATATAACTAATTGATTTTGCCTCCAAAAGGAGGACGAGAGACCCCCGCCATCTGCATCAGAGAGATGCATCAGGACTTTCATAAGTATATGACTTAACGATCACATCCTTTATCTGAATATGAATGAACCGTTGCTTGCAATGAATTAGTACTAGTCAGTCATCAACAAACATAGTATACTCCGTATGTGAATGCATTCCTGAATCAGTAACTCTATGCAACTGCAGAATATGGATGTAATTAACAAGTATCTCAAATGTTAACGTAGAAACAGAAAAATAGAAGAAAATCGTTTGTAATTACATGCGTAGCTTATATTTTCTAGAGATCGGGGAAAAAGCATTGATTGGATGTACCTACATGCAGATCAAACAGTTCTTTGTTTATATCGGTGAACAATCTGCAAAATGGTATAATTAATTTTGTTTTTGATACATTATTTCTCCCATTTTCTTGAATAGATTTCAGTTTCCCATAATTATCTTTGATTAGTGATTGTGACGTCCCCTCATTCAAAATAACTCAGGTTATCTTTTTCCTAATTCAGTGTTATTTAAGTTTGAGTAAGTTTACAACTAATATCTACAATCTCATATATATATAAGATTTAGCACCTGCAGGCCTAGCAAAGTTAGCTGCCTGTAGTCCCCTATATAGTTCTTTCTTTTTGCTTTCTCAGTTTTTCGTAGCCTTGCTACAACCCTGTATGCTCTAATATATAATGATGCACGACTAGGCATGTGTTCGAGAAAAGAAAATCTAAATATCTTTTGTAATATATGAACCTATATTGATGTTTTAGATGTTGGTAGTATAACTTTCGATAAACTTGAACAGACTTAAATCAGTTTAACTTAGCACAACCATATGGCGTACCTTTTTTAGAACGCGAAAATGAGGTAAATAAATACCATGTGTACCCTTTACTATCAATAGTAGAGAAGAGATTATGAACCTTCAACTCTAAAATGCAAATTCTTCTACTGAATGGATAGCTGCATCTGATACCTATTTTGCAAATGTTACCAGACTTGGGGTTAGCTATAAAAAGGCATTTCTTTCTTGTGAAGCTTAATGCACTACCAACACAACCAAAAGTCCGAACTGATCGCAAGGGCGGCAATTTTAGGATAAATTGCGAAAGCCAGGACTCGAACTCGAGACCCTGGCTCTGACACCATGTCAAGCTTCATCGACTAGCCAACGCAACCAAAAGTCCGAACTGATGGAAAGGTCTAGGCAATCCACTTATACAGTTAAACATTTCTTACCCTTCGGGTGGTCACAGGGAAGCTCTCTAATAGATCACTTAAGACAAAGGGAATTAACTACAGCACAGGACTTAAACTTAAGATGATATATATTTGTCAAAATTTGAATGTATCTATATGCTTTCACTGTCTAGATACATCTGAATTTGGACAAATCTCAGACACTTTCGGTGGGACAGAGGTAGTATATAACTGTGTATACACTAACTAGTGTCTAGTTTTTGCGAAGTTAAGACTAGTTTCGTGGAATGGATGCAGTATAACTGATATATTGGACACTCGATTTGAACACATGAATGACCAATGTCCTTAGCTTACATAGTCGTATTTATACTGTGAGCATGAACGATGAACAATGCTGCTGTTTGAATATGGTTGCCAGTAACACCCTATTCGTCTCCATTTCTAATATTGCAGAAAACCTGATGCTCCCGTTTGTAATCCCGCCACCGGTGGTGGATGATCAGCAGTACGCATGGTTCCTCGCTCCATCTGCTGATGGCAAGCGATTGATGATCATCCTTAAAATAAACAACATTGGGATTGCCAATGCTGAAGTACCTCCTGACATTCCCTATGCTGCTAATGGGCTTCAGCTACGGCAGTATCCTCCTGTTGCTACCTACGTCTTTGAGCAGGATCCCTTATCTACTGCACGTGCAGGAGACTCTCTTTGGAGGCAGGTTAACAGCCTCGGCGACCACTCTCTGTTCCTCGGACTCAATTACCCGATCATTGCCAATCTAAAGAAGCGTGAATCCAAAGCTCCTGATGGCACATTGGTTCCATTCATGAGGAAAAATTGCATCTACACAGCATACCGGAAGTTTCTTCATAATCAATACCATAAAATTTTGCGCTGCAACCTCCAGCCAGATGAAGGTGAGACTGTGGGAGTTATCAGCCTTCCCAGAGATGGTTGGGGTAGTGTCCGACAAGCGGCTATGTGGTTTAAGCCTGCTTTAAATATTGCCCGTTCGGTGTTACCTTTAAAAAAACACTAACGCACTTTTTTATTATGCTTGAAGTGTTGAGAAGTAGTACACTGTTTTTAGTACGTACTAGTTTGAATCAGTTTATTTGAACACTGCCCTGCTTTTGTATTTCGTGTTGCCTTCATATTATAACCCATGCATGGCTGTTTTAGGATTGACTTTATTTCAGCACTATAATTACAATGTGTGTACGTCCTTTATAATATAGCCACCTCTTGTTGTGCCAAAAAGAAGGCACATACCAACACATGACTTTGGTTGTGCATGTGCGGTCCGCACAATGTAGCTACCCAGTTGAAAACGTCAAATTAAGCTGGTCCGCACAATGTAGCTACCCAGTTGAAAACGTCAAAAAAATAGCCACCTCTTGTTGATCATACTCATGAGAGGACCATTCCTATTTTTTTCGCCGCTAAAGGGTAAAGTACATGCCCGGGGGCAGTGATTCTTGCTGCAGGCCACTAAACATGCATCAACTACGAGCAAGGAAGTAGATGAGCGACCTAGGTGACTGTGCGGACCCCACTTGTGGACCAAAGAAAAAACATGTCAATACGGAACAGATGTACATACGACAACTCCTATATGATATGTGTATGTACGATTGAGCATCTGGAGGTGTCTTTGCCACTGCTACCTCACACGAAGGGTTTGGATCTTGTGTTTCGTACACGGATCGGACTGAAATTGTCGTGTGCATAGCAAGGTTCATGTCAATAAGGCTGAGTTTGGCATCTAAGTCTAGGCAACAAATACTTTTGGGTTCCAACGGCCATCTACATGGTATTTGCTATTGGCCTACTTGCTCCGGCTGTCGAAGCCCAATAACTAGAAATGGGCCTTTCTGCTCATGCAATGTCGGCCCTTTTCTAAAGAACCACAGATCCTATGATTGGAAAAAAACAAAAACACGGAGATTCTACATAAAAGTTGTTTGTATTTATTTTGAATTATTGGGTTGCAATTTTTGAAACTGCTCATGGCCAATATGAAAATCCTTGATCGCTCCATACCCACATGGATCATGGTATTTTTAAAAATTCATAAAGTGGATTTGAAATTTAAAACATATCCTAATAATTCCATGATATATATATATATTCTATTAACTTGCAAGATCTTGGAGCGAAAGAGCTTGTATTAGTCTGCAAAAATAATACAGATAAACCTGTCATTAACAAGAAATGAAGGTTTATCGTCCAAAGAGGATGCCATGTGGGACCCATGAGCCAGCAGCGTCCTCAACATTTCAAATGCGGTAGGATATCCAAAAAAGAAGAAGCAAGTATCCCGAAAATAGGGGTCAAAAATAAATCATAGAAAGGAAACATTTATAGTTCAGAGAGTCTGACATGTGGGACAGATCTGCCAGCAGCATCCTCATCATTTCAAAGTCGGCAGAGGATCAAAAGAAAAAAAGGCAAATAGCTAGAAATTAGGGGTCAAAAGTAAATCCAACAAAGGAAACTTTTATTCTTCATAGAAGATGACATGTGGGACCGACCTGCCAGCATCGTCCTCATCGTTTCAAAGGCCGCATGGGATCAAAAGAAAAAAGGCAAATATACAGAAATTAGGGGTAAAAAATAAATCCAACAAAGGAAAGGTTTATTGTTCATAGAGGCTGACATGTGGGACCCATGAGCCAGCAGCCTCCTCAATTTCAAAGGCGGCATAGGATCGAAAGAAAAAGGCAAGTGACCAAAAATCAGGGGGTAAAAAAAATCCAAGAAAAGAAACTTTATTGTACATAGATGATGAAATGCGGGTCCCATGAGGCAGCTACTTACTCAACATTTCAGAGCCGGCATGAGATCGAAAGAAAAAGGAAAGTGACCAAATATCAGGAGCAAAAAATAATCCAAGAAAAGAAACTTTTATTGTACATAGAGGATGACATATGGGTCCCATTTTGCAGCAGCGGTCTCAACGTTTCAAAGGCGGCATGAGATCGAAAGAAAAATGCAAGTGCCAAAACATCAGTAGCAAAAAATAAACGAAGAAAAGAAACTTTATTGTACATAGAGTATGACATGCGGGTCCCATTTTTCAGCAGTGGTCTTAATGTTTCCAAGGGGCACGGGATCGAAAGAAAAAGGAAGTGACCAAATATCAGGAGCCAAAAATAATCCAAGAAAAGAAACTTTATTGTACATAGAGGATGACATGCGGGTCCCATTTTGCAGCAGCGGTCTCAACGTTTCCAAGGCGGCATGGGATCAAAAGAAAAAGGAAGTAACCAGAAATCAGGGGTAAAAATAATTCCAAGAAAGGAAACTTTTATTCTACATAGAGGATGACTTGCGGGACCCACGAGCCAGCAGCTTCCTCAATGTTTCAGAAGCGGCATGATACCGAAAGAAAAAGGCAAGTGACAAATATCAGGTCCCAAAAATAATCCAAGAAAAAACGTTTATTGTACATAGAGGATGACATGCGGGTCCCATTTTGCAGCAGCGTTCTCAACGTTTCAAATTTGGCATGAGATCGAAAGAAAAAGGCAAGTGACAAATATCAGGAGCCAAAAATAATCCACGAAAGAAACTTTTATTGTGCATAGAGGATGACATGCGGGTCCCATCATGCAGCAGCGGTCTCGACGTTGCCAAGGCGGCATAGGACCAAAAGAAAAAGGAAGTAGGCAGAAATTAGGGGGTCAAAAATAAACTCCAAAAAAGAAAGTTGATTGTACATAGAGGATGACATGCGGGTCCCATGAGTCAGCAGCTTACTCAACGTTTCCAAGGCAGCAGGGGATCAAAAGAAAATCAGAGGGTGAAAAAAATCCAAGAAAAGAAAGTTTTATAGTACATAGAGGATGACATGCGGGTCCCATGAGCCAGCAGGTTCCTCAACGTTTCAAAGGTGGCATGAGATCGAAAGAAAAAGGCAAGTGACCAAATATCAGGAGCCAAAAATAATAATCCAAGAAAAGTAAATTTTATTGTACATAGAGGATGACATGTGAGTCCCATTTTGCCGCAGCGGTCTCAGCGTTTCGAAGTCGGCATAAGATGGAAAGAAAAAGGCAAGTGACAAATATCAGGAGCCAAAAATAATCCAAGAAAAGAAATTATTGTACATAGAGGATGACATGCGGGTCCCATTTAGCAGTAGAGTTCTCAATGTTTCCAATGCGGCACAGGACCAAAAAAAAGGAAGTAGCCAGAAATCAGAGGGTCAAAAAAATCCAAGAAAAGAAAGGTTTCAATTGGGCTGCATCTGGCCGTCTGGGCCTTCGAACTATCCTGATGACGCCTTTGGACTCGTACAATTTCAGCCCACTCCAAAACAGGAAAGTCCTATGCTTCACAAAAACAAAAAACAAGGAGATTCAACATATAAGTTTGTTTATTTAAAAATAAAGATTTATTTTTTCCGTTTGCAATAGCTCAGAGCGAAATACACTGTTTATTGTCTGCAAAATAATCAAGATATCACATGTTTTTGTACGGGGAGGCTGACATCGGGGACCCATGAGCCAGCAGCGTCGTCAACGTTTTAAAGACGGCAGAGGATCGAAAGAAAAAATAAACCAAAAATCAGTTGGTAAAAAAAATAAAAATAAACATTTATCGTTCTGAGAGGATGACATGCGGGACCCATGAGGCAGCAGCATCCTCAACGGTTCCAAGGCGGCAGGGGATCAAAAGAAAAAAAAGGAAATATCCAGAAATTAATTAGGGGTTCAAAATAAATCCATCAAAGGAAAGTTTTATTGTTCATAGAGGATGACATGTGGGACCAACCTGCCAACAGCGTTCTCATCGTTTCAAAGGGGGCAGGAGATCAAAAGAAAAAGGCAAGTAGCCAGAAATTAGGGGTAAAAAATAACTCCAAGAAAGGAAACTTTTATTGTTCGTAGAGGATGACATGCGGGACCCATGAGCCAGCAGCTTACTTAAAGTTTCAAAGGCGGCATGAGATCGAAAGAAAAAGGCAAGTGACAAAATATCAGGAGCCAAAGATAATCCAAGAAAAGAAACTTTATTTACATAGAGGATGACATGCGGGTCCCATTTTGCAGCAGCGGTCCCAACGTTTCAAATGCGGCTTGAGATCAAAAGAAAAAGAAAGTAGCCAGAAATTAGGGGGTCAAAAAAATCCAAGAAAATAAAGTTGATGGACATAGAGGATGACATGCGGGTCCCATGAGCTAGCAGGTTCCTCAACGTTTCAAACGTGGCATGAGATCGAAAGAAAAAGGCAAGTGACCAAATATGAGGAGCCAAAAATAATTCAAGAAAAGAAACTTGATTGTACATAGAGGATGACATGCGGGTCCCATTTAGCAGCAGCGGTCTCACCGTTTGAGAGGCTGCGCGGGATCGAAAGAAAAAGGCAAGTGACCAAATATCAGGAGCCAAAAATAATCCAAGAAAAGAAATTTTGTTGTACATAGAGGATGACATGCGGGTCCCATTTTACAGCAGCGGTCTCAACATTTCCAAGGCGGCACAGGACCAAAAGAAAAATGAAGTAGCCAGAAATCAGGGGGTAAAAAAAATCCAAGAAAAGAAAGATTTCAATTGGGCTGCATCTGGACATCTGGGCCTTCGAACTATCCTGCTGGGCCTTTTGACTCGTACAATTTCAGCCCATTCCAAAACAGGAAAGTTCGGATTTTTCTAAAAAAAATAGGAAAGTCCTATGCTTCGCAAAAACACAAAACAAGGAGATTTAACATATAAGTTTGTTTATGTAAAAATAAAGATTTAATTTATCCGTTTGCAATAGCTCAGAGCGAAATACAATGTTTATTGTCTGCAAAATAATAAAGATATCACATGTTTCTTGTACAGGGAGGCTGACATCGGGGACCCATGAGCCAGCAGCGTCGTCAACGTTTTAAAGGCGGCAGGGGATGGAAAGAAAAAATAAACCAAAAATCTGTTGGTAGAAAATCCAAGAAAAGAAACATTTTCTTTTCTGAGAGGATGACATGCGGGACCCATGAGGCAGCAGCATCCTCAGCATTTATTGTTCATAGAGGTTGACATGTGGGACCCGTGAGCCAGCAGCGCCCTGAACGTTTTAAAGGCTGCAGGAGATCGAAAGAAAAAATAAGCCAAAAATCGTTTGGTCAACAAAATCCAAGAAAAGAAACATTTACCGTTTTGAGAGGATGACATGCGGGACCCATGAGGCAGCAGCATCCTCAACGATTCCAAGGCGGCAGGGGATCAAAGGGAAAAAGGAAATATCCCGAAATTAATTAGGGGTTCAAAATAAATCCATCAAAGGAAACTTTTATTGTTCACAGAGGATGACATGTGGTTCCGACCTGCCAACAGCGTCCTCATCGTTTCAAAGGGGGCAGGAGATCAAAAGAAAAAGGCAAATAGCCAGAAATTAGGGGTCAAAAATAACTCCAAGAAAAAGGAAACTTTTATTGTTCGTAGAGGATGACATGCGGGACCCATGAGCCAGCAGCTTACTCAACATTTTAAAGGCGGCATGAGATCGAAAGAAAAAGGCAAGTGACAAAATATCAGGAGCCAAAGATAATCCAAGAAAAAAACTTTATTGTACATAGAGGATGACATGCGGGTCCCAATTAGCAGCAGCGGTCTCAATGTTTCAAATGCGGCTTGAGATCAAAAGAAAAAGAAAGTTGATTGTACATAGAGGATGACATGCGGGTCCCATGAGTCAGCAGCTTACTCAACGTTTCCAAGGCGGCAGGGAATCAAAAGAAAAAGGAAATAGCCAACAATCAGAGGGTGAAAAAAAAACCCAAGAAAATAAACTTTTATAGCACATAGAGGATGACATGCGGGTCCCATGAGCCAGCAGGGTCCTCAACGTGGCATGAGATCGAAAGAAAAAGGCAAGTGACCAAATACCAGGAGCCAAAAATAATTCAAGAAAAGAAACTTCAGTGTACATAGAGGATGACATGCGGGTCCCATTTAGCAGCAGCGATATCACCGTTTGAGAGGCTGCACGGGATCGAAAGAAAAAGGCAAGTGACCAAATATCAGGAGCCAAAAATAATCCAAGAAAAGAAATTTTATTGTACATAGAGGATGACATGCGGGTCCCATGAGCCTGCAGGGTCCTCAACGTGGCATGAGATCGAAAGAAAAATGCAAGTGACAAAATATCAGGAGCCAAAAATAATTCAAGAAAAGAAACTTGATTGTACATAGAGGATGACATGCGGGTCCCATTTAGCAGCAGCGGTATCACCGTTTGAGAGGCTGCACGAGATCGAAAGAAAAAGGCAAGTGACCAAATATGAGGTTCCAAAAAAAATCGTAGAAAAGAAAGTTTTATAGTACATAGAGGATGACATGCGGGTCCCATTTAGCAGCAGCGGTCTCACCGTTTGAGAAGCGGCAGGGGATCGAAAGAAAAAGGTAAGTGACCAAATATGAGGTGCCAAAAAAATCCAAGAAAAGAAAGTTTTATAGTACATAGAGGATGACATGCGGGTCCCATTTAGCAGCAGCGGTATCACCGTTTGAGAGGTGGCAGGGGATCGAAAGAAAAAGGCAAGTGACCAAATTTGAGGTGCCAAAAAAACTCCAAGAAAAGAAAGTTGATTGCTCATAGAGGATGACATGCGGGTCGCAATTAGCAGCAGCGGTGTCAACGTTTCCAAGGCGGCAAGGGATCAAAAGAAAAAGGAAGTAGCCAGAAATCAGGGGGTCAAAAAATCCAAGAATAGAAAGAATTTTGGTTCATAGAGGATGACATGTGGGACCCATGATCCTGCATCGTAAACGGCTCGATCGGAGAGCGTTGAACGAGATGGCGCGATCGAGAAAAAAAACAATGCCAGAGAGGCTGCCATCTGGGCCCTACATCCCTCGGCGGTGCGGATTTGCGTTGACTCGGCCGGCGAACCCGAGAATTCGAGATGCACCACGTCCCGGGCCACCATAAGCAACGTTTTGGCCATTTTCGTCGGGTTAGGTGGCCTCAAAAACGAGAAAAAAATACGTTTTGACATGCACAATGGATAGACCCAAAATCGTTGGCCATGGTACACCAGCAACCACGGCGCGACTTCAACTTCGTCGGCCATGGCAACTTTTCTTGTAGTGACACTTAGCCAATTTTTGCAAATCTTCAACCAAGGCCACTTTGGCTTGTGCCATTGTTCGTAAAACACTTATATATCAATAACAAACTCAAATGCATCAAAGAAACCAGAATCAAATAAAAAATAATGCAATTTCCAACTTACATATGATAATGGTCATATGACCCTTTTATATTATCTTCACCACTTTGCACCCCTGGTTTTGACTTTTCCTAAACTAAACTTGACCAACTCTCTCCATGTCATCCAAGACCATGTCAAGGTGAACCATTTTGCTGTTGACCACCAGAGCTGACTTTGACTAGGTTGACCAGAAATGATTTGACAAGTAGAGACATTGAAACAAAGAGAAGATCAACCCCAATTTGAAAACTTGCAAATCAACACCAAATTGACCACCACCACCATTCTACCTCTCTGATTATATGAATGCTTTCCACCAAAAATCTTTCCAAAATTTGACAAAATTTCTCTTGCGGCCGTTTTCACAAGCACCTTGCAGGCAGGGTAGAATCTCATGCCCATGCTGGATTTTTGGTTGGACCAAGTCCACCTCTGGCCACTCCTGCTGCTCTGGAGCATCCCTGCACCTCTCCTCTACCTCACCATCCATTGTCACCTCAGTCAAAGCAAAGACTGGACCAGAACAACACCATGCCGGCCACCATGTCACCCACCATGCCATCACTTCCTCCTCTCACCTCAGCTGAGCCACATCATGTCCTGGAGCTTGCCCTCACCTCGCTGACCACGACCATGCACGCCATTGACCAAGATGGCAACGACACTGGCCAGTACCAGCGCGCCCAGACACGCCCAGAGACGTGCAGTACCTCGCCAGGACGCGCACGATGACGTCCCTGGACGCGACACGACGCCGCCGTGCCCCGTCACCTCACGCCTCCCCTCGCTCTCCCCATGCACCCATCGCTTCGCCGTGGATCCTGCAACCTCCCAGACAACTCCATTTGGACGCGCTCGTCCTGTAGCCGTCGTCATGGACGACGATCATCCACCACCGTACTGCCATGATGCGCTGACGTTGACGACGCGACCATTCCTTCCCCTGCCTCGCCATGACGCTCGTCAGTGCTGCCTAGACGTCGCCAACGCTCAGCGACCATCCCTTGCCCCTTCGCTACCCTGGAACGGTGATCTCGTCGACGCCCTGCCCGCTCCGCCACGGCCACCCCCTTGAACCTATAAAAGGAGACCACTCCGCGAAGGATTTCTCACGCCATTCTACTCCTCTCCTCTCTCTGATCCTCCACCGCTCCTCTCCCAACCACATCGTCGCCGGCAGCCGCCCAATTGCGAGCTGAAGACCCGCAGCACCGCCACCAAGCAAGCCGTCGATTGCGGCCACCATCCGAGCCGCCGTCTGCTCCATCTACTTCCCCTGCCTCAACAACGTCACCGCCGCACTTTACCACCCCTCGCCGGAGCTCTGGTAGGCCGCCGACCCCCTACCTCCACCGCTCCAACAAGCTCTTCCCCCCGACGAAGATGACGCCTCTTCACCGCTCGATCCCCTTCTGATCCAACGGCTCGCGTTGCAACATACCATTTTGGGTGAGTTAAGTCACTGACCCGTGGGACCCTTTGTCAGCTGGCCCGCGTCGTTAGTTGGGCTGGCCATTTTGAGATTCAAATCTTTCGGCCCAATAGTTTTCCCGCCTAGCCCATCTGCTTTAATTCAAATATTTTGTTTCAGCAAATTTCAATACTGGTCCCCTATTAAAAATTGAATAGTTTAAAATCTACAAACCCAAATTTAGCAAATCGAAAAATGTTCCAGAATCCCTATGAAATCCTCTAACTCATTCCACTGGATTCAACCCCATAGTTTTTGTAGATTTTGAATGGTAAAAATAACAAGACAGATACTTTTCAGTATTCAAATAAATCTAGAAAATCAACCTATTTGAATTTTTAAGTGAATCCAATTGCTATAGTTCACATTTCACAAACTCTAATTTACTATGTAAAAATATGATATGGGTTCTGTACATTCTCATGGCCTAGTTTAATTAAAGGACTATATGGCTATTTCTAGTAAATGATATTGTCCAAAACTATTTAAAATTCACATGGGAGTTTCTCTCTCATTTAAATCTTGTCATGAACATTTCAAAATGAGATAGAGACCCTGGTCTATAGGTTCTCATATGATTTGTTGGATGATATTAAATCATTACCATGTTAGGATTAAATTGTATGAGGTGCTTCACCCCATTTAAATCTTTTTATTAAATGATAAGTATGAAGAGGTTGACTTTGGTCAACCTAGGTCATATATTATTCATGAGAGAAATTAAATCTTAATAAGATAATGAGAGGAAATTATTTTCTCTAAGTAATTAAAAGTAACACCTAAGTTAGTATGAGAGGAAATTATTTTTCTTAAATAAGAAAAAACACCTCCACCAACTTAATAAGTAGTGTGTGATGCTAGCTTAAGTTGTGTGATTCATGTGTGTGCTTAGTCTAGTACTTAAGTGTGGTATGATGATGGTATACCTCGTATTCGTATTTTAGACGCTAGTACCAAGGAGTATCCAGAGGAGGAGGAGGCCTACAACCAAGGAGAAGAAGACCACTTTGAACAATTCCCCAACCAAGGCAAGATAATACTCTTGCAAAGTGCAAAGCTCACCATGAGCAAGGCATCACCCCTTTTTTATGTTCATGATCCTACTTCCCAGTTTTACTTTACAAGCTTTAATTACCTTTGTTTTATCAAAGTACTTTTTTGATTTATGATTCACTTGGTTAGTATTGGATTAGTACAAGAGTATAAATGTTAGCCTTGAAGCAAGCAAATTACTTAGCACCCCTCATACTTAGATGCTAGTGCTAAATTAAAATGACTACTCTAGTTGGGAACTTGTGAAATGAAATGACTTTGAAAACTTTGGAATGATGAGTCATTCTATTGAAAGATTTTGAAGGTGGATATGACTGGTGAATGAATTGGTGAATTTTACCAAAACTGATGGTTGGGTTCGGATGCGATACCATTCCAATTTTACAAGTACCCCCACAATACCTGAATTTGGGTAAGGCTTAGCTGGAAACTTATGTATTTTATTATGGGTTCCCTCTGAACAAGCGTCATCGGGGTTATGCCGAGGCTGCCTCCATCGAAAGTGAATTGACGTGAAATGAGGTGAATGTCCTACCCAAGCCCTGTGCAGTTCCCGGGTTGACGGTTTGTTTTCACCGGGAGGCCAAGCTCATAGGGAGAGGTGCCTATACTAGAGTATGTAAATGAAAGGTTAGGATTGGTAGTTCGCGTACTGCGTACGATAAATCAGGGCCAGTTACCCCTGACGAACTATTGCAATTGTTGTGGCACAAGTGTACAACCTCTGCAGAGTTTAACCTATTCGAATAGCCGCGTCCGTGGCCATGGACAGTTGGAAAAGGCCATACTGTTCCGTCATCGGAACCTTGCTAAAAATATGAATGGTGACTTGTGGATTTGAATTTGAAAGGTGACTTTGACTTTGAATCACAACAGAGTTGTGGGAATGACACTAATGTTCCCACTTGAGTTAGTTAGCACTTGGATAAGTCTTTTCTCAAATACTTGTGAACTAAAATTGGCTTTATGCAAAATAAACTAGAGCTTAGCACCCCTTAATAGCAATGTTAGTACTTACATTAGTATTAGTTTGCGAGTACTTTAAAGTACTCACGGCTGTGTCCCTGGCTATTCAAATGGCCAGACTATGAAGAGGAGCAGAACTATCAAGATGACGACCAGCAGGACGCCTACGACAACTAGGGAATCTTCTGACGTCAGACGTTGGCCTGTGGACTAGAGAGTCCCTTCTATCTTACGCTTCCGCTATGAACTTGTGTTTGTTCGTTGATCGATAGATCAACTATTTGTGTAATATGGATCAGGTGATCTGAATTTGTAAGACGACTATGGTATGTAATGAATGATGACTTATGATATTCAACTGTTATGTCTTGCAACAACAATATTCCTGGGATTGCGATGTATGACATAACAGGCATCTGGACTTAAAAATCCGGGTGTTGATAAGTTGGTATCAGAGCCATTGTTTGACCTTAGGAGACCCTAGTTAGAATGGATGTCTGCAAAAATTAGTTTCAAAACCAAAGAAGTGAATATTTGTGAAAAACATATTCTCACTCTTATCCTGGAGATCTTTTTCAAAATGAGAAATTCATGCCCTACTTTTCCTTGCCATTCCTACATAAAATTCTGCACACTGGACTACTTCTCTAACTTACTCCTCCTCTTTGTTCTTAGATGGAGTACAAATGGGAGTGCTATCAGCTAGGTCACGGATGAGAACTGATGTTCGAAAGGGATTTGAAGCAACTAGTGGAATATCTAGGACGCCCGTATCCCGAGTTCTTCGGAACACCCCTCAAAAATCAGTTGGGAGGACCACTTCGGTGGGAAGTTTCGGCAGATCTACGAAGAAATCTTGGAGCCCCAATATGGGAAACCATATGGTTTTCTGTAACGGGAAACACCTGGAAAGAAGGACTAGTCAGAGCCATGCAAGAAGTAATTGCCCGTCTGTGTGGACAGAATATGAACAAGCTCAGGAATACCCGCTTCACTTACTACCCAAGACATGATCCCATGGGAAGACCAATAACCATGCCCCCGCACCCGGAGATGAACCATTATGTAGCACACCTGGACTACATGCTTTACAAGACCCGCAAGGAGTTGGACAACGCCCTCGCCTTTCGCCAAGCACATTACCCGTGAAGATGAAGAATTCCCCCCGGAAGAGTAGTATCATTTAAGCACTTTCGTAGGTGTGAGTTGTATCAGGATTCCCCTTGTATCGTAGAGCGAATGAATGGTTCTTCAAACCAACGGTGTGTTAGATTTGTAATATGTGATGCTTGGTATGAATGAAAAAGTGTTGTTGGTTTTTACCCCCGCAGCACTACTCAATTTTTTTTAAGTTATGAACTTTTTAAAACTTTAACAAAACAAACCCTAGAAATTTCCCTCTTATCTTATCATCTACCTCACTGTTCAGATGGCCCCTCCCACTCGTAACGCAAGTCAAGAGGCCATGATGCAGATGTTGCAAACCATGCTGGAAGATAGGGAAGTTGAACGAGCTGAGCGCCAAGCCAACATCGCTGCACTACAGCAGATCGCTCAGAACAACAATCAGGGCCATCATGATCACCCAGGATCAAAGCTAAAGAACTTTCAGAACACGAACCCACCTATTTTCAACAAGACTGAAGAGCCCCTCGATGCTGATGACTGGCTCCAGACAATGGAGAACAACCTCGAAGTTGCGGGAGTTGAAGCCGCAGAGAAAGTGCTGTTTGCCACGCACTACTTAGCAGGACCAGCAAGAGCTTGGTGGACCAGCACCCGCACCATGAATGCAGGACAGATGATGACCTGGGAAGACTTCAAGCTGAAGTTTAGCAAGTACCATGTGCCCCAAGGACTGATCAAGAAGATGAGAGACGAGTTCCGCGAACTCAAGCAAGGAAGAATGTCCGTGGTGGAATACCGCGACAGGTTTCTTACTCTGTCAAGGTACGCCCCGGATGAGACCGACACCAACGAGGAAAGGAAGGAGAGATTTCTGAACGAATTGCATGATGAAATGCAAACTGTGTTAGTGAACATTCCGTTCGCTGACCTCGAAGCCCTGGTGGACTCAGCCATCCAGATGGAAGGGAAGCTGCACCAATCCAACGAGAACCGCAAGAGAAGAATGATGAACTAGAATGGACCCAACAACGCCCAAAAGTACCGCAACAACTCAACTAGAGGATTTGCCTCAAGATACAACAAGCCCCCAACTCAGATTTACCGCCCAAGCAACAACAACAAAAACAACCGCAACACCAACAACAACCGCAGCAACAACAACAACAACAACACCAACCACAACAACAACAACCACCCCAATGGCAACAACAACCACCCCAATACTGCCCCCGTGACTGGGAGTAACGCTGTTCCCGTCAACCCCAAAGACAAGTCCACCGTCAACTGCTATGAATGTGGAGTTCTGGGTCACTACTCCAATGAGTGCCCCAAGAAGCTTGCCAAGATTGCCGCCAATACCGCTGCACCTACTCAGCAACAACGCTGCTTTGCAGGAAGAAGGAACCGGAACAACAACAACGGCCGTTTCTACCATATGAATGCCACTGAAGCCCAGGAAGCCCCTCAGGCCATGCCAAGTATGTTCCCCTGTAAATCTCACTGCTCAATCTTTCTTAGGAACCTAACTTTTCTTAAAATCTCGGGACGAGATTTGTTTAAGGGGGAAGGGTTTGTAACATCCCAAAAATTTCAAAACAAACAAAATGAATTTCCCTAGTTCCAAATTTTGGAACCAACAAAAACTTTTATTAAATTAAGTTTGATACATAGAGATCTTGTTTAATTCTTGTGCTATTGCCATGATTGCTTGTTTAATTAGTATTTGAAATACTCTTAAACCCTAAACCTCACATTCCCTTTTTACCATCCAAGTTAAAATAAAATAAAAAGAATTTAAATAAGAAAAGGCATATGTGCCTATGGCTATTCTTATAAAACTTTACCCTAGGCCTTTCCACTTTATTTAGAGGATTGGAAAACCTTCATAAACCTTATCTAGTACTTCTCAAACCCAATCCAAGTTGAAACAAAAGAAAATAAAAAGAAACTAAAAATGCCATAGAGGCATATGAGAGTAAAATAGCAAATTTGTGAAATTGAGGATCTTGACCCTAAGACTTGTGGTGAATGGTTGGATCAGTCCTATATACCATTTCAACACTCAACAACATCAAATGGGCCAAGAACAATCAAATTAGAAATCAAATGCAACATATGCATAGAGGCATATGTGACACATAGCCATAATACCCAATTCTTGTCCTATGCCTTTATACCTTGACCAAATAGTGTGAAACCATATCTAAACCTAACCTAACACTAATGTGACCCTCAACCTTGCCCAAGTAAAGCAAGGGGAGCAAATTACAAGAATAAGAAAATTTGACATGTCACCTCTTATGTGTTATGGCCATTTTTGCAAATCTTTGAGCTAGACCTTTTGGAATGGTTTCAATGGTTTGGAAATGTTCCTAAACTAATAAGAATCACTTTGGAGTCAAGAAAAATTAAATCAAAAAGAGAGAAATCAAATAGGGAGAAAATCCCATTTTTCACTCACATACACACTTAGCCAATTTTTGCAAATCTTCAACCAAGGCCACTTTGGCTTGTGCCATTCTTTGTAAAACACTTATATATCAATAACAAACACAAATGCATCAAAGAAACCAGAATCAAATCAAAGAAAAATGCAATTTCCATCTTACATATGATAATGGTCGTATGACCCTTTTATATTATCTTCACCACTTTGCACCCCTGGTTTTGACTTTTCCTAAACTAAACTTGACCAACTCTCTCCATGTCATCCAAGACCATGTCAAGGTGAACCATTTTGCTGTTGACCACCAGAGCTGACTTTGAACAGGTTGACCAGAAATGATTTGACAAGTAGAGACATTGAAACAAGGAGAAGATCAACCCCAATTTGAAAACTTGCAAATCAACACCAAATTGACCACCACCACCACCACCATTCTACCTCTCTGATTATATGAATGCTTTCCACCAAAAATCTTTCCAAAATTTGACAAAATTTCTCTTGCGGCCATTTTCACAAGCACCTTGCAGGCAGGGTAGAATCTCATGCCCATGCTGGATTTTTGGTTGGACCAAGTCCACCTCTGGCCACTCCTGCTGCTCTGGAGCATCCCTGCACCTCTCCTCTACCTCACCATCCATTGTCACCTCAGTCAAAGCAAAGACTTGACCAGAACAACACCATGCCGGCCACCATGTCACCCACCATGCCATCACTTCCTCCTCTCACCTCAGCTGAGCCACATCATGTCCTGGAGCTTGCCCTCACCTCACTGACCATGACCATGGACGCCATTGACCGAGATGACGATGACACTGGCCAGTACCAGCGCGCCCAGACACGCCCAGAGACGTCCAGTACCTCGCCAGGACACGCACGATGACGTCCCTGGACGCGACTGGACGCCACCGTGCCCCGTCGCCTCACGCCTCCCCTCGCTCTCCCCATGCACCCATCGCTTCGCCGTGGATCCTGCAACCTCCCAGACAACTCCATTTGGACGCGCTCGCCCTGTAGCCATCGTCACGGATGACGATCATCCGCCACCGTACTGCCATGATGCGCTGACGTTGACGACGCGACCATTCCTTCCCCTGCCTCGCCATGACGCTCGTCAGCGCTGCCTGGACGTCGCCAACGCTCAGCGACCATCCCTTGCCCCTTCGCTACCCTGCAACGGCGATCTCGTCGATGCCCTGCCCGCTCCGCCACGGCCACCCCCTTGAACCTATAAAAGGAGACCCCTCCGCGAAGGATTTCTCACGCCATTCTACTCCTCTCCTCTCTCTGATCCTCCACCGCTCCTCTCCCAACCACATCGTCGCTGGCAGCCGCCCAATTGCGAGCTGAAGACCCGCAGCACCGCCACCAAGCAAGCCGTCGATTGCGGCCACCATCCGAGCCGCCGTCTGCTCCATCTACTTCCCCTGCCTCGACAACGTCGCCGCCGCACTTCGCCACCCCTCGCCGGAGCTCCGGTAGGCCGCCGACCCCCTACCTCCGCCGCTCCAGCAAGCTCTTCCCCCGACGAAGACGACGCCTCTGCACCGCTCGATCCCCTTCTGATCCAACGGCTCGCGTTGCAACATACCGTTTCGGGTGAGTTAAGTCACTGACCCGTGGGACCCTTTGTCAGTTGGCCCGCGTCGTTAGTTGGGCTGGCCATTCAGAGATTCAAATCTTTCGGCCCAATAGTTTTCCCGCCTAGCCCATCTGCTTTAATTCAAATATTTTGTTTCAGCAAATTTCAATACTGGTCCCCTATTAAAAATTGAATAGTTTAAAATCTACAAACCCAAATTTAGCAAATCAAAATGTTCCAGAATCCTTATGAAATCCTCTAACTCATCACACTGGATTCAAACCCATAGTTTTTGTAGATTTTGAATGGTAAAAATAACAAGACAGATACTTTTCAGTATTCAAATAAATCTAGAAAATCAACCTATTTGAATTTTTAAGTGAATCCAATTGCTATAATTCACATTTCACAAACTCTAATTTACTATGTAAAAATATGATATGGGTTCTGTACATTCTCATGGCCTAGTTTAATTAAAGGACTATATGGCTATTTCTAGTAAATGATATTGTCCAAAACTATTTAAAATTCACATGGGAGTTTCTCTCTCATTTAAATCTTGTCATGAACATTTCAAAGTGAGATAGAGACCCTGGTCTATAGGTTCTCATATGATTTGTTGGATGATATTAAATCATTACCATGTTAGGATTAAATTGTATGAGGTGCTTCACCCCATTTAAATCTTTTTCTTAAATGATAAGTATGAAGAGGTTGACTTTGGTCAACCTAGGTCATATATTATTCATGAGAGAAATTAAATCTTAATAAGATAATGAGAGGAAATTATTTTCTCTAAGTAATTAAAAGTAACACCTAAGTTAGTATGAGAGGAAATTATTTTTCTTAAATAAGAAAAAAACACCTCCACCAACTTAATAAGTAGTGTGTGATGCTAGCTTAAGTTGTGTGATTCATGTGTGTGCTTAGTCTTGTACTTAAGTGTGGTATGATGATGGTATACCTCGTATTCGTATTTTAGACGCTAATACCAAGGAGTATCCAGAGGAGGAGGAGGCCTACTTCCAAGGAGAAGAAGACCACTTTGACCAATTCCCCAACCAAGGAAAGATAATACTCTTGCAAAGTGCAAAGCTCACCATGAGCAAGGCATCACCCCTTTTTTATGTTCATGATCCTACTTCCCAGTTTTACTTTACAAGCTTTAATTACCTTTGTTTTATCAAAGTACTTTTTTGATTTATGATTCACTTGGTTAGTATTGGATTAGTACAAGAGTATCAATGTTAGCCTTGAAGCAAGCAAATTACTTAGCACCCCTCATACTTAGATGCTAGTGCTAAATTAAAAATGACTACTCTAGTCGGGAACTTGTGAAATGAAATGACTTTGAAAACTTTGGAATGATAAGTCATTCTATTGAAAGATTTTGAAGGTGAATATGACTGGTGAATGAATTGGTGAATTTTACCAAAACTGATGGTTGGGTTCGGATGCGATACCATTCCTGAACTTGGGTAAGGCTTAGCTGGAAACTCAAGTACCCCCACAATACCTGAACTTGGGTAAGGCTTAGCTGGAAACTTATGTATTTTAGTATGGGTTCCCTCTGAACAAGCGTCATCGGGGTTATGCCGAGGCTACCTCCATCGAAAGTGAATTGACGTGAAATGAGGTGAATGTCCTACCCAAGCCCTGTGCAGTTCCCGGGTTGACGGTTTGTTTTCACCGGGAGGCCAAGCTCATAGGGAGAGGTGCCTATACTAGAGTATGTAAATGAAAGGTTAGGATTGGTAGTTCGCGTACTGCGTACGATAAATCAGGGCCAGTTACCCCTGACGAACTATTGCAATTGTTGTGGCACAAGTGTACAATCTCTGGAGAGTTTAACCTATTCGAATAGCCGCGTCCGCGGTCATGGACAGTTGGAAAAGGCCATACTGTTCCGTCATCAGAACCTTGCTAAAAATATGAATGGTGACTTGTGGATTTGAATTTGAAAGGTGACTTTGATTTTGAATCACAACAGAGTTGTGGGAATGACACTAATGTTCCCACTTGAGTTAGTTAGCACTTGGATAAGTCTTTTCTCAAATACTTGTGAACTAAAATTGGCTTTATGCAAAATAAACTAGAGCTTAGCACCCCTTAATAGCAATGTTAGTACTTACATTAGTATTAGTTTGCGAGTACTTTAAAGTACTCACGGCTGTGTCCCTGGCTATTCAAATGGCCAGACTATGAAGAGGAGCAGAACTATCAAGATGACGACCAGCAGGACGCCTACGACAACTAGGGAATCTTCTGACGTCAGACGTTGGCCTGTGGACTAGAGAGTCCCTTCTATCTTACGCTTCCGCTATGAACTTGTGTTTGTTCGTTGATCGATAGATCAAATATTTGTGTAATATGGATCAGGTGATCTGAATTTGTAAGACGACTATGGTATGTAATGAATGATGACTTATGATATTCAACTGTTAGGTCTCGCAACAACAATATTCCTGGGATTGCGATGTATGACATAACAGGCATCTGGACTTAAAAATCCGGGTGTTGACATTCATCCTAACATCATCGTGTCTAATTGATGCTTTTAATCGGGTGCTGGGGTTTTTTGGTTCTGTCTGAATATTTCTGTACCCTAGGATTAAATGAAACTAAAAGCTGAAAATTGCTATGATTAAACAATTTACCTTAGTTGTTAGAGTTGGCTTGCTTCTATGCATTTCAACCATCAATCTAATGGTTACATATTTCTCCCATACATGTAAAGAAGCGCCCCTCACCGAGATAGAGAAGGACAGGGCTAGGAAAATGATGCGGAACAACCGTGTCTTGCAGTCCCTGGGTATTCCTGCCGTAGTGTCAATATTTAGGAAGTCACGTGGTGGTCGAGGTGGAGGTGGTTCCACACTTTCAAATGATGAGTCATCTGCAATAACACAAGGCGAGAGCTCAGATTATCATCCGAGCAATGACCAATTGGTTGACCAGGAGGATGGGGAGGTTGAAGGGAGTATAGGGGAGCACATTGAGAAGGTGCATTCTGCTTATCATCTTTGGAGGGATGGCATTACTTGTATCTGTTTTCTTATTTCTGTCTTGCTATAACCTGTGATGTAATGCCATTTTTGTTTTGCTATTTTTGCGAGGCATTGAAGGATCCCAAGAGTAGAAAGAAAAAGGCATCTGTTGGAAAGACAAGCCCAGGGAGGAGGAGTAAGAGGTTGCAAAAGGAACAAAGTTCAATGCCTCCTGGTAGAGTGTTTGCTGATGCTCCAGGAGGGAGAAAGAGGCATCTGGAACCTGTTGCTGAGGCTCCTTCCAAAAGAGTCACCAGGATGACATCAAGTGAAGCGTCTGCAACCAACAATGAAGATACTCCGCCCTGCAACAATCGCAGTAGCTCACCGCAGATTGATGAAAGGATCAATGAAGGAAGCACTGTTCGCAGGGACACAGGTCCTACTGCATCTGATGTCATGGACCATCAGCACTTTGATTCTGATGGTTTTCTTGATCCTGAGGATGATGAAGGCAAGTTTTTGTTGGACAGCTGTCCTCACTATCTACTGCCTTTTTTGTTTATCTTTATAAAGTCTTTTGGATGTGGGTGCTCCTTTCTGACATGATCTTTGTATGTATGCTATTCAGGTGGAACCACTGCTGCAGGTGGCCGTAAAAGGAAGGGCACCGGGCTGGAGCATATTTGCAAGGGGATGGGAGTCAAGCTTACCATTGAGATTCCTCCAGGGCTGAAACGTCCTGAGAAGCCTTTGCCTGCTGCCAAGTTTGCATCGGAGGGTGGAATGCTTGCAAGAGGCCAGATGCCACTCCTTCCGCATTTCAAGTTGTACAAGAGGGATGAGAATTTGTTGGCCGACTTCGTTGGAAAGATGGGGGTAATCTTCTTCATCACCAGTTCATTAGTTAGATGATAGGAGTGCTTGCTTGATTGTTCATAGTTCATGATAACTAACCTCGTCCTTGCCCTTGTTTGCTTTGTAGGCAAATTTCAACATGGACACAGAGTCGGAAGACATCCAGAAGGCTTGCTATGACGTACTGCGGAAAGTGTCGAAGAACAGGCGCTACATCCTGAAAAGGGACTACTTCGACAAAGTACCAAAGAATGAAGTCAGCATCAAGTCCCCTGTTAAGGATGTCTCAGATGAAGAATGGGAAGCTCTAACTGCTCTGTGGGTAACCCCAAGACACAGGGTATGTTTTTTGCTTCAGTTGCAGTCATTAGTGCTTGCATGGTAGACATGATGCTCATCGTTATAGTGTGCACATTGCTGAATATCATGATTGTGCCCTTCTGCAGAACACATGTACCAAGAACAAGGACAGTCGTCTTTGCGGTCAAATTTGGCCAAAAGATCGGCTCTCGTAGCTATGCTGCTCATCTCGTATGCAACTGTAAGAACACTCTTACAGAATTTCCTTTTGCATCTTACTCTTGTCTCCACAAGCTTTATGTTCTGATTCTTGGTGAACATCATTTCCAGAGGGAGGAGCGCAGAGGTGAAGAGCTAGATGCAGTCGACATCTTTAAGGCGACCCATCACAGCAAGAAGGATGGTTTCTCTGAGGAAGCTCTAGCTGCAATAGTAAGTGCTTGTTCATTTCACTTTTGTGAACCATTCTTGGACCTGTGCTTTTCCTGAATTGATGAATCTTTTGGAAACGGATCTCCAGGCTGATATGGAAGCTGAGATGGCTATTCCTGTGCCAGAAGGTGCACCACCAAGGTCTGCAGTCGCTGTTGTTGCAAAGGTTCTTAGCAAGTAAGCCAAGCACAACACTTTCCTGAAGAATGCTGGACTTCAGCCCAGTTCCACTGTCAAGCTCAACAAGCCCACCGCAGCTACTGTATCGGCGCATGTTCATGACCTGGAAGCACAGCTGAAGAGGTCCCAGGAGGAAGCTGAACAGATGAAGCAGCAGTTTGCTGCCATCATGGAAGAAGCAGCTGCCCAGAAGGAGAAGCAAGCGGCAAATGAAGCGGCACAAGCTCAGCGTGACAAGGACTACATGGAGCTCCTCAAGCGTACTGAGGAAAGTGATAGGAGGCTTGCTCACATGATGTCCATCTTCGGAGCTTCTGCGAATTAGCTCCTGCTGCTGGTCGTATCCCTTTTTTGTGTCCCGCCATGGAACTTGGTCACATCCTGGCAGCGTGACAATAACTTGGTCATATTTGTGAACTTCTTATTGCGAAGTGGTTGATCTTATAGTGAATCTGTGAACTTTCTTGACATGTTGGTGAATCTGTAAACCTGGTCATTTTGCTGCTGTGACTCTGCTGTGAAATTTGCAGATTTGAAATGCTGTCTTTTATATTTTGCTGTTGAATTTCCTAATTTAATATATGCACTGTTGGGCTATTGTGGGCTCTTAAAAGGCCAAGGCCCAAAGTAGCCTAGAAATATATGGGTTCTTGAAAGGCTACATCCCAACAAATAATTGACCCTAAATAGGCTGAGGCCCAAAACCTTTGTGGACCCTAAAAAGGCCTAGGCCCAAAATCTTCATGGACCCTAAAAGGCCAAGGCCCAAAACCATAATGGACCCTAAAAAGGCCGAGGCCCAAAAGTGTAACGGACACTAAAAAGGCCACGGCCCAAAACTGTAATGGGTCCTAAAAAAGGCCACGGCCCAAAACTGTAATGGGTCCTAAAAAGGCCACGACCCAAAACTGTAATGGGTCCTAAAAAGGCCACGGCCCAAAACTGTAATGGGTCCTAAAAGGCCACGGCCCAAGACTTTAAATAGGCTAGGCCCAATGAAAATTGGCCCATGCCCAGTAAGTACAACAGCTAAAAAGGCTGTTGAAAAAAAAAGCTAAAAAGGCCGAGGTAATAAGCTAAAAAAAAACTAAAAAGGCCAAGGCCCAACAAAGCCGAAAAAAATAATCAGTACTAATGGGCTCAGCCCACATAAGGAGATGAATGGACCGGGCTGAATTCAGATAATGACGTTTCTAATTCGTCACAATTTTGCCATGTCGGATTGCCACGCTGGACTCGGGGGCAGGTGCCCATGACGTTTTGGGAACGTCATGCCGTCAGTGACGTTTGCAAATGTCACAAAGATCTACGACGTTTTCAAGTGGAACGTCGTAAGCAGTCACTGCTGACTCCCAACTTTTGACGTTTTGAAAAGCGTCACCGTAACGTCACAAGTAACCGTCAGTGACACCTTTTTTTTGTCAACTTATGGCAGATTTCTTGTAGTGCGTAGACGTGTGTGGGCCGGTTGATCAGACCGACGGCGGCGCTACACGTGCCCTGGCGTGGACTACGCGTCGTAGATAGGAGTCGTTGGCGACGTTGTCGGTGATGTCCTGGGCGATGACGGTGAAGACGAACCGGCGATGGAGACCGTGCGAGCAAGAACAGCCTGCTACGATGCACGTAGGGGCGTCCCGTGTGCGGTGCGTGAGGCTGTGCCGTGTGGTTGATGGCCGGTGCAGGTCGATGCCGTTATCGGAGTAGAGGCGCAAGTGGACGACGGCGATGGGCGACTCAATCCGATCTATGATCGGTAAACCAAAAAAGAAAAACGCCGGTCGAGCGACCGACGAAGCAAAAAGAAAACCAATCTATGGATTGGAAAAAAAAGACTCGAAGGCAGCGGATCAACGGATCGGCGGACGAACCCTCATACGGTTTGCGCGGCCCCCGTAGTAGATCATGGAGATCGATCTCCCCAGGGGTGGCGCGGTGCGGAAGTGCGGCGGCGGCTAGGTCAAGATCGGCGCCGCTCTGATACCATGTTGAAGGATAGAGAGATATTGGCGGAATATGATGGATGTATTATTGAGCCTCATGGGCGAGTATATATAGGCGTACAGGGATCATCTTGGAGTGCAAGACAAGACACGAGATTTATCTCTATCCTAGATTACCTAAACCGTACGTATACTCTAACACCATGGAGGTTTTAATTTTTGGCTATACGAAGATCTTGATTTTTGGATAATTTTTAGTATATGTTTTACTTTCAAAATACAAGAAACTTTAAATTTGCTATGTACCACTGAAAAATATTTTTCAATCTTAATTAATCTACATAGAAAGGACAAACATGATTTTTTAAGAAAGAGATCTCTTCTTGATTTCCCTTAATAGGACAATTGCCACTGTGTCCCCACCAACAGCAAACCCCGTTAAAAGTTTTACAGACCCATACAACACCATCTCACGCGAAAGGAGGAGGCATCCAATATAACTACTATATTAAACCTTAACAAGCATCTTTTTTCTCCTAATCTTGGATTTTTTTTTAGATTAATGTTGGGCTGACACGTATGGTTTAGATAGTTTTATTACTGCAGGTGTTTTCCTGTGTGTACCTTTTGTGCTCTGTACCATTTTTAAAGAGGGTGATAAACAATTTTCCTCATCCTTCCGTGCGTGCCTCTAGCCTTTCTGGAGTAGTCAAAGCGGTTGCATCAGTTCCCCAGCGAACCAACCGTTTGTCTCTCATTTTCTCATTTTCTCCTTTCTCCTTTCCCCTTCGGTGGCCTGCTCCCCTCCCTCCCCTGGCCACAGCCAACGTTGCTGCACACCGAGCCGCACCCTCCTCCTCTCTATTCCCCAACACTAGGCGGCGGCGCCATGGCATCGGGGCGGGGCGGCGCCGATCGACGTGCGACGTGTCCTTGGGAGGCAGTTGGGTGGCGACGACATCGTCGCTGTGGAGGTGGTCCAGCAAGCAGGGAGAGGGGCACGCCTTCTCTATTCCCCATCAGCAGGTGGCTGCGCCATGGCATCGGGTGGGGCGCACGCCGATCTGCATGCGGCGCGACCTCGGGAGGCAGCTGGGTGGCGGAGACGCCTCCGGCGCGGAGGCGGGCCGGCAAGCAGGGAGAGTGAGAGGTCGGATACAGCCACCTCGACCACGAGTTCATCGGGCAGGTATGGCGCTGTGACCGCGCCTTCCTCTGAATCCTCTGCACCCCCTTTCTTTCTCCAGCCTCACTTCCTCTCTCTCTCTCTCTCTGTGTGTCAATGAGCGTAGTGGCTGGGCAGGGGAGGGTTCCGACCTTCGTTCGCGCATCATCGGCTACACGGCTACCTCTGGTCGTCGGCATGTCGCTGCTAGCTTCGGGCGGTACAAGGAGCGACGGGAGTCCAGGTGACAAGAACAGCATTGCGTAGGATAACCACAGGCATCCAGTCCCGATGAGGAAAAAGGTAAGTCAGTTCTCACAGCTGAATTTTCGTTTCCTAATTTCCTTCAGGGTTTGTATCATTGGGCACTAAGCCGGTGCTGCTGCATGTTTTCCTCCTGTCTTCCTCCTCCGCCTCTCCCTCCCTCTCTCCCCTCTATCTCTAGATCTCGACCCCCAAGTAGGGAGGAGTCCATGGTAGCAGGAGAGTTTTTATTTGGTCAGAAATCATCTACGACTAGGAGAGGATTAGGTGTTTGCTCTGAAATTTTCGTTTATGTTCCATTTTTATTTCAGCTGTGAGTGTTGGGATTATGAGGCTGTTGGTTGTTGCTGATCCAGGCACAAAAAAATCTTGAAGAACCAGAAGAGACAAATATGCAAAGGTATATTTCTTCCTTGACTCATTTTCTTGCCATAAGCAATACGGTGTGATAAGTTCTCTGATCTTTTGGTTGCATAACACCTTGTTTTTTATACAGGATAGGTAGATTTTGCAAGGAAAAGGAATGGGCACAGATCCCGTATGTTGTCTCCTTCCTCTGGACTAGCAACATATCTTACTCCTTTGTGTATGTTCCTTGGTTTTGTTCCAACGAGGAGAGCAATATCATGGCAATGAGGGGGGCTTGAAGTTTCAGCTACGGAGTCACATGTATGTCTTCTTCCTTTCAATTTTGTTACTTGGATTGCAGTCTGTTTTTATGCTTGCAATTCATTTCTTGGGCTGAGGTCTCTGCGTATAATATGTTTCTTTTTGATCGAGAGCAGAGTGGTGACAGCCCGATTGCGAGACGCTCTCTGTCAAAACAACGACTCCTGCAATGGAGATGGTGGTGCCCGCCACCGGATACCAATTTGTGCTTAGTATGCAGGCTTCAGCTGGCATTGGTATGCCTGGTACCAGTGAAGCACCGCTGCCTCTGCCTGCCCTACCGCTCCAAACCTTCGGGCAGGCCACTCGACGAGTTCTACAATGCCCCTGCACCATGCGCTGTTGATCCGACGAAGAAGATTCAAGTTTATAGCGCCACTGGCCGTCCATTTGCAGAATGAGGAGTTGAGTAATTTGCCCTTACGCCACATCAACAATTTTCATAATACACACAATGGCTATTGCATTAGGTGATGAGACCTACATCTGTCTGTGAAGAAATCTAAAGCATGACACGCCGACAAATACAATAGCCTGCATATTCAAGAAATAAACATCTTAGCTCGAAGGAGAAATTTATTTTGTATTATGATTTAACATAGATGTATAATAGATTAATAGTTATGTTAAGATAACAAATAACTAAATCATACTTTGCATCAGCTTAAAAAAATGAGGAAGACATCTTTGAAATGCAGCCTGGATATGGATAGTCAGTAAACACATGGAGCCATGATAATCAGTGTGAAGACTGAACTCCACGTACCAAAAACCGATGGCAATGTGTTCCGCCCCTCCAGATTCGTTTTTGGAAACCTCATCCACGCTCACAAATGAAATGCTCTTGTATAGTAGAACTGCAAAACAATAGAAATATTTTATCAAGTTAATGATATTATAATTTTGGAGACCTGAGATATATTAAAGTAGTATAACTGAGAAAGCATCCTATGAGAAGCAGTAAGGCATTTTGCTCACTGGTCACTGTTGCGAGCAACATATATATTAATAGAAATTATACCCAAAACGTGTTGCATAATTAAAGATGGTGACCAATAATTAGTTATGACCAGGCTGTTACAAGGGGAAAACTTTGAATACCTCATGAATAAATTAGAAAAGAAACATAAAGAATCAAAACATGTATGAACTGGGCACTCAAATAGCGAAAATATGGAATCATTCAACAACCATTTATTGTTCGTGAACCCGCACCATACAAATGACTAACGTGTAGAAAAATATGGAATCAATTTTCTGGATAGAACAATTGGCAGCCCACACCAAGAGCTCCTTTCTGGATCAAATAGCTTGCAAGCATCACAAATCTAATCAAATAAAAAAAACAGATATGTAACCTGTGGGAATTAAATAGAGGAAAATGACATAAATATTTATGAGAGGGATATGATTAATAATGTGGAGACCACGTCCTTAAGTCTTGCTGGCCATGCTCGAGCTGTTTCATTCTCGAAAAAAAAATGCTCGAGCACGACCTCGTGATTAGGAAATGTAGTTCTGTATTTCCCCTTGCAGAGCACTATCATCATATACAAATTGAATCATCTCATCCCTCTCTGAGAACAAATAAGTTACCAGGCCTGAACCCTACACACCAATAGGGAAGGAGAACAGGTTCTAGCCTACCCTACAACCCAAGCCGAAACAACAATTACTCGGTGGAAACAAACTTTTTCTCCCCCTCCCCCCTTCCCTATTCCCTCTACCTGTTGAACTGTCCGATTACTGATTCAAGAGAAATAAAAATCTTCACAGGAATAATACGTGGAAGTGTATGGAGCTGAACATAAACCTGCTGACAGTAATTGTGGTTAGAGACTATATTAATAGATGACTAACCATCATCAGTCATCAGCTAAGGGGCATTGGTGTGTCTATTTCTTGGTCTAGTGTGTATCGTGCCTATTTATGTAAAATCTGCGGTTAATTGATTGTAGAAGTCACATGGCTGAAGAACACTGCAACGTAAAGAGCTATTTTCTGCACCGTAATCACATAACAAAACCAAGAACAAATCACCTGTAGACAGTGTGTATTGCTAATCACCTCTAGACAGTATGATATTAGAAGCCCTCACATGATGTTAGAAATCCTCCTTGGCCAAAAACTAATATAAAGTAGAACTTTTGTTACTCCCTCTCCTTCTACAGGTGCCTCGTTGGGGAATAGATATTTGTTGAATGGATTAACCAGGTGTGATTTGTTAATCTGAAGACAGGTTCAAGCACACACGTTTTTTTGCAGGATTGGAAGATACAGGGGAGAGTAGGACGGGGCTCACCACGGGAAGAATCGAATAGCAGGAGATACGAAGCAGCCACCAGCACCAGACGCGGCAATCCCAGCACACGGACGACCTGCGAAGAGAGGGGGAAAAGAGTACAGTAAAGGGCACAGAAAGCGAGCAAGAAGAACCAGAAGAACGAAGGAGGAACAGGGCAGCAGCACGGCCACCGTCGAGCCGCGGGCCGGCGTCAGCCAAGGCCGACGACAGAGCACGGCCGCGGCACGGAGAAGATCGAAGAACAAGGGGGAAGAAAACATGGAACAACCAACCGGCAACTGACCCGCATCAGTGAAGCAGGGGCTCACCTTAACCGAATCCCTGGCAGATCGGCGCCATGAGGCAAGGCCGGCCACCGGTGACGGCACGGGACGCGGCGGACGGCACCTCCACAACGAGCTTTGCCTCCTCATCCATGGCGCCATGGTTGTCCCTTTGCCTATCCAGCCATGGAGAAGGCCAATGGAGGAGAAGGGGTGCAGAGGAGCTGGAGGGGATTGGGGGAGAGATGGAGGAGAGGATTGGGCAAGAGATGGAGGTGGGGATTGGGAAGAAATGGGGGCAGCTGATTGGGGGTGGGTGCGGGCGTGAGGGGCAGAAGATGATGGAGGCTAGGGTTTTCTAGTGAGAGGCTCATTTTTATATGGAGGCAGTGAAAAAAATGACGGTCAAGATTAACCATTTGACAAAATCCAACGATCACGAAGCGCTGAGCGCTGTGAAGCCCCCTATGGGGCATCGTTTATACCTTTAGATACCGCCGGTAGTTGAGTCACTCCTGCATGTTTTGAAGCCTTCTGAGAAACCTCAGCATACTATGGCACCAGAGCTTCCATTGATTTTACTACTTTTCCTATCTGGTAAAGTCAGTGTTATGCATGTCCTGCTGAATGATGCTTCCGTGTGTTATTTCAGTTTGCCAGCTACTTTCATTAAGCCATGGAGAACAAGTAAGTGCGAGCTACTAGGAGCATCAACGGGGCTAACCACGTGGCAATTTTTACTGTACCAAGAGAGTGAGGAAAAAGAGAGAAATGGCTTTATGGTGGCTCTTCTGACTACATCGAGCCCCGCGTCCAGGTCCCATCTCCTCTTCCTACCAAAGCACGTCTCCTCCTTGGCTCTTCCGATCTCTCCTCGTCTTCTATTTCTTTTTCTGGTCCACATGAACCGACGATGCTCGGTGGTGAAGCCTCGCCTGAAGTAGCGATGGGACGCGAGTCCCATTGGGCCTCAATCAGCAGGGGGCGGGGGCAGGGCTCTCTGCTCTCTTTCTTCTCGCGGATGAGGGCGCGGCTACATGGAACCGAGTAGGGGATCTTGTGATCCCAGGAGAAGGACTGCTGCCGCCGTCACAGTCCCGAGGTCGACACCTCTCGCCTCTACGCAACCACGATGCGTCTGCCTCTTGCGGCCAGGTTATCCCCTCATCTAGCTCGTGCAACCCCAAAATCGGCATACTCCCACCTAGGTCCGCCCTTTTGTACCTGGGGGCGCGATCTGGAGGAGTAGGGTATCAGCCACTTGCAGGGAACGAGAGGAGCTGTGAGGAGGAAGGTATGCACAAAAAGGCGACAAGGAGAAAGGTGGAGTTATCGCCGTCCATGGCCACTAACAGAGTGAGTTTTTTCTTTGTTGCCGTTTTGACTTCTGAATTCGTGACTCATTGTTCTTCTTCTGTGGTAACTTAATTGAGTCCTCATTCATCCCCGTCTCTGATTTTTGGAAGCCATTGACTCTCTGCGGGGACTGAAACAGATGAAGGATGAAGACCAGCTGAAAAGGATTGGTACAAAGGTTGCTTTTTCACGAGGCTATTCGTCATCTCATAAACACTTCATTGTCTGTGCGTGCTTCTGTAAGTTGTCTTGTGGATCTGCTCATTATGTTTTTTTTTTATCTTGCAGCCGCTCCCACTTCAGGTAGATGCCTCCCACGGGCACCTGCATATCCAAGGTGGTCTGGCTGCTGCCGGCTCGCCGGAGGATGCCTCGGCTGCCGAAGTAATCTGTCAGAGTGGCCGCTCAGATGATCCCCCTTCACATCCCACCCAGTAATCTAAAATCCGCTTCTTGCATATTAGTAAAAACAGAACTGATTTATCTGGTTAGAACTACAGTCTTAATAATTCAGACATTCGAATTTTGATTGAGATTGGACATTTCAAAGGAAAATGAAAGTGCTAGCCGCTTGAATTCGACATCAATTGAGAAATTGGTGAATTAAATATCCCTCAAGATACTCGTAGGCATTCATATTGTCACCATCTAAAGTTAGAGAATCCAAATGAGGGCAATGCCTTACTCTGATATGATGTCTCGACCACTCTGCGTCTGGAGATGAAACCCTGGAGATGAAACCCTTCTTTCTACCCTTACAAATTTGGGAAATCAATCAACTTGTCATCTTGTAGCGGCTGAATGCACCAAGGTGTGCCACTGCCTATAGATAGTAACATGCTAACCTAGGGTTATGTTGTGCAGGTGAGCTGAGTCTTGGTGCACCCATGGTTCATTGAGGTGTCCTTGGGCGCATTGCTGAGGCGGACGACCATCTTGTCGGCGCCCTCAGATTCCATCAGTTCTTCGAGGCCTCGGAGGTTGCATTGTTCAGGTATAATAACACAAATTCACTTGCAGCCGTGAGCAACAACCTGCTGTTGATTTTTCTTGGCCTACAGTGACGATATTGTAGATTTTGTCCGCTTTTCAGAAGAAACCATTGTACACATAGCAATCATAGCTAGAAGTAGGTCTCCATAAGTTCATAAGATGGTTTTGATATTGACATTTTTTTATTTCTTTTTTGCATCAAACTCCATCATGTGATGTACATATTACTTTGATTGAAGTAGGTCTCCATCATGTAATGTTGCTTAAATCTCTGTTTTTGCTGCTTACAGGGAGAACCTATATGCACGTCCTATTCTCTTTATGGCATCTACAATTTTGATCCCTATTACAAATTCGACCATCTAATCAGAATTGTTATGTATGGCCTTGTCACGTGGGAACTGCTCGCCATAAGCTAGGACATGTGCCAAAACGTTCAGAAGTATGGCTTCAATGGCTTAGGAGGGTCCGACAGGATTACCACCGCTGACATTCAGTCAAGTGAAATACGAACTACCAGAGAGGTATCCTAAGCCATCCTCGATGTTATGTTCATACCGCCATTCATTCTCAAATCAGAGTAATTATCCAGAAAAAAAAATTCAGGAGCTGGTGGTGTACAGGACTTGCCCTTCCACCTCACCTTTCAGCTTGGTCCAATCAAGTTCTTGCTGATCCGATCAAAATACTGTGAACTGTTCATTTAGTTTTAACTGTAAACTTGGCCTGATTGGCGTGTGTGATTGTTCTGATGATAATCGCCAAAGATTTTTGTTGTGCATATGTCGAGATACATGTATAAGAGTCATCCGGTCCAGACCATAGTGCCCCAACCTAATGCAATATCACTGAAGTTTTGAAGGTACAAAGTGTTCTGGCTTTTGTGACCCCTAACTTTTGTATAGTTTTGATGATATAGGGCTCAAGCTGGCATCTGGCTACAGCTCGTCGGAGTTAGAGCCAATTTTTTTCAACCAGTCTAATGACTAATGCAAGAGTATATCTGGGGGTGCACTAAACTGAGTTAGAAGAAGTAAGAAATGCTCTACACTGATTTAAGGTCAGTTGGTACAAGAGTAGTCTGCTAATTTCACCCGGTTTTGATCACATGCAGTCTCCTGGATTCTCTGATTCAGTAGAAAAAAAATGGTATTCACAAATAAGATTGCTGAACTGCCTGAAATTGTTTACAACTCGAAACAACGGAGTTGGATCCAACATTCTGGGATTCCGGGGTCTATGGTGCTCACTGCTCAGGAGCGAACACATGCAGCATTCCCCCTTGCTGGGTGCCCTGCTACCGGCCGCACCATGCGGCTGGCAACAGCCGCTGATTAAGGAAAGCGCCACTGGGGACTGGGCACCGTTGCTCAACAACAACCGGAGTAGCTTATATGGATAGAAGGCCGTGAGCAATGACGACCTAAACAGAACATAACTTCATTTGCGAAGTTAATCTACGATTTGGATTTTGGACGGGATTGGTCAGCAGCTGACCGGTGAGGAGGCGCCCCAAGGGGCGCCCCAACCACTAGTTCTAGCAATGGCGTTGTTAGTAGTAGTAGCCCACAGCCACCAGAAATATGGAAAGTAGATTTAGTATTCATTTACAGCCAAACTAATGACAAATTGTGGAGACACATGATTGTATCTCGACATAGTGTTACGGGTAATGATAAGCTATGTGCAATTTCGATTTATCAACTCATGGGTAGTATATTTTGGACCCTGCTATGCAAAAATGAGCTCACATACATGTCTGAAAAGAAGGCACGCTAGAAAGTATTTCTATCTTTTAGATCGAATTATTATTGTCTTGGCCTGACGCCCGATAAGCTCTGTGCAGGACTTCTGTTTTTTCCATTCATGGGTAGTAATATATTAGACCCTGTTCTACCAAAGTGAGCTCTTGGTTTTCGATTTTATTAAAATTTAATGGTGCTTACCTTCATGTTGGTAATTTTTGGGCAAGCAAATTCTCACTCACACCTGTTGGATGTTGATTCAATTCGAGTTTTTTCAGCTTGACCTTACCTGTGCATATCTCAAACAAGTTAGTCAAGACTCTCATATATGAAATTGTGCGCTTGTGTGGCTGATTATATTCATCGGAATGTAAAATTTAGGTTTTTAATCTCAGCTATACAGTATTGTGCATGTTAAGCGCCATGCCAAATGGTTCTCATATATCTATTGTTGTGCATCCGACTAACTAATAATGTTATATTTTTTATTTTTAGGATACATCTCGCACGGAGGAGATCAAAAGGTCCAGGTCATTGTTTTGCTATGTATCTGTGGCTTATGCTGAAACTTTTTCTCATAACGATTGTTGGGGGTTTGAACTTATTACTGGTTTATGTTGGAAGCTAGCGACACTAGCGATAATTAAGCTGTAGATGCAACGATGTTTTACCATTCAGGTTTACAAAGTTGAACCTATAAAAAACTAGAGTAATGATATGTACCGATGAGCTCCACCTGAAGTGCTCACGGATAAAGAGTCTAAATATTCAGAAAGTCATCTTTTCCTTCATTTCATTGTCTTTGGATTTATTTTTTTAAGTAGTATTGAATTTGAGAGTTTTACTCTTAATAGTTACACATAATCTCAAAGTGCTAAACTTCTTGTGCAGTCAGAGGAAACAACAACAGGTTGTCCAAACAAGTAATTAGTCAAGGATCTCAAGTCTAGAGGAAAATAGAGAATCAACCTGTGGTTGGGCGGTTAGGAGGGCAGTGACACCCCCAGCCCACCAGAGTTTAAACCCCAGGTTTGACATTTTGGTATCTCATTAAAAAGACGGAATATTCTTCTATGGGAGGCGACGTTCCCGTCGACAGCAATGCGTCTATGGTGACTTCGTCAATCTTAAGACCCGTCGGATGAAGGGATGAAGTTTCTTGGACGCATTCTCTCGGAGGTGCTCATAGGGGTAGGGTGTGCGTGTGTTCATAGGGGTGAGTGTATGTGCGTATATGTGAGCGTGTACGTCTGTACTGTGTTTCGCAAAAAAAGTCTAGAGAAAAATAACTTTAGGATTTTGCCATAATATCTTGCCAAAGTTGATCACGTGTATATTAGATATTCCCAACAAGAGTGCACCATATATGAGGAAAATGTTTAACTATAGATGGCAGGAGTGTTGAACCGGGATTTAGTAACATGTTGTCATTTCCAGTCAGGCAACTATGGGCTTCACTCCTTTGTTTGTAAACTTTACAGGTCATATATGCTAAGATAGTAAGGATGGAAGCTATAGCTTCAGGCACACGATGGAAGATCATGGCGGAGAGGTTGATAATTTGTTTTTTTGCATTTGTACATTTAGTACCCACAAAACTTATTACTTTTTTGTCACCATTATTATGATATTATGATTGGGGATAAAATACCATCTAATCTAGAGCAGAGTAACAGAGTTTGGAGAGAAAATATATGGATGCAATCCTATATAGCGAGTATATGACGTTTGGAAACAAATAATTAGCCCCATCTGTATCAAGTCGTTAACCAATGGTGGTCAATTTGCATTTTGTAATATAACTTGATGGTCTCCTTTTTTCCCTCAGAAGAACTATGAGCCAGTTCTTGTTTATGTTGTTGATGGTGAAATGGTGTTCGAGCCTTAATTTCTTTGGGTTATAGAGCCATTGCCAACACATGGGTCATTGATGTCATTGATCGAGCCAGAACTTAGAAGCTTACCGCGGCAAATGAGTGCTGGCTTCACTGGCGGTGACAAATGTTGAGCATCTGATAAAGGAAACAACAGTCCTCGCAGTTATTCTGGTGGCAGTCATGGCCATAGAGTAACATGTCATTAATTCATTGGATAGTTGACTCCAAAGCATGCATACAATTGATAGCCTATACTAAGGCTTTTTAAAGAGATATGGGTGATTGCTTCACGGGGTGTGCTTCGGTGTCCCCCCCCTGGTGAACGACGTTCAGGTGGGATACCCGTTGGAGACGGTGGGGCCGTATTAGTCGCGTATAATTATACTCCACGTCATTTTCCACATAGATGATCGGATGCCACGTAGATATTGTACGTATCTTAGGTGAAGACGGTTTCCGCCGGCCCCACGTCATTAGAATCGGAGTTGGACCCGAAAATTACGTCGATCAGGTGGAGTTGATGCCGGCGATAGGCGGTGGTTACGGGGAAAATATTTGAATCCTTGCGTGTGCGCCATTGCTGGTTCTCCTTAGGGTTTGAAAGGTTCTATCGGGAGGGAGACGGCAGGGACGACGACGTTGGGAACGGCAAGGCGTGGCGGTTTCGTTCGTGTGCACCATAGCTCGTCCTCGTTAGGGTTTGGAAGGTTCTGTCCATCGGGAGGGAGACGGCAGGGAGGACGACGTTGGGGCGGCAAGGCGTAGCGCACGGCGACGAGGAGTCTGGGCAAGGTCGGACGTGGAGGCGGGAGGCGGATCCGGCGACGAGGAGTCTGGGGCAAGGTCGGACGTGGAGGCGGGAAGCGGATCCTGCGACGAGGAGGCTGTGCAAGGTCGGACGTGGAGGCGGGAGGTGGATCCGGCGACGAGGAGGCTGGGCAAGGATCGCACGCGGGTTGTTCCTGCTGCTAGAGGCGGCGTTAGGGTTTGGCGGATCATTGTTGGTTCGTGGTAGGTAATTGATTGTACAAAGTAATTGCATGTTCATGATTTGGTTGATGTTAGGGTTTGGGTTTGGAGCTCCTTTTTTGAGATGTACTTATTTTGGTTGTTACTTTGAACAGGCGATGGACGTTTCAGATTTGAGTGCAAGTTCAATGGAGTACGAAAGCGGAAATACAGATGAAGAGGAATTCAATATTTCGTCTGCCAACTATAATGCACCTCGTGAAGATGAACAAAGTTGGGGAGACGATGATGTCGACGAAAGTGTGAGTGAAACGGAAGTACTAGTTTTATTTAGTACTTGCATGTAAGTAGTTAAATACTGATTGTGCTTATTTTTGCTAATAGATGGATGCAGATGGTGTTGATGTAGAAGATGATAATGTAGAGCAAGAAGAAGATGTTGACACTGATAATGTGAGTTTGTAGTAATAATTGTGTGATTGCATAAAATATGGAATGTCTGATAATGTGAATTGATGTTGACATGGTTTAAAATGAATTAGATTCAGAGTGATGTTCTGGAGGAGGCAAGTGATGACGAGAGATTGGACTGTGGTTTTGTTGATGAGGTATGCATTTTAATTTTATTAGGTGATATGTATGTTTAATTTATATTTAATAACTCAACAATGCATTTTATATAGTCGTGACATGGCCGTTAATATTTCTTGTTTGGTCAGGTCTTAGTTGGCGATAATTCTTCTTACGACTATTACGGTGATTCAGACTTGGAGACTATAGAAGAACCTGTTAGAAGAAGACATGTAAGATTTATGAATTCATTCGTTGTATGACTCGTGGCCATGGCGTTAAAAAAATTGTTTTAAATGTTATCCAATTGTGCATGCAGGTGAAATCAGTTGGTAAGAAAAAGAATGGATCAGAGGATGAAGATGAGAGTGATACAGAAGATAAGAGAAAGTTTTACTGGGAAGTAATGGAGAAGACCTTTGTGTCTGAGGCAACTGCTTATACTTTTTATAATGGATATGCTCGACAAGAGGGATTCAGTGTAAGAAAGTTCAAGTTCAAAGAGACTAAGGGTGCTAACAAAATAGTTCGCAGAAGGCGGTTTGTGTGTTCTCGGGAAGGAAAACGTAACAGCAAGTTTCTGACTATGGACAACCGCACTCGTAGGTTGAGACCTTTGTCACGTTGCAATTGTAAAGCGGAGTTGGATGTGAAGCTTGATAGAGGTTCGGGGGTTTGGCGAGTTGCAAAATTTGTTTACAAGCACAGTCATAAGTGTGCAGAACCGAGCGAGAGCCCATTTTTATGGTCACATAGGAGGATAAAAGATTTCCAGAAAGCGGAGATATTAGCATTGGCGGCTGGGGTTAGGAAGCATGTGATCATGGATACCTTCCTCAGCAAGTATGGTCGGTACACCACTGTTGGGTTTACGAGGAAGGACTTGTACAACATGTGCTGCAGGGAGAAGAGAAAGTTACTTGCAGGTGGTGATGCTAGCTCAGCCATTGCCATGATGGAGAACCGGAGGAAGAAGTTTGCTGATTTTTTTTTTGAGTACGACGTTGATAGTAAAGGTCGTTTGAAAAGCTTGTTCTGGTGTGATGCTCAGTCCCGGCAGGATTACAATGATTATGGAGACGTACTTGTGTTCGATAGTACATATAAGATGAACCGATATGGTATGCCATTTGTTCCGTTTGTTGGAATTAACAATCACCGGAGGACGACAGTTTTTGCGTGTGCCATCTTATCAGATGAGAAGGAAAGCACGTATGTATGGTTACTGAAGACTTTTTTGAAAGCTATGTTGCAGCAGAAACCCAAGTCAATAATCACCGATGCCGATAGTGCGATGATTAGAGCTATTCGAAGTGTGTTTCCGGAGCAGTCGCACCGTATTTGTTCATGGCACATTGAAAAGAACATGGCTCGGCACCTAAGTTTCAAGTCGTTGAGTGAGTTTCGGGCTCTGTTGTATTACACGACCACATCGGATATATTCGAGGAAAGATGGCACGCTTTTATCCAGAAATGGCAGACGGAGAAAACACAGACGTGGCTGAAAAGAATGTACAAGAAGAGGAGATTATGGGCAGCGGCGTACCTATCTGAGGGGTTCTGGCTTGGTATGAAAAGCAATCAGCGAAGTGAAAGTCTTAACTCATGTCTTCACCTACACCTAGACTACGGTATGACACTAGTGGATTTGATTTTGCACTACGAGAATGCTATAGTGCGCATTAGAGAGACGGAGGCAAAAGATGACTGCATCAGTTCACAGACATCACCTGTACCAGTAACCAATTTGAGGAGAATTGAGAGAGCTGCTGCAAAGGTATTCACTCCGGCAAACTTTTATATATTGCAGCAAGAGATATATAAAATAGAAGGCATTGAGGTTATAGATCAGTATAAGGGAACAGAAGGTGAGATGCAGTTTGTTGTTGCTTGGAAAAAGAGAAAGCATGCAAAGTTTTATGTTGACTATAAACCGGCCAACTCGGATAAATTAGTAGAGTGCAGCTGTCGAAGGATGATCCGGAGGGGACTTCCTTGCAAGCATATTCTGCATGTACTTGATGTGCTGGATTTGGATGAAATACCGGGTTGTTTAGTTCTTCTGCGATTCTCTAAACAAGCTAGGGGTGGCTTGCCAGCGAGGCGCACGAGCGATCTACATGATTGGGGTTTTCCCGTAGCGGAGGAGCGACAAAGATTTACGGAGTTGAATGTGTTACAAGCTGAAGCATTGCAAGTTGCATACAAAGATCCACTGTTGTTCGAGCGGACCAAGGCATTTTATGCTGACATTATTTCAAACAAGATGGAGTATGATAATGTACCCAACCGTCCCACAAACTCGCTGAATACTAATGTAAATGAATTGGGTGACCCTGCTCAAGTTGCTGCTCGAGGTGCGCCTAAGAAACGAAAGCGTAGAGATGATGGACAAGGACCCGTGACAATGAATGGAAGGCCATTATCGTATGACGAGCGGGGTAGGGGGATTCGATGTACCAGATGCAAAAAGGCTGGACACACCAAACGTAGCTTGAAGTGTGACCTGAATCCTAGGTGAGTATAAATTTTTCCTGGCGATCAATTATTTATGCATCCTTTTAAACTTTAGTTATTTACTTTATCATCTGTTTTTTTAATTGCAGGCATGTTGCGCATATGTTAGGAGGTCAGGATGATGAATGACTTATTTTGAAGGACGAACTTGGCACGACATTATGAAGCTTCAGTTGGCATGCCGATATGTTTTATGTAGTCATTGGCTATATGAAGCTGTAGTCATTGCTCATTATGTGTTGTATTTGAAATTTTTTGATGATACTGATATTTTGATGGTGCTATTACTACATTAATTGATGCTGATGATATTTCACAATTTTGATGCATACAAATTGTTGGCAGACCATCGTTTTAAAGTTTTGTTATTTAAAGATCTATTATATGAAGGTGGAGTTGGAATGGTGACATGGGTTTTAAAGGAGATAATTACAAAAACCCACCACAATTGCGGCTAGGGTTTAAAAAAAGCACCGCCTTTCATATTTTTGACAGAAAACCAACAATTTGATCTAACAGCGTGACAGATACCCACCACTTCGCGAAATGAGCTCGGTTTAGCGGGTTAAGCATCAAACTGACAGGTGGGGTCCATAGTCAAGCTGACGTGGCAACGGAGACAGGTCAAAACGACCCGGCCGGCCCGTGCGTTGGGTCATTCTGTTCTTTTCTCCCCTTCTCCCGTCCGCCGCCGTCGCACGTCCGCCGCCGCAGGAACGCCGCCGCCGCCATGCCGTCGTGGAACGACGATGAGAGCAGCAGCCAAGACAGTCTGCTCTCTGAGTTCGCACATGGGGCCGATCTGAGCCCAACGTCTCGGGTACGTGTTGAGCTAGGGTTAGGGTTTGGTAAAATTTGGGAATTAGTTGATTTACTCTGTTGTATTCGAATTGGTTGCATTTTATCTTGTGATTTAGGTCCCAGAGACCATGTATGACCCGGATTACGCTGGTGTTCATGTTGGGCCGGAGCGCTGCCACCATCACTTGCCGTGCCACAAGTATGTGGCATTCGAGGGGACGAACACGGGCCGGAGGTTCTTGGGCTGTGGATGCAAGGTAGGAACATCTCTTCAATATTTGTGAGAGTTCTTGTGCATTTAGAAATCCTTGTGCATTTAGAAAATGTTGTGACAGTTCTTGTGTTGTGGATGGATGTAGCAATAGAAAACCTTGTGTCATATTTAGCACCATATTTTTGAGCCACATTGGTTTATGAAAACTTGTACTAAATTTTGGAATAAAAATAATTTTCAGGAAAATATTTGTGAGACAGTATTTTGGGTGGATCAGGAGTGGCCACAATCTCTGAAACATGCATTGCTCCAGTTGTGGCATTCATTTGAGGAGGAAAAGGAAACCAGAATCTCTGGTAATGTAGAGTATACTACTGCCAATTACCAGCTAGTGCTTGAGAAGAGGGAGTTGGAAAAGAAAAACCTTGAACTGCATAAACAACTTGGTAACCTGAGTAGTGAGCAAGAAGCAATGGTTCCGAAATCTGCTGCTGAACTTGAGAAGGTTATGAAGGAGAAGGCAGAGCTGCAGATTGCCACTCTAAAGGAGGAGAAGAAGAAGCTGGAGTATTACGTTGCAGATCTCTTCAATATTAGAGATAGAAACCTGAAGAAGATGAAGGCCATACAAGAGATTTGTGCAAGTTGGGAGTGAAGCATGCCACTATGTTGATGTAATAAATGTAGTAGATGTTCTATGTCTGATATTTGTGTAACTGAACCAGTACTATGTATGTTCTATCACTGTGTGGAGAGATGTACTGTGTGGACCAAGTACTAAGTGTTGTTCATATAAGTGCTGTTGAAATTTTGGTAACATACTTTTTTGTGTCACACTAGTAGCTTAATATATAGATCAATCACACTAGTAGATCAATCACACTAGTAGCTTAATATATAGATGAATACTTAAAATCACACAATCACAGTACTTGCCAACCGTATTTAAATGTCATACATATAGACTCACAGAAGCCGAGATTGACACAAGCTGGGAAACCTTCTACGGGACTAAAACCCAACCTATGATGACTGCAGCTTTATCTACTTAGTAAATCTCTTGGAGATCCGGACAACCTTCGTTTTCACCGTCTCTAACAGATTTGAAGTTGCTAGAACTATCTGTGCGTTAATGAGGTTCCTTGATCCGTTTATCATCTCCTGCAAACAATAGGCATCGGTTATTCATTTTATGTACCACGGAACAAAGGTGTTTGGTCACCATGTAGAATATCAGTACCTGTGATATTTCTTTATTCCATTTATCTCCATCCCAATGTTCCATGCATTGAAGAACAAATAAGCCACATGAATTGCTGCACAATTAATTCGGTTCATTGAGTTATTACATGCAATAGTAGCGTAATATGTATTTAGTTGTAGTTTGCATGTACTGACCCATCTTTTTGCTGCGGCATATCGTATGATTTTATATTCCAAGATATCACATCAGGGAAAAATCCAGATGTAGATTTGTTGTACTCTTGGATGTCAGCAGAAATTTGTTGTCTCTATACAAATATAGATAATTAGATGTTTCTGTACGCATGCAATTTGAAGACAATATGTAGTACAAGAAACAGTACCAGAGCCCTGACAGTGTCTATGGTCACACTTAATGGAAATAATGAGTCAAGAACTTGGAATTCTTGCTTGGGTGTGTGCATGATCACGGTAGTCCAGTGATTGTTTGATATGTTAACTGGAAAATATGCCTGTGTCACAGGAAAAATTGTGAGTACATGCAATGTAAATTAGTATTACTACTAAATTTTGTCATATTGATGGAATACTTTACCTTCTCCCGCCTAAAATATTCGTCGATAACTCGTTGAATGGTTCCAGTTCTTACAGCTAGGTGATCATTGTTCTTATTTTTTTTTTGTTTTGTGGCCCTTGCGATGTGCTTCTAGCAGGAATGATGACCTCCACGCTGCACATAAGTACCGATCCTCCCCAACACGACGAGACAAATCTCCAATGTAAGCATCGATAACCTGAAAAACAAAGGTTTCGTCTAGTTAACACACAAACATACATGTGCATAATTCATACATTACAAGTATGTGCACAGTTGAATCGTCAGCAATATACTTACATCATCTGTACACCATTTATGGTCTAGAACCACTTTAAGGCGTTGTGATGTCAACGTGACGCCAATATCATTTTTGTAGATAATTTTTTTCCCATTTACCTCACTCTTGCAACATAGTTGAACAAAAAGCTCTGCTGCTGCAATGTGTTCCGCTGTTAAGGCAGTAGAGTCTTGCGGAATTTCAACATCATTGCTCGACGGAGTAGCTGTACACAAAAAATGCATTGTGTTTAGTATCACATTAGTAATCAAATATTTAAGTGCATATCTTCCGTTGCGTACCTATTGCGGGAGTTGGCTTTTTTCGAGGTTGTCGTTTCGTTCGATTCTCAATGATATAAGGATACTGCAGTTTAAGAGGGAGCTTTCGCTTCCTCTTTCCATTTACATCTTCATTCTTGCCGGTTGCACTGTTGACGCTTTTTGATCCTTCTGAGGCAGCCTCTTTGTGTTCGTCTTCTTTGTTCATATTTTTGAGGGCAGGTTCAAAAATATTTGATGGCACCTCCGATGAAGAGGCCTCCTTAAAATCTTCAGCAACTTGCCATGGATTGTCTGGCGTGCCATCCCCTAAGAAGTCACACTTGGTCCTTGCAGGTGTTATGTAATCCTCTTCTTTATTGTCCTCTTTCGACACCTACGGAAAGGAAACATACAAGCACGTGACGCAGGTGAAAGCATGTTAATCTGCATTATTCACAATAGTGGAAGCATGTTAATCTGCATTATTTGTTGTGAAACTAACCTTGTCAACATCTTCTTTAGGTAATGACACACTCCGGGTGTCACTTTTTTTGTCGTAAACAAATTCTTTCCGTTCAGGTACTCCGTTGAGGTAAGATCCGCAGCCTTCGTCATAACAGTACTGATCTGAAAGTGTTTCCGCGGATGGCTTGTACCTAACACCTGATTTGTTTAATAATTTGACAACATCCTGCAACAAGGAAACAAATTTTAGGATGTCAATAATAATTAAATACATGGTGAACTTTGTTGTTCATAATTATTTCGGCCTAATCACCTTCGCGCATCTCTCTGGTAGTTCTTCCATCATATCCCTCTTAAAATCCTGCATCATCCTCTTCATGGTGGTTTCCATCTTTATTTCCCACGACGGGCCGGGTTTTCTCGAGCTACTAGCCTTCCCAGTGCTCCTTCCATTGCCCTTTCCATTGCTCCTTCCAGTACCCGGTTTTTTAATTTCTGCACCCATGTTTTTGTTTCCATCTGTTTTCTTCCCATACTGTCGCCTATATTCCTCTGTGATGTTATCTTCAATCTAAAATTAACAAATTTAATATGTCAGTACGATATTTGACAGTACATAGTTATATGCAAAACAACTATAATAAATGAAATGGCCTGTATATGTATGCTTACCTTAAGGATACCTTTGCCCCGGCCATTATCTTGATCATAGCTATCTCTCAAGGCTACAGCAGCTTCTGTCCAGTTGATCATAAGTGGGCGTGAAGAGATGCGAGCATATAGTGCTATCTCATCAAGAGGTTGCACTTTCTCCCAATACAAGTACTACATGTAAAAAAAATATAAAGGATAGTTAGTATATGTTGCAACAAATAAAAAAAACATTAAAGGACATGTACCTCTAAAATTGCAACATTGCCTTTCGGCCACTGCCTAACATATATTCCTCTCCGGCAAGGGCTGATCTGGTCCATGACATATGCAAGTGTGAATTGGTTCCAATTCAAGTTGTGTAACTTGTACATTGTTTCCACAAATGCATAGAACGGCTTGTAAACCGTAGCTGTCGAAGTAGGAGCTAGAACAAGCCCTATAAGAATTAAGACAGCTCTTCGAAGGAAGTCGTCATTTGTGGCTTTTGATGTAATGATTTCATCAATCATATCTTTCATGACTAAATTGCCAGTTTTTTTACTAAGAAATCTAGTAGGTATGTTTGTTTTCCATTCTTCTCCTTCCTCTTCCAAAATATCAGCAGACGACAAGCCTTCATCCTGTAATCCTAGCAAGCATTCCACATCCTCATTTGTTGCCGATATTTCACCCACCCTAGGTTCAATGATGAACCTACCCTTTTCCTCGTCATAAACCTGCATCATGTATTTGACCAATAGTGGCCGTATCTTTCTGGATGGAATTTGGATCATGCATCGGCCAACAGCACAAGTGCGTAATTTGTCTCGTTGCTCGTCTGTCATTGCTGCTACGACTTTCTGCCACCTAATTATGTCACAGAAAATCTCCCCATCCGGGTCTTGCATCCTGCAGACCAATTGAACAACATGAAATTAATACGAGGTAGGAAATAAAATTGTACAACTGCATCACATGAAACTAATACACTATACACTCGGGTTTAATTACGTCATAACAGATTTCAACATCATGTGACAGCAGATTCGAACTTCACGTGATAACAGATTTGAACTTCATGTCATATCATATATGAACTTCCTGTGAAAACACATCTGTACTTCGTCTGCTAACATGTCTGAACTTCATGTGATAACAATGAAGTATTCCGTCTGCTAACATATATGAAGTGCAAGCTAGCAATATGAATCAAGTCGTAAGTACCTGAGGCTGGGTAAATACAAATAAATTAACGACTCAGTTACATAGACAAACATGCATGATTTCCTGGAGATACATGACTAACGGGATCGTTCATTTGTGTTGCATGTGATGAGGACTATCTATACCGCATGTGGTGAGGAAATTAGGGTTGAGGGAGGAGGATGCGACCGTGAGAGAGAGTATGGTCGCGTCACAGATGATGGTGGCCGCGGCGTACCTGCGTTTGTCGAGGCAGAGACGGTGGCCGCCCTAGATACGAGGATGTACGCGGCAGAGACGATGAAGGCCGCAGCAGAGATCCACGGTGGCCACGGGAGAGATCTTGTTCTCGATGCACATACGACGGTGGCCGCCACAGAGATGTGCGTCCGACGGTCGGTGATGTGCGGGGTGCCGGACGGTGGTTCGGCTCGGGGGCGGCGGACGGTGGTTCAGGTGGGGGGCGGCGGACGTGGGAAGATGGAGGTTGAGAACTAGGTCAACGAGTCCACGACCTGCACTATTTCTACCCAATCACCCCGCACTACTCGCACGTAATGTACCAGTCAACGCATTCATTAATCATTAAATGGGCCGAAAGCCCATTAAGTTGTCCCAACTCATAATAATGCAATTTAAGTCCCATATTTGTAATTATTATTTTCAATGCAAAGTTTCAAATTGCATTCTGGTTGTTACAAATAATAATTTCCTAATTGTACTTCATGCACATTACATCTATGTCTGTAAACTAAGATCTATCATGTATGAAGAAAGTTACAATTTTATTGTTTCATACAAATTATGAAAAATATTATGAATTTTTTTTGCTGCATCCCTTAAATTTTGTGCAAACAATAGTTCACATCACAAGTTTCACATCACAAGGTTCACAAGTGTGCCAAATCTTGGCCCATTCCATGGTGGTTTGGTCATTTTTCATGAATTTCCCCCTCTTTTCGTCCGGAAACCCCTGTCTCGACACATCTACACCATGGGCCCACCATGGAGCCAACTCCAGAATGGGAAAACACTGAGCAACCAAGGTGTCACATCACAAGGTTCACAAGTGTGCCAAATCTTGGCCCATTCCATGGTGGTTTGGTCATTTTTCATGAATTTCCCCCTCTTTTCGTCCGAAAACCCCTGTCTCGACACATCTACACCATGGGGCCACCATGGAGCCAACTCCAGAATGGGAAAACACTGAGCAACCAAGGTTTCACATCACAAGGTTCACAAGTGTGCCAAATCTTGGCCCATTCCATGGTGGTTTGGTCATTTTTCATGAATTTCCCCCTCTTTTCGTCCGAAAACCCCTCTCTCGACACATCTACACCATGGGCCCACCATGGAGCCAACTCCAGAATGGGAAAACACTGAGCAACCAAGGTGTCACATCACAAGGTTCACAAGTGTGCCAAATCTTGGCCCATTCCATGGTGGTTTGGTCATTTTTCATGAATTTCCCCCTCTTTTCGTCCGAAAACCCCTCTCTCGACACATCTACACCATGGGCCCACCATGGAGCCAACTCCAGAAAGGGAAAACACTGAGCAACCAAGGTGTCACATCACAAGGTTCACAAGTGTGCCAAATCTTGGCCCATTCCATGGTGGTTTGGTCATTTTTCATGAATTTCCCCCTCTTTTCGTCCGAAAACCCCTCTCTCGACACATCTACACCATGGGGCCACCATGGTGCCAACTCCAGAATGGGAAAACACTGACCAACCAAGGTGTCACATCACAAGGTTCACAAGTGTGCCAAATCTTGGCCCATTCCATGGTGGTTTGGTCATTTTTCATGAATTTCCCCCTCTTTTCGTCCGAAAACCCCTGTCTCGACACATCTACACCATGGGGCCACCATGGTGCCAACTCCAGAATGGGAAAACACTGAGCAACCAAGGTTTCACATCACAAGGTTCACAAGTGTGCCAAATCTTGGCCCATTCCATGGTGGTTTGGTCATTTTTCATGAATTTCCCCCTCTTTTCGTCCGGAAACCCCTCTCTCGACACATCTACAACATGGGCCCACCATGGTGCCAACTCCAGAATGGGAAAACACTGAGCAACCAAGGTGTCACATCACAAGGTTCACAAGTGTGCCAAATCTTGGCCCATTCCATGGTGGTTTGGTCATTTTTCATGAATTTCCCCCTCTTTTCGTCCGAAAACCCCTCTCTCGACACATCTACACCATGGGGCCACCATGGTGCCAACTCCAGAATGGGAAAACACTGAGCAACCAAGGTGTCACATCACAAGGTTCACAAGTGTGCCAAATCTTGGCCCATTCCATGGTGGTTTGGTCATTTTTCATGAATTTCCCCCTCTTTTCGTCCGAAAACCCCTCTCTCGACACATCTACACCATGGGGCCACCATGGAGCCAACTCCAGAATGGGAAAACACTGAGCAACCAAGGTTTCACATCACAAGGTTCACAAGTGTGCCAAATCTTGGCCCATTCCATGGTGGTTTGGTCATTTTTCATGAATTTCCCCCTCTTTTCGTCCGAAAACCCACTCTCGACACATCTACACCATGGGGCCACCATGGAGCCAACTCCAGAATGGGAAAACACTGAGCAACCAAGGTGTCACATCACAAGGTTCACAAGTGTGCCAAATCTTGGCCCATTCCATGGTGGTTTGGTCATTTTTCATGAATTTCCCCCTCTTTTCGTCCGAAAACCCCTGTCTCGACACATCTACACCATGGGGCCACCATGGTGCCAACTCCAGAATGGGAAAACACTGAGCAACCAAGGTTTCACATCACAAGGTTCACAAGTGTGCCAAATCTTGGCCCATTCCATGGTGGTTTGGTCATTTTTCATGAATTTCCCCCTCTTTTCGTCCGAAAACCCCTCTCTCGACACATCTATACCATGGGCCCACCATGGAGCCAACTCCAGAATGGGAAAACACTGAGCAACCAAGGTGTCACATCACAAGGTTCACAAGTGTGCCAAATCTTGGCCCATTCCATGGTGGTTTGGTCATTTTTCATGAATTTCCCCCTCTTTTCGTCCGAAAACCCCTCTCTCGACACATCTACACCATGGGGCCACCATGGTGCCAACTCCAGAATGGGAAAACACTGAGCAACCAAGGTGTCACATCACAAGGTTCACAAGTGTGCCAAATCTTGGCCCATTCCATGGTGGTTTGGTCATTTTTCATGAATTTCCCCCTCTTTTCGTCCGAAAACCCCTGTCTCGACACATCTACACCATGGGGCCACCATGGTGCCAACTCCAGAATGGGAAAACACTGAGCAACCAAGGTTTCACATCACAAGGTTCACAAGTGTGCCAAATCTTGGCCCATTCCATGGTGGTTTGGTCATTTTTCATGAATTTCCCCCTCTTTTCGTCCGGAAACCCCTCTCTCGACACATCTACAACATGGGCCCACCATGGTGCCAACTCCAGAATGGGAAAACACTGAGCAACCAAGGTGTCACATCACAAGGTTCACAAGTGTGCCAAATCTTGGCCCATTCCATGGTGGTTTGGTCATTTTTCATGAATTTCCCCCTCTTTTCGTCCGAAAACCCCTCTCTCGACACATCTACACCATGGGGCCACCATGGTGCCAACTCCAGAATGGGAAAACACTGAGCAACCAAGGTGTCACATCACAAGGTTCACAAGTGTGCCAAATCTTGGCCCATTCCATGGTGGTTTGGTCATTTTTCATGAATTTCCCCCTCTTTTCGTCCGAAAACCCCTCTCTCGACACATCTACACCCTGGGGCCACCATGGAGCCAACTCCAGAATGGGAAAACACTGAGCAACCAAGGTTTCACATCACAAGGTTCACAAGTGTGCCAAATCTTGGCCCATTCCATGGTGGTTTGGTCATTTTTCATGAATTTCCCCCTCTTTTCGTCCGAAAACCCCTGTCTCGACACATCTACACCATGGGGCCACCATGGAGCCAACTCCAGAATGGGAAAACACTGAGCAACCAAGGTGTCACATCACAAGGTTCACAAGTGTGCCAAATCTTGGCCCATTCCATGGTGGTTTGGTCATTTTTCATGAATTTCCCCCTCTTTTCGTCCGAAAACCCCTATCTCGACACATCTACACCATGGGGCCACCATGGTGCCAACTCCAGAATGGGAAAACACTGAGCAACCAAGGTGTCACATCACAAGGTTCACAAGTGTGCCAAATCTTGGCCCATTCCATGGTGGTTTGGTCATTTTTCATGAATTTCCCCCTCTTTTCGTCCGAAAACCCCTCTCTCGACACATCTACACCATGGGGCCACCATGGTGCCAACTCCAGAATGGGAAAACACTGACCAACCAAGGTGTCACATCACAAGGTTCACAAGTGTGCCAAATCTTGGCCCATTCCATGGTGGTTTGGTCATTTTTCATGAATTTCCCCCTCTTTTCGTCCGAAAACCCCTGTCTCGACACATATACACCATGGGGCTTGATACGTCTCCGACGTATCGATAATTTCTTATGTTCCATGCCACATTATTGATGTTATCTACATGTTTTATGCACACTTTATGTCATATTCGTGCATTTTCTGGAACTAACCTATTAACAAGATGCCGAAGTGCCGATTCTTTGTCAAGTCTGTTTTTGGTTTCAGAAATCCTAGTAAGGAAATATTCTCGGAATTGGACGAAATCAAAGCCCAGGGGCCTATTTTTCCACGGAGCTTCCAGAAGACCGAAGAACACACGAAGTGGGGCCACGAGGTGGCGACACCACGTGGCGGCGCGGCCCAGGGGGGGCCCGCGCCGCCCTATGGTGTGGCCCCCTCGTCTGGCTCCCGACTCTGCCCTTCCGCCTACAAATAGCCTCCGTGACGAAAACCCCAGTACCGAGAACCACGATCCGGAAAACCTTCCAGAGACGCCGCCGCCGCCGATCCCATCTCGGGGGATCCAGGAGATCGCCTCCGGCACCCTGCCGGAGAGGGGAATCATCTCCCGGAGGACTCTACGCCGCCATGGTCGCCTCCGGTGTGATGTGTGAGTAGTCTACCCCTGGACTATGGGTCCATAGCAGTAGCTAGATGGTTGTCTTCTCCCCATTGTGCTATCATTGTCGGATCTTGTGAGCTGCCTAACATGATCAAGATCATCTATCTGTAATTCTATATGTTGCGTTTGTTGGGATCCGATGAATAGAGAATACTTGTTATGTTGATTATCAAAGTTATGCTTATGTGTTGTTTATGATCTTGCATGCTCTCCGTTACTAGTAGATGCTCTGGCCAAGTAGATGCTTGTAACTCCAAGAGGGAGTACTTATGCTCGATAGTGGGTTCATGCCTGCATTTACACCTGGGACAGTGATGAAAGTTCTAAGGTTGTGTTGTGCTGTTGCCACTAGGGATAAAACATTGATGCTATGTCTAAGGATGTAGTTGTTGATTACATTACGCACCATACTTAATGCAATTGTCTGTTGCTTGCAACTTAATACTGGAGGGGGTTCGGATGATAACCTGAAGGTGGACTTTTTAGGCATAGATGCAGTTGGATGGCGGTCTATGTACTTTGTCGTAATGCCCAATTAAATCTCACTATACTCATCATGATATGTATGTGCATTGTCATGCTCTCTTTATTTGTCAATTGCCCAACTGTAATTTGTTCACCCAACATGCTGTTCGTCTTATGGGAGAGACACCTCTAGTGAACTGTGGACCCCGGTCCAATTCTCTTTACTGAAATACAATCTACTGCAATACTGTTCTACTGTTTTCTGCAAACAATCATCTTCCACACAATACGGTTAACTCTTTGTTACAGCAAGCCGGTGAGATTGACAACCTCACTGTTTCGTTGGGGCAAAGTACTTTGGTTGTGTTGTGCAGGTTCCACGTTGGCGCCGGAATCCCTGGTGTTGCGCCGCACTACATCTCGCCGCCATCAACCTTCAACGTGCTTCTTGGCTCCTCCTGGTTCGATAAACCTTGGTTTCTTTCTGAGGGAAAACTTGCTGCTGTGCGCATCATACCTTCCTCTTGGGGTTGCCCAACGAACGTGTGAAATACACGCCATCAAGCTCTTTTTCTGGCGCCGTTGCCGGGGACCTGAAGAAAAGTTAAACCACAGAGATCTCTAACTCCCACGTCAACTTTGCGCCAGCAGCTCTTTTTCTGGCGCCGTTGCCGGGGAGATCAAGACACGCTGCAAGGGGAGTCTCCACTTCTCAATCTCTTTACTTTGTTTTTGTCTTGCTTAGTTTTATTTACTACTTTGTTTGCTGCACTAAATCAAAATACAAAAAAATTAGTTGCTAGTTTTACTTTATTTGCTATCTTGTTTGCTATATCAAAAACACAAAAAAATTAGTTACTTGCATTTACTTTATCTAGTTTGCTTTATTTACTGTTGCTAAAATGGCCAACGCTGAAAATACTAAGTTGTGTGACTTCACAACCACAAATAATAATGATTTCTTATGCACACCTATTGCTCCACCTGCTACTACAGCAGAATTCTTTGAAATTAAACCTGCTTTACTTAATCTTGTTATGAACAATCAATTTTCTGGTGTTAGTTCTGATGATGCTGCTACCCATCTCAATAATTTTGTTGAACTATGTGAAATGCAAAAATATAAAGATGTAGATGGTGATATTATTAAACTAAAATTGTTCCCTTTCTCATTAAGAGGAAGAGCTAAAGATTGGTTGCTATCTCTGCCTAAGAATAGTATTGATTCATGGACTAAATGCAAGGATGCTTTTATTGGTAGATATTATCCCCTGCTAAAATTATATCTTTGAGGAGTAGCATAATGAATTTTAAACAATTAGATACTGAACATGTTGCTCAAGCTTGGGAAAGAATGAAATCTCTGGTTAAAAATTGCCCAACCCATGGACTGACTACTTGGATGATCATCCAAACCTTCTATGCAGGACTAAATTTTTCTTCACGGAATTTATTGGATTCAGCTGCTGGAGGTACCTTTATGTCCATCACTCTTGGTGAAGCAACAAAGCTTCTTGATAATATGATGATCAACTACTCTGAATGGCACACGGAGAGAGCTCCACAAGGTAAGAAGGTAAATTCTGTCGAAGAAACCTCTTCCTTGAGTGATAAGATTGATGCTATTATGTCTATGCTTGTGAATGATAGGACTAATATTGATCCTAATAATGTTCCATTAGCTTCATTGGTTGCACAAGAAGAACATGTTGATGTAAACTTCATTAAAAATAATAATTTCAACAACAATGCTTACCGGAACAATTCTAGTAACAACTATAGGCCATATCCTTATAATAATGGCAACGGCTATGGTAATTCTTATGGAAATTCTTACAACAATAATAGGAGTTCACCCCTGGACTTGAAGCCATGCTTAAAGAATTTATTAGTACACAAACTGCTTTTAACAAATCTGTTGAAGAAAAGCTTGGGAAAATTGATATACTTGCTTCTAAAGTCGATAGTCTTGTTGCTGATGTTGATCTTTTGAAATCAAAAGTTTTGCCTAATGAGAATCATCATAATAAAATTACTACTACAGCAAATGCCATTCAAGTTAGAATTAATGAGAATATAAGATTAATGGCTGAACTGCGTGCTAGGTGGGATAGAGAAGAAAATGAAAAACTAGCTAAAGAGAAGAATATAGCTAAAGTTTGGACTATTACCACCACTAGTAATGCTAATGCTACACATGTTGCTGCACCTTCTACTCATACTAATAAAAGAATTGGTGTTAGCAATGTTTCCACTTCTAATGCAAAGCGCGAAAAACTGCTGAAATCGCTAAAATCATTAAAACCGCTCGTGATAAAGCTGCTGAAATTTTTTCCAACATTGGGGATGATGATCCCATTGCTTTAGATTATAATGGTTTGAATTTTGATGATTGCCACATCTCTGAAGTTATAAAGTTCTTGCAAAAACTTGCTAAAAGTCCTAATGCTAGTGCTATAAATTTGGCTTTCACGCATCATATTACAAATGCTCTCATAAAAGCTAGAGAAGAGAAACTAGAGCGCGAAGCCTCTATTCCTAAAAAGCTAGAGGATGGTTGGGAGCCCATCATTAAGATGAAAGTTAAAGATTTTGATTGTAATGCTTTATGTGATCTTGGTGCAAGTATTTCTGTTATGCCTAAGAAAATTTATAATATGCTTGACTTGCCACCGCTGAAAAATTGTTATTTGGATGTTAATCTTGCTGATCATTCTACAAAGAAACCTTTGGGTAAAGTTGATAATGTTCGCATTACCGTTAACAATAACCTGGTTCCCGTTGATTTTGTTGTCTTGGATATTGAATGCAATGCATCTTGTCCCATTATATTGGGAAGACCTTTTCTTCGAACTGTTGGTGCTACCATTGATATGAAGGAAGGTAATATAAAATATCAATTTCCTCTCAAGAAAGGTATGGAACACTTCCCTAGAAAGAGAATGAAGGTACCTTTTGATTCTATTATGAGAACAAATTATGATGTTGACACTTCATCTCTTGATAATACTTGATGCACACTTTCTGCGCCTAGCTGAAAGGCGTTAAAGAAAAGCGCTTATGGGAGACAACCCATGTTTTTACCTACAGTACTTTGTTTTTATTTTGTGTCTTGGAAGTTGTTTACTACTGTAGCAACCTCTCCTTATCTTAGTTTTGTGTTTTGTTGTGCCAAGTTAAGCCGTTGATAGAAAAGTAAGTACTAGATTTGGATTACTGCACAGTTCCAGATTTCTTTGCTGTCACGAATCTGGGTCCACCTCCCTGTAGGTAACTCAGAAAATTAAGCCAATTTACGTGCATGATCCTCAGATATGTATGCAACTTTCATTCAATTTGAGCATTTTCATTTGAGCAAGTCTGGTGCCATTTTAAAATTCGTCAATACGAACTGTTCTGTTTTGACAGATTCTGCCTTTTATTTCGCATTGCCTCTTTCGCTATGTTGGATGAATTTCTTTGATCCACTAATGTCCAGTAGCATTATGCAATGTCCAGAAGTGTTAAGAATGATTGTGTCACCTCTGAATATGTCAATTTATAATGTGCACTAACCCTCTAATGAGTTGTTTCGAGTTTGGTGTGGAGGAAGTTTTCAAGGATCAAGAGAGGAGTATGATGCAACATGATCAAGGAGAGTGAAAGCTCTAAGCTTGGGGATGCCCCGGTGGTTCACCCCTGCATATATCAAGAAGACTCAAGCGTCTAAGCTTGGGGATGCCCAAGGCATCCCCTTCTTCATCGACAATATTATCAGGTTCCTCCCCTGAAACTATATTTTTATTCCATCACATCTTATGTGCTTTGCTTGGAGCGTCGGTTTGTTTTTGTTTTTGTTTTGTTTGAATAAAATGGATCCTAGCATTCACTTTATGGGAGAGAGACACGCTCCGCTGTAGCATATGGACAAGTATGTCCTTGGTTCCTACTCATAGTATTCATGGCGAAGTTTCTTCTTCGTTAAATTGTTATATGGTTGGAATTGGAAAATGATACATGTAGTAATTGCTATTAATGTCTTGGGTAATGTGATACTTGGCAATTGTTGTGCTCATGATTAAGCTCTTGCATCATATACTTTGCACCCATTAATGAAGAAATACATAGAGCATGCTAAAATTGGTTTGCATATTTGGTTTCTCTAAGGTCTAGATAATTTCTAGTATTGAGTTTGAACAACAAGGAAGATGGTGTGGAGTCTTATAATGTTTTCAATATGTCTTTTATGTGAGTTTTGCTGCACCGGTTCATCCTTGTGTTTGTTTCAAATAAGCCTTGCTAGCCTAAACCTTGTATCGAGAGGGAATACTTCTCATGCATCCAAAATACTTGAGCCAACCACTATGCCATTTGTGTCCACCATACCTACCTACTACATGGTATTTTCCGCCATTCCAAAGTAAATTGCTTGAGTGCTACCTTTAAAATTCCATCATTCACCTTTGCAATATATAGCTCATGGGACAAATAGCTTAAAAACTATTGTGGTATTGAATATGTAATTATGCACTTTATCTCTTATTAAGTTGCTTGTTGTGCGATAACCATGTTCACTGGGGACGCCATCAACTACTCTTTGTTGAATTTCATGTGAGTTGCTATGCATGTCTGTCTTGTCTGAAGTAAGGGAGATCTACCACCTTATGGTTAAGCATGCATATTGTTAGAGAAGAACATTGGGCCGCTAACTAAAGCCATGATCCATGGTGGAAGTTTCAGTTTTGGACATATATCCTCAATCTCAAATGAGAAAATTATTAATTGTTGTTACATGCTTATGCATAAAAGAGGAGTCCATTATCTGTTGTCTATGTTGTCCCGGTATGGATGTCTAAGTTGAAGAATAATCAATAGCGAGAAATCCAATGCGAGCTTTCTCCTTAGACTTTTGTACATGCGGCATAGAGGTACCCCTTTGTGACACTTGGTAAAAACATGTGCATTGTGATGATCCGGTAGTCCAAGCTAATTAGGACAAGGTGCGGGCACTATTAGTACACTATGCATGAGGCTTGCAACTTGTAAGATATAATTTACATGATACATATGCTTTATTACTACCGTTGACAAAATTGTTTCATGTTTTCAAAATCAAAGCTCTAGCACAAATATAGCAATCGATGCTTTTCCTCTATGGAGGACCATTCTTTTACTTTCAATGTTGAGTCAGTTCACCTATTTCTCTCCACCTCAAGAAGCAAACACTTGTGTGAACTGTGCATTGATTCCTACATACTTGCTTATTGCACTTATTATATTACTCTATGTTGACAATATCCATGAGATATACATGTTACAAGTTGAAAGCAACCGCTGAAACTTAATCTTCTTTTGTGTTGCTTCAATGCCTTTACTTTGAATTATTGCTTTATGAGTTAACTTTTATGCAAGACTTATTGATGCTTGTCTTGAAGTACTATTCATGAAAAGTCTTTGCTTTATGATTCACTTGTTTACTCATGTCATACACATTGTTTTGATCGCTGCATTCACTACATATGCTTTACAAATAGTATGATCAAGATTATGATGGCATGTCACTCCGTAAATTATCTCGTGTTATCGTTTTACCTCGCTCGGGACGAGCAGAACTAAGCTTGGGGATGCTGATACGTCTCCGACGTATCGATAATTTCTTATGTTCCATGCCACATTATTGATGTTATCTACATGTTTTATGCACACTTTATGTCATATTCGTGCATTTTCTGGAACTAACCTATTAACAAGATGCCGAAGTGCCAGTTGCTGTTTTCTGCTGTTTTTGGTTTCAGAAATCCTAGTAAGGAAATATTCTCGGAATTGGACGAAATCAAAGCCCAGGGGCCTATTTTTCCACGGAGCTTCCAGAAGACCGAAGAACACACGAAGTGGGGCCACGAGGTGGTGACACCACGTGGCGGCGCGGCCCAGGGGGGGCCCGCGCCGCCCGATGGTGTGGCCCCTCGTCGGCTCCCGACTCGCCCCTTCCGCCTACAAATAGCCTCCGTGACGAAACCCCGCATCTGAGAACCACGATACGGAAAACCTTCCAGAGACGCCGCCGCCGCCGATCCCCTCTCGGGGGATCCAGGAGATCGCCTCCGGCACCCTGCCGGAGAGGGGAATCATCTCCCGGAGGACTCTACGCCGCCATGGTCGCCTCCGGTGTGATGTGTGAGTAGTCTACCCCTGGACTATGGGTCCATAGCAGTAGCTAGATGGTTGTCTTCTCCCCATTGTGCTATCATTGTCGGATCTTGTGAGCTGCCTAACATGATCAAGATCATCTATCTGTAATTCTATATGTTGCGTTTGTTGGGATCCGATGAATAGAGAATACTTGTTATGTTGATTATCAAAGTTATGCTTATGTGTTGTTTATGATCTTGCATGCTCTCCGTTACTAGTAGATGCTCTGGCCAAGTAGATGCTTGTAACTCCAAGAGGGAGTACTTATGCTCGATAGTGGGTTCATGCCTCGCATTGACACTGGGACAAAGGATGTAAAGTTCTAAGGTTGTGTTGTGCTGTTGCCACTAGGGATAAAACATTGATGCTATGTCTAAGGATGTAGTTGTTGATTACATTACACACCATACTTAATGCAATTGTCTGTTGCTTGCAACTTAATACTGGAGGGGGTTCGGATGATAACCTGAAGGTGGACTTTTTAGGCATAGATGCAGTTGGATGGCGGTCTATGTACTTTGTCGTAATGCCCAATTAAATCTCACTATACTCATCATGATATGTATGTGCATTGTCATGCTCTCTTTATTTGTCAATTGCCCAACTGTAATTTGTTCACCCAACATGCTGTTCGTCTTATGGGAGAGACACCTCTAGTGAACTGTGGACCCCGGTCCAATTCTCTTTACTGAAATACAATCTACTGCAATACTGTTCTACTGTTTTCTGCAAACAATCATCTTCCACACAATACGGTTAACTCTTTGTTACAGCAAGCCGGTGAGATTGACAACCTCACTGTTTCGTTGGGGCAAAGTACTTTGGTTGTGTTGTGCAGGTTCCACGTTGGCGCCGGAATCCCTGGTGTTGCGCCGCACTACATCTCGCCGCCATCAACCTTCAACGTGCTTCTTGGCTCCTCCTGGTTCGATAAACCTTGGTTTCTTTCTGAGGGAAAACTTGCTGCTGTGCGCATCATACCTTCCTCTTGGGGTTGCCCAACGAACGTGTGAAATACACGCCATCAGGGCCACCATGGTGCCAACTCCAGAATGGGAAAACACTGAGCAACCAAGGTTTCACATCACAAGGTTCACAAGTGTGCCAAATCTTGGCCCATTCCATGGTGGTTTGGTCATTTTTCATGAATTTCCCCCTCTTTTCGTCCGGAAACCCCTCTCTCGACACATCTACAACATGGGCCCACCATGGTGCCAACTCCAGAATGGGAAAACACTGAGCAACCAAGGTGTCACATCACAAGGTTCACAAGTGTGCCAAATCTTGGCCCATTCCATGGTGGTTTGGTCATTTTTCATGAATTTCCCCCTCTTTTCGTCCGAAAACCCCTCTCTCGACACATCTACACCATGGGGCCACCATGGTGCCAACTCCAGAATGGGAAAACACTGAGCAACCAAGGTGTCACATCACAAGGTTCACAAGTGTGCCAAATCTTGGCCCATTCCATGGTGGTTTGGTCATTTTTCATGAATTTCCCCCTCTTTTCGTCCGGAAACCCCTCTCTCGACACATCTACACCATGGGGCCACCATGGAGCCAACTCCAGAATGGGAAAACACTGAGCAACCAAGGTTTCACATCACAAGGTTCACAAGTGTGCCAAATCTTGGCCCATTCCATGGTGGTTTGGTCATTTTTCATGAATTTCCCCCTCTTTTCGTCCGAAAACCCCTGTCTCGACACATCTACACCATGGGGCCACCATGGAGCCAACTCCAGAATGGGAAAACACTGAGCAACCAAGGTGTCACATCACAAGGTTCACAAGTGTGCCAAATCTTGGCCCATTCCATGGTGGTTTGGTCATTTTTCATGAATTTCCCCCTCTTTTCGTCGGTAAACCCCTGTCTCGACACATCTACACCATGGGGCCACCATGGTGCCAACTCCAGAATGGGAAAACACTGAGCAACCAAGGTTTCACATCACAAGGTTCACAAGTGTGCCAAATCTTGGCCCATTCCATGGTGGTTTGGTCATTTTTCATGAATTTCCCCCTCTTTTCGTCCGAAAACCCCTCTCTCGACACATCTATACCATGGGCCCACCATGGAGCCAACTCCAGAATGGGAAAACACTGAGCAACCAAGGTGTCACATCACAAGGTTCACAAGTGTGCCAAATCTTGGCCCATTCCATGGTGGTTTGGTCATTTTTCATGAATTTCCCCCTCTTTTCGTCCGAAACCCCTCTCTCGACACATCTACACCATGGGGCCACCATGGTGCCAACTCCAGAATGGGAAAACACTGAGCAACCAAGGTGTCACATCACAAGGTTCACAAGTGTGCCAAATCTTGGCCCATTCCATGGTGGTTTGGTCATTTTTCATGAATTTCCCCCTCTTTTCGTCCGAAAACCCCTGTCTCGACACATCTACACCATGGGGCCACCATGGTGCCAACTCCAGAATGGGAAAACACTGAGCAACCAAGGTTTCACATCACAAGGTTCACAAGTGTGCCAAATCTTGGCCCATTCCATGGTGGTTTGGTCATTTTTCATGAATTTCCCCCTCTTTTCGTCCGGAAACCCCTCTCTCGACACATCTACAACATGGGCCCACCATGGTGCCAACTCCAGAATGGGAAAACACTGAGCAACCAAGGTGTCACATCACAAGGTTCACAAGTGTGCCAAATCTTGGCCCATTCCATGGTGGTTTGGTCATTTTTCATGAATTTCCCCCTCTTTTCGTCCGAAAACCCCTCTCTCGACACATCTACACCATGGGGCCACCATGGTGCCAACTCCAGAATGGGAAAACACTGAGCAACCAAGGTGTCACATCACAAGGTTCACAAGTGTGCCAAATCTTGGCCCATTCCATGGTGGTTTGGTCATTTTTCATGAATTTCCCCCTCTTTTCGTCCGAAAACCCCTCTCTCGACACATCTACACCATGGGGCCACCATGGAGCCAACTCCAGAATGGGAAAACACTGAGCAACCAAGGTTTCACATCACAAGGTTCACAAGTGTGCCAAATCTTGGCCCATTCCATGGTGGTTTGGTCATTTTTCATGAACTTCCCCCTCTTTTCGTCCGAAAACCCCTGTCTCGACACATCTACACCATGGGGCCACCATGGAGCCAACTCCAGAATGGGAAAACACTGAGCAACCAAGGTGTCACATCACAAGGTTCACAAGTGTGCCAAATCTTGGCCCATTCCATGGTGGTTTGGTCATTTTTCATGAATTTCCCCCTCTTTTCGTCCGAAAACCCCTATCTCGACATATCTACACCATGGGGCCACCATGGTGCCAACTCCAGAATGGGAAAACACTGAGCAACCAAGGTTTCACATCACAAGGTTCACAAGTGTGCCAAATCTTGGCCCATTCCATGGTGGTTTGGTCATTTTTCATGAATTTCCCCCTCTTTTCGTCCGAAAACCCCTCTCTCGACACATCTACACCATGGGGCCACCATGGTGCCAACTCCAGAATGGGAAAACACTGAGCAACCAAGGTTTCACATGACAAGGTTCACAAGTGTGCCAAATCTTGGCCCATTCCATGGTGGTTTGGTCATTTTTTGGACATTCCCCCTCTTTTCGTCCGAAAACCCCTCCGTCCAAACACTTCCCTTTGCTCTACTATATTTACAGGCAAGGACTGTTGCTGATCTGCTCTAATATTTGGATGATTTGTTGTTGATGTGCTCCAATATTTCAATGATTTGTTGTAATATTTAACTTGGATTAAATTTAAATTTGCATTACTCATAGTGTGCTAGCATATCAGTAAATCCACAGCCATGTTACCTAACCATCTATATGCAAATTTGTCAGTAGTAATACACTAGGATTCAGGAAACGCCCTCATCATGTTAATGAAAGACATGCATATTTTTGTTTTCAATTATGGATTACGTTTTTTTGTTTATGTTTCAAACTTGTGCTAAACTTGAGCTGTGCTTCCATTCACAAATTAATGCAACATGCAACCACCATCATTCCAAATGAAACACAGAGCTAAGCATCATAACCTACATAATAATTCAACATACAACATAGATCCACACAGATTCAGTAATTAAGACCATCACTATAGTAGATGGTCTGACAACTCAGTTCAAAAGCAAACCAAACATTGTTCAACACAACATGCAGCAGTAGTTCCAACATCATAAACCAAAAGCATATCTACAAAAGCAACCAGAGCAACCACCATCCACAGGAGCTAGGCTTCAAGCATCCTCCATAGCAAGCACCAAGAGAAGCCCATGATGCTCTGCCCTAATCTGCTTGGAGGTGCCAGTCTGGGCTAGCTCCTCGCAGTGCTGCCTCAGGCTATTAAGCTTCCCATCCCTGGGCTTCACCTTGTGCCATGGACAGAAGTACTTCCCCCTCTTCTTGAAAGGGAAGGCCCCAGCATCCAGCTTCTGCAGCAGCTTGGTCTTGAAGGATCCAATGTTCCTGCTGTCCATGGACTCGGCTGAATCCTGGGAGTCATACTGCACAACAACAAAATGTACAAGTTATGATTAAAGATACAAACCAAACACAATGAAATACATGCAATGGTACAGAACAACTTGTATAGCTCACCTCCAGGGAGCCATCTGAATCCTGCAACTCCTCATATGGAGCAGGGACAGGTGGAGCAGTAATCGTGGAGCAGCAGGTGGAGCAGGCACTGGTGGAGCAGGGACAGGTGGAGCAGGCACTGGTGGAGCTGGCACTGGTGGAGCTGGCACAGGTTCTTCCTCCTCCTGGATTGGAGGAGGGACAGGCTCTAGCTCCTGGATTGGAGGAGGCACATGCTGCTCCTCCTCGCGCTTCCGCTTCCTGGAACCTTCACCAGCCTGCATGGAAATAAGATAAGTCACCACAGTAATCACCTTAAGGAAAATAACATCCAAATACTATGCATACCAAATAGATCATCTTAATTATTCTTTCATTATATCTTATGTATACTCCAAACTACCTGATCATGCATATAAGGGAATTATATTTATAGTTACATTATGCTAGCACCTAGCCTGATCATGCTTTGACAAGGGAATTATATTGTCTGCCTGATCATGCAAAGTTATCATTGACAAGGGAATTATATTGTCTGCTCTGTTAAGCAATGCATCAGAACTACCTGATCATGCAAAGTTACATTATACTCCAAACTACATGATCATGCAAAGTTATCATTGACAAGGGAATTATATTGTCTGCTCTGTTAAGCAATGCATCACAACTGCAATAAGTCAACAAGCTTCATTTTGCTAATTGGTAGTGCCCCATCAGTGCTAAAATTTCCCTTGTCAAATAAGAAAGGAAGAACAAAATTCATTTTGTTCTTATTGGTAGTGGCCCATCAGTGCTAAAATTTGCTACAGAGTTGCATCACTTTGTCAATGATAACTTTGCAAACATGTATGCTCATACAAGCAAGTTATCTATCACTATTTTTTCTAATTTCAAGCTATTTGTACCAGGCAACATATGAATATCAAGCTTTAAAATGTAATTAATGATATCTTAATCTAGATATGAGTTGACAAAGCATTGAATAGATCAATTTAATATTTCTGTCTCAATAATTGTGAGTCTACTAAAATTTAAGTTAATTCTTATGTCACCAAATGTTACTTGTAACCCACATTGCAACTCATAACTAGCATAAATCAGGAAACAAATCAACAATACTGGTTTTTTTCTCACTTACAACCCATATTGCAATTCATATCCACCATCAATCACGAATCAATACAACGGGCTAGGTTATTTATTGCATTCACAACCCAATATAAACCTACAAAAATCTCTGTTGCAACAAAAATCCGATGATAGGTACCAACTATTTCTTTCTTACATATTAACCGGCATAGCAAGATATCTCTACAGCAAAATGACTACGCCCAAGATCCATCGATGTCCAGCATTTAAAAAACATACAAAAATCAAACGTTCTTCCTAGTTCATTCTCATCTCCAAGGCACTCCCCCCATGCATGTGTAGACCCGCTTAATCGAAAGCAAAAACAAGGGACAGAGAACTTACCTCACTGACGTCGCCGGCAGCCGGCGCAGCCACCAGATCCGCCACCGTCTTCACCGCCGCGGAGGATGAAGCCTCCTCCACAAGATCCGACGCCACCTTCACGGCTGCGGCAGCATCTCCGCCCGCATCCACATCGGCCGTTGCCGCCACCACAGTGCCGACGACCACCGACCCGATGATGGAGGACTCCACGGCGGTGGTCCTCGCAGCGACCGCCGACCCTCCAGCACCGCTTTCCCCTCCAACCGCCTGCGCCGATGGATCAACTTCCACCACCGCCACCGTCTTCACATCCTCCGCCGTAGCTCCCCCAGCATCCATCGCGTACGGATCTACTGGATCGCCGACGATCTAATACCTAATCTACCGGCGGGCGGAGTGAGGGAGAGGGAGGCGGGTTTTTTGGCGGAGTGAGCGAGAGGGAGAAGATGGGGAACGGGGGGAAATGGCAGCGGGCGTGCCAGACGGAAGGCTTTTATATTCCCCGACGATTACGCTCCCTAGCCACGTCTGACTACACGTCACCGACGCCTCCTCTTCCTTGCCACGTTGCTGGCCACGTCGCAAACCGTATACGTACAGAATACCGTACAAATGCATCCGCGCGCCCCGCTATACACAACGCCGAAGGGGTATCGGGTAATCTTGACCGTCAATGTGTTTTTCACCCCAACGTCGTTCGCCAGGGGGGGGACACCGGAGCACAGGCGTTGCTTCACTAGGTTTACTTATATGTGCAGCCTACTAGATTATGCGGTCTGTTTTAGATAGACTGGCTGAATCATATATCATATAAGCCTTAAAAGTATAGGACCGCCCGAGCATGTGTTATTTTGTGTGGGATAAGCCGCATTAACTGCTTAAATATCTACCACTGAACTATAAATTCTGACTTATAGTTGTGTGCACCAGATATAGATTGACGAAATTTCAGTACATAGTTAATGTCACATATGCATTAAACCGCCAATGGTCTCTCACTGGCGCGGCGTGCCGCCGCGCCCTCTCTTGCTAGTAGATTTTAAAAGGAAAACTGAAAAGATATATAAGAAGGCGAACAGGGAGGATAGAGTCGAGAAGAAGGAAGACAATAGGGTGAATGTGTGGAAGAAAAGAAGTGGAGATGGCATGGAGCTTGATGACCCAGCTATACATATAAGAAGGCACGTGAGATTGAAACACATAGCAACAAAAATAAATACATGGAGCTGCCCGGACAGCTCTGCAAATCCGAATGATCATAGTGGGATGGAACGCCGGGGGATGGGGAATGGCCAAGACTGTTAATGGACTTCTAGATCTTCAGAAGCGGATGGGCCCTGGTGTCATTTTTCCGTCGGAAAAAAAGATGGAGAAAGGAAGGCTAGATTGGCTAAGTTGGAAATTTGGGATGCCTCACATGTTGGAAAAACCTTGTGTGCGAAAGAGTGGAGGGCTGGCAATGTTTTAGAAAAGAGGTATAAATATGAAATTTATAGGCTTCATGTCAAAGTATCATATTGATATTGAAATCACATAGGAGGATGGCTTTGTGTGGGGGTTTACCGGCATATACGGTGAACCGAAGGAGGGGAAGAGCAAAACGTGGCAACTGATGAGCATCAAAGCGATAAACCTTGTCTGTGTGTGGGAGATTCCAACGAGATCTTACACGCTTGGAAAAAAGAAGGGGAGGGGGGAGTTCCGAGAGCTCATGCATGCATGGATAGGTTCAAGGAAGCAATTGGAGGACTGTCAGCTTGATGATCTTGGGTTCATAGGAGATGCTTTCACGTGCTGGAATCATACTCATGATGAAAATAAATACATAAAAGAGCGGTTGGATAGAGCGGTGGCAAACAAAGCATGGAGGAGTCCGTCCCCTGCATTCAAAGTGACAAATGGAGACCCACACTGATGGGGATACACCCAAGGGGGTCCACCATTAGTCTCACTCGCCGCAGGGGAGAAGGCCCAAAAGGGGTCCAATCGGCAGGGCGAATGGGCCTAAAACCTTGTGCGACTGGGCCAAAACCCTGCAGAACGGTGACTGGCCTAGAGGTCCATGCGAGTAAAGCTGTTGATGACTTGGGCGCGGGACAAAGGATCTCGGCCTTATAGCGATCGGTATGGATATGATCTTATCTCCACGTAACCCTTGACCGGGGGTGCCTATATAAACCCCCGGGCTAAACCCTAGAAGGAATCCAATCTCACTTTCCCTCACCTCCATAGTTTTCGGTTGCCACGCAGACTGAGACACCCCATTGTAATTCGATGTGAGCAATAGATCTAGCAGGATGTAAGTCTTTTACTCTCGGGAGGGGCTGAACCTCGGTAAAACCCTGTGTCTTGTAGATGGCTACGCCACCTTACCCCCGCATCGATGAAGTGTTACGCCCCGTAGTACCTGTCATGGTCGTATCCACGACAGTGGCTCCTGATACGTCTCCAACGTATCTATAATTTCTGATGTTCCATGCTTGTTTTATGACAATACCTACATGTTTTATACACACTTTATGTCATATTTATACATTTTCCAGAACTAACCCATTGACGAGATGCCGAAGTGCCAGTTCCTGTTTTCTGCTGTTTTTGGTTTCAGAAATCCTAGTAAGGAAATATTCTCGGAATTGGACGAAATCAACGCCCAGAACCTTATTTTTCCCGGAAGCTTCCAGAGAGCCAGAGTGGGACCAGAGGGGAGCCCTGGGGGCCCCACACGTGGTGGCGGCGTGGCCAAGGGGGGGCGCCCCTGGTGTGTGGTTGCCCCGTGGCCCTTCCGACTCCGACTCTTCGCCTATATAAGCCTCCCTGACCTAAATCTTCGAGACGAATAAGCCATGGTACGAGAAACCTTCCAGAGCCGCCGCCATCGCGAAGCCAAGATTCGGGGGACAGAAGTCTCTGTTCCGGCACGCCGCCGGGACGGGGAAGTGCCCCCGGAAGGCATCTCCATCGACACCACCGCCATCTTCATCACCGCTGCTGTCTCCCATGAGGAGGGAGTAGTTCTCCATTGAGGCTAAGGGCTGTACCGGTAGCTATGTGGTTAATCTCTCTCTCATGTACTTCAATACAATGATCTCATGAGCTGCCTTAGATGATTGAGATCCATATGATGAGCTTTGTAATCTAGATGTTGTTATGTTGTTCAAGTGGATTTTACTTATGTGATCTCCGGAGACTCCTTGTCCCACGTGTGTAAAGGTGACAGTGTGTGCACCGTGTGGGTCTCTTAGGCTATATTTCACAGAATACTTATTCACTGAGTTATGATTTGAGTTGGATGTCTCTATGAAATTGTGGTGTGTTAGTACCTCCTATGAATGCTCACAGTGACAGCATGGGGTGTTTATTAGTACTTGGGAATACATCTTTAAGGCTTGCCTACATGATGAATTAGTGTTTGTTATCTTGCCAGAGAGTAATTCGGAATAGCATAGTGAAGTGCTTATTTATATTCCTTTATGATTGCAATGTTGAGAGTGTCCACTAGTGAAAGTATGATCCCTAGGCCTTGTTTCTAAGCATTGAAACACCGTTTATTTACTGTTCTACTGCATGTTTACTCGCTGCCATATTTATTTCAGATTGCTATTGCCACTCATATTCATCCATATTACTTGTATTTCATTATCTATTCGCCAAACTAGTGCACCTATACATCTGACAGGTGTATTAGGTGTGTTGGGGACACAAGAGACTTCTTGTATCGTGATTGCAGGGTTGCTTGAGAGGGATATCTTTGACCTCTTCCTCCCTGAGTTCGATAAAACCTTGGGTGATCCACTTAAGGGAAAACTTGCTGCTGTTCTACAAACCTCTGCTCTTGGAGGCCCAACACAGTCTACAGGAAAAGAAGCCAACAGTAGACAGCAAGCTATTTTTTGGCGCTATTGCCGGGGAGGAAAGGTAAAAGGCACTCACACTCCGGTCCCAGGCAACTAAGCTATTTTCTGGCGCCTTTGTAAGTGCTCGAAGCTATTTCATTTAGATCCTGCAATTGCATCTTTTTGTTTCTTGTTTTTATTTCACTAGTTAGGCATAATGGAAAGCAACTATGAGCTTTTTAATCTATTTCCTGAGTTAAGACATAGATTGTTTGCTGCGAAAATTAAAAAACCTATGGAATCTTATTTGCATGCTAGTAGGAATGATATTAGTATGAACGTTTTGAACACCATTGTTGCTAATGATATGGAAAATTCTAAGCTTGGGGAATCTGGTTTTGATGAGCATGATATTTTTAGTCCCCCAAGCATTGAGGAGAAAATTTTCTTTGATGATACTTTGCCTCCTATTTATGATGATTATAATGATAGTGGTCTTTTGGTGCCACCTACTATGGAGGATAAATTTTATTATGATTGTGCTATGCCTCCTACACTTGATGAGAATAATAATGATAGCTACTTTGTTGAATTTGCTCCCACTACAATTAATAAGAATGACTATGCTTATGTTGGGAGTAGTAATTATTTTATGCATGAGACTCATGATAAGAATGTTTCATTTGATAGTTATATTGTTGAGTTTGTTCATGATGCTACTGAAAATCTTTATGAGAGAGGAAAATATGGTTGTACAAATTTTCATGTTACTAAAACACCTCTCTATGTGCTTAAAATCTTGAAGTTGCGCTTGTTTTATCTTTCTATGCTTGTTGCATTATGCTTCGTGAACTTGTTTATTTACAAGATTCCTTTTCATAGGAAGTGGGTTAGACTTAATTTGTTCCATACTTGCTTTTTGATGCTCTCTTTTGCTTCAACTCTTATTTCTTGGGAGTGCATCATTAAAATTACTGAGCCCATCTTAATGGCTATAAAGAAAGCACTTCTTGGGAGATAACCCATGTTTTTATTTCACTACAGCAATTTTGTTTTATATTTGAGTCTTGAAAGTTGTTACTACTGTAGCAACCTCTCCTTATCTTTATTTTATTGCATTGTTGTGCCAAGTGAAGTCTTTGATAGCAAGGTTGATGCTAGATTTGGATTACTGCGCAGAAACAGATTTCTGTCTGTCACGAATTTGGGCAGGGTTCTCTGTAGGTAACTCAGAAAAATCTGCCAATTTAAGTGCGTGATCCTCAGATATGTACGCAACTTTCATTGAATTTGAGCATTTTCATCTGAGCAAGTCCAGTGCCTCTAAAAAAATTCGTCTTTACGGACTGTTTTGTTTTGACAGATTCTGCCTTTTATCTCGCATTGCCTCTTTTGCTGTGTTGAATGGATTTCTTTGTTCCATTAACTTCCAGGCTTTGTGCAATGTCCAGAAGTGTTAAGAATGATTGTGTCATCTCTGAACATGTGAATTTTTGATTATGCACTAACCCTCTAATGAGTTTGTTTTTAGTTTGGTGTGGAGGAAGTTTTCAAGGATCAAGAGAGCAGGATGATATATGATCAAGAAGAGTGAAAAGTGTAAGCTTGGGGATGCCCCCGTGGTTCATCCCTGCATATTTCAAGAAGACTCAAGCATCTAAGCTTGGGGATGCCCAAGGCATCCCCTTCTTCATCAACAAATTATCAGGTTTCTTCTATTGAAACTATATTTTTATTCCGTCACATCTTATGTACTTTACTTGGAGCGTCTGTGTGCTTTTATTTTCGTTTTGTTATTTTCATTCTCTGAATAAATACTTGTGTGGGAGAGAGACACGCTCCGCTGGTTCATATGAACACATGTGTTCTTAGCTTTTAATGTTCATGGCGAAGGTTGAAACTGCTTCGTTCATTGTTATTTTGTCGGTTCAGAAAATGTTGCATGTGGTAGTGGTATAATGAAACACTTGCATAATCTTGTAGATCATTGAGCTTTGATAACTTGATTCTTTGCAAACGTTTTGAGGTATTTAGATGGTAAGGCTTGTTGTTTAAATAAGTTAAAATTAGTAGTGGATTGTTGTCTTTAAGCTTGTGCCGTACTACAAACTCTACTTAAATGGTTGAAGGTGTAGTTGGACTTGATAGCTTTCCATGTCTGAGAGTTCATCGTAATAACTAAGTTGTGCTGAAGGTCGAGGGAGCTAGCGGGGTACTTGTGCCACCGTGAACGGCCCTCCTTGGAGTAAATTTTAATCATGCTCTTAATGATGAACCTGCTAGTTGTTTGCAATAAGCTTGTGAGTTCTTTTTGACTAATGTTAAGCTACGGTTTTTAGCACTTCCACCATCCAAATTTGCTAGCCTCTTCGGTACTGTGCATTGCCTTTTTCTCACATTGATAATTGTGCATACTTCGCCAGTACATCCAAACCCGTGGGAGGACTTTCTCTTGTCCTCCTACACATAAGCCATACATCTTCCTCAAAACAGCCACCATACCTACCTACCACAGCATTTCCATAGCTGTTCCGAGATATATTGCCATGCAACTTCCATTTTACATTACATGTTGTCATTTATTATTTATATATTGCTTTGCATGATTCTATACAGCTGATGTGTGGTTTACCCATGTTACGCTAGATCATTGCACATCCTGCTACACTGGCAGAGGCATACAGTTTTATACATCATGTTTCATTCATTATGAGTTATTTGTACCAAAAAGTGTGTTGTCATATTAGGATGTTGCCCCTAAAAGTGAAAAGAGCCATGGAGGCCATCAAAAAGAGAAATAGAAAAAGAAAAAAGAAAAAAAATAGAAAAAAAGAATAAGAAAGAAAAAAAATAAAGAAAAAGGGGGCAGCATTACTATCTTTTATCCACACTTGTGCTCATATTTTAGCACCTGCAGTATTCATAGTCATCATTTGTGCTCATGTTTAGCACCTATACTCCATATGAGAGAGTTTTCATGTTTTACTAGTATAACTATGTGGGGAATTTACACTATAGGACTTTGGTTGTATATTCCAATGATGAGCTTCCTCAAAAGTGCTCTAGGTCTTCATGAGCAACCAAGTTGGATGCACCCCCACTAGTTCCATTGGAGAGCTTTCATACACATATAGCTCTATGTGCATCCGTTGCATGGCAACCACTACTCCTTGCATAGCTTCGATTATAAGACTTCCTCTTGTCTAATAATCACTTATAGCTTTGTAAGACTTTCTTCCATTTGGCCTTCCAAACCCCCATTAACGTTTTTTATGCCATAACATCCTGGTGCTAATACCAAATGCTTGCACTCACCGGTTGAGTAGACTTCGAAACAGTTGATTCATGATGTTCATGTTTATGTTTACTTGACTGAATCCTTCTTATGTTGTGAAAATTTACTTGATGCTTGGAATGAAGGATAGAACTTCTACGCTGAATACTTAACACATCTTTAATGAACTTTGTACGGTTTCATGTCTTTAAAGCAATAGTTCATGAAAACTTCTAGCTTGTTTAACTCTTGCATTATCATCTCTTATATCAATATAGACATTTGCTTTGAGTGATTTGATCTCAGCTCATATGCTTTACATCATTATTGGATCGAGATTATGTTGGTAGCATGTCACTTCAGAAATTATCTTTGTTATCATTTACCTACTCGAGGACGAGTAGGAACTAAGATTGGGGATGCTGATACGTCTCCAACGTATCTATAATTTCTGATGTTCCATGCTTGTTTTATGACAATATCTACATGTTTTATACACACTTTATGTCATATTTATGCATTTTCCGGAACTAACCTATTGACGAGATGCCGAAGTGCCAGTTCCTGTTTTCTGCTGTTTTTGGTTTCAGAAATCCTAGTAAGGAAATATTCTCGGAATTGGACGAAATCAACGCCCAGAACCTTATTTTTCCCGGAAGCTTCCAGAGAGCCAGAGTGGGACCAGAGGGGAGCCCTGGGGGCCCCACACATGGTGGCGGCGCGGCCAAGGGGGGGCGCCCCCCTGGTGTGTGGTTGCCCCGTGGCCCTTTCGACTCCGACTCTTCGCCTATGTAAGCCTCCCTGACCTAAATCTTCGAGACGAATAAGCCACGGTACGAGAAACCTTCCAGTGCCGCCGCCATCGCGAAGCCAAGATTCGGGGGACATAAGTCTCTGTTCCGGCACGCCGCCGGGACGGGGAAGTGCCCCCGGAAGGCATCTCCATCGACACCACCGCCATCTTCATCACCGCTGCTGTCTCCCATGAGGAGGGAGTAGTTCTCCATCGAGGCTAAGGGCTGTACCGCTAGCTATGTGGTTAATCTCTCTCCCATGTACTTCAATACAATGATCTCATGAGCTGCCTTACATGATTGAGATCCATATGATGAGCTTTGTAATCTAGATGTCGTTATGCTATTCAAGTGGATTTTACTTATGTGATCTCCGGAGACTCCTTGTCCCACGTGTGTAAAGGTGACAGTGTGTGCACCGTGTGGGTCTTTTAGGCTATATTTCACAGAATACTTATTCACTGAGTTATGATTTGAGTTGGATGTCTCTATGAAATTGTGGTGTGTTAGTACCTCCTATGAATGCTCACAGTGACAGCGTGGGGTGTTTATTAGTACTTGGGAATACATCTTTAAGGCTTGCCTACATGATGAATTAGTGTTCCTTATCTTGCCAGAGAGTAATTCGGAATAGCATAGTGAAGTGCTTATTTATATTCCTTTATGATTGCAATGTTGAGAGTGTCCACTAGTGAAAGTATGATCCCTAGGCCTTGTTTCTAAGCATTGAAACACCGTTTATTTACTGTTCTACTGCATGTTTACTCGCTGCCATATTTATTTCAGATTGCTATTGCCACTCATATTCATCCATATTACTTGTATTTCACTATCTCTTCGCCGAACTAGTGCACCTATACATCTGACAAGTGTATTAGGTGTGTTGGGGACACAAGAGACTTCTTGTATCGTGATTGCAGGGTTGCTTGAGAGGGATATCTTTGACCTCTTCCTCCCTGAGTTCGATAAAACCTTGGGTGATCCACTTAAGGGAAAACTTGCTGCTGTTCTACAAACCTCTGCTCTTGGAGGCCCAACACTGTCTACAGGAAAAGAAGCCAATAGTAGACAGCAGCTCCCACCGTGGGGCGTTTGACCTCAGATCTACGGCGAGGCCCTACTCGCCTATTTGATGGCCGGTCGCCTCCAGCAGGATGATCGCCACGGACGGCTTCTTCCACATCCAGCCGAGCACCTACCACCCGACAGCGGCGCCAATAACCCACACCTGGATGGTGCTGGTCGGCACGATCAACCTCTTTGTCGGCCTCGCCGGCATCACCGACTCCACCGAGATCCGCCCCGGCCATTTGCACGAGCCCTATGCGCCGGGCCAGCTCCTCACCGCCACACTCCCGCTTTAGAGGCAAGCGTACGTCGAGGACTATTCCGCCCTGGAGGACGACGCCAATTCGTCGGATATGGCGTCAGTCGCCGGATCCATCATTCTGGCGTCAGTCGCGAACTCAATCACCCTGATCTCCAACCCGGAGACGTCGAGGTGAACTCCATCCTCCCCATCTTCGACATCAACTCATAGTCCGACTCCGTCGAGGCGCCGCAGTACCTGCGCCATGTCAATGTCATCATGGAGAACAACGAACCACCGCCGAACGACCCCTTCACCATGCCGCTCCCCACGATGGCGATTGCGAACGACATTGAGGCTCACCGCGTCGCCTGCGAGGCGTAGATGAAGAAAGAGCTCGTGGAGCGGCAGAAGTTCCACATCGAGCAGGACTCGGCAAGGGCGATTTCGCTGCACCACCAATGACGTACTCGCCAGCGCATCGAGCGTGCCCGCGAGCAAGGCCTCCCCAGCGCTCGCCTCTACTTCGATGACCCGCACGAGGCGGCTCGATCAAGCTGGAAACAACAACGCCCCGTAGTCGTGTCGGGCGGTCGCTGACCGAGCGGCTATTCCACCACCACCACCTCCACCACCGCCAGCAAGTAGGGGTAGAGCGATCCCCCCCCATAGAGGTCGACGCCAACATGATCGCCTACAAGAGAGTGGTCGATCAGGTTGGAGCCAGCTTTGTTGGTTACGTCGTCGAGTGGGTCGACATGCGCAAGAACGAGGAGGCAGGCGCACTCTCCAGACTCGGATCCAAGCGCCAGCCACCACCACCGGGCATTTTCCTCGACGTCCTCACTTTCCCGTTGGTGCGACCGCCCCGCGAGATCGACATCGCCGAGCCCCCAGTTCCCGAATCGGTGCTCATCGCAGTCGCCTCAGACGCTAGGGACTAGACGGAGCCATACATGAACTACCTCAAGCGGCAAATACTGCCCATGAACGAGGAAAAAGAACGCATGATCGTGCGCCGATTCAAGTCCTTTACAATCATCAACAAGGAGTTGTACAAACGCACCATCTCCGGAATCTTCTAGCACTGCTTCACTCCAGAGGAAGGTCGCCAAATCCTGCGCGAAATACATGCGGACGACTGCGGCCACCATGCTGGCACTCGCTCCATCGTCGCCAAATCCTTCCACCATGGCTCCTACTGGCTCACCGCCCATGCCAACGCAGTAGAGCTCATCCACGTGTGTGCTGGATGCCAGTAATACGCGAGCCAGTCGCACCTGCGAGGCTCCGCACTGAAGACCACCCCCCTCTAACGAGGTATTAACTCATCAATGCCAACGAATTGTAGACTTAGGGTTTTGTAGAAATTGGAGGGCAAGTAGATCTCGAAAGTTATCAGCCGAACAAAGGTACCCAACTTAACAATATTACAATGGCTAGGGTTTGCAATGATTCGATTCTTATTTTGACCTCAGCGTCCCCTTTATATAGGAGGAGAAACCGAGGGTTACAATGTGTCGTACAAGTACAATCTTTCAGGCTGCACTGGGCCTTTCCCGATATTTATACAAATTTCCTTAATAATTATACTTTCCTAATCCGAACATATTCAATCTTCTGGGCCTCCCTAGCTTCGAGTCCATGGGCCTTTGGCTACAATAATAAACCAGGGGTATATATGCGACATACCCCTTAGGCATGCCTATGTGAGTAGCCCCCGAGATTTTTCTCGAGTCGTAGAGTCGGGCAAAATCTCCATCTTTCATCTGTTTGATAAATACTTTCGAGTTGTGCTCAATTCTTATTCAATGTCTATATTGTGAAGGGATAATGGTAAACGAGGCTAGTTGATCTGATGGATCAGATACCAGTTAATTGCTCTTGTGACAAACTCGCATATACCTACTTCAAGTTCAAGTCCCTGGACTCGAACCTGGTATACTGGTGTAATTCAGTACGTGCCGCTTCAGGACATACCAAAACCTGAATTCCAGCTATTTTATCGAGTACCCAACGCGTCCGCTGAGATTTTTCTTCACATCTGTTGATGTGGATAAAGTGGGAGAGTGCATTCTGGTGTGATGCCACGCCACACAGGACGGATCCTGGGGGTCTTACCTTCGTGACCCTTTTGCGAGTCACGACATTCAGAGTTCTTATCACGATGAATGCACTCTGAGAATATATTATCACATGCCTTTGTTCGGCTGATGGAATACTCCATTTCTTCGAGTTGATGTATTTCATGAAATAATATCTTCGCTCCCGATGGGAGTACATGACGAGTTTCATGAAACTCGAAGATGTATGCCCACAACCGAAATTCTTCGGTTCCATTATATGTATTGCTTTTCTATCTTGGTTTCTTTTATTATCAAGTTTCATCGGGTGCGCGACAAGCACTCCCGATGGGAGTAGCCCCCGAGGCTACAGTCGAGTGTTTGCACTTGGGTGTAGGCTCAACTTTGCTATTAACCAACTCTATATTTTTTCATCATTACCTTGTCTTATCAGTAGTATAACCTATACTGCTGATAAGAGTAGCCCCCGAGCATATGGTCTGGTGCTTGCAGCTGGACATAGGCTCTAGATTTCATACTTCTCGCCATATATTGTCCTGGTAACTCGAAAATTTTCTCAAACGTGACATCGATGCTGACGAAGACCATGCGTGTCACCTCGGGAAGACACGACTGCTGGTGGACCACTGTTTTGTGGGTCCAAAATCCCTGCTCTTCTCCCACGTCGCACAAGTGGGGCTCGCACGTTCTCCGACATTCCCGGCATGCGCGCGGTAACTTCTTTGTGTCCAAAATAAACTATAAAAATAATTTTACTATGCTGCCACATGTAAGGCTAGGATTATTGCGCGTATATCCCACGGTTCCACCACTTCGTCTTCCAGGTTATAAAAGTTAACCCTGGATCACATTTTCCCCTTCACTCCTGTTGTGGGTATACTTCATGGGTGTACCATCGACAGTGCCTAGATCCGGCAAGCCCGGGTGGCCCACATATGGTGATGGTGGCATATGGCCCATCGGGTGGCCCGGTTGCTGTTGATCAGGATGGAGGAAGTCCAGCCCAGGAACAAATAGCCGGATCCAAACGACCTTCCCTGGAAACCGGATCCGACCTGGCCCATTAGGGGTAGCTGGATCCACTACGGCGTATTAGGGATAGGCGGATCCTTGGCGTGCACGGCAATGTAATGTTCTGTAGTTAGGCAAGATTCTATTCCGGGTAGGACTCTCCGTAGAAACCCTAGATCCTAGTACCTTTATAAGCTGGATCCTGGGAGCCCTAGAGGCACAACCACAACTCATTGTAACAATGCGAAATCGCCCAGATAATTCCAAACAAGCAGCAGTAGGTTTGGTTTTTCATTTTTTTTTCATTTTTTCTGAATTTTTATGCCCATTTTATTCTTGGTCAAATCCTAGGTTTGACCAAGATTTAAATAAGTTTAACACATGGACATGAAAAAGTAAGCCTGGATCCTTCTTAGTTACTCCAAAATGAAGCTTATAGGAGGTTTTTGAAATTTCCATGTTTGAAACCCAAAACCAGTTCTCTTCGTGCTTGACTTCATAAGACAGAGTTTAGGGTTAGGGGGGTAGATACATGATTTTTCTGGTTCGAATATGTATAGACCTTGTATATCAACTTGAATTCTTACTATATGACATAAGAAGACTACATTCTTTGGTTTTTCATTTTTTTGATTCTTTTTTTAATTTTTATGCCCATTTGAATCTTGGCCAAATCCTAGGTTTGACCAAGACTTAAATAAGTTTAAAACACAAAAATGAAAAGGTCACCCTGGATCCTTCTTAGTCACTCAAAAATGAAGCTTTTGGGAGGGTTTTTGAAATTTCTATGTTTGAAACGCAAAACGACTTCTCTTCGTGCTAGACTTCATAAGACAGAGTTTAGGGTCAGGGGGTAGATACGTGTTTTTTCTCATTTGAATATGTCTAGATCTTGTTTATCAACTTGAACGCTTACTATATGACATAAGAAGACTATGTGCTTTGGTTTTTCATTTTTTGATTTTTTTTTGAATTTTTATGCCCATTTGAATCTTGATCAAATTCAAGGTTTAACCAAGATTTAAACAAGTTTAACACATGAAAATGAAAAGGTAAGCCTGGATCCTTCTTAGTTACTCCAAAATGAAGCTTTTGGGAGGTTTTTTGAAATTTCCATGTTTGAAACCCAAAACCCCTTCTCGTCGTGCTTGACTTCATAAGACAAAGTTTAGGGTTAGGGGGTAGATACATGATTTTCTGTTTTGAATATGTCTAGACCTTGTTTATCAACTTGAATGCTTAGTATATGACATAAGAAGACTACATGCTTTGGTTTTTATTTTTTTCATTTTTTTCATTTTTATGCCCATTTGAATCTTGGTCAAATCATAGTTTTGACCAAGATTTAAACATGTTTAAAACATGAAAATGAAAAAGTACCCCTGGATCCTTATTAGTCATTCCAAAATGAAGCTTTTGGGAGGGTTTTTGAAATTTCCATGTTTGAAACCCAAAACCACTTCTCTTCGTGCTTGACTTCATAAGACAGAGTTTAGGGTTAGGGGGTAGATACATGTTTTTTCTCGTTTGAATATGGCTAGACCTTGTTTATCAACTTGAATGCTTACTATATGACATAAGAAGACTATGTGCTTTGGTTTTTCATTTTTTGATTTTTTTTGGTTTTTATGCCCATTCGAATTTTGATCAAATCCTAGGTTTGACCAAGATTTAAACAATTTTAAAACATGAAAATGAAAAGGTAAGCCTGGATCCTTCTTAGTCACTCCAAAATGAACCTTTCGGGAGGGGTTTCTGAAATTTCCATGTTTGAAACCCAAACCGACTTCTTTTTGTGCTTGACTTCATAAAATACCCTTATCCATTATTTTGGTAACAATGGCACCGTGCTAGAGTATTTGACCTAATACGTTTATAAGGATTATCTCAGGTATTAGTCAATGAGGCGTAAATGGTGTATCAAAGGAACAAGAAGGCTAAAGGAGACCCCCCCACTTCAACAACAGTCGAAAAGGGGTCTACAGAAGAAATCCGGTTGGTCACCCGGTTGGACCGGGCCACAGACCGGACGGTCCGGCGCACGGTCCGGTCGACCGGGCGCCAACCGGGCGCCAACCGGGCGTCAACCGGGCTGCAAGTCGACGCTGGAAGAATCTGGTTGCCGCCCGGTCAGCCGGGCCACAGACCGGCGAGTCCTGCGCACGATCCGGTCGACCGGGCGCCAACCGGGCGCCAACCGGAGGAGTCCCTGGACGAAGAAAACAAGGATCCGGCCCAGCATCCGGTCGCAACCGGCTGGTCCGGTCACTGGTCCGGTCGGACCGGATTCCAGACCGGACAGTCCGGTCGCTGGTCCGATTGACCGGGTTTGACGAGAAGAAAGCTGAGGTGGCAAGTGACCAACAGCCATATTTCGAAGTACACTATAAATAGGCCTTCTCCTACCTCAGAACACTTAGGCAATACACTACAAGCTGTTGTTGAGCTCTCTCTCTCTCTCTCTTACTCCATTATTAGAAACACCAAAAGTCTCCGATCTCCCTCCTCCTCCACCCAAACTCAAATCCCTCCGGGGAATCACTAGAGGAGGACCCGATCTACTGTTCTACCAAGACAAATCTCATTCCCCCTTGTATTCATCGAGAAGCTTGCTTCCTAGGGTTCCTTGGAAATCCTAGGTGGGCAAGAGGAGTCCGGAAGCATCCGGGCTGTGGATTTGCTCCGGGCAAGATTGTGAAGGTTTGGAGGCTACCTCAAAGTCTACCACAAGTGAGTGAGCTATTCCTTCGTGGGATAGGCTCCGGAGAATAGGGTGAGCCTTCGTGGCGTGGGGAATCCTTCGTGGGACCTCCACCCCTCCAAATGTGACGTACCTTGTTGCAAAGCAAGGGAACACGGGAATACATCCTCGTCTCCGCGTTCTATCGGTTATCTCTAACCGAACTCCTTACTTGTGATTTAACTGTCTGAGAGAGCCTTCGTGCTCGAGATAGTTGTATCTTCATATAGGTTGCTTCACCTAGTTTGCATTAGGCTCACCTTTATATTCTGCAAAGCCTAATATTGCAAAGAAAGAATTAAAATATGTAGAAACCTATTCACCTCCCTCTAGGTTTACCATCTCTATACTTTCAGGGGGTAGATGACAAGGGATTAACTTGTCAATGCCTACGGATGGTAGACTAGGGTTTAGTTGGAAGTAGAGGGCAAGTAGATCTCGAAGGTTTCAGCCGAAAAGTACTCGACGATTATGAAAACTAGGGTTCGTGAGACAATGACTCGATGCTTTCTTTGTCCCTCGACTCCCCCTTATATAGGAGGTGGAGTCGAGGGATTCGTATTGTACAAGTTACAGAGTCCGGGAGGGTTTCCAACCCATCCCGCAAGATTACAAACATCGTCTTCTAATACAACTCTAGCTTTCCTAAATATCCACTCGGGCTTCTGATTCTTCTTATTCTTCGAGTCGTGGGTCTTCAGTAAACCCCGGGTACTATATTCGGCAGGCCCATTGGGGATACCTATGTTAGTAGCCCCCGAGATTTTGCTTGAATCGTAGAGTCAGGGAAAATCTCCACTGTTTATATTTACTCGACAACTTTAAACTTCTCTATATTTCTTCATATAAATTTCTATATTGTACAGGGATAATGGTAGTTGGGGCTAGTTCATCTGACGGATCAGGTACTAGTTAACTGCTCTAGTGGGAATCCGCAAAAACCTACTTCAAGATCACGTCCCTGGACATGATCTCGGGATACTGGTGTAAACTTCGACAGGTGCCGCTTAAGGTCTTACCATTCTGTCGAGTCCCAGTCATATTTATCGGGTACCTAACTCGTCCGTTAGGATTTTTCTTCGTATCTGTTGATACGGATAAAAGTAGCAAACCAACGTCAGAGACGGCGCTACGCCACACAGAACGGATCTGGGGTCTTACCTTCGCAAATCTGCGGCATTCAGAAATTGTTCGCAACTTTGGCGTTATGAGAATATATTGTCGAGTGCTTATTCGGCTGTTGGAATGGCACATTTTATTGAGTCAACGGATGACTTATATTTCTCTCCCGATGGGAGTATATGTAGAGTTATGTATATAACTCGAAATATGCTCACTTTTTCTTCTTTTTCCCTCTCTCTTTTTCCTTTTTTTTTTATAATTTCATCGAGCACGCGAACAGCGTTCCCGATGGGAGTAGCCCCCGAGGCTACAGCCAAGGACTTGCGCTTGGGTGTAGGCTCCACGCCTTATGTCGCTATATTTTCTCTTGTCACATATTTTGTCAAATCTCTCAGGTGCGCGAACAGCGCTCCCGATGGGAGTAGCCCCCGAGGCTATGAGCAAATACTTGTATTTGATCATAGGCTCTCGCCATTTCTATTTTGTCTTTCTCGAATTTTTCACTTTTCCAAAGTAGCCCCCGAGCATTTGATCAAAAACTTGTATTTGATCAAAGGCTCTCCAATATCTTTTGCTGTCGCCATTTTTATGAAGCTGTTGAGTCTAATTTTTCTCTTGCTACAGTGATGTCATTGCTGACGATAGCCACGACCTTAATTCCTGGAAATTGCGAGATGCTCCCTCTCGCTGCCTTGCGGGCCTAATTTTCGCATTGTATTGACACGTTGTGGAAGTGAGGGACACACGTTCTCCACTTTTCCTGGCGCACGCACTGTACCTCCTCCAGGGTGAAATTACTTTTTTACCCCTATTCCACGTGTACATCATCTGCCACACACTTTTTCCATCCAACGGTGCGCCGCTTCGCCGCACCTCTATATAAGATCCCCTTCTTCTTCCTCGAGCACTTTCGCTCGCGCCGCTCTCCTGCTCTCCTCTGCAAAAAATCTCCTCTTGCGCCCCATAGTTTCCTGAGCTCAACTTCCCTCGAGCTGTACTCCTGCGCCATTGTTGATGCCACCGCGCAGACTGACAAGGCACAGCACGCCAGAATCGACAATGGCTTCTGTGGATCTGGGGAGCGCGGAATGGGAGAGATCCAAAATCTCTACCCAAGACACCAACCTTTTGAAGAAACTGGGGATAAGCAAGAAGCCCAAGGCGCTGTGCTTCCCCAGCGAAGAGAGCTACCCAACCCCTCCAATGGAGTATCGGGTTAGTTTTGTCGATCACCTGATCCGCGGCCTTTCTGCCCCCATTCACCCTTTTCTCCGGGGGTTGCTTTTTGTTTACGGACTGCAACTGCACCACCTCACACCCAATTCTATCCTCCACATTTCCATCTTCATCACCCTCTGCGAGTCCTTCCTCGGCGTCCAGCCTAACTGGGCGTTGTGGAAGCGCATTTTCTTTTGTCACCGCAATGGCTCTCCCAATGTCGCCTATAACATAAGCGGCGTTGTTATCTGCGTTCGCCCTAATGTCGATTACTTCGACGTCAAATTCCCTGACTCAGTTCAAGGGTGGCGCAAGAAGTGGCTGTACATCCATGAGGAGAACCATGGATGTGCTGAAGCCAACATCCCTCCTTTTGACGGTGCCAAGAAAATCTACCGCCGCCGCTCCTGGGATGCAGAGGCTACCGAAGAAGAAAAAACGGCGACGGAGGCATTGATGACCCGCATCCACGAGCTGCAAAACACCCGCGGCAAGGAGCTGTCGGGTATCCAAATCACGGCGTATTTCCTTAGGATCAGAGTGCAGCCTCTGCAGGCTCGCAAAAATCCCCTTTGGAAATATGCTGGCGACAATGATGCAAATCGCCTGTCGGTGGATTTACCGGTCAAGGACTTAGAAGAACTTGTCCGGAAAATTTCCTCCCTCAGCAAAAAAGATCCTGTCCCTTCTTCTTGTCGCGTAAAACCATATAGCGCCACCAATGCGCTCCCCGAGGTAACCTTTGTCGACTTTGCTCATTTTTATTTGCCATCCTTTGCATAACTCTTTTGCTGACACCTCCCCTTGTTTTCGTATAGAACCATCCAGATCTTGTCTCGCTTCCTCCCCTTCCTGAAGGTGGAGAAGTCGAAGAACGAGCTGTTGTCATTGAAGACAACCAAGATGCTCCTGTCCCTGATAGTGAACCCGCAGGTTCTCAAAAATCTGCGGGATCCTCTGAAAAGGAAGCTGAATCCGAGGGTACCACCTCGGCACACTCTCCTCCTCCTGCTGTTTCTCCAAAGAACAAAAGGAAGAGGACTGATGTCGAAGATTCCGGCACCTACAAAGCCGAAGAAGCTGCTCCTTCACGTCGGAAGGCAGCTTTCGATCCATACCTTGAAGCCCTCGTTAGTTCGTAAGTCACCTTTTGTCTCTTACTATTTTGCTATTTGAAGAGTTTTGTCTATCTTGCTTCTTATACTGTCGCCATTTAATCGTAGTGGCGACGAGGAAGAAATGCAAACTTTTGATGCGACTGCTCGAATGAGTACGTCGCACACTCTAGTTGTTTCTGAAGTGCAAGTTGAAGGAGAAGAATCTTCGCCTCCTCAACAAAACACCGATGAACCTGCTACTCCTGCAAGCCCCCTTGTCCCTTCACCAAAAAGGGCGAGGGTTGAAACAATCACAGAACCTACCCTGCAATTGGGTAGCTCCTCGACTCCTCTTCTGGATGATGTAAGTTCTTGAACGCTTCCTGATGCTGTCGATATTTTCACTGCTTGCTTCTTTTTATTTTGTGCTATCACATTTTTGTCTGCTACCGACACTTTCTTTCCTTTTTCATTCTTGAACAGCCTTTAATTAAGGAATTCATCCGCTTCGGTGCCCAATTTGTTGGGTACCGCGAATATGCTAGCAAAACTGAAGGTACTGACTTCCTGCTTCTCTTTGCCCATGACTCTTTACTCCTTTATTGTCGTAATTTTAACTCATTTTTGACTATTTTGGCAGAAAAACTTGCGGAGGCCAACAAACGTGCCGATACGCTTGCTCAAAAATTAGAGCAAAGTGAGGAGGCTCGTAAAAATGCCGAATCTGAAGCTAGCACGGCTAAGGCAGAGGCTGACAAGGCCAAGGCAGAAGATGCTGGTGTCGAAGATCTTCAGAAGAAGCTTCATGACGCTGAAACTGCCTTGAACGAGCATAAAACCGCACAAGCTGCTCGTGAAGAGGCGATCCTCAAGCGCTTGGACTCGCAAAATCGACGCTTCCTCAGTAAGTTACCAATCTATTTTGCCTTCGTTAGAATTGCTTTTTTTTACTTGTTTGTTGACCACCACATTTTTTTCCCCGACAGGGAAAACAAACCAAGAATTTGAACTTGAAGACCCTAACGATGATCCTCTCCTCGACGCACTTTCTTTCCTTGAGTTTCACGGAACAGAAGCCCGTGAAGGCATTGAGCAGGCTCAGGAGGGATTGTCGCGGCTCTATCCTTACTTCTTTCCGAAGAAAAAGGAACCCGCGACTTTCCTTGCTCTTGCCAAGGATTTTAATCCGCCAGAAGATCTTGGACTGAAGCTGCGCCAATAAAACATGAAGGTTGCCGTTGAAAGCACTGTCGCCCTGGTTGCTGACAATCAACAAAACATCGACTGGACCAAGGTTGGCGACACACAGGAGATGGAGACCACCAAGTGGCGATCGCTGATCAAGGCTGCGAAGCCCAACACGAAGAAAATCCTTGCTTATCTTGGATTCAAGCCCACTCCTGCTCCTAGCTCGTCGAAGCCGGAGGTCTAGTAGAATGCTCTATCTTTTTTATTTTTCTGTTTCTTTTGAAGTCGTCGCCATAGTAGCTTTGACGACAATTGTCGTAGCAACCCTGTTGAAGACCCCCTTTCTGTAATATCTATGTAAATTTCCTGAAGATCAAAGAAATTCTATTTTGCATGATCATTGATACTGAAACTTTCTTTTCCAGTTGATATTTGATAACTACTCCGCCAATCCTTGTCCTGCCGATACTTCGCCTGCTTCTTCTTTCTCGAAGAAAACCCTTGTCGATGATAACCTTATCGAAGGTTCTTCAAGTAAACACTTGTCGCAAGATTTGCAAGAACTTCGCCAACAACTTCAATCCACGAAAAAGCAAATGCTTGTACTAATGGAACAGTCTCGAAGATCTTCGGAGAGGGAAAAATTGCTCTTCAACAGGCTCAGGATGCTATGGACGCAAAGGATGCCGCTGTTGCTGAGGATACCGAAGCTTCTTCGCGAGAAAATTATATGCTTCAGCTAATGACTGACGCCAGCCTGGACATGACAGGTATGCTTCCTGTACATAACCATGCTTGATGTTGTTCTTGCTATTTTTCCTTCCTTAATAATTTCTTTGCTGGACCAGGCTCATTTTTAGATACTGCTGCCGAAGATCAACGCGTTGAAGCTCGAGCCAATGTTCTGCTCAGACTTGCTGCACAACATGGTTCTAACTTTTGGGTTACTCCTGAGCGTACCCGCCAAATTGTAAGATTCCAAGATCGCGCGGCTCAGGTCCGTGATTTCCTCGACTTCTGTACAAAGACCTTGTTTTTAGTTTATGGGACCATGTTCCCGCGCAACAAGATGCCAGAAACTCTTCCTGCTTTGATGGTGAAATTTCGAGATGCCCCTCGAATCCATGGCTTTGTGTGGGCTCAACTCTCTGCTGGCGCAAGATTTGCTATGATGATGATAAAGATTTGCTGTCCAAAATTGCCCATGAATCAAATTGTTTCCAAGTGCCTGGCCAAGATGTCAAAAAAGAAAACAAACATGGGGAAAATTGACGATATTGTGACTCCCGTAGCAGAAGATATGATGGATGAACTTCTTCGGATGGATGCTGAGTTCTTCGTGAAGGGTAGCTATGCTGAGCATAGTACTCGTACTACAAATGAACGAATAACCATAGGTCATGTGCTAGGCATCCACTGAGGGTTTTTCTTTTATCTTGCTGTATTTTCTCCATTGTTGCGTCTTCTATATTGTAAAGCCACCAGCTATGTATATGTATTTTTTATTAGTTCTATTCGTCAAGCCCCCGAGTGTTCTGGTGGCGACGTTCTATATTTTTGTCGCGAGGTTTTTAAACCAAAGCAATAGAATTCTAACGAGTATACTAAATTTATGGGTGTGATCCCCTGACTTTATTTGGCGAGGTATTTTGTACCAAGGCGAAATATTTTTGCGAGTTTGAGTTCATCTGTATTGTGTATATTTGGTAACCTTGAAGGCATTTAGCCCCCGAGTATGTCGAAGAACAAGAAGTATATCTCCACTATTTTTATTATATTGCAGCACCGCGAGCCCGCCTCATTAAAAACCTTTCCAGCCCCACTCGGTGCCCTGAAAAGGAAAAGAGTGCGTCTGAAAACTCGCGGGCGTTTCAGTACATTGTATTTTTACAAGGGAGGACTATATTTTTGGCTCTAAGCGTAGAACCGCCTGAGCTGCGCCACGTTCCAGGGGTTTTTCTCGGGAACCCCCGTTTTCTTGTCCTTGATCCTGTATGCTCCTCCTTCGATTACTTCTGTGACGACGCAAGGGCCTAGCCAAGGCGACTCGAGCTTTTCAGTACTTTTTTGATTTAGCCGTAGGACCAAATCTCCGATCTGGAAAGATCTTGGCCTTAATCATCGACTATGGTAGTTTTTGAGGTCCTGCTGGTACTTGGTGACTCGTGAGAGTACTTCATCTCGAGCTTCATCGAGTGCATCTACGTCGTCCTCCAAAGCTTTTCTTGAAGTTTCCTCGTGGAGTCGCTGCTGCTGCTGCCGCAGGTCGTGGACTATTTTGCCTTGTTGTTCCTTCGGGAGGTGTTGATGCAAACGCCGTTCCCATGGCTCCAACTCCTGCCATTGCCATGTTGTACAGTGCCTCCCTTGGATCTCCTGGAGGTGGCCTGGACGCAAGGATAAAGGCTTGTGTCGCCATATACCCAGCTTCTGGTGTCTTGGGGATAATATTCCCTCTTGTGTCTATCGACATAAAAGACATGTCGAGGTTTTGAACCAAGTGCTCTCTTTCTCCTTCGGGTATATGTTGCAACCTTGACCTTGCTCTGTTTCGAGCTTCCCTGTGGCTATCTCCCGAGGTTCCAGATTGTCGACTCAGCTCTGCCCTTCGCCTACATGACGCAGAGGCTGCCTCCTTTCTTCTGTTCAGGGCAGCTGTCTGTTTTTCCAATTCCCTCGCAGCCCGTGCGAGCCTATATTGATATGCTTGCAACTCTTCTGGCGTGGCTGTTGTGGCCATTGGTTCTGAGCCATCCATAGCTCTTGCGGCTCTGTCCCATGCTGCTTGCGGGAGTTGAACTCTATCACGAGGCTCAGATCCGATATATTTGTTTCCTAGACCTCGTCGTAAATCAGAGGGATCGAAATATGGATTTCTCAAATCGTCGAAAGCCTCAGATGTTTCCTCCCTATCGCGGCTTGGCTCTCCGATGGCATAAATCTGATGGTATTTTGTATTCAGATCTGTGCTGGGTTTGGTGACACCATCATAAAGATTGTTGAAGACCTTGCCCACTGTAGTGGATTTGTCGATGAAGTTGAAGCTGTCGACACTGCTCGAGTCATCGCTTATATAAGAGTCCGCAGATGACTCGAAAGACATGTCGCTGAAGATATTGGCGAGCTTTTCGCTTGCCCTGGTGCTAATGAAGCGTGGCAATGAAGTCTCCTCTTTGCCGGACTCGATCGATGATGTTATGTTCGAAAAATCGGAATCGACCGCCGACAATCCCGACGATATCGGAATTTCGAGACGATACGTTCCCTCCTTCTCGACGCGAAAGTGGAATCTTCCGAACGTCATCTCCAAAGGATCCTCCAGATACGCATATGCATCCAAACGGGAGGGCGGGTGAGGAACAAAATCGACATGACCAGTTGCGATCTGTTTACCTCGATCCATCGTGTTGCTTGCTGTTGATGAAGTCGACGATCTTGAACGTGCCATCGAGACCAGATCCTTGACGCCCCTAATTCCCACAGATGGCGCCAATTGACAAGGGATTAACTTGTCAATGCCTACGGATGGTAGACTAGGGTTTAGTTGGAAGTAGAGGGCAAGTAGATCTCGAAGGTTTCAGCCGAAAAGTACTCGACGATTATGAAAACTAGGGTTCGTGAGACAATGATTCGATGCTTTCTTTGTCCCTCGACTCCCCCTTATATAGGAGGTGGAGTCGAGGGATTCGTATTGTACAAGTTACATAGTCCGGGAGGGTTTCCAACCCATCCCGCAAGATTACAAACATCGTCTTCTAATACAACTCTAGCTTTCCTAAATATCCACTCGGGCTTCCGATTCTTCTTATTCTTCGAGTCGTGGTTCTTCAGTAAACCCCGGGTACTATATTCGGCAGGCCCATTGGGGATACCTATGTCAGTAGATACATGATTTTCTTGTTTGAATATGTCTAGACTTTGTTTATCAACTTGAATGCTTACTATATGTGATAAGAAGACTACATGCTTTGGTTTTTCATTTTTTTTGTTTTTTTTTAATTTTTATGCCCATTTGAATCTTGGTCAAATCCTAGGTTTGACCAAGGTTTAAACAAGTTTAAAACATGAAATGAAAAGGTAAGCCTAGATCCTTCTTAGTCACTCCAAAATGAAACTTTTGGGAGGGTTTTTGAAATTTCCATGTTTGAAACCCAAAATGACTTCTCTTCGTGCTTGACTTCATATGAAAGAGTTTAGGGTTAGGGGTAGATACATGATTTTTATGGTTTGAATATGTCTAGACTTTGTTTATCAACTTGAATGCTTACTATATGACATCAGAAGACTATGTGCTTTGGTTTTTTATTTTTTCGATTTGTTTTTAATTTTTTATGCCCATTTGTATCTTTGTCAAATCCTAGGATTGACCAAGATTTAAACAAGTTTAAAACATGAAAATGAAAAGGTAAGCCTGGATCCATCTTAGTCACTCCAAAATGAAGCTTTTGGGAGGGTTTTTGAAATTTCCATGTTTGAAACCCAAAACGACTTCTTTTCGTGCTTGACTTCATAAGACAGAGTTTAGGGTTAGGGGGTAGATACATTATTTTTCTGGTTTCAATATGTCTAAACTTCGTTTATCAACTTGAATGCTTACTATATGACATAAGAAGACTACATGCTTTGGTTTTTTTGTTTTTTTTGAATTTTTTATGCCCATTTCAATCTTGGTCAAATCCTAGGTTTTAGCAAGATTTAAACAAGTTTAAAACATGAAAATGAAAAAGTAAGCCTAGATCCTTCTTAGTCACTCCAAAATGAAGCTTTTGGGAGGTTTTTGAAATCTCCATGTTTGAAACCCAAGACCATTTCTCTTCATGCTTGACTTCATAAGACAAAGTTTAGGGTTAGGGGGTACATACATGATTTTTCTGGTTTGAATATGTCTAGACTTCGTTTATCAACTTGACTGCTTACTATACTAGCATGGGAACAGGAGGATGCAGTGCCGGCAAATCAGAATCAGGAAGGATGGGGGCAATGGCCTGTGGCGGCGCCACCTCCGTCACCTGAAATCTACACTGGGGTCAGTTTCAGGGCAATGACTGGATATGATGGTCCATCGATGCTTGATGGTGTTGTGCCCGAACACAATGTGTCTGACAATCCTGCGACTTGGTCCTATGAATCTGAGTTTCTCTCGGAAGTTGAGGCTGCGGCTGATGCAGCGATCAATGGGACAGCACCAGGCGTGTTATCCTTTTCTCGTGCTACAGGTGAAATTATAGAGCTAGAGGTGGAAAGGCTGTCTGCTCATTCTTTTGATGTTGGTATGTCTGATGGTAGCCATCGCAGTTCCGGTCTAGTGGTACTCGTGGCTGGTCTGCAGTTTACCCCTGTCAGCTTCGCTGTTCTCAGAGTTTCTGGGTAGGAAGATTTATAGTGCATCGCCAACCCTGGAGTATGTTGTGACTGGTGCTGGCTTTCTGGCTGAACTAAATGTGTGCCATGTCGACGTTGGGCTGCTTTTCTGTCTTCAGTTTCAGGGATGTTTCTTCCTGGCTATGTTGTTCCGAGGCTTTTCAGGTACTCTGCCTGAAGATTTGGCGTTAAGGTTTGATCTGAAGTCGCTCATGACTCCTTGGAAATGAACCTGGACTGTGGTTATTGGTGGGTTGATGCTGGACGAGGAAGGGAAAGTGTTTTGGACAGATGAAAGTGGTACTGAAGATACATCTGATTCAATTGCTACCTCATGTGATACTGCTATGTCAAATAACTCTCAAGATGGTGGGGTGGAAGTCACTTTGGCAGCTGGGCCTCGTAGAAGGGGTCGTCCTCGCAAGACTGAAACTCCACAGGTGGAATCTCAAGTGAAGAGAACCTTGCATAGCAATAGCCAAGGGTACAACTATGAAATGACCCCTTACCAGCCGTCTCGGCGCAAGGAGTCCAAGATTCCTGCAGCTACTGCCTCAGCGGTTCTTCAGATTGAAGAAATGCAGCGCATCGGGGTGGAGGAGTGCCAGATTGACCCGGCTGCTGATATGTCCAAAACGTATCTACTTTCCCGAACACTTTTGCTAATGTTTTGCCTCTAATTTGTGTATTTTGGATACAACTAACACAGACTAATGCTGTTTTCAGCAGAATTGCTCTGGTGTCTCGTTTTTGTGCAGAAATTCAACTTTCGGGAAAATCCTCGGAATTTATACTAAAGGGCCTATTTTACCAGAAGAATCACGGAGCCAGAAGGGCAGGCCTGGGGGAGGCCCAGGGCCCCCAGACGTTAGGCCGGCGCGGCCTGGAGGGGGGCGCGCCACCCTAGCGTGTGGCCCCCTCGACTGCCCTCTGACGCCCTCTTCTGGACTACTTAAGGGCTTAGATCTAAAAACACGAGAAGGGAAGTCGAAGCCGCCAGAAACCATCCAGTACGCCGCCACCGTCGCGAAAATCCGTCTCGGGACCAGAAACTCCGTTCTGGCACTCCGCCGAGACGGGGAATTGGAGGAGATCATCGCCATCATCACCACCGACGCCTCTCCATTGACCAGCAATGTTTCCCCCATCCATGTGTGAGTAATTCCCCCGCTGTAGGCTGACGGGGATTGTAGGGATTGGATGAGATTGGTCATGTAATAGCATAAGATTGTTAGGGCATAGTGCCTAGTGTCCGTAATTGGTACTTTGATGATATTGTTGCAACTTGTTATGCTTAATGCTTGTCACTAGGGCCCGAGTGCCATGATCTCAGATCTGAAAATGTTATTGTTTCATGATGATATGCATTGTTTTATGATCTTACCTGCAAGTTGTATACACATGTCGCTGTCCGGAACCCGAGGCCCCAAAGTGACAGAAATTGGGACAACCGAAGGGGAAGGCGGTGATGTGAGGATCACATGTGTTCACGGAGTGTTAATGCTTTGCTCTGGTACTCTATTAAAAGGAGTACCTTAATTTCCAGTAGATTACCTAGAGGCCCGGCTGCCACCGGTTGGTAGGACAAAAGATGTTGTGCAAGTTTCTCATTGCGAGCACGTACGACTATATATGGAACACATGCCTATGGATTGCTTAGTACTTGGACACCATTTTATTATTATCTGCAAATGCCCTGCTTTGATTGTTACATGAGTTTCTCTCATCCATGCAACACCCGTCATCCATCCCTGTGCCTACAATATTTTAATCCTGCTGTTTACTATAATCGCTACTGCTGTCTTTGTTACACTGCTGCTGTTATTTCACTACTGCTACTGCTATAAACTGTTACTACTGATAAACTCTTGCGAGCAAGTCTGTTTCCAGGTGCAGCTGAATTGACAACTCCGCTGTTAAGGCCTTCAAGTATTCTTTGTCTCCCCTTGTGTCGAATCAATAAATTGGGTTTTACTTCCCGCGAAGACTGTTGCGATCCCCTATACTTGTGGGTTATCAAGACTATTTTCTGGCGCCGTTGCCGGGGAGCATAGCTTTATTTGGAAGTTCACTTGGATTGATATTGTTCGCTGCAAATTCTCCATCATGGGTAAATCTCGCGATCCTAAAGTCGCCATATTACCATCCACTACAAGAAAAGGTACAATTCTGAGTACCTCTGCTATTCTTGATTCACCATCTGTGATAAGTCAACTTGTTTCACCACCGCAAGCTTCACTTGCTGGTACTTCTGCTGAATCTGAAAATTCTTATAATATTGATAATGTTTCTGCTATCTTGATGATAGTGGTTCATTGGGATCTTTTCTAGATGCTACAGTTGCTAGGTCTAGACAAATTGAAAATACTGAAACTCCTAATGAAAATGCTGCTACACCTGTTAATTCACCTGAGTCTGTTGATTATTCTAGTGATGATCCCGATGAGGATTATGTGGAGCTTGATGATGATTTCATTGATAAATGCAATGCTATTACTGATGCAAGAAAAATTAAAAAGTTTCTCGCACAACATACTGTTAGATATAAGCTATCTCCTGATCCTAAATTTGCCACATCTCCTATAAACATTAAGGATAAAGATTATGATTTTTCTATTGATCTATCTCATATAGCTATTGTTGAGAAAACACCCTTTTGTGGTACTGAAAAAGAAAGTGTTGTAGAACATATGAATGAACTTTCTTCTATGAGTAGCTTGTTTTCTGATGATGTCAAGATGCGTACTTATTTTGTTGCTAAATTTTTTCCTTTCTCATTAAAGGATGATGCTAAAACTTGGTATAATAGTTTGCCTCCTGGTTCTATTAATAGTCCAAGTGATTTGCTTGATGTTTTCTTTCGGAAATACTTTCCTGCTAGTGCTCAACATGCTGCTTTACAGAAAATTTATAGCTTTGACCAGGAAGATGGAGAGAAACTGCCTGAAGCGTGGGCAAGATTTTGCTCTCTTATCAGATCTCGACCTGGACATGATTTGGAAAAGCATGATTTACTTGATATATTTTATAGTGGACTAACCGTTGAGTCTAGAGCATACTTGGATAGTTGTGCTGGTTGTGTTTTCAGGAAAAGAACTCCAGACGAAGCTGAAGAATTATTGGCTAAAATAGGCTGGAATCATGATGATTGGACTACACTGGAACCAACTCCGACGCCGATATTGAAGAAGAGGGGTTTAATTAAATTAAATGATGAAGATATGAGGGAAGCCAAGAAATCTCTTAAGGAGAAAGGTATTAAATCTGAAGATGTGAAGAATTTACCCCCCATAGAAGATTTATGTAAGATAATTCCCCATTCATCCATGATTGAGGTAAACTCTCTTCAACGCTTTACTAGGGAAGATATTCCATATTCAAAATCTCCTGCTCAATGCTTAGATGAGTTTGATAATTATATTGTTATGCAAGAAAATTTTAATATGAGAGTAGAGAATCATTTAATGGAAAATTCTCAAGCTAGTAGTAATTTGCATGATATTGTGGAGAGAACCTCCAATGATGTTAAGATGCTTGTTAAACATTTTCATATGGTTCAAACTCAAATTGATCAACTCACTAAAGTGCAAAATGACTTGTTAAAAAATAATTCTAAAGAGAAACATGCTTACGAAGTAACAACTAGAGGCGGTGTTTCTACTCAGGATCCTCTATATCCTGAAGGGCATCCCAAAAGAGTTGAACAAGATTCTCAACGAATTGAACCTAGTGCTCCTTCTAAGAAAAAGAAGAAACATAAAAATGTTGTAGAATCCTCTGAACCTGTTAATGATCCTAATAGTATTTCTATTTCTGATGCTGAAACTGAAATTGGTAATGAACATGATAATGATAATGATAAGAATGATGCTTCTGATAAAGAAGAGGTTGAAGATGAACCTGAAAAGCATGCTAAAAATAAAAAGTATACTAAAGAAGATTTTATTGCTAAAAAACATGGTAATGAAAGGGAACCTTGGGTTCAAAAGCAAATGCCTTTTCCTGCTAAGAAACTAAAATCAAAGGAAGAAGAACATTATAATAAATTTTGCGATTGGATGAAACATTTATTCTTGCAAATCCCTTTGACTGATTCTATTAAATTGCCTCCTTATTCAAAGTATAATAAAGATATTGTCTCTAACAAAAGGAAAATTCCTAATGAAGAGATTTCCACTATGCTTGCTAATTACTCTTTCAATGGCAAAGTTCCAAAGAAGTTGGGCGACCCAGGTATACCGACCATTCCTTGTTCTATCAAGAATAATTATGTTAGAACTGCTCTATGTGATTTGGGAGCGGGTGTTAGTGTTATGCCTTGTTCTCTTTATAAGAGACTTTATTTAGATAAGTTGATACCGACTGATATATCTTTGCAAATGGCTGATAAATCTACTGCTATTCCTGTTGGTATATGTGAGGATGTTCCTGTTCAAGTTACTAATAACTGCTTGATATTAACTGATTTTGTTGTGTTGGAAATGCCTGAAGATGATAATATGTCTATTATTCTTGGGAGACCTTTTCTTAACACCGCAGGGGCTGTTATTGATTGCAATAAAGGAAAAGTTACTTTCAATGTTGATGACAAGGAGCATACCGTTTATTTTCCCAAGAGGATTGATAAAGTATGTGGAGTTAATACCATTTCTAATGCGAGAACTATCAAAGTGGGAACTATTGATTGTCCTATATATGAGCCTAAAGAAGGATATCAAAATATTATGATTGGATCCATATCAATACAATTCAAGGTAACATGATTTATTTGAGGTTTATCTCTTCTTATGCTATGTAAAATTTATTTGGTGGCAAGACTTGATCAACCTTGTTAACAAATACTTTTTATATGCATAGAGGAGGTAAACAACATTTCTTTCTTCCTCCACTTGTTCTACTTACTGTAGCATTTTTTTTGCAAAGTTCTTTAGTCAATTAGAGATTTCAAAATCTTTTCCTGCCCAGTAATAATAAATTTAATACCCAGAAATGTGCATTTTTTTAAAAGTTTTCAAAAATTCACAAAAATTATACCGTTGGTCTTATTTTTCGAAGACGCACCTGGGAGCACCTGGGGATGACCAGTGGGGCACCCTAGGGTGGCACCCCACAGGCCGGCGCGGTCAGCAAGGGGGGCGCGCCACCCTGTTGTGTGGGCCCCTCCTTTCCTCACTTATTCATCTCTTCCTCCCATTCTCTTCTCTCTCCCGAAAAAACTCGCACCAGCTTTCTCTCACTCGCGTTTCTGCTCAAGAGCTCAAGATTTCTCGATCTCTTTGCTCAGCCCAGATTTCTGTCTGAAATTTGGCACATTTGCTCTCCGGTATGTGACTCCTCCGATTATCCAAAGCAGAATTTTGTTTGGTTGAGTATATCTTGAATATTCTGCTGCTGTAGGTAACATGTTTAGTGAGCTTGCATGCTTGTTCTAAGTTATAAAAACTAGTTATGATGCATGATTAGTACTCTAGCAAGTTCCTATAGTAGTTCCCCTCAATTATATGTCACCAAATTAAATTTTATAATGTTTGTTAAAAAATTTCAGAAAAGGAAGATGGATAATTATAACTTTGGAGAAGTGTTTGAGAGAGAGACGACAAGCACGGGAAGGCCCTCTAGGACCGCCACCCGATTCAGGCGATCCTATAATGAGGACGGCATCGCACCGAGCTTCGAAGCCGAAGAGGACAATGGAGTCCCTAACGCTTCATCTTTTCCATGTTTTGACTTTTTGAGTAATGCAGGGTTGCTGAATGATTTCTTGACCCTGGTTGGTAATGCAGGCTTAACCGCCCATATGGAAGATGAGAGGGAGCAATACCACATGCTCACTAAAATCTTTGTTGAGAGCTTTAAGATCAACAACAAGCACTATCACCCGACAGTTACATTCAAGATCTATGGTAATCCTGTTACTATGAAGTTGGAAGATTTTTGTATTGCATTGGATATTGCCCCTGTAGGTACAGCGAAGAGGATCGAGGACAATCCCAGGGCTTTGCTTGAGCTCTATCGAGAGATCACCAATGATGATTGTAACACCCCAAATTTCAATAAAAAGAAAGTTAGAGAAATCCAGAAAGCAAAATTTCAAACCAACAAAAACTTTTCTATTTGCATATAGTACCATGCATAGGACTTGTGCATTTGAGTGATATGCCATGATGATTGCAAGTACTTGTATTTGATATGCTCTAAAACCCTAGTGTGATCATATGAAGATCACCAACCAAATAAATCAAAGAGGAAGAAATTCCACTAAATGGAAAACCCTAAAAACCCTCACATATGCCATATGGCATTTTTATAAATTTTGACCCTAGACCTATTTGGTCTTCACCATTAGTTGAGTAATGTTATTAAACACTTACTACAACTTTTGGAATCAAGGATTCACAATTCAAATGGAATTCAAAACACAAATCCAACTCACATATGATAATGGTCAATTTGGACAATTCTAGTCTGATCACCACTTTGAGCCCTTGCCATTCATTTTTCCCAAACCAACACTTGCTAACTCTTTGCACCATTTCAAAGTCAACATCAAGGTGAACAACTTTGGTGAAGATCATCATGCCAAATTCATCTTTGATCATGAGCAAGGCTCATCCAAAGTTTCAACTTTCTCACATATGCAACATTCCCCACTTAGCCATTTTGGCAAATTTTTGAATTCTAAAAATTCCACCACCACCTCAAATCACCTCTGGTCAATTACAACTTATATCAACACTCACATTTCAAAAACTTTCACCATTTGAATTATTGCAAATTTGGCTATTTTTGAATTTTACAAATTCGGGCACTATTTGCAACTATTGCAAATAGTGAATCTACCTCAACCTAATCTACCCTAATCTACCACATTGTGTCCCCTGGTCCCCTTAAACCTATTTGGATGCATAGTGAGGCTAAGGGAGAGAGAGATCAAGCTAGGGCATGGCCATGCCGGCCATGTCCCCGAGCCGTCGACCTCCCCCTCTCACCCTTGCTCCTCTGCCAGGACCCCTTCGCCACCGTGCGCCAACGCATCTCCTAGCAAGCCCTAGCACCGCCATGGTCGAAGGAACGGCGACCAGACGCCGGACGATGCGCGCCAGCACACGCCCTGGACGCCGCTGACGTCGCACGCATGCACGACGCGGACATGCCCAGTACACGCGCCGCGCCACCACCTCGCTCACTCCCTGGCCCTGCTCTCAACGCCTTGAGCACGCACTCGCCACCTGGAAGCCGCCAGACACGGCCAAGACCGCGACCCGTGCCCACCGCCGCCGGAGAAGGAGACCCTGCTCCGCCGCGGGCGCGACAGACACGGAAGCAACGTGACATAACCAGGCCCTCCCCGACCACACTGTCGCCACCATTCGCCTCGCCTGGACACGTAGAGCATCCCTGCACCCTCGCCTAGCTCGATAGCTCGCCGGAGACGCCGCGCCCATGTCGCCCGCATCACTGCCCCGCAACCCTCATGCGATTCTACAAATAGCACGTTCCCTGGACCAAACCAAGCACACCATTCCACTCCCCACCTCTCACTGCTTCTCCACCACCACTCCACTCACTCGATCGTCGCCGGAGCCGCCCCAATTTGGAGATCGGAGCCGCGAGTACCTGGTGGACACCGCCATCGATTGGAGCTGTTCCAGGAGGAGCCGCTGCTACCAGTCGACTCGCCGTCGTCCCCAACTTCATCGCGCACCTTGCCAACCCTAGCTGGAGCCACGGTGAGCTCTCCGACCCCCTACCTGAGCCGCCGGCGAACTTCCCTCTCGCCGGGGACGACGATGAACTTGAGCCGTTCGATTGGATTCTAATCCAACGCTCCCCTTTAAAACATACCGATTCGGGTTGTAATAGTCGCTGATAGGCGGACCCCACCCTGTCAGGCAGCCCACGCGTCTGTGGACCGTGGTGGGCTGGACTGGGCCGTTTTATTTCAAATCTGGCCCAGTTTCGTTTCCCGCCGGCCTTTTAATTCAAACTGGATTTAATTAATTCAAATAGTTTTGAATACTGCTGCCACTTTGAATTTCAATAGAATTAAATTGTCTAAACCAAATTGGATGAACTTTATATGGTTGGAAAGCTAGAGAAATTATCTAACCAATGCCACTGGTCCCATGGCCATATTCTTTGTAGAATTAATGTGATAAAAATAACAAGACAGGGACTTTTCCCTATTCAAATAATTCTTAAAAATCAACCAAAATAGATATTAAGTTAATTCCAACTCTAATAGCTCACAATTGACTTACACTAATTGTTTATGCAATAAAATGGTGTGGTCACTTTGTATGATCATGCCATAGTTTAATGAATGGATATTACGGCTAGTTTAACTAGTGGATATTGTCCAAAACTATTAAAGTAAATGATGTGGAGTCTTACACTTCATTTAAACTTGTCTCACATGAATTCATGGGATGTTTGGACCCCTGGTTCCAAACTCTCTTATATGAATTACTTGGGATTTAAATCAAATATAGTGTTATTTAAATAGTATGAGGTGATCTACCTCATTTAAATCATTTTCACAAATGATGATGATGAACATTTGACTTAGGTCAATATGAGTTCATACATGATTGTTTGAGAAATTAAATCTTAAGAAGATTTCAATGAGAGGAAATTATTTCTCAAGAACCCTATGGAAACTATCATTTACATATGAAATACAAAGAAGTGAATTCTATTTAAACCCTACAACCCATGCACCCTAGTTAATTTATTTTTGTGCATAGAGTAGTTTGTGTGTTATATGTGATGTATGGAATAGCCGTTGAATTAGTGAGTAATTATACTCATATTCAAATTTAGACGGTAGCACCGGAGAGTACGCCGAAGAAGAAGGTTGCTACCAAGAGGAGGAGGAGGAACAATTTGAGAACTACCAAGGCAAGCTATTATTCTTGCAAAGTGCAAAGCCCCTTGGGGCAAGGCACCATGATTCTTATCTTTTCTTATATGAACCCATCCCAAGTTTTTACTTTACAAGTTTTTACTTGTTTTCTAAATGAGTTACTTTTATAGTTAACTTTGGTCAAAGTACAAGTTGGTTACTAGAGTAGTGAGTTAGTCTTTCCCAAGCAAAGCAAGATAGCACCCCTCATGAAGTAGAGCTAGTGCTAATGAACTAAACTTGACTACTCTAGATGGGAACAATGTGATTTTGAAATGATTTTGAAACCTTGGAATGATGATGCATTCCATGGAATGATTTATGAAGGTGAATGTGAACAAGAGAAGATAGTGATTTTTGATAAAACAATGGTGTTGGTTTGAATGCGATACCTTTCCAATTATCAAGTACCCCCACAATACCTGATTATGGGTAGGGCTTAACTGGAAGTTTACGCGTCTTAGTATGGGTTCCCTCTAAACAAGCGTCATTGGGGTTATGCCGAAAGCTACCTCTACAACAAAAGAAATGATATGATATGATGCGAAATGAGGTGAATGTTCGGCCCAAGCCCTGTGCAGTTCCCAGGTTGACAGTTGGTCTTCACTGGGAGGCCAAGCTCATGGGGAGAGGTGCTCATACTAGGATTTGTAAGTGAAAGGTTATGGTTGATGATCCGCGTACTGTGTTACGATGATTCGGGGTAATCCCGACGGATGAAATCAAATGTTGTGGCACAAGTGTGCAACCTCTGCAGAGTGTAAACCTATTCGAATAGCCGCGTCCACGGTTACGGACGGTTGGAAAGGCCATACAGTTTTCGATGTCATATCTTTGAAAACGATGTTGAAAGATGATGGTGAAATGACTTGTGGTGAATTGAATTGAAATCACCACTTGAATGGTGGGAATGACACTAATGTTCCCACTTGAGTTAGTTAGCACTTGAACAAGCTTTTCTCAAACTTTGTGAACTAAAACTAGCTTTATGCAAATAAACTAGAGCTTAGCAAACCTTACTAGAATGTCTAGCACTTACATTGGTATTAGTTTGCGAGTACTCAACGTACTCACGGCTTTGTCCCTGGCTATTCAAATGGCCAGAGTATGAAGATGACCAAGGAGATGACCAGCAGGACACCTACGACAACTAAGCACCTTCCGACGTCAAGCGTTGGCCTGTGGACTAGAGAGTCCTTGTATCTTACGCTTCCGCTATGTTGAACTATGAACTTGTGTTTGTTCGTTGATCAATAGATCAACTATTCATGTAATATGGATCATGTGATTCCAATTTGTAAGACTTATGGTTTGTAATGAATGATGACTGTGATACTTAACTATTATGCCTCGGAACAACAATATTCCTGGGATTGCGATGTATGACATAATAGGCATTCGGATTTAAAAATCCGGGTGTTGACAAGTTGGTATCAGAGCCATTGTTTGACCTTAGAAGACCTTAGTTAGAATGGGCGTTCTGAAAAACTTAACTTTGAAATCAAATGAACGAAACTATTTGTGAAAAATTTCTACACTCTTGTCTTGGAGACTTTGTCAAAATTTGATGAATCATGTTCTATCTTATTTGAATCAACTTAAAATTTTGCCACACTTTGCACTCTCTAACTTACTCATCCAATTCTCTTTCAGATGGAGCCGAATGAACCCATCAACACCAAGTTTTACCAGCTTGGGAATGGAGGAAGCTTGATCTTCGAGCACGACTGATGACCCACAAGTATAGGGGGTGTATCGTAGTATTTTCGATAAGTAAGAATGTCGATCCCAACGAGGAGCAGAAGGTGTTGACAAGCAGTTTCGATGAAGGATTCACTGTAAATGCTCACAGACAAGTATTCAGGGGGTTTAGATGTAACAGTTGAATAAAGTACGAGTAAGTAAAGTGCGAGAGTAACAATTGCAGCGAGTGGCCCAATCCTTTTTAGCACAAAGGACAAGCCGGTTTGTTTACTTATAATGACCAAACGTTCTCGAGGACACACGGGATTTTAGTCTAGTGCTTTCGCTACATACGGCTAAATAATCTTCATTGTTATGATAAGTGTTGTGTGGGTGAACCTATGCTAATGTACCGCCCTTCCTAGAACTAATACATACTTGTGATTATACCCCTTGCAAGCATCCGCAACTACAAGAAAGTAATTAAGAATAAATCTAACCACAGCCTTAAACTCTGAGATCCTGCTATCCCTCCTGCATCGATATACCAGCGGGGTTTAGGTTTCACACTCCGGCAACCCCGCAATTGGCAAACGAATACAAGATGCATTCCCCTAGGCCCATAAATGGTGAAGTGTCATGTAGTCGACGTTCACATGACACCACTAGAAGAATAACACCACAACTTAAATATCATACCATTGAATATTACTCAACCATAGTTCACTACTAACATTTAGACTTCACCCATGTCCTCAAGAACTAAACGAACTACTCACAAGACATCTTATGGAACATGATCAGAGGTGATATGATGATGAATAACAATCTGAACATAAACTTGGTTCAATGGTTTCACTCAATAGCATCAACAACAAGTAGAGATCGATACCGGGAGAGTTTCCCCTATAAAACAATCAAGATCAAACCCAAATTGCTACGGCGGTGACGGTGTCCAGCGGTGGAGACGGCGGTGATGATGGTGGAGATGATGATGATGGTGATGGAGATGATGTCCAGCTCGATGACGGTGACGATGGCGTTGATTTCCCCCTCCCGGAGGGAATTTCCCCGGCGGATTCCTGCCCGCCGGAGAGCTCTTTTCTCTCTGGTGTTCTCCGCCCCGCAGAGGCGGCTGTAACTCCTCGCGAGGTACCCTCTGTGGCTTAGGTTTTCGGGACGAAGGGTTTCGCGAAGAAAAGGAGGCGAAAGGGGCTGTGGGGCCCCCAGACCACATGGTGGCGCGGCCAGACCATGGGCCGCGCCGCCCTATGGTCTGGGCCCACCCTGGGTCCAGCTGGCTCCTCCTTCTGGCTTCCTTCGTCATCTTGAAAAATAGGATTTTTGGTATAATTTCCTTCCACAGTTGATCTTCCGAAATATTGCGTTCTGACGGTGCTTTTTCCAGTGAGAATCCGGCTCCGGTGCTTGATCCTCCAATAATGATGAAACATGCAAAATAGATGAAATAACATAAGTATTGTGTCCCAATATGAAATATATCAATGAATAACAGCAAATTATGATATAAAATAGTGATGCAAATTGGACGTATCAACTCCCCCCAAGCTTAGACTTCGCTTGTCCCCAAGCGAGACTGAACTCAATAAACAGGACCACATGTTTATGGAGTGAATAGTCGATAAATAAAATACGGACAAGAAGCATCATATTCATTCACACAAGACATTATAGTAAACAACTTCTTCATATAACTCAACTTGAAACAAGTATAAGGTAATCACAAATAAAGGTGCATAAGAAATCATAGTTGGTGATGGCAAACTTCGTTCTTGGTCAGAGAACAATTAACAGATTATATTTATCTCATTGAGCAACGCTCTCATGTTAAAGTTTATAGGGCACAACTTGCATACTCAATCATAATGGTCTCTTCATGATCATTGATAACTTGCAAAGCTATATTCATTCAGATAAAACTTGTACTAAACAAGGAAGAATAAAAGAAATGATGAAGCAAATCACAATATAATGGTTTGATCACAACTACTCAAATGCTTGCTTGAGATGGAGGGAAATAGGTTTACTGACTCAACATAAAGTAAAAGACAGGCCCTTCGCAGAGGGAAGCAGGGATTAAATCATGTGCTAGAGCTTTTTCAGTTTTGCAATCATATAAAGAGAATAAAAGTAACAGGTTGAGAGGTGTTTGTTGTTGCCAACGACTGGTAGCGGGTACTCTAACCCCCTTGCCAGACAAACCTTCAAAGAGCGGCTCCCATATTATTTTCATTTTGTGTGGCACTCCTTCCAACCTTTCTTTCACAAACCATGGCTAACCGAATCCTCGGGTGCCTGCCAACAATCTCATACCATGAAGGAGTGCCTTTTTATTTTAGTTTTATTATGATGATGACACTCCCCCCAACCTTTGCTTACACAACCCATGGCTAACCGAATCCTTCGGGTGCCGTCCATCAATCACATACCATGGAGGAGTGTCTATTTAGTTTAATTACTTTGGGACTGGGAATCCCATTGCCAGCTCTTTTTGTAAAATTATTGGATAAGCGGATGAAGCCACTAGTCCATTGGTGAAAGTTGCCCAACAAGATTGAAAGATAAAACACCACATACTTCCTCATGAGCTATAAAACATTGACACAAATAAGAGATACTAAGTTTTGAATTGTTTAAAGGTAGCACATGAAGTATTTACTTGGAATGGCAGAAAATACCATATAGTAGGTAGGTATGGTGGACACAAATGATATAGGTTTGGGCTAAGGTTTGGATGCACGAGAAGTATTCCCTCTCAGTACAGGTCTTTGGCTAGCAAGGTTAATTAGCAAGCATAAGAGTTGAGGGAAACAGACAAATATACATGTGATAGAAACAATCATGCATCTTCCTTGTAAGCACAAACAATCTTAACTTCAGAATAATAAGCTATGAGCTAACAAGAAAGAAAGACAATGAAACAACTACATGTATTTCTCTTTTCTACTTAAACCTCAAAGTGTTGTTGCTATTGACCAATGCTAAGTTTGCCAAAACCAAATAGATTTATTCAATGCTCCCAAAGTGATACCAATACTAACAACAAGGTAAATCATATAATAGAGATTGCAAACTAGAAGAAGATGTGCAATATGTAAATGATAAGACTTCTCATTAATATTCCATAACGATAACTCACACCAAGGGATACATAGACAACCAACTAAAGGAGAGATACTTCCAAACTGCAACCCATCTTATATGATAACTTCCCTACTCATGATATGACACTACTTGACAATAAAAAGTAAAAGGTAGTGATGATGTGATACCACGGCACTCCCCCAAGCTTGGAACAAACCAAGGGGATGCCAATACCGATGATGAATTACTCCTGCGGAGATGGTGGTGATGAACTCCCATCATCAAACTTCCAAGGAAGAGGCTCTCCATCAAGAAACGACATCTTGGTCTCGGGAATCCTGAAACTGGCAGCACGGCTTATGTATTTAAACCTGTTTTCATACTCACAGTTCTGATTCTGAACGTCATAGAGCTGTGCTTGGAGCTTGTTGGTGGTGTCGTGAAGTGAGAGGACGTCGCTCCAAAGCTTTGCAGTTTCCTTCTCATGTTCAGCAATGAGTTCGGACACAATCCTGTGGAAGATATCCACCTCACGCTCAGCCATCTTCTTGTATTTGAAAACCTCCTGTTCTAGCTTCTCCATCCTGTCTTCCAAGCTTCCTTCTCCTTTAGGACCCTGGACATCCTTGACCTGCAGTTCTCCTTCAACGAGCAGCAACTCCTTGGGGTGCATCCTCAGCTCCTCCATGTACAAGTTGCCAACATCCTTGCTGGAGCTGTCCTTCGGAGTTTCCGACGAAGACATGATGGCTCTAGATCTGAAACAAATCCTGGCAGAAACAGCTCGAAACAAAACACGTCGAGAAAACGATATACGGACCTCCAGGGGTCCGGGGGATTATATAGCAAAAATTTTCACGACAAAAGGAAAGTACCAGATCGAACCAGAGTCGGAAAGGGGCGACGAGGCGGCCAAACCATAGGGCGGCGCGGGCCCTGGCCAGGCCGTGCCGGCCTATGGTGGCACGCCCTCGTGCGTCCTTTCCACTCCGTTTCGAACTCGTAATTTTTCATATTTTCCAGAAACAGCAAAAATATTGTTCGGAAAGTAAATTGCGAACTTTTCATTACCAGTACTGTTACCTATTCAAAGTCGAGTTCTGGCGGACTGTCAATTTTCCTTTTGATGAAAGCCTCCGGTGTTTCCACTTGAATAATATCAACATCAACATTATAGGAATCACCCGAGATATAATGCTTGAGTCTTTGTCCATTCACCACTTGCGTGGCATTGCCTTGGAGAGAGCTAATTTTGATTGCTCCTGAACGATACACCTCCTCGACAACATATGGTCCTTCCCATTTCGAGAGTAATTTCCCTGCAAAGAATCTGAGACGAGACCGATACAATAGGACTTTATCCCCAATATTAAATTCTCTTTTGATAATCCTTCTATCATGCCATTTTTTAACTTTCTCTTTAAAGAGTTTAGCATTTTCATAAGCTTCACTTCTCCATTCATCTAGAGAACTTAATTGCAACAACCTCTTATCACCGGCAAGTTTAGGATCTTTATTTAATTCTCTAACAGCCCAATAAGCTTTGTGCTCTAGTTCTAAAGGTAAATGACAAGCTTTTCCATAAACCATTTTATAAGGTGACATTCCCATGGGATTTTTATAAGCAGTTCTATAAGCCCATAGTGCATCCTTCAATTTGCTAGCCCAATTCTTTCTAGTTTTATTAACGGTCTTTCCCAAAATAGATTTAATCTCTCTATTTGATAATTCTACTTGACCACTAGTTTGAGGATGATAAGCGGAAGCAATTCTATGATTAATACCATACTTAGCAAGAGTTTTTCTAAAACCTCCATGAATAAAATGAGAACCTCCATCAGTCATAATATATCTAGGCACTCCAAATCTAGGAAAAATAATATCTAAAAGCATTCTTAAAGAGGTCTCACCATCAGCACTTTTTGTAGGTATGGCTTCCACCCATTTAGTAACATAATCAACAGCAACAAGTATATGAGTGTTACCTTCTGAAGACGGAAAAGGTCCCATGAAGTCAAATCCCCAACAATCAAATGGTTCAATAACAAGAGTATAATTCATAGGCATTTCATTACGTCTGGAGATATTACCAACCCTTTGGCATTCATCACAAGATAAAATAAACTTTCTCGCATCCTTGAAGAGAGTTGGCCAATAAAAACCTGATTGTAGAACCTTTTGCGCGGTTCTTTCTCCGGCGTGATGTCCTCCATAAGCACTACCATGACATTTACTCAATATCTCTTGTTGTTCATATTCGGGAACACACCTTCGCATAATACCATCCACTCCTTCTTTATATAAGTGTGGGTCATCCCAGAAATAATGCCTCAAGTCATAAAAGAATTTCCTCCTTTGCTGAGCTGAAAAGGTTGGAGGCAAGTACTTGGAAACAATAAAGTTAGCATAATCAGCATACCAAGGACTGTCTCGCGAGCTCACCTTTATTACAGCCAATTGTTCATTTGGAAAACTATCATTAACAGGAACAGGATCATAAGCAATATTTTCCAATCTAGACAAATTATCAGCAACAGGATTATCAGCACGTTTCCTATCTACAATATGTAAATCAAATTCTTGCAACAGAAGTACCCATCTAATAAGCCTCGGCTTAGCATCTTTCTTTGTCATAAGGTATCTAATTGCAGCATGATCAGTATGAATCGTAACTTTTGAATCAACAATATAAGATCTAAATTTATCACAAGCAAAGACTACAGCTAATAATTCCTTTTCAGTCGTAGCATAATTTCTTTGAGCAGCATCAAGAGTTTTACTAGCATAATGAATAACATTCAGTTTTTTATCTACTCGCTGTCCAAGAACAGCGCCTACAGCAAAATCACTAGCATCACACATAATTTCAAAGGGTAAGTTCCAATCAGGAGGTTCAACTATAGGAGCAGTTGTTAAGGCTTTCTTAAGAGTTTCAAAAGCTTCCTTACAATCATCATCAAAAACAAAAGGTACATCTTTTTGAAGAAGATTCGTAAGAGGCTTTGAAATCTTGGAGAAATCTTTAATAAATCTCCTATAAAACCCAGCATGACCAAGGACACTACGAATACCTTTAACATCCCTAGGATAGGGCATCTTCTCAATTGCCTCAACTTTAGCTCTATCAACTTCAATACCTCTCTCGGAAATTTTATGTCCCAATACAATTCCTTCATTAACCATAAAGTGGCATTTCTCCCAATTAAGAACAAGGTTAGTTTCTTCACATCTCTGCAAAACTATATCAAGGTTTCGCAAGCAACTGTCAAAAGAATTCCCATAGACGGAAAAATCATCCATGAATACCTCTACAATACTCTCACAAAAACCATGAAAAATAGCAGACATGCATCTTTGAAAAGTAGCAGGAGCATTACATAAACCAAAAGGCATACGTCTATAAGCATAAGTTCCATAGGGACAAGTAAAAGTAGTTTTCTCTTGATCTTTAGCTTTAACAGCAATTTGTGAAAACCCAGAATAACCATCAAGAAAACAAAAATGAGTATTTTTAGACAATCTTTCTAGCATTTGATCAATAAATGGTAAGGGGTAATGATCTTTCTTAGTAACTTTATTAACTTTTCGAAAATCAATGCACATTCTATACCCTACAACTACTCTTTGAGGGATGAGCTCATCATTATCATTAGGCACAAATGTGTCATTCCTCCTTTCTTGGGAACGCAATGCACAGGACTAACCCATCTACTATCAGCAATAGGATATATAATACCAGCTTCAAGAAGTCTTAATACCTCATTCCTTACCACTTCCTTCATCTTCGGAATTAGACGACGCTGATGTTCAACAACAGGCTTTGCATCATCTTCCATATTAATAGCATGTTGGCAAATAGAAGGAGAAATCCCCTTCAAATCATCAAGAGTGTAGCCAATAGCGCCTCGGTGCTTCTTCAATATTTCCAATAACCTTTCTTCCTCAATCTCTGAAAGCTTAGAACTAATAATAACAGGATATATTTTCTTATCATCAATATGAGCATATTTAAGATTATCAGGCAAAGGCTTTAATTCAAGAACAGGATCTTCCTTTGGTGGCGGTGTTGTACCCAAATCTTCCACCGGTAAATCATGCTTGAGAATAGGTTGGCGAAGAAAAATTTCCTCAAGCTCATCTCTTTCTTTCCTAAAAACTTCACTCTCGCTATCCTCCAAATGTTGCTGCAAAGGATTGTTAGGAATAAGAACAATAGATGCACATTGCTCCATTTGAAAATCATCACTAGGCAAATCAGCTTTATAAGGAGTTTTGGTAAATTTAGAGAAGTTAAACTCATAAGATTCACCAGCAAATTTAGTCAAAATTTTCTCTTTCTTGCAATCTATAATAGCTCCACAAGTATTTAGAAAAGGTCTACCAAAAATGATAGGACAATAATCACTAGCAGCAGAACCAAGTACCAAAAAGTCAGCAGGATATTTAATCTTACCGCATAGAACTTCCACATCTCGAACAATACCAATTGGAGAAATAGTTTCTCTATTAGCCAGCTGAATAACCACATCAATATCCTCAAGTTCACAAGAATCAATTTCGTGCATAATCTCCGTGTAAAGCTCATAAGGAATAGCACTAACACTTGCACCAATATCACATAATCCATAATAGCAATGATCACCAATTCTAACAGATAGCATAGGAACACTAGCTTGTTTGGGTTTATTAGGATGTGAAACAATATTAGAAGCATCTTCACAGAAAATAATATGACCATCCTCCACATTTTCAGTCACAAGATCTTTAACTATTGCAATAGCAGGTTCAACTTTTATTTGTTCTTCAGGTTCTACAGGTTTCTTTTCACTTTTATGAACCGCACTATTTATAACAGAGTACTCCTTCATTTTAGCAGGGAAAGGAGTTTTTTCAATATAAGCTTCAGGAATAACATGATCAGCAGTTTCAACTACAACGCATTTATTAATAGATGAATCAATTTTATCTTTATACGGTTCATGATACTTATCAAAATTCTTCTTTGGCAATTCATAATGAGAGGCAAAAGCTTTATAAAGATTTGCAGCAACTTGAGAATCAAGACAATATGTAGCACTCATATTACGAAATTTATCAGTATCCATAAAAGCTTCAATGCATTTATAATCATAAATTATACCTGATTCTCTATCCTTGTCGTTCTCCCAACCTTTAGTATTTTCTTGGATCCGATCAAGAAGGTCCCTTTTAAACTCTTCTTTGTTGCGTGTAAATGATCCAGAACAAGAGGTATCCAGCAAGGTCTTGTCTTGAAAAGAAAGTCTTGCATAGAAATTATCAATAATAACATTACCAGGAAGCTCATGAATGGGGCATTTGAGCATTAAAGACTTCAATCTCCCCCAAGCTTGGGCAATACTCTCTCCATCATGAGGCCAAAAATTATATATGCGATTCCGATCCTTGTGAATTTCGCTTGGAGGATAGAACTTAGAATAAAACCGGGGCACAATATCATTCCATTCAAGAGAATCCCCATTATCCAGTAATTTATACCAATGCGCCGCTTTACCAGACAGCGATAAGGAGAATAGTTTCTTCCTCACTTCATCCATAGCAATACCTGCACACTTGAATAAACCACATAATTCATGTAAGAACAATAAATGATCTCCAGGGTGGACAGTTCCATCCCCTTCATAGCGTTATCCATAACACGTTCAATAATTTTCATAGGTATTTTATATGGTATCACTTCCTCACCTGGCGCCTCATCCACTACCGTTGCAGTAGTAGTAGATTTCCCAAATAAAAATTGAAGAGAAGATCTCTCCATAATGACTTATAGCAGCAGGCAGAAATAAAATCAGAGGTTTTCCTTACCAATTCCACTTACCAATAGCGCTTCACTCCCCGGCAACGGCGCCAGAAAATAGTCTTGATGACCCACAAGTATAGGGGGTGTATCGTAGTATTTTCGATAAGTAAGAATGTCGATCCCAACGAGGAGCAGAAGGTGTTGACAAGCAGTTTCGATGAAGGATTCACTGTAAATGCTCACAGACAAGTATTCAGGGGGTTTAGATGTAACAGTTGAATAAAGTACGAGTAAGTAAAGTGCGAGAGTAACAATTGCAGCGAGTGGCCCAATCCTTTTTAGCACAAAGGACAAGCCGGTTTGTTTACTTATAATGACCAAACGTTCTCGAGGACACACGGGATTTTAGTCTAGTGCTTTCGCTACATACGGCTAAATAATCTTCATTGTTATGATAAGTGTTGTGTGGGTGAACCTATGCTAATGTACCGCCCTTCCTAGAACTAATACATACTTGTGATTATACCCCTTGCAAGCATCCGCAACTACAAGAAAGTAATTAAGAATAAATCTAACCACAGCCTTAAACTCTGAGATCCTGCTATCCCTCCTGCATCGATATACCAGCGGGGGTTTAGGTTTCTGTCACTCCGGCAACCCCGCAATTGGCAAACGAATACAAGATGCATTCCCCTAGGCCCATAAATGGTGAAGTGTCATGTAGTCGACGTTCACATGACACCACTAGAAGAATAACACCACAACTTAAATATCATACCATTGAATATTACTCAACCATAGTTCACTACTAACATTTAGACTTCACCCATGTCCTCAAGAACTAAACGAACTACTCACAAGACATCTTATGGAACATGATCAGAGGTGATATGATGATGAATAACAATCTGAACATAAACTTGGTTCAATGGTTTCACTCAATAGCATCAACAACAAGTAGAGATCGATACCGGGAGAGTTTCCCCTATCAAACAATCAAGATCAAACCCAAATTGCTACGGTGGTGACGGTGTCCAGCGGTGGAGACGGCGGTGATGATGGTGGAGATGATGATGATGGTGATGGAGATGATGTCCAGCTCGATGACGGTGACGATGGCGTCGATTTCCCCCTCCCGGAGGGAATTTCCCCGACGGATTCCTGCCCGCCGGAGAGCTCTTTTCTCTCTGGTGTTCTCCGCCCCGCAGAGGCGGCTGTAACTCCTCGCGAGGTACCCTCTGTGGCTTAGGTTTTCGGGACGAAGGGTTTCGCGAAGAAAAGGAGGCGAAAGGGGCTGTGGGGCCCCCAGACCACATGGTGGCGCGGCCAGACCATGGGCCGCGCCGCCCTATGGTCTGGGCCCACCCTGGGTCCAGCTGGCTCCTCCTTCTGGCTTCCTTCGTCATCTTGAAAAATAGGATTTTTGGTATAATTTCCTTCCACAGTTGATCTTCCGAAATATTGCGTTCTGACGGTGCTTTTTCCAGCAGAATCCTGGCTCCGGTGCTTGATCCTCCAATAATGATGAAACATGCAAAATAGATGAAATAACATAAGTATTGTGTCCCAATATGAAATATATCAATGAATAACAGCAAATTATGATATAAAATAGTGATGCAAATTGGATGTATCAACGACCTCAACGCCGTCTCTGACTTCCTTGGGCGCCCACACCCCGAGTTTCACGGGGTTCAGCTGGACGACACGCCCGGAGGAGAGTTGAAGTGGGTGATCACTGCCGACTTGAGGGGCAAGATGGAGCCTCCCACTTCGGAGAGGATCCTCTTCTCCTTCGGCGAGAGCAATTGGCTCGACGGACTCGCACGTGGCCTTCAGGAGGCACTTGCGCGCCTCTGTGGACAGAACGTGGTGCGCATCCTCGCCTCTCGCTACGCCCACCTTGTGAGGCGTGATGCCGCGGGAGTGCCCATGGAGCTGCAGCCGCACCCGGAGTTGAGGCACCATGCTGAGCACCTGGACTTCATGCTCTACCAGACTCAGAGGGACCTCGACGCCTCTCGCGCTTACGCGAACCAGACCCATGCTCACATCACCGAGCAGGGTGAGGCGATCAAGCTACTCAACAACGACCGCAAGAGCCTTCGCCAGCAGCGTGCCAAGAAGGACGCTACGATTCGTCGCCTTCGCGCCCGGATCGCGTCACTTGAGGCCACTGTCAAGGCCCAGGAGGATCAGATTCGCCAGCTGGAGGATGACGATGGAGGCATCGACATTCAGGGAGGAGACGCCTTCCTGAGCGACGACAACGACTTTGAGGAGGACGAGAACACCGAGGAGGAGGATTACGAGTTCCTGGAGGCAGGACCCGACGACTACGTCCCGATCGATGTCGATGATGAGGAGTAGTTGCACTAGTTCCACTTATAGTAGGTGTGAGTTGTATCCCGTCCCTTGTATCGTAGCATGAGAATGGTTCTTAAAACCATTGGAGTATGTGTGTAGTTTGTACTATGTGTTGCATGAATGAATGAATGTTATGTTTGTCATGAAAAGATTACAAGTTTTCAAATGTTTTTCAAACTGAACCAAAATGAACCATAGAATGTTCCCTCTTATCTCATGATCTTCTATATCTTCAGATGGCCCCTCCAAATCGCACCAACGACGCGATGCTGCAACTGCTGCAAACCATGCTTGCTGACCGGGAAACCGAAAGAGCCGAACGCCAAGCCAACCTCACCGCCTTGCAGAACATCGCCAACCAAGGCCATGGAAATCATGACCACCCCGGATCCAAGCTCAAGAACTTCCAAAACACCAACCCTCCGGTGTTTAGCAAGACCGAGGAGCCCCTCGACGCCGACGATTGGCTCTAGACTATGGAGAACAATCTGGAGGTAGCCGGAGTAGAAGCCAACGAGAAGGTTTTGTTCGCCACTCACTATCTCGCTGGACCAGCCCGCGCTTGGTGGACAAGCACCCGTGCCATGAACGGAGGTCAATTCATGACTTGGGAGGATTTCAAGCTGAAGTTCAGCAAGTACCATGTACCCCCGGGTCTTATCAAGAAGATGAGGGATGAATTCCGTGAGCTGAAACAAGGTCGCATGACGGTGGTTGAATACCGCGACAAGTTTCTCACCTTGTCGAGGTATGCCCCTGATGAGACCGACACCGTTGAGAAGAGGAAGGAGAGATTCCTGAACGGACTGCATGATGAGATGCAGACTGTCCTCGTCAACATCCCGTTCGCCGACCTCGAAGCCCTTGTTGACTCCGCCATCCAGATGGAGGGCAAGTTAAACCAAGCCAATGAGAACCGCAAGCGCCGCATGGCAAATCAGAGTGGATCAAGCCACCCCCAAAAGTTTCGCCCTAGCTCAAGCGGAGGTTTCACTCCGAGAAACAACAAGCCACAGATGCAGAACTCTCGCCCCGGTTATCATAACCGGAGTGGAGGAAACTCCAAGCCAGGAGGCTATGATGGCGTGTATTTCACACGTTCGTTGGGCAACCCCAAGAGGAAGGTATGATGCGCACAGCAGCAAGTTTTCCCTCAGAAAGAAACCAAGGTTTATCGAACCAGGAGGAGCCAAGAAGCACGTTGAAGGTTGATGGCGGCGGGATGTAGTGCGGCGCAACACCAGGGATTCCGGCGCCAACGTGGAACCTGCACAACACAACCAAAGTACTTTGCCCCAACGAAACAGTGAGGTTGTCAATCTCACCGGCTTGCTGTAACAAAGAGTTACCCGTATTGTGTGGAAGATGATTGTTTGCAGAAAACTGTAGAACAAGTATTGCAGTAGATTGTATTTCAGTAAAGAGAATTGGACCGGGGTCCACAGCTCACTAGAGGTGTCTCTCCCATAAGACGAACAGCATGTTGGGTGAACAAATTACAGTTGGGCAATTGACAAATAAAGAGAGCATGACCATGCACATACATATCATGATGAGTATAGTGAGATTTAATTGGGCATTACGACAAAGTACATAGACCGTCATCCAACTGCATCTATGCCTAAAAAGTCCACCTTCAGGTTATCATCCGAACCCCCTCCAGTATTAAGTTGCAAACAACAGACAATTGCATTAAGTATGGTGCGTAATGTAACTAGTGACTACATCCTTGAACATAGCACTAATGTTTTATCCCTAGTGGCAACAGCACAACACAACCTTAGAACTTTCTGTCACTGTCCCATGTGTCAATGCAGGCATGAACCCACTATCGAGCATAAGTACTCCCTCTTGGAGTTACAAGCATCTACTTGGCCAGAGCATCTACTAGTAACGGAGAGCATGCAAGATCATAAACAACACATAGCATAACTTTGATAATCAACATAACAAGTATTCTCTATTCATCGGATCCCAACAAACGCAACATATAGAATTACAGATAGATGATCTTGATCATGTTAGGCAGCTCACAAGATCCGACAATGATAGCACAATGGGGAGAAGACAACCATCTAGCTACTACTATGGACCCATAGTCCAGGGGTAGACTACTCACACATCACACCGGAGGCGACCATGGCGGCGTAGAGTCCTCCGGGAGATGATTCCCCTCTCCGGCAGGTGCCGGAGGCGATCTCCGGATCCCCCGAGATGGGATCGGCGGTGGCGGCGTCTCCGGGAAGGTTTTTCGTATCGTGGTTCTCGATCACGGGGTTTCGTCACGGAGACTTTTTATAGGCGGAAGGGCAGGTCAAGAGGCGGCACGGGGCCCCACACTACAGGCCGGCGCGGCCAAGGGGGGGGCCGCGCCGCCCTATGGTGTGGCCCCTCCGTGGCCCCTCTTCGTCTCTCCTTCGGACTTCTGGAAGCTTCGTGAGAAAATAGGCCCCTGGGCTTTGATTTCGTCCAATTCCGAGAATATTTCCTTACTAGGATTTCTGAAACCAAAAACAGCAGAAAACAGAAACTGGCACTTCGGCATCTTGTTAATAGGTTAGTTCCAGAAAATGCACGAATATGACATAAAGTGTGCATAAAACATGTAGATAACATCAATAATGTGGCATGGAACATAAGAAATTATCGATACGTCGGAGACGTATCAGCATCCCCAAGCTTAGTTCTGCTCGTCCCGAGCAGGTAAAACGATAACACAGATAATTTCTGGAGTGACATGCCATCATAATCTTGATCATACTATTTGTAAAGCATATGTAGTGAATGCAGCGATCGAAACAATGTATATGACATGAGTAAACAAGTGAATCATATAGCAAAGACTTTTCATGAGTAGCACTTCAAGACAAGCATCAATAAGTCTTGCATAAGAGTTAACTCATAAAGCAATAATTCAAAGTAGAGATATTGAAGCAACACAAAAGAAGATTAAGTTTCAGCGGTTGCTTTCAACTTGTAACATGTATATCTCATGGATATTGTCAACATAGAGTAATATAATAAGTGCAATAAGCAAGTATGTAGGAATCAATGCACAGTTCACACAAGTGTTTGCTTCTTGAGGTGGAGAGAGATAGGTGAACTGACTCAACATTGAAAGTAAAAGAATAGTCCTCCATAGAGGAAAAGCATCGATTGCTATATTTGTGCTAGAGCTTTGATTTTGAAAACATGAAACAATTTTGTCAACGGTAGTAATAAAGCATATGCATCATGTAAATTATATCTTATAAGTTGCAAGCCTCATGCATAGCGTACTAATAGTGCCCGCACCTTGTCCTAATTAGCTTGGACTACCGGGTCATCACAATGCATTGTTTTTACCAAGTGTCACAAAGGGGTACCTCTATGCCGCCTGTACAAAGGTCTAAGGAGAAAGCTCGCATTGGATTTCTCGCTATTGATTATTCTTCAACTTAGACATCCATACCAGGACAACATAGACAACAAATAATGGACTCCTCTTTTATGCATAAGCATATACCAACAATTAATAATTTTCTCATTTGAGATTTGAGGATTGTTGTCCAAAACTGAAACTTCCACCATGGATCATGGCTTTAGTTAGCGGCCCAATGTTCTTCTCTAACATATGCATGCTTAACCATATGGTGGTAGATCTCTCTTACTTCAGACAAGACGGACATGCATAGCAACTCACATGAAATTCAACAATGAAAAGTTGATGGCGTCCCCAGTGAACATGGTTATCGCACAACAAGCAACTTAATAAGAGATAAAGTGCATAATTACATATTCAATACCACAATAGTTTTTAAGCTATTTGTCCCATGAGCTATATATTGCAAAGGTGAATGATGGAATTTTAAAGGTAGCACTCAAGCAATTTACTTTGGAATGGCGAAAAATACCATGTATTATAGGTAGGTATGGTGGACACAAATGGCATAGTGGTTGGCTCAAGTATTTTGGATGCATGAGAAGTATTCCCTCTCGATACAAGGTTTAGGCTAGCAAGGCTTATTTGAAACAAACACAAGGATGAACCGGTGCAGCAAAACTCACATAAAAGACATATTGAAAACATTATAAGACTTTACACCGTCTTCCTTGTTGTTCAAACTCAAAACTAGAAATTATCTAGACCTTAGAGAAACCAAATATGCAAACCAAATTTTAGCATGCTCTATGTATTTCTTCATTAATGGGTGCAAAGCATATGATGCAAGAGCTTAATCATGAGCACAATAATTGCCAAGTATCACATTACCCAAGACATTTATAGCAATTACTACATGTATCATTTTCCAATTCCAACCATATAACAATTTAACGAAGGAGAAACTTCGCCATGAATACTATGAGTAGAAACCAAGGACATACTTGTCCATATGCTACAGCGGAGCGTGTCTCTCTCCCATAAAGTGAATGCTAGGATCCATTTTATTCAAACAAAACAAAAAACAAAAACAAACCGACGCTCCAAGAAAAAGCACATAACATGTGATGGAATAAAAATATAGTTTCAGGGGAGGAACCTGATAATGTTGTCGATGAAGAAGGGGATGCCTTGGGCATCCCCAAGCTTAGATGCTTGAGTCTTCTTAGAATATGCAGGGGTGAACCACCGGGTGCATCCCCAAGCTTAGAGCTTTCACTCTCCTTGATCATGTTGCATCATACTCCTCTCTTGATCGTTGAAAACTTCCTCCACACCAAACTCGAAACAACTCATTAGAGGGTTAGTGCACAATATAAATTGACATATTCAGAGGTGACACAATCATTCTTAACACTTCTGAACATTGCATAATGCTACTGGACATTAGTGGATCAAAGAAATTCATCCAACATAGCGAAAGAGGCAATGCGAAATAAAAGGCAGAATCTGTCAAAACAGAACAGTTCGTATTGACGAATTTTAAAATGGCACCAGACTTGCTCAAATGAAAATGCTCAAATTGAATGAAAGTTGCGTACATATCTGAGGATCATGCACGTAAATTGGCTTAATTTTCTGAGCTACCTACAGGGAGGTGGACCCAGATTCGTGACAGCAAAGAAATCTGGAACTGTGCAGTAATCCAAATCTAGTACTTACTTTTCTATCAACGGCTTAACTTGGCACAACAAAACACAAAACTAAGATAAGGAGAGGTTGCTACAGTAGTAAACAACTTCCAAGACACAAAATAAAAACAAAGTACTGTAGGTAAAAACATGGGTTGTCTCCCATAAGCGCTTTTCTTTAACGCCTTTCAGCTAGGCGCAGAAAGTGTGTATCAAGTATTATCAAGAGACGAAGTGTCAACATCATAATTTGTTCTCATAATAGAGTCAAAAGGTACCTTCATTCTCTTTCTAGGGAAGTGTTCCATACCTTTCTTGAGAGGAAATTGATATTTTATATTACCTTCCTTCATATCAATAACAGCACCAACAGTTCGAAGAAAAGGTCTTCCCAATATAATGGGACAAGATGCATTGCATTCAATATCCAAGACAACAAAATCAACGGGAACAAGGTTATTGTTAACGGTAATGCGAACATTATCAACTTTACCCAAAGGTTTCTTTGTAGAATGATCAGCAAGATTAACATCCAAATAACAATTTTTCAGCGGTGGCAAGTCAAGCATATTATAAATTTTCTTAGGCATAACAGAAATACTTGCACCAAGATCACATAAAGCATTACAATAAAAATCTTTAACCTTCATCTTAATGATGGGCTCCCAACCATCCTCTAGCTTTTTAGGAATAGAGGCTTCGCGCTCTAGTTTCTCTTCTCTAGCTTTTATAAGAGCATTTGTAATATGATGTGTAAAAGCCAAATTTATAGCACTAGCATTAGGACTTTTAGCAAGTTTTTGCAAGAACTTTATAACTTCAGAGATGTGGAAATCATCAAAATTCAAACCATTATAATCTAAAGCAATGGGATCATCATCCCCAATGTTGGAAAAAATTTCAGCAGCTTTATCACAGGCAGTTTCAGCAGTTTTAGCAGTTTCAGGCAGTTTTTCGCGCTTTGCATTAGAAGTGGAAACATTGCTAACACCAATTCTTTTATTAGTATGAGTAGGAGGTGCAGCAACATGTGTAGCATTAGCATTACTAGTGGTGGTAATAGTCCAAACTTTAGCTATATTCTTTTCTTTAGCTAGTTTTTCATTTTCTTCTCTATCCCACCTAGCACGCAGTTCAGCCATTAATCTTATATTCTCATTAATTCTAACTTGAATGGCATTTGCTGTAGTAGTAATTTTATTATGATGATTCTCATTAGGCAAAACTTTTGATTTCAAAAGATCAACATCAGCAGCAAGACTATCGACTTTAGAAGCAAGTATATCAATTTTCCCAAGCTTTTCTTCAACAGATTTGTTAAAAGCAGTTTGTGTACTAATAAATTCTTTAAGCATGGCTTCAAGTCCAGGGGTGAATTCCTATTATTGTTGTAAGAATTCCCATAAGAATTACCATAGCCGTTGCCATTATTATAAGGATATGGTCTATAGTTGTTACTAGAATTGTTCCGGTAAGCATTGTTGTTGAAATTATTATTTTTAATGAAGTTTACATCAACATGTTCTTCTTGTGCAACCAATGAAGCTAACGGAACATTATTAGGATCAATATTAGTCCTATCATTCACAAGCATAGACATAATAGCATCAATCTTATCACTCAAGGAAGAGGTTTCTTCGACAGAATTTACCTTCTTACCTTGTGGAGCCCTTTCCGTGTGCCATTCAGAGTAGTTGATCATCATATTATCAAGAAGCTTTGTTGCTTCACCAAGAGTGATGGACATAAAGGTACCTCCAGCAGCTGAATCCAATAAATTCCGCGAAGAAAAATTTAGTCCTGCATAGAAGGTTTGGATGATCATCCAAGTAGTCAGTCCATGGGTTGGGCAATTTTTAACCAGAGATTTCATTCTTTCCCAAGCTTGAGCAACATGTTCAGTATCTAATTGTTTAAAATTCATTATGCTACTCCTCAAAGATATAATTTTAGCAGGGGGATAATATCTACCAATAAAAGCATCCTTGCATTTAGTCCATGAATCAATACTATTCTTAGGCAGAGATAGCAACCAATCTTTAGCTCTTCCTCTTAATGAGAAAGGGAACAATTTTAGTATAATAATATCACCATCTACATCTTTATATTTTTGCATTTCACATAATTCAACAAAATTATTAAGATGGGCAGTAGCATCATCAGAACTAACACCAGAAAATTGCTCTCGCATAACAAGATTCAGTAAAGCAGGTTTAATTTCAAAGAATTCTGCTGTAGTAGCAGGTGGAGCAATAGGTGTGCATAAGAAATCATTATTATTTGTGGTTGTGAAGTCACACAACTTAGTGTTTTCAGCGTTGGCCATTTTAGCAACAGTAAATAAAACAAACTAGATAAAGTAAATGCAAGTAAACTAATTTTTTTGTGTTTTAGATATAGCAAACAAGATAGCAAATAAAGTAAAACTAGCAACTAATTTTTTTGTATTTTGATTTAGTGCAGCAAACAAAGTAGTAAATAAAACTAAGCAAGACAAAAACAAAGTAAAAAGATTGAGAAGTGGAGACTCCCCTTGCAGCGTGTCTTGATCTCCCCGGCAACGGCGCCAGAAATTTAGCTTGATGGCGTGTATTTCACACGTTCGTTGGGCAACCCCAAGAGGAAGGTATGATGCGCACAGCAGCAAGTTTTCCCTCAGAAAGAAACCAAGGTTTATCGAACCAGGAGGAGCCAAGAAGCATGTTGAAGGTTGATGGCGGCGGGATGTAGTGCGGCGCAACACCAGGGATTCCGGCGCCAACGTGGAACCTGCACAACACAACCAAAGTACTTTGCCCCAACGAAACAGTGAGGTTGTCAATCTCACCGGCTTGCTGTAACAAAGAGTTACCCGTATTGTGTGGAAGATGATTGTTTGCAGAAAACAGTAGAACAAGTATTGCAGTAGATTGTATTTCAGTAAAGAGAATTGGACCGGGGTCCACAGCTCACTAGAGGTGTCTCTCCCATAAGACGAACAGCATGTTGGGTGAACAAATTACAGTTGGGCAATTGACAAATAAAGAGAGCATGACCATGCACATACATATCATGATGAGTATAGTGAGATTTAATTGGGCATTACGACAAAGTACATAGACCGTCATCCAACTGCATCTATGCCTAAAAAGTCCACCTTCAGGTTATCATCCGAACCCCCTCCGAATTAAGTTGCTCACAACAGACCATTGCATAAAGTATGGTGCGAAATCAAACTAGTGACTACATCCATGAACAAACCACAAATGTTTAATCCCTCGAGGCAACAGCACAACACAACCTTAGAACTTTCTCACATCGTCCTGTGTCAATGCAGGCATGAACCCACTATCGAGCATAAGTACTCCCTCTTGGAGTTACAAGCATCTACTTGGCCAGAGCATCTACTAGTAACGGAGAGCATGCAAGATCATAAACAACACATAGCATAACTTTGATAATCAACATAACAAGTATTCTCTATTCATCGGATCCCAACAAACGCAACATATAGAATTACAGATAGATGATCTTGATCATGTTAGGCAGCTCACAAGATCCGACAATGATAGCACAATGGGGAGAAGACAACCATCTAGCTACTGATATGGACCCATAGTCCAGGGGTAGACTACTCACACATCACACCGGAGGCGACCATGGCGGCGTATAGTCCTCCGGGAGATGATTCCCCTCTCCGGTAGGGTGCCGGAGGCGATCTCCTGGATCCCCCGAGATGGGATCGGCGGCGGCGGCGTCTCTGGAAGGTTTTCCGTATCGTGGTTCTCGGTACTGGGGGTTTCGTCACGGAGACTTTTTATAGGCGGAAGGGCAGGTCAAGAGGCGGCACGGGGGCCCCACACTACAGGCCGGCGCGGCCAAGGGGGGGGGCCGCGCCGCCCTATGGTGTGGCCCCTCTTCGTCTCTCCTTCGGACTTCTGGAAGCTTTGTGAGAAAATAGGCCCCTGGGCTTTGATTTCGTCCAATTCCGAGAATATTTCCTTACTAGGATTTCTGAAACCAAAAACAGCAGAAAACAGCAACTGGCACTTCGGCATCTTGTTAATAGGTTAGTTCCAGAAAATGCACGAATATGACATAAAGTGTGCATAAAACATGTAGATAACATCAATAATGTGGCATGGAACATAAGAAATTATCGATACGTCGGAGACGTATCAGGCTACAACAACAACTACAACAACAACAACAACTACAACCGCGCTCCACCCCGAGCCCCTAACAACAACAACACCAACACCAACACCGCTCCCCGAACCGGAAGCAATGCCGTTCCCGTTGCGAACAAGCAGGACAAGACCACTATCACTTGTTATGAGTGTGGTGTAGTGGGGCACTACTCCAACGAGTGTCCCAAGCGTCTTGTCAAGCTCGCCGGCAACACCGCTGCACCTGCTCAGCAGCAACGCCGTGTCTCCACCGGCAAGAAGTTCGCCCCCAACAACCCCAACAACCGCAACGGCCGCCTCTACCACATGAACGCTGAAGAAGCCCAGGAAGCACCAGATGTTGTACTGGGTATGTTTTCTGTCAACCACATCCCTGCCAGAGTGTTGTTTGATTCCGGAGCATCTCATTCCTTTGTCACCGAAGACTTTGCATCAACAAGTAAAATTCAACCCCTTATCTTGAAGCATGTTATGATAGTCCAAATCCCCGGATCAACCACCAAAGCCAGAAAATTTTGCAAAAATGTGCCAATCAAAATCCATGATGTAGATTTCTTTGCAAATCTAATCATACTTGGAACCAAAGGTTTGGAAGTTGTCCTAGGAATGGACTGGATGTCCAAGCACAACGGATTGATAGACTGTGCCAAGAAAGCCATAACCATGACTAGCAGCACCGGTATCGTAGTTGAGCACGTCTCTGAAAAACTACCCAGAAAATTTACCTGCAACCAAAGTTTATCCAAGCCAACTCTGGATCAAATCAGGGTCGTTTGTCGCTACCCTGATGTGTTTCCGGATGATCTACCCGGTATGCCCCCGGATCGGGATATCGAGTTTATCATCGAGTTAATCCTGAATCGACCCATCGCCCAGAGAGCCTACAGCATGAACGCAACCGAGCTTGTGGAGCTGAAGAAGCAAATAGATGACATGTTAGCCAAAGGTTTAATTAGACCAAGTGCATCCCCCTGGAGATCCCCCGTCTTGTTTGTCGACAAGAAGGATGGTGCAAATCGTTTATGCACGGACTATCGTAAGCTTAACGATGTCACCATCAAAAACAAATACCCCTTACCCAAGATAGAAGACTTGTTTGACCAACTCACCGGATCCAGAGTTTTCTCCAAGATTGATCTTAGGACTAGATACCACCAACTGAAGATCTGAGCCACCGACATTCCAAAAACTGCCTTTACCACCAGATATGGGTTGTATGAGTACAACGTCATGTCGTTTGGACTGACCAACGGCCCCGCTTATTTCTTGAATCTCATGAATAAGATCTTCATGAACTTTTTGGACAAGTTTGTCGTTGTATTCATCGATGACATCCTCGTCTACTCAAAATCCGAAGAGGAACATGAACAACATTTGGAGATTGTCCTAGAAACCCTTAGACAGCACAAGTTGTATGCCAAGTTTAGCAAGTGTGAGTTTTGGCTGGAGGAAGTTGGATTCCTGGGACACATCTTGTCTGCAGGAGGAATTGCCGTAGATCCCGCCAAAATCAAAACTGTTATGGAATGGCAAGCCCCAACCACACAAACCGAGGTCCGCGCTTTTCTTGGATTAGCCGGATACTACCGAAGATTTGTAGAAGGTTTTTCAAGCATCGCTCGACCAATGACCCAACTGCTGAAAAAGGACAGAAAGTTTGAGTGGACCGACAAATGCGAAGAGAGCTTTCAACAGCTCAAGAGTAGATTGACAACAGCCCCAATCCTGATCATGCCAGATATCGCAAAGCCCTTTGACGTATATTGCGACGCCTCCAAGACTGGACTTGGATGCGTGCTTTTGCAAGAAGGCAAGGTTGTATCCTACCTTTCAAGACAACTCAAGCAACATGAACAGAACTACCCAACCCACGACCTCGAGCTTGCAGCCATGGTCTTAGCCTTGAAAGTTTGGCGTCATTACCTCATGGGTAATCGATGCGAGATCTACTCCGCCCACAAAAGCCTCAAATACATATTCACCCAGAAGGAGCTGAACATGAGACAACGCCGATGGATCGAATTGATCAAGGATTACGACATGGAGATTCACTACCACCCCGGCAAGGCCAATGTGGTAGCGGATGCTTTGAGTCGACTGCCGTGCTAGTTTAACTCCATGCTCGCAACCGAACAGCCCAGCTTGCATCAAGAGTTTGAACAGTTCAGACTTGAACTTGTTAGTGAAGGATTCCTAGCCAGCATAGAACTGCAACCCACCTTGGTTGGTCAAATCAAGGAAGCCCAGAAGGACAACGCTAGCATTGACGGAATCAAGAAACAGATAGCCGCAGGAAAAGCCCCCGGATTCACCGTAGACGAAGCCGGAGTGCTTTGGTACAAAGAACATCTCTGCGTACCATCGGACTCTGACTTGAAACAAGTCATTCTGCAAGAAGCCCATGACACCCTTTACTCAATCCACCCCGGAGGTACCAAGATGTACCAGGACCTGAAAGAACAATTTTGGTGGCACGGAATGAAGAGAGAGATCGGTAGCTATATCGCTAAGTGTGACATTTGTCAGAGAGTCAAGGCAGAACACCAACGACCCGCCGGACTGTTACAACCCCTTCAGATTCCAGAATGGAAATGGGACTCCGTAGGAATGGACTTTATCACCGGACTGCCCAAATCCAGCAAAGGCAATGATTCCATATGGGTAGTTGTCGATAGATTGACCAAAGTCGCCCATTTCATCGCCGTCAAAACCACCTATCAAGGCCCAAAGTTAGCTGAACTGTACATCTCCAGAATAGTCGCTCTGCACGGAACCCCCAAATCGATAGTATCAGATAGAGGATCACAGTTCACCTCAAGGTTCTGGCAGAAAGTGCATGAAGGACTAGGCACTCGCCTAAATTTCAGCACCGCCTATCACCCTCAGACCGACGGACAGACTGAGAGAGTAAACCAGATACTGGAAGACATGCTTAGAGCATGCGTACTGGAATACGGATCCAAGTGGGAAGACTGCCTACCTTACGTAGAATTCTCTTACAACAATAGTTACCAAGCCAGGCTACAGATGGCCCCCTTTGAAGCCTTGTACGGAAGGAAGTGCCGTACCCCCCTGAACTGGTCAGAAGTCGGAGAGAGCCAAGTTTTCGACCCAGACATTCTTTGTGAAGCCGAAGAGAAAGTCCACAAGATCCGAGAGTACCTCAAAACGGCGCAATCGAGACAGAAGAGCTACGCCGACAAGAGACGTCGGGAGATGACCTTTGAGATCGGAGACTTCGTCTATCTCAAGGTATCCCCCTTGAAAGGAATGCAAAGGTTCCAGCTGAAAGGAAAGCTTGCACCCCGCTATGTCGGACCTTTCAAAGTCCTCAGCCGCCGAGGTTAAGTATCTTATCAACTGGAGTTGCCTGAAGAAATGTCGGCTGTGCACGACGTGTTTCACATCTCAATTCTCCGGAAGTGCCTTGAAGTCCCGGAGAAGACCGAAGTGTTCAAGAACATCGATCACCGATCGGTGGATATCAACAAGGATCTGACTTACCGCGAAGTGCCGATTCGCATCCTGGAAGAAGCTTACCGAACCACCCGCACCCGAAGCATCAAGTTTCTGAAGATCCAATGGAGCAATCATACCGAGGAGGAAGCCACATGGGAACGCGAAGACTTCATGAAGAAGGAGTACCCAGATCTCTTTAGTACCTAACTTTCTTTTCGATCTTGGGACGAGATCTTTTGTAAGGGGGAAGGGTTTGTAACACCCCAAATTTCAATAAAAAGAGAGTTAGAGAAATCCAGAAAGCAAAATTTCAAACCAACAAAAACTTTTCTATTTGCATATAGTACCATGCATAGGACTTGTGCATTTGAGTGATATGCCATGATGATTGCAAGTACTTGTATTTGATATGCTCTAAAACCCTAGTGTGATCATATGAAGATCACCAACCAAATAAATCAAAGAGGAAGAAATTCCACTAAATGGAAAACCCTAAAAACCCTCACATATGCCATATGGCATTTTTATAAATTTTGACCCTAGACCTATTTGGTCTTCACCATTAGTTGAGTAATGTTATTAAACACTTACTACAACTTTTGGAATCAAGGATTCACAATTCAAATGGAATTCAAAACACAAATCCAACTCACATATGATAATGGTCAATTTGGACAATTCTAGTCTGATCACCACTTTGAGCCCTTGCCATTCATTTTTCCCAAACCAACTCTTGCTAACTCTTTGCACCATTTCAAAGTCAACATCAAGGTGAACAACTTTGGTGAAGATCATCATGCAAAATTCATCTTTGATCATGAGCAAGGCTCATCCAAAGTTTCAACTTTCTCACATATGCAACATTCCCCACTTAGCCATTTTGGCAAATTTTTAAATTCTAAAAATTCCACCACCACCTCAAATCACCTCTGGTCAATTACAACTTATATCAACACTCACATTTCAAAAACTTTCACCATTTGAATTATTGCAAATTTGGCTATTTTTGAATTTTACAAATTCGGGCACTATTTGCAACTATTGCAAATAGTGAATCTACCTCAACCTAATCTACCCTAATCTACCACATTGTGTCCCCTGGTCCCCTTAAACCTATTTGGATGCATAGTGAGGCTAAGGGAGAGAGATCAAGCTAGGGCATGGCCATGCCGGCCATGTCCCCGAGCTGTCGACCTCCCCCTCTCACCCTTGCTCCTCTGCCAGGACCCCTTCGCCACCGTGCGCCAACGCATCTCCTAGCAAGCCCTAGCACCGCCATGGTCGAAGGAACGGTGACCAGATGCCGGACGACGCGCGCCAGCACACGCCCTGGACGCCGCTCACGTCGCACGCATGCACGACGCGGACACGCCCAGTACACGCGCCGCGCCACCACCTCGCTCACTCCCTGGCCCTGCTCTCAACGCCTTGAGCATGCACTCGCCACCTGGAAGCCGCCAGACACGGCCAAGACCGCGACCCGTGCCCACCGCCGCCGGAGAAGGAGACCCTGCTCCGCCGCGGGCGCGACAGACACGGAAGCAACGCGACATAACCAGGCCCTCCCCGACCACGCTGTCGCCACCATTCGCCTCGCCTGGACACGTAGAGCATCCCTGCACCCTCGCCTAGCTCGATAGCTCGCCGGAGACGCCGCGCCCATGTCGCCCGCATCACTGCCCCGCAACCCTCATGCGATTCTATAAATAGCACGTTCCCTGGACCAAACCAAGCACACCATTCCACTCCCCACCTCTCACTGCTTCTCCACCACCACTCCACTCACTCGATCGTCGCCGGAGCCGCCCCAATTTGGAGATCGGAGCCGCCAGCACCTGGTGGACGCCGCCGTCGATTGGAGCTGTTCCAGGAGGAGCCGCTGCTACCAGTCGACTCGCCGTCGTCCCCAACTTCATCGCGCACCTTGCCAACCCTAGCTGGAGCCACGGTGAGCTCTCCGACCCCCTACCTGAGCCGCCGGCGAACTTCCCTCTCGCCGGGGACGACGATGAACTTGAGCCGTTCGATTGGATTCTAATCCAACGCTCCCCTTTAAAACATACCGATTCGGGTTGTAATAGTCGCTGACAGGCGGACCCCACCCTGTCAGGCAGCCCACGCCTCTGTGGACTGTGGTGGGCTGGACTGGGCCGTTTTATTTCGAATCTGGCCCAGTTTCGTTTCCCGCCGGCCTTTTAATTCAAACTGGATTTAATTAATTCAAATAGTTTTGAATACTGCTGCCACTTTGAATTTCAATAGAATTAAATTGGCTAAACCAAATTGGATGAACTTTATATGGTTGGAAAGCTAGAGAAATTATCTAACCAATGCCACTTGTCCCATGGCCAGATTCTTTGTAGAATTAATGTGATAAAAAGAACAAGACAGGGACTTTTCCCTATTCAAATAATTCTTAAAAATCAACCAAAATAGATATTAAGTTAATTCCAACTCTAATAGCTCACATTTGACTTACACTAATTGTTTACGCAATAAAATGGTGTGGTCACTTTGTATGATCATGCCATAGTTTAATGAATGGATATTACGGCTAGTTTAACTAGTGGATATTGTCCAAAACTATTAAAGTAAATGATGTGGAGTCTTACACTTCATTTAAACTTGTCTCACATGAATTCATGGGATGTTTGGACCCCTGGTTCCAAACTCTCTTATATGAATTACTTGGGATTTAAATCAAATATAGTGTTATTTAAATAGTATGGGGTGATCTACCTCATTTAAATCATTTTCACAAATGATGATGATGAACATTTGACTTAGGTCAATATGAGTTCATACATGATTGTTTGAGAAATTAAATCTTCAGAAGATTTCAATGAGAGGAAATTATTTCTCAAGAACCCTATGGAAACTATCATTTACATATGAAATACAAAGAAGTGAATTCTATTTAAACCCTACAACCCATGCACCCTAGTTAATTTATTTTTGTGCATAGAGTAGTTTGTGTGTTATATGTGATGTATGGAATAGCCATTGAATTAGTGAGTAATTATACTCGTATTCAAATTTAGACGGTAGCACCGGAGAGTACGCCGAAGAAGAAGGTTGCTACCAAGAGGAGGAGGAGGAACAATTTGAGAACTACCAAGGCAAGCTATTATTCTTGCAAAGTGCAAAGCCCCTTGGGGCAAGGTACCATGATTCTTATCTTTTCTTATATGAACCCATCCCAAGTTTTTTACTTTACAAGTTTTTACTTGTTTTCTAAATGAGTTACTTTTATAGTTAACTTTGGTCAAAGTACAAGTTGGTTACTAGAGTAGTGAGTTAGTCTTTCCCAAGCAAAGCAAGATAGCACCCCTCATGAAGTAGAGCTAGTGCTAATGAACTAAACTTGACTACTCTAGATGGGAACAATGTGATTTTGAAATGATTTTGAAACCTTGGAATGATGATGCATTCCATGGAATGATTTATGAAGGTGAATGTGAACAAGAGAAGATAGTGATTTTTGATAAAACAATGGTGTTGGTTTGAATGCGATACCTTTCCAATTATCAAGTACCCCCACAATACCTGATTATGGGTAGGGCTTAACTGGAAGTTTACGCGTCTTAGTATGGGTTCCCTCTAAACAAGCGTCATCGGGGTTATGCCGAAAGCTGCCTCTACAACAAAAGAAATGATATGATATGATGCGAAATGAGGTGAATGTCCGGCCCAAGCCCTGTGCAGTTCCCAGGTTGACAGTTGGTCTTCACTGGGAGGCCAAGCTCATGGGGAGAGGTGCTCATACTAGGATTTGTAAGTGAAAGGTTATGGTTGATGATCCGCGTACTGTGTTACGATGATTCGGGGTAATCCCGACGGATGAAATCAAATGTTGTGGCACAAGTGTGCAACCTCTGCAGAGTGTAAACCTATTCGAATAGCCGCGTCCACGGTTACGGACGGTTGGAAAGGCCATACAGTTTCCGATGTCATATCTTTGAAAACGATGTTGAAAGATGATGGTGAAATGACTTGTGGTGAATTGAATTGAAATCACCACTTGAATGGTGGGAATGACACTAATGTTCCCACTTGAGTTAGTTAGCACTTGAACAAGCTTTTCTCAAACTTTGTGAACTAAAACTAGCTTTATGCAAATAAACTAGAGCTTAGCAAACCTTACTAGAATGTCTAGCACTTACATTAGTATTAGTTTGCGAGTACTCAACATACTCACGGCTTTGTCCCTGGCTATTCAAATGGCCAGAGTATGAAGATGACCAAGGAGATGACCAGCAGGACACCTACGACAACTAAGCACCTTCCGACATCAAGCGTTGGCCTGTGGACTAGAGAGTCCTTGTATCTTACGCTTCCGCTATGTTGAACTATGAACTTGTGTTTCGTTGATCAATAGATCAACTATTCGTGTAATATGGATCATGTGATTCCAATTTGTAAGACTTATGGTTTGTAATGAATGATGACTGTGATACTTAACTATTATGCCTCGCAACAACAATATTCCTGGGATTGCGATGTATGACATAATAGGCATTCGGACTTAAAAATCCGGGTGTTGACAATGATTGCCGTACCATTCAGCATGGCAAGATAAGAAACATTCAACTCCCCGCCATTAAGTATTTTGCTTATTACCTTGCTACTAGCATTCTTGGTAGGGAGAACACTAGCAATATTTCTTGCTATCATCTTGCTTTCTTAATTGCTGCACTCACTGAAGAGACACCGTATCATCTTGGTGCTCTTGTTGCTCGCCGCTTGTCTAACAGGGGGCCTATTTTTGGAGGAATTATTGCATCGCGCATTTTAGCATATCTAGATCTTCCTCTTGACCCTACTGATGTGAAACTAACTCCTATAAGGCTTGATATTGCTGCTATGAAGAGTCATCAATTTGTTACAACTGACTCTAGTTTAGATGATATGGTCTATAGAATATTGTTTTCTGACGGGGATGAGAGGGAAATCCCTTTGCCGCAGCAAGATTTGTTCAGTATTGACAGGAAACCATGGTCGCGCTCTAAGGAGGAGGTGGATGAGCAACTGAAGATAAAGGGCTTCCACCAGCATCATGACTCCGAGGACGCCGAGCCCTCCTACGACTACACCGTCACGTATCCGGGTGCTTCTTCCAGCACATACCCGGAATATGATCCATCTTCGTCGTACTACGGAGGTGCTACTTCATGGGCACCATGGGATTGAACTCCACTTAGGCCAAAAGCCTAAGCTTGGGGGTAGGTATACCGGCATCACTCATTCTTTGCATATTATGGTTGCTGGATACTTGTATATACTTGTTTAGTTTCGTTAAGTGGTTTTCTAATAAGAGGGAGATGATATTTGGGGAAGTGCTGCCTGAAAACAGATTCTGGACTGTTACCAAAAAAAATCTCAAAAACAGCCAGAACGTTATTTTGCGAAGCAAATTTTTGTGCATGTTCCCCAGGTTGTTATCTAACTTTTATTAGTTGAACACTTTTCGATTTGAGCAGCGGAAGAATTTCTTAAAAATAGATTACTGTACTACTGTAAAGTTTGACGAATTCCTGCTGCTTTGTGTTTATGTGACTCTTCTAGTTTTCATTTTCTTGTTTTTGCTTTGTTTCTTTCCTAAAACACAAAAAGACAAAAATATTTCTGTTGTTTCTCTTCACCACTTGTTTATTTTGGTTTCTTGCTTTTATTTTGCTTTATTTGCTATCGTTGGTTTGCTATAAGAAAATCCAAAAAGATTTTGCTTTGTTTGCTTGTTTCCTTTTGTTCTTGTTTCCATTTCGAAAACACCAAAAATATTTGTTGTTCTTCTTTGGTTTTGTAAAGTTCATTATGAGTTCAATGGTCTTCGGTGGCTGGAGCGTGGTTTTCATTTCATATTATCCAAGCTACACAAGTGAAAGGCAATAATGACGATCTACGACAATTCGACTGTGGTGAGAGGCTGGTATGAACTCTATTTGTTTTCATTTTTGTACATATACTCATCCATGTCAGCATGCTTAGTTGGTTCATGTGAGGTATATGTCATTTAAGAAAGTCTAGTAGTTCATGATCTCTCATGTTTAGCTCCAATTTATTAATATGAGTAGCATGTCATGGATGTTTGCTTGCATTGTTTTATTCATAAATAGGTATTACATTGTGGTATCCTCCTCTGAATAATTCATTTGAATCGACTTGGCACGTGCTCACGCATGCATATGACTGAACAAAAGTAAATTAAGCCTCGATGATTTACTTTGCCTCAGAGTTCTTGTATTACTTTTATGCCTCCGTTAATTTATTTTGCCGCAAGCATGATTATGACAGTGACTGCTCTCTTGATTTGTCGCTCCCCTGTCTATTGCTAACCTTCACTTGTACTGAGCGGGAACGCTGCTCGTGCTTCCAAACCCCTGAAAACCAAGTTGTTCCAAAGTGTCCACCATAAATACCTATGCATGGCATTTCAAACCATTCCAAGTAAATTCTCATGCGCTACCTTTAAAACCTTCAAAATGCTTCTCAATTTGTGTTAATATTTTATAGCTCATGAGGAAGTATGTGGTGTTTATCCTTCAACCTTGTCATTTACTTTTGACGGACTTTCGTAATAAGAGCTGGCAACGGGGTGCCCAGCCCCAACTAATAACTTCATTAATAATTCTCTTCACATGTTTTGCTCTGATTCATCAGTAAGCAACTTAATTTTGCAAATAGACACTCCTCCATGGTATGTGATTGATGGAAGGCACCCGAGGATTCAGTTAGCCATGGCTTGTATAAGCAAAGGTTGGGGGAGTGTCACTCATAATAAAACTAAAATACGTGTGTAAACAAAAGAGAAGAGGGATGATCTACCTTGCTGGTAGAAATAACGTCCTTCATGGGAGCCGCTCTTGAAAGTCTGGTTGGTGAGGTAGTTGGTGTACCCATTACCATTCGTTGACAACAACAAACACCTCTCAAAATAATTTTACTCCTGTTTAAAAAATGAAAAGCTCTAGCGCATGTTAATCCCTGCTTCCCTCTGCGAAGGGTCAATCTTTTACTTTTATGTTGAGTCACCATCCTTTCTTTGAGCACTTTCTTGAGAGCACAACTGTCATTCTTAGTATAATATGCTTGTCCCAAAATATGATTGACTGTGGTATAACTTTGATGCTTTTATCTTTGACAATCTCTATTTCTAGTCTTTCTATGAACCTCAGAGGTGCCTGAGCATTTATGTTTTGCTGATCAAATACGGGCAAGCGAGATACCGCTTTATCATATCCTTTTATGAACATTGCAATCCTGCTGATAGACATGATTCATGATGCTTATTATTAATTTGTTGGTACCTTTCCATGATTGACATAGCTATTAGATAATTTTATTTGCATGTATCTTATTATGAATTGCCTAAGTACTTGTCCATATCATGAGAATATTTACATCATATGAACAAATGTGTTCGTGAAAGTTCTTTTATCGCACTCAGTTGTTAACTGAATTGCTTGAGGACAAGAAATAAGCTAAGCTTGGGGGGAGTTGATACGTCCAAAACGTATCTACTTTCCCGAACACTTTTGCTATTCTTTTGCCTCTAATTTGTGTATTTTGGATACAACTAACACGGACTAATGCTGTTTTCAGCAGAATTGCTCTGGTGTCTCGTTTTTGTGCAGAAATTCAACTTTCGGGAAAATCCTCGGAATTTATACCAAACGGCCTATTTTACCAGAAGAATCACGGAGCCAGAAGGGCAGGCCTGGGGGAGGCCCAGGGCCCCCAGACGCTAGGCCGGCGCGGCCTGGAGAGGGGCGCGCCGCCCTAGCGTGTGGCCCCCTCGGCTGCCCTCTGACGCCCTCCTCTGGACTACTTAAGGGTTTCGATCTAAAAACGCGAGAAGGGAAGTCGAAGTCGCCAGAAACCATCCAGTACGCCGCCACCGTCGCGAAACTCCGTCTCGGGACCAGAAACTCCGTTCTGGCACTCCGCCGGGACGGGGAATTGGAGGAGATCATCGCCATCATCACCACCGACGCCTCTCCATCGACCAGCAATGTTTCCCCCGTCCATGTGTGAGTAATTCCCCCGCTGTAGGCTGAAGGGGATGGTAGGGATTGGATGAGATTGGTCATGTAATAGCATAAGATTGTTAGGGCATAGTGCCTAGTGTCCGTAATTGGTACTTTGATGATATTGTTGCAACTTGTTATGCTTAATGCTTGTCACTAGGGCCCGAGTGCCATGATCTCATATCTGAAAATGTTATTGTTTCATGATGATATGCATTGTTTTATGATCTTACCTGCAAGTTGTATACACATGTCGCTGTCCGGAACCTGAGGCCCTAAAGTGACAGAAATTGGGACAACCGAAGGGGAAGGCGGTGATGTGAGGATCACATGTGTTCACGGAGTGTTAATGCTTTGCTCCGGTACTCTATTAAAAGGAGTACCTTAATTTCCAGTAGATTCCCTAGAGGCCTGATACGTCTCCAACGTATCGATAATTTCTTATGTTCCATGCTTGTTTTATGACAATACGTACATGTTTTGTTCACACTTTATGATGATTTTATGCATTTTCCGGAACTAACCTATTGACGAGATGCCGAAGTGCCAGTTCTTGTTTTCTGCTGTTTTTGGATTCAGAAATCCTAGTAAGGAAATATTCTCGGAATTGGCCGAAATCAACGCCCAAGATCTTAAAATCCCACGAAGCTTCCAGAACACCCGAGAGCCACCAGAGGGGAGCCCTGGGGGCCCCACACACCAGGCTGGCGCGGCCAGGGGGTGGGCCGCACCCCCCTAGTGTGTCGTCGCCTCGTCAGCCCTCCGACTCCGCCTCTTCGCCTATTTAAAGGTCCCTGACCTAAATCTTCGATACGGAAAAGCCACGGTACGAGAAACCTTCCAGAGCCGCCGCCATCGCGAAGCCAAGATCTGGGGGACAGAAGTCTCTGTTCCGGCACGCCGCCGGGACGGGGAAGTGCCCCCGGAAGGCATCTCCATCAACAACACCGCCATCTTCATCACCGCTGCTGTCTCCCATGAGGAGGGAGTAGTTCTCTATCGAGGCTAAGGGGCTGTACCGGTAGCTATGTGGTTAATCTCTCTCCTATGTACTTCAATACAATGATCTCATGAGCTGCCTTACATGATTGAGATTCATATGAGTTATGTATCACTGTTAATCTATGTGCTACTCTAGTGATGTTATTAAAGTAGTCTATTCCTCCTCCATGATGTAATGTTGACAGTGTGTGCATCATGAAGTACTTGGTATATGCTATGATTGTGATCTCTTGTAGATTATGAAGTTAACTATTACTATGATGGTATTGATGTGATCTATTCCTCCTTTCATAGTCTGTCGGTGACGGTGTGCATGCTATGTTAGTACTTGGTATAGTTTTGTTGATCTATCATGCACTCTAAGGTTATTTAAATATGAACATCGAATATTGTGGAGCTTGTTAACTCCGGCATTGAGGTGCTCTTGTAGCCCTACGCAATTAGTGGTGTTCATCATCCAACAAGAGAGTGTAGAGTATAGCATTTATCTATTCAGTTAAGTGATCAATGTTGAGAGTGTCCACTAGTGAAAGTATGATCCCTAGGCCTTGTTCCCAAATACTGCAATCATCGCTTGTTTACTGTTCTACTGCATCTGTACTGCCTGCAATATTCCCACCATCAACCACACGCCAGTTGTAGCATCAAGCTATTTTCTGGTGCCGTTACTACTGCTCATATTCATTCATACCACTTGCATCTCACTATCTCTTCGCCGAACTAGTGCACCTATACATCTGACAAGTGTATTGGGTGTGTTGGGGACACAAGAGACTTCTTGCATTGTGATCGCAGGGTTGCTTGAAAGGAATATCTTTGACCTCTTACTCCCTGCGTTCGATAAACCTTGGGTGATCCACTTAAGGGAAACTTGCTGCTGTTCTACAAACCTCTGCTCTTGGAGGCCCAACACTGTCTACAGGAAAAGAAGCGTGAGTAGACATCAAGCTATTTTCTGGCGCCGTTGCCGGGGAGGAAAGGTAAAAGGTACTCGCACTCCGGATCTCGGCTACTAAGCTATTTTCCTGCGCCGTTATAAGTGCTCGAAGCTATTTCCTTTAGATCCTGCAATTGCATCTTTTTGTTTCTTGTTTTACACTAGTAAGGCATAATGGAAAACAACTGTGAGCTTTTTAATTTATTTCCTAAGTTAAGACATGAATTGTGTGATGCGAAAATTAAAAAACCTATGGAGCCTTATTTGCATGCTAGTAGCAATGTTATTAGTATGAACGCAATCACTGCTAATGCTATGGAGAAGTCTAAGCTTGGGGAAGCTAGTTTTTATGATCTTTTTAGCTTCCCATCTTTAGGGGAGAAAATTTGCTCTGATAATACTTTATCTCACATATGTGATAACTCTAATGATGCTTGTGATATTTTAAATCCACCTACTGCAAGTACTGATTTTGAGATACCCATGAAAATTATTAAACGTGTTATGGATAACCACTATGAAGGAGATGGAACTGTCCATCCTGGAGATCATTTACTGTTTTTGCATGAATTATGCGGGTTATTCAAGTGTGCGGGTATCTCTATGGATGAAGTGAGGAAGAAACTATTCTCTATTTCGCTGTCTGGTAAAGCGGCGCATTGGTATAAATTGCTGAAGAATAGTCATTCTCTTGGTTGGGAGGAAATTGTATCTCTCTTCTATTCTAAATTTTATCCTCCTCATGAAGTGCATATTGATAGGAATTACATTTATAACTTTTATCCTCGTGATGGAGAGAGTATTTCTCAAGCATGGGGGAGATTGAAGTCACTAATGCTCAAATGTCCCATTCATGAGCTCCCCCATAATGTTATTATTAATAATTTTTATGCAAGGCTTTCAGGACATCACAAGGACTATCTAGATGCCTGCTTGGAAGGATCTTTCACAAGCAAGGAGGTTGAAGCTAGATGGGACCTTCTTGATCGGATTCAGGAGAATACTGAAGATTGGGAGAACGATAAAGGTGAAGAGTCAGGTATAAATTATGATTATGAATGCATTGAAACTTTTATGGATACTAGTAAATTCCGAAATATGAGTTCTACTTATGGTCTTGACTCTCAAGTTGCTGCAAATCTTTATAAAGCTTTTGGCTCTCATTTTGAATTGCCTAAGAAGAATTTTGATAAGTATCATGAACCTTTTAAAGATGTTTGCATGAAGGATGAAATTGTTGTTAATGATTGCAATGAACATGCTCGAACTCCTAAGAATGCTATTTCCTATAAGCATGTTAATTTTTGTGGAAAGCATAGACCTTGTGGAATTAATCAAATCAAAGATGAATATTGTATCCATCATATTAATGAAAAAACTAGAAAGTGGTCTAGGGCTCTAGATGATCTTAGTAAAAAAGTTTGTGCCCTCTATCCTTTTATTTGTGAACTTTGCCATAGAGCGGGTCATTTTAATTTTCAATGCTCATCCAATGATAATTTGAACCCCATTAGTGTTGCAAGTTTGTATTGTGATGATGAAATTACTCCTAATCAGCATGATGAACTTACTTTATTTTTGTGGTGTCAAGAGTTATCAAGAAAAATTTCTTTGTTAGATATTAACGATCTTGATATTGATGATGTCCTGCATGGGTGTTTTTCTTATTGCATTGATAATTGCCATACAAATACTTACATACAAAATATTTTAGAAGATGACACTATGCCTTCGACCTTTGATGATTATTATAAAGAATGCTATGATATAGGTTATAACTATCCTTATGAAACTTGTCATAGTTATGATTGGATTTCCAAAAACAATTCCCTTAATATGCAGCTTGTTTACCATGTTCAAATTCTTGATAATAATCTTGCTCCAATTACTATTAATGAGAAGAACTCTTCTTATGCCAAAATTAATGATACTTCTATGCATATGAATCATGATAAGAATGTTTTAAGTGATGGGTATATTTTGGATTTCATCAATGATGCTACTGAAAGTTATTATGAGAGAGGGAAACATGGTTATATGCATCTTAATAATATTAAGTTTCCCCTCTTTATGTTGAGAATCTTGAAGTTACTCGTGTTTTATCTTCCTATGCTTATCACTTTGTTCTTCGTGAATTCATTTGTGTACAAGATTCCTTTTCATAGGAAGTGGGCTAGACTTAAATGTGTTTTGAATTTGCTTCTTGATGCTCTCTTTTGCTTCAACTCTTATTTCTTGGGAGTGCATTATTAAAATTACTGAGCCCATCTTAATGGCTATAAAGAAAGCACTTCTTGGGAGATAACCCATGTGTTTATTTTGCTACAGTACTTTTGTTTTATATTTGTGTATTGGAAGTTGTTACTAATGTAGCAACCTCTCCTTATCTTAATTTTGTTGCATTGTTGTGCCAAGTAAAGTCTTTGATAGTAAGGTTCATACTAGATTTGGATTACTGCGCGGAAACAGATTTCTTCCTGTCACAAATTTAGGCAGGGTTCTCTGTAGGTAACTCAGAAAAATCTGCCAATTTACGTGAGTGATCCTCAGATATGTATGCAACTTTCATTCAATTTGAGCATTTTAATTTGAGCAAGTCTGGTGCCTCTAAAAAATTCATCTTTACGGACTGTTCCGTTTTGACAGATTCTGCCTTTTATTTCGCATTGCCTCTTTTGCTATGTTGGATGGATTTCTTTGTTCCATTCACTTCCAGTAGCTTTGGGCAATGTCCAGAAGTGTTAAGAATGATTGTATCACCTATGAACATGTGAATTTTGATTATGCACTAACCCTCTAATGAGTTGTTTTGAGTTTGGTGTGGAGGAAGTTTTCAAGGATCAAGAGAGGAGGATGATACAATATGATCAAGGAGAGTGAAAGCTCTAAGCTTGGGGATGCCCCGGTGGTTCATCCCTGCATATTTCAAGAAGACTCAAGCATCTAAGCTTGGGGATGCCCAAGGCATCCCCTTCTTCATCGACAACATTATCAGGTTCCTCTAGTGAAACTACATTTTTATTCCATCATATCCTATGTGCTTTACTTGGAGCGTCTGTTTTTTTTGTTTTTGTTTTGGTTGAATAAAGTTGGATCCTAGCATCCTTGTGTGGGAGAGAGACACGCTCCGCTGGTTCATATGAACACATGTGTTCTTAGCTTTACTTTTAATGTTCATGGCGAAGGTTGAAACTGCTTCGTTCATTGTTATATGGTTTGAAACGGGAAATGCTACATGTAGTAATTGGTATGATGTCTTGAATAACTTGATACTTGGCAATTATTGTGGTCATAAGGATCATGTTTAAGCTCTTGCATCATATACTTTGCACCTATTAGTGAAGAAATACATAGAGCTTGCTAAAATTTGGTTTGCATGATTGGTCTCTCTAAGGTCTAGATATTTTCTGGTAAGGGTTTGAGCAACAAGGATGACAGTGTAGAGTCTTATAATGCTTGCAATACGTCTTTTATATGAGTTTTGTTGTACCGGTTCATACTTGTGTTTGTTTCAAATAGCCTTGCTAGCCTAAGCCTTGTATTGAGAGGGAATACTTCTCGTGCATCCAAATCCTTGAGCCAAAACTATGCCATTTGTGTCCACCATACCTACCTACTAAATGGTATTTCTCCGCCATTCCAAAGTAAATTGCTTGAGTGCTACCTTTAAATTTCTATTCTTTGTCTTTGCAATATATAGCTCATGGGACAAATAGCCTAAAAACTATTGTGGTATTGAATATGTACTTATGCATCTTATCTCTTATAAGTTGCTTGTTGAGCGATAACCATGTTCCTGGGGACGCCATCAACTACCTTTGTTGAATATCATGTGAGTTGCTATGCATGTTCGTCTTGTCTGAAGTAAGGGCGATTTACCATGAGTTGAATGGTTTGAGCATGCATATTGTTAGAGAAGAACATTGGGCCGCTAATTAAAGCCATGATCCATGGTGGAAGTTTCAGTTTTGGACAACAATCCTCAATCTCTTATGAGAATATTATTTGTTCCTAAATGCTTATGCATTAAAGAGGAGTCCATTATCTGTTGTTTATGTTGTCCCGGTATGGATGTCTAAGTTGAGAATAATCAAAAGCGAGAAATCCAATGCGAGCTTTCTCCTTAGACCTTTGTACAGGCGGCATAGAGGTACCCCTTTGTGACACTTGGTTAAAACATATGTATTGCGGTGATAATCCAGGTAATCCGAGCTAATTAGGACAAGGTGCGGGCACTATTGGTATACTATGCATGAGGCTTGCAACTTGTAGGATATAATTTACATGATACATATGCTTTATTACTACCGTTGACAAAATTGTTTCTTGTTTTCAAAATAAAAGCTCTAGCACAAATATAGCAATCAATGCTTCCCTCTGCGAAGGGCCTTTCTTCTACTTTTATGTTGAGTCAGTTTACCCATTTCTCTCTATCTTAGAAGCAAACACTTGTGTTAACTGTGCATTGATTCTTACATGCTTGCTTATTGCACTTGTTATATTGCTTTGCATTGACAACTATCCATGAGATATACATGTTACAAGTTGAAAGCAACCGCTGAAACTTAATCTTCCTTTGTGTTGCTTCAATGCCTTTACTTTGAATTTATTCCTTAATGAGTTAACTCTTATGCAAGACTTATCGATGCTTATCTGGAAAGTACTATTCATGAAAAGTCTTTGCTATATGATTCAATTGTTTAACCATTGTATTTACCATTGCTTTGAATTGCTGCATTCATCTTATATGCTTTACAATAGTATGATCAAGATTATGTTGGTAGCATGTCACTTCAGAAATTATCTTTGTTATCGTTCACCTACTCGGGACGAGTAGGAACTAAGCTTGGGGATGCCGATACGTCTCCAACGTATCGATAATTTCTTATGTTCCATGCTTGTTTTATGACAATGCCTACATGTTTTGTTCACACTTTATGATGATTTTATGCGTTTTCCGGAACTAACCTATTGACGAGATGCCGAAGTGCCAGTTCCTGTTTTCTGCTGTTTTTGGTTTCAGAAATCCTAGTAAGGAAATATTCTCGGAATTGGACGAAATCAACGCCCAAGATCTTAAAATCCCACGAAGCTTCCAGAACACCCGAGAGCCACCAGAGGGGAGCCCTGGGGGCCCCACACACCAGGCTGGCGCGGCCAGGGGGTGGGCCGCGCCCCCCTAGTGTGTCGTCGCCTCGTCAGCCCTCCGACTCTGCCTCTTCGCCTATTTAAAGGTCCCTAGCCTAAATCTTCGATAAGGAAAAGCCACGGTACGAGAAACCTTCCAGAGCCGCCGCCATCGCGAAGCCAAGATCTGGGGGACAGAAGTCTCTGTTCCGGCACGCCGCCGGGATGGGGAAGTGCCCCCGGAAGGCATCTCCATCAACACCACCGCCATCTTCATCACCGCTGTGTTCTCCCATGAAGAGGGAGTAGTTCTCCATCGAGGCTAAGGGGTTGTACCGGTAGCTATGTGGTTAATCTCTCTCCTATGTACTTCAATACAATGATCTGATGAGCTGCCTTACATGATTGAGATTCATATGAGTTATGTATCACTGTTAATCTATGTGCTACTCTAGTGATGTTATTAAAGTAGTCTATTCCTCCTCCATGATGTAATGTTGATAGTGTGTGCATCATGAAGTACTTGGTATATGCTATGATTGTGATCTCTTGTAGATTATGAAGTTAACTATTACTATGATGGTATTGATGTGATCTATTCCTCCTTTCATAGTCTGTCGGTGATGGTGTGCATGCTATGTTAGTACTTGGTATAGTTGTGTTGATCTATCATGCACTCTAAGGTTATTTAAATATGAACATCGAATATTGTGGAGCTTGTTAACTCCGGCATTGAGGTGCTCTTATAGCCCTACGCAATTAGTGGTGTTCATCATCCAACAAGAGAGTGTAGAGTATAGCATTTATCTATTCAGTTAAGTGATCAATGTTGAGAGTGTCTACTAGTGAAAGTATGATCCTTAGGCCTTGTTCCCAAATACTGCAATCATCGCTTGTTTACTTTTCTACTGCATCTGTACTGCCTGCAATATTACCACCATCAACCACACGCCAGTTGTAGCATCAAGCTATTTTCTGGTGCCGTTACTACTGCTCATATTCATTCATACCACTTGCATCTCACTATCTCTTTGCCGAACTAGTGCACCTATACATCTGACAAGTGTATTGGGTGTGTTGGGGACACAAGAGACTTCTTGCATTGTGATCGCATGGTTGTTTGAAAGGAATATCTTTGACCTCTTCCTCCCTGAGTTCGATAAACCTTGGGTGATCCACTTAAGGGAAAACTTGCTGATGTTCTACAAACCTTTGCTCTTGGAGGCCCAACATTGTCTACAGGAAAAGAAGCGTGAGTAGACATCAAGGCCCGGCTACCACCGGCTGGTAGGACAAAAGATGTTGTGCAAGTTTCTCATTGCGAGCACGTACGACTATATATGGAACACATGCCTATGGATTGCTTAGTACTTGGACACCGTTTTATTATTATCTGCAAATGCCCTGCTTTGATTGTTACATGAGTTTCTCTCATCCATGCAACGCCCGTCATCCATCCCTGTGCCTACAGTATTTTAATCATGTTGTTTACTATAATCACTACTGCTGTATTTGTTACACTGCTGCTGTTATTTCACTACTGCTACTGCTATAAACTGTTACTACTGATAAACTCTTGCGAGCAAGTCTGTTTCCAGGTGCAGCTGAATTGACAACTCCGTTGTTAAGGCTTTCAAGTATTCTTTGTCTCCCCTTGTGTCGAATCAATAAATTGGGTTTTACTTCCCGCGAAGACTGTTGCGATCCCCTATACTTGTGGGTTATCAGCTGCTCTGACGGTTGAGCGTCTGATGAAGTAGCGGGAAGAGAAGAAGTGATCGGTCTTAGTTTATCTGTTTATCTTCGTTTTGCTGAGTGTTACTGTTTGTGTGTGTCGTGAACTGTCTGTGTGGTTGAACTTTTTGTGTGTCGCTATGGTGTGTGATCGTGTTTGGAACATCTTATGTTGGAACATTCGTGGTATTAATGATCCTCTGAAATGGCCGATAGTGCGTAGCAAATTAGAGGAAAGCTGAACTAGACAACCGCAAACTTTATGACCAGCATGTCATAGCGGCATCGAAAGATCTTGACCTTCAACTTTGATCCAATGCGAAGTTTGGCACTGTCAATGAACTTTTTCCACCTAGAAGTAAAAGCCAAGCGGCCATCTATGGGACTGACGGAGTACCGTCCCTCCACGATGAGACCTTCACTCTCCATGATGAGGGATATCTTGCCCCTTCGGCCAGCATTGAGATCCTTGGAGATACTTTTAGGCAATTTCTGCTTCAAAGCAAGAGATACCACCAAAAATTTGTCAATGGCACCAATGCACTGAAGACTGAACCATGTGAGACTTTGAGCAGAGAAGACATCAAGACAAGAGCAGTTATGATGTCATATACTCATGAACATAGCCTTCAGATGCGTCCTGGTCACCACACGGGTGGCCACAGCAATGAGCTGAGACCTCGGTGATCTGGCTAGGGCAGGTGCAGGAGCCTGGGCTGGTACATGAGCTGGTGCTGATGCAGGAGACTGCTGGGCAGGTGCAGTAAACGGTTCCTCTAGAGGAACCGGTGCTGATGCAGGAGACTGTTGGGCAGGTGCAGTAAACGGTGCAGCTAGAGGAACCAGTGCTAATGCAGGAGCCTGCTGGGCAGGTGTAGTATATGGGGCTTCTACAGGAACCAATGCTGATGTAGGGGCCTGCTGGGTAGATGCAGTAAACGGAGCTGGTACAGGAACCGGTTTTGATGCAGGAGAGTGGGAAGTCGGTGCTGGTTGATGTCTACGGGTGCTTCTATTCTTGTAGACAGTGTTGGGCCTCCAAGAGCAGAGGTTTGTAGAACAGCAGCAAGTTTCCCTTAACTGGATCACCCAAGGTTTATCGAACTCAGGGAGGAAGAGGTCAAAGATATCCCTCTCAAGCAACCCTGCAACCACAAAGCAAGAAGTCTCTTGTGTCCCCAACACACCTAATACACTTGTCAGGTGTATAGGTGCACTAGTTCGGCGAAGAGATAGTGAAATACAGGTGGTATGAATGAATATGAGCAGTAGTAACGGCACCAGAAAATAGCTTGATGCTACAACTGGCGTGTGGTTGATGGTGGTAATATTGCAGGCAGTACAGATGCAATAAAACAGTAAACAAGCGATGATTGCAGTATTTGGGAACAAGGCCTAGGGATCATACTTTCACTAGTGGACACTCTCAACATTGATCACATAACAGAATAGATAAATGCTATACTCTACACTCTCTTGTTGGATGATGAATACCACTAATTGTGTAGGATTACACGAACCCTAAATGCCGAAGTTAACAAGCTCCACAATATTCGATATTCATATTTAAATAACCTTAGAGTGCACGATAGATCAACACAACTAAACCAAGTACTAACATAGCATGCACACTGTTACCATCACACTATGAAAGGAGGAATAGATCACATCAATACCATCATAGTAATAGTTAACTTCATAATCTACAAAAGATCACAATCATAGCATATACCAAGTACTTCATGATGCACACACTGTCAACATTACATCATGGAGGAGGAATAGACTACTTTAATAACATCACTAGAGTAGCACATAGATGAATTGTGATACAAAACTCATATGAATCTCAATCATGTAAGGCAGCTCATGAGATCATTGTATTGAAGTACATAGGAGAGAGATTAACCACATAGCTACCGGTACAGCCCCTTAGCCTCGAGGGAGAACTACTCCCTCCTCATGGGAGACAGCAGCGTTGATGAAGATGGCGGTGGAGATGGCAGCGGTGTCGATGGAGAAGCCTTCCGGGGGGCACTTCCCCATCCCGGCGTCGTGCCGGAACAGAGACTCCTGTCCCCCAGATCTTGGCTTCGCGATGGCGGCGGCTCTGGAAGGTTTCTCGTACCGTGGCTTTTCCGTATCGAAGATTTAGGTCAGGGACCTTTAAATAGGTGAAGAGGCGGAGTCGGAAGGTCGACGAGGCGGCGACACAGTAGGGGGCGCCCCCCTGGCCGCGCCGGCCTACTGTCTGGTGGGCCTGTGGCCCCCCTCTGGCGGCTCTCGGGTGTTCTGGAAGCTTCGTGGGATTCTAAGATGTTGGGCGTTGATGTCAACACCCGGATTTTTAAGTCCGGATGCCTATTATGTCATACATCGCAATCCCAGGAATATTGTTGTTGCGAGGCATAATAGTTAAGTATCACAGTCATCATTCATTACAAACCATAAGGTCTTAAAAATTAGAATCACATGATCCATATTACACGAATAGTTGATCTATCGATCAACAAACAAACACAAATTCATAGTTCATAGCGGAAGCGTAAGATACAAGGACTCTCTAGTCCACAGGCCAACGCTTGGCGTCGAAAGACTCCTAGTTGTCGTAGGCGTCCTGCTGGTCATCTCCTTGTTCATCTTCATACTCTGGCCATTTGAATAGCCAGGGACAAAGCCGTGAGTACTTTAAGTACTCGCAAACTAATACTAATGTAAGTGCTAGACATTCTAGTAAGGTTTGCTAAGCTCTAGTTTATTTGCATAAAGCTAGTTTTAGTTCACAAGTATTTTGAGAAAGCTTATTCAAGTACTAACTAACTCAAGTGGGAACATTAGTGTCATTCCCACCATTCAAGTGGTGATTTCAATTCAATTCACCACAAGTCATTTCACCATCATTTTCAAAGATATGACATCGGAAACTGTATGGCCTTTCCAACCGTCCGTAACCGTGGACGCGGCTATTCGAATAGGTTTACACTCTGCAGAGGTTGCACACTTGTGCCACAACATTTGATTTCATCCGTCGGGATTACCCCGAATCATCGTAACACAGTATGCGGATCATCAACCATAACCTTTCACTTACAAATCCTAGTATGAGCACCTCTCCCCATGAGCTTGGCCTCCCAGTGAAGACCAACTGTCAACCTGGGAACTGCACAGGGCTTGGCCGTACAATTCACCTCAGTTTCACATCATTTCTCAACAACGGAGGCAGCCTCAAGCATAACCCCTATGACGTGTGTTCAGAGGGAACCCATACTAAGATGCATAAACTTCCAGTTAAGCCCTACCCATAATCAGGTATTGTGGGGGTACTTAATAATTGGAAAGGTATCGCATCCAAACCAATATCATGTTTATCAAAAATCAGTATCTTCTCTTGGTCATATTCACCTTCAAAAATCATTCAATGGAATGCTTCATCATTCCAAGGTTTCAAATTCTTTTCAATTCACATTGTTCCCATCTAGAGTAGTTCATTTCTATTCATTAGCACTAGCTCTAAATCATGAGGGGTGCTATCTTGCTTTGCTTGATGGAGACTAACTCTACTACTCTAGTAAACTCCTTTACTTTGACCAAAGTTAACTATAAAAGTAACTTCTTGAGAAAACAAGTAAAAACTTGTAATGTAATAAACTTGGGATAGGCTTATGTAAGAAAAGGTAAGATTCATGGTGCCTTGCCCCAAAGGGCTTTGCACTTTGCAAGAATATTAGCTTGCCTTGGTAGTTCTCAAAGTTCTCCTCCTCCTCCTCTTGGTAGCAACCTTCTTCTTCGGTGTATTCTCCGGTGCTAGCGTCTAAATTTGAATATGAGTATAATTACTCCCTAATTCAACGGCTATTCCCTGCATCACATATAAACACACAAACTATTCTATGCACACAATTAATCTAATTAGGGTCCATGGGTTGTGTTGCTTGAGGAGAATTGACTTCTTTTTATTTAATATGTAAATGATAGTTTCCATAGGGTTCTTGAGGAGTAATTTCCTCTCATTGAATTCTTCTTAAGATTTAGTTTCTCAAACCATCATATATGAACTTATATTGACCTAAGTCAAATGTTCATCATCATCATTTGAGAAAATGATTTAAATGAGGTAGATCACCTCACATCATTTAATAACACTACATATGATTTAAATCTCTAAGTAATTCATATAAGAGAGTTTGGGCCAGGGGTCCAAATATCCCATGAATTCATGTGAGACAAGAATTAAATGAAGTATAATACTTCATATGATTTACCTAATAGTTTTGGACAATATCAACTAAGTAAACTAGCGATATTGTCCATCAATTTAACTAGGGCATGATCATGCAAAGTGACCACACCATTTTATTGCATAATCAATTAGTGTAAGTCAAATGTGAGCTATTAGAGTTGGAATTAACTTAATATATATTTTGGTTGATTTTTAATAATTATTTGAATAGGGAAAAGTCCCTGCCTTCTTATTTTTGCCAAATTAATTCTACAATTAATCTGGCCATGGGACCAGTGGCATTGTGTAGATATTTTCATTAGCTTTCCAACAACATAAAGTTCATTAAATTTGGTTAAGCCAATTTGGGCAGTATTGAAATTCATTTGGAATTAATTAAACTAGATTTGAATTACACAGGCCGGCGGGAAAACTAACTGGGCCGAAATGGTTTAAAACGGCCCAAGCCAGCCCACCACACGTCTGTGCCCGTGTGGGCTGCCTGACCAGGGGGTCCCGCATGTCAGCGAGTCTTAAAACCCGAAGCGGTATGGATGAATAAGATGCGTTGGATTAGATGGCAGATCGACGGTCGTGGTTCATCGTTGTCTCCGACGAGAACCCGACGTACTGGCGGCGAGCCTAGGGGGTCGGAGGGCTTACGGCGGCTCCAGCAAGGGTTGGCAATGTGCTCGGGGTAGATGTGGATGACGGCGAAGCGGCTGGTAGCAGTGGCGGAGCTCGAGGTGGCCTGGATCGCCGGCGATTGCTGCAGGGCTTCCACGGCTCCGAGCTTGCGATTGGCCTTGCTCCGGCGGCGATCGAGGTGGCTAACGGTGCGAGGCGAAGTGGTGAAGGGTGGGGAGTGAGTTGGTGTGCTCAGTTGCTTCCAGGGAACTCTCTATTTATAGGATTGAGCAAGGGTTGTGGGGCAGGGTGGTGGTCGACATGCTCGTGGCGTCTCCGGCGAGCTAGCGAGCTAGGCAAGGGTGCGGCAGTGTTCTACGGTTCCTGGTGAAGCGAACGGTGGCAACAGCTTGGTCGGGCGGCGTCTGGTTTGGTCGCCTCGCTTCCATGTCTGCCGCGGCGTTCACGGGAGCAGGTCGTCGTCTCCGGCGCCGGCGGTCACGGGTTGGTGCTGGGCGCGTGTCTGGCGGCGTCGTGGTGGCAAGAAGGCACTCAACTCGTTCACAGGGGGTCCAGGGAGGGCTCGAGGTGGTGGCGCGGCGCGTGTCCAGTGCACGTCCACGGCGTGCACTCGCGCGACACGAGCGGCATCCGGGCGCGTTCTGGGCGCGCATCCTCCGGCGTTGGTTGGCGTCGAGCTCGACCAGGGCTTAGCTAGGGTGGTGTAGGAGTGTGCGGTGGCAAGCTTTGGCACGGTGGCCAGGTTGGGACAGCAAGGGAGAGAGGGGGAGGTGGTCGGGTTGGCGACATGGCCGGCATGGCCATGTCCTAGCCTTGCTCTCCCTCTCCCTAGGGTTCTATTGATCATTGATTAGTTAGAGGGAACCAGGGGACCAATTGGGCTAGGGTTTAGGTAGAGTTGATGAGGTAGATCACTATTTGCAATAGTGTCAAATAGTGCCATATTTGGAAATTTGCAAATTTGTCCAAATTTGATTGAATTCAAATGGTTGACCAATTTGAATTGTGTGTGTTTAGTTGAGTTGTAAATGATCAGAGGTGATGAGAGGTGGTGATGGCATTGTTGAATTTTCAGTTTTGCAAAAATGGCTAAGTGTAAGATTGTTGAATATGTTAAAATGTTGCAACTTTGGTTGAGCATAGCTCTTGATCAAGAAATAATTTGGCATGGTGATCTTTACAAAAGGTGTTCACCTTGATGTTGACTTGGATGTGGTGCAAAGAGTTAGCAAGGTTTGGTTTGAGAAAATTGAATTGCAAGGGCTCAAAGTAGTGATCAGACTATAATTTGCAGTTTTGACCATTATCATATGTGAGCAAGATTTGCATTTGAAATTCATTTGAATTGTGATTCTTTGATTACAAACATTGTAATAAGTGTTTAGTAACATTATTCAACTAATGGTGAAGACAAAATTGGTCTAGGGTCAAAATTTATAAAAATGCCATAGAGCATATGTGAGGGTTTTTAGGGTTTTGCATTTATTTAATTTTCTTCCTCTTTTTAATTTATTTGGTTTGTGATCCTCTCATGATCACATTAGGGTTTTAGGGTTTATCATATACACCTAATAACAATCATCATTGCATATCAATCAAATGCACAAGTCCTATGCATGGCACTATATGCAATTTAAAAAGTTTTTCTTGGTTTGAAATTTTGCTCTCTGGAATTCTTCTAACTTTATTTTACTGAAATTAGGGATGTTACAAACCCTTCCCCCTTACAAAAGATCTCGTCCCGAGATCGAAAAGAAAGTTAGGTACTAAAGAGATCTGGGTACTCCTTCTTCATGAAGTCTTCGCGTTCCCATGTAGCTTCATCCTCGGTATGATTGCTCCATTGTATCTTCAGAAACTTGATGCTTCGGGTGCGGGTGGTTCGGTAAGCTTCCTCCAGGATGCGAATCGGCACTTCGCGGTATGTCAAATCCTTGTGTATATCCACCGATCGGTTATCGATGTTCTTGAACACTTCGGTCTTCTCAGGAACTTCAAGGCACTTCCGGAGGAGTGAGATATGAAACACGTCGTGCACAGCCGACATCTCTTCCGGTAGCTCCAGTTGATAAGATACTTCTCCTCGGCGGCTGAGGACTTTGAAAGGTCCGACATATCGAGGTGCGAGCTTTCCTTTCAGCTGGAATCTCTACATTCCTTTCAAGGGGATACCTTGAGATAGACGAAGTCTCCGATCTCGAAGGTCATCTCCCGATGTCTCTTGTCGGCGTAGCTCTTCTGTCTTGATTGCGCAGTCTTGAGATACTCGCAAATCTTGTGGACTTTCTCTTCGGCTTCACGAAGAACATCTGGGCCAAAGACTTGGCTTTCTCCGACTTCCGACCAGTTCAGGGGGGTACGGCACTTCCTTCCGTACAAGGCTTCAAAGGGGGCCATCTGTAGGCTAGCTTGGTAGCTGTTGTTGTAAGAGAATTCTGCGTAAGGTAAGCAGTCTTCCCACTTGGATCTGTATTCCAGTACACATGCTCTCAGCATGTCCTCCAGTATCTGGTTGACTCTCTCAGTCTGTCCGTCGGTCTGAGGGTGATAGGCGGTGCTGAAATTCAGACGGGTGCCTAGTCCTTCATGCACTTTCTGCCAGAATCTTGAGGTGAACTGTGATCCTCTATCTGACACTATTGATTTCGGGGTTCCGTGCAGGGCAACTATTCTGGAAATGTATAGTTCCGCTAACTTTGGGCCTTGGTAAGTGGTTTTGACGGCTATGAAATGGGCGACTTTGGTCAATCTATCGACAACTACCCATATGGAATCATTGCCTTTGCTGGATTTGGGCAGTCCGGTGATAAAGTCCATTCCTACGGAGTCCCATTTCCATTCTGGAATCTGGAGTGGTTGTAACAGTCCGGCGGGTCGTTGATGTTCTGCCTTGACTCTCTGACAGATGTCACACTTGGCGATGTAGCTGCCGATTTCTCTCTTCATTCCATGCCACCAAAATTGCTCCTTCAGGTCTTGGTACATCTTGGTACCTCCGGGGTGGATTGAATAAAGGGTGTCATGGGCTTCTTGCAGGATGACTTGTTTCAAGTCTGAGTCCGATGGTACGCAGAGACGTTCTTTGTACCAAAGAACTCCGGCTTCATCTATGGTGAATCCTGGGGCTTTTCCTGCGGCTATCTGTTTCTTGATTCCTTCAATTCTAGCGTTGTCCTTCTGGGCTTCCTTGATTTGGCTAAATAAGATGGGTTGTAGTTCTATGCTGGCTAGGAATCCTTCGCTAACAAGTTCAAGTCTGAACTGTTCAAACTCTTGATGCAAGCTGGGCTGTTCAGTTGCGAGCATGGAGTTCAACTGGCACGGCAGTCGACTCAAAGCATCCGCTACCACATTGGCCTTGCCGGGGTGGTAGTGAATCTCCATGTCGTAATCCTTGATCAATTCGATCCATCGACGTTGTCGCATGTTTAGCTCCTTCTGGGTGAATATGTATTTGAGGCTCTTGTGGTCGGAGTAGATCTCGCATCGATTACCCATGAGGTAATGACGCCAAACTTTCAAGGCTAAGACCACGGCTGCAAGCTCGAGGTCATGGGTTGGGTAGTTCTGTTCATGCTGCTTCAGCTGTCTTGAAAGGTAGGATACAACCTTGCCTTCTTGCATAAGCACACAACCAAGACCAGTCTTGGAGGCGTCGCAATACACGTCAAAGGGCTTTGCGATATCTGGCATGATCAGGATTGGGGCGGTTGTCAATCTACTCTTGAGCTGTTGAAAGCTCTCTTCACATTTATCGGTCCACTCGAATTTTCTGTCCTTCTTCAACAATTGGGTCATTGGTCGAGCGATGCTCGAAAAGCCTTCTACAAATCTGCGGTAATATCCGGCTAATCCAAGAAAAGCGCGGACTTCGGTTTGGGTGGTTGGAGCTTGCCATTCCATAACAGTTTTGATTTTGGCGGGATCTACGGCAATTCCTCCTGCAGACAAGATGTGTCCCAGAAATCCAACTTCTTCCAACCAAAACTCACACTTGCTGAACTTGGCATACAACTTGTGCTGTCTAAGGGTTTCTAGGACAGTCTCCAAATGCTGTTCATGTTCCTCTTCGGACTTGGAGTAGACGAGAATGTCGTCGATGAAGACAACGACAAACTTGTCCAAAAAGTTCATGAAGATCTTATTCATGAGATTCATGAAATAAGCGGGGGCATTGGTCAGTCCAAATGACATGACGTTGTACTCATACAACCCATATCTAGTGGTAAAGGTAGTTTTTGGAATGTCGGTGGCTCGGATCTTTAGCTGATGATATCCAGTTCTAAGATCTATCTTGGAGAAAACTCTGGCTCCGGTAAGTTGATCAAACAAGTTCTCTATCTTGGGTAAGGGGTATTTGTTTTTGATGGTGACATTGTTAAGCTTACGATAGTCCGTACATAAACGATTTGCACCATCCTTCTTGTCCACAAAACAAAACTGGTGATCTCCAGGGGGATGCACTAGGTCTAATCAGACCTTTGGCTAACATATCATCTATTTGTTTCTTCAGCTCCACAAGCTCTGTTGCGTTCATGCTGTAAGCTCTTTGGGCTATGGGTCCAGTTCCGGGGATTAACTCGATGATGAACTCGATATCCCGATCCGGGGGCATACCGGGTAGATCATCCGGAAACACATCAGGGTAGCGACAAACGACCCTGATTTGATCCAGAGTTGGCTTGGATACACTTTGGTTGCAGGTGAATTTTCTGGGTAGTTTTTCAGAGACGTGCTCTACTACGATGCCGGTGCTGCTAGTCATGGTTATGGCTTTCTTGGCACAGTCTATCAATCCATTGTGTTTGGACATCCAGTCCATCCCTAGTACGACTTCCAAACCTTTGGTTCCCAGTATGATTAGATTGGCATAGAAATCTACATCATGGATTTTGATTGGTACATTTTTGCAAAATTTTCTGGCTTTGGTGGTTGATCCGGGAATTTGAACTATCATAACATGCTTCAAACTGAGGGGTTGAATTTTACTTGTTGATGCAAAGTCTTCGGTGACAAAAGAATGAGATGCTCCAGAATCAAACAACACTCTGGCAGGGATGTGGTTGACAGAAAACATACCCAGTACAACATCTGGTGCTTCCTGGGCTTCTTCGTCGTTCATGTGGTAGAGGCGGCGTTGCGGTTATTGGGGTTGTTGGGGGCGAACTTCTTGCCGGTGGAGACACGGCGTTGCTGCTGAGCAGGTGCAGCGGTGTTGCCGGCGAGCTTGGCGAGGCGCTTGGGACACTCGTTGGAGTAGTGCCCCACTACACCACACTCATAGCAAGTGATGGTGGTCTTGTCATGCTTGTTCGCAACGGGGATGGCGTTGCTTCCGGTTCTGGGAGCGGTGTTGGTGTTGTTGTTGTTGTTGGGGGCTCTGGGCGGAGCGCGGTTGTAGTAGTTGTTGTTGTTGTAGTTGTTGTTGTTGTAGCCTCCTGGCTTGGAGTTTCCTCCACTCCGGTTCTGATAACCGGGGCGCGAGTTCTGCATCGGTGGCTTGTTGTTTCTCGGAGTGAAACCTCCGCTTGAGCTAGGGCGATACTTCTGGGGGTGGCTTGATCCACTTTGATTCGCCATGCGGCGCTTGCGGTTCTCATTGGCTTGGTTTAACTTGCCCTCCATCTGGATGGCGGAGTCAACAAGGGCTTCGAGGTCGGCGAAGGGGATGTTGACGAGGACAGTCTGCATCTCATCATGCAGTCCGTTCAGGAATCTCTCCTTCCTCTTCTCAACGGTGTCGGTCTCATCAGGGGCATACCTCGACAGTGTGAGAAACTTGTCGCGGTATTCTACCACCGTCATGCGACCTTGTTTCAGTTCATGGAACTCATCCCTCATCTTTTTGATAAGACCCGGGGGTACATGGTACTTGCTGAACTTTAGCTTGAAATCCTCCCAAGTCATGAACTGACCTCCGTTCATGGCACGGGTGCTTGTCCACCAAGCGCGGGCTGGTCCAGCGAGATAGTGGGTGGCAAACAAGACTTTCTCGTTGGCTTCCACTCCGGCTACTTCCAAGTTGTTCTCCATAGTCTGGAGCCAGTCGTCGGCGTCGAGGGGTTCCTCGGTCTTGCTAAACACCGGGGGATTTGTGTTCTGGAAGTTCTTGAGTTTGGATCCAGGGTGGTCATGATTTCCAGGGCCTTGATTGGCAATGTTCTGCAAGGCGGCGATGTTGGCTTGGCGTTCAGCTCTTTCGGTTTCCCTGTCGGCAAGCAGGGTTTGCAGCAGTTGCATCATCGCGTCGTTGGTGCGATTGGGAGGGGCCATCTGAAGATATAGAAGATCATGAGATAAGAGGGAACATTCTATGGTTTATTTTGGTTATGTTTTGAAAACATTTGAAATTTGTAATCTTTTCATGACAAACATAACATTCATTCATTCATTCAACACATAGTACAAACTAACACACTCATACTCCAATGGTTTTAAGAACCATTCTCATGCTACGATACAAGGGGCGGGATACAACTCACACCTACATAAGTGAAACTAGTGCAACTACTCCTCATCCTCGACATCGATCGGGACGTAGTCGTTGGGTCCTGCCTCCAGGAACTCGTAGTCCTCCTCCTCGGTGTTCTCGTCCTCCTCAAAGTCGTCGTCGTCTCTCAGGAAGGCTCCTCCTCCCTGAAGGTCGATACCTCCATCGTCATCCTCCAGCTCACGAATCTGATCCTCCTGGGCCTTGACAGTGGCCTCGAGTGACGCGATCTTGGCGCGAAGGCGCACAATCGTAGCGTCCTTCTTGGCACGCTGCTGGCGAAGGCTCTTGCGGTCGTTGTTGAGTAGCTTGATTGCCTCACCCTGCTCGATGATGTGAGAATGGGTCTGGTTCGCGTAAGCGCGAGTGGCGTCGAGGTCCTTCTGAGTCTGGTAGAGCATGAAGTCTAGGTGCTCAGCATGGTGCCTCAACTCCGGGTGCGGCTGCAGCTCCATGGGCACTCCCATGGCATCACGCCTCACGAGATGCGCATAGCGTGACGCGAGGATGCGCACCACATTCTGTTCACAGAGGCACGCAAGTGTCTCCTGAAGGCCACGTGCGAGTCCGTCGAGCCAGTTGCTCTCGCGGAAGGAGAAGAGGATCCTCTCCGAGGTGGGAGGCTCCATCTTGCCCCTCAAGTCGGCAGTGATCACCCACTGCAACTCTCCTCCGGGCGTGTCGTCCAGCTGAACCCCGTGGAACTCGGGGTATGGGCGCCCAAGGAAGTCAGAGACGGCGTTGAGGTCGTGCTCGAAGATCAAGCTCCCTCCGTTCCCAAGCTGGTAAAACTTGGTGTTGATGGGTTCATTCGGCTCCATCTGAAAGAGAATTGGATGAGTAAGTTAGAGAGTGCAAAGTGTGGCAAAATTTTAAGTTGATTCCAATAAGATAGAACATGGTTTATCAAATTTTGGCAAAGTCTCAAAGGCAAGAGTGTAGTAAATTTTCACAAATATTTTCTTTCATTTGATTTCAAAGTTAAGTTTTTCAGAACGCCCATTCTAACTAAGGTCTTCTAAGGTCAAACAATGGCTCTGATACCAACTTGTCAACACCCGGATTTTTAAGTCCGGATGCCTATTATGTCATACATCGCAATCCCAGGAATATTGTTGTTGCGAGGCATAATAGTTAAGTATCACAGTCATCATTCATTACAAACCATAAGGTCTTACAAATTAGAATCACATGATCCATATTACACGAATAGTTGATCTATCGATCAACGAACAAACACAAATTCATAGTTCATAGCGGAAGCGTAAGATACAAGGACTCTCTAGTCCACAGGCCAACGCTTGATGTCGGAAGACTCCTAGTTGTCGTAGGCGTCCTGCTGGTCATCTCCTTGTTCATCTTCATACTCTGGCCATTTGAATAGCCAGGGACAAAGCCGTGAGTACTTTAAGTACTCGCAAACTAATACTAATGTAAGTGCTAGACATTCTAGTAAGGTTTGCTACGCTCTAGTTTATTTGCATAAAGCTAGTTTTAGTTCACAAGTATTTTGAGAAAAGCTTATTCAAGTACTAACTAACTCAAGTGGGAACATTAGTGTCATTCCCACCATTCAAGTGGTGATTTCAATTCAATTCACCACAAGTCATTTCACCATCATTTTCAAAGATATGACATCGGAAACTGTATGGCCTTTCCAACCGTCCGTACCCGTGGACGCGGCTATTCGAATAGGTTTACACTCTGCAGAGGTTGCACACTTGTGCCACAACATTTGATTTCATCCGTCGGGATTACCCCGAATCATCGTAACACAGTACGCGGATCATCAACCATAACCTTTCACTTACAAATCCTAGTATGAGCACCTCTCCCCATGAGCTTGGCCTCCCAGTGAAGACCAATCAGCAACCTGGGAACTGCACAGGGCTTGGCCGTACAATTCACCTCAATTTCACATCATTTCTCAACAACGGAGGCAGCCTCAAGCATAACCCCTATGACGTGTGTTCAGAGGGAACCCATACTAAGATGCATAAACTTCCAGTTAAGCCCTACCCATAATCAGGTATTGTGGGGGTACTTAATAATTGGAAAGGTATCGCATCCAAACCAATATCATGTTTATCAAAAATCACTATCTTCTCTTGGTCATATTCACCTTCAAAAATCATTCAATGGAATGCTTCATCATTCCAAGGTTTCAAATTCTTTTCAATTCACATTGTTCCAGTCTAGAGTAGTTCAATTCTATTCATTAGCACTAGCTCTAAATCATGAGGGGTGCTATCTTGCTTTGCTTGATGGAGACTAACTCTACTACTCTAGTAAACTCCTTTACTTTGACCAAAGTTAACTATAAAAGTAACTTCTTGAGAAAACGAGTAAAAACTTGTAATGTAATAAACTTGGGATAGGCTTATGTAAGAAAAGGTAAGATTCATGGTGCCTTGCCCCAAAGGGCTTTGCACTTTGCAAGAATATTAGCTTGCCTTGGTAGTTCTCAAAGTTCTCCTCCTCCTCCTCTTGGTAGCAACCTTCTTCTTCGGTGTATTCTCCGGTGCTAGCGTCTAAATTTGAATATGAGTATAATTACTCCCTAATTCAACGGCTATTCCATGCATCACATATAAACACACAAACTATTCTATGCACACAATTAATCTAATTAGAGTGCATGGGTTGTGTTTCTTGAGGAGAATTGACTTCTTTTTATTTAATATGTAAATGATAGTTTTCATAGGGTTCTTGAGGAATAATTTCCTCTCATTGAATTCTTCTTAAGATTTAATTTCTCAAACCATCATATATGAACTTATATTGACCTAAGTCAAATGTTCATCATCATCATTTGAGAAAATGATTTAAATGAGGTAGATCACCTCACATCATTTAATAACACTACATATGATTTAAATCTCTAAGTAATTCATATAAGAGAGTTTGGGCCAGGGGTCCAAACATCCCATGAATTCATGTGAGACAAGAATTAAATGAATTATAATACTTCATATGATTTACTTAATAGTTTCGGACAATATCAACTAAGTAAACTAGCCATATTGTCCATCAATTTAACTAGGGCATGATCATGCAAAGTGACCACACCATTTTATTGCATAATCAATTAGTGTAAGTCAAATGTGAGCTATTAGAGTTGGAATTAACTTAATATCTATTTTGGTTGATTTTTAATAATTATTTGAATAGGGAAAAGTCCCTGCCTTCTTATTTTTGCCAAATTAATTCTACAATTAATCTGGCCATGGGACCAGTGGCATTGTGTAGATATTTTCATTAGCTTTCCAACAACATAAAGTTCATTAAATTTGGTTAAGCCAATTTAAATCTATTCAATTTTAAAGTTTGGGCAGTATTGAAATTTATTTGGAATTAATTAAACTAGATTTGAATTACACAGGCCGGCGGGAAAACTAACTGGGCCGAAATGGTTTAAAACGGCCCAAGCCAGCCCACCACACGTTTGTGCCCGCGTGGGCTGCCTGACCACGGGGTCCCGCATGTCAGCGAGTCTTAAAACCCGAAGCGGTATGGATGAATAAGATGCGTTGGATTAGATGGCAGATCGACGGTCGTGGTTCATCGTTGTCTCCGACGAGAACCCGACGTACTGGCGGCAAGCCTAGGGGGTCGGAGGGCTTACGGCGGCTCCAGCAAGGGTTGGCAATGTGCTCGGGGTAGATGTGGACGACGGCGAAGCGGCTGGTAGCAGTGGCGGAGCTCCAGGTGGCCTGGATCACCGGCGATTGCTGCGTTGGTTGGCGTCGAGCTCGACCAGGGCTTGGCTAGGGTGGTGTAGGAGTGTGCGGTGGCAAGCTTTGGCATGGTGGCCAGGTTGGGACAGCAAGGGAGAGAGGGGGAGGTGGTCGGGTTGGCGACATGGCCGGCATGGCCATGTCCTAGCCTTGCTCTCCCTCTCCCTAGGGTTCTATTGATCATTGATTAGTTAGAGGGAACCAGGGGACCAATTGGGCTAGGGTTTAGGTAGAGTTGATGAGGTAGATCACTATTTGCAATAGTGTCAAATAGTACCATATTTGGAAATTTGCAAATTTGTCCAAATTTGATTGAATTCAAATGGTTGACCAATTTGAATTGTGTGTGTTTAGTTGAGTTGTAAATGATCAGAGGTGATGAGAGGTGGTGATGGCATTGTTGAATTTTAAGTTTTGCAAAAATGGCTAAGTGTAAGATTGTTGAATATGTTAAAATGTTGCAACTTTGGTTGAGCATAGCTCTTGATCAAGAAAGAATTTCGCATGGAGATCTTTACAAAAAGTGTTCACCTTGATGTTGACTTGGATGTGGTGCAAAGAGTTAGCAAGGTTTGGTTTGAGAAAATTGAATTGCAAGGGCTCAAAGTAGTGATCAGACTATAATTTGCAGTTTTGACCATTATCATATGTGAGCAAGATTTGCATTTGAAATTCATTTGAATTGTGATTCTTTGATTCCAAAAGTTGTAATAAGTGTTTAGTAACATTATTCAACTAATGGTGAAGACCAAATTGGTCTAGGGTCAAAATTTATAAAAATGCCATAGAGCATATGTGAGGGTTTTTAGGGTTTTGCATTTATTTGATTTTCTTCCTCTTTTTAATTTATTTGGTTTGTGATCCTCTCATGATCACATTAGGGTTTTAGGGTTTATCATATACACCTAATAACAATCATCATGGCATATCAATCAAATGCACAAGTCCTATGCATGGCACTATATGCAATTTAAAAAGTTTTTGTTGCTTTGAAATTTTGCTCTCTGGAATTCTTCTAACTTTCTTTTATTGAAATTTGGGATGTTACAGTTGATTTCGTCCAATTCCGAGAATATTTCCTTACTAGGATTTTTGAAACAAAAAACAGCAGAAAACAGGAACTGGCACTTCGGCATCTCATCAATAGGTTAGTTCCGGAAAACGCATAAAATCATCATAAAGTGTGAACAAAACATGTAGGTATTGTCATAAAACAAGCATGGAACATAAGAAATTATCGATACGTCGGAGACGTATCAGCATCCCCAAGCTTAGTTCCTACTCGTCCCGAGTAGGTAAACGATAACAAAGATAATTTCTGGAGTGACATGCCATCATAATCTTGATCATACTATTGTAAGCACATGTAATGAATGCAGCGATCAAAGCAATGTAAATGACATGAGTAAGCAAATGAATCATATAGCAAAGACTTTTCATGAATAGTACTTTCAAGACAAGCATCAATAAGTATTGCATAAGAGTTAACTCATAAAGCAATAATTCAAAGTAAAGGCATTGAAGCAACACAAAGGAAGATTAAGTTTCAGCGGTTGCTTTCAACTTGTAACATGTATATCTCATGGATATTGTCAATGTAAAGTAATATAATAAGTGCAATATGCAAGTATGTAGGAATCAATGCACAGTTCACACAAGTGTTTGTTTCTTGAGATGGAGAGAAATAGGTGAACTGACTCAACATAAAAGTAAAAGAAAGGCCCTTCGCAGAGGGAAGCATTGATTGCTATATTTGTGCTAGAGCTTTGATTTTGAAAACAAGAAACAATTTTGTCAACGGTAGTAATAAAGCATATGCATCATGTAAATTATATCCTACAAGTTGCAAGCCTCATGCATAGTATACTAATAGTGCCCGCACCTTGTCCTAATTAGCTCGGATTACCTGGATTATCACCGCAATACGTATGTTTTAACCAAATGTCACAAAGGGGTACCTCTATGCCGCCTGTACAAAGGTCTAAGGAGAAAGCTCGCATTGGATTTCTCGCTTTTGATTATTTTCAACTTAGACATCCATACCGGGACAACATAGACAACAGATAATGGACTCCTCTTTAATGCATAAGCATTTAGCAACAATTAATATTCTCATATGAGATTGAGGATATTTGTCCAAAACTGAAACTTCCACCATGGATCATGGCTTTAGTTAGCGGCCCAATGTTCTTCTCTAACAATATGCATGCTCAAACCATTCAACTCATGGTAAATCGCCCTTACTTCAGACAAGACGGACATGCATAGCAACTCACATGATATTCAACAAAGATTAGTTGATGGCATCCCCAGGAACATGGTTATCGCACAACAAGCAACTTATAAGAAATAAAATGCATCAGTACATATTCAATATCACAATAGTTTTTAGGCTATTTGTCCCATGAGCTATATATTGCAAAGATAAAGAATGGAAATTTTAAAGGTAGCACTCAAGCAATTTACTTTGGAATGGTGGAGAAATACCATGTAGTAGGTAGGTATGGTGGACACAAGTGGCATAGCGTTTGGCTCAAGGATTTTGGATGCATGAGAAGTATTCCCTCTCAATACAAGGTTTAGGCTAGCAAGGCTATTTGAAACAAACACAAGTATGAACCGGTACAGCAAAACTCACATAAAAGACATATTGCAAGCATTATAAGACTCTACACCGTCTTCCTTGTTGCTCAAACCCTTACTAGAAAATATCTAGACCTTAGAGAGACCAATCATGCAAACCAAATTTTAGCAAGCTCTATGTATTTCTTCACTAATAGGTGCAAAGTATATGATGCAAGAGCTTAATCATGAGCACAACAATTTCCAAGTATCACATTGTTCAATACATTATACCAATTACCACATGTAGCATTTCCCGTTTCCAACCATATAATAATTAACGAAGCTGTTTCAACCTTCGCCATGAAAATTAAAAGCTAAGAACACATGTGTTCATATGAACCAGCGGAGCGTGTCTCTCTCCCACACAAGCATTTATTCAAACAAAAACAAAAAGAAAAACAAACAGACGCTCCAAGTAAAGTACATAAGATGTGGCCGAATAAAAATATAGTTTCAAGAGAAGTGACCTGATAATTTTGTCGGAGGTAGTATATTTTTGGTGATTGTTCATGTCTTGAGTTGCTATATACGCATCAAATATGGCGTTTATTTCTTATCCCTATAAATTTTATAGAATTACACAGGATGTTTCATACCAAAATAGTTGTAAGACAATCTTTCATGTATTGGTCATTCAAAGTTAATGCGGAGAGTATTCACGGTTCTATTATATTTGCCTTCCATTTTTGCCATGAGATTTTGTTTTCCCATTTCTACTATTGTTCATCGATATTAAATATTTCACAATTTCTATAACATGTCAGGCTTTACCGGAACCACATTGGTAAGCAACATATGCTATAAAACTAAATCATCAATCTATCACGTGGATGTCTACACGTTATTAAGTTTTGTCAGAAATAAACCGAAATAAGCAATGACTAAACCGAAATTAACAATAAATTTCCGCAGTCACAAAACCGTGCATCTTCCTCAAATCACACAAGAAAATATTCATTTGCAGGAGCACAAAACTTAGCATTTATTCAAGATGGAAAACCGTGCATCTTTCTCAAATCACGCCTGTGATAAACAACCATGTCAAGATGTACCTGCCATTTTGATTCAAGATGTACATGCCAAGCTACGTACATCCCACTGCCAAAACAAAAATCTCAGTCACAAATGGACCCGGAATCGTTAATTACAACTTCCACACAGGGTAAACTGTGACAAATAACTATTCTGCAAACAACATTTTTTACTACTGTGGTAAGATAATGCATGAAACATCACGAGATAGTTAAGTTTGTGCTAAATAAGAGAGAACTACAGTTTAGAGAATACCACATGCACAAACATGGAATCCCTTTTATAGAGCATGGCAAGGACATATACCATCTTGTTTATAGAAGGTCTGCCAGCAAAAATATTATCTGAAGATCAACAAGTAAAATCAAAAGGGACAGTACATATGATAAGCTACCAAGCAAGATCATCTATCTTGTCTAACTGAACACCATTCCATCTAGCCTGGGTAGTGCACAAAAATCTGAAACTCGTATATTAGCAGCCTTAGGATAAAATTACAGAGCATATGGCCATATAATTCTGAAACTCATACCAGTTTACATCTTCTCTGAAATTTAACAACCTCACAAGATCTGATTCCTGAACACTACAACTCGACTGGCTACAAAATCCGGTCGAATCCGGTCGATCTCGAGTGGAATCTCAAGTGCACGCCGCCCTGCGCTGGTGATAGTAATAGCTTGCCCAAGGCTGCAGGCAGCGCTGAAGCGGCCCATCCACGCGTCTGTCTCATGTCCAAGGAGTACGTCCTGAGTCGCATCTTCTCATCTATGGAACTAAAAAACGGAAACATCTAACAACCTTAGATGCATGCCACATATCAGCCATTTTATTTTGTACTCAGGTTCCTTATATGTCAAATACACTGTAATAAATACCGTCAGGTAACTTTTGCTGAAGAAATATCACTTCATGCACAACTTAGGTATGAAGTGTAATATATAACACTGACAGATATACATACTTTCGAGACATGACGGAGGCTGGGGTCAAGGGGAAAAGTGAGGGCCCAGCTAGAACAAAATGTTAAGTATGACTAAAAGCATAACGAGCATAGTGTCTCGAAATAGATGTAATAAAAGAGATGTAATAAAAAATATTAATGCCTATGCAAACAATCCTACAAAAACTATCGAATTAAAATTAGAAATCTAAACATGTGCACTGGCTTTATCTTGCAAAATAGACCATCAAGCTAATACCCTACTTTGTTGTACAATAAGCAACTCCCACCTAATTTGAGGGCAGCTACCCAGCTGCTTCGGACCCGCTCCACGAAAATTAAATTGCAGTACAACAGATGCAGAAATATCAAATCAAAGTTTAGGGAGGATGATTACAAGAGACTGGCCATACAATTCACGCTCCTTTCCAACCTCCCCAGCTATTGCAGCAATAAGTGACCTGAAGAACTGAGGATGAAATGACCTGTATATACCTCTAAGAATGCGGAATAAAAAGTAGAGCATATGACAATACCAAGGAGAGAGGGAAAACAAATGTGAGTAGGATAAGTATACCTGCGCCACGGTCATAACCGTCACTGAGGCAGCCTGATCAAACATGTGATGGACATGTTGTATGCTGCAAACCCACAATACAAAATGTCATAACTCCAGAAAATAAATCCTCCACAAGACCATAATTAACCAAAAGCATTCACAAATGGCCGGATATTCTATCAAATTAATCAAATATAACCAAGAAGGGTTCACGAATGGAGAGGCATACACACACAATTGTCGACAGTCGCAACCACCAGCACCTGTGCGGAGAAGCACCACTGCGGCAACCAGTACAATGACTGTGATGCTGAAATCTGGTGTACTGACCCTATCTCCCGCAGCTACAATCCTCACAAAAGACCTGCCTCTGCTAGAACAAACAGGACAACCTGAAAGGCAAATATAGGGAGATGAACATGATGGACACAATCCCAACAGAAGAAATGTTTCGTTTGCCCCGGTTGCAGTGTTTCGGCATTAGTACAAAAAAAGGTGAGAAGAGATTGTAATTAAGCACACAGAAATAGTGACCCAATAATTATTCTAGCACATTAAGAACAACACAGATATCCACATCAAAGACACGTTTACCTCAAGTCATGTAGATGGGCAGCAGCACGTGGATACACAAATCTCATCCAAAAAGGGCATGTAATACTCCAGTGCCATACAGGAAAATAGAGTGTAAACAACAGACGATATACGACTTCGTATACAAGGCGCTCACCAGAAGGAAAAAAAGAAGCCACACCAGCACAAGGTGCTCACCGGAAGGAAAAAAGAAGAAGCCGCACTGGCACTCGCCGAGACGACGCTTGCCAAGCCACAACCAACAAGCTGCACCTGTTGGTGCCTCGACAGACACCATCCTCCACCACCCGAGGCCGCTGCTGCTGCCATCACCCGCCTTGATAAATAGTACCAGCAAGCAATCTTACAGTGGTGCATTCATTAAGTTATATGACAATCTGCGTGGACAACTGAAGCAAGTGAGTTGCTAAGAATGTTTGATTACGCAGCATCTGTTTTGTCTGTTAGAACATGTAGCTCATATGAGGGGGCGGATCCGGAGATGTGACAGGGGACCAAAACTCACATAGCTTGGTGATGCCACCAGAGACCGTGGAGATGGAGAAGCAGGAGCTGTCCAGAGACGAGCACCCTTCCACCAGCTCCTTGCAGAAATCTCTGGAGAAAGAATTAGAAAACAAAATGGTAAACGGCAAAATTTATCAGGCTAGGCTTTTCACCAAACACTACCAGCTCATAAGAGTGCGAAGCAGGCAAAAATTTTAGACTCGGTCCTCTATATGTCCTATAGATGTCCATTTGGATGATCTCCTGGAGATGCTCTAACAATACCATGTATGCTTGGATAGGAAACTATTTAATGCCTAGGTAAGAAATTCTAGGGAAAAGTTCAAAGCACAATCAAGGGGAAAGAAAATCAAGTTCTTCGTTGCTACATATTGCACCATTTTTATGGAACTGTATTTTAGAATATTACTTTTCAGATCAGGCACCATATTGCACTGCAACACTCATAATTCTCTGTTTGAATACTGCATCCAAATTTCAGTAACGAAGAGCAATAATTTTCAACATGTGAGCATCATTAGGCAAGAAACCCAGTTAACAAATATTTATTTCAACTCTTATTTATCTCAATCACTCATGTTTATTTCAGAACCCAGTTAACAAATAAGCAATGACTAAACCGAAATTAACAATAAATTTCCGCAGTCAGAAAACCGTGCATCTTCCTCAAATCACACAAGGAAATATTCATTTGCAAGAGCACAAAACTTAGCATTGATTCAAGATGGAAAACCGTGCATCTTTCTCAAATCACGCCTGTGATAAACAACCATGTCAAGATGTACCTGCCATTTTGATTCAAAATTCTCATGTTTTGTCAGAAATGTCTGAATTCAGCAACGCCAAGAAAATCCAGAGTCATGTTGATGTTAATGTCTGAATTCAGCAACGCCAAGAAAATCCAGAGTCATGTTCGTGCCCAACTTATTGCTGGAGCCGAAGTCGCTTTTGCCCTTGTGCTTTCAAGGCATCCTTCTGCGAATTTGATGGCTATTGCAAATGTCGATGGAAATGTAGGACATCTTTTTGCTAAACCGAAATAAGCAATGACTAAACCGAAATAAGCAATGACTAAACCGAAATTAACAATAAATTTCCGCAGTCATAAAACCGTGCATCTTCCTCAAATCACACAAGGAAATATTCATTTGCAAGAGCACAAAACTTAGCATTGATTCAAGATGGAAAACCGTGCATCTTTCTCAAATCACGCCTGTGATAAACAACCATGTCAAGATGTACCTGCCATTTTGATTCAAGATGTACATGCCAAGCTACGTACATCCCACTGCCAAAACCAAAATCTCAGCCACAAATGGACCCGGAATCGTTAATTACAACTTCCACACAGGGTAAACTGTGACAAATAACTATTCTGCAAACAACATTTTTTACTACTGTGGTAAACCATAGAAGATAATGCATGAAACATCACGAGATAGTTAAGTTTGTGCTAAATAAGAGAGAGCTACAGTTTAGAGAATACCACATGCACAAACATGGAATCCCTTTTATAGAGCATGGCAAGGACATATACCATCTTGTTTATAGAAGGTCTGCCAGCAAAAATACTATCTGAAGATCAACAAGTAAAATCAAAAGGGACAGTACATATGATAAGCTACCAAGCAAGATCATCTATCTTGTCTAACTGAACACCATTCAATCTTGCCTGGGTAGTGCACAAAAATCTGAAACTCGTATATTAGCAGCCTTAGGATAAAATTACAGAGCATATGGCCATATAATTCTGAAACTCATAACAGTTTACATCTTCTCTGAAATTTAACAACCTCACAAGATCTGGTTCCTGAACACTACAACTCGACTGGCTACAAAATCCGGTCGAATCCGGTCGATCTCGAGTGGAATCTCAAGCGCACGCCGCCCTGCGCTGGTGACAGTAACAGCTTGCCCAAGGCTACAGGCAGCGCTGAAGCGGCCCATCCACGCGTCTGTCTCGTGTCCAAGGAGTACGTCCTGAGTCGCATCTTCTCATCTATGGAACTAAAAAACGGAAACATCTAACAACCTTAGATGCATGCCACATATCAGCCATTTTATTTTGTACTCAGGTTCCTTATATGTCAAATACACTGTAATAAATACCGTCAGGTAACTTTTGCTGAAGAAATATCACTTCATGCACAACTTAGGTATGAAGTGTAATATATATAGCACTGACAGATATACATACTTTCGAGACACGACGGAGGCTGGGGTCAAGGGGAAAAGTGAGGGCCCAGCTAGAACAAAATGTTAAGTATGACTAAAAGCATAACGAGCATAGTGTCTCGAAATAGATGTAATAAAAGAGATGTAATAAAAAATATTAATGCCTATGCAAGCAATCCTACAAAAACTATCGAATTAAAATTAGAAATCTAAACATGTGCACTGGCTTTATCTTGCAAAATAGACCATCAAGTTAATACCCTACTTTGCTATACAGTAAGCAACTCCCACCTAATTTGAGGGCAGCTACCCAACTGCTTCGGACCCGCTCCACGAAAATTAAATTGCAGTACAACAGATGCAGAAATATCAAATCAAAGTTTAGGGAGGATGATTACAAGAGACTGGTCATACAATTCACGCTCCTTTCCAACCTCCCCAGCTATTGCAGCAATAAGTGACCTGAAGAACTGAGGATGAAATGACCTGTATATACCTCTAAGAATGCGGAATAAAAAGTAGAGCATATGACAATACCAAGGAGAGAGGGAAAACAAATGTGAGTAGGATAAGTACACCTGCGCCACGGTCATAACCGTCGCTGAGGCAGCCTGGTCAAACATGTGATGGACATGTTGTATGCTGCAAACCCACAATACAAAATGTCATAACTCCAGAAAATAAATCCTCCACAAGACCATAATTAACCAAAAGCATTCACAAATGGCCGGATATTCTATCAAATTAATCAAATATAACCAAGAAGGGTTCACGAATGGAGAGGCATACACACACAATTGTCGACAGTCGCAACCACCGGCACCTGTGCGGAGAAGCACCACTGCGGCAACCAGTACAATGACTGTGATGCTGAAATCTGGTGTACTGACCCTATCTCCTGCAGCTACAATCCTCACAAAAGACCTGCCTCCGCTAGAACAAACGGGACAACATGAAAGGCAAATATAGGGAGATGAACATGATGGACACAATCCCAACAGAAGAAATGTTTCGTTTGCCCCGATTGCAGTGTTTCGGCATTAGTACAAAAAAAGGTGAGAAGAGATTGTAATTAAGCACACAGAAATAGTGACCCAATAATTATTCTAGCACATTAAGAACAACACAGATATCCACATCAAAGACACGTTTACCTCAAGTCATGTAGACGGGCAGCAGCACGTGGATACACAAATCTCATCCAAAAAGGGCATGTAATACTCCAGTTCCCTACAGGAAAATAGAGTGTAAACAACAGACGATATACGACTTCGTATACAAGGCGCTCACCAGAAGGAAAAAAAGAAGCCACACCAGCACAAGGTGCTCACCGGAAGGAAAAAAGAAGAAGCCGCACTGGCACTCACCGAGACGACGCTTGCCAAGCCACAACCAACAAGTTGCACCTGTTGGTGCCTCGACAGACACCATCCTCCACCACCCGAGGCCGCTGCTGCCGCCATCACCCGCCTTGATAAATAGTACCAGCAAGCAATCTTACAGTGGTGCATTCATTAAGTTATATGACAATCTGCGTGGACAACTGAAGCAAGTGAGTTGCTAAGAATATTTGATTACGCAGCATCTGTTTTGTCTGTTAGAACATGTAGCTCATATGAGGGGGTGGATCCGGAGATGTGACAGGGGACCAAAACTCACATAGGTTGGTGATTCCACCAGAGACCGTGGAGATGGAGAAGCAGGAGCTGTCCAGAGATGAGAACCCTTCCACCAGCTCCTTGCAGAAATCTCTGGAGAAAGAATTAGAAAACAAAATGGTAAACGGCAAAATTTATCAGGCTAGGATTTTCACCAAATAGTACCAGCTCATAAGAGTGCGAAGCAGGCAAAATTTTTAGACTCGGTCCTCTATATGTCGTATAGATGTCTATTTGGATGATCTCCTGGAGATGCTCTAAGAATACCATGTATGCTTGGATAGGAAACTATTCAATGCCTAGGTAAGAAATTCTAGGGAAAAGTTCAAAGCACAATCAAGGGGAAAGAAAATCAAGTTCTTCGTTGCTACATATTGCACCATTTTATGGAACTGTATTTTAGAATATTACTTTTCAGATCAGGCACCATATTGCACTGCAACAATCATAATTCTCTGTTTGAATACTGCATCCAAATTTTAGTAACGAAGAGCAATAATTTTCAACATGTGAGCATCATTAGGCAAGAAACCCAGTTAACAAATATTTATTTCAACTCTTATTTATCTCAATCACTCATGTTTATTTCAGAACCCAGTTAACAAATAAGCTATGACTAAACCGAAATTAACAATAAATTTCCGCAGTCACAAAACCGTGCATCTTCCTCAAATCACACAAGGAAATATTCATTTGCAAGAGCACAAAACTTAGCATTGATTCAAGATGGAAAACCATGCATCTTTCTCAAATCACGCCTGTGATAAACAACCATGTCAAGATGTACCTGCCATTTTGATTCAAAATTCTCATGTTTTGTCAGAAATGTCTGAATTCAGCAACGCCAAGAAAATCCAGAGTCATGTTGATGTTAATGTCTGAATTCAGCAACGCCAAGAAAATCCAGAGTCATGTTTGTGCCCAACTTATTGCTGGAGCCGAAGTCGCTTTTGCCCTTGTGCTTTCAAGGCATCCTTCTGCGAATTTGATGGCTATTGCAAATGTCGATGGAAATGTAGGACATCTTTTTGCTAAACCAAAATAAGCAATGACTAAACCGAAATAAGCAATGACTAAACCGAAATTAACAATAAATTTCCGCAGTCACAAAACCGTGCATCTTCCTCAAATCACACAAGGAAATATTCATTTGCAAGAGCACAAAACTTAGCATTGATTCAAGATGGAAAACCATGCATCTTTCTCAAATCACGCCTGTGATAAACAACCATGTCAAGATGTACCTGCCATTTTGATTCAAGATGTACATGCCAAGCTACGTACATCCCACTGCCAAAACCAAAATCTCAGCCACAAATGGACCCGGAATCGTTAATTACAACTTCCACACAGGGTAAACTGTGACAAATAACTATTCTGCAAACAACATTTTTTACTACTGTGGTAAACCATAGAAGATAATGCATGAAACATCACGAGATATTTAAGTTTGTGCTAAATAAGAGAGAACACTACAGTTTAGAGAATACCACATGCACAAACATGGAATACCTTTTATAGAGCATGGCAAGGACATATACCATCTTGTTTATAGAAGGTCTGCCAGCAAAAATACTATCTGAAGATCAACAAGTAAAATCAAAAGGGACAGTACATATGATAAGCTACCAAGCAAGATCATCTATCTTGTCTAACTGAACACCATTCCATCTAGCCTGGGTAGTGCAAAAAAATCTGAAACTCGTATATTAGCAGCCTTAGGATAAAATTACAGAGCATATGGCCATATAATTCTGAAACTCATACCAGTTTACATCTTCTCTGAAATTTAACAACCTCACAAGATCTGATTCCTGAACACTATAACTCGACTGGCTACAAAATCCTGTCGAATCCGGTCGATCTCGAGTGGAATCTCAAGCGCACGCCGCCCTGCGCTGGTGACAGTAACAGCTTGCCCAAGGCTGCAGGCAGCGCTGAAGCGGCCCATCCACGCGTCTGTCTCGTGTCCAAGGAGTACGTCCTGAGTCGCATCTTCTCATCTATGGAACTAAAAAACGGAAACATCTAACAACCTTAGATGCATGCCACATATCAGCCATTTTATTTTGTACTCAGGTTCCTTATATGTCAAATACACTGTAATAAATACCGTCAGGTAACTTTTGCTGAAGAAATATCACTTCATGCACAAGTTAGGTATGAAGTGTAATATATATAACACTGACAGATATACATACTTTCGAGACACGACGGAGGCTGGGGTCAAGGGGAAAAGTGAGGGCCCAGCTAGAACAAAATGATAAGTATGACTAAAAGCATAACGAGCATAGTGTCTCGAAATAGATGTAATAAAAGAGATGTAATAAAAAATATTAATGCCTATGCAAGCAATCCTACAAAAACTATCGAATTAAAATTAGAAATCTAAACATGTGCACTGGCTTTATCTTGCAAAATAGACCATCAAGCTAATACCCTACTTTGCTGTACAGTAAGCAACTCCCACCTAATTTGAGGGCAGCTACCCAACTGCTTCGGACCCGCTCCACGAAAATTAAATTGCAGTACAACAGATGCAGAAATATCAAATCAAAGTTTAGGGAGGATGATTACAAGAGACTGGCCATACAATTCACGCTCCTTTCCAACCTCCCCAGCTATTGCAGCAATAAGTGACCTGAAAAACTGAGGATGAAATGACCTGTATATACCTCTAAGAATGCGGAATAAAAAGTAGAGCATATGACAATACCAAGGAGAGAGGGAAAACAAATGTGAGTAGGATAAGTATACCTACGCCACGGTCATAACCGTCACTGAGGCAGCCTGATCAAACATGTGATGGACATGTTGTATGCTGCAAACCCACAATACAAAATGTCATAACTCCAGAAAATAAATCCTCCACAAGACCATAATTAACCAAAAGCATTCACAAATGGCCGGATATTCTATCAAATTAATCAAATATAACCAAGAAGGGTTCACGAATGGAGAGGCATACACACACAATTGTCGACAGTCGCAACCACCGGCACCTGTGCGGAGAAGCACCACTGCGGCAACCAGGACAATGACTGTGATGCTGAAATCTGGTGTACTGACCCTATCTCCTGCAGCTACAATCCTCACAAAAGACCTGCCTCCGCTAGAACAAACGGGACAACCTGAAAGGCAAATATAGGGAGATGAACATGATGGACACAATCCCAACAGAAGAAATGTTTCGTTTGCCCCGGTTGCAGTGTTTCGGCATTAGTACAAAAAAAGGTGAGAAGAGATTGTAATTAAGCACACAGAAATAGTGACCCAATAATTATTCTAGCACATTAAGAACAACACAGATATCCACATCAAAGACACGTTTACCTCAAGTCATGTAGATGGGCAGCAGCACGTGGATACACAAATCTCATCCAAAAAGGGCATGTAATACTCCAGTGCCCTACAGGAAAATAGAGTCTAAACAACAGACGATATACGACTTCGTATACAAGGCGCTCACCAGAATGAAAAAAGAAGCCACACCAGCACAAGGTGCTCACCGGAAGGAAAAAAGAAGAAGCCGCACTGGCACTCACCGAGACGACGCTTGCCAAGCCACAACCAACAAGCTGCACCTGTTGGTGCCTCGACAGACACCATCCTCCACCACCCGAGGCCGCTGCTGCCGCCATCACCCGCCTTGATAAATAGTACCAGCAAGCAATCTTACAGTGGTGCATTCATTATGTTATATGACAATCTGCGTGGACAACTGAAGCAAGTGAGTTGCTAAGAATGTTTGATTACGCAGCATCTGTTTTGTCTGTTAGAACATGTAGCTCATATGAGGGGGTGGATCCGGAGATGTGACAGGGGACCAAAACTCACATAGCTTGGTGATGCCACCAGAGACCGTGGAGATGGAGAAGCAGGAGCTGTCCAGAGACGAGCACCCTTCCACCAGCTCCTTGCAGAAATCTCTGGAGAAAGAATTAGAAAACAAAATATTAAACGGCAAAATTTATCAGGCTAGGCTTTTCACCAAACACTACCAGCTCATAAGAGTGTGAAGCAGGCAAAAATTTTAGACTCGGTCCTCTATATGTCATATAGATGTCCATTTGGATGATCTCCTGGAGATGCTCTAACAATACCATGTATGCTTGGATAGGAAACTATTTAATGCCTAGGTAAGAAATTCTAGGGAAAAGTTCAAAGCACAATCAAGGGGAAAGAAAATCAAGTTCTTCGTTGCTACATATTGCACCATTTTTATGGAACTGTATTTTAGAATATTACTTTTCAGATCAGGCACCATATTGCACTGCAACACTCATAATTCTCTGTTTGAATACTGCATCCAAATTTCAGTAACGAAGAGCAATAATTTTCAACATGTGAGCATCATTAGGCAAGAAACCCAGTTAACAAATATTTATTTCAACTCTTATTTATCTCAATCACTCATGTTTATTTCAGAACCCAGTTAACAAATACCTATTTCATTAGGCAAGCAACCTGGTTAATTCATTGCGCACTGCTATACCTGTGGGGTAGTAGTTGGATGGTTTTCCAATCTCTAGCGACATTTCAAAATGTGAAATAGGACCAAACAATGTACTGTGTTACATGTTTTCTTTTTGGCATGAACAAACCCTTTAATTCTGCAGATAAAGCATCCCCTCAACGGAGACAATCCAATTGGCTAAATAAATGTATGAAAGAAGGGAGTGCAAAATTGAAGGCATCTGTGCAATTCGCTACCATTTCTGAACTCTCTGCTCTAACTCTAAAACCCCACACCCATGAAAAAAGCAAACCAAGATATCAACCAAAACTGCAAATGGCATAAGCCCAAATGCATAGCGTCCACAAATAACTCTTGATGCCAAAGCAAAAAAAAACACAGTATCGATATTGCCTGATCTGTAACAAAGGAAGTAAGCTTGCCAAGAAATTCAAAAACATATTAATGCCAAAGATCACACTATGGCATCTTATTGTTTGACTTAAATATACAAAAACAACAGAATCATTAGAACTCCCTTGGTTATAAAATATAGCTTGTAGCTGTATCTTGTATGGAAGCATTCTCACCTCAAATGGAGCAAGGGAAAACCATCACAGTTCACATCAAACGTAGAGCTGCCCAAGAAGGTAATTGCAATACAGCAACTATAACATGTACACGAGTAGGTGTTTCAGTCAGCCGTCTATCAGTTAGCTTCAGTTCTTTACATTACACGAGTAGGTGTTTCTTAACATCGTGATCATGTTCAACAAGAATCGCAAAACACATATCCAGATGCAAAACAAAAAAAGAATTGACAATTTCAAGATATTGTGCGAGCTCAAGGGCTACACTATTACGATATGAGGAATTTATATGCATGGCTTATGTTGAAATCAAAAAATATGCCAAAAAAAGACAAACCTGAGTTGAGGGAGGATGAGAACCATATACTGTGGTTATTTATTTGCAGTTCTTCCCCAACCTTCGAGGATTCCATGGCCCAACGGGAGGGCGCACATATTTGAGAAATAGCATATGGAGTTGGATAGAGTACATGCGGGTACGGGAAGGAAGACGACACAAAACAAGCATCATGGCTGCCTCTGTCTGCCGGCACCGCAAGAGCCTGGTCCCAGCCATCATTGACCCATCTAGACGAGCCAGATGTGCAAAAAGAAATCACTGCATCCAACGGTTGCTGTGAAAAGTGGGGCTGGAAAAAGTACTGTCGCATGGGATTGGACGAGCAGGATTGGTTTGCCCCTTTCAGATCATTTATAGGAAGAAATAATGCTCCTTTCAAACCATGTCACTTGGCACCTAGATAGAAGCCATATTCAGTAAGGGAACATCATCATCATTCATCACTCTCACCACTGAACCCAGTGATTTATCACTAATTTAAATACAAGATAACCATATTAAAAGTGTCATATAAATGACCTCTCATATATTCTAGATAACCTTTGACAGTTTATAGTTGACAACAAGCCTATCAGCAACAGGTAGACAAATTTAGGAACTCACTACAGAGTTGCATAAAAAAATGCTTGTCATTTTAGGAGCCAACTGTTTGAGAAAATAAATATGGACTTTTGATTAAACGATCCAAGTAATTCGGCCATAAACCTCTGAGATTATAGCTTCCATTGGCCTCTTTTAGATGTTAAAAAAGCGACTACAACATCATCAATATTCTTAAAATATGCCATTTGGATGACCAATATTTCAGTCAAGCAAGAACAGGGATGTGACTACAAAACCATTGAACCATAGCATATGACAAGAGAGAGAGATAGAGAGAGAGAGACCATACATAGGGGGAGAAGGATCGAGAGAAGCTCACCCTGGCTTCAGGAAACTTGTTGTACATCAATGCAGAAGTCTCTCCCCAAGTTGCAGCAGTCGTCATGAACACCGCTCTGGCAGCCTGTCCCGACAGGTGCGTTGCGCGCCATGCTCGCTGTTTTCTGGCATCACTTGACCTCTTCTTTCCTAGACCTGCGCACATTGTGTTCAAACAATCAATTAGCAATTGAAAATCATAGTGCTTAACTATAGAAAACCTGAGCGCTAGAGGATGCAACACACAAATAGAGAGTACTTTATAGTGAATTAAATATTTGATTACATCTATAGATAAAATAGTTAGTAGCACATTAAGTAAAAAATGAGCACAGTGAACTCAGGATCAACAAATAAGTTATTTTCTCATAAATACAATGGCAATTTTCAACAGGCATCCATGGATTAACAGATTTAGCAAGGCCGTGTAGGATAGATGGACAAGCGCTACATTGTTTTTCTTAATTAATTCCCCCAAACCATCAACATTTGATTTTCTTGACGCGAGCATGCAAGATCCAAGAACCAGGCAGAAAACGCAGACATTTGAGGACCCCAAACTTGAAGACTCTGAACCATAAAAAAGAAAGATGGAAGCTAGCTCTAAGAGAACATAAGCATTCACCTCAAATGGGAAAAATATGGAATCCTGACAAACTGTCAGCAATTAGAGATGGGACTACACATACATGGTTTAGCTTAAATATCAAGCACAAGTGTGCTACATTTGTTTTCCATGTCCCCGAAACCATCAAAACCCGGCGCTGACGCGTGTTGACTCAAGCAAGTATCTAAACAATATATCAAGATCAGTTGAAAAAATCGAAGTCTATGAGTAGTGAAAATGAATCATAGAATCACAGTATTGACAAACTAACCAAATTCTTAATATTGCCTCATTAGATAAGTGTAATAAGCCAAGGGAGAGTTACGCCTTATAACCTGTGTACATAAACAAACAAGTTTATAACTAAAAAAACCTAAAGAGCAAGCTCAGCCTCAAGTGACCAAAGCTAACATTATTCATTAACGTGGCTGATGGGTTCACTTTATAAGGAGGGAAACTTTAGCACAAGAGAAACTCTGTAGAAGATGGTATAGCGTACCCATGAAGTTGCTTCTTCATCTTCTCGATGTACTTTTGACATTGGTTTCTGGAGCTTGAGAGAACAGCTCCTCTTGCTTTCTCTTGCTTCTCTCTCTTTCGCCTGTAATTCACAAATTCTTTGCTTTCATCACCCATTGTTTCTTCCCACTGCAAAGTTGCACATACAGGTTATTTAGCTCAAGAATAGCACACCATATAACTTAATCTGCAACTAAGCAAGAAACTAACTACCCAAATGGAATTACATACGGACCTCTTTTGACCTATAAGCAGCAACATCAATAATCTCCTTGAGATAAGGAGATTTTGTTGTCATACTTGCTAGTGCCTTTCTCTCATCCATAATAACTTCTGAAGTTTTGGAGGACGGTGGATACCATAATTACCCTGAAGCCAAGCAGTTCAACATCAAACAAAATTAATTTGTATAAACTGAACATGACAAACTAATTGTGGAATGACCATTACTGATATGAAACATATGTAACATAATCAGGCTGCTGGCGTGCGCACTCCTTGCCGCGTCAAGTCACCCCATCGCTCAAGGCGCTGCTGGCCACTGCCGCTTCCGCATCTAGTGGCCGCCATCGCTCGCAGCGCGCTCCCCACCGCTGCCGCGCCGCCTCCTCCCGCCCGACCAACATGCATACAAAAGCTAGAAATTTTGGTCCACTTGTTTTGTTCACAAGGAGATCGAGAGCATACACAAAAAGCAAGATGAACCCATAAATTTTTGAAGCACTAAGAGATCAAACAGTCGTTCTAACACGAAGCGAACAAAATCGTGATATTGTGATTTACTTATTTAACAAGGCTTATGATTTTGATCACACATCTATGAAGCAAAACCAGCAGAAGAGCTGCAAGAACAAAGAAAGATACCAGTTTCGTTTTATTGTTTCTTAGACTGAGCTAAAATACATCAGAATCTACATCTCAGTAGCTTTTAGCTATGAACTGTGCATTGTGATGCCACGCCAGTGAGAGCTCCAGTCTGACTCTACTATTTCCCTGTGAGTTCATATTACTTACCCATGTGCATAGCACTATCTTTCCCCCACCTGCAAATCAAATCACTCTAGACCCGAACAGCCCCACCGTAGGCTTCAAAAAATTCGGTTCTTTCAGAGGAGGGGGAAGAGAGCACATACCTAAGCCTGTAGGCTGTAGCAAAAGGGCGCCACAAGCTCCGGCTTCTTCATGGATTCTAGTGAAGCAGTCACCACCTCCTGGCCGTCCTCCCCATCTGCCATGTGCTGTTGAAGACCAGGAGGAGAGAGAGAGAGCAGGAGAGCCGGATCTTGGCCGGAATGGACGTGAGAAGACGAGGTGGATGGGGTGACCTGGGACAGGAGAGATGAGAGAGAGGAAGGGACAGAGAGAGGAGTGAGAGGCAAACCTCGTCCTGCCGCCTGCCGGCCGTCCGGCTCCAACATCCCTTTGATCAGGCTGCTGGCGCGCGCCCGAGCGCGCACTCCTTGCCGCTGCTCTGCCGCGTCGAGTCACCCCCATCGCTCGGGGCGCTGCCGGCCACTACCACGTCCAGCTGCCGCCGTCGCTCGCAGCGCGCTCCCCACCGCTGCCGCGCTACCTCCTCCCGCCCGACCTCGGCCCAGTCGGCCAGGCGCCCCTCCTCCTTCACGTCTGCCGCGGCCAGCACAGCCGCCGCTGCCTTGACCTCAACCTGTCGCGCTTCACGCGGCCAATATGGAGAGAGATAAAAGAGATGACATGCCGCCGCCCGTTCTTGCCCTGCTTGCTGCTGACCTGTTCCATTCCGGCCGCCGCCACCGTCGAGGCTCCCGTAGCCAGGAGGCATCTGGTTAGGGTGGAGAGAGGGGGCGGGGATTGGGGGAGGAGAGGGCCAATCTCGATCTAGGGTTTTCACCTCTCCACAGACCAACAAATGAAACGAGCGACGCAGACGATGGCTGCCTCCGACTGCTGGACCCTGCACACAGATGGTCCCACATGTCATAGACCTGCTTGGAAGACAAAGGAGTGAGGAAAAAATTACCAGAACCGACGGCTGAGGTGAAAAGCGGGATTAGGAATTTACTGTGCCAGTGAAATGGACGACCAGGATTGATGTGCCCCTTTTGGATGGCCTGGTTGGCCGGGTAGTCTTGGAGCTTTTATAGGAGGAATGCAGGGATGAACCACCGGGGCATCCCCAAGTTTAGAGCTTTCACTCTTCTTGATCATATTGTATCATCCTCCTCTCTTGACCCTTCAAAACTTCCTCCACACCAAACTCAAAGCAAACTCATTAGAGGGTTAGTGCATAATCAAAAATTTACATGTTCAGAGGTGACACAATCATTCTTAATACTTCTGGACATTTCTCAAAGCTTCTGAAAGTTAATGGAACAAAGAAATCCATTCAACATAGCAAAACCGGCAATGTGAAATAAAAGGCAGAATCTGTCAAAACAGAACAGTCCGTAAAGACAAATTTTTAAGAGGCACCAGACTTGCTCAAATGAAAATGCTCAAATTGAATGAAAGTTGCGTACATATCTGAGGATCACTCACGTAAATTGGCATAATTTTCTGAGTTACCTACAGAGAATTAAGCCCAGATTCGTGACAGCAAAGAAATCTGTTTTTGCGCAGTAATCCAAATCTAGTATGAACCTTACTATCAAAGACTTTACTTGGCACAACAATGCAACAAAACTAAGATAAGGAGAGGTTGCTACAGTAGTAAAAACTTCCAAGACTCAAATATAAAACAAAATTATTTAGTAAAATAAACACATGGGTTATCTCCCAAGAAGTTCTTTCTTTATAGCCATTAAGATGGGCTCAGCAGTTTTAATGATGCACTCGCAAGAAATAGTAGTTGAAGCAAAAGAGAGCATCAAGAGGCGAATTCAAAACACATTTAAGTCTAACATGCTTCCTATGAAAAGGAATCTTGTAAATAAACAAGTTCATGAAGAGCAAAGTAACAAGCATAGGAAGATAGAACAAGTGTAGCTTCAAAAATTTCAGCACATAGAGAGGTGTTTTAGTAACATGAAAATTTCTACAACCATATTTTCCTCTCTCATAATAGCTTTCAGTAGCATCATGAGCAAACTCAACAATATAACTATCACATAAAGCATTCTTATCAGGAGTCTCATGCATAAAATTATTACTCTCCACAATAGCATAATCAATTTTATTAGTTGTAGTGGGAGCAAATTCAACAAAGTAGCTATCATTATTATTCTCATCATCAAATATAGGAGGCATATTATAATCATAATCAACTTTATCCTCCATAACAGGTGGCACCAAAAGACTACTATCATTATAATCATCATAAATAGGAGGCAAAGTATCATCAAAGTAAATTTTCTCCTCAATGCTTGGGGGACTAAAAAGATCATGCTCATCAAAGCCAGCTTCCCCAAGCTTAGAATTTTCCATATCATTAGCAACAATGGTGTTCAAAGTGTTCATACTAATATGTTCCATGGGTTTTTTAATTTTCGCATCAAACCATCCATGTCTTAACTCAGGAAAAAGAATAAAAAAGCTCCATGTTGCTTTCCATTATGCCAAACTAGTGTAAAACAAGAAACAAAAAGATGCAATTGCAGGATCTAAAGGAAATAGCTTCAAGTACTTACAACGGCGCCGGAAAATAGCTTAGTAGCCGAGATCCGGAGTGTGAGTACCTTTTACCTTTCCTCCCCGGCAACGGCGCCAGAAAAGTGCTTGATGTCTACGGGTGCTTCTATTCTTGTAGACAGTGTTGGGCCTCCAAGAGCAGAGGTTTGTAGAACAGCAGCAAGTTTCCCTTAAGTGGATCACCCAAGGTTTATCGAACTCAGGGAGGAAGAGTTCAAAGATATCCCTCTCAAGAAACCCTGCAACCACAAAGCAAGAAGTCTCTTGTGTCCCCAACACACCTAATACACTTGTCAGGTGTATAGGTGCACTAGTTCGGCGAAGAGATAGTGAAATACAGGTGGTATGAATGAATATGAGCAGTAGTAACGGCACCAGAAAATAGCTTGATGCTACAACTGGCGTGTGGTTGATGGTGGTAATATTGCAGGCAGTACAGATGCAGTAAAACAGTAAACAAGCGATGATTGCAGTATTTGGGAACAAGGCCTAGGGATCATACTTTCACTAGTGTACACTCTCAACATTGATCACATAATAGAATAGATAAATGCTATACTCTACACTCTCTTATTGGATGATGAACACCACTAATTGTGTAGGATTACACGAACCCTCAATGCTGGAGTTAACAAGCTCCACAATATTCGATATTCATATTTAAATAACCTTAGAGTGCACGATAGATCAACACAACTAAACCAAGTACTAACATAGCATGCACACTGTTACCATCACACTATGAAAGGAGGAATAGATCACATCAATACCATCATAGTAATAGTTAACTTCATAATCTACAAGAGATCACAATCATAGCATATATCAAGTACTTCATGATGCACACACTGTCAACATTACATCATGGAGGAGGAATAGACTACTTTAATAACATCACTAGAGTAGCACATAGATGAATTGTGATACAAAACTCATATGAATCTCAATCATGTAAGGCAGCTCATGAGATCATTGTATTGAAGTACATAGGAGAGAGATTAACCACATAGCTACCGATACATCCCCTTAGCCTCGAGGGAGAACTACTACCTCCTCATGGGAGACAGCAGCGTTGATGAAGATGGCGGTGGAGATGGCAGCGGTGTCGATGGAGAAGCCTTCCGGGGGCACTTCCCCGTCCCGGCGGCGTGCCGGAACAGAGACTCCTGTCCCCCAGATCTTGGCTTCGCGATGGCGGCGGCTCTGGAAGGTTTCTCGTACCGTGGCTTTTTCGTATCGAAGATTTAGGTCAGGGACCTTTAAATAGGCGAAGAGGCGGAGTCGGAAGGTCGACGAGGCGGCGACACAGTAGGGGGGCGCGGCCCCTCCTGACCGCGCCGGCCTACTGTCTGGTGGGCATGTGGCCCCCCTCTGGCGGCTCTCGGGTGTTCTGGAAGCTTCGTGGGATTCTAAGATGCTGGGCGTTGATTTCTTCCAATTCCGAGAATATTTCCTTACTAGGATTTCTGAAACCAAAAACAGCAGAAAACAGGAACTGGCACTTCGGCATCTCGTCAATAGGTTAGTTCCGGAAAACGCATAAAATCATCATAAAGTGTGAACAAAACATGTAGGTATTGTCATAAAACAAGCATGGAACATAAGAAATTATCGATACATCGGAGACGTATCACTGGTGTTGGTGTGAGTGCCCTTTGTGACATCTGCTCCTGTTCCATCAGGGGATCTGCAGCTTTGATCATGTTAAACCCAACAAGCTAGAACAGAGGGAATGGTTTAGAACAACTGCTCAGAATGCAGTAATCAAAGGATATGAGTACAAAAAAGTTACATATTATATATTTGGAAGTGTCTCCAACTCTGTAAGCAGTTACGTATATCTGCCTGTTTGAGTTTCTGATCCTCAGCTCGTCGCCCTTCTTCAGACCGTAGTCAAAAGCAAACTTTCTCCAATCCTGTCCATACAAATATGTGATGGCCTGCGTCTTGTAGACATACACCTCATAGACCGTGTAGGTGTTCATCAATTGGCCATTGCCATGCATAGTGAAAGAACCTTCATGCGGGCACATCTGGTTAATCATTGGACGAAGTTCACAAGGTACAGTCTGCAGGTGAAAATTGATACTAATGTAAGAAGCAGGGAGACTAAAAACAAGACTTTACTATATGCCAATTCATGCTAAACCACTGAGAATACATACATGTAACTCTGTGAAGGAGTTATTAGAAAGGTAGATAGAGCCATAGGAGGTGTTATATGCGGAGTATGTACATGGGCCCGCCATCTTCCCGCAAGCTCAGCATCGGGATGGTGAAGGAAACATGGGAGGTACTACTGGTGCGTAGCGCTGAATGTAAGTGGAAGAATTAGGTTGTGTAAAGTGCATAGTTCAGAGCAATGCAAATGTTGACAAGAGAGTGCATAACACTATGTTACAAACTGAACAGTCAAAATTCAGTGTATGATGAATATAAGCATGCTAATTTGGCGTTTCCGAATTCCAAAAAGCATTAGACATAGCCGGTGATAATATCAGACATAAATCATGACATGTATATGTGGCTTAAGAAAATATACCCGGACCCTTGGATGGTTACGGCCCGGCTGGTCCTTGGACTTGAGCTTATATAAGCATCCACAAGGTGGGGCTGACAGTAACTTGGTGGCAGCCTCTGCAGATGCCTCATCAGCAGCAGTTGCAATCCTTTTGACCAATGAAGGCTTAGCAGTTTCAGTCTGCATATAAAAATTGAAGAGCAACAGACATCAGCAGTGATATATAAAATGAATCTATGAGACACTGATGCATATAGTGCTGGATGTAAGTGGAAGAATAGGGTTGTGTGTGTTTCTGAACTATTGTTAAGCATTAGACAAAGCCGGCAATAAAAAGACAAATCAAATCATGTATGAGGATTAAGAAAATATACCTGCTTACTGAAAAGGATACCACCCAGCTGGCCCGTGGCCTTGTGCTTGAGGAGGTTTTCAGAAGATGGTGGCGGCACCATTGTCTTCACAGCTGCCACATCAGGATCATTTTTTATCCATTTGAGTAGAGGCACAGAAGCTTCATCCTGCATATGAATAGCAATAGAACTCATCATTGATATTTAATAAATCTATGAGATAGACTGATGTAAATAGTGCGGGATGTAAGTGGAAGAATAGGTTTGTGCATAGACAACAGTTGACAACAATGCAAATGATTACAAAAGAAGCCAACAGAACTCAACAGTTTATATACTGGATGAGACAGACTGAAAAGTGAAAAATTAGTGTATGATGATTGTAAGCAAACGCAGTGTTTCTGAAATTTTGGTAAGCATTAGGCAAAGCCAACAGTAATTAAACAGATAATAATAAAATCATGTATGTGGACTAAGAAAATATACCAGATTCATTAAAAGGTCACCACCCAGCTGGCCCATGGCCTCGTGCTTGTAGAGGTTTTCGGAAGATGGTGTCGGCACCATCGTCCTCACAGCAGCCTCATCAGCCTCATTTTGCATCCACTTGAGTAAAGGCGCAGCAGTTTCAGCCTGCATAAGAATGGGAACAGATCTCAACAGTGATATTGAATGACTCTGAGATAGACTGATGCATATAGTGCTGGATGAAAGTGGAAGGGTATGGCTGTGTATGGACAACAGTTCACAACAATGCAAGGGTGTGTTCGGTTCTGAAATAGTGTGGAATGTAATGGAATGGTTCCATTTCAGAGGAATGGAATGGTTACATTTTTGTTCGGTTGGGAAAAATGGAGAGCAGAAAAGATCGAGGTTAAACTAATCATTTGTCTCAAAATTGTAATTAGCAATTGCAAATGACATTTTAATCTCAAAGTCATAATTAACAGCGCCTAATGGTGCTCTTTTAATCTAAAAATCGTAATTAACATCATTTTTTGTTGGGTTAGGGGAACTGGAGAGTAGATGAACATTATTGTATGATGATTGTAAGCAAACGAATTTGGTGTTTCTAAACTTTTGGCTTCGAGATCTTATGGGTTTCAACTCTAGCCTACCCCAACTTGTTTGGGACTGAAAGGCTTGGTTGTTGTTGTTGTTGTAAACTTTTGGCAAGCATTAGGAAAAACTGACAATAAACAGACAAAAATCAAGGCATGTTTTGTGGATTAAGAAAATATACCATATTCATTAAAAGATCACCACCCAGCTGGCGCGTGGCCTTGTGCTTGTAGAGGCATTTAGAAGATGGGGGCGGCATCAACATACTGGCAGCCTGATCAGCCGCAGTTTTGATCTTCCTTTTGAGTAAAGGCCCTAAAGTTTTAGTCTGCATATGAATAGCAAAACAAAAGGCAGACCTCAGCAGTGATATTGAATTACTGTATGAGATAGACTGATGCGTATAGTGGATGCTCTTAGCCTTTTGCACCATGAACACTAGCTATGGATAGACAAAAAAACTAGTTGACTCGGCTTTGTCTAGAGACCTCCATCCCAAAGCTTAAGGCTTATTTATTTTTGAGAAATCAAAACAAGTAAAGTTTGACCAAAATTTTAGAACATTCTATCAACAAATATAATATTGTGTAGATACCGTAGGAAAATATATTTCACAACCTATTTAATGATATTAATTTTGTATTTTGCATGTCAATGATTTTTGGTAAAAGCTTAGTCAAACATGGTATAGTTGGACTTTCTAAAAATAATATAAGCCCTAAGCTTTGGGATGGAGGTAGTAGTATCTAGAGCTAAAACACATCTAGATACATCCGTATCTACAGATAGTTGAGTCAATTAATTTGGATCTAAGGGAGTATCAGATTCAGACTACATCATGGTAAGTTGGTTAAAAAAAATTACCCCTGGGCGGTCCCTGCCCAGCTCGACAGTGGCATTTCGCTTCTTGTGCTGCAGATCGGGCCATGCTCCTACAGCAGGTGGGGCGCTATTCTCGTTCCCCATAGCCCCAGCACGGAACCTGGAGGTACCAACCTGATATAGAGAATATAGAGCATGGTGTCGCAGAGGGTTTACGCACAAACAGCTGAAGACATGTGCTACTTTAAGCATCTTCCAGAACAGGAACAGATTGAGGATGCAGACAGACAGACTGGATAAGCAAACGGAGTACCTTCTTTGCGGGGCTGGGGATGCAGCTCAGGCTCAGCCAACTGCCCACATGCGTGGTGGCCTTACGCTCCATTGCCCCCCCCCCCCCCCCACGACCACCGAGGTCTTTCCTTTCCTGTACAAGCTGACAAAAGATACAGTGAGGATCAGCAGAAACTACAACGGTTGCAAATGTCGACAAATAAAGGAAGAACACCCCAATCCAAGAAAAGGTAGCCCCCGCCCCCCACCCCCATCAAATACTCCCAGCGCGAGGGTGACCAGAAAGACACCCCTTTTCCCAGAATAGAAAATAGATGCGCAAGATATCGAGGTGAGGAAAAAAGAACCGATCTCGAGAAAGGAAAGAACATTACTAGTACTACCTAATCCGCTTGGTCTAGATGCAGCTTGCCCCTCCAAGCTGGATGCCTGGACGGTGGAGGCGAAAGGAGGGGATCGAGCTAGCGGCTTGCATCCGTCGGCTGTCGGCACTCGATCGGGAGAGAAGGGGGGCTACATAAAGGGGAGGGGTAACATATTTTATTACACAGTGAACTTACTGATGTGACTAGTCATTACATGTCTAACTGAAACTAGGGCCATAGTGTGGCACCCCAAATTCACTTGAAGCTGCCCGGCGGGACGCATTGGCGCGTCAAGAAAACTCCCGAATTGTAGCGGGGAAATGAAACATTTCACAAAAATTCAAAATTCAAGCACACCGCCACGCGCCAAGCACACGGGCTGTTCCTTCCTCTTCCTCGGTTCCTCCTCCCCTATCCGAAAAAACCCCAAATCCCAAGCTCAAACAACAAAAAAACCCAAATCCCCTGGCCGCCATGCATGTCCTCGTTAACCCGCTGGAGATCGTCCGTTCCGTCCACCTCGAGGCACTGCGTGCTGTCTCGCAGCGGCGGCTTGAGGGCGCTGCTAAGGAAGTTCCACCGGAAAATGCTCATGGCAACCGTGCAAGCTCACCGGCGTGATGTATCCCGAGAGGAACTAGTCAAAGCTTTGCTATTCGCAAAAAAAATGCGCGCCAAGATCTGGTCAAAGCTTCGTCGATGGCTTGCCGCGAGAGGCTTGGAGTCTAGAGTCAATAAACTAGCTGCTCAAGGACTTCGGCGGTTTACACCTATTCATATTAACTGACTCAAGTTTGTTAGTCTAGTTAACAAATGCATCTAGATACATCCATATCTAGACAAAATTGAGTCAATTAATATGAATCAGAGGGGAGTGCCTGAAAGTGTTTCATGCTACCAATTAATGCGCTGGCAGGACTGGCTGTAGAAGTACTTGTGCTACTACTCATACGATGAACTGATTGTGTGGGTGTCAAATTTTTCAACGCAATCATCCACTGAATGCTTAATTATAGTTCTAGCACCAAAGGCATACAAATCATAACAAAGATAGTACATACTACAGCACCAGAACATAAGAGTACGAATCATAAAGTAGCTCAACATTTTGCATCAGGGCTGGGTGGTCCTGAGACTACCGGGACGCCCCTGATGATCTCCGGGCGTGCATCCACTTCAACGCAAAGCTGTGTACTCGGTCCACGGCCTCCTTCTGTAGGCTGGATAATCTCAGGTGCAGGACCTTCGTCTATGAAAGGCTCGTCATCACTACCATCCACAGGTGCATCAAACTTAGATTCATGTTCAAATCTACCATCAAACTGAGAGACCTCTTCAACTCTATGCTTCTGCAATTAGTACATCAACCGATTAGACAAACATCTAAGGGATGCAACCTGAACAAATGCCGTTTTACATATTTACCTTCTCATCTGGCACAACACATGTCCCAGAGCTGAAACCCGTTTCCTGAAGCAAGCGCTTTTTCTCTCCTTCCTGTCCATCCATCTGCAACAAGTTAAATTTGAGTACAGAACCTTGCACATCAATGCAAACTATTGATCGAAATGGCGGCAACATCAATATAAATAATTAACTACATATGCCAGCACACATACAGTGTGAGCAAGATCTGCTTCTCCCGCTGAAGGATCATTATATGGTTCACCATGATAAACCCACCTAACATATGTGCGGTCCATCCCAAAAATGTGTAAATGATCTTCCACTACATGGTGAGGCCTCTTCTCACCATTCATAGATGTGCAGCGCGGGCAATACACACCCAGGTTGTGACCTTCATGAGCTCTAATAAACCCCATAAAGGGTTGAACACCATTTATATATTAAGGGGAAAATAAGTGTCCATGCAGTATCGAAGTTCTGTCCATCTGTTTAATTATGAGATACAATGGTTGGTGATTAATTTAAGGCGAAGTAGGAAATGTATATCCATCGAGTACAAAACTATACTACATGAATATGCATTTCAGCAATCATGTCGAGTACAGAACAAAAAATGCCCATCGACATTTTAGCAAACAGATCATGTACAAAACTATGCCATGGCATTTCAGCAAATTAACGGATCGAGTGCAGAACTGACTCTATATGCCCACGCAAATGAACAAATTGATCGAGGACAAATCGAGCGGAAAACTATAAAGTGCCAATTAGTTCGAGCATACTGACGATTTTTTTAGCAGCATCAAGAAAATATAAATCGTTAGGCCGTCTTGCCCGATACATGATCGAGCTAGAGATAACAACCCTACTGTGGATCAACTTGACCACCGGTGCGTCTCGAGAAGAACGACGGGGAGGGGAAGCTCTTCGCACGGACGGGGATAAGTTGTGTAGGGGTGGGTGGGGGGTCATGCGACCGGGCCGCAGGGGTAATAATTAAGGTCGGTAGGTGGTGTTTAATGGAGTTGCGTGTGTAATTTGCCGTGCACAAGGTTGAGGAATAGGCGGTTCCCTTTGCCGCGCGCACAATTCAAACTATCCCGCCCATGTAGTTTAAATTCGCCCTATTTTTGTTAAATCGATATAAAGTCATGTGAGTGGGGGGAAATTAGCAAAGTTGCTTGAAAAATAGTAAAACTCTGAAATTATCTTTTAAATATGCTCTACTTCGTGTGAAAATCGGGGTGTGGAGGCATGTTGAGCTGTTTTATTTGTACATTCTTCATTAAAACTCCCATTTTATGCACTTTGGATGGAAAGAAATCATTTGTACATAAATTTTGACAACGCCACTTGCAAACATTAATTGTTTTACATGCCAAGATGCTCCCATCCACCAAATATGGGGCAAAAGTTTATCACAATCTAGATATATATGTATAATTAGTGAGGGACCCCTTTTGATTTTGTGCAATTTCCACTAATTAGCTAGAGAGAAGGGGTCAATTAATTAGGACATGTTAGGGGTTATGTGTTTTAGATTAGGGTTGTGTGGATTCAAATACAACTTCTTTATTTGTGTGCTATGATTAATCAAAACTAGATCGATCGACTGCGCACACATTATTAGAGGCACATGCCTTTGCGCACAAAGTGCATGTGTGTGTTGTTGGCCACCAACGAGAGAGCGGCGAGAGAGCGATTGAAATCCCCAAATTAAACACATATATAAGCATGCATGGTTAGGCCATGCATGCATATTAATTATATATATTGTGAGGCAAATTAATTAAAGTGTGTTTTCATTTCATACCTTGTCAAAATTCAAGTTAATTAATTGAATTATCAGTACTAATTATATAATTAATGAATCCCAATAATGTATATATATATGATCGATATAGGCCATATATATTAACTGGGGTTAATCTAGGGTTTACTAGCTAAATATATAGCAAGGTTTTATTAGATCAGGTCATTAATTAGCTTGGGGTTGTGTGTTTTAACGAGGGTTTGATTAGCTAAGGTTAGTTTTCTATATACGGTTTAGGGTTTAGGGTTAATGGCACATATATTTAATTAGAGGACCGCGAGGACCCCTGGCCTGCTTGATGCGCAATTAAGGGTCGTCGTTGGCCTAGCTATAGCTAGCTATATAGGGTTTTATGGTTTATTTAGAGGGTTTATGTGTTAGGGTTAATTATAACTTGTTGTGAATTAAATTACAAATTTTTTATTAGTGTGTGCTACAAAATTAATCAAAACTCTAGCTAGATCGATCGAGTGTGCACAGACATGCACTATTAGAGGCACCCGCCTTTGCGCGTAAAGTGCAAGCATAATGTGTGTCGTTGCGCTAGCCACCAATCGATAAAGAGAGAGATAGAGATGAGAGATTATTGAAATCGCCAAGAATGTTCAAATATATATATATATGCATGCATGGTAGGTCATGCATGCATGCACACTAATTATATATATATATATTGTGAGGCAACTTAATCAATGTGTGTGTTTTCATTCGAGAACTTGTCAATATATTCAAGTTAATTAATTTATCAGCGCTAATTATATAATTAATTAATGAATGAATCTTAGGGATGTTCGATCATACATGATCGATAGGCCATATATATTAATTGGAGTTAATCTAGGGTTTGCTAGCTAGCTATATATATAGAGCAGGTTTTTTATAGATCGGGTTATAGCTAGTATAGTTTGGGGTTATGTGTTTTAATTAAGTAGCCAGGTTTGATTAGCTAGGATGGGTTAGTTATATATATATGGTTTAGTTAGGGTTAATGTCACACTTAATTTAGAGGACCGTGAGGCCCCTGGCCTGCGTGATGTGCAATTAAGTGTCGTTTGGGCCTATATATATAGCTAGAGCTAGGGTTTAGGGTTTATAGGGTTTAGGGTTTAGGGATTAGGGTTTAGGGTCTAGGGTCTAGGGTCATTAGGGTTAGGGTTGTTAGGGATTAGGGTTAGCTAGGGGTTATGGTTTAGGGTTTAGGGTTTAGTGTTTAGGGTCTAGGGGTTATGTGTTTTAAGTATGGGTTAGGGTCTAGGGTGTTTAGGGTGTTTAGGGTTTTAGGGTTTAAGGTTTAGGGATCATCGATCGAGTGCGCACACACATTATATATTAGAGGCACCCACGCCTTTTTGCGCATAAAGTGCATGCGTATGTGTGTGTTTTTGGCCACAAACGATATATAGGTCGAGAGAGAGATTGAAATCCTCAAGAATATGTACAAATATATATTGAAATATATATGCATGAATGCATGGTAGGCCATGCATGCACACTAATTATATATATATATATATATATATATTGTGAGGCAACTTAATCAAATGTACGTGTTTTTCATTCGAGAACTTGTCAAAATTCAAGTTAATTAATTTATCAGCGCTAATTATTAGTTGGTCGCCTGCTTGATGCGCAATTAAGTGTCGTTGGTCTATATATGTAGGGTTTAATTAGGGTTTAGGGTTTAGGGTTAGCTACCTAGCTAGGGGTTAGGGTTAGGGTTAATTAGGGTTTAGGGTCTAGGGTTTAGGGCTTAGTGTTTAGGGTTTAGGGTTTAGTGTTTAGGGTTTAGTGTTTAGGGTTTAGGGTTTATTATTTAGGGTTTAGTGTTTAGGGTGTTTAGGGTGATTAGGGATTAGGGTTTGATGGTTTAAGGTTTAGGGATCATCGATGGAGTGCGCACACACATTATTAGAGGCACCCGCGCAATTAAGTGTTGTTGGCCTATATATGTAGGGTTTAATTAGGGATTAGGGTTAGCTAGGGGTTAGGGTTTAGGGTTTAGGGTTTAGTGTTTAGGGTTTAGGGTTTAGAGTTTAGTGTTTAGGGTTTAGGGTTTAGGGTTTAGTGTTTAGGGTTTAGGGTTTAGGGTTTAGTGTTTCGGGTGTTTAGGGTGTACGTTTAGGGTTTAAATAGGGATTAGGGATTAGGGTTTTAGGATTTTATGGTTTAAGGTTTAGGGATCATCGATCGAGTGCGCACAAACATTATTAGAGGCACCCGCGCAATAAAGTGTCGTTGGCTTATATATGTAGGGTTTAATTAGGGTTTAGGGTTTAGGGTTAGCTAGGGGTTAGGGTTAGGGTTTAGGGTTTAGGGTTTAGGGTTTAGGGTTTAGGGTTTAGGGTTTAGTGTTTAGGGTTTAGGGTTTAGGGTTTAGGGTTTAGTGTTTAGGGTTTAGGGTTTAGGGTGTTTAGGGTGTTTAGGGATTAGGGATTACGGATTAGGGTTTTAGGGTTTTATGGTTTAAGGTTTAGGGATCATCGATCGAGTGCGCGCACACATTATTAGAGGCACCCGCACAATTAAGTGTCGTTGGCCTATATATGTAGGGTTTAATTAGGGTTTAGGGTTTAGGGTTAGCTAGGGGTTAGGGTTAGGGTTTAGGGTTTAGGGTTTAGGGTTTAGGGTTTAGGGTTTATTGGTTAGGGTTTAGGGTCTAGGGTCTAGGGTTTAGGGTTTAGTCTTTAGGGTGTTTAGGGTGTACGTTTAGGGTTTAATTAGGGATTAGGGATTAGGGTTTTAGGGTTTAAGGTTTAGAGATCATCGATCGAGTGCACACGCACATTATTAGAGGCGCCCGCGCCTTTGCGCATAAAGTGCATGCGTATATAAGTGTGTTTTTTGGCCACCAACGATATATAGATCGAGAGAGAGATTGAAATATATATATATCCCCAAGAATATGTTCAAATATATATTGAAATATATGCACGAATGATATGCAAGGTATGCCATGCGCGCATGCACACTAATTATATATATATATATATTATGAGGCAACTTAATCAAATGTGTTTTCATTCGAGAGAACTTGTCAAAATTCAAGTTAACTAATTTATCAGCGCTAATTAGTTGGTTGCCTGCTTGATGCGCAATTAAGTGTCGTTGGCATATATATATAGGGTTTAATTAAGGTTTAGGGTTTAGGGATAGCTAGCTAGGGGTTAGGGTTAGGGTTAATTAGGGTTTAGGGTCTAGGGTTTAGGGTTTAGTGTTTAGGGTTTAGGGTTTAGTGTTTAGGGTTTAAGGTTTAGTGTTTAGGGTTTAGGGTTTAGTGTTTATGGTGTTTAGGGTGTTTAGGGATTAGGGATTAGGGATTAGGGTTTTAGGATTTTATGGTTTAAGGTTTAGGGATCATCGATCGAGTGCGCACACACATTATTAGAGGCACCCGCGCCTTTGCGCATAAAGTGCATGCATATATATGTGTGTTTTTTGGCCGCCAACGATATATAGATCGAGAGAGAGAGATTGAAATCCCCAAGAATATGTTCAAATATTCGCACACACATGAATTATTAGAGGCACCCGCGCAATTAAGTGTCGTTGGCCTATATATGTAGGGTTTAATTAGGGTTTAGGGTTTAGGGTTAGCTAGGGGTTAGGGTTTAGGGTTTAGGGTTTAGTGTTTAGGGCTTAGGGTTTAGGGTTTAGTGTTTAGGGTTTAGGGTTTAGGGTTTAGGGTCTAGGGTTTAGGGTTTAGTGTTTAGGGTGTTTAGGGTGTACGTTTAGGGTTTAATTAGGAATTAGGGATTAGGGCTTTAGGGTTTGAGGTTTAGGGATCATCGATCGAGTGCACACACACATTATTAGAGGCACCCGCGCCTTTGTGCATAAAGTGCATGCGTATATAAGTGTGTTTTTTGGCCACCAACGATATATAGATCGAGAGAGAGAGATTGAAATATATATATATATCCCCAAGAATATGTTCAAATATATATTGAAATATATGCACGAATGTTATGTAAGGTATGCCATGCGCGCATGCACACTAATTATATATATATTATGAGGCAACATAATCAAATGTGTTTTCATTCGAGAGAACTTTACAAAATTCAAGTTAATTAATTTATCAGCGCTAATTAGTTGGCCGCCTGCTTGATGCGCAATTAAGTGTCATTGGCCTATATATGTAGGGTTTAATTAGGGTTTAGGGTTAGCTACCTAGCTAGGGGTTAGGGTTAGGGTTAATTAGGGTTTAGGGTCTAGGGTTTTCGGTTTAGCGTTTAGGGTTTAGGGTTTAGTGTTTAGGGTTTAGGGCTTAGGGTTTAGTGTTTAGTGTTTAGGGTTTAGTGTTTAGGGTGTTTAGGTTGTTTAGGGATTAGGGATTAGGGATTAGGGTTTTAGGGTTTTATGGTTTAAGGTTTAGGGACCATCGATCGAGTGCGCACACACATTATTAGAGGCACTCGCGCCTTTGCGCATAAAGTGCATGCGTATATATGTGTGTTTTATTGGCCGCCAACGATATATAGATGGAGAGAGAGAGATTGAAATCCCCAAGAATATGTTCAAATATGCGCACACACATGAATTATTAGAGGCACCCGCGCCTTTGCGCATAAAGTGCATGCATATGTGTGTTGTTCTGGCCACCAACGATAGATTGAGAGAGAGATATTGAAATCCCCAAGAATTAATATGTTCAAATATATATACAAATATATGCATGCATGGTATATATATTGCTATAGGCCATATATCGGGAAGCAAGTTTTTTCGAGAACTCTTCGAAATATATATATATATATTCAAGTTTACCTATGCTAAATGTACACTAGTGCACATATTTATAGATGACCCCCTTGATGCGCAATTGTTGGCCATTTAATTTGAATCCCATGAATGTTCATACATGATCGGCCATATGCAAGTTTTTTTGAGAACTTTCTAAATTAAATACAACTTTATCGATGCTAATCGAAACTACTATTTATTGCACACATTAGAGGAACCCGACCCTTGCGCAAGTGTGTTTGCCACCATCCATAGATTGAATCACAAGAATGTTTATACACAAGTGGTATGCCATATTATATCGTGAAGCAAGTTTTTTCGAGAACTTGTCAAAATTCAAGTTTATCGGTGCTAATGGAATCTAGCTAGTGCACATTAATTAGAGGACACCCCCTTTTCGCAAGTGTTGGCCATATATAAAGTTTGAATCCCAAAAATGTTCATATATGCATGATATAGGCCAACAATCGCGAAACAAGTCTCTTGAATATATTTTCAAAATTCAAGACTATCAGTGCTAATGGAAACTATTGCACACTAGAGGACCCCGTTGCGCAAGTATTGGCCATCTATATATAGTTTGAATCCCAATAATGTTCATACATGATAGGGCATATGTGTGAAGCAATTTTTTTCCGAGAACTTGTCAAGATTCAAACTTAGCAGTGCTAATGGAAACTAGTGCACATTAGAGGACCCCCTTGCACACGTGTTGGCCGTATATGTATAGTTTGAATCCCAATAATGTTCATACATGATGGATATATGTGAATCAATTTTTTCTTCCAAGAACTTGTCAAGATTCAAATTTATCGGTGCTAATGTAAACTAGTGCGCACTAGACGAGCCCCTTGCCCAAGAGCTGGCCATTACATATAGTTTAAATCTCAAGAATGTTCATACATGATAGGCCATATGTGCAAAGGAAATTTTTTCCCGTGAACTTGTCAAAATTCAAGTTTATCGGTGCAAATAGAAACTAGTCCAAAAAATTACATAGAGGTCCAAAACAACTAGACAATAACTAATAGGACATGCAACTTTACAAAAAGGACCCCAAAACATATAGAAGAAAATCAATTGAGTCCTTCTCGACCGCACATCAGATCTCTGCTCCGCATCCTTTCCAACAACTCTGTCGCTGGGGACGCACCACTTGGGACGGTGTCGCTGGTAGTCGCCAGGACGAAGGAGAAGAAGGGCCTCAGCAACGACATATTGGCTCTGAGAAGGGTCGCTGAAAGGCCAATATGTTCACGGGCAAGACGGATGACGCCGTCGTATGCCCCGAGCTTGTGAACGTTAGCAGCTTGACTTCCCCATTGGCCAGATCTGAAGCAGTGATCAAAGCAAGCCTCACCGTTAGCGCCATCACCTTGATGGCACCAGATCGGGGTTTGGCCGGCAAGATCCGCCAGATCTGATCCGCTAGATTCACCATAGGCTAGATCTGAAGCCGATGACGAGATCCCCGACTGCATTGCGCCATTCTGATCATGGGAAGCACTGGATCTAAGCTTACAACAACACTAACTCCCTCGGATCCAAATTAGCTGACTCAACTTTTCTTATCTAAATATGGATGTATCCACACATGTTTTTACTCTAGATACATACACGTCTAAGGAAAGTTGAATCAATTAATTTAGTTTGGAGGGTGTACGATATACAGAGAGAAGTCGTCCTCGTCTCCTGCCGATGAGGCCGCCGGAGAGAAGGGGGAGAGGAGCCGGGGGAGTGGGAGAGACTCGAGAGAGAAAGAGAAGAGGAAGAAATGAGAGCTCTTTGTCGTTCTGCTCGTAGCTTGAAACTGAAAATTTCGGCCGCGCGCCAAATCATCCCGCCGCATCCATTCAAAAATCCCGTGACTAGTTTTACCCTTTTAACCCTGGTTTGGAAGCTACAACCACCGACCATGGAGGGCTCATTCGGTAACAATGAAATATCTTGCCTAGATCCCGAACCCTCCCCACAGGCCCACACCCACCCACCAACCATTCGTCCCATTAGCTCAAAAATACTCTCACACGCCAAAGCTCTGACTCTCTACAGTACTAGATCTGCTTCGCTGCCGGCATACTCCTCCACAGCATAGCCTTGATCGTGTTGGCTGTCCACCCACCTGATCCGCTCCCCCGCCGCCCTCGCCACCGACGGATCTGCTTCACCGCCGACCTCGCCACCGACGGATCTGCTTCACCGCCGACCTCGCCACCGACGGATCTGCTTCACCGTCGACCTCGCCACCGACGGATCTGCTTCACCGCCGACCTCATCCACAGCGTAGCAATCAACGCCTTTCCTGTCGACGCACCGGATCCTCTCCAACGGAACCGGGTCTACTTCACCGCGGCCGCCCTCCACAGAAGCCGATCTATTCCACCGACTACCTCGACGCAGCGGCTATATCAACTTCACCGAATCCCTTGCCAGCCAACCAGATCTGCTTCACTAACGCCCGCTTCTACTGAAACAGGGTCGATTCATCGTCTCCCGCGTTCGCGGCCGCTGGAATGCAAGTTGCCGCCCACGTCCACCCCACCGCAGCTTGGTTAGTACGCTGGCCCGTTAGATCGCGGTGTTTCTTTAGCCATGTTTTGTGTAGTTATTTGCAGATCTCATATGCCATTAACATTCTTGATGTGTTGCTTCGCATGAAGTTCGTTTAAATATTGTACAGTACAAAAGCATTATTCGGTCGCTACCATCCTGTTCATTCTACTGACACCTGTGCATCCACATATTTATAGCCTTATACCCATTCATTAGCTGCCAACTGTTTTTGTACTGCATGCTATTGTCGCACTGCTTTTATAGTCATGCTATGGGCATTTATAATATGGTTGTTCTTATACCATGTCATTAGCTCACCGCTAGCCGCTAGCTGTTTTCTCGTGCCTGCTATTCTCACACTGCTTTTATAATCATGCTATGTGCATTTCCAATCTGCTTGCTCTTATACCTCGTCTTTAGCTTATAGCTATTTTTTCCATGAATGCTCCTGTATAGTTATTGTTGCGTGTATGTCTGGTCTTTGTATTATCGTAGACTAACTTGTTAATGTTATTTTTCCTAGGAATTGATCATGCGAACCACTTATTAGAACATCCAACATTAATAGCGAGGACGCTAGGGAAGGTTGGAATCTGAGTTCTTGGTTGGTAATTTTGGCAGTTTGCTTCCGTTATTATCTATAACCTATATGCATTGTTCCTTATGCAAGAGATTAACACTTGGAACCCTGCCATAGCAATGCCATTCATGCTTTACTATGTTTCTGCCTATTTGATATGCTTGTCTTGGAGCAACTGCGAAGGTGATTTGAACCTGACATTTGGTCATTCTTAATGCCAGTTTACTTTATGTGGAAAACCTTGGCATTACCCTACTCTAAATCTGAATGTCTGAAATTCATATCTCATGCAAAGCAACAGCTAGTTGGTTTTAATCTGATGTCTAGTAAATATTGGCTTATTCATTTGGCAACTCAAGTTTTTTGTTATTTGAAACCAGCTGACTTGGTCTTAAATGTGATATCTAAACACAGATTAAGGACAATGGAGCAGGAGGATTAGCATTTCACTTGATGGCTGAACCTAAAATGACAGGCATGTCGACCACGACTAGTGCACGCAAGAGAAGGACCTGCAGCGAGCCAGTATGTGCTTAGTACATGCATCTTATCTTATCTTGTGCTTATTTCTGCTACATGCTGTTATCTGATCTCTACATTGCGTAATACATGTTTGATTAGTTAATTGTTGTAACTATGTTTGCAATATTACCAGAATGTTGTTTTAATGAAGCAGTCATCATTAGAAGATAGTCGCCAAAAAAGGATCTGTAGCGACCATGTGCAACATTATGATGTAAGTCTGTGCTTAGTACAAGTTCCATACATTGTCTTATTTATGCAACTTGTTATTATCTTATATCTATATTGCATAATAAATGTTTGAATAGTTCACTGTTGTAATTATGTTTGCATTATTACTAGAATGCAGTTGTAATGAAGAAGTCCTTAGTAGAAGATAGAGGGCAAAAAAGGTTCCGGGGTGAGCCTATGCAACGATATAATGTAATTCTGTGCTTAGTACTTGTGACTATCTCATATCGACAATGCTTAATACATGTTTGCATAGTTCATCGTTTAACTCTTTTTGCATTATTATCAGAATGCAGTTGTGATGAAGCAATCTTCATCAGAAGAGAGGCCCACAAAAAGTTCTGATCTTTCTTCTGATGCATCCTCTCATAGCCATCAACCTAGACCATTCCTTTCATCAAACAGTAAATATCTCAAGGTTGTACTTTATAAAAGACATGGTATTGCTGCTTTAAGATCTGTAGTTGATATGTTGACAAAGAGTACACAAGATTCAATCAAGGAAAATTCCAAATGTCACGTGTTATTGATAATGCTAATAGAAGTCCTCAATGATTATATGTAATTTTTTTATTTGGGCACATTAATTGCCTTGTAATTTTCCTAGTTATTTTATTTGTGTATGTAATTGTGTGTATCATTGATATCAGATTTTAGGCTCATGAAATTTAATGCAAGTTGACTAGTCAAACAACCAGGGCCCTACAACAGATTGGGCCGGCCCACTTATAGTAGTGTGGGACCCACTTTCATTTTGGGCCGGCCCACTTACTTATTGGGCCAGCCCAATTGCTTTAAGTGGACCCCACTCTCTAGCTGGGCCGGCCCGGTAACAGGAAAGTGGGACCCACCTACTTATTGGGCCAACCCGATGGGTCCCACAGGCTACTTGGGCCGGCCCGTTAACACGATAGTGGGCCCCACTTTTATTATTCGGCCGGCCCGCCAACCTGTTGGGCCAGCCCACTTGCGTTATGGTGGATCCCACTTACTAACTGGGCCGGGCCGGTTACACGAAAGTGGGCCCCACATGCTTATTGGGTTGGCCCACTATCTTGTTGGGCTAGCCCACTTGCTATATGGTGGACCCCACATACTAAATGGGCCGGCCCTTTAACAGGAAAGTGGGACCCACCTGTGTTTTTTGGCCCGGCCCACTGGCTTGTTGGGCCAGCCCATTTGATCTATGGAGGACCCAACGTACTAAATGGGCCGGCCCGATAGCAGGAAAGTGGGACCCACATGCTAATTGGGCCGGCCCAATAACTTCTTGGGCTGGCCCACTTGCTTTATGGTGGACCCCACTTGTTAAATGGGCCGGCCCGATAACAGGAAAGTGGGCCCCACATATCTTGTGGGCTGACCCTTTTGCCTATTGACCGGTCAAACGAGTGCATTCGGCCCGGCCCACATGCTTAGTGGGCCGGCCCATTTAAGTTTTGACCAGTCAACCTTAGAGGTTAGGCCCGGCCCACGTAACTAATGGACCAGCCCAGCTATATAGTTGACCGGTCAAACTAAGTCAGCTGGCCTGGCCCACAAACTTAATGGGCCGGCCCGCTTAAGACGTGGCAGGCCTCGTGTGGGCCTACCATCTACCACGGGGGTTCAGCCGGTTAACGCCGTTAACTGCCAGTTAACGGCGTCTACCACGTGTCAGTTTGCATGATGTCAGCATTCAACGGGCTCCCGGAAACACTTCTGCAACGGTCCGATTTTCCGTGGCGGAAGGGCGCCCGAGCGCGACGGACCGAAAAAAACGTCGTAGGACTTTGCCTGACGCAGTTTCGATAACAGAACCCATATCGTCGGGTTAGGCCCATAGGCGACGAAAAATGGCCCTTAGTGGACGATTTTGGGACATTGTCTATCAGAACTTTTCTTGTAGTGAGACAGAGTTTAGGGTTAGGGGTAGATACATGTTTTTGCTGGTTTGAATATGTCTAGATTTCGTTTATCAACTTTAATGCTTACTATATGACATAAGAAGACTACATGCTTTGGTTTTTCATTTTTTCTTTATCTTTTTTTTACATTTTATGCCCATTTTAATCTTGGTCAAATCATGGGTTTGACCAAGATTTAAACAAGTTTAAAACATGAAAATGAAAAGGTAAGCCTGGATCCTTCTTAGTCACTCCAAAATGAAGCTTTCACTACAAGAAAAGTTCTGATACACAACGTCCCAAAATCCTCCACTAAGGGCCATTTTTTGTCGCCTATGGGCATAACGCGACGATATGGGTTCTGTGGTCGAAACTGCGTCAGGCAAAGTCCTACCACGTTTTTTCGGTCCGTCGCGTTCGGGCGCCCTTCCGCCACGGAAAATCGGACCGTTGCAGAAGTGTTTTCGGGAGCCCGTTGACTGCTGACGTCATGCATACTGACACGTGGCAGACGCCGTTAACTGGCAGTTAACGACGTTAACCGGCTGAAACCCCGTGGTAGATGGTAGGCCCACACGAGGCCTGCCACGCCTTAAGCGGGCCGGCCCATTTAGTTTGCGGGCCGGGCCAGCTGACTTAGTTTGACCGGTCAACTATATAGCTGGGCTGGTCCATTGGGTACGTGGGCCAGGCCTAACCTCTAAGGTTGACTGGTCAAACCTTAAATGGGCCGGCCCACTAAGCATGTGGGCCGGTCAGAATGCACTCGTTTGACCGGTCAACAGGCAAAAGGGCCGGCCCACTAAGCATGTGGGGCCCACTTTCCTGTTACAGGGCCGACCCATTTACCATGTGGGGTCCACCATAAAGCAAGTGGGCCGGCCCAAGAAGATAGTGGGCCGGCCCAATTAGCATGTGGGTCCCACTTTCCTGTTATCGGGCCGGCCCATACGTGCTCGCAGGGTGCCGGAACAGAGACTTCTGTCCCCCGAATTGGATTTTCGCGATGGCGGCGGCGCCCCTGGAGTCTTTCTGGAGTTTCGTCAATTGGTATCGCGTTTTTAGGTCGAAAGGGCTTATATGGGAGAAGAGGCGGCGCAAAAGGGTTTCTGGAAGCTTCGTCCAATTCTAAGACTCTGGGCGTTGATTTCGTCCAATTCCGAGAATATTTCCTTACTAGGATTTCTGAAACCAAAAATAGCAGAAAACAGGAACTGGCACTTCGGCATCTCGTCAATAGGTTAGTTCCGGAAAACGCATAAAAACGATATAAAGTGTGAACAAAACATGTAGGTATTGTCATAAAACAAGCATGGAACATCAGAAATTATAGATATGTCGGAGACGTATCAGCATCCCCAAGCTTAGTTCCTACTCGTCCCGAGTAGGTAAACGATAACAAAGATAATTTCTGAAGTGACATGCTACCAACATGATCTTAATCATACTATTGTAAAGCATATGTAATGAATGCTGCGATTCGAAGCAATGTTAATGCAATGAGTAAACAATTGAATCATATAGCAATGACTTTTCATGAATAGTACTTTCAAGACAAGCATCAATAAGTCTTGCATAAGAGTTAACTCATAAAGCAATAAATTCATAGTAAAGGTATTGAAGCAACCCAAAGGAAGATTAAGTTTCAGCGGTTGCTTTCAACTTGTAACATGTATATCTCATGGATAGTTGTCAATGCAAAGTAATATAACAAGTGCAATATGCAAGTATGTAGGAATCAATGCACAGTTAACACAAGTGTTTGCTTCTTGAGATGGGAGGAAATAGGTAAACTGACTCAACATAAAAGTAGAAGAATGGCCCTTCGCAGAGGGAAGCATTGATTGCTATGTTTGTGCTAGAGCTTTTATTTTGAAAACATAAAGAGAGCATAAAAGTAAAGTTTTGAGAGGTGTTTGTTGTTGTCAACGAATGGTAGTGGGAACTCTAACCCCCTTGCCAGACAAACCTTCAAAGGGCGGCTCCCATTTTATTTTATTTTTGGGTGGAACTCCTTCCAACCTTTCTTTCACAAACCATGGCTAACCGAATCCTCGGGTGCCTGCCAACAATCTCATACCATGAAGGAGTGCCCTTTTATTTTAGTTTTATTATGATGACACTCCTCCCCACCTTTGCTTTCTCAAGCCATGGCTAACCGAATCCTTCGGGTGCCGTCCAACAATCACATAACATGGAGGAGTGTCTATTTTTGTTAATTAATTTGGGACTGGGAATCCCATTGCCAGCTCTTTTTGCAAAATTTTTGGATAAGCGGATGAAGCCACTAGTCCATTGGTGAAAGTTGCCCAACAAGATTGAAAGATAAACACCACATACTTCCTCATGAGCTATAAAACATTGACACAAATCAGAGGTAATAAATTTTGAATTGTTTAAAGGTAGCACTCAAGCAATTTACTTTGGAATGGTGGAGAAATACCATGTAGTAGGTAGGTATGGTGGACACAAATGGCATAGTGTTTGGCTCAAGGATTTTGGATGCACGAGAAGTAATCCCTCTCAATACAAGGCTTAGGCTAGCAAGGTTATTTGAAACAAACACAAGTATGAACCGGTACAGCAAAACTCACATAAAAACATATTGCAAGCATTATAAGACTCTACACTGTCTTCCTTGTTGTTCAAACCCTTACCAGAAAATATCTAGACCTTAGAGAGACCAATCATGCAAACCAAATTTTAGCAAGCTCTATGTATTTATTCACTATTAGGTGCAAAGTATATGATGCAAGAGCTTAAACATGATCTATATGAGCACAACAATTGCCAAGTATCACATTATTCAAGACATCATACCAATTACCACATGTAGCATTTTCTGTTTCCAACCATATAACAATGAACGAAGCAGTTTCAACCTTCGCCATGAACATTAAAAGCTAAGAACACATGTGTTCATATGAACCAACGGAGCGTGTCTCTCTCCCACACAAGCATGAATTTATTCAGAGAATGAAAATAACAAAAATGAAAATAAAAGCACACAGACGCTCCAAGTAAAGCACATAAGATGTGACCGAATAAAAATATAGTTTCAAGAGAAGAAACCTGATAAATTGTTGATGAAGAAGGGGATGCCTTGGGCATCCCCAAGCTTAGATGCTTGAGTCTTCTTGAAATATGCAGGGATGAACCACGGGGGCATCCCCAAGCTTAGAGCTTTCACTCTTCTTGATCATATTGTATCATCCTCCTCTCTTGACCCTTGAAAACTTCCTCCACACCAAACTCAAAGAAACTCATTAGAGGGTTAGTGCATAATCAAAATTCATGTGTTCAGAGGTGACACAATCATTCTTAACACTTCTGGACATTGCCCAAAGCTTCTGAAAGTTAATGGAACAAAGAAAGCCATCCAAAATAGCAAAAGAGGCAATGCGAAATAAAAGGCAGAATCTGTCAAAACAGAACAGTCCGTAAAGATGAATTTCTAAGAGGCACCAGACTTGCTCAAATGAAAATGCTCAAATTGAATGAAAGTTGCGTACATATCTGAGGATCACTCACATAAATTGGCATAATTTTCTGAGTTACCTACAGAGAATTAGGGCCAGATTCGTGACAGCAAGAAATCTGTTTCTGCGCAGTAATCCAAATCTAGTATGAACCTTACTATCAAAGACTTTACTTGGCACAACAATGCAATAAAAATAAGATAAGGAGAGGTTGCTACAGTAGTAACAACTTCCAAGACTCAAAAATAAAATGAAGTACTGTAGTAAAATAAACACATGGGTTATCTCCCAAGAAGTTCTTTCTTTATAGCCATTAAGATGGGCTCAGCAGTTTTAATGATGCACTTGCAAGAAATAGTATTTGAAGCAAAAGTGAGCATCAAGAGGAAAATTCAAGACACATTTAAGTCTAACATGCTTCCTATGCATAGGAATCTTGTAAATAAACAAGTTCATGAAGAGCAAAGTAACAAGCATAGGAAGATAGAACAAGTGTAGCTTCAAAAATTTCAGCACATAGAGAGGTGTTTTAGTAACATGAAAATTTCTACAACCATATTTTCCTCTCTCATAATAATATCCAGTGGCATCATGAGCAAACTCAACAATATAACTATCAAATGAAGCATTCTTATCATGAGTCTCATGCATAAAATTATTACTCTCCACATAAGCATGATCAATTTTATTAGTTGTAGTGGGAGCAAATTCAACAAAGTAGCTATCATTATTATTCTCATCATCAAATATAGGAGGCATATTGTAATCATAATCAAATTTATCCTCCATAACAGGCGGCACCAAAAGACCACTATCATTATAATCATCTTAAATAGGAGGCAAAGTATCATCAAAGTAAATTTTCTCCTCAATGCTTGGGGGACTAAAAAGATCATGCTCATCAAAACCAGCTTCCCCAAGCTTAGAATTTTCCATATCATTAGCAACAATGGTGTTCAAAGTGTTCATACTAATATGTTCCATGGGTTTTTTAATTTTCGCATCAAACCATCCATGTCTTAACTCAGGAAAAAGAATAAAAAGCTCCATGTTGCGTTCCATTATGCCAAACTAGTGTAAAACAAGAAACAAAAAGATGCAATTGCAGGATCTAAAGGAAATAGCTTCGAGTACTTACAACGGCGCCGGAAAATAGCTTAGTAGCCGAGATCCGGAGTGTGAGTACCTTTTACCTTTCCTCCCCGGCAACGGCGCCAGAAAACAGTCTTGATAACCCACAAGTATAGGGGATCGCGGCAGTCTTCGAGGGAAGTAAAACCCAAATTTATTGATTCGACACAAGGGGAGGTAAAGAATACTTATAAGCCTTAACAACCGAGTTGTCAATTCAGCTGCACCTGGAAAAGCACTAGTAACAGGGGTGATGTGAAAGCAGCAGTAATATGAGAGCAATAGTAATAGTAACACAGCAGCGGTAGCAGTAACACAGAGGCAATGGCACCAGAAAATAGTTGATACTACTTCCAATGACATATAGAACGAGTATATAATGATGAGAGATGGACCGGGGTTCCCAGCTATCTACACTAGTGGTAACTCTCCAATAAGTGACAAGTGTTGGGTGAACAAATTACAGTTGGGCAATTGATAGGATTCAAAGCATTAAGACAGAACATCAAGATTATTAATTATGTAGGCATGTTTTCCATATATAGTCATACGTGCTCGCAATGAGAAACTTGTACAACATCTTTTGTCCTACCAGCCGGTGGCAGCCGGGCCTCTAGGGAATCTAATGGGAATTAAGGTACTCCTTTTAATAGAGTACCGGAGCAAAGCATTAACACTCCGTGAAAACATGTGATCCTCATACCTACGCCTTCCCCTCCGGTTGTCCCAATTTCTGTCACTTTGGGGCCTTTGGTTCCGGACATAGACATGTGCATACAACTTGTAGATACAATCTAAGCAATAATTATAGAGCTTAAATCTAAGATTATGCCACTCGGGCCCTAGTGACAAGCATTAAGCATAACAAGATTGCAGCAACAATAACTTCACAAACTTTATAGATAGACTAATCATAATGTATCATCCATTGGATCCCAACAAACACAACACCGATTACATCAGATGGATCTCAATCATGTAAGGCAGCTCATGAGATCATTGTATTGAAGTACATGGAGGAGAGAATACCAACTAGCTACTGCTAGAACCCGTAGTCCATGGGAGAACTACTCACGGAGCATGATGGAGGCGATGGCGTCGATGGAGATGGCTTCCGGGGGCACGTCCCCATCCCGGCAGGGTGCCGGAACAGAGACTTCTGTCTCCCGAATTGGAGTTTCGCGATGGCGGCGGCGCCCCTGGAGTCTTTCTAGAGTTTCGTCAATTGGTATCGCGTTTTTAGGTCGAAAGGGCTTATATGGGCGAAGAGGCGGCGCAAAAGGGTTTCTGGAAGCTTCGTCCAATTCTAAGACTCTGTGCGTTGATTTCGTCCAATTCCGAGAATATTTCCTTACTAGGATTTCTGAAACCAAAAACAGCAAAAAACAGGAACTAGCACTTCGGCATCTCGTCAATAGGTTAGTTCCGGAAAACGCATAAAAACGATATAAAGTGTGAACAAAACATGTAGGTATTGTCATAAAACAAGCATGGAACATCAGAAATTATAGATACGTCGGAGACGTATCAGCCCACTTTTTTGTTATAGGGCCGACCCAGTTTGTGGGTGGGGTCCACCTTAAAGCAAGTGGGCTAGCCCAATAAGTAAGTGGGCCAGCCCATTTAGTTGCTGTTTATATGCCGGCATGATAGGCGCTTTAGGATTTTGCGGGCCGGCACATATGTGATTTCGCATAATTGGGTTGTTTAAGGGATTGGAATTTGTGATTTAGATTGCGCAGAACATAGAAAGATACTGAGAATATTTACGCAACACATGATTTCTGTCGGATAGCCTCACTTACCACAAGCACCATAGAAAAATGCGCGAAAGAACTATAAAAACTAACTAAATATTACATCAGCTACAAGGCTTTGAAAAATATTACAGAACCCATAGAAATTGAATGGTAATTAAACCTAGCAATACAATGAAGCGATTCGGCAATCTTTTAAGTTGTTCATGCACCACCTATATATCTGAAACAAAGACATTACAAGTTAAGACAACAACAATGGAAAGGCAAAGACACTACAATATTGTTTGCCAAAGAATTTGGAACTCATCATTTCGTCGTTATAACAAGATCATTGTAATGCGCACAATAAGCAAACAAAGAGTGCATGATACCAACAACCAATATAACAGAGTACGTTAGAATGAAACAGCAGACTTACTACTGTCGAGTCCCATGCAAACCAACATGTTCAGGGAGTACAAAATTGACATGAACAACATAGTAGCAGGCTATAAATTTTGTAACAACGACTGAGCAAGATGAAGTTATGATGGCTACATCTACAGAGCAGGGAATGTAAACCAAAAAATAGAAGTTACGATGGCAAAAGCTAAAGAGGAGGGAATGTGAACCAACATGTGCCAAGTGCAAGTACTTCAAATTGGCCGTGAACTAAATAATACTCCTAAACTTATAGTGAAGGGGATGTAAATCAAGATGTTTCGGGATATAAACTTGTAATGAGCAACACATAGATGATAGTTAATGTTGGAGCTTAGGATGGACTAGATACAGAATATAGTGGGATCACCTGTAAACTTGTATAAGAGGGAATGCAAACCAATATGTTCAGCTTTCCATATGTGAGCGTCATGCCAAGTCAGAGAAACAAGTCAATAATGCAGCTTTTGAAGAATAAGATGGCACACAAAATTATTATCTAGTAGTATGACAAGTTTATTTCTACTACGGGCTAGATAGCAGAGTGATAGCATGCCAAACTAAGTCCTTACTTTGTTAGCTTACAATGAACTAGATACAAAACAATGGCATCACCTATAGTACAGGGAATGCAAGACAACATGTTCATGGAGTAAAAAATTGGCACAAACAACATAGTAGCAGGCCATAATTTTTGTAACAACGACTGAGCAAGATAAAGTTATGATGGCTAGATCTACAGAGCAGTGAATGTAAACCAAATATAGAAGTTACGATGCCAAAAGCTATAGAGCAGGGAATGCGAACCAACATGTGCAATTACTTAAAATTGGCCATGAACTAAATAATAGCAGGATGTTACTATAATAGCTAGGAATAAAACAGATAGGAGTTATAATGTCATCACTCATAAACTTGTAGATAAGGGAAACAAATCAATTTGTTTCGGGATATAATGTTGTAATGAGCAACACATAGAGGATAGTCATAGAGGATAGTTAATGCTACGGCTTAGGATGGACCAGAAACGGAATATAGTGGGATCACCTGTGAACTTGTAGAAGAGGGAATGCACACCAATATGTTCACCATTCTATATGTGAGCGCCATGCCAATTAAGAGAAACAAGTTAATATTGCAGCTTTTGAAGAATCAGATGGCAGACAAAATTATGATGGAAATAGCTGTTGTGACGAGTTCAAATAAATTTGTACTGCAGGATGGCAGAGCGATAGCATGCAGGAACTAATAGCAGGTCTTCCTGGGGTTGATGGATCCGGTGATGAAGTACACTATATGTGCTACTTGGGGTTGGAGAGACGGCCATTGCACTTCATGGTTACTCATCTCATCTGCAAAAATGTAACGGCGCGTCGTTAGCACAAATAGGTTCCCCCAAGATTAAACAAGAACTTGCAGGCAAGCAATAGAAAAGCGACAGTAGAAGAGTTTAGATCATGCACGGCGCCGGTGAAGCAGATCCGGTTTATGTACATTGGTGTCGGTGAGCAAGATCCGATGCGGTGGACGACGGATCCGGCGAAGCGGCTCCGGTGGGGTGGACGATACCGCAGCTGAAGCGACTGCGGTAGACTGTTGGATGAGCATATGGTTTCGAGGTTCGGCGGGGATGATCCATTCCGGTTGATGATGGCGTCGATGAAGCGGCTCCGGCAGGCAGCCGGATGACGAGGATCGCGAGGCCTCGGGTAGGCCAGGGAAGTCCGGCGGGGATGTTCCGGTGCAGTGGTTGTGGAGGTGGTAGAGAGAGGGACTTGAGAAGTTCCGGTGGGCGGCCTCAGATGAGAGACTGAGGGAAATGAATTTTTTTGGGGGGAGTTTCCGAGCTAGGGAGGTGGTGATCGAAAAAATGACGGGCAAACCCCTCACCAACCGACTTTGTTGTCATCTCCACAGGGGTAGAATGGGAATTTGGAAGCGTGTGAAATATTTGTATTTTGTGGGCAGGAAGTTTTGCCGCTATGAGATTTTGAATTTGGCTACGGTCCAAGTATAATGATAAAAATTTGTGACACCGTACTAGTGCCTCTGTTCAAGCCCGAGTGCAAAATCAAATCATCATCACGTTGAATATAGGTCACTACCATGATCATGATCTATCTTCTTAATCCCATTCAAAAATGAGTTTGAAATATTTCAGGATTGGTGGGAGATTTTGCCGCTCGACTGAGATTAAATTAAACCACACGTTCGACAATTCAAACTTGAGACCTTGGCTATGATACCATTTAAGTTCGAACTGATTGAGAAAGGCTAGGCAATTAATTTATATAACATCCACAGGAACAACTACCAAGTTGATCCCAACCGCAGATAAATGCATCCACCAACAAAAGTAGGAATGGTGCCTTAATCTAAGGAAACATTTCACAAGACCAATGTACTCACTATGTTAGTGTTCATCTCCAATTATCTATGGCATTTTCTTAGTCTTTGGGAGATTATAACGAACTTGATTGGCCTCGTGCAGTAGGGCATCACATGCTTCTAATCTCGATCTCAACATGTCAACTTTTGTTCTTAGCATAACTGTTGCAACTCGTTCTACTTGGAGTTGTTCCTCCAAAACTTAAGCAGAGAAAGACTTGGACTTGGGCTTCAAAACCCAGCATTTCATAGGAAAGAGTTTTTGGTGATACCTTTATCTTTCCGGGTTTTGCCATCTCGAATTTCATATTAGCCTGACAAGTTTTGAGTTGTGTAAAAAGAAAAGTTATTACAGAGAAAAATGCAGATGGTAGATTTAATGTGTACGAACTACTTTTAATCATACAAGTTGGCATGCCTGACTATAATAAGGACCATCTATCTTGCTAGCAGGCATAATTATTAAGGTATTATTAATGGGCTACCATGTTCGTAGTCCTTGAAAGAAACGGCCTTTAGTGCATTACGAGCAGAAAACAGTTCACACGTGCGCTCAGATTCAAATTTTCAGCATGCATCCAATTTATGGTTTAATTGAAGTACACATCAGGATATTATTTCACATAAAATACAGCAGCCACATGGAACATATCTAATTTTAGTACAACAACAAAATTTGCAATTATTACAGACCATGAAATTTTGAACGAAATTTTGAGCAGTAATTAATTACAGCATTGGCATCAGCTGTCCACTTGACTGAACAACAGAATCAAAGTTTATTTAGACACCTTCAATTCCCAGACACATCACAACTGGCTTACCATGACAAGTGCATAGGAGATTCTTTAGAACATTTTCTGTCAAAGTTTGCCTATTTTTCAATTCATGTATCTCTTGGCGTGTGTTGGCAATTATTTCATCAGCATCTTTGTTTTCCCGCCCAAATATATCAACTGCCTCTTGGAGTGCATCCCCCAAATCTCTTTGTGCCGGATTAAGTTGACCAATAGATACCATGGGCCTATGCGAGCAATATGCACTCTCACTGCTGCTTTGTGAAACATCAATACTTGAGGCATTGGCCCTTGCTTCTGGCTTTGTAGCTTTATTTGAAGCCTGAAATTTAGATAAAACAAGTTACAACATCATACGATGCAATAAAAGACCTCCAATTTCAAGAACATCATTGAGCTGATATAACATAGAAAGCAATCAAAAATAGAGCCTCGTACACCTATTTCTTCTGGAACGGTTGGTGTACTGGACTCAGTGGACCAATGAGAGCACGTGCCACTGTCACTATTGCTCTGTGAAATGACCGCAAAACTTGATAAATGGGTTGTCCCTACTGACATTACAGCTTTGTTTGCAGGCTGAAACTAAGACAAAACAAGTTAAAATGCAATACAATACAAGACAAACAAACAACACTGTTGACATAATTTTGAAAGAACCATGGGCATATATAACAAAGAAACCAGTTAAGCCACATGCCTCTTAGAACAAACCAAACTAGATCATGTTGATGATGTATACAATGAACCAAGCAACTAGACATCATATGCCCAATAACGAAGCCAGGTCACTGCATAGAAGAAATCAGGCAAATAGCCAAATACAGTCAAAAGATGTCCATGTTGGATTGGATACAATTAGGAAAATAATGTATGATTGATTTAAGCATGACTCAGATAGTGCCTTCGACATCGCAGAAGGTCAATGCAACAATTAATTGTATGGCTTGTATGAAGTGCCATAACAATTAAATTAAGCATAACGAGGCATTGCTTAATCTCAGAACTGAGTGCTAGCTCAGTGGCAAGGCTTGCGAGTGCGCAGCCAGCCCACCCGGGTTCGAGTCCCAACGGGACCAAATTAAGCGGGGTGATATCTAGCGCGTATAAATTCCCTGCTTGAGAGGTCTCATCATCTATCTCACAATGTATAGCCAAGGGAGGGAATCTTCCTACGTTGGTCAACGTTTAGGCAATGCTTAATCTTGAATTCATGATCAAACTAAAACAAAAAAGGGCAAATAACCAGTAGCACCCATGTGCATTATGTATAATAGATTACTAGAAACTAAATGAAGCAATTGAACATGGAGCGTATTATATAAAGAGCCAGATCATTTGAATATGGATATACCACATCATGTCAATGGGACTCAGAAAAACAAAGCTAGACATTTAAACAAGTAATATAACTATTTTTTCACCATGTTTCAAGTAGAATAGGAAGCTAGGTTAGGAATAAATAAATCATGTTTCAAGTAGAATAGGAAGCTAGGTTAGGAATAAAGCAATAAAAAAACACGAAGTGCATCATTTCAGCTAGGATCATTTCTATCAAACTTCATGCACTAGCCATGGAACAACAGGCAAACTCAATGAAGCAACAGGCAAAAAATTAACATAATAGAATTTCAGGACTTGTATTAACATAGCCAAATCATGTAACTTATACCCAGGCATGCCGGATGCCAGATGGGTCAAAGGCAGTGTGCAATGTTCCATATGGTCATTGTTTATATTTTATTAGATCCCATTAGGCAACTTAGGTAGTGCAACATACAGAAAATGATGCAATTGAACTACGCACAAGAGGTAAATTAACATTCCAAAAAAAACAGGGAACTTACGTGAGCTTTTTTTGAGTCACACGGACCTCATCAGATACTTGGACAGAAGAACCTGGTGCCTCATTGTTTCTCCTCTGCATGAAGGAGAGGCCAACTGTAAACAGAAATAGGATCCAAGATATAGAAGTTTGCATTAAGCAATATACAAAAAACAGTAGGTACTTACATGATTAAAGGCGAGCTTTACTCTACGTTTCTGAGTGTAAGATGTGCCAGCTGCACGTGTAATAACAACAAACAGTTACGAGTCACGACTTTGCTATAATTAAATTGCCACCAAATAGTAGTAGAAGCATTATGACGTGCATAAACATGTAATGCAGGACCGCAGAAAGATATCAAACATGATGTAACTAGAGCAGTAGCCTACGGTCAAATAGTGAGAAATTTTAATCGTGTCAATTGTGGACTTGTATAGCCTACCCCTACTTGTTTGGGAATAATGGCTTTGTTGTTGTTGTTGTTGTCAATCGTGGACATGTAGAGCATTCAACGGCTCATGATTGGTCGCTCATATTTTGTAGAGTTTCAGCGAATGGGTGGGTGATACGTCCAAAACGTATCTACTTTCCCGAACACTTTTGCTATTGTTTTGCCTCTAATTTGTGTATTTTGGATGCAACTAACACGGACTAACGCTGTTTTCAGCAGAACTGTTCTGGTGTCTCGTTTTTGTGCAGAAATCCAACTTTCGGGAAAATCCTCGGAATTTATGCAGAAGGCCCTATTTTCCCGAGTGCGACGGAGCCAGAAGGACAAGTAAGGTGGAGGCCCGAGGGCCCCACACCATAAGGCGGCGCGGCCTAGGGGGGGCCCGCGCGGCCCTATGGTGTGGCCCCCTCGGTCGGCCTCCGACGCCCTCCTTCGGACTACTTATTGGCCTCGACCTAAAAACGCACGGGGAGAAGTCGAAGTCGCCAGAAACCCTCCAGAACGCCGCCACATCGCGAAACTCCGTCGCGGGAGCCAGAAGTCTCCGTTCTGGCACTCCGCCGGGACGGGGAATTGGAGGAGATCATCGCCATCATCACCGCCAACGCCTCTACATCAACCAGCCATGTTTCCCCCATCCATGTGTGAGTAATTCCCCCGCTGTAGGCCGAAGGGGATGGTAGGGATTGGATGAGATTGGTCATGTAATAGCATAAGATTGTTAGGGCATAGTGCCTAGTGTCCGTAATTGGTACTTTGATGATATTGTTGCAACTTGTTATGCTTAATGCTTGTCACTAGGGCCCGAGTGCCATGATCTCAGATCTGAACATGTTATTGTTTCATCAAGATATTCATTGTTTATGGTCTTACCTATAAGTTGTATACACATGTCGCTGTCCGGAACCAATGGCCCCGAAGTGACAAGAATTGGGACAACCGGAGGGGATGGTAGCGATGTGAGGATCACATGTGTTCACGGAGTGTTAATGCTTTGCTCCGGTACTCTATTAAAAGGAGTACCTTAATATCCAGTAGTTTCCCTTGAGGCCCGGCTGCCACCGGCTGGTAGGACAAAAGATGTTGTGCAAGTTTCTCATTGCGAGCACGTACGACTATAATTGGAACACATGCCTATTGATTGCTTTGTACTTGGACACCGTTTTATTATTATCTGCAAATGCCCTGCTATGATTGTTACATGAGTTTCTCTCATCCATGCAACGCCCGTTCATCCGTCCCCGTGCCTACAGTATTTTAATCCTGCTGTTTACTAAAATCACTACTGCTGTCTTTGTTACTCTGTCGTTGTTATTTCACTACCGCATCGCTATAAAACTGTTACTACTGATAAACTCTTGCGAGCTAGTCTATTTCCAGGTGCAGCTGAATTGACAACTCCGCTGTTAAGGCTTTCAAGTATTCTTTGTCTCCCCTTGTGTCGAATCAATAAATTAGGTTTTACTTCCCTCGAAGACTGTTGCGATCCCCTATACTTGTGGGTCATCAAGACTATTTTCTGGCGCCGTTTTCGGGGAGCATAGCTTTATTTGGAAGTTCACTTGGATTGATATTGTTCGCTGCAAATTCTCCATCATGGGTAAACCTCGCGATACTAAGGTCACCATATTACCATCCACTACAAGAAAAGGTACAACTCTGAGTACCTCTGCTGCTCTTGATTCACCATCTGTGATTGATAAACTTGTTTCACCGCCACATGCTTCACATGCGGGTACTTCTGCTGAATCTGAAAACTCTCATAATATTGATAATATTTATGCTGTGCTTGATGATAGTGGTTCATTGGGATCCTTTCTAGATGCTACGATTGCTAGGTCTAGACAAATTGAAAATACTGAAACTCCTAATGCTACTACACCTGTTAATTCACCTGAACTTGATTATTCTAGTGATGATCCTGATGAAGATTATGTGGAGCTTAATGATGATTTTATTGAAAAATGCAATGCTACTACTGATGCAAGAAAAATTAAAAAGTTGCTTGCAGAACATGCTGTTAGATATAAACTGTCTCCTGATCCTAAGTTTGCCACATCTCCTATAAACATTAAGGATAAAGATTATGATTTTTCTCTTGATTTTTCTCATATAGCTATTGTTGAGAAAACACCCTTTTGTGGTACTGAAAAAGAAAGTGCTGTTGAACACATGATTGTGCTATCTACTCTGAGTAGCTTGTTTTCTGATGATGTTAAGAAGCGTACTTACTTTGTTGCTAAAATCTTTCCATTCTCATTAAAGGATGACGCTAAAACTTGGTATAATAGTTTGCCATCTAATTCTATTAAAAGTCCAAAAGAATTACTTGATTTTTTCTTCCGTAAATACTTTCCTGCTAGTGCTCAACATATTGCTTTGCAGAGAATCTATAATTTTGACCAGGAAGATGGAGAGAAATTGCCTGAGGCTTGGGCGAGATTTTGCTCTCTTATTAGAGCTCGGCCTGATCATGATTTGGAAAAGCATGATTTACTTGATATATTTTATAGTGGACTAACCATTGAGTCTAGGGCATACCTGGATAGTTGTGCTGGTTGTGTTTTCAGGAAAAGAACACCGACGGCAATATTTGAAGAATTATTGGCTAAAATAGGCCGGAATCATGATGATTGGACTACGCCTGAACCAACTCCAACGCCAATATTGAAGAAGAGGGGTATGATTAAATTAAATGATGAAGATATGAGGGAAGCCAAGAAGTCTCTCAAGGAGAAAGGTATTAAATCTGAAGATGTGAAGAATCTTCCTCCCATAGAAGATATATGTGAGATAATTCCCCCTTCATCCATGATTGAGGTAAACTCCCTTCAACGCTTTACTAGGGAAGATATTCCGTATTCGAAACCTCCTGCACAATGCTTAGATGAGTTTGATAATTATATTGTTAAGCAAGATAATTTTAGTATGAGAGTAGAGAATCATTTAATGGAAAATTCTCGAGCTATAAGTGAATTGCATGATATTGTGGAGAGAACCTCCAATGATGTTAAGATGCTTGTTAAACATTTTCATATGGTTCAAACTCAAATTGATCAACTCACTAAAGTGCAAAATGACTTGTTGGGGAATAATTCTAAAGAGAAACATGCTTATGAAGTAACAACTAGAGGTGGTGTCTCTGCCCAGGATCCTCTATATCCTGAAGGGCATCCCAAAAGAATTGAACAAGATTCTCAACGCATTGAACCTAGTGCTCCTTCTAAGAAGAAAAAGAAGAAGAAACATAAAAATGTTGTAGAATCCTCTGAACCTGTTAATGATCCTAATAGTATTTCTATTTCTGATGCTGAAACTGAAAGTGGTAATGAACATGATAAAGATAATGATAAGAATGATACTCCTGATAAAGAAGAGGTTGAAGAAGAACCTGAAAAGCATGCTAAAAATAAAAAGTATACTAAAGAAGATTTTATTGCTGTGAAACATGGTAATGAAAGAGAACCTTGGGTCCAAAAGCAAATGCCTTTTCCTGCTAAGAAACTAAAATCAAAGGAAGAAGAACACTATAATAAATTTTGTGATTGGATGAAACCTTTATTCTTGCAAATCCCTTTGACTGATGCTATTAAATTGCCACCTTATTCAAAGTATATGAAAGATATTGTTACTAACAAAAGGAAAATCCCCAATGAGGAAATTTCCACTATGCTTGCTAATTACTCTTTCAATGGCAAAGTTCCAAAGAAGTTGGGCGATCCATGTATACCTACTATTCCTTGTTCTATTAAGAATAATTATGTTAAAACTGCTCTATGTGATTTGGGAGCCGGTGTTAGTGTTATGCCTTTTTCTCTTTATAAGAGGCTTTATCTAGATAAGTTGATACCTACTGATATATCTTTGCAAATGGCTGATAAATCTACTGCTATTCCTGTTGGTATATGTGAGGATGTTCCTGTTCAAGTTACTAATAACTGCTTGATATTAACTGATTTTGTTGTGTTGTAAATGCCTGAAGATGATAATATGTCTATTATTCTTGGGAGACCCTTTCTTAACACCGCAGGGGCTGTTATTGATTGCAATAAAGGAAAGGTTACTTTCAATGTTGATGATAAAGAGCATACCGTCTATTTCCCCAAGAAGATTGATAAAGTATGTGGAGTCAATACTATTTCTAATGTGAGAACTATCAAAGTGGGAGCTATTGATTGTCCTATATATGAGCCTAAAGAAGAATATCAAACTCTCGTGATTGGATCCATATCAATACAATTCAAGGTAACATGATTGATTTGAGGTTTATTTCTTCTTATGCTATGTAAAATTTATTTGGTGGCAAGACTTGATCAACCTTGTTAACAAATACTTTTTATATGCATAGAGTAGGTAAACAACATCTCTTTCTTCCTCCACTTGCTCTAGTTGCTGTAGCACTTTTAATTTGCAAAGTTCCTTAGTTAATTGGAGATTTCAAAAATTTTCCTAGCCAGTAATAATAAACTTAATACCCAGAAATGTGCATTTTTCAAAGTTTTCAAAAATTCACAAAAATTATACCGTTGGTCCTATTTTTCGACGAGGCACCTGGGAGCACCAGAGGATGATCTGTGGGGCACCCCAGGGTGCCACACCACAGGCCGGCGCGGCCAAGGAGGGGGGCGCGCCACCCTGTGGTGTGGGCCCCTCCTTGCCCCACTATCTCATCTCTTTCTCCCAGCATCTTCTCTCTCCCGAAAAAACTCGAACCAGCTTTCTCTCACTCGCGTTTTTGCTCAAGAGCTCAGGATTTTTCGATCTCTTTGCTCAGCCCAGATTTCTGTCTGAAATTTGGCACATTTGCTCTCCGGTATGTGACTCCTCCGATTATCCAAATAGAATTTTGTTTGGTTGAGTATATCTTGAATATTTTGCTGCTGTAGGTAACATGTTTAGTAAGCTTGCATGCTTGTTCTAAGTTGTATAAACTAGTTTTGATGCATGATTAGTACTCTAGCAAGTTCCTATGGTAGTTTCCCTCAATTATATGTCACCAAATCAAATTTTATATTGTTTGTTGAAAATTTCAGAAAATGGAGTGGAGTAGATATCAACTTAACCAACAAGAATTGGAGGTCCAACAAGTTATGAGAGTGAACCGTGAAGAGGGAGTATACCCCTCTTACTACCCGTGCGTGGATTTCATGAGAAGCGCGGGAATATTGGAAGATGTTCGGAGTCTAATTTCTCGTGCAGGGCTGAGTGATTTTGTTGAAGGAGAGCCAAGACAATATGAAAAATTAACTATGTCTGTTGTGCAGGACTTTAAGTTCAATTGGTCGCGATCTAACCCCACGGTTCAGTATAAAATTTACAATAAAGCTGTCAACTTGCCATTCAGTGATTTTTGTGCAGCAATTAGAGTACCGCAATGGGGATCATGCGAGAAGATAAGGGGATCGCCGCAAGAACTTTTAAGCCTCTTCAAGATGATTTGCTATGGGAGGAGTTTCTCAGAGGATAGTGGTAAAATCACTAGTATTCAGCTCCCAGCTATCCGCTACTTTGCTTATTTCATTACTAAATGCGTTCTTACTAGAAAGATTGGTGGTAAACTTTCTATCCCGGATTTAGCTTTTCTAGCTGCGGCACTGCAAGGTAGTAGGACTTATAATTTGGGGGCATTGATAGCTTATAGACTCGCTACTAACCGTGAGAAAGGTGGAATTTGTGGAGGTCTCATCGCCTCTCGTTTACTAGCTTTTCATAATGTAGAACCTCATCATTTTGACATTCCACTTTCCATAGAAAAACTTGACATAGTCTCTATGATTAGACATGAATTTGTTTCTGACTCCTCCAACTTGGGTAACCTGTTTTACAAGATGACATTTTATAAGAAAGTCTGGACAATAACTAAGAAAACTGAAAAATTAGTAGGATTGCCTGCACCTGCTCTGTTTAACCTTGATTCCAGGGAGGATTGGTCAATCACGGAAGGAGAACTGAAGGCATACATAGAGAGAGATGACCATCGTGCGAGAGACAACACAGATGAGGTCGAGGAACACCTCGACTCGTCATCAGATGCAGCAAGTTCTTCGCATCAACAAGTTGGGCATGAGGAGCCTCCACGTTTTTCTTCTGCATCGGTACCTTATTATGACTACTCCATGTACGATCCACCAGCATGGAACCCAGACCCTCGATGGGGTTGAACTCCACTTAGGCCAAAAGCCTAAGCTTGGGGGGAGGTATACCGGCATCACTCATTCTTTGCATATTATGGTTGCTGGATACTTGTACATACTTGTTTAGTCTCTTTGAGTGATTTTCTAATGAGAGGGAGATGATATTTGGGGAAGTGCTGCCTGAAAACAGATTCTGGACTGTTACTAGAAAAATTCGTGCGCCCAGCCAGAACGTTATTTTGAGCTGCCAATTTTTGTGCATGTTCCCCAGGTTGTTATCTAACTTTCATTAGTTGAACACTTTTCGATCTGAGCAACGGAAGATTTTTGTAAAAATCGATTTCTGTACTGCTGTCAGGTTTTGGCAGATTTCTGCCATCTCGTTTTTCTGTGTTTCTTTTAGTTTTCATTTTCTTATTCTTGCTTTGTTTCTTTCCTAAAACACAAAAAGACCAAAAATATGTCTGCTGTTTCTCTTCACCATTTGTTTAACTTGGTTTCTTGCATTTGTTTCGCTTTATTTGCTATTGCCAGTTTGCTATAAGAAAACCCAAAAAGATTTTGCTTTGTTTGCTTGTTTCCTTTTGTTCTTGTTTCTAATTCGAAAACACCAAAAATATTTGCTGTTCTTCTTTGGTTTGTAAAGTTCATTATGAGTTCAATGGTCTTCGGTGGCTGGAGCGTGGTTTTCATTTCATATTATCCAAGCTACACAAGTGAAAAGGCAATAATGACGATCTACGACAATTGGATTGTGGTGAGAGGCTGGTATGAACTCTATTTGTTTTCATTTTTGTACATATACTCATCCATGTGAGCATGCTTGGTTGGTTCATGTGAGGTATATGTCATTTGAGAAAGTCTAGTAGTTTATGATCTCTCATGTTTAGCTCCAATTTATTAATATGAGTAGCATGTCATGGATGTTTGCTTGCATTGTTTTATTCATAAGTAAGTATGGCATTGTGGTATCCTCCTCTGAATAATTCATTTATATCGACTTGGCACATGCTCACGCATGCATATGACTGAACCAAAGTCAATTAAGCCTCGATGATTTATATTGCTTCAGAGTTCTTGTGTGGTGACCCGGCATACCACTGCATGGTGTAGTATGCAAGTCTGATATAACACCAATGAAACACCGTTCCACTAGTATTATATCGCTCAGAGTGGTACAACAGAAACATATGCGGGTCCAAGGTATGTCTATAGAATTACAACATTGACTCTATTACATAAGATCAGCACAGCCTCCTACTTTACATTGAGGTAAAACTGCAGATAACTCCAGAAGAACGACTCGTAGTCTAGTCTTATCACGAACTCTATTTGTAGAGTATTTCACTAACTACAGAGGCTAAGAATAGACTCTAGCTAAATAGGAGCTAGGTTTAGGAAGCTAGTTCCCTTCTATGGCTAAACTAGGTTTTCTCCTTGTTGGATGTGGTATTTGGCTCCTCTGACAGGGTCCTGTCTCTTGAAATAGTTGTTGACTTCTTGGTCTTCGAGATGCGCTGTAGATCCTCCTTCGATGCCTCCATATCTAAGCAGGGGATTTAAGAGTGGGATGAGTACGAGCGTACTCAACAAGTTCATTATAGGAAAGAGGTGTTTAATGCACTAGCTACAGCATTAGACCAGAAAGTCTAATACCAATGCAAGTTTTCATAACCATTTCTTCAAAAGGTTGCTTTTATTCAGAAGAACTATGTCCGTCAGCCTTCACCGGTTTACTAGAACTTCATGGAGCTCCTTTCCGGCCGCGTTCGCAGTTCCATATCCCGGAACAGGGAGTGACAGGTCACGGTTCTTTACACTCTGCAGAGGTGTGTTGCTTTACCCATAAGAGATCTTAACCTTGGTGCCAACCGAGCCGCGTGCTCGTCCACACTTCCTTTGGTGTGAGGCCCGGTATAAGGTCTAGCCAATCATGTTCCTCCGCTACCTCGAACACCCACCCTTTGTTGCATACCCCGACCCTGGGTCCTCGTCGGTCCTCTTATACCACTTAAGGATGGACCCCGACCACGACAACAGTTTGGGATCGAACCAAACTCCTTCGCCGGTAGCTGCAACCCATCATAGACCGCAATACCGTGGGGACTTTAGGCTTCCCCAGCCCACCGCTTGCACTTCGAGCGACAAGTGTCTACGGACTATGCCGTGGGGACTTTAGGCTTCCCCAGCCCACCGCTTGCCCTGACAGATACAAGTGTCTACGGTAAAGCGCATCCGTTGATGAACGAGAGGTGGAAACACTTTTGACTACTCCGTCCCACTCCGGATCTTATGGTTAACACGGATATTACGGCACAAGAATCACTTGCGACATTGGTTGTTTAATCCTAGATGGATATAAGCCCGTGCAATGGAACCTCCACCATATCAACACAATCCATGGTTCCATTGCCCACCACATAGTCATATTCATAGTTATGAAAGTAGTGGTTTTGATTTTTATGCAATAGTGATAACCATAATACTTTGCAAGTAATTTGATAGAAATACTCAAATGACATGAGCAAGTGATGAACTTGCCTTTCTTGGCTGCAAGATTATGCAGACAAGGTCTTCGATGCGTAAAAACTCCAAATTCTGAAATAGCATCATCGTCCGGTAAGGACGATGTTTAAAAGATTGGCAAGGATGCAATGATGCATAAGAATGAGATGCAATCGCTCTAAACGTGACCTAACCCCGATGATTTAGGATCGGTGAGTTGTAATGATTAGTTCAGGGTGTGTTGCACTTTTAGAGTGGTTCACAAACAAGGTTTTTATTCAGGGTGGTGTTGTTTTAGAATTATAAGCAAGTGGCAAAATGAATAGTAACAATCATACACAACCAGGGATAGTAGATGTATAATAAGTAAAGAGCAGTTGTCAATTTTAAGTCCTATAATACATGGTTGATGATTACTTATTATATAATTCAAAAGAATAACTTTTGAAGAACATATTCTTAAATAAAGAACAAGTATGATAATTAGTTGAGAGGGTTCTATGGTTGACTATGGGTTTAGTTAATTTCTGGAGTAAGTATTAGATGGATCACAACCTAGTTGGATTCATCAGCTACTAGTCTTGTATTGTTGAATTAAGCCTAAACCTCTTAATTACCAATAGTTGCTATCAAGGTGGCATACCTTGTTGGTGATAGTTGGCTAGGGTTTATAGGTCCTTATAAGCAGGATTGGTGATGATTCTTTATTTTCTTCAAAAGAATAACTTTTGAAGAACATACTTCTTAGATAATAAGAAGTATATCAATTAGGTTGAGGTTGTTTAGGTTTACTATTTAATTCACTAAGTAAGAAATGGTGGTTTCCTAAATAGGATGTTTAATTATTATCTCACACTAATAGGGTTTAATGTGTAAGGAATTTAATGATAAATATTGGGTATAGATGCTATTGGAGCTCATCACAATGGTGTGATGCTAGTTAAGGTTAATTTAGGATGAGATCCTTGTGATAGGAACTAGGTTTGATTAAGATGAACACATGGGATGCTAATTAGTAGTGATAGGGTTCCCATATGTTATGTGAATTTGAACAAGCATTTAGTTGCTAAATATGAATCTATGGTTACTAATGAAGTAACATGATCACATGTTACTTAGGGTTTATGTTTGGGAATAATTTAGGGTTCATATGAAGTAGTGGATTTGGGGTTCCTAATTGGATTAGGGTTTTGGGTTTCCCATGAAATGATAGGATTGTACTATCATTCAATATGGAATTAGGACTTGTTATTTACCATATAGTTACTTGTTTAATAACTTCATTATAAAGTTGAAGTTGTTAATAATTTTGCATTAAGAAGAATATTGGATTTGACCTATTCTTATTTTTAAAGAATTAATAACTAAGACAATTATTAATTAGGGTTTAAATTCCACTAAAAAAAGATTTAATAAAAGAACAAATAAAGAAAATTAGTTTTCATGTTTTCTTTATTTGATTACTGGTTTTTATTTATTTTTGGAAATTTTACTAATTATTGAATTTAATGGAGTTTAGGATTAAAATTTAAAAGCTTAAATAACAAGTATTAAATAATTGAATTTTTATTAAAAATAAAAATTTCATATTATATTTTTATTGGATAGAGTTTTCTTTTCTAAGAATTTTAATAACTCATTTATATTTTTCTGACTTAAATTGGATTTTCTAAATTTATTTGAAATCTCTGGAATTTATGGTTTGAATTTAAATGAAACAAAATGCTAAAGTTACCTGGACAGGGCTATACACAGCCACTGGCCAGTGGGCCCCTTGGTCCACGTTGGCTGCCACATGAGCGTGGACTAGTCAAAATTGACCCCACGTCCAGGAGCTCATGGTGGCCGGCAGGAATCGGCGATCGCCGTCGATCCAGGGCTCGCGCGGACGAATTACCAGGACCACTAGACTCACGGCATCGCGGTGAGTGTAACGGTACCAGCGCCGCCCCTATTTGGTCGCCGGAGCAAGCTACGATGACGAGACCGAACGGCGGAGCTCGCAGTTGATGGGTACGGCGGAGCTACGGGATGCAATCGGACAGGTTAGGCATGCTACGAGATTTGGGGACTCACCAGGAGCACGCAGGGCTTGATGGCGATGAAAATGGTGGTCGGCATCGCCGGAATTGCTCACTCCCGGCGTCGGGGAGGACGAGCTCGTCGGAGACGATTCTGAGCATGGCGGCTCGATTCCTTTTGCAGGAAGAGCAAGTCGAGGACGGCGGTCACGGTGGTGGTCACGGCTTGACCTGGGGAGGTCTCCATCGCCGGCGGTAATGGTGAAGTGGCGCGGCCAGGGTTTCGGCAGGGCAAGAAAACAGAGCAGAGGAGGAAGAAGATTGAGCGAGGGTTCGTCCAGGGCTTTTATACGGCGCCTGTGCGCGTGCCTCGTCACACCGTCGAGGAAGGAGGAGGCGCCAGCGCGAGGAGAAAAGCTCCACGGCGTCGTGCTGTCCTCCAGCACACGGTGACGATGAGGACGACGCCCCTCCTCTGTTATTTTGGCGAAAGGGTATCTTGGGCTGGCGTTGGGCCGTGTTGGTGGGCTGCTGCTGGTTTGCTACGGCCTTGGTTGCTGGGCTGCAGCCTGGGCTGCGGTGCAGGTAAGGTCCAGGTAAGTTTTCCCTTCTTTTTCTTTTTCTGTTTTGATTTTCTGTTTTATAATTCAATTTCAATTGCTTTTCTATGTTGCAGGTATTTCTTAATTGAATAATACAAGGAATAGTGTAATGGTTATTACACCATTCACCCAATTGAAGAAAGCATTTATATCTGCTTAATAATTCACATATGTGGGCTTATTTAATATAGTAAGTAAACATGAGTTGGTGTTCTCATTTTAATTCCTTTTTCTGTATGAATCAAATCTATTTGGAGTTTAATAGAGTTGATAATCTCAACTCAAAGTATTTCAGAGTTAGTTATTAGGAGTTGGTTTCTATTTGAGAGGTTAGTTGTTCACATATGATTTTATGTGTGCATTAATGCTATTAAGGTTTTATGATTTCCATTACAACCCCCCTTGTAAATTAACACTATAATTATCATTGAAAGGATCTAGGGTAGGTATTGTTCCCACATGGTTGTTCTTGGTTACCAGGTTAAATAGTTGATCACTACACATATGGTTTTAACCATATAGTGTAGCACAAGGTTTTTCTTATTCTAAAGAATTGAAGCATAAGAATTGATTAATGTGCAAAACTAGGGTTCTAATGTTATTTACCAAATGGCATATGGTTTGGAACTTAGTTGTAGCTTAGGTTTTAGTTATGATCACCCAAGTGATACTCAACTAGGGTTGAGATTTAATTCTAGGTTATAGAGGTGGGATAACACCATATTGCATGTGCTAGGGTTTAATCTCCCCTATCCATGATAAGAGGTTACTTGCTTAATATTTTATGTTCTCCTGTAGTTACTAAGGTGTTGAGAATTGGTTTTTATATTTTACCAACCACTTCTATTATTATCCTTAATTTGTTATTAAGGTAATTAAAGTGGTTATAGTTCTTTTTATAGTTAACTTTGGTTATAGTAATGAATGGTTTCTCACCATATAAATTATAAGCTTTAACTCTAAGCTTTTCTTATGTTCTTATATCTTCTACTCCAAGTTCTTAGGGTTTATGATCACTACACAATTTATAATGATCAAGGTTTGGCTTCCTAAGTTATCTCTCAAGAATTAGGTTTCTCACTTCTAAAGTATTGTCTTGATCAGCTAGGGTATAATACCCCTATTTTACTTTCAAGGATAGGACTACTATGGTTGCCTCAATAATTTATATCCCAGGAGAATACCTGTGATATACACTTAGAGTTCTCTCAAGGAATGATGGTTTAACCTTTTGGATATATGTATAGTTCTCTCCCTCACATTCAAGTGTTGCCTTAACTACTTGAGTGTAACACCATAGATTGAGTTCTCTCATGGAGGAATGGTTTATTCTAGGGTTTATGGTGTACTCCTATTATTTTCTTAGGTATCTAGGCTAAGACTCCCCTTGGTTACCTTAGTTGGATTAGTCTCTTCCTTACTTTATCAATTCATGGATATGGTATTATTCCATGTGATAATAAGGTTATCTCACCACTTCAAGATGGAATGGTTAATCTCTCCATACTTTAGTTCAATGATTGTCCTTTATTCTTAAATAGGTAAAGCTAAGATTGGTATGAGTGGTCTATCTCATTTAGGGAAGGACTTGAATACTAACCTAAGGTTAGGCTCCATAGAGAATGATGTGGTCACCAATATCTATGGTTAACATAAATTGATTCTCTCTCTAGGAATGTCTTGAATAATATCCTTGGGTTCCTCTTAAAGATGATGATTTGAATACTTGGATGTATATCCAAGGTTTATCTCAAGGTTTGTTATTGCTTCTCTAATAATTATAGTAGAACTCTCACCTCTCTGGGTTTGATGTATAGTAATTTGAAATAGAGAAGAATTATGTACTTCTTAAGTTGAATCTCCTTGTCTTGTTTCCAAGGTTAAAGTAGAATGGGTATCATAGGGTTTATGATAAGAGCATAGATTAGTTTAATACATGGAGAAGATAAGTCAATAATGGTTTCTCCATTTTATTGTTACTTGGTTTGTAATTGAATAGATGTTCATATGCTATGGCAAGGTTTACCATCTTATGATCTGTTTTGAGATCAAGCAATTGATCATTTAGTAAAGTATTGTTGTGTTGATTATTAGTTCCATTTGATCTAACCCCTTAGATTATATCATCTCTACCCAAAACAAGGATTTAACAAAGTCACATTGAGGTTTATAGCGCTTGACTTGATGAGCTACTTCAATTCCACCAAGGTCAAGTGAAACTTCAGTTACTGTGACTGTTTTACTTTAAAGCGCGAAAATTCCCCAGATTTTCTATGCATGAATGCAATGCACACATCTGTTTCCTCTATTTTTGTAACCCCATTACCTGGGATATTACAGTCTCTACCCCTTAAACTAAACTTCGTCCTCGAAGTTTGATCTCTCTCACGTTTCGGAGTGTGGATCTGACTTACGCAGACTTAAACTTTTCTAGAACTCCACAGTGATCTCACTGGATATAATTGAATATATCCCTTGTCCAGATTCTTCCTGGAATCCATTAGGGTTTGTCTCCGAACATTAATTCTTACTCCAGTTATATGATTTTTCTCTGGAATCTAATAATACCGTCTCTGAACCATGGTTCTTACTTTGATTCATTGATCTATTCCAACTTTATAAACTTGTTTCCTTTCTCATTGAATATTCAATGATTAGGACTTCTTCTGGTCCTGACAGTCTTAATTGAGGACTAATTGGATAACAATCTCCTATTTGATAAACTAGGTCTTTGTTTTCCCTTACTACCAAAAGTGCCGTAATGGTACTTGGTAAGGCACTTACCATGGAAATGGTGGTGATGGTTTATTTCCCTAGGAATGGATTAGACTCATTTAGTCCATCCCATCAGGGTTTATAATTGATACCTATAACTATTTTGGGTTATTTAGGTTCCATGAAAGGAACCATTCTATTAGTCCTTAATTTTGGTATGGTCAATCTTCTTCGGTCTTTGGCCTTCTTGAGCTATATTTGGTCTCCTATATTTCCTTCTTCCAACTTCATTAAGCTTAGCTTACTTGAGCTTTCGTACTTATGAGTAAATCTTACTCACTTTCTCGAGTTATAGTCCACTTCTTACTTCCTCGAGGTATAAACCTCGGCTTTTGGTCTGACATTCTTCTGAAAGTAATGTCCAACAATCTTATGAAAATAAGATCGAACTTCCTCTCATTTCAGACCTTCTGTTTCTATCTAACTTAAAGTATTGAGTCATTGTACATCCAACTCAATCTTTACTCTACCCCTTAGAGTTTACTTATGTTCTTCGACTCCCTTTTTATTCCAACCATTGGATTGATGGTTAGAATATTAGTCTAGGTGTAGCTTGTGGTTTATATTCATCTAAGGTCTTGTGAAGAATCCTTGTGGTGTGTCCACTCAATTGTGGACATCCAATGTGAATCCTTTGTCTAAATGTTTATAGGTCATTGTTATTTAGTTAACAAAATTTTATTTGTGCACAACTTCTTGTTACAAATACTTAAATCGAGGACTATTTGTAATACCAACTGATACCAGCTGTGGTTATTATACCAACTGTGGCTATTTGATAACTAAAAATGGATTCTATTATAGGTTCTGATCAACTGGACGAGATATCTTCTGCTTTATCTCGCAGTATTGATCCTATATCAATTGTGGTCTTCTGATATCAACTATGGTCTTCTTATATCTGCTATGGGTTCATAGGTCATCTTCCTTTCTTCAGGGTTTATTGTTGCTACAAAACCACTAGCTGACACTATGATTATAGTATCCTAAGTGATTTCCCATGCATTCCCTCTTCTATGTGGATTATGGATCTGCTTCAGCTTCACCATAATCACCAGATTTCTCTCCTTCATGCTTCTTATGTACTAAAGTACTCCTCTGTTGAGGGAAAGCATGAGTTTTGATTGGTACTTCCTTCTGAATATTGTGGTTGCTTCCCACAACTTTGTTTCCTTCTTCTGATGAATCTTCATCTTGTCTTCGGAATCTTCAGAATTCGTCGCTTCCTCACACGAATGCTATTACCCTCTAGATCTATAGCATCAAGTCGGAACTTGATATTGCAACATGCATTTGCATATCAAAGTCGAACTTCATGTATGGATCTAGTCAATCAATGAAAATTCGATAAAATCCAAGAAGATTCAGCTTTGTGCATATAATACACACCATCATAAGCCTGGATATAATAGTTGAGTAAGACATCTCTAAACATCAGGCTCTGATGTGTAGTATACAACACCACATAAGATAGGTTTATATCATGATAGTTAGCATGAGTATAAGGCAGACTACTATTTGTCTTGACATTTACCTGAATTGCACAATTGCAATGGGATAAACTTGAAACAAAGTGGTCTAGGATAGTTAAAATTAACCTAATTTTCTTTGGAAGTACTACTTAACTTAGTATTATTCCATATATAGGTGCTATTGAGGACTATTTGGTATGATACCTCTAGTTCGAATATGGTTACTCTGAATACATATCTATTAAGATATAACTCCTATACTTCCAAGTGTTTCTATTATAAGCATATGGCCATGATGTGCTTGGCACACTTCCCATATTTTTGGAACACAGTTCTTGCACTATTGTCTTGCTTCTTATTGTTCTCCTCCTAAATGTCTATGATGTTCTATTCCATCACATAATGATTCTCAGGTGAATCATATATGATTAACAACTCTACCATATAAGTCGACCTATATTATTCCTATCTTTCTTCCTTACCTCCCATGATTGACTCATCATGGTCTATACTACTTCATTTAACTTATATTTATCACTTACTAGCAACTGTTTCACAAGTTTGAATAGATTTTACTTACCCATTACTTGTCTGGATCTACATCTTCTATTAGGATATCTTAATGATTATCATTACTTGATATTACTTCTAGTACAGGTCTGAATAACTTTTACTTAACCATAATATGTGTTGGTATACATATTCCACTAGGATATCTTCCTTATGGTTGTATCCTCTCTTTGGACTACCATGTATTGTATACCAACTATGATCTACCCATCTATTGTTTAGGAACTTAATTGTGGACTACATGTTTGGCATAAGCTGACTAACTTTACTTTATCTTGGTAAGTTAGGTAATAAATATTGACTCAAGTGTGTCAGGATTATTCTCAAGTGAATATCCATCTCAAGTCATAAGAAATATTTAGTTTACCTAGGATAACTTCCTATAGACACTACCAATCCTATAGGTCTCCTTTAAAGGGTTTTAATCCTAGGGTCAAAGCATTTGCTCTGATACCAACTGTGGTGACCCGGCATACCACTGCATGGTGTAGTATGCAAGTCTGATATAACACCAATGAAACACCGTTCCACTAGTATTATATCGCTCAGAGTGGTACAACAGAAACATATGCGGGTCCAAGGTATGTCTATAGAATTACAACATTGACTCTATTACATAAGATCAGCACAGCCTCCTACTTTACATTGAGGTAAAACTGCAGATAACTCCAGAAGAACGACTCGTAGTCTAGTCTTATCACGAACTCTATTTGTAGAGTATTTCACTAACTACAGAGGCTAAGAATAGACTCTAGCTAAATAGGAGCTAGGTTTAGGAAGCTAGTTCCCTTCTATGGCTAAACTAGGTTTTCTCCTTGTTGGATGTGGTATTTGGCTCCTCTGACAGGGTCCTGTCTCTTGAAATAGTTGTTGACTTCTTGGTCTTCGAGATGCGCTGTAGATCCTCCTTCGATGCCTCCATATCTAAGCAGGGGATTTAAGAGTGGGATGAGTACGAGCGTACTCAACAAGTTCATTATAGGAAAGAGGTGTTTAATGCACTAGCTACAGCATTAGACCAGAAAGTCTAATACCAATGCAAGTTTTCATAACCATTTCTTCAAAAGGTTGCTTTTATTCAGAAGAACTATGTCCGTCAGCCTTCACCGGTTTACTAGAACTTCATGGAGCTCCTTTCCGGCCGCGTTCGCAGTTCCATATCCCGGAACAGGGAGTGACAGGTCACGGTTCTTTACACTCTGCAGAGGTGTGTTGCTTTACCCATAAGAGATCTTAACCTTGGTGCCAACCGAGCCGCGTGCTCGTCCACACTTCCTTTGGTGTGAGGCCCGGTATAAGGTCTAGCCAATCATGTTCCTCCGCTACCTCGAACACCCACCCTTTGTTGCATACCCCGACCCTGGGTCCTCGTCGGTCCTCTTATACCACTTAAGGATGGACCCCGACCACGACAACAGTTTGGGATCGAACCAAACTCCTTCGCCGGTAGCTGCAACCCATCATAGACCGCAATACCGTGGGGACTTTAGGCTTCCCCAGCCCACCGCTTGCACTTCGAGCGACAAGTGTCTACGGACTATGCCGTGGGGACTTTAGGCTTCCCCAGCCCACCGCTTGCCCTGACAGATACAATTGTCTACGGTAAAGCGCATCCGTTGATGAACGAGAGGTGGAAACACTTTTGACTACTCCGTCCCACTCCGGATCTTATGGTTAACACGGATATTACGGCACAAGAATCACTGGCGACATTGGTTGTTTAATCCTAGATGGATATAAGCCCGTGCAATGGAACCTCCACCATATCAACACAATCCATGGTTCCATTGCCCACCACATAGTCATATTCATAGTTATGAAAGTAGTGGTTTTGATTTTTATGCAATAGTGATAACCATAATACTTTGCAAGTAATTTGATAGAAATACTCAAATGACATGAGCAAGTGATGAACTTGCCTTTCTTGGCTGCAAGATTATGCAGATAAGGTCTTCGATGCGTAAAAACTCCAAATTCTGAAATAGCATCATCGTCCGGTAAGGACGATGTTTAAAAGATTGGCAAGGATGCAATGATGCATAAGAATGAGATGCAATCGCTCTAAACGTGACCTAACCCCGATGATTTAGGATCGGTGAGTTGTAATGATTAGTTCAGGGTGTGTTGCACTTTTAGAGTGGTTCACAAACAAGGTTTTTATTCAGGGTGGTGTTGTTTTAGAATTATAAGCAAGTGGCAAAATGAATAGTAACAATCATACACAACCAGGGATAGTAGATGTATAATAAGTAAAGAGCAGTTGTCAATTTTAAGTCCTATAATACATGGTTGATGATTACTTATTATATAATTCAAAAGAATAACTTTTGAAGAACATATTCTTAAATAAAGAACAAGTATGATAATTAAGTTGAGAGGGTTCTATGGTTGACTATGGGTTTAGTTAATTTCTGGAGTAAGTATTAGATGGATCACAACCTAGTTGGATTCATCAGCTACTAGTCTTGTATTGTTGAATTAAGCCTAAACCTCTTAATTACCAATAGTTGCTATCAAGGTGGCATACCTTGTTGGTGATAGTTGGCTAGGGTTTATAGGTCCTTATAAGCAGGATTGGTGATGATTCTTTATTTTCTTCAAAAGAATAACTTTTGAAGAACATACTTCTTAGATAATAAGAAGTATATCAATTAGGTTGAGGTTGTTTAGGTTTACTATTTAATTCACTAAGTAAGAAATGGTGGTTTCCTAAATAGGATGTTTAATTATTATCTCACACTAATAGGGTTTAATGTGTAAGGAATTTAATGATAAATATTGGGTATAGATGCTATTGGAGCTCATCACAATGGTGTGATGCTAGTTAAGGTTAATTTAGGATGAGATCCTTGTGATAGGAACTAGGTTTGATTAAGATGAACACATGGGATGCTAATTAGTAGTGATAGGGTTCCCATATGTTATGTGAATTTGAACAAGCATTTAGTTGCTAAATATGAATCTATGGTTACTAATGAAGTAACATGATCACATGTTACTTAGGGTTTATGTTTGGGAATAATTTAGGGTTCATATGAAGTAGTGGATTTGGGGTTCCTAATTGGATTAGGGTTTTGGGTTTCCCATGAAATGATAGGATTGTACTATCATTCAATATGGAATTAGGACTTGTTATTTACCATATAGTTACTTGTTTAATAACTTCATTATAAAGTTGAAGTTGTTAATAATTTTGCATTAAGAAGAATATTGGATTTGACCTATTCTTATTTTTAAAGAATTAATAACTAAGACAATTATTAATTAGGGTTTAAATTCCACTAAAAAAAGATTTAATAAAAGAACAAATAAAGAAAATTAGTTTTCATGTTTTCTTTATTTGATTACTGGTTTTTATTTATTTTTGGAAATTTTACTAATTATTGAATTTAATGGAGTTTAGGATTAAAATTTAAAAGCTTAAATAACAAGTATTAAATAATTGAATTTTTATTAAAAATAAAAATTTCATATTATATTTTTATTGGATAGAGTTTTCTTTTCTAAGAATTTTAATAACTCATTTATATTTTTCTGACTTAAATTGGATTTTCTAAATTTATTTGAAATCTCTGGAATTTATGGTTTGAATTTAAATGAAACAAAATGCTAAAGTTACCTGGACAGGGCTATACACAGCCACTGGCCAGTGGGCCCCTTGGTCCACGTTGGCTGCCACGTGAGCGTGGACTAGTCAAAATTGACCCCACGTCCATGAGCTCACGGTGGCCGGCAGGAATCGGCGATCGCCGTCGATCCAGGGCTCGCGCGGACGAATTACCAGAACCACTAGACTCACGGCATCGCGGTGAGTGTAACGGTACCAGCGCCGCCCCTATTTGGTCGCCGGAGCAAGCTACGACGACGAGACCGAACGGCGGAGCTCGCAGTTGATGGGTACGGCGGAGCTACGGGATGCAATCGGACAGGTTAGGCATGCTACGAGATTTGGGGACTCACCAGGAGCACGCAGGGCTTGATGGCGATGAAAATGGTGGTCGGCATCGCCGGAATTGCTCACTCCCGGCGTCGGGGAGGACGAGCTCGTCGGAGACGATTCTGAGCATGGCGGCTCGATTCCTTTTGCAGGAAGAGCAAGTCGAGGACGGCGGTCACGGTGGTGGTCACGGCTTGACCTGGGGAGGTCTCCATCGCCGGCGGTAATGGTGAAGTGGCACGGCCAGGGTTTCGGCAGGGCAAGAAAACAGAGCAGAGGAGGAAGAAGATTGAGCGAGGGTTCGTCCAGGGCTTTTATACGGCGCCTGTGCGCGTGCCTCGTCACACCGTCGAGGAAGGAGGAGGCGCCAGCGCGAGGAGAAAAGCTCCACGGCGTCGTGCTGTCCTCCAGCACACGGTGACGATGAGGACGACGCCCCTCCTCTGTTATTTTGGCGAAAGGGTATCTTGGGCTGGCGTTGGGCCGTGTTGGTGGGCTGCTGCTGGTTTGCTACGGCCTTGGTTGCTGGGCTGCAGCCTGGGCTGCGGTGCAGGTAAGGTCCAGGTAAGTTTTCCCTTCTTTTTCTTTTTCTGTTTTGATTTTCTGTTTTATAATTCAATTTCAATTGCTTTTCTATGTTGCAGGTATTTCTTAATTGAATAATACAAGGAATAGTGTAATGGTTATTACACCATTCACCCAATTGAAGAAAGCATTTATATCTGCTTAATAATTCACATATGTGGGCTTATTTAATATAGTAAGTAAACATGAGTTGGTGTTCTCATTTTAATTCCTTTTTCTGTATGAATCAAATCTATTTGGAGTTTAATAGAGTTGATAATCTCAACTCAAAGTATTTCAGAGTTAGTTATTAGGAGTTGGTTTCTATTTGAGAGGTTAGTTGTTCACATATGATTTTATGTGTGCATTAATGCTATTAAGGTTTTATGATTTCCATTACAACCCCCCTTGTAAATTAACACTATAATTATCATTGAAAGGATCTAGGGTAGGTATTGTTCCCACATGGTTGTTCTTGGTTACCAGGTTAAATAGTTGATCACTACACATATGGTTTTAACCATATAGTGTAGCACAAGGTTTTTCTTATTCTAAAGAATTGAAGCATAAGAATTGATTAATGTGCAAAACTAGGGTTCTAATGTTATTTACCAAATGGCATATGGTTTGGAACTTAGTTGTAGCTTAGGTTTTAGTTATGATCACCCAAGTGATACTCAACTAGGGTTGAGATTTAATTCTAGGTTATAGAGGTGGGATAACACCATATTGCATGTGCTAGGGTTTAATCTCCCCTATCCATGATAAGAGGTTACTTGCTTAATATTTTATGTTCTCCTGTAGTTACTAAGGTGTTGAGAATTGGTTTTTATATTTTACCAACCACTTCTATTATTATCCTTAATTTGTTATTAAGGTAATTAAAGTGGTTATAGTTCTTTTTATAGTTAACTTTGGTTATAGTAATGAATGGTTTCTCACCATATAAATTATAAGCTTTAACTCTAAGCTTTTCTTATGTTCTTATATCTTCTACTCCAAGTTCTTAGGGTTTATGATCACTACACAATTTATAATGATCAAGGTTTGGCTTCCTAAGTTATCTCTCAAGAATTAGGTTTCTCACTTCTAAAGTATTGTCTTGATCAGCTAGGGTATAATACCCCTATTTTACTTTCAAGGATAGGACTACTATGGTTGCCTCAATAATTTATATCCCAGGAGAATACCTATGATATACACTTAGAGTTCTCTCAAGGAATGATGGTTTAACCTTTTGGATATATGTATAGTTCTCTCCCTCACATTCAAGTGTTGCCTTAACTACTTGAGTGTAACACCATAGATTGAGTTCTCTCATGGAGGAATGGTTTATTCTAGGGTTTATGGTGTACTCCTATTATTTTCTTAGGTATCTAGGCTAAGACTCCCCTTGGTTACCTTAGTTGGATTAGTCTCTTCCTTACTTTATCAATTCATGGATATGGTATTATTCCATGTGATAATAAGGTTATCTCACCACTTCAAGATGGAATGGTTAATCTCTCCATACTTTAGTTCAATGATTGTCCTTTATTCTTAAATAGGTAAAGCTAAGATTGGTATGAGTGGTCTATCTCATTTAGGGAAGGACTTGAATACTAACCTAAGGTTAGGCTCCATAGAGAATGATGTGGTCACCAATATCTATGGTTAACATAAATTGATTCTCTCTCTAGGAATGTCTTGAATAATATCCTTGGGTTCCTCTTAAAGATGATGATTTGAATACTTGGATGTATATCCAAGGTTTATCTCAAGGTTTGTTATTGCTTCTCTAATAATTATAGTAGAACTCTCACCTCTCTGGGTTTGATGTATAGTAATTTGAAATAGAGAAGAATTATGTACTTCTTAAGTTGAATCTCCTTGTCTTGTTTCCAAGGTTAAAGTAGAATGGGTATCATAGGGTTTATGATAAGAGCATAGATTAGTTTAATACATGGAGAAGATAAGTCAATAATGGTTTCTCCATTTTATTGTTACTTGGTTTGTAATTGAATAGATGTTCATATGCTATGGCAAGGTTTACCATCTTATGATCTGTTTTGAGATCAAGCAATTGATCATTTAGTAAAGTATTGTTGTGTTGATTATTAGTTCCATTTGATCTAACCCCTTAGATTATATCATCTCTACCCAAAACAAGGTTTTAACAAAGTCACATTGAGGTTTATAGCGCTTGACTTGATGAGCTACTTCAATTCCACCAAGGTCAAGTGAAACTTCAGTTACTGTGACTGTTTTACTTTAAAGCGCGAAAATTCCCCAGATTTTCTATGCATGAATGCAATGCACACATCTGTTTCCTCTATTTTTGTAACCCCATTACCTGGGATATTACATCTTGTATCACTTTTATGCCTCAGTTAATTTATTTTGCCGCAAGCATGATTATGACAGTTATTGCTCTCTTGATTTGTCGCTCCCTAGTCTTTTGCTAGCCTTCACTTGTACTGAGCGGGAACGCTGCTCGTGCTTCCAAACACATGAAAACCAAGTTATTCCAGAGTGTCCACCATAAATACCTATGCATGGCATTTCAAACCATTCCAACTAAATTCTCATGCGCTACCTTTAAAACCTTCAAAATGCTTCTCAATTTGTGTTAATGTTTCATAGCTCATGAGGAAGTATGTGGTGTTTAGCTTTCAACCTTGTCATTTACTTTTGATGGACTCTCATATGGACTAGTGGCACATCCGCTTATCCAATAATTTTGCAAAAAGAGCTGGCAATGGGATTCCCAGTCCCGAATTAATTAACTTAAATAGACACTCCTCCATGGTATGTGATTGTTGGACGGCACCCGAAGGATTCGGTTAGCCATGGCTTGTGTAAGCAAAGGTTGGGGGGAGTGTCATCATCATAATAAAACTAAAATAAAAAGACACTCCTTCATGGTATGAGATTGTTGGCAGGCACCCGAGGATTCGGTTAGCCATGGTTTGTGTAAGAAAGGTTGGAAGGAGTGCCACATAAACATGCAAATAATTCATGGGAGCCGCTCTTGGGAGTCCGGTTGGCGAGGTAGTTGGTGTACCCATTACCATTCGTTGACAACAACAAACACCTCTCAAAATAATTTTACTCCTGATTTCGAAAATGAAAAGCTCTAGCGCATGTTAGTCCCTGCTTCCCTCTGTGAAGGGTCAATCTTTTACTTTGATGTTGTGTCTCCATTCTTTCTTTGAGCACTATCTTGAGAGCACAACTGTCATTCTTAGTATAATATGCTTGTCTCAAAATATGATTGATTGTGGTATAACTTTGATGCTTTTATCTTTGACAATCACTACTTCTAGTCTTTCTATGAACTCCAGAGGTGCCCGGGCATTTATGTTTTGCCAATCAAATACAGGCAAGCGAGATACCACTTTATCATACTCTCTTATTAACATTGCAATCCTGCTTATATACATGATTCATGATGCTTATTATTAATTGTTGGTACCTCTCCATGATTGACATAGCTGTTAGATGATCTTATTTGCATGTATCTCATTATGAACTGTTTAAGTATTAGCCATAGCATGAGAATATATACATAATATGAGCAAATGCGTTCGTGAAAGTTCTTTTATCGCTCAGTTGTTAACTGAATTGCTTGAGGACAAGCAATAAGCTAAGCTTGGGGGGAGTTGATACGTCCAAAACGTATCTACTTTCCCGAACACTTTTGCTATTGTTTTGCCCCTAATTTGTGTATTTTGGATGCAACTAACACGGACTAACGCTGTTTTCAGCAGAACTGATTCAGTGTCTCGTTTTTGTGCAGAAATCCAACTTTCGGGAAAATCCTCGGAATTTATGCAGTAAGGCCCTATTTTCCCGAATGCGACGGAGCCAGAAGGACAAGTAAGGTGGAGGCCCAAGGGCCCCACACCATAAGGCGGCGCGGCCTAGGGGGGGCTCGCGCGGCCCTATGGTGTGGCCCCCTCGGCCGGCCTCCGACGCCCTCCTTCGGACTACTTATTGGCCTCGACCTAAAAACGCACGGGGAGAAGTCGAAGTCGCCAGAAACCCTCCAGAACGCCGCCACATCGCGAAACTCCGTCGCGGGAGCCAGAAGTCTCCGTTCTGGCACTCCGCCGGGACGGGGAATTGGAGGAGATCATCGCCATCATCACCGCCAACGCCTCTACATCAACCAGCCATGTTTCCCCCATCCATGTGTGAGTAATTCCCCCGCTGTAGGCCGAAGGGGATGGTAGGGATTGGATGAGACTGGTCATGTAATAGCATAAGATTGTTAGGGCATAGTGCCTAGTGTCTGTAATTGGTACTTTGATGATATTGTTGCAACTTGTTATGCTTAATGCTTGTCACTAGGGCCCGAGTGCCATGATCTCAGATCTGAACATGTTATTGTTTCATCAAGATATTCATTGTTTATGGTCTTACCTATAAGTTGTATACACATGTCGCTGTCCGGAACCAATGGCCCCGAAGTGACAAGAATTGGGACAACCGGAGGGGATGGTAGCGATGTGAGGATCACATGTGTTCACGGAGTGTTAATGCTTTGCTCCGGTACTCTATTAAAAGGAGTACCTTAATATCCAGTAGTTTCCCTTGAGGCCCGGCTGCCACCGGCTGGTAGGACAAAAGATGTTGTGCAAGTTTCTCATTGCGAGCACGTACGACTATAATTGGAACACATGCCTATTGATTGCTTTGTACTTGGACACCGTTTTATTATTATCTGCAAATGCCCTGCTATGATTGTTACATGAGTTTCTCTCATCCATGCAACGCCCGTTCATCCGTCCCCGTGCCTACAGTATTTTAATCCTACTGTTTACTAAAATCACTACTGCTGTCTTTGTTACTCTGCTGCTGTTATTTCACTACTGCTACTGCTATAAAACTGTTACTACTGATAAACTCTTGCGAGCTAGTCTGTTTCCAGGTGCAGCTGAATTGACAACTCCGCTGTTAAGGCTTTCAAGTATTGTTTGTCTCCCCTTGTGTCGAATCAATAAATTGGGTTTTACTTCCCTCGAAGACTGTTGCGATCCCCTATACTTGTGGGTCATCAGTGGTTTAGGTCACTCATACCACCACACTCTGTATTTATATCATCTGAGTTAGGGTTACAATACTACTGGACATGGGCCTCTATGGGCCTCACACTGGATACAATATTACTACAGCGCTACTACTAAACTCACTCATGGTCCAACACACACCCTCAAGGTGATCATGGGTAAACAACCATGGCCTATTTGCAACAACAACATGACACATATGATAACTACCAGTAATGAACATTCAGCATAACTCCTAGGATACATGACAGCATTGCACTTTCCATCATCTTGTCATCTTGATTCATCTCTTCATCAGCAGCGAAGACATCCAGCTTCAACCATCTGGGATACGCACAACTCCTAACCATACACATCCTCAACAACCCCAACTGCCTCTGTAGGATAACGTTGCATAGAAAACAAAAAATTTCCTACCGCGAACACGCAATCCAAGCCAAGATGCAATCTAGAAGACGGTAGCAACGAGGGGGTATCGAGTCTCACCCTTGAAGAGATTCCAAAGCCTACAAGATGAGGCTCTTGTTGCTGCGGTAGACGATCACTTGCCGCTTGCAAAAGCGCGTAGAAGATCTTGATCACGATCGGTTCCGGCGCCACGAACGGGCAGCACCTCCGTACTCGGTCACACGTTCGGTTGTTGATGAAGACGACGTCCACCTCCCCGTTCCAGCGGGCAGCGGAAGTAGTAGCTCCTCCTTGAATCCGGCAGCACGACGGCGTGGTGGCGGTGGCGGTGGAGATCTCCGGTGGAGCTTCGCTAAGCATATGCGGGAGAAGTGGAGGAGGAGAAGAAGCTAGGGTTTGGGGAGAGAGGGGGGTTGGGCGCCGGCCCTCTAAGGGGTGCGGCCAAGGCTGAGCCAAAGAGTGGCTGCCCCCCTCCCTCTCCTCCTCATTATATAGGTGGAAGCCCCAAGAGTTCTAGTCCAAGTCTTCGAATAAGACCCCAACACTAAAACCTCCCATATGTGGGAAACCTACTCAAGGAGGGAGTCCCACTCAAGGTGGGACTCCCACCTTTCCTTGAGGTGGGGTGGCCGGCCACCTCTAGGTGGAGCCCACCTGGGACTCCTCCTTTAGGGTTTGGCTGGTCAAGCTTGTGGAGTCCTTCCGGGACTCCACCTTCCATAGTGCGTTTCTTCCGGACTTTTCTAGAACCTTCTAGAACCTGCCATAAATGCACCGGATCATTTCCAAACTTGGAATATGACTTCCTATATATGAATCTTATTCTCCGGACCATTCCGGAACTCCTCGTGATGTCCGGGATCTCATCCGGGACTCCGAACAAATATTCAAACTCCATTCCATATTCAAGTTCTACCATTTCAACATCCAACTTTAAGTGTGTCACCCTACGGTTCGTGAACTATGTGGACATGGTTGAGTACTCACTCCGACCAATAACCAATAGCGGGATCTGGAGATCCATAATGGCTCCCACATATTCAACGATGACTTTAGTGATCGAATGAACCATTCACATACAATACCAATTCCCTTTGTCACGCGATATTTTACTTGTCCGAGGTTTGATCTTCGGTATCACTCTATACCTTGTTCAACCTCGTCTCCTGACAAGTACTCTTTACTCGTACCGTGGTATGTGGTCTCTTATGAACTCATTCATATGCTTGCAAGACATTAGATGACATTCCACCGAGAGGGCCCAGAGTATATCTATCCATCATCGGGATGGACAAATCCCACTGTTGATCCATATGCCTCAACTCATACTTTCCGGATACTTAATCCCACCTTTATAGCCACCCATTTACGCAGTGGTGTTTGGTGTAATCAAAGTACCTTTCCGGTACAAGTGATTTACATGATCTCATGGTCATAAGGACTAGGTAACTATGTATCGAAAGCTTATAGCAAATAACTTAATGACGAGATCTTATGCTACGCTTAATTGGGTGTGTCCATTACATCATTCATACAATGACATAACCTTGTTATTAATAACATCCAATGTTCATGATTATGAAACTAATCATCCATTAATCAACAAGCTAGTTAAGAGGCATACTAGGGACTTCTTTGTTTGTCTACATATCACACATGTACTAATGTTTCGGTTAATACAATTATAGCATGATATATAAACATTTATCATAAACATAAAGATATAAATAATAACCACTTTATTATTGCCTCTAGGGCATATCTCCTTCAGTCTCCCACTTGCACTAGAGTCAATAATCTAGTTTACATTTGTAAAGATATAACACCTTGGCCTTCTGGTGCTTTATCATGTTTTGCTCACGGGAGAGGTTTTAGTCAACGGAACTGACATGCTCAGAAACGTATGTATTTTGTAATTCATTTGCGTCTCAACGCATCACTCATTTCCAAATGAGTCGGCATTAAATATGTTTGATCTTCTGGTGGAACCTTAATTCCGCGGTCTGAAATATGTCACTAATATTGTCACACACAATATAGCTTCAAAGTTCTGACTCTATCGGAAATACACCAAGTTCTCAAAGAACCTCTTGACTTAACATCCTTTGTCATTGTCAAAACAATGACATACTCTGCCTTCTTTTGTAGATTCCGTCACAATATTTAGAACTCTTCTAAATCTAGCATAGACAACTTCTAGCTCATTGTGCTACCTTTTAAACAACACTTAGTCTAATTTGAGATTGAAATTATATTTTATATGTGACAAAACCAATATCGGTGTAACACCTTACAGCGATTTGTTTGTCATTTCTTCATACAAATATATATATATCCTTAGTTCTTCTAAAGTACTCAAGGATATTCTTATTGTCGTCCCATGATCATCTTATGAATCATTCCGGTATATGCTCATAACATTTTAGAGCACAAGATATCTGATTTTGTACATATTATTCGTGATCTAAAATCACTCATGTGTTTTTACTCATCGAGTGTCAGATACACTCAAGTCTTGTTAAACCTTCACATGACAAGAACATTTTCTTAATATTTCTATATTGAACTATTTCAATATCCATTCTATGTACTTTGACTTAAACTTATTATGTGTTTCAATCTATCTTCATAGATCTTGACACTAAATATGTTTTAGTCCATATCCTTTCATTGAAGTTAATTTTCAATGAAACATTTTAATCAAGTATATAATTACATTATTTATAACCAACTATATGTCATCTACATAAAGTATTATAAATATGTCTCAGTGCTCCCACTTAATTTCTTGCAAATGCAAGCCTCTTCATCATTTCTGATGAAATCAAAACTCTTTGACTATTTCATCTGGTGAAGATTCCATCTCCGTAATACTCACTTCATCCAATTGAAGTTCGTATACCTATCTAGTATTCTACGGACTAGCAAAACAATTGGTTGTATCTTGTATACATACTTCTGTTAAGTAGTGTATTTTGCCATCCTACTAGCATATCTCATAAAAGAAATATGTAGTGATTACTAGAATAATCCACATAGACTATAAGCATTGCTACGGAAGATCTAATCTTATCGTAATCAACTCTTTGAACTTTGTCGTAAACAATTTTTCGACAAGTCGAGCTTCTTTAAGGATATTTCATCCAAGTCTATAGATCAATTTACTTTCAAAAAGTATTCATCTATTATGGATTTCATGGCGTATGGCCATTTTAACGGAGTCAGGGCCCATCATAACTTCTTTGTTTGTAGTTGGTTTATCATTATTCAAAATCAATCCTTTGTCCACAAATCATTTGTTTGATCACAAAGTAAACCATACCTACAAGGTTCAATATGTACTTCGATCTCCATGGCTAAAACACTTTGTAGTCATGGGAGCCATGATCGTCGTGGCCGCTTCCGAAACCAATTCCGATGCTGTGCTACTCTGATCATTATGCTCAGTTTCATAAACCTTATCAAATTATATTGTCCTCCCACTCAAATACTTCACTAGAAACAATTTCTCGGAAATAAGAAACATTGACAAACACTTTTGTCTTTGTCTCGTAGTGGGAAGAATTCCCAATTAATTCTCTGGGATAACCAACAAAGACATTTATCCGATTTTGGTTGTAAACTTTTAGACCAAAATTTAAAGAAAAGACTATTAGGGTTTATACCCATACCATAACTTGTATGGTGTCATTTCAATGGATCATGATGATGCTCTATTCAGTGTAAAAGCGGTAGTCACTAAAGCATTATCTACAAAAATATAATGGCGTCATAATATTTTATCTCATCATTAATCCAACAAGGTTTGGATACATCTCTTGGATACTATATCATCATTATGATTCTCCAAGAAATGTGAGTTGTAGAACAATTTCATGACTCTCTTAGATGTTCGCTAAAACTCGTAATTCAAATATTTTCACCATGATCCAATCATAGATATTTGACTTTTCTATTACGATGATTTCCACTTCATGGTGAAATTTATTTGAATCCATTCAAATGTTTCAAAATTCTTCCTTATCGAATATATCCACATATATATACTCAATTCATTGTTGAAAGTTTTCATGAAGTAGAAGAATCTCCCGCACACAACTATGCTCAGTGAACCATATACATCATTATGTATTTTTCAACTAAGTTTGTTTTCCGTTCAATTCTTGGCCTATGAACGGTATTTTAATCATTCTCTTTAGAAAAGATTTGCAAGCGCCAAATGATTCAAAAATCAAATGACTCCAAAAATCCATTTGCATGGAGTTCCTTCATGCGTTCCTTTCTAACATGACCTAAATGGCGGTTCCACAAATAAGTGGTATTCAAATCATTTGCCTTATGGCATTTTAGCGTCAGTTTTATGTATGTGTGTTTCACCATTAAGATTTATAATAACTTATCCATCGTACATGGAGTAATGTCATAATTTGAACAACTCATTGTTTTCATTTGACCAGAGCAAAATAACAATTATTAAGTTCTTTATTATAAATTCTAAGGGCTAGATAGAATGTCAACGACGAACATAATAACACTTTATTTTGTTCCAGACGTGCATTCCTATCATATTCCTTGTCAGTCACTTAGGCCATTGTATTCTTGTATTGCGTTGTTTTGTATGACACTTCATACCAACCAATATGGTACTAATACCCAAGAATTTCATTGTGTGACTTAACTAGGAATACAACCATAACATGTATATCATTTATATACACCTGAGCTAGACTTTCTAGTCTTTTCTTTTCTTTTTACCAAAATATCTTTTGCAGTTTCTCTTTTAGCTTTCCTCATTATTCAGAAAAACACTTCAACATTAATAACTTCTAGGTTTGTTGGTCAAATACCAATAACCTTGAGGTTCTTACTTTGAAGTTGATCATCATATGACAAGTGTTCCAGATTTCACTATTAGTAACTTTGTAATATGATGAACAATTTCACTCATAATTTTATCCATCATATCATGACGACTTTCCGAGACCATGTCTGTACATGCTAGGCTCGTAAAGTTTTAACCTTGGTATTTGCATGTGCAAATCTAGCTTGCACCCGTTGTATGCACACGTAGAATCTATCACACCCGATCATCACGTGATGCTTCGAAACGACGAGTTTTAGTAACGGTGCATATTAAGGATGGTCACTTCATGAATATGCGAATATCGTTAGTGCCCCAATAGTTGGAGGATTGTGATGCCTTGCGTCTTCAACCTTCATACATTCCCATAAAACTTATGAGTTCATGTAGTCTCACCAAATTATATTCTATCATCTTGCAATAAGGTCTTAGATATCACATATATCTCATACCTTGATTATTTCTGAAAACTAAATTTTCAGCTCCTTACTTTTCAAACAAATTTGAACTTCAAGTTTCACGGAGACAAGATAACTTTAGGTACTAATTGAAACCATTACTCTTTGAATCAACAATGTGAGGTTTACTAAAAGTTTGCAATAGGACTTAATTAATTCTTGATTCTTTAACAATACGGTACCAAACCGTAAAGTTTCTTGTCAGATTTTAACAGTATTTCTATCTCAATTACAAGACTAGCGCATAGTAGTAAACGGATGCCAATACTACAAAATTAATTCAAAATACTACTCAAACTATGTTTATGATAATTAGTTCATGTTTTAATCTAATTACTAATGAACTCCCACTTAATACAACATCCCTCATAGTTGTTAAGTGGTACACGATCCAAATTCACTACACCAAAAACCGATCATCACGTGAGATGATGTAGCTTCAATGGTGAACATCAACATGTTGATCATATCATCCATATGACTCGTGTTCAACCTTTCGGTTTCCGTTGTCCCGAGGCCATGTCTGTACATGCTAGGCTCGTCAAGCAAACCCAAGTATTCCGCGTGTGCAACATGACTTACACCCGTTGTATGTGAATCGTTGAATCTATCACATCCGATCATCACGAGATGCTTCGAAACGACGAACTGTTACAACGGTGCATACGAGGGGAGAACACTTTATTATCTTGATATTAATGTGAGGGATCATCTTATAATGCTACCGTCGCGATCTAAGCAAAATAAGATGCATAAAGGATTAACATCACATGCAGTTCATATGTGATATGATATGACCCTTTTGTCTTTGCGCCTTCGATCTTCATCTCCAAAGCACGGACATGATCTCCATCATCAACGGGCATGATCTCCATCATCATCGGTGTAGCGTCAAGGTTCATGGCGCCGGCTTCATGGTTGTTCACCTCATGTAGCAACTATTACAACTACTTTGAAATACTACTCAACATGAAAATTAAAGACAACCATAAGGCTCCTGCCGGTTGCCACAATACAATAATGATCATCTCATACATATTCATCATCACATTATGGCCATATCACATCACCAAACCCTGCAAAAACAAGTTAGACGTCTCTAATTTGGTTTGCATATTTTACGTGGTTTAGGGTTTTCGAGTAAGATCTAATCTACCTACGAACATGAACCACAACGGTGATACTAGTGTTGTCAATAGAAGAGTAAATTGAATCTTCACTATAGTAGGAGAGACAGACACCCGCAAAGCCTCTTATGCAATACAAGTTGCATGTCGAACGAGGAACAAGTCTCATGAACGCGGTCATGTAAAGTTAGTCCGGGCCGCTTCATCCCACTATGCCACAAAGATGCAAAGTACTCAAACTAAAGATAACAAGAGCATCAACGCCCACAAAACCATTGTGTTCTACTCGTGCAACCATCTATGCATAGACATGGCTCTGATACCACTGTAGGATAACGTTGCATAGAAAACAAAAAATTTCCTACCGCGAACACGCAATCCAAGCCAAGATGCAATCTAGAAGACGGTAGTAACGAGGGGGTATCGAGTCTCACCCTTGAAGAGATTCCAAAGCCTACAAGATGAGGCTCTTGTTGCTGCGGTAGACGATCACTTGCCGCTTGCAAAAGCGCGTAGAAGATCTTGATCACGATCGGTTCCGGCGCCACGAACGGGCAGCACCTCCGTACTCGGTCACACGTTCGGTTGTTGATGAAGACGACGTCCACCTCCCCGTTCCAGCGGCCAGCGGAAGTAGTAGCTCCTCCTTGAATCCGGCAGCATGACGGCGTGGTGGCGGTGGCGGTGGAGATCTCCGGCGGAGCTTCGCTAAGCATATGCGGGAGAAGTGGAGGAGGAGAAGAAGCTAGGGTTTGGGGAGAGAGGGGGGTTGGGCGCCGGCCCTCTAATGGGTGCGGCCAAGGCTGAGCCAAAGAGTGGCTGCCCCCCTCCCTCTCCTCCTCATTATATAGGTGGAAGCCCCAAGAGTTCTAGTCCAAGTCTTCGAATAAGACCCCAACACTAAAACCTCCCATATGTGGGAAACCTACTCAAGGAGGGAGTCCCACTCAAGGTGGGACTCCCACCTTTCCTTGAGGTGGGGTGGCCGGCCACCTCTAGGTGGAGCCCACCTGGGACTCCTCCTTTAGGGTTTGGCTGGTCAAGCTTGTGGAGTCCTTCCGGGACTCCACCTTCCATAGTGCGTTTCTTCCGGACTTTTCTAGAACCTTCTAGAACCTGCCATAAATGCACCGGATCATTTCCAAACTTGGAATATGACTTCCTATATATGAATCTTATTCTCCGGACCATTCCGGAACTCCTCGTGATGTCCGGGATCTCATCCGGGACTCCGAACAAATATTCGAACTCCATTCCATATTCAAGTTCTACCATTTCAACATCCAACTTTAAGTGTGTCACCCTACGGTTCGTGAACTATGCGGACATGGTTGAGTACTCACTCCGACCAATAACCAATAGCGGGATCTGGAGATCCATAATGGCTCCCACATATTCAACGATGACTTTAGTGATCGAATGAACCATTCACATACAATACCAATTCCCTTTGTCACGCGATATTTTACTTGTCCGAGGTTTGATCTTCGGTATCACTCTATACCTTGTTCAACCTCGTCTCCTGACAAGTACTCTTTACTCGTACCGTGGTATGTGGTCTCTTATGAACTCATTCATATGCTTGCAAGACATTAGATGACATTCCACCGAGAGGGCCCAGAGTATATCTATCCATCATCGGGATGGACAAATCCCACTGTTGATCCATATGCCTCAACTCATACTTTCCGGATACTTAATCCCACCTTTATAGCCACCCATTTACGCAGTGGTGTTTGGTGTAATCAAAGTACCTTTCCGGTACAAGTGATTTACATGATCTCATGGTCATAAGGACTAGGTAACTATGTATCGAAAGCTTATAGCAAATAACTTAATGACGAGATCTTATGCTACGCTTAATTGGGTGTGTCCATTACATCATTCATACAATGACATAACCTTGTTATTAATAACATCCAATGTTCATGATTATGAAACTAATCATCCATTAATCAACAAGCTAGTTAAGAGGCATACTAGGGACTTCTTTGTTTGTCTACATATCACACATGTACTAATGTTTCGGTTAATACAATTATAGCATGATATATAAACATTTATCATAAACATAAAGATATAAATAATAACCACTTTATTATTGCCTCTAGGGCATATCTCCTTCAGCCTCACCACACAAGTTCCGCAGAACCATCCACACTCGCCTCAATGTCCTCAGCCTCTCTTCTCCACTTTGCCCGGCCACTGACCTCTTCCGTCTCACCCACAAACCCCCAGCCAACTCCTCCCTCAACCATCCACTCCTCAAGCACCCATGCCTATCCCCCGGTCAGGTCTCAACCAGTCTCACCTCAGGCACGCATGCCTTTCCCCTGGACATATCCACAACCATCACCATCACCACTAAACCGCAGCCTCATCAACTCCATCACGACTCAACCGCAGCCTCATCAACTCCATCACCACATATCCTCACAGCCTCACATATCCATTTTGTCCTCACTTCCACTCGGATGGCGCCTCGTCTGCGTGCCCTGGCCAACCTGGCGGACCGCACCTGGCCACATCAACCGACTTGCGCTGGTCAACGTCCAGCACCAACCTCCGGCTCCGCCCTGCGCTCAAAGGCTCGCCCCACTCCGCACGCCTCCAACTTCTGCCCCTCACACGGATCGAGATCTCTCTGCCACGGATTCACTTCCTCTTCTCTCCTTTCTAAACCAAAACGATCTTCACCCTTTTCTTTCTTCCCGCGCGAGCAGCCACCGATCTCACACAACTCACATCGCTGTGTGTGATAGCCGCAACCCACGCAGAGCGCCTGATGCGGCCTCCCGCCGCCTGGATTTCTCCATCTCAACGGTGGTTTTTGTGGTCAAAGGAAGAACTTGTTTGGTACTGTTTGTGGTGGCTAGTAGGAAGGAAACCTAGGCTCTGATACCATGTAGAGTTTCAGCGAATGGGTGGGTTAGGTCACGGAAAAAATACTTATGCATCGTGTTTAAACCTAAAGGATGAGGTGGTTATCAACGAAAGCACTTGTAAGTTAGAAATATAGCACGAATTCAGAAATACAGTCAGCTGCAATACTCCTAACATAACAAAACGCGCAGTGATGTCTGGTTACCTAATTCTGGGCGGCGTTTAGACGTGTTCCGCGTTCTTACGGGTGACGTGGAGGTCGGCGAGGGGACTGCTGTTGCGGTGGGTGCCGGGGAAGCAGATCTTGGGGGGTTGGAGAAGGACATGCTGGGCGGTCGATGAAGTGTTCAGCGCGCCGGCCGAACTAGAAGGTCGGTGAAGCAGATGATGTGCAGTGCACGGGGGCGTCGGTGTTGGCGAAGCTGGTCATGTGCGGTGGTCGATAGAGTCGGCGAACGAGATACGGTGCGGTGGACGCCGAAGTAGGTGCGGATCAAGCGGATAGGGCAGCCTCGGGGTTTGAAGCCATGGCAGCTTGAACGGCAAAGTGCAGCGGTGATTTTCCGGTGCGGCGGCCATGAAGGTCTGGAGGTAGGTAAGAGGGGCGGTTTCTTTGAGGGCTTGCGGACGAAACTAGGGCGAAACTGGGCGATTGAGGAGTCGAAGGAAATTTCGCAGTCCTTCTTTTGAGGGAAAAAAATATTCGCAGATCTGAAACTTTGCGGCGCGATATATTTGGACGTTGGCGGGGAATTTTACCGCTCGACGAAATTAAATTTTGGCTGCAGTAAGTAATTAATTAATTAACTATATAAAAGCTAACCCTATTTGCTAAAACCTCACCTATTATGCAACTGTTCATGATTTTTTACCTCCAATAGAAAATTGCCACGTTTAGATATTTCACTGTAGATGAAAGCTTGGTCAGTGTAGATCCTCCCCTGCCGTGATTTTGTTTTCTTTTTCTTTACTTGATAATTTCGTTTCAACCGGTTTCTTCCGGTTAGCAAAGCTATGTCACCGGCCTTTGATTTCTTTCTTGGTTTGCTCTTGGGCTCGGTTACCGCTTGATGGCCGGTTGCTCTTCACAGCTCTACCGCTTCTCTCGCGCTTCTCCGCGTGTCGCCACTTTTCTGGAAGGCTCGCGCGCCCCTCTCTCTCCCTACCTTCTCTAGGTCTCCACCCTTCCATCATCATTTGCGCCGCCTTTATCATTAAGGCCCTGTTTGGTACAGGAGTATTAGCCAGGTTTCCAGTGTATTATCCCGGCGCAATATTATTACACGTGAAATCATGAATTGGTCGTTTGGCGGGCCGGTTTACGCAGGGCTCAACTCCAGAAAACTCCCCGATACACGCCGGATTGACGTGTATTCGAGACGCTCCCGGTCCCTCGCGTTTTTCTGCGTTGGCGACACTGACGCTCAGAGCGACGCAGCGTCCGTGTAGACCTCCACTTCAGCCCGTCTACAATCTGGACGGCCACCGCCGGATTCTAGCTGCTCCGTCCCATCAACCATGGTCAATTGATTCTACTGTATCTTGTACTCGATCTGGACTTTCTTAGCTAGTACTGATTCGAGTTCTACTTTTCAATCGAATGAGTCACACTAGCAGTAGTACTCGAAAATTGATTCTTTGTGTAGCTGATTCCTTGTCAACTTTGATTTCTGGATGTTTCTCAAAAAAAAAAAAAACTTTGATTCTGGATGTATCAAGTACTAGTGATTGCTTTTGAAGCATATACTTCTAAGTCGAAGAGATTTCACTTCGTAACTTGTCTGAACTGTGAAAAAAAGTCTGCTGAAATTCAAGTTCGTATCCCTGCCTTCCAAATAGAAAATCAATGGAGAGTATTGACGAGTGAGGGAATTTCGGTGTAACAAAGTGTTTTTGGTGAGGCGCGCGCTGGCCGTCGGCCGACCGATTCCGCACGCCGGATCGGTCGTGCCGACACCGTCCGATGCGCATCTGAGGGCTAACAATCAAACTCCTTTTTACCTATTGGGCCCACCGCTGTTGCATGCAGAGTCAAGTCCCTATCGTGATGGAGCCCACCGCTAATGCATGTCCCGTGTAGATCGCTGCATGGATGGAGCTGGACGCTTCATTCCTCACATGGTGGACCCCACCAAATAGACTTCTCTTTGTTATGTGCACACGGTTACGTACACGTAGAAATGTACCACTTGTCATTCTAAATGCAGGATGAGTAATATTAGTTCAAATTAATAGTTTTCTTACACAACATCATTAGCAACAAATTTTTTTGTGAATCTAAAACTAATGGAAAAGGTTTACAACATTTCAGACACACTTTTGTAGCTACAACTTTTTTGCTGTAGATTAATTACAACAAAAATTATCATCTATTACAACAAAAACGACAAAATGGTTACAACAAAAACCATGTGTTTCCAACAAATGAAAAAGTGGTTAAACAACAATTATTTTTGCTAAAGATTCATTTACAACAAAAATCACAAACAAATTGAACAAAAAATTAAAAATACAAACAACTTAAAATTATAGTTGTTTGTGAACATAGCAAATGATCGTGCATGAACGAGTAGCAAAGAAAAGGTTCGCTAGCCTAGAGTTATTCTTGGATGCATTGTCCTGCAGTCCTGCTATTCCATGCATGGTCCGGCCCAACTACTGCAGTGCTGCTTCATGCATGCAAGAGCAGAGCAAAAGCTGTAGGGTCAGCTAACGGTAAGATTCGCTCCGCGCGGAGGAAAGTAGCTAGGCGGGAAAAGGCAGTCGCGCGCGAGGGGCAGCACGACCGATTTATGCGCGCCATCGGTCGGTGGATGTAAAGCGTTTTCCTTTTGGTGATAGGGGTGTTTTCACCCAATCCCCTCCAAAAAATACTCTCAAATACTCTGTAAAACACTTTTGCCAAACAAGGCCTAACCGGTTGGCCGCACCGGGCCTAAGAGCATCCCCACTCGTTGGCGCTCCCCACGCCCAAATCCGGCGAAATTTTCGTCCGGATTGGAGGAAGATTTGGCGTGGGGAGTAGTAGTTTCCCAGCCGCGTGCCCAGGCGAAGTCGACGATGCGAATTTAAAAAACGGAAACTTGACAAACTACGGCTAAAAACGGGTGAATATAGACTAAATTTAATGATATTTATTACATTACGGGAGGAGTTCATACATAGAGGCCGAATTCGACTATATTTCGAATTCGGCTAGGGGAATTCAAACGCTAATTTTAAAACACGGCGCTCTACATGCCGAAATGGCGGTAGAACACCGTGTAGTCGCCGCCGTCGTCGTCGGAGCCGTCGTCGTTGGCCTTCGGCTGCGCGGCTTTGAGCCGCTGCCCTGCCGCGTCTCCCCACCCGGGATGGCTTGTACCGATCGTCGTCGGAGGACTCGAGGTCGACGACGGGGACGGCGACGCCGGATGGAGGTGTCGCAGACGGCGGTACCGCGCGACATCGTCGTTGGCGGTTGGAGCGGCGCGGGCGGCGAGTTGGCGTGCGGCGGCCAGTCCGGCGGCCGCCGCCGCTGCTCCACCTCTGGCGCTCCCGATCGCGCTGGCCCGATCGATGCGGCGTCGTCGCGCGCTTCTCCTCCTCCATGTCGTGCGGCGACACAGCGATCGCCTCCGCCATCGCGGCGTCCTCCGCGCGCTTCGCCTCCTCCTCGGCGAGTCGGCTTGCGGCGGCCTCTTTCTTCGTCTTCTTCCGGCCGCTCTGCGGCGCGGAAGGCTGTTCTCGGATGACGAGGACGCCGCTGCTGCGCCTGCGGTCGCCGGCGGAGACGCCGCTCCTTCTTGATGCGCACCGGCGTCGAAGGCGACGTCGCCTCCTCCTCTTCACCGGCGCCAAGGATGACCTTGACGCCGATCCGAAGACGACGAGCCGGCAGCCATGCGCGTGGGCTGCCAGACGCTTCCCGACGGCGGCTCGCCGATGCCCTCGATGCCGATAGAGGGCATCGTGAGCACGGGAAGTTGCCGCCCTCGATGTGCGCGATGACGTTCGCCAACGTCCTTTCCGCGCTCCACCACCGTCGGCGGCCCGCGGCGTTGTTGCGCGCAGGCGGAGGCGGCGGGCCGTCGTAGGCCGCGCCGACTCCCGCTCCCACCGCCGGAGGAAGTAGGAGTTCCACCGCGTGTAGTTCTCGGGGTGGTGGCGCGGGTCGGCGCGCGCTCCTCGTCGGTCATCGTCATCCTCGCCTCCTCGATGGCGACGTCGAGGGCATGGCCCGCGGCGGCGGCGGCGGGATTGGAACGCCGCCAAGCACTTAGCCGCCGCCCGCCTCCGGGAGGCCTCGTGTCCCGGCGGGCGGTACCCCGCCTGGTGGAGGAGGTGCCCCTCCACGCGTGGAGCGACCGCGGGGAAGCCGTTGTTGGCTGCGCCGTCGTCGTCGTAGAACGCCATCTTGAGAGTAGAGGGAGAGTGGAGGGAGAGTGGAGCACGGGGTGCGCTTGGGCGAGTGGACCGGCGTATATAGGCGTGGGTGGCGCGAGGATTAAATGCCGCGTGGATTGCGACGCGTCCGCGGCGAGCCCGTGGCGCAGCCTTTAGTGCGCGCGGAAGACGATGCGTGCGCGGAAGACGACGACATTAACTCGCCGCGTGGCCGGCGAATGCGGACCGCGGCAGGCCTTTACAGCGCGCGGAAGACGATGCGATGAGGACGACGATCGGTTTCTCTCGCCGACAAGTTGGGGCCACCAGACGCGCGGGAAGTTTCCTCGCCGTTTCGCGCGCTTTTGTTTCGTCCGGAGTCCCTGAGAGCTCCCCGGGGGGCCGGGGATGTCGTGGGATCGCCGGATGAATTTAGGCCCAAATCCGGACGAAAACGAGGAACCGGGGGCGCGACTGGGCCGAATTACGCCGTCCGGATGGAAAAAACGCTCGCCGGGGGCCTGTTCGGGGGGACGAGTGGAGATGCTCTAATCCCTTCCCTCCTCCCTCTCCTTGCCGCCGTCAGGCCGCCGTCAGGCCGCCCTGACGGTTGAAGTCTGGTCGGCTTCGCCACGCCCTTTTTTCTCGCCTGCTTGGTGATGGATGGCGCGGGACGATCGCGTCGAGCAGTTGCGCTTGCGTTGCCGTAGGGCGCGGCGGCTCGGTGGCGACTGCTGGCGTCAGAGTGCTGGCCGCTGGTCATTGACATGGAGATTTTCGCATAGGTGGTTCCCCTGTCTACGGCGGCGGCCGATTTGGCCGGGCGAAGATTTACACGGAGATGCCTCCCGTGTCTGGCCGATTTGACCCGGTGCAGATATGGATTCGGGCTGTTCTGGACTCCAGAAGGTGGCCCTTCCTGGTTGTGCGGAGAATCGAAGTAGGAGATGGCCATGGTCAGCGCCGCTTGGTGCTTCTGTGCGTGTCCACTCATCAGCCACATATAGCCATGCCTTGTGGTGGGATCTTGAAGCTCAGCTGTTGTTTTATCTTTGTTTGTCTTCTGCTGATCCATGTTCTTCTTGGGTTTTCCCTGTGTTGTTCCAAGTGGATGTGCAGAGAGGAGGAGCCTATCGTCGGCGAGGACGGCTATGTGCAGAGAGGAGGAGCCTATCGTCGGCGAGGACGGCTTGCTTCAATGTCGCCTCCTCCGGAGTCCGGAGGCACCCCTGCGTTTGGTGGCTCTCCGTGTTGGTTTTTGTGCCTGGCGTGGAAGGCATACTAGGTCTTCATCTGGTGGCGGCGGGCGTTTCCCTCAGGCTGTGTTTGTATCTCCTGGCTGCAGGCATGACTGTACTGAATGTTCTGGTCAGTCTGATGTTCCCCGTAAATCTTATTGGCAATTTGTGATCTTCATTACTATGTCCGCCATTCTGTACTGAATGAATAATTTTCTTCGTGTGCAGATCGAAAGAAAGACAATATGCAGATCTCATTTGGTCAAACATGTAGCCCCCAAATCCTTTCAATGGAATATCTTTGCACGTATATGCCTCATCTAGGAAAACAAAGACAACCAAACATGGCAGAACATTTACGAGCTAGGGTTCATTGTTGTGAACTGTGAGGTGACTTTCTGTCTCTTTTTTTTACATTGCTTTGACTTATTGAGTTCCTCTCTTCGATGCACAATTCTCTACCTTTCAGTATCTTGCCATGGCTTCTTTCAGAAATCCATATTGACAAGTACTCAGCATAACAAAGATGTGCAAGTTAAAATTCTAACTGGCTGCTTGCCAAGATAAAGAAAACTAACAATGGGGACACAAATTGACCAAGTTTACCTCTTCTCAGCTGTATGCATATACTTCAGAATTCAGTGTGTTCATATATATGGATTCACAAGTGTATCACATTGAATAAAAATGTTGTCTCGCAAAGAGAAATGAATCAGAGGAGCACCATGTTCTATTTTGCTACACAGCTCAAATCCTCAAATGAACACGCAAACTTTCGTGCTAAACATTATATTAAGCTCGCATTAGTACTTTGCCTTTCAGTACCACAAAAAATGATTGTTGCAACTACTCATCGAATGACATTTTTACCTCCTTACCCTACACATTGTTCCAAGCATTGGCTTCACTTTTTGCAATTTAGTTTCGTGCTTAATGCTCAAATCTCTGCTTTCCTTTTGATGCAAATCAACTTCAGCCTCAAGCACAATCAGCCATAGCTTCTGTCACAATTGAATAGGATTCAGATTTTTTTTCTCACATATTTCCTGCAAAATAGAAGTCCACACTATAGTAGATTACAAGGTGTATTCAGTTACCTTTTTTTTGTGCTGTTTGTATTGTTCATTTGTTTTTAATCAAAGGATGCTGTATCAGATTAGAAGATGTAATTACTTAACTACTTTTCTTTTTTTTCTTTGTGCTCCTTCGATTGGTTTGCGTAGAAGCTAACATTGCTTATTTATTTTAGGTGTTGTTGTCTCACTCCTTCACTTGGGTACAAAAAATGGCTGGCCTTGCTGGTCGGTATTTTATTAAAAGGTGAGCTATGGTTGAATAAACTGACTATGAATTGATTTAAGGAGATAGTATCCATCAGAATGTGTTTCGTGACTACCGTTATACGTTATTCATTGATTAGTAGTACCATATTTGTAATTTCATTACTTTAGGATGCTGTCCTGATGTGTTTTACTCATCGCACTTTGTGCAATTTTCAGGTCAGGAATCAATCTCCCTAGGTCCCGATCAAAGTGCTCCAGCTCATGGTTGTCCACCATATTTATGACCTGGCCGACGCCGTCGGCAGCTTACCTTGCGTTCCCATCTGGAAACCTGAACATCATCTCTCCCTAACTCCAACCCACATCTATAATACTTTTCTGTTCTCCTATTTGGTGTTGTTTGATAAATCAATTAACATAAGTACATTGTGGCATGTTCTTTTACTAACCTGAATTTACTATTTCCATGTTTTAGGATGAACGGCCATTGCTCATGTCTTGGATTCATATGGTTTGTGTTGCTCTAGGTGCATTCCTGTGATGGTCTATGTTCATTTAACAGGGATTTTATCAATTCATGCTTAATTTACAAGTTGTAGTATTGGCACTTCACTAATCAGTGTAGAAAACCATGGCTGCTTTATTCAAGTGAGGAGAGGCTTGAAAGCAAAATTGCAAAATGAAAGGTTATATAATCTTTCACATCACCTATCAGAGGCATTTTTCCGATGTAATTTCACTACCATTATTGCTTCCCTTTTTTGCCAAGGTTTGGTGTTTTCTTATATAAAAAGAGGTTCTATTGAGGCATCTTTGATATCCAGGTACACGACATATTTCCATTTTTGTATTTGTTTTCCAAGAGGTGCTAAAATCCTAGGCGGCCATTCGATCGTGGATGAGACAAAAAAAAAATCCTTGCTATGTTACTAGAATGATGCCATACTAAAATATAATTTGCCAGGTATTCGTTTTTATGTGGTCTGTTGTCACTGCCAACGTAGCATTATTGCTTAGTTAGCTGTGAATAGAGAAAATCCCTTTCCATCAATCTATTGTTGTGTACAGACTTTTAGCCCTCAAATAGTGTGAGTTGGGAGTTAAACTGCACGTCCTCAAGTTTCATTAGTGCTGATTATATAGGCTACTTAATGGAATATTGTTTCCTTCAACCTCTTCATACACTCCAATTCAACTAGATTTAATTCATGAGGGCGCCTCTGTTTAAGCATTTGTCATTTTGCAGCCAATACAAGCTGGATCTTTGACTTCTTTGTTGTGTGTAGTGGCCATGTTCTTCCTGCAGGTGCTATTTTATCTGTAAGTCGTTACCGGAAGCCTTGCGGTGGATTCCTCGAATGTCTATGTAGAAAGTATTTAGAAGGCCTATTAGTACCTCTTGCTAATGCTTTATTATTACCATTTAACTATTTTCCATTTCACTGGAGGTACATAAATCTGAAACTGCAGCTTTTGAACTAAACAAGCATAGAAAGGGCTAGAAGGAGCCAGGTCAAAGCCATTTGCATGTGTAATTGATCAGTAATAATGCATTATTACTACTATCAGAGATATTATGAATGCAACTTTAATTTCTGCTACTAAATTAGAAATTTAAACATCTCTTCGTTCTATTTAAAAGTTTATCCTGAATTGAAAGTATTATAGGTGCAGGCAACATGGTGCAGGCTGCATTCATTAACTATAAGGCATTGTTGTGACCTGTGACCATCCACAGGTTTTAGAAGCAGAGATCATGCCTGGAAGTAATAAAGGTGAATATGTCAGTATACTCAGGATAGTATTAAATGCACTATTGGCAAAATGGATCTTCATGTTGTAGCGTCGGCACTATCCAGTTCGTCTTTCTTCAACAATGACTATTAACAAAAGTGAGGGTTAGACACTTGGTAAAGTAGGTGTGTACTTGCTGAGACATGTATTTGCTCACAGCCAGTTTTACATTGCTGCCTATAGAGTGATCTATAAAATATCTAAAATCCTTGCAATAGATGAATCTGGTGTTCCAACTATGGATACAAGGAGCAACGTAAGCTAGAAAGTACTTGCCAAATTGCCATCTTTAGAAATATACACTGCAACCTAAAATATTATGTATTTTCAATGCTATGCCATTACTTCCAATATATTAAATTATTTATGTTGTGGATCTGACCAATTACTAAATGGTTCATACCTTTTTTTTTTCGGGTGCATTTTCTCCTGAAGATATTAGGTGGTACAGGTCGTCCCTTTGCTATCCACATGTGGTCATGTGCCTATGATAGTGATGGCTCAAACATGGACTAACCGGTGATATTGGACATCAGCAGAACTGTCGCTTTGATCTTCTAGGTTCTCCTCCGTAGGGTACGTAATGATTAGTAGGCGCTGAAATGGTAATAAGCTTAAGATTAGTAGGCCGCCTCTCCCAACCGGTAGGCCATATGTACCGGGACATGATCTACTTTTGGTTACCAGCAAAATGACCACTACACAACTACTGTCATTTGTATTTTGCTACTATGGTTAGACATTAGATGCCACCAGACATATCTCCATGACTACAAACCATGTGATGTATAATATGCAGCAAAACCATTTGAATTATCCATAGTAAAACCATCCTCTATGTAATGATCTATCCCTGCTATTTATATTCTGCACTATTATCTATTCATATCACTGATAATAGATACCCTTTATTTGTTCTAATCCACCCGAAGAAGCTACAGCATAAGTGTACTGTTTTGTGTGCACTAATTCTTTATTCTGCTCCTTACGTAACTATATATAGTTCAAACACACCACTCCACAAACTGTTAAAGAACACACTCTACAATAGCTATGCAACAAGATTTGCACAAAGGGCGCGGTGGGCTATATTATGTTTTTTCCAGCACCAATACTTAGGAGTGAACTCCAGCTTATAATTATCTAATACATGTACATGGATTGTCTTATAACTGTAATAATTCATAAACTATTTCAGTCATACTCGCTTTCAAGACTTCTTCACTATTTGTTGATACATCACGATTCTTATTCGAGCGATGACAACCATCTGAAAAGAGAGTCATAGTGTACTTCTTGGTGAACTGTGAAAGTAGACGGCTCTGCTCTGCAACACACCAAAGAAAACCACAACTACATCTGCCACTCGCCAACGCCAAGAGCCCAGCCAGCCACCGCCTCACAGGTCACATCTATGAATAAAGCAACATGCTTCCAGGAGCGTGTGCAAGAAGAGAGAGCACCGATGACCGCGGTCAGCTATTCTTTCGGACAAGGGTGTAGAGCCTGCTCCAATTCCTCTCTTCTAATGATACCAACAATGATATTACCAAACATTGATTTACCAGGAACCACAAATGAAGGAAGAAAACCCGTATCTTATCATTGTAATTTATATACTTTATTACGGTGTTTCATTTAGATCAGAGCATTGCACGAGCTAGGTAACACAAACTCACAAATTATGTAATCACAAGTTCACAACTACATATATATTCTGATGTTATTGATACATATGTAACATATATACATATATGACACTTCTGCAAGCACTATACATAAAATCTGAGAGCTTTTGCTCTCACCTCATGCATTTGAGCACTGCATGAACAGTGCATTCCTTTTTTTTTCGAATTTTAAATTTTCTCATACTATTTTTCAAAGAATCTGATGGTTTGCTCTCACCTCATGCATTTGACACTGTTTAGTGCACACGAACTGTGTGCTTTTTTTTTTTTGCTTTTTTGGATTTTAAAAAGTTCCTCATACTATTTTTTCAAAGAATCTGGCTGTAGATCATCGGTTTTTGTAACAATTTGTCGTGTTAACAATATTTAAAGACTCTGATGGTGATTTCTCGCAGTAGATCGTCGGTTCAAATAGTTAGCTTTCGTAATAATTTGTCGGGTGTTAACAATATAGCAGTTATTTTTTGCAAGGCGGTAATTACCTATAATTTCCCAAAACCAATTTCTCGGTGCAATCCTTGAACATCAACAGTAATTTTCCACTGTCTACGAATAGATCGTTAATTACCTAATATTTAATTATTTGAGGACGCATATTCCAGCGATGATAATTTCTCAATGGTACAACAACGTGTTACTTAACCTCAAGTTTAGTTTTGGCAGTATTTTTTTGTGATGCGGCAACTACCTATATTTTTCTAAAAGCAATTTTGCTGTAGACATCTTGAACATTGCCGATATGAACTATGAAACACGTCGTTAGCTACCTACTATTAATTATTTAAGGCCACATATTTCTGTGCCAATCATTTTGCAACGACGCATATGAGTAGTAATTTTTACACGAACCTTCAACCTCAATGGTAGTTCTGGATAGTAATTACCTGCCGATATTTATTTAATAGTGCATAATTCTTCAACAATTGATTCAAAATTCCAACGTCCATCCCTCTTTTACTCAGGGAGAATATGTTGAGTTCTTCTACGGTAAGTCAAAAAAAAATTACTCCACCATCCGTCACATTTTCACCTGGGATAACCTTTTTCTACGGTAACTTTAGAAAGATAGATTTACTCCATCACCCGTTGCCTCTTTCGGCCGGAGAAATACTACCATTTCCTTTTGTAGCAAAACCGAAAACTAAAGCACTCCACCATCCACCTCCAATTTCACCGGCACTTCTACGGTACTTCAGCAACTCATATATTGTTTTATTTCTACAATATTTTATCCAACAATCTAAAAACAAAAGCACTCCCGCCTATTTCACTGTCACTTTTGTGGTACTTCAGCAACCTAGAAATTGTATTCTTTCTACAAAATTGTAACCAACGGTCTTGATACCAAGGACGCGATCAAGTTTTGGATATTTCTTCAGCTGTTTTTGAAAATGAATCCCACATTTTTTAGCGTAAAGAACGCTTCTTTTCAAAAAATAATGGCGCATCGTAGATAGCAAGGGCGCGGCGTGCGCCGCGCCGCAAACTTCCTAGTAATAATAAAAAATAGTAGGCCCTACTAGTACTGTACGTCTGTTTAGGAATCCAAGGGGGTAGAGGTAGAGGTATAGATATATAGACAATATAGAGATATAAGCAATGGCGGGGGCTAGGGGAAATGCACTTTGGCTCATAGGAGCATATGCTCCCATTATGTGAATCCACATTTCAAAGTGTCAAAAAATTCTAAACTAAAATTTTACATGTATATCTAGACATTTTATGTTGGTACACAAGTTTTTTTTTAAAAAAATAATGTGGCTCCTGTAAAAAAGACAAATTTTGATGTTGTAACACGACTACGTACAGTACATTTTTTGCCTTTTTTGTACACACCACACAAAATGTCGTTTTTGCACGAAAACTTGTGAACGAACGTAGGATGTCACAATGTATACCAAAAAAATTATGTCAGATTTTTTTAACATTTATATAAATGTTTTTTTTATTATTTTCTATAATGGGTGCATATGCACACGTGTGCCAAAAAGCCACCTCCGGGGGCTAGGAGTTTCTAAACTTCTTATGGCACATCAAATAAAATGTTGTTCAATTAATAATAATAGTGTGCTTATGATTGTTACTCCCTTTCATCATGAATAAAGTCCACATCGGTTTCGTGTCAAACTTTGACTCGAGATTTAGGTACCCACATGATAGTGCTAGTATCATAGCTAGTATCATACACATTGGTCCCACAAAAATGTTGATGTGGCAGCTAATTACGTAGGAGAGAGGAGATTAGTGTAACATAGGTAGATACTGTATCATAGCGCAAACAAGGAGAAAAGTTAATGCTAAACAAATCTTGTACACAAATTTGCATTGAGGTTCTAAAAAATAATAAATGTAGCATGACTATGATACTACTCCATGATACTACCCACTATAGAAATAGTATGACCAGCCTAATTTTATGACATCCGCAAAATATACCATTGGAAAGTTCATCGAAACAAGCATCCGATGATATAGTTCTGAATGACATACAACTCATAATTGGCGGGCCCAAGTATTAGTCTAAGTTTGCCTCTGAAAACAAATTGGCATTGTACTCTAGGACAAAGGGAGACTACTCACAATTGCAATATCATAAGTACTATCATGCACTACATGCATGCAAAATGTTGATGTGTCATATCAATTAATGATGAAAGAGACGATAGTGGTATCATAGGTAGATATCGTATCATAGCACGTAGAACTAGAAAAATTACTACCAAACAAATCTTGTACACACTTTTGTATTGATATTCTACAAATCACTAAATACATATAACATATTGTACTACTAGATGATGGTACTATGGATTGTGAAAATAATATCGTACATTATATGCATGATACTATTATATGATACTCCCCATTGTGACTAGTCTAATAATAACAATAGTACTCAACTTTGTCTTGTCCCTCAGGTGTTTAGAAGTCTATGTTCGGTCCCTCAAGTATTTAAGAATTATGTTTGGCCCCTCAACTCTAATGTGGTCAAAATCGAGCACTTGAACACTTAGTTAGGTCTAGCAATGATTAAAACTTGATTGATCTGTTTATTACTTGTTCTGTGGCACGACGGCAAAGCATTTTGCCAAATCTGAAGCACACATAGTTGGGGTCCATTAGAGGGACTAATTAAATCAAAGTACAATGGATGTATAAAAGCATGTTTTATCATTGATTAGCTTTGCAACGGCCTATCAACGGTAAGTGTTGCATGTGTTTTAAAGAACTATGTTCATCGTCAGAGATCAAGAGGAGTACGTAGTGGAGGACGCACAAAATAACCGTAGGCCGGGTGGGCACACCTTACTAATTTTATTTTTTTGCACTTTTATATGTGATAATTTTTTACATAAATAACTAACTAAAACATTTTTAAATAGGGTGGGCCATCCCACCCAAACACCATGTTGCGTACGTCACCGAGGGTAAGGGGTTTCATCTTCGTTCTGTGGTATGAGTATGTAATGCGCGTGATACTCATCGAAGACAATATATATAGCAGACATCACATCAGATGAGCCTTTGGATAAAAATGGGTCAAATCATATCTACTAGTGCACAAATGAAGTTAAAAATAGGTCAACCATCATTAAACTGATACTACTTAAAAGACCATTGTTTGACCTAAGTAAGCGTATATATGAGGTCAGTAATACTAGTCACAATGCATAGTATCATATATAAAAGTATCGTGTGTATGATACAATACTACATGTTACTATGTCAACGATGCATGGTATCATGTACTAGTATCATAATCTTCTTATATTAATTGATTTGTAGAATCTCAATGCAGATCTATGTACAAGATGTATTTAACATTAAATTTTCTAGTACTACGTGCTATGATATGATATCTACCTATGATATTATAATCCTCTCTCTCATCTTTAATTGCAGTCCCACATCAGCTTTTTTGCAAGAATGAGATGCATGATACTGTACTACCTATGATACTCCCATTGTGGGTAGTCTAAGGGGGCAATGTTAGACCTAATTAAGTGTTTGAGGTTAGTTATGGACCACTGTTATACCTAATTGTGTTTGAGGTCAGTTAGGGACCTTATTATACATAATTAAGTGTTAGAGGTGAGTTCAAAAATAATATATAGTTGGGGTCTAAAGTTCACCAACGTATGCAACACACGAGCGGCCAAATTTGTACTTAATTAACTCTATTAGGGAAACACAAGATTATCTCATTCAACAAAATATTAGGAAAGTGTATCACAATTGTATTTATCCCTTATCTCTTTCATGTTAATCGAGACAAGAGTTCGTTCTAGGTCAGCTCTACGACCATTAGCGTCGCATGGGTGGTAACATAGGTGTGCAGTTGCGAAAGTTTTTGCCCAAGTTGTCGACTTCCTCAGTCCACACTTAATATTTGTGCATGTGGCCCTAAGTATATGGTACTACTTAGTTCTAGTCCTAGTATATATGTTGGGTGACTTGGAAAAAGGAATTGTTCAATGATTGAGAAATTGAATTTCAAAAATACTAAATTACTTCTAACCATAGATTAATTACCTGAAAATTAATTACAATATATTTAGGGAGTAGCTAGATCGACAACCACGTATGTTTAAAAACAAATTAAAAACATTTCATATTTCATGTGTATTATACCATTTCGCTTAATTATACAATATAATTGCTTAGAACATTGCCACTTCAATGTGTGGGGTATCCTTCTAGTTTCACTAGAGATTGAGTGCATAACATAGTTGTCATAGACTCATAGGATTTTTTTTCAAGAGGTCTAATAACCTCTTGCTGGAAATACTATATATAGGATTTTACTAGAGTAGTACTAAGAAAACAATCGATAGGAATTTTTTAGGGCTCAATCCTTTGAACCAAACGAGCTCTATAGGAAATAACCATATGGGTAAAATCATACTCCGTAGAGGATTACTTCGAAAATCCTTTAGGGTTTCTTTGATTCATATTAGGTTCGTTTAAGAATAATAGGATTTAGATCTTATAGGAATATTTCCTACACTAGTAGTTTGATTCATATGAACATATCCAATAGGAAATAATCCTATAGGAATCATCAAGTAGTGCGAATCCTAGTATAGGATTAAATATTTGGTCCTACCTTATGGAAAAATTCATTTGGCGCAATCAAACACAACTCATCTACCTATAGGATTTAACTACCCATGTCATCCCAAATCTCAATCCTAGTCCTATGATTTCCCTATCCTGTGAATGAAAGGAGCCCTTAAATCAAACTATCCCGCACCTCGTCGATTCGTATAAAACCGACTCTAGCCAAGAACTCTTCGCCCAACCTTTCTTCTTCACCATCAGGCCACCACACACTGTCATTTTCCATTGCAACGCATCTTACTAAAATCTTCTTGTGCCACCTCCCAGTTTAAAGGCCTACTCACATAACCCTACATCATCAATGCCCCGCGTAATTATCCGCACCGCCTACAGCTCTGCACTCCTATGACCTATCCATGGCTGGGCAGTCAAAAAAAGCTGCTTCACCTGGGAAATCAACAAGCCACGCAAGCAAGTCGCAAGCATCATAAATTTTGAATCAATGCCTAGCTACAATCTAGCTGGCCTCCTCCCAACTCATTGTCCTTGCGGCCTTGACAAAGCCTTCTAAAAGGGTTTTATCAAAATATTCCATATGGATTAAAAAAACGCACCTGCTAGAGATTCACATATGCTCCCTAGGGTAAAAATATGCGTCTCAAATTTATATGGATACATATGTATCTCTAACTGTGGTGACCCTGCATACCACTGCATGTTGTAGTATGCCAGTCGTTGACATAACATTCACGAAGTACCATTCCGCAAATATTACATCCCTCAGAGTAGTACAACAGAACATAGCAGGTCCATAACTCATTCATTTAATATTACAAGCATCATACACATATCGTCTCGGAGCTCCTCTTGAGTCCTAAGAGGAATACTCCTGGGTTCGAGGCAAACCCAACTTAGCTTACAATATAGAAGTCTCATTAAGTTGTACATTTATTCTCTCGAGCAGCTAGTATTAAGAGTTCGGACTGCTCGACTACTACTACTACTAGATGATTCTAGGCTTGATCTCCTCCGGAAGCCTCCCCGGTTCCGTAGACTATGAGGTAGTCTACGCCTTCAATACCTCCAGAGAGGTCTGGTTCTTCGTAGCCGATGATCTCGGCTCCTTCAGGGTTGTCGTAGTTCTCCTCCAGACGATTCAGACAATCTAAGCAAGGGATTTAAGAGTGGGATGAGTACGAGCGTACTCAACAAGTTCATTAAAGATAAGAGGTGTTTAATGCACTAGCTACGATATTAGACCAGAAAGTCTAATACCAATGCAGGTTTTGATGAACATTTCTTCAAGAGATTGCTTTTATTTCAAAGAGCTATGTCCGTCAGCCTTCACCGGTTTACTAGAACTTCATGGAGCTCCTTTCCGGCCGCGTTCGCAGTTCCATATCCCGGAACAGGGAGTGACAGGTCACGGTTCTTTACACTCTGCAGAGGTGTGTTGCTTTACCCATAAGAGATCTTAACCTTGGTGCCAACCGGGCAGCTTTCACGTCCACACTTCCTTCGGTGTGAGGCCCGGTATAAGGTCTAGCCAATCATGTTCCTCCGCTACCTCGAACACCCACCCTTTGTTGCATGCCCCGACCCTGGGTCCTCGCCGGTCCCATTATTCCCATATATTTCAGGGTGGACCCCGACCACGACGACAGTGTGGGATCGAACCAAACTCCTTCGTCGGTAGCTGCAACCCATCATAGACCGCAATACCGTGGGGACTTAGGACTCCCCAGCCTCACCATCTTGCTCCTTCGGGCGACAAGTGTACTACGGACAATGCCGTGGGGACTTAGGACTCCCCAGCCTCACCAGCTTGCCCCCTTGGATTACAAGTGTACTACGGTAAAGCGCGTCCGTTGATGAACGAGAGGTGGAAACACTTTTGACTACTCCGTCCCACTCCGGATCTTATGGTTAACACGGGTATTACGGCACAAGAATCACTAGCGACATTTGTTGTTTAATCCTAGATGGATATAACCCTTGCAATGGAACCTCCACCATATCAACACAATCCATGGTTCCATTGCCAACCACATAGTCATATTCATAGTTATGAAAATAGTGGTTTTGGTTTTTATGCGATAGTGATAACCATAGTACTTTGCAAGTAATTTGATAGAAATACACAAATGACATGAGCAAGTGATGAACTTGCCTGAACACTGCAAAGTTTTGCAGTTGGATAGTGTGGACTGACCCTTGTCCTCTATTTCTGAAAAATAGCATCATTGTCCGATAAGGGCAATGGTTAAAGAGGCAATTATGCATGATTCCAGTTTTAGGGTTTGTTCCCCCCTTCCGATGTCGTTATTATTTCATGTAAGAGGTTTAATACTAAGAACAATTTGGAGATACTTAACTTAGGCATAATACAACCTTGAAATGTTGTCAAGGTGTTTTTAAAGTTTAAAAGAACTTATGGTCTTATTTTTATTATTGAGAATAATATGTGTGATTTAAATGATTATTTAAATCATCAAATTGAGACTTATTCTTAGTTGTCTTCAAAAATTATCTTTGATATTTTATTTAGATAGAGAATTTTATGCTGATCAATTTTCATATTTTTAATTATTTTTTTAGAGCTTTTAAACATTTATGGTGTAATTTCAAAGTTCCTAGATTTTTAAGAATTGTGAAAAGTCCATTTTGCCCCTGGGCCCCACCTGTCAGGGTGGCCCAATGGGTTAACCCTAACCCGAGCCACTTGGGCTCGGTCGGTCGCATCGACCCCTTTCTTCCCCCACGCGCTCGCGAACCCTAACTCTTTCGAGCTCTGGCGATTTCTCGTCGCCGCCCCCTTCTCGGAATTTCTCCGGCCGACTTAGGCCGCCGCCGCCGGCGAGAATAGGTGGATCTGATCCGCCTCTTGACGGCGGACACGGTGGTCCGCGTCGATCTGACGCTAGCGCCCCCGTTCGCTCGCCCTCGACCCTCCAGTACGCCTGGCTCTCGGTGTTCGCCGCCGCCGTGCGCTGGAGACGTCGTGGTTCTTCTTCCTGGTGCCCCTGGCGCCATGTCGCCACCGCGAGCCTCGCCGAGGTGGTGCTGGAGCTGCGGCTCTGCCGCGGCCTGGCCTGGCTGGCGCCGCCGTTTGCCCGGCGTGTGCCGCTGTGGCCGCCACGGCCGTGCTTCTTCGCTCGCATCGCCTGTAAGTGCTCCCCTCCTCCTTCTTCCTCTGTTACCTATTCTACCTCTCTTCCTTTTCTTCTAGGCTAGCTCTGGCCACTGCTTGCTGTTCCTTGTGCCTATCTTTGCTACGTGGTGTGCTTACTGCTGTAGCTGTATTTCTTCTTTGTCTTTGCTTGTGTTCTTTGTGTTGCTTATCTTTGATGTGCTTGCTTGTCTTCTTTGCTGCCCTACTCTGCCTAAGGGCCTGCTTAATTGTGGTTATCTTTGTTGTGCATGGTTCTGTGCAAAATTACTAAGCTATGTGCTTGTTAAAGCTTGCATTTCTTGCTAGAATTCTTCCCTGTGTCTCTGTTCTTGTTAATATGCTTGCCTGACACTCAAGTGTATTCATATATGCTTCCTTGGCTTAATTGCAGTATGCAATTCTTGCAAATTTGCAAGTGCCTGAGCTTCGGTGGCTAATTCTTGTGCTCAAATTCATGAGCATGCTCATCTGAGCATTGCTGTTGGCTTAATGGTGTGATTCAGTGATAAGTACTAAGTGCTTTACTTGTTTATCATGATCCAGTGGTTCATCAAGCCTTTGATGTGCTTCTGGATACAATCATATGATTATTACTTCAGTATCTGTTTATTCAGTTAAGGCTTGGGTGTAATTCTTCAGTAGCTGACTCATTTCTGATGCTATGCTTGGCTTATAGCAATCAGTAGCATGAGCTAGCAAGCTCTGATGATTATCTGATCATCGTTTGCTTGATGGTTAACTGTTGTGCTTCCTTCTGTGGCTATCTGGTGCTCACCCAGTGCTATTTGTGCTTCCTACAGGCTTAGCCTGTGTGTGCTGGTGCTTGTCCAAGCATTAATGACTGCTTGCAATGATCCTTTGGATCATCTGCAAGACTATGTGCATCAGTAGCTTGTCTGTTTCATTTATCTGCTTAATTTGCCTTGATATTTGGATAAATGATGTGAGTTGTGACACAGTGATGATCATATCAATTAATTTGCTTGGGCTAGAGGGATGCCAACACTTGTTGGGGACCCTAGCCCACTCTGAACCCACCAGGGTGATGATGCATGTGCTGGGCTTGGTGGTTTGACTGTTTTGGTTGGTTGAGGTGGCCTCAGCAGCCATTCTTGGCTGTTCAGGAAGCTCCCACCCCTGTTGGCTGGCTGTGGCTTGATTAATGCATCACTGGACAATCCCTTGTTGGATTTCCAGTGAGCTTTACTGTTGACAAAAGAAATAGGCACAGGTTGCCTATCTGTCTGATGGTTTTACTAGCTGTAGGTGCTAGGTGATTTGGGCTAGGCTAGCTGTGAATCCATCCTTTGCTGGATTTCCTTAGTTGTGCCATTGATATGACATAACTAGTGTTCCCTTGGATGATTTCCTATTAGCCTCTCCCCTCTTTGCTTGTACCAAATGGCTGTTAGCCATATGATGACTCACACATAGGGTTTCTACCCTCTTTTGCTTTTGTGACATATGCACATGCTTAATTATGAGCAAAACCATGGTTTGCTCATGTTTTTCTGGTATACCTCACTCCAGCTCCAAGAATTGTGGTTGGTGTAGAGGGTTTGCTTCTGGATGATGTGTGAAGCTTGCCCTGCTCCTCCTGCTGGCTTGTGAATCTTGGTTGGTTTCCGGTGGTTGCTAGAATAGGTGAAGCAGCTCTTGTTGTTCACCTGTTCTAGCTGTTCTTGATGTGTTCTTGCTGTTCTTACCCTGATGCTCCTTGTCGATGGAATGGTTAGGGTTTGACTGTGAAAAGCTTATGTATGCCTCTCCTCTTCCTTCTCTGGTCGACAGCTCCACCTCTCCCCTTTGGTGACTCACTGTGTGTGTGTGCTGCATGCAGGCTGTGTGTGTGTGTGTGTGTATGCTGATGCTTTGCACTTGGCTGTGAGAGTGGATCAGCTCGGCAGACTTGGTATTATCCACCATCACATTTTATTTGCTAACCTGCCAAGTGGCTTTGCCACTTGGCTTAATCCTTGTTTGGTCTTTGTGTGTGTGTGTGCAGGGACAATGTGCTGATCAAGATGAAGATCAAGATCTTCTTGAGCAAGAATTACATGATGATCAACAATGTAGTTTAGGACATTTTATTGACTTGTAATTTTCCTATTTCTTTTTCCTTTTATTCAATTCATGTAATGTGTTGTAATATATCATAATTCAATTCTGGATATTGTAATTGACAATGTATTATGTGTGATTATCAATAAACCTCCCATTTTCCTTAATGAGCTTTATATAATTGTTGTATTAGTTATATTCTTGATTCCTTTTAATTATCTCTTGAATTAGCTAAAGTTTGAATTATGGAATATCCATTTGATGTTTGAATTTTAAATTCAAATTCAAATTTGGTTTGAATTCAATCATACAACTTAATTTAGAATTCAATCATGCAACTTAAGATTTCAATGCAATATCACTTCTCTCTTCTCAAAACCCTAATTTAGATAAGTAGGAACAAGTTCATCGCACTCTCGAAACCCTAACCCTGTAAGGTGTCGAGAGAGAAACCTGTCCCCCTTCGATGCAGTTTTGGTTTTAAAAGCGCGAAATTTCCCCGTAATTTACAATGCAATGCACATCCCTTTCTAAAATCTACCCCTCGATCGTCTCTAAACCTGGGACATTACACTAACTAAAATGCATGTATTTAGACATAAGTGAGACACCTATATATTTTCAAACGGGGATGTAGTAGTTTTTGCGGTCATGTGTTGGCAATAAAAATGGATTCCCCATTTCATCTGTGCACAAGGAGGGAAAAACGAGTGGTCTTTTGTGAAGTGTCTCTACCAATCTACAACCACTTAAATTTTCACATGTACCCTAGACCCTGAAGGATGTCCAAATCAAGTTGCAGTGTTTTATCTCGATCCACATCTACATATGGTTTATAATTGAGCTTTATCATATTGGATTCAAAATTAAACTGTATGATTTTGCTTGTTTTTGTACCCACTTGGGAAGGGTTCATGCAGGATCTGTAGCGAACTTTCTTGTGAAGACATATTTTGGCACATATGTGAATCTTCTCACGGCCATCAACTTTGCATACTCAAGTTTTTTACTCCTATATATGCAAAATGATATCAGTGTATTTTCCATTTTAGTTATTCACAATGTTGGCAAAAAATTGAATTTGTATGCCCATTTATTTTCATTTTTTGATTTCTTTTTTGAATTTTCATGCCCATTTGAATCTTTGTCAAATCCTAGGTTTAACCAAGATTTAAACAAGTTTAACACATGAAGTTTTTGATTCTAATTTTATACAAGTAGAAACAAAGGGAGTCCGAAGGGTGATCCTACTCTTCTCCAGATGCAGTGTTCGAGTCGTGATCCTCCAGAGTTCTAGGCGGACAACATAGTTCTAAGATTATGCGGCGGAAGTTTGGCTCTAATTTTAAGAGTAGAAATCAAGGGAGTTCGAAGGGCCAGCTGCCGGATTGTGCGCTCCTAGTAGCTCCCTTCTCTCGGCAGACTCGGCTCGAGTTGCTTCATCGCGGGCGTGATCCTACTGTTCTCCTGATCGAGTCTCCGAGTCGTGATCCAACGACCACAGCCGTTTCCTGGCAATATCTCTGCAACCGAGAGCGTGATTTCGATCCCTGGATTTGCTCGCGTCGGAGGCTCGGACTGGAGCAGAGCAGTCGGCCGGCCCCAACTCCAATTCCTGTTATTACTAGACAAATCCTCTCGACTGAAACACCATTGTATGCCATTACAGGTTACTTGTTCTCCCTCGTCCCTCTCTCTCTACCCTATATATGGTTCACTGATCAAACGAGACACTTGTGCTTGTCTGTAATCTAAGTTCTGACCCTTGTGATCCGTTTGGTAATACCAAAATAAGAAACTCTTCCTTGTTAATTTCAGGTGCACAATGATCAACAATACAGTATGCAAAAGAACTTCCTCAAACCGTATCAGTGGGAAACCAATCTATAAGAAAGCGAGGCCAAATGTTAAACTGGAAGACCTTCCACAGGTATGTCAAATTTTCTTTTCTGTGTTAATTCTGTATAGATGGAACTGCTAATCTCGAGGGATATTGACGCAGGATCTGCTGTGCACCATTGTATCAAAGTTGCCTGCTAAAGAAGTTTCAAGAGCTACTGTTTTATCAAGCTATTGGAGATATATCTGTGGTATTTGCTGCTACAAATTATGTTTCACTGGTGCTACTGGGTGTTGCCGTGATACTTTAGAAAGAAAAGAATACCTCCAGTGCATCCATAAATTCATCAATAATGTCAATACAGCCGTGCAAAAGTGCCATGCCAAGTTGGTTGAAGAGTTCAATGTCAGATTCGAGTTCGACGCAATGCTGGTTGATCATCTAAATAATTGGGTTAAATTTGCGGTATCATCACAGGCAAAGAGCATAGTTTTCTATTTACGGCCTATTAACTTGAGACGCACGGATGTAGATCGCTACTTATTTCCATTTCACCTTTTGGATAGTGGAAGCAACATGTCTCATCTACAGTGTATACAGCTTAGCTTTGTATCTTTCAGACCACCATCTGAATTCAGAGGTTTCCCAAGCCTGAGAAAGCTTGATTTGCAGTTTGTCGATATCACTATAAAGGATCTTGAAGTTATACTGTCCAATTGCTATAATCTTGGATGGCTCAGCTTAGTCAGATGCTTCCTGAATGGCGAACTAAAGTTGGATCGTCCGTTGTCCCACCTTCGACACCTAACAGTTGTATACTGTAAGGTGACCAGGATAGAACTTCATGTTACGAAGCTTGTTGCGTTTGTATATGATGGTCCCATTGTTCCTATTGTTATGGCTCAACATTCGAAGCTGGAAAATGCACATATACGATTCTTCAAGGCAACTTATCAAGATGCTGTCAGTGCACTTCTGAATGGTATTCCGACCATGCAAAATCTGACTCTCCAGACTACTTGCCCACAACTAGAGGTTTGCTCCTCGAATGGCATTGAATTTACAATCAAATTTATGGTGGACATCATCAGTTCAATAATACAGTTCTTTTTGCCTTGCAGGTGCAATCATTGTTGAATAACACATGCAAGATTTCCCATCTTAGGCACTTACAGTTGTTAATGAGTATATTAGGTAAACATATTGAGAAGCTTCCCCATGTACTAGTTTCCATCCTGAGGGCAGCTCCATTTATTGAAAAGCTTGAGATCCATGTAAGTACCCTTCTTGGTTCTTATGTCCCAATAGGTATCTTTCTTCTTTGGCACCGCATTTGATTTGCTTTTAGCCCTTCTATACTTGTTTCTGTTCGTGATAGGTGTTACAACTTGTTGTGTGCATGGATACGGAATTTGTGTGATAGGCAGTTGAAGTGGACACTAAAATTCGAAGGGGGGCCCCTTCGTACGTATGTATTTTCATATACTGTGCTAATCATATATACTACCATATTTGAATCTTGCAGTTTGCTACCTGTGGCCACCTTTGTTTTTCGAACAATGGTACTTTGGACAATCAGCGTCTTCAGCGGTGTGAATATACTTATCTGAAGAGTATGCATATGACGGGATATAAAGGGGCAAGAGGTCAACTTGAATTTCTTCTACATATTGTGGAAAATGCCCCTGCGCTGGAGGTATTAACTGTGGACACAACAGAACGGCTTTATGAATATGAAGATGTTTCTGTAAATTTGATTTGCAGAAAAAAATCATGCTCCGAGCGCGCTGCTCTGCATGCCGGATCCTGTCTCAGTGAAAAACTTTCACCAAAGGTGAAACTTTGTGTTATGTAGGTAGGGCTCCTTTAGAGTCAACAAGTGTGTGTCTGCTTCTGTTGAAAAATTGTGCCACCTGTATGCCGTGAGAGTATTTGTTAATGAAACAACTAAGAGCATCTCTAGCAGAGTCTTTATTTTTCTGAACCGAAAAAAGTGAGTTCAGTCTTCTGAAAAACAAATTGCGAGTGAATTTGGACGTGGCGCAGATCAACACCCGTATTCGGAACGAAAAAACAATGAATTCAAAATTTGCCGGTAAAATGATCATCGCAAACAAGCTTAAAAGAGAAATGCTTAAAAGAGAAATTCAAACGTAGTTAGGGCGTAATTCGATACATAAGATGGCTACGCACATTGCGTTTGAGGTGGTCCAAAAGTAAACTAATTTGGCCGGCAACGACCTACTATGTGCGCCGCGGAAGACTACGCCATCGGTGGCGTACTCGGCGTTGAGGTCGACGACCTCCTGCTTCAAGCGGCGGACGACCGCCTCCTTCTGTGCGGCCTCGTACTCGCGCACGGCACCGACGGCTTCCGCCTCCTCGCGGCGGAAGCGCACGCGCCTCCGCGGCGGAGATGATGGCCACCTTCTGCACCGCCGTCGTCTCCTCCTCATCGTTGAGGACGAAGTCCCCCGACTGCAGCTGGAGGGTGCGCACCGGCACCTCCTCCTCCTCCTCCTCATCATCACTGTTGTCCGTGCCGGGCCACCACAGCGCACGGCCGGACGCGGCCGAGGACGACCCCTTGCCGCTATTCGCGTAGCGCGCGAGCTTTCCCGGTGGCGTTAGACCCCAGTTGGTCCAGCGCCGCGCACTGCGCTTCCGAGCGCCTTCTAAGCGGTTCCATTTGCACCGCTCGGCCTCGGACTGGAAGACGGGGGGTACGGCGGAGAGGTGCTCCCGCCAATCTGCCTGTCTCCCTTGCCGGTGTTGTTCGCCCCAGCCATGTGGTCACGGTGGTGGTGGAGAGAGGGGAGAAGCGGCGGCGGTGGCTCCGCGATTGCTCGCCGGAAGTCCAACCGTGCGCGCGGCAGAGGGGGTGGACGCGGCGGAGGGAGTAGGGTTTTGGAACCATACTCCCCTCCGCGGCCTGTATATATACGGGTCGACGGTCCAGTTTCTCGGGCCCCGAACTTTTTATACGGACCAGCCCACCGATTCGGGTGCTCGCCCGAACCCGTCAATCCGCTGAAAGAAATCAGTTCCGGTGGGATTTACGATCTCTGTTAGAGATGCTCTAAGATGGTTCTGGTAGCTAGCTTGGCTAGATAAAGAAAGAAGGTTAGTTTCCACCTGCACAGATTTTAAGCTGCCAAGGTAACACGACACATGTTGCTTTGGATGCTGGTATGGTCTTCAACATGGTTCAACGATTTTTGGCTGCATGGAGGTTTCTTTTTTGCCACATGAAGATCTTGATTTTGGCTCCTCATCCTACACCGGACCCAGCAGGGTGTCTCTGCCTCCGCCGCCGGCCGCACAGGCCGCCCGGACATCGTCGGCGTCACCTGGTGTACTGCTCCATCTCGCTTCCTTCCGTTAGCAGCTGCGCTTGACGGCGTCAGCCGAGACCTCCGCTCCGCCTCGACTTGCTGCTTCAGCTCATCGTTAACTACGTCGCCGAGTCAACGGCTGTTTCCACTTACTCACCCTGGTCCAATCTGGTGAGCCTTCTCTTCCAGCTCTAGTGCTTAGTGAACTGCCATTCAGTGCAAAGAGACAATCTGCTGAAACAGAGTAGCACTAGGATCGGGTTTGCACCACAAAAAACCAACATCCCCGTGGCGGACGGCTTCGGTGACAATGACTTTGTGGACGAGGAACGGTGCCGCACTCCCGGCCACCCACTGACTGCAAGGGTGTCCTTCCCGAACGGCCTCCAAGCCTGCTTCCTCCAGAGAAACTCGCACCCGCCGCCCATTGGAGTCCATCGCGAGCGCCCGCCGCCTCTACCCCTCATGAGCTAATAAACAAGAACAACTACTGCTCCAATTTCAATAGTGTAGCCAGCTGTTGGCTATAAAGCATGTACCATGTCATCTATAGCAAACTTAGAGCCAACATCTACAATAGTGAGCTATAAAAATGTAGTACTTTAACAATGCATGGCCCACCTTTCACTCTCACAAAGTGTCTAGGAGCACGTGCTAGAGCTGGCTCTTGCATAAGAGCCCACTCTTCTTCTCTCTCCTCATCTCTCTCCTCCAACTAAGCAATAATATACTATTTTAATCCTTATAGCCAGCTGACTAGGACTTATTGTATTTGCTCTGATGAGCAAGGAATCGGAGAAGGTTTGGTGTGCAGTGAGCGGCGATTTTAGGCCTTCGTTGATGGTTTCTTTTCTGTCAGCATGTGGTTGTGATGCACTGCAGCACTACAACACGTTGGCGACGGAAGAAGTTTCAAAAGCTGAAATATGCTCAACGTAACCAGCACTACAACGACACTACCCTGATCTGCTTGCAGGATATATTTATGGACGATGCTACAGGGTGCTATAGCACCGGTTAGTCTACCAGGGTGACTCCATGTCTGAATAGAATTATTTCTGAAAAAGGAAAACGATCCCCATCCTGAAAGGGACATGTCACTTAAAGAGGAAATGTAGCCCGGGGACCCCTTTCCAGTGCATGCGAGAGCGGAGACAGACGATAGATCAGTTTCAAATACAGCTCTGCGCAGGCAGATGCTGAACAAACAAAAAAGCACGCTTTGCACATCACGTCCACACTTTGCACATCACGTAGTGTTACAACAATGAAACTTCATCTATATCTTTTATAAAAATTTACATCCCCGATAAATAACACAACACATACCACTTATTCTGTGATCTAATTGTGCATGTAAAAAATACGACGATGGATGTAAAATTGTACGGAGTACAAAAAATACATCCAAGATCACGAAAAGTGGGATCACATTAAAACGTTCTGTTTTACAACTTGATCCATTAAAACGTTCTGGATGTAGAAAATTGACAAAAATTACATCTAGAGTAAAGAAAAATTAATATAATTACATCCTTACACTAAGAGGGAGGTGAATATTCTGATAGGCAAGAATCTTCAAAGCTTCTAGGAGAAAGAACCGGACGGTTCGGGATGCTCTCGAGGGCCAGACCTGGGTTGCAGATATTAATGTGGACTCTTTCACGATTGAACACCTGGAGCAATACGTCCGCCTTTGGGATCTTCTTTCAGGGGTACAACTATCCCCTGGCACAAGGGACTCCATAATCTGGACCATGTCGCCCAATGGTTGTTACTCGGCCAGCTCCGCCTACAAGGCCCAGTTCCTGGCCTCTCTGCCATGCCCCTTCAGGAAAATTGTTTGGAAAACTTGGGCTCCCCCCAAGTGTCGTTTCTTCGCCTGGCTCGCCGTTCAGAACCGCCTCTGGACCGCCGACCGTCTTGCGAAACGGGGGTGGCCACACCAACCTACTTGTCAGCTGTGTAGATGCTCCCCCGAAACGGCGCGACATATCCTTTTTGAATGCCGCTTTTCCAAGAGGATCTGGGCTGCTGCGGCTTCTTGGCTCTCTTGTCCAGACCTTCTCCTCTGCTTGGGAACGGGAAGACCTAAGGTGTTGGACTATTGGCACGCCATCGCCAAGACTCCCACCTCTTCTCCCAAAGGTTTACGGACAGCCATCATGCTTATCGCTTGGGAGATTTGGAAAGAAAGGAATGAAAGAGTCTTCAGCAATAAATCATCTTTGCCTTCGGTCATCATGGATAAGATTAGGAAGGAAGGAAAGGATTGGATTCTAGCCGGTGCAAAAAACCTGGCGGAGCTTGTAGGGTGATTTTTTTTTTCTCTTTCTTGGGGTCTTTCCCCTTTTCTTTTATTTTTTGGCTTCAGCCAATCCTATGTTTGCTCCTCCTATATCAATATAAGGCAAGCTCTTCTTGCCCCGTTTCAAAAAAAAAAAAAAAAAAAGAAATAGTCTGCAAAAACTACATCCAAAAACCATAATATACATCCTTCTACCAGTGTGTAAGTAAAAAAGTTAAAAAGCAAAAAAAAAATTAGTCTGCAAAAAATACATCTAGGAATCATAATTCAGAACCTTCTATTGATCTGGATGTAAAAAACTATCATCAGTATGTAATATGACTGTAGTAATAAGTAGCTAGCACCTGAACAAGCATGAAGGCACGAAACAAAACATGAGCAGAAAGAAGAGACAAGGGATGGAGAGGATGGTACATACATACAGGAGAAGCAAAAGGTGGCCTGCTACCCTGCTTGCGTGCACGGGCATGGCTGCAGCGCTGCTGCTGCTGTCGATTGTGAAGTGCTGCTGCGAAGCGAAGAGACAAGGCTTTGAGCCTTTGACCAGAGGGCCTGGCACGGAGATTGGTTGCCTGCTGCTGCCGCCGGTATGGCGCAGGGCGTTGTGCCGGCCCGCAGACCGAGACCAAGACGAGCTGGAGCGGTGGTGATTGGGGCTTGGCGGTCGGATCAAAGGAGAACGAGAGTTCTGCATCCTCCGCCGGATCGAGGAGCTCCAGATCGCCGCCAAGCAGCGCCGCCTCGGGGAGGTCTTCGATGTCGAGGCGGAGGTGGAGCCGAGTGGCACCTAGCTACCCACACCGCCACATCCTCCATTGCCGCCACCCTTCGCCTCCGTCGCCGGCGCTGCTCGCTCCTCCCTCCCCCGCAGCCGCAACAACGCCATGGCCGCCTCCCAGATCCTTGGGAGCGCGGGCGCCATGCGGTTCGTACGACCAGCGTCTCTCCTTCCTCCTTCGCCGACCTCAGGTTCCACTCGATTGGATCAATCCATTTTCTTTTAGTTGGAGTTCGTCGAGGAGAAAGTGCGGGTGATTTTTCTTCCCTGATGTGCGAGTGGGGATGGGGACTGTGTGAACCACAGACGAATCCGACCACGGGAACTATTTGTTACAGCCTGGCCACGTGCCGTGGTTTCCCCACTCTCCCACCCCTTCGTTTAAGGAAAATGATTCGTTGTCCCGGGGATAAGGCTCTCCCAGCCCCCGGGTCCCCAGCCGTCGGATCAACTATTTTGATGGTTAGATTTGCATGTAGCAAAAAAAACACCTTCGGCAGTAAAAAATCACCTTCGGCATCAAATGACTGAAGCAAAAAACGGTTCGTTCAGAAAAAGAAAAATAAAAAGGCTGGGCTCGGTGGAGACCTCCCGGAGACCACGTAGCAAAAAAAATGTGATAATGTAGCAAACATGAAAATCGTCAGAGACATCGTCGGAGACAACGTAGCAAACATATTATCACGAAGTGATGCTATTTTTTTGCTATAATTGTTTTATTGTTTTGCTACTTTAATTTAAAAAAATTTGCTACGAGCTCTCCGGCGAGCTCAGCCTTTTTATTTGATTTCGAAACTGAACCGTTTTTTGCTATAATGTAGCAAAAGCGGGTTATGTTTTTGCTGCCGGGAGGTATTTTTTGCTACATTCAGTAGAAGCAGATCTGACCGTCCAAGATAGCCGATCCGATGGCTGGCGACCCGGGGGCTGGGAAATCAGATCCCCCGAAGGACGCCCAGCAGTTGCCTTCGTTTAAACCGTCAGATGAAGATCGGACGCCGTCAGGACGTGGGCACCGCGGTAGACAACGTAGTGCCCAGACACGAAACAGAAATTGCGTATCTAAATTACATGGCAGAGTTAAAATAAAACTGTTTTATCAACCATTAGTCCATTATACATGCCATAATACTTACACGTACGTTATACTACCAAAATGCCATGGGCGGATCTAGCCTATAGTGGGGGGGGGGGGGGGGGGGCGGCTGGCCCCACTCCATTTTCATCTCCCTTGTAATATTATAAGCTAAAAACTGACATGCCCCATTTAGAAATATTATTTACACCACGTATCATATTTTTACCCCCTCTATAAAATTGCCCTAAATCCGTCCTTGCAAAATGCAAATCAAGAGTAAGTAGCTAGCTAGGTTCTGGAACCATCTCATGAAACTTCACAAATTCCAGTTATGCTTCACAAGCTAGGACTGCACCGGAGAATAAGTATATCAGCTAGATCTTCAAGAATTTTGTTTACACACAAAGCACGCTAGTGTCTCGCAAGGTTGTTAGAGCATCACTAGCAGTACACTTAAATCACAAACTATAAAATTGGTAATACATGCTACTGTAGACGCGAATACATTTTCAAATCGACCAATCGTAAATCAGAAACTGTAAAACAGAGAGAAAACCAAAACTGATCTCGAGCACAGATGAGCTCCTTTTGTGGACCATCCATTTGGTCTTGGGACCAGTCCTGTCAGACCATTATTAATTTGCTACGACACAGAGAACCAGAAGCATACCCGTATGCTACGGTGGGCCAGCATGTAACAACCGTGTGTTTCCCGTCGAGCGTCGTTCTGACGGAGCAGCATTTGTGCGGTCATGCGTTTCCGGTCACGCGCTCTCCTCGCGGCGGCCACTCCGCCGCCGCCGGCCACCTCCGGTTCGCTTCGGCCCCAGCGCCCCCTGCTCTGATGCCCCTCTCTTACTCCCAAGCTACTCTGAGGTTTCCTCTGGCCTTACCGGTCTCGCCTGCGGTGCAACCCTCCGATCTGGATCGGGAGCTGCAGACCCCGCCCCGCCGTCGGGCTACAACAAGCTCATCTTCAACTGGGGGAGCCACAGACGCGCCCGGCCGAGGTCTTCTCGCTGATTCACGCAACGCCGGAGATGCTGCACGAGGAGGCGCATGCGCTCCTGGCCACCAACGCTGTGGTGGCAGCTTGACCGTGACCACGGTCTCCATGGTCGAGCAGCGAGCCGAGCGCCGCCGAAACCGCGGTCGGCGCGAAGCGGCCGGGCAGGTCGAGGTGCGGGACGGGTGGAGGGCGGGTGGCGGCGCGCGAACAGTGGAGTAGCCGCGGCGGAAGCGAAAACCTGGGCGGCGCGCGAGTTGCGAGCACGGACGGCGCTCGGGCGAGGGCGACGGGCTGCGGCGAGGAACAACGGCGGGTGGATGGGTGAGGAACGGAAGAAATAGATCACGGTCCAGCTTGTTGACCAAATACAGAACGGAAGGAACTGCATTGAATACGCTGTCACGTGGGCCATGGAGCTGCAACCATCTCATTTTCTAACAAATATACAAAGTAGAATACACCATGTACCAACGAAATGAGCGGTCCAGAAAACGAGCTCGGATGAGCTCGGGACTAGAAACACCCTTCCCAACTGTAAAAAGCTATATGGCAGAATATGCAAAAAAAGGCCCACTCTTAGATTTTTTTTCCTTTTCTCTTCTTATTCCCGTTACCATCTGTTGGTCTACCGCCCCACTGCGACCCCTTGCTCGCCTGGAGGCGGCCGC